>NC_135712.1:197876458-199076458 GCF_964656455.1 Halichoerus grypus | reverse complement strand
TAAAGATTTACTTACTTATTTGAGAGAGAGAGCACGAGTGGGAGGGACAGAGGGAGAGAGAATCTGAAGCAGACTCCATGCTGAGTGCGGAGTCTGACAGGAGGCTCGATCTCACGACCCTGAGATCAGGATCTGAGCCAAAACCAAGAGTTGGTGGCTCAACCAACCACCACTTAGGCACCCCAAAAGTCTCTATTTTAAATTCAAACATGTGATCAATAAGATAACAGAATCTTCACTATGAATGTAATAGGACATGGCATAAAAACCTGGAGAACATAATCCAAGCACAACTAAGGCAGGGCAAAATTCAGGAGGACACAACATTCTACAATTGTTGGAAAGGCAAATAGGAGGCACACTGAATTCAAAGCTGGGCTGGTAGGATGTTAGCAGCAGTTGGGCTGGGAGTTGAGTAAGCTTGTGATTTCAGGAAATGAAAGGTGTATGATATGGCATGAGCAATATGAGACAAGAACACAGAGATGAGGGTGAAGAGGTGAGCAAGGGCCATTTTGGAAGCCATCCTATGGCAGAGCAATATTCAGAAGTAATAAGCTGGTTATTTGTATGCACTTTCTTTCTCTTCCAGCTGGGGAAGAGCAGAAAGATATCATTCAATCTATAAATAAGGGTGCTGTCATAGATCCCAAAATCATAAAATGTCAGAGTTTTAAAGTATCTATGAAGTCATCTGGTCTGGCCATGACAAGTAAGGTTCATCTCATGTGGCAACTCTGATGTCACTGGTCCACCTGAATCATCACTGACTCTTTTCTTTCTTTCATTACTTACATCTACTTCATTAACAACTCCATCTGTTTTCCCTCCCATTTTATTCCTTACATCAGTCTACCTTTCTCTAACTCAATTGTTATCCTAGCCAGAAGTGCATCATTTCTTGCCTGGATGACCTGCAACAGCCTCCAAACGTGTCTTCCAACTGCCAGTCCTGCTCCACATCAATCTATTCCCCACACAGTTATCAGAGTGATCTTAAAGTTTTGGAAACAATTTGGCAGTTTCTGTCAAAATTTTTAATGTGAACTGCCTTTGACCAAGCAACAATTCTACTTCTAGGAATATATATGTCACATAATCATCACAGTATTGTAACAGCCAGAAAAAAAAGAAAAGAAAAAGCGAAAAAAGAAAAATCTAAAAAAAAAGAAATGAAGGAAATGTTGGTATATAGCTAGAGTACAAACCTCTAAGTAGCCATTAAAATGGATGCAACACACCAATATGAACTGACAGGGAGACCTTCAAGATACACTGTTATGTGAAAAAAGTTGCACAAGCACAGTATGATATAATCCTAATCTTCTAACAATTTTGTCTTTAATCAAACTATTACATATCACAAATTTTAAAAAGCCAAATAGTACTAGAAGCTATAACTAAGAAAACAGTATCAGCAAAACACAGCCGTCCTTCAATTCATCTCTCCCTAGTCCCAATTCCTGCTCCCCAGAGGCAAACACATCAACTTTTTCAGCTATTTCTCCTGAGATTTACTTCAAATTTCCAAATAACAATTATAGTACTAATCCTCTTTCGGGTTTAATTATCTTTTGACTTTTTAGAAAAAATATTTATTTATTTGACAGAGACAGAGAGTAAGTGAACACAAGCAGAGGGAGCTGCAGAGGGAGGAGAAGGAGAAGCAGGCTCCCCACTGAGCAGGGAGCCCAAAGTGGGGCTCTATACCAGGACCCCAGAATCATGACCTGAGCTAAAGGCAGATGCTCAACTGACTGAGCCACCCAGGCACCCCTCTTTTGACTTTTAACTCTAAAAAAGAGTAGGAATAGGCTTGCAGAGTACCAAGATAGGATAATCTGGATCCCTGACAACTTCCTGAAGCTCCCTGTCCTACTGCCCCTGGGCTGCTATACTTCAGGCTTCCTTTAAGTGCTATTATTTTAGATTTTCTGTCACTCACAAACCTAATCCTAATCAATACAGAAAGCAAAGCAAATTTGGCCTATCAAGATGACAAAGAATGCTGGAAATTGTGGACATGGAATAACAATATCTAACATATATGTGCCAGGATCTGGCCTAAATACTTTATGGGTATTAAGTCAGTTAATTCTCACACAAACCTTATGAGGTATGAGGTAGAAAAAGAATTGAAGACAAGGTTAAATAACTCACTCTACTAACAAAGGTGGAACCAGGTTCGGTGGCAGGCAACCTTAGCTTCATAGCCCATGCTCTCAGCCAGCCACACAGGTAGCTGTAGAGGTTAACACCAAGAATCACCCAGGGGATGCTAGCAGGCGAACTGGGTAAGACTCACATCCATGCAACTTTGTGAAAGCACCTTCTTTCTTAAAATGTCTAAAATGTCTTTTTAAATGAAGTTAAAAGCCACCATTAGAAATTTGTATCTGGAGTCCTGATTGAATAATTTCTTAGAACTAGCTCAGTTTATCAAATATTAGTACTTTCATTAGGCAAAATCTGTTAAACCAGGTTCAAAATTGAGTACTTTTCTAAGATCAGCATTAACAGTTCTTTTTAGGGGTGTCGGGTGGCTCAGCTGGTTAAGCGTCTGCCTTTGGCTCAGTTCATGATCCTGGGGTCCTGGGATTGAGCCCCAAGTTGGGCTCCCTGCTCAGCAGGGAGTCTGCTTCTCCCTCTCCCTCGGCCCCTCTCCCTACTCATGCTCTTTCACCCGATCTCTCTCTAATAAGTAAAATTAAAAAAAAAAAGTTTTTAAAACTGTTCTTTTTTCCATTTAAATAAATTCATTTAAGTACAAAGAGTGAGCCAATATAAAGAAAAAGAGAAGTACGGGCCAAATAGACAAAGGAGATTAAGAGGTACAGACTTCCAGTTATAACATAAATAAGTCACAGGGATGAAAAGTACAGCATAGGGAATACAGTCAATAAAATTGTAATAATACTGTATGGTGACTACACTTAGTATGGTGAGCAATAAGTAGTGTACAGAACTGTCCAATCACTGTTGTACACTTGAAACTAATATAACATTTTGTGTCACTTATACTTCAATTATACTTTCTTTTTTTTTTTTTAAGATTTTATTTATTTATTTGACAGAGAGAGACACAGTGAGAGAGGGAACACAAGCAGGGGCAGGGGGAGTGGGAGAGGGAGAAGAAGGCTTCCCGCTGAGCAGAGAGCCCGATGCGGGGCTTGATCCCAGGACCCTGGGATCAAGACCTGAGCTGAAGGCAGATGCTTAACCGACTGAGCCACCCAGGTGCCCCAAAACGTGCCCTCTTTAATACCCATCACCAGGCTAACCCATCCTCCCACCCCCCTCCCCTCTAGAACCCTCAGTTTGTTTTTCAGAGTCCATCATCTCTCATGGTTCGTCTCCCCCTCCGATTTTCCCCCTTCATTCTTCACCTCCTGCTATCTTCTTTTTTTTTTTCCTAACATATATTGCATTATTTGTTTCAGGGGTACAGATCTGTGATTCAACAGTCTTGCACAATTCACAGTGCTCACCATAGCACATACCCTCCCCAACGTCTATCACCCAGCCACCCCATCCCTCCCACCCCCCACCACTCCAGCAACCTTCAGTTTGTTTCCTGAGATTAAGAATTCCTCATATCAGTGAGATCATATGATACTTTTCTTTCTCTGATTGACTTATTTCACTCAGCATAACACCCTCCAGTTCCATCCACGTTGTTGCAAATGGCAAGATTTCATTCCTTTTGATGGCTGCATAATATTCCATTATATATATATATATATATATATATATATATATATATATATATATTCCATCTCTTCTTTATCCATTCGTCTGTTGATGGACATCTTGGCTCTTTCTACAGTTTGGCTATGGTGGACATTGCTGCTATAAACATCGGGGTGCATGTACCCCTTCGGATCCCTACATTTGTATCTTTGGGGTAAATACCCAGTAGTGCATTAGCTGGATTGTATGGTAGCTCTATTTGCAACTTTTTGAGGAACCTCCATACTGTTTTCCAGAGTGGCTGTACCAGCTTGCATTCCCACCAACAGTGTAGGAGGGTTCTCCTTTTCCACATCGCCACTAACATCTGCCATTTCCTGACTTGTTAATTTTAGCCATTCTGACTGGTGTGAGGTGGTATCTCATTGAGGTTTTTGATTTGAATTTCCCTGATGCCGAGCGATGTTGAGTACTTTTTCATGTGTCTGTTGGCCATGTGGATGTCTTCTTTGGAAAAATGTCTGTCCATGTCTTCTGCCCATTTCTTGATTGGATCATCTGTTCTTTGGGTGTTGAGTTTAAGAAGTTCTTTATAGATTTTGGATACTAGCCCTTTATCTGATATGTCATTTGCAAATATCTTCTCCCATTCTGTCGGTTGTCTTTTGGTTTTGTGGAGTGTTTCTTTTGCTGTGCAAAAGCTTTTTATCTTGATGAAGTCCCAATAGTTCATTTTTGCCCTTGCTTCCCTTGCCTTCGGCGATGTTTCTAGGAAGAAGTTGCTGCAGCTGAGGTCGAAGAGGTTGCTGCCTGTGTTGTCCTTAAAGATTTTTTTTTTTTTTATTATGTTATGTTAGTCACCATACAATATATCATTGGTTTTTGATGTGGTGATCCACGATCCATTGTTTTCGTATAACACCCAGTGCTCCATGCAGTACGTGCCCTCCTCAATACCTATCACCAGGCTAACCAATCCCCCCTCCCCCCTCCCCTCTAAAACCCTGTTTGTTTCTCAGAGTCCATAGTCTCTCATGGTTCATCTCTCCCTCCAATTCTCCCCACCCCCCCTTTTTCCCTTCCTTTTCCTAATGTCCTCCATGTTTTTCCTTATGTTCCACAAATAAGTGAAACCATATGATAATTGACTTTCTCTGCTTGACTTATTTCACTTAGCATAATCTCCTCCAGTCCCATCCATGTTGATGTAAAAGTTGGGTATTCATCTTTTCTGATGGCTGAGTAATATTCCATTGTACATATGGACCACATCTTCTTTATCATCTGTTGAAGGGCATCTCGGCTCTTTCCACAGTTTGGCTATTGCGGACATTGCTGCTATGAACATTGGGGTGCATATGGCCCTTCTTTTCACTACATCTGTGTCTTTGGGCTAAATACCCAGTAGTGCAATTGCTGGGTCATAGGGTAGCTCTATTTTTAAATTTTTGAGGAACCTCCACACTGTTTTCCAAAGTGGCTGTACCAACTTGCATTCCCACCAACAGTGTAAGAGGGTTTCCCTTTCTCCACAACCTCTCCAACATTTGTTGTTTCTTTCCTTGTCCATTTTTGCCATTCTAACTGGTGTAAGGTGGTATCTCAATGTGGTTTTGATTTGGATTTCCCTGATGGCTAATGATGATGACCATTTTTTCATGTGTCTGTTAGCCATTTGTATGTCTTCTTCAGAGAAGTGTCTTTTCATATCTTCTGCCCACTTTTTGACTTGATTATTTGTTTTTTGGGTGTTGAGTTTGAGAAGTTCTTTATAGATTTTGGATACCAGCCCTTTATCTGTAGTGTCATTCGCAAATATCTTCTCCCATTCTGTGGGTTGCCTCTTTGTTTTGTTGACTGTTTCCTTTGCTGTGCAGAAGCTTTTTATCTTGATGAAGTCCCAAAAGTTCATTTTTGCTTTTGTTTCACTAGCTTTTGGAGATGTATCTTGAAAGAAGTTGCTGTGGGCGATGTCAAAGAGGTTACTACCTATGTTCTCTTCTAGGATTTTGATGGATTCCTGTCTCACATTGAGGTCTTTCATCCACTTTGAGTTTATCTTTGTGAATGGTGTTAGAGAATGGTCGACTTTCATTCTTCTGCATGTGGCTGTCCAATTTTCCCAGCACCATTTACTGAAGAGACGGTCTTTTTTCCATTGCAATTTCCTGCTTTGTTAAAGATTATTTGACCATAGAGTTGAGGGTCCATATCTGGGTTCTCTATTCTGTTCCATTGGTCTATATGTCTGTTTTTGTGCCAGGACCATGCTGTCTTGGTGATCACAGATTTGTAATATAGCTTGAAATCGGGCAACGTGATGCCCCCAGCTTTGTTTTTCTTTTTCAACATTTCCTTGGTGATTCGGGGTCTTTTCTGATTCCATACAAATTTTAGGATTGTTTGTTCCAGCACTTTGAAAAATGTCATTGGAATTTTGATCGGGATGGCACTGAAGGTATAGATTGCTCTGGGTAGCATAGACATTTTAACAATGTTTATTCTTCCAATCCATGAGCATGGAATATTTTTCCATCTTTTTGTGTCTTCTTCAATTTCTTTCATGAGTGTTTTTGTAGTTCTAGAGTATAGATCCTTTACCTCTTTGGTTAGGTTTATTCCGAGCTATCTTATGGTTTTTGGTGCTATTGTAAATGGAATCGTTTCTCTAATTTCTCTTTCTACAGTTGCGTTGTTAGTGTATAAGAAAGCAACTGATTTCTGTGCATTGATTTTGTATCCTGCCACATTACTGAATTGCTGGATGAGTTCTAGTAATTTGGGGGTGGAGTCTTTTGGGTTTTCCACATAAAGTATCATGTCATCTGTGAAAAGAGAGAGTTTGACTTCTTCTTTGCCAATTTGAATACCTTTTATTTCTTTTTGTTGTCTGATTGCTGTTGCTAGGACTTCTAGTACTATGTTGAATAATAGTGGCGAGAGTGGGCATCCTTGACGTATGTGTTCCTGATCTTAAGGGAAAGGCTCTCAGCTTTTCCCCATTGAGGATGATATTCGCTGTGGGTTTTTCATAGATGGATTTTATGAGCTTGAGGAATGTTCCCTCTATCCCTATACTCTGGAGAGTTTTAATCAGGAAAGGATGTTGTATTTTGTCAAATGCTTTTTCTGCATCAATTGAGAGGACCATATGGTTCTTCTCCCTCCTCTTATTAATGTGTTCTATCACATTGATTGATTTGCGAATGTTGAACCACCCTTGCATCCCGGGGATAAATCCCACTTGGTCGTGGTGGATGATCCTTTTAATGTATTGTTGGATCCTATTAGCTAGGATTTTGTTGAGGATTTTGGAATCCATATTCATCAGGGATATCGGTCTGAAATTCTCCTTTTTGATGGGGTCTTTGCCTGGTTTGGGGATTAAGGTAATGCTGGCCTCATCGAATGAGTTTGGAAGTTTTCCTTCTGTTTCTATTTTTTGAAACAGCTTCAGTAGAATAGGTATTATTTCTTCTTTGAATGTTTGGTAGAATCCCCCAGGGAATCCATCAGACCCTGAACTCTTGTTTTTAGGGAGGTTTTTGATCACTGCTTCAATCTCGTTACTGGTTATTGGCCTATTCGGGTTGTCAATTTCTTCCTGTTTCAGTCTTGGCAGCTTATAGGTTTCCAGGAAGGCCTCCATTTCATCCAGATTGCTCAGTTTATTGGCATATAGTTGTTGATAATAATTTCTAATAATTGTTTCTATTTCCTTGGTGTTAGTCGTGATCTCTCCCCTTTCATTCATAATTTTATTAATTTGGGTCCTTTCTCTTTTCTTTTGGATAAGTCTGGCCAGTGGTTTATCGATCTTATTAATTCTTTCAAAGAACCAACTTCTAGTTTCGTTGATCTGATCTACTGTGTTTCTGGTTTCTAATTCATTGATTTCTGCTCTAATTTTAATTATTTCTCTTCTAATGCGTGGCTTAGGCGTCGTTTGTTGCTTTTTCTCTAGTTCTTTAAGGTGTAGAGTTAGTTGGTAAATTCGGGATTTTCCTATTTTTTTGAGTGAGGCTTGGATGGCTATGTATTTCCCCCTTAGGACCGCCTTTGCAGTATCCCACAGATTTTGGACCGATGTGTTTTCGTTCTCATTGGTTTCCATGAATTGTTTAAGTTCTTCTTTGATTTCTTGGTTGACCTAAACATTCTTGAGCAGAGTGGTCTTTAGCTTCCAAGTGTTTGAATTTCTGCCAAATATCTTCTTGTGATTGAGTTCCAGTTTTAGAGCATTGTGGTCTGAGAATATGCAGGGAATAATCTCAATCTTTTGGTATCGGTTGAGACCTGATTTGTGACGCAGTATATGGTCTATTCTGGAGAAAGTTCCATGTGCACTCGAGAAGAATGAGTATTCTGTTGTTTTAGGGTGGAATGTTCTGTAAATATCTATGAGGTCCATCTGGTCCAGTGTATCATTCAAAGCTCTTGTTTCCTTGTTGATTTCCTGCCTAGATGATCTGTCCATTGCTGAGAGTGGAGTATTGAGGTCAATATGACTCTTTATTTTGGTTAACAGTTGGCTTATGTAGATGGCTGCTCCCATGTTGGGGGCATAGATATTTACAATTGTTAGATCTTCTTGTTGGATAGACCCTTTAAGAATGATATAGTGTCCTTCTGTGTCTCTTAATCCAGATTTTAGTTTAAAATCTAATTTGTCTGATATAATAATTGCTACCCCAGCTTTCTTTTGAGGTCCGCTGGCATGGAAGATGGATCTCCATCCCTTCACTTTCAGTCTGGATGTATCTTTAGGTTCAAAATGAGTCTCTTGTAGACAGCATATGCATGGGTCCTGTCTTTTTATCCAATCTGCAACCCTGTGCCATTTTATGGGAGCATTTAGGCCATTCACGTTGAGAGTGATTATTGAAAGATATGAATTAATTGTCATCATGTTGCCTGTGAAGACATTGTTTTTATAGATTGTCCCTGTAAATTTCTGTTGTATATCACTCTTGGGGTCTTTCTCCTTTTATAGAACACCCCTTAATATTTCTTGCAGGGCCAGCTTAGTGGTCACATATTCTTTCAGTTTCTGCCGGTTGTGGAAGCTCTGCATCTCTCCATCCATTCTAAATGAAAGCCTTGCCGGATAAAGTATTCTTGGCTGCATGTTTTTCTCATTTAGTACCCTGAATATGTCTTGCCAGGCCTTTCTGGCTTGCCAGGTCTCTGTGGATAGGTCTGACGTTATTCTGATGTTCCTCCCTCTGTACGTAAGGAATCTCTTCCCCCTAACTGCCCTTAAGACGGTTTCCTTGGTTCTAAGATTTGCAAGTTTTACTATTACATGCCGGTTGGCCTGTTTTCCTTGATCTTAGGAGGGGTTCTCTCTGCCTCTAGGACTCGAATGTTTGTTTCATTCCCCAGATTAGGGAAGTTCTCAGCTATGATTTGCTCAAATACATCTTCTAGTCCTCTCTCTCTCTCCACTCCCTCCGGGATTCCAATTATTCTGACATTGGAACGCTTCATGGTGTCACTTATTTCTCTGATTCTATTTTCATGGATTCTGAGTTGTTTTTCCCTGGCCTCCTCTTTTCCCTTTTTATCTATTATATTGTCTTCCAGGTTGCTTATTCTCTCTTCTGCCTCAGTTACCCTAGCTGTTAGATTATCAAATTGGATTGGATCTCATTGATAGCATTTTTAAGTTCTGCCAATTCACCTTTTATTTCTGCCCTTAAAGACTCTATGTTGCCATTAATTGATTTCTCCATTCTAGCCATTGTCTTCACAATTGCTAGCCTGAATTCCATCTCCGACATCTTGGTTATATCTGCATCCATTTGTAAATCTGCAGCATAAGTCATAATCTCTGAGTCTTTTCTATTTTGGGGGCTCCTCCTCCTAGTCATTCTGTTGATGGGTGTTTGAGGGAATGTATAGAGTCCAAATTATTGACCAGAACCCAAGCAAGATGCACCTGTTTTCTTGCTGGCCTCTTGTTTTCCCAGCCTGTCTTCTGTGGGAGGGGCCTGCCGCGCTGTTACTCAGGCAACCCTGTTTGGGGGGTGTTGCCCTGCCCCCCTGTGGCGGGGGATGGGCTCAGTGGGAATCAGTTTTGGGGGCTTTTGTTCTCTGGTGGCTTTCCCTGGCAGCTTTCCGCGTCTCTTCTGCGAGTCAGAGCAGAAGAGACCGTTTCCAACCCTCTGCCTTAGAGCAGAGAGATCGCAGTCTGTTCTTGAGTGAGCTCTCCAGGCCGCACTGTCTCCATTTCTGTCTGTGCTGCTAAAAACTGCAGCGTTCTGGGTTGTGCGCCCCTCCGCAGCGCCCCCAGTCCTGCCTCCAGGTCGGAGCACGTCTCTGCCCTTTGTGCTTCTAAAACCGCCAGCCGCTCCCAGTTCGCGCGGGCGACCCCGCCACTCCAGGTTTCCGAACCGGGGGCTGCAGTTTGCAGGCGTGACCCCGCCACTCTGGGATTCCGCCCCGGGGGCTGCAGTTCGCAGGCGCGACCCCGCCGCTCAGGGTTTCCACCCCGGGTGCTGCCCTAGAGTCCCTTCCCCGCCGCTACCGGTCTGCGAGTCTGTGCCCGTGCGCAGCGCGCGAGGCTGTCACTCACCGGCGGTGTAGGATCCCCATGGCCAGGCACCCTCCCGCTGCCGTTTATCCTCCGATATCTGCCCGTGGAATCACGGCTCCCCGCTTTGTACCTCAAAACCAACCACCTGCGATATTCTGTTTGTAGAGATCCAGATCTTCTTACATCTCAGGCTGGTTTCGTGGGTGCTCAGAGTGGTCTGGTGGATATCCAGCTCAATTCCAGGGACCAGTTGAAACAGGGTCCCCTAGTCCTCTGCCATCTTTCCCCCTCCTCCTATATTTTCTTTTTTAAAAAAAGAGAAAAATAGGGTGCCTGGGTGGCTCAGTCAGTTAAGTGACTGCCTTCAGCTCAGGTCATGATCCTGGAGTCCCTGGATCGAGTCCCGCATCGGGTTCCCTGCTCGGCGGGGAGTCTGCTTCTCCCTCTGACCCTCCCCCCTCTCATGCTCTCTATCTCATTCTCTCTCTCAAATAAATTAATTTAAAAAATCTTTAAAAAAAAATAAATAAAAAAAGAGAAAAATAATCATACTTGGCTATAGCTTAAACTCTCAGGGGGCACTGAGTCAGCAATAGCTGGGGACAAAAAGGAAAACATACCACTTTTTAAAAATAACAGCTTTTTCTTAAATTAACAGCTTTATTGAGCTAGAATTCACGTACCATACGTTTACCATTTAAAGTATGCAATTCAGGGGCGCCTGGGTGGTTAAGCATCTGCCGTTGGCTCAGGTCATGATCCCAGAGTCCTGGGATCCTCCCTGAGTTGTGTTGGGCTCCCTGCCCAGCATGGAGTCTGCTTCTGCCTCTCCCTCTCCCCCTCTGCTCATGCTCTCTCTCTCTCTCTCTTTACCACTTTTGTGGTTGATTTCATCTTATTCTAGGGAGTAAAACTACAACACATTCAATGATCTATACTAAAAGAAACCAACTCCAAAGAAAGCAGAGTCCAAAGCAGGAAAAGTTGGGACATCTTTCTTTTCTTCATTGTGTGTTCTGTGAAAACTGCACATTCTTCAGAAATTTCTAAATCAAAACAACACATCCAATTCAGATAAATTCTTTAATCTGAAATTGATATGCCTTTCCCATCTAGTGGGGTGAGGAGAGGCCTGACCACCTATAGAAACTAGATAAAATGAAAAAGATGGTAACTCTTTTCATAGTGAGACTTTGACTTCATAAAAGATACAAAATAAACACATGTTTCTAAGCTTTTAAGGTTAGCAAATACAGAAATAAATTATCTTAATGGCCCAGGCAGTTTGTCTGGCAAAGCGTGTAGAGCCATATGCTGGAGAGTAAACAAAGCTTCTTCCTGAGTGGAACTCAGTACCAATGCAGCTGGGCCACGTTCCTCACTCACCAAGAGGCTGGCAGTCCACTATCATCACCCTCTGCCCCTTCCTCACTGTATTTGACCTCCCCTACACCTGACATGGTTGACTAGCCCTGCTTTCTTGGATTCCCCTTTCCATTGGCTTAGCCAAAACGTTGTTCATTTGTCCTCCTACCTTTCTGGTCTCAGTGGCACTCTCTCTCACTGCTGCCCTTCTTGTTGCAAAGCCCCAGGCCTCCTTCTCTCCGTAGCTGTCACAACCCCCCACGACTGCTGCCGCCACAACACATGCACGTACCAAGTCCATTTCTGTATTCCTACGTTGTTCCTGAGCTCCATACCTCTATTTCTCATTGCCTCTGGAGGTTTGCACTTGAATGGCTGAGACCGAATCTGTCCTAGGTCTTCCTGTCACCATCACCATGGAAGCCTGTCTGTACCTCCTCCCTCTGCCTCACCACATCACCCTTCCCCCACCCCCACACACATTCAACGGGGCACCAGGACTTAACTGAGTCTGCTCTTGAAATTCGCGTCCACTCTCTATGCTTTCTCTAGCCTCAACTTTAAAGAATACCCCCAGGGGTGCCTGGGTAGCTCAGCTGGTTAAGCATCTGCCTTCAGCTCAGTTCATGATCCAGGAGTCCCAGGATCGAGTCCCGCATCAGGCTCCCTGCTCATAGGGGAGTCTGCTTCTCCTTCTGCCCCTCCCCCTTGCTCGTGCTCTCTCTCGCTCTCAAATAAAATCTTTTTAAAAATTTTAAAAACACCCCTAGAGAGCACCCCAGTACCTCCATGCAGCTCCAGACAGTCTCCCAAATACAGACTACTACCACATCATTCCCCCAATGAATAAAATCTGATAACTTGCCACTGCCTCTGAATAAGGTCCAAAGTATTTCTTTCAAGGACTTTGTACAATCTTTTCTTTCACCTTCCTAATCTTAATGCTGGCCACTTCCTGCCTCCCCAAGCTACAGATCTTGTACTCTGAGGTTTCTGTGCCTTTGTTTCTCCCTTAACCTGGCCTACAACATATTCCTGTCTTTCTCTGCCTGGCAAACAGCACTTGCTTGGTTGGTCTTTGTCCCCAGGTAGAATGGGAATGTCTCAATAGCAGAGGCCATGTCTACTTCTTCTTGAAATCTCCAGCACCTAGCACAGTGGCCTGACATAAAAGAGACACACAGATGTTTGAGCTGGAGTAGGCAGTATGTTGCTGATGTCTTAGACCAATATTTCTCAAATGTATTCTGGACAGTAAAAAATGCATTTAATGTATGGTAACAGGAGAATGGTGGCTACCAGGAAGTAGGAAGAAGGGGAAAAAGGGAATTGTTTAATGGGTACAGAGTTTCAGATTTGGAAGATGAAAAAGTTCTGGAGATCTGTTTCGCAACAGTGTGAATATACTTAACACTACGGAACTGTATACTTAAAAATATTTAATAAGTTACACATTATATATTTCTTACCACAATTAAACACATTTAATACTGCAACCTAGTATACATATACAATTATAACTGAAAATATATAACCTTATTACATGCAATAAACTCTAGCATTCTCTATTCTATTTGATTTTTTAAAAGAAACAATGCTGGTCATTGCATTCTAAATTGATTTCAGGGGTGCCTCGGTGGCTCAGTTGGTTGAGTGTCCGACTTTTGATTTCCGCTCAGGTCATGATCTCAGGGTTGTGAGATCAAGCCCTACATCCAGCTCTGTGCTCAGCAAAGAGTTGGCTTGAGATTCTCTCCCTCTCCCTCTGCCCCTCCCCCCACTCACACACACACTCTCTAAAATAAAATAAATAAATCTCTTTTAAAAATAAATAAATAGGGCACCTGGGTGGCTCAGTTGATTAAGTGACTGCCTTCGGCTCAGGTCATGATCCTGGAGTCCCTGGATCGAGTCCCGCATCGGGCTCCCTGCTCGGCAGGGAGCCTGCTTCTCCCTCTGACCCTAACCCCTCTCATGTGCTCTCTCTCAAATAAATAAATTCTTTAAAAATAATAATAATAAAAACAGATTTCAAAACTCAGTAATAAATTACAACCCAAAGGCTAAATATCACTGTTCCAGAATGCATTGCAAGCTTTCTCACATCAACAAAGGGGTAAATACCTCATTGCCTCTGCTATTGTATGAGCCTTCTCAAGATGTCCTTTCCTTCTGTCTTATCAGACTAAAGATGGCAAGAACACTCTAATGCTAGAACATTATACAGTAGTGTTTGAGGCAATTAATTCAAGATTTTGCCTATTATGTGCTAGATACTGTATCAGTAGATAAATGAAACAAATTATTTTATCAATAGAATTTACATTCTAGTGGGAGAAACAAACAAGAAATAGACATGTGGCATTAGGAATAAGTGATAGAAAGAAAAGCAAAGCAAAGTAAGGAAGCAGAGTAAAGGAAGCGTATCAGAGATTGTTCTGAGTTCACCAAATCCTGTTTTCTTTTCGTACTGGACACACAGCTAGACTGTTTTCTAGCCTCTCTGGAAGCTAGGGACAATACTGAACCATTCTGGCTAATGGAACATTGGTGATTGATGTTGCCAACTCCAGCCTGACCCTCCATGGGATCCTCCATGTTTTCTTCCTTCCTCTTTCAACCAGTTGCAGAGAAGTCAGCAGAAGACTGCGTCTCCAGAGAAGCCCTTCCCTTCCCAACCAGGGTTTCCTGAGAAAATTAAGCCCTTGATACAATGATGTGAATGACTAGACTAATTCCTCAGTTCTCCCAAGGATGGCATATAATTAGCACCACTCCAGAATCACAGAGAAATTAACTTGTTGCATGCAACAGATGTCTTAAGGCATTAGGGCTTAATTATTTCCCCAGACTTCCAGTTGAAAGGGCTACTCTAGGGGTTTAAGGAGCCTGGGTCTCTGAATGTGTGAGGAGCAGAGCCCTAGCCCTGCCGATGCACATCAGACTGTGACCTGAGCAAGAAAAAAAAACCCCACAAAACCCTGTATTTAACAATATAAATAATGGGGGCGCCTGGGTGGCTCAGTTGGTTAAGCGACTGCCTTCGGCTCAGGTCATGATCCTGGAGTCCCTGGATCGAGTCCCGCATCGGGCTCCCTGCTCGGCAGGGAGTCTGCTTCTCCCTCTGACCCTCCCCCTTCTCATGTGCTCTCTCTCTCATTCTCTCTGTCTCAAATAAATAAATAAAATCTTTAAAAAAAAAAAAAAAAACAATATAAATAATGATAGTACTGGATTATAACTCATAGAAGAAAGAATCCATGAGTCCATACTGATAAATATTAATAATATGATAAATACATACAGAAGTAAGAAAGGAAAATTCTTTCTTAGAGTAAAATTCTTACCAATAAATGAGAAAGGAGTGATGGGAAATTTTTTTTTTTTTTTTAAAGATTTTATTTATTTATTTGACAGAGACAGAGACAGCGAGAGCAGGAACACAAGCAGGGGGAGTGGGAGAGGGAGAAGCAGGCTTCCCGCTGAGCAGGGAGCCCGATGTGGGACTTGATCCCAGGACTCTGGGATCATGACCTGAGCCGAAGGCAGCCGCTTAACGACTGAGCCACCCAAGTGCCCCTGATGGGAAATTTTTTAAGGTACCATTTGGCAAGCATCATAGTAAATAACTGTTTAAGGCAAGGATCATCAATGGATACTAAAAAGTACGAAGAGAAACAGTACATTTACAGTCTTAAAGTATCTCTGCACAAGTTACCAACTAATTAGAAAATAATCATAACTTTACAGTGGAGTAACCTGGTCAGATGCATCCTTAACCAAGTGATTAAAGCGGACACCACCAGTAATAGGATACCTTGTGTCTTCTGATATAATGCACCGAGAAGGACACAGCACTACCTCTGTGGTATTCTTACTAAAAATTTATAACCTGGATTTAATCAAGAAGAAATAACAGACAAACACAAATCAAAGGACATTTTATAAAATACATGGTCAGCACTCTTCAGAAGTGTTAAAGCATGAAGGATAAACACTGTTTACTTCAAAGGATGTCACTGTTTAGTTCAGAGTTGTCATGTCATTAAGGAGACATGACAACTAATTCAACGTTTGATCCTGGATAGGATCCTGAGTCAGAAAAAAGTTGTTTTGTTATAAAGAACACTACTAGGACAGCTGATAAAAATTGAACATCTGTAGATTAGATATTAGGTACTAGTATTACATCAGTTATTTCCTGTATTTTGATCCTTGTATTATGGTTATGTAAGAGAATACCATCCCTCCTTTTTTAAAGGAAACACACTGAAATATTTAGAAATAAAGGGGCATCAGGCACCTGGGTGGTACAGTCGGTTAAGCATTTGACTCTTGGTTTTGGCTCAGGTCGTGATCCCAGGGTGGTGAGATCGAGCCCCACATCGGGCTCCATGCTCAGTGTGGAGTCTCTCCCTCTCCCTCTGCCCCTCCCACTCATGCCCTCTCTCTCTGTCTCTCTCTAAAATAAATAAATAGGGGCGCCTGGGCGGCTCAGTAGGTTAAGCGTCTGCCCTTGCCCAGGTCATGATCTCAGGGTCCTGGGATTGAGCCCCGCGTTGGGCTCCCTGCTCAGAAGCAGAGGGAGTCTGTTTCTCCCTGTCTCTCTCCCTGGCTTGTGTGCTCTCTGTCAAATAAATAAAATCTTAAAGAATAAAATAAAATTAAATAAATAAATCTTTTTTTAAAAAAAGGAAATAAAAGGGCATCATGCCTGCAATTACTGACACTGTCTTTAAAATGTTTATATTAATCATACATTATTTTACATTAATTTTTATTTCAATAATTGCATTAAAATATCTATCTTGATTGCTGAGTTTTTTGGTACCCACTCAAATTTTGTGCCCAAGGCAAATGCCTCATTCTCCTCATGCTTCCCAGCCCTACTATTACAATTCAGAAAAAATAAAATGTGTGTGCATAACAGAGAAAAGAGTATGACAAAGCAAATGCGGTAAAATGTTAACATTTAGGGAATGTGGATATGAGAATTCTCTGTTCTATTTGCACTTTCCTATAAGCCTGAAATTATTTCAAAAGAAGTTAAAATGAGTTCTGAATGAAAACATGGATATCTGGAAAATTAGAAAATATGTTTATTCCTAAGAGAATGGTTAAGCAGATCCATGACTAATTACAGAGCCTTCAAAAATCATGTTGTTGGAGGGGCAACTGGTTGGCTCAGTCAATAGAGCATGTGACTCTTGATCTCAGGGTTGTAAGTTCAAGCCCACGTTGGGTTTAGAAATTACTTAGAAATAAAATCTTAAAAAAAATTATAGACCAACAGCTATATGGTCAACTAATCTTGGACAAAGCAGGAAAGAATATCCAACGGAAAAAAGACAGTTTCTTCAACAAATGGTGTTGGGAGAACTGCAGAAGAATGAAACTGGACGACTTTCTTACACCTTACGCAAAAATAAATTCAAAATGGATGAAAGACCTAAATGTGAGACAGGAAACCATCAAAATCCTAGAGGAGAACACAGGCAGAAACCTCTCTGACCTCAGCCATAGCAACTTCTTATTAGACATGTCACCAGAGGCAAGGGAAACAAAAGCAAAGATGAACTGTTGGGACTTTTATCAAGATAAAAAGCTTCTGCACAGTGAAGGAAACAATCAACAAAACTAAAAGGCAGCATGAAAGAAGCTATCTGTAAACAACATATCTGATAAAGGATTAGTATCCAAAATCTATAAATAACTTACCAAACTCGACATCCAAAAAACAAATAATCCAGTTAAGAAATGGGCAGAAAACATGAATAGACATTTTTCCAAAGAAGACATCCAGATGGCTAACAGACACAGGAAAAGATGCTCAACATCACTTATCATCAGGGAAATGCAAATCAAAACCACAATGAGATACCACCCCACACCTGTCAGAATGGCTAAAATTAACAACACAAGCAACAACAAGTGTTGGCAAGGATGTGGAGAAAGGGGAACCCTCCTGCACTGTTGGTGAGAATGCAAATTGCTGCAGCCACTCTGGAGAACAGTTTAGAGGTTTCTCAAAAAGTTAAAAATAGGGGTGCCTGGGTGGCTCAGTCGCTAAGCATCTGCCTTCAGCTCAGGTCATGGTCCCAGGGTCCTGGGATTGGGCCCCACATTGGGCTCCCTGCTCGGCGGGAAGCCTGCTTCTCCCTCTCCCACTCCCCCTGCTTGTGTTCCCTCTGTCTCTGTGTCTCTCTCTGTCAAATAAATAAAATCTTTAATAATAAAAAAAAAAAGTTAAAAATAGAACTACCCGGAGCACCTGGGTGGTTCAGTTGGTTAAGCAACTGCCTTTGGCACAGGTTGTGATCCTGAGGTCCTGGGACCAAGCCCTGTGTCGGGCTCCCCCCTCAGCGGGAAGCCTGCTTCTCCCTCTCCCTCTGCCCTTCCCCCCACCCCTGCTCATGCTGTCTCTCTGTCTCTCAAATAAATAAAATCTTTTTTTTTTTTTTTTTTTAAAGATTTTATTTATTTATTTGAGAGAGAGAGTGAGAGAGAGAAAGAGCACAAGAGCGGGGAGCGGGAGAGGGAGAAGCAGACTCCCTGCTGAGCAGGTAGCCCGACGCGGGACTCGATCCCGGGACTCCAGGATCATGACCTGAGCCGAAGGCAGTCGCTTAACCAACTGAGCCACCCAGGCGCCCTCAAATAAATAAAATCTTAAAAAAAAAAATCTACCCTACAACCCAGCAATTGCACTACTAGGTATTTACCCAAAGCATAAAAAATACAGATTCAAAGGAATACATGCATCCCAATGTTTATAGCAGCATTATCAACAATAGCCAAGAGAGCCCAAATGTCCATCCACTGATGAATGGGTAAGATGTGGTACAGGGGCGTCTGGATAGCTCAGTTGGTTGGGCGTCTGCCTTCCGCTCAGGTCATGATCTCAGAGTCCTGGAATCGAGTCCCACATCAGGCTCCCTGCTCAGTGGGGAGCCTGCTTCTCCCTCTCCCCCACCCCTGCTCATGCTCTCTCTTGCTCTCTCTCTCTCATATAAATAAATAAAATCTTTTAAAAAAAGATGTGGTGTATATATATATACACACATACATATATACACACATACACATACACAATGGAATATTAGTCATCAAAAAGAATGAAATCCTGCCATTTGCAATGACCTGGATGGAGCTAGGGTGCCTTATGCTAAGTGAAATAAGTCAGTCAGAGAAAGACAAATACCGTATGATCTTACTCATATGTGGAATTTAAGAAAACAGATGAATGTATGGGAAGGGGGAAAGAAAAAAAGGAGAGAGAGAAACAGGGAAACAAGCCATAAGTGACTTTTTTTTTTTTTTTAAGATTTCAGAGAGAGAGAGCGAGCACTCGAGCCCAAGAAGGGGCAGAGGGAGAGAGGGGAAGCAGACTCCTCACTGAATGTGGAACCCAACACAGGGCTCCATCTCCTAACTTGGAGATCATGACCTAAGCCGAAACCAAGAGTCAGATGCTCAACTAACCGAGCCACCCAGGCACCCCACTGTAAGTGACTCTTAACAACAGAGAACGAACTGAGGGTTGATGGAGAGAGGTGAGGGCGGATGGGCTAGATGGGTGACGGGTATTAAAGAGGGCACCTGTTGTGATGAGCACTGGGTATTGTACGTAAGGGATGAATCACTGAATTCTACTCCAGAAACCAATATTGCATTGTATGTTAACTAACAAAATTTAAAGAACCTGAAAACTTCTAACTTAGCAAAAGAAGATATTAGTTGAAAAAAATTATGTTTTTGGAGACCATTTAATGACAAGGAAAAAATGCTCTTTGTAGGTTAATCAGAGCAAAAACTGCCTGAATATGCTATACAAGCTCAGTTTTTACATACACGTTTTTACCTGTGCATAAATAAAAAAGAAAACCACCAAAATGTTAATGAGGTTTTCCTTGGGTGGTAGAATCAGGGACAATTTACATTTTCTTTATGCTCTTGTATAATTTCTAAATTTAAGAGTAAAAATATATTACTGCTAGAAGAAATATATTCTTTTAATGTAAAGTATGAAACAAAGCAGAACTATGAACCACCAGCTCTTTGTTAGTGAACAGAGAAAACAGTATTGAGAATCAGAACTTAGTGACTTATCTATTAAAAACTCACACATTCTTTTCCTACCTGAAATATGTGACCTTCTCAAAAGAAAATACAATGAGCTCATTTCATGCTAACTTTATATTTGTGTTCCTTTGCTAACATACTGAAAGGTGGCCTAAACATTTAGTTAGGAACCAATATTAAAAATATAATTGTTTAAACAATTATCAAAAATCAATTATATGAAATTATTAATAAAATTGAGGTTTTTAGGAAATTCTGAGTTATTTTTCATGCTTTCACTCACTTAAAACATGCACCAATTTTCCTGAAACTCTTCCAAAAAATTGCAGAGGAGGCAACATTTCCTAATACATAATTACGATGCCAGCATTATGCTGATACCAAAGCTAGACAAAGATATCACAAGAAAACTTCAGATCAATAATCCTTATGAATATAGATGAAAAATCCTAAAAAAAAAAAAAAAAAAAAAAAAAGCAACCAAAATCTAACAAATCCAACTGAATCCAATAGCACATTAAAAAGATTATACACTGGGGTGCCTGGTGGCTCAGTCAGGTAAGTGGCTAACTCGGTTTCAGCTCAGGTCGTGATCTCAGGGTCATGAGATCAAGCCCCACATCTGGCTCACACTGAGCAAGGAGTTGACTTGAGATTCTGTCTCTCCCTCTCCCTCTGCTCCTCCCCCCTCTCATGCGCTCTCTCTCTCTCAAATCAATAAATAAATCTTAAAAATAATTATACACCATGACAAACTAGGATTTAGCACAGGAGTGCTAGGGTAATTCATCATAAGAATATCAATGTAATGTGCCACATTAATAGAATGAAGGAAAAAAACACATGATCATCTTAATAGATGCAGAAAAAGCATTTAGTAAAATTCAGCAGTCTTCCATGATGAAAAAAGAGTCAGAAAAATAGGAATGAAAGAAACTTCATTAACATGAAAAGGAGTATTTATAAAAGTCCACAGCTAACATCATACCTAATGGTGCAAAACTGAAAACTTTTCAGGGCGCCTGGGTGGCTCAGTCATTAAGCATCTGCCTGGCTGGCTCAGTGGGTAGAGCATGTGACTCTTGATCGCAGGGTCCTGAGTTCAAGCCCTATGTTGGGCATAGAGTTTACTTAAAAAAAAAAAAAAATTCCATTTAAATGGCACCAAAAAGAATAAAATACCTAGGAATAAATTTAACAGAGGAAGTCAAGATGTATGCATTGAAAACTACAAAACATCACTCAAAGAAATACACCTGAAACTAATATAACACTATATGTTAACTACACTGGATTTAAAAAGTTTTTCATTATCTTTAGTTTTTTCTACCAACAAAAGAAATACAGATTCATTTAAGCAATTCCAACATTATAGAAATATACAACATAGAAACCAAAAAAAAAAAAAATTTAAAGTAAACCTGACTAAATGGAAGACATCTCATGTTCATGGATTAGAAGACTTAATATTGTTAAGATGGAATACTCTCTAAAGGGATCTACAGATTTAACACAATCTCTATCAAAATTCCAATGGCCTGTTTTGTAGAAATGGAAAAGCTGATTCTCAAATTCACATGGAATTATAAAGGCTCCAAATAACCAAATATAATATTGAAAAAGAAAAACAGGGGTGCCTGAGTGGCTCAGTTGGTTGAGAGCTGACTCTCAGTTTCAGCTCAGGTCGTGATTTCATGAGTTGTGGGATTGAGCCCCATGTGGGACTCTGCACTGGAGTCTGCTTGAAGGTTCTCTCTCTCCCTTTCCCTCTGCCCCTACCCCCCAGTAAAAAATCTTTTTTTTTTTTTTTTTAAAGATTTTATTTATTTATTTGAGAGAGAATGAGAGAGAGCACATGAGAGGGGGGAGGGTCAGAGGGAGAAGCAGACTCCCTGCTGAGCAGGGAGCCCGATGTGGGACTCGATCCTGGGACTCCAGGATCATGACCTGAGCCGAAGGCAGTCGCCTAACCAACTGAGCCACCCAGGCGCCCCCCCAGTAAAAAATCTTAAAAAAAAAAAGAAAAACAAAGTAAGTGAGACTTCCCAATTTCAAAACTTACTACAATTACAAGCATGAGGAGAAACATATAAACCAACAGAATAGAATTGAGAGTCCGGAAATAAACTCAAATATCTATGGCCAACTGATTTTCAACAACAGTGCCAACAACATTCAATGGGAAGAATAGTCTCTTTGGCAAATAGTGCTAAGACAACAGGATATCCACATGCAAAGAATGAAGTTAAAACCCTAACTCCACATACAAAAATTAACTCAAAATAGATCAATGACTTAAATATAAGAGTTAAAACTATAAAACTATTAGAAAAAAAATAGTAAATATTCATGATCTTGGATTTGCCAATGGATTCTTATATTTGACACAAAAACTTTGTGCATCAAAAGACATTACTAAGAGAGTGAAAAGACAACAAAATACTTGCTAATCATATATCTAATAAGGTTTTAGTATCCATAATATACATGGAATTTTCATGACTCAACAACAAAAGACACACAACCCAATTAAAATGAATAAACAAACAACAACAACAAAAACAGAAAGACTCATAGAGAACAAACTGGTGTTTGCCAGAGGAGAGGACGGTGGGGGGATAACCGAAATAGGTGAAGGGAATTTAAAAGGTACAAACGTCAGCGCCTGGGTGGCTCAGTTGGTTAAAGCAACTGCCTTCGGCTTAGGTCATATCCCGGGGTCCTGGGATTGAGTTCCACATCGAGCTTCCTTTGCTCTGCGGGGAGCCTGCTTCTCTCTCTCCCTCTGCTTGACACTCTCCCTGCTCTCTCTCTCTGTCAAATAAATAAATAAAATATTTAAAAGGTACAAACTTTTAGTTATAAAATAAATAAGTCACAGAGAGGAAAGTACAGCATAGGGAATATAGTTAATAATATTGCAATAACCTTGTATGGTGACAAAGGGCAACTACACTAATTATGGTGAGTACTGCATAATGTATAGAATTCTCAATCACTATAATATAACATATAACTACATACTATATGTCAACTATATACTTCAATAATACATTATTTAAAAGATTTATCTATTTATTTGAGAGAGAGAGAGAGAGAGAGCAAGTACAAGCAGGAGGGGCAGAGGGAGAGGGAAAGAGAATCCCAAGCAGACTCTACGTTGAGTGCAGAGCCCCACATGGGGCTCGATCCCACGACCCCGTGCTTAGGACCTGAGCCTGAAACCAAGAGTTGGATGCTTAACAGACTGCGCCACCTAGGCGCCCCAATAATAATTTTTTTTAATGGGCAAAGGACTTGAATAGACTTTTCTCAAAAGAAGATACACAAAGAGCCAAAAAGCACATGAAAAGATGTTCAACATCACTGTCATTAATGAAGTGCCAATCAAACCACCATGAGACACCACTTCGCATCCACCAAGATGGCTTTAATCCAAAAAATGGTAAATGAATGTTGGCAAGGATGCAGAGAAACAGAAACCCTTGAACACTCCTGATGGGAATGTGAAATGGTGAGGTAGCTGTGGCAAACTGGTGGTTCCTCAAAAAGGTATACGTAGAATTATCAATTGACCCAGCAATTCCACTCTTAGGTATATACTCAAAAAGAATTGAAAACAGGTACTCAAGCCGAATTGTTTATAAATGTTCATAGCAGCACTATTCACAATAGCCAAAAGGTGGAAACAGTCCAAATGTCTATCAACAGATGAACAGATAAACTGCAGTCTATCTATGCAGTGGAATATTATTCAGTCATAAAAAGAAATGGAGTACTAACACATGGTAACAACTTGGATGAACCTTGAAAACATGTTAAATGAAAGAAGCCAGACACAAAAGCTCAAATTGTGCATGATTCATATTCTGAAGATGAATTATTCAGAAAGGTAAATCCATATATCCGTAGAGAAAGAAAGCGGACTGATGGTTGCCAAGGAATGGGGGATGGGGAACACGAGGAGTGATTACTAGGTACAGGATGTTCTTCTGGGGCACTGAAACAATTTTGAAACCAGAGTCATGGTGGTTACATAACACTGTGAATGCACTAAATGCTAAATGCCATTGAAGTGTATACTTTAAAATAGTTACTGTATGTTATATTAATTTTACCTCAATTTTTAAAAATTATGCTAAGTGAAAGAAGCCAGGTTCAAAAGACCCATATTGTATGATTTTATTTAAATGAAATGCCCAAAAAAGGCAAAACTAGATTAGTGATTGCCTGGGACTGGGGTGCAAATAGGCACAAGGGATCTTTCTGGGATAATGAAAAGTTCTAAAATTGTGCTGATGAATGTACAACTCTGTAAATTTACTAAAAATAAATGAATCGGGGGTGCCTGGGTGGCTCAGTCGGTTAAGTGTCTGCCTTTGGCTCAGGTCGTAATCTCGGGGTCCTGGGATCAAGCCCCACATCGGGCTCCCTGCTCCGCGGGAAGTCTGCTTCTCCCTCTCCCTCTGCCTGCCACTCTCCCTGCTTGTGCTCTCTCTCAAATAAATAAAATCTTTTTTTAAAATTGAATTGTGTGCTTAAAAATGGATGAATTTTATGTTGTATGTATTATATGTCAATAGAACTCATTTAAAAAAAAAACATTGAAAGCCCTTAGCGATGATTCATATCAATATTAAGTAGAAGGAACATGGAGAGGAAATGAAACAGAGTAAAGAGAAAAACAGGTAAAAATATCACTCGTATTCATTCAATAAATATTTATTGAGTGCCTACTATATGCTAGGCACTGGGATTAGGGTGGAGAGCAAAACAAATCACCTGTCCTCAGTGGAGTTTATAATCTAATTGTGGTAACAAACAATAAACAAACATATCCTATCATGCAAAAAGGTACAGACTCAGTAAGTTCTGAGGTATATTAATAGGAAGAAAATAATTCATCATACCCTTTTTTCATTTGGCATTATAGACAACTGTAAGCAAAAAAAAAAAAGTTTCTACTACTTTATGTGAAGCCTTGTGTTCTGTTTAAACTTTAAAAATTTAGCTCTGAAATGTGCTCAGATTTTTTAAACTCTGAGAACTTGTAAACACAACTGATTTCTACAGACAGCAAAAACTTGTCTAATCTTGTGTTAGTCACAGTAATCAAATTAAATATAACACTCTGTACATATTAAAGCACAAAGAACTAAAGACAAGAGATAAAGACTGGGGTATGATTCTGATTAGAAAGGAACAGGAGGTACCTCTCCAGCTTCTGGATATAGAAGACAAAAGTCCACTTGATTATAGAGATTGGGCAACAGAGCCTCAATTCTTCCTTGGGATTGACAAAACTCTCTGCAATTTCCAGAAAGTTTGTGATTTAGGTAGCTGCTGTGAGCCATGTTAAAGGTTCTAAGTAAAGCCAGATAAGGCAAGGGGAGGGGGGGAAGTTATCAAGAATGTTAACAGTGAAGGGTCACTGAGTAGGATATTCAACTGGCCTTATAATCCTTTCTATTCACCCAAAGAGTGAACAGGTTTATGGTCTCCAGTTTCTTATAAGAAAGACATATTTTGAGGGGCGCCTGGATGGCTCAGTCAGTTAAGCGTCTGCCTTCGGCTCAGGGCATGATCCTGGGGTCCTGGGATTAAGCCCCACATCGGGCTCCCTGCTCAGCAGGGAGCCTGCTTCTCCTCTCCCTCTGCAGCTCCCCCTGCTTGTACACTCTCTCTTTCTCAAATAAATAAAATCTTTAAAAAAAAAAAAAAAAAGATGGGGCGCCTGGGTGGCTCAGTCGTTAAGCATCTGCCTTCGGCTCGGGTCATGATCCCAGGGTCCTGGGATCGAGCCCCACATCGGGCTTCCTGCTCCGCAGGAAGCCTGCTTCTCCCTCTCCCACTCCCTCTGCTTGTGTTCCCTCTCTCGCTGTGTCTCTCTCTGTCAAATAAATAAAAAAACTTAAAAAAAAAAAAAAGATGTATTTTGAATCTTGAACTAAGTTTGACCTTTTTGCTGATATTAAACATTCTTCAATGCCTTGTTCCATTTGTATTTCCATAAAGTTCTATAAGTTTGATGTGCACCAGGGTAGAGAATCATTGCTGTAAATCAGTAACATATCACAGAATCAGAGTCGTTCAAAGCTTATGAAGCCCTTAAGTCAGAGCAGCTCTCCAGAAATTCAAAGCATAGCTCTGTCTGGTAGCAAACAGCCAGTCCACTCTTATTTTCTAATTTTAAGCTCTGTGGGGTTTTTTTTAAAGATTTTATTTGACAGAGAGAGCATTGAGAGAGCATGAGTGGGGGGAGGGGCAGAGGCAGAGGGAGAAGCAGGCTCCCCACTGAGCACAGAGCCTGACTAGGGGCTCCATCCCAGGGCCCGGGATCATGACCTGAACGGAAGGCAGACGCTTAACCAACTAAGCCACCCAGGGACCCTCAAGCTTTGTGTTTTGTAAATATTTAATCATGAATTTCAACATGTCTTTTAGGATATGAAGAAAATGGGTGGTTTCAATTCTCCAGTTCTTAAGCCTTTTGATATTCAGAAGTGTTGGCATATTTTTATGAAAGACTGAATGTATATATTCCATTTCAGAGTTTTGTTTCTTTTGAAAGCACCGGCATTGAGAGATGCCATGCTAAGAAACTGGGAAGATTCCTAATCCTCCAAGTACACAAATGTTGCAGTTTAGAAGAGGGAGAGTCAGTCATCTTCCATTCCCAAAGGCACTGATTATTCTATAAACATTAACACACACTGCATCCAAGAGGTCCTAGTAATACAGACTCTACCTTGGCTGCCTTCTGCCCTGATGCAAAGGTGTGAAGAGGCAAGTCAGGCTTCCTTATTTTCCTTCATAGGTCAACATTCACTTCCACCTTTACCACACTCAAGGCATTCTTACCAACAGAAATCAGTCCAGCCTGTTAAGAAAACTGGAAGCCAATCAACTAAGCCTATCAAATTATTTGCATAAGAAATATCTGCCATATTTTCAAATGACAAAAGCTATACCACCAACCTTCAGTCTGTCATTTTACAACATCATTATTTTATTTATTTATTTAATTTTAGAGAGTGTGTGTGCGTGCATGAGTGGTGGGAGAGGCAAAGGGACAGGGAGAGGGGAAGCAGACCCCCCAAGGCTCAATCTCCCAACCCAGAGATCATGACTTGAGCCCCAAAACCAAGTGTCGGACATTTAACCAACTGAGCCATCCAGGCACCCCATAAGTCATTTATTCTTAATATTTGACAAGGCTTTGGAGAATGAGGCAAATATAAGAGTCATAAGCTTTTTTTTTTAAGATCTATTTGTTTGAGAGAGCGCGCACACCCAAGAGGGGCGGAGCAAAGGGAGAGGATCTCAAGTAAAATCTCTGCTGATTGTGGAGCCCAACTGGGGGCTCGATCCCACAACCCCGAGATCAAGAGTTGGATGTTCAACTGAGCCACCCAGGTGCCTCAAGAGTCATAATAAAATTTGAAGTCAAAGACAGATTTGCATTCTAACTTTAGAACTTAACCTCTCTGAGGCCTTGGTATCCTCATAAATTCAATGAGAGTAGTATTATTTATCACAAATGACCTGAGAAGGGATTCAATGACCCTATGTATGAAGGTGCTACGACTGTAAAATGCTAGGCATATCATAGTTTAATTTTGTATTTTTTCAAAATTATAGGTCTTTCAAAGACTGGAGCTCAGTTTCACATTTTTTCACAGCTGCTATTTCACCATGTGTACCCTGTTCAAACATTTTTTTTTTAGTTACAATTTTTTTAGTTTCACTATGTGCAAGTACTGAGCCAAGAATTTCAAATGCACCATTGAATGCAATTGTCTCAACAACGCTATTATCATCCCATTTTGTAGCTAAGGAGACTGAGACTAAGAGAATTGCCCTCAAATAGACAGTCACAAAGCTAGAAAGTGGTTAAGCCAGGATGTGTTTTATCTAAATTTGACAACTCAGGAAAAGCAGAGCTGTGACTAAATACAATGCCTGTTTTATACTTTTGGGAAAAAATTCCACCAGTTTAATTATGGAACCGGAGCAATATACTGGATATTAGAATTCCTCAGCTTGCAATCATCAAGACAGTATGGTATTGGCACAAAAACAGACACACAGATCAATGGAGAATAGACAGCCCAGAAATAGACCCTCAACTCTATGGTCAACTAATCTTCGACAAAGCAGGAAAGAATGTCCAATGAAAAAAAGACAGTCTCTTCAACAAATGGTGGTGGGAAAATTGGACAGCCACATGCAGAAGAATGAAACTGGACCATTTCCTTATACCACACATAAAAATAGACTCAAAATGTATGAAAGACCTAAATGTGAGACAGGAATCCATCAAAATCCTTGAGGAGAACACAGGCAGCAACCTCTTCAAGCTCAGCCACAGCAACTTCTTCCTAGACACATCGCCAAAGGCAAGGGAAGCAAGGGCAAAAATGAACTACTGAGACTTCATCAAGATAAAAAGCTTTTGCACAGCAAAGGAAACAGTCAACAAAACCAAAGACAACCGACAGAATGGGAGAAGATATTTGCAAATGACATATCAGATAAAGGGCTAGTATCCAAAATCTATAAAGAACTTATCAAACTCAACACCCAAAGAACAAATAATCCAATCAAGAAATGGGCAGAAGACATGAACAGACATTTCTGCAAAGAAGACATCCAAATGGCCAACAGACACATGAAAAAGTATTCAACATCACTGGGCATCAGGGAAATACAAATCAAAACCTCAATGACATACCACCTCACACCAGTCAGAATGGCTAAAATTAACAAGTCAGGAAACGACAGATGTTGGCGAGGATGTGGAGAAAGGGGAACCCTCCTACACTGTTGGTGGGAATGCAAGCTGGTGCAGCCACTCTGGAAAACAGTATGGAGTTTCCTCAAAAAGTTGAAAATAGAGCTACCCTATGACCCAGCAATTGCACTAGTGGGTATTTACCCCAAAAATACAAATGTAGGGATCCGAAGGGGTATGTGCAACCCAAAGTTAATAGCAGCAATGTCCACAATAGCCAAACTATGGAAAGAGCCAAGATGTCCATCAACAGATGAATGGATAAAGAAGATGTGGTATATATATACAATGGAATATTATGCAGCCATCAAAAAAACCCCTGAAATCTTGCCATTTGCAACGACGTGGATGGAACTAGAGGGTATTAAGCTAAGTGAAATAAATCAATCAGAGAAAGACAATTATCATATGATCTCACTGATACGAAGAATTTGAGAAACAAGACAGAGGATCATAGGGGAAGGGAGGGAAAAATGAAACAAGATGAAACCAGAGAGGGAGATAAACCATAAGAGACTCTTAATCTCAGGAAACGAACTGAGGGTTGCTGGAATGGAGGGGGGTGGCTGGGTGACGGACATTGGGGAGGGTATGTGCTATGGTGAGCGCTGTGAATTGTGTAAGACTGATGAATCACAGACCTGTACCCCTGAAACAAATAATACATTATATGTTAATTTAAAAAATGTAAGGGACGCCTGGGTGGCTCAGTCGTTAAGCATCTGCCTTCGGCTCAGGTCATGATCCCAGGGTCCTGGGATCAAGTCCCACATCAGGCTCCTTGCTCAGCGAGGAGCCTGCTTCTCCCTCTCCCTCTGCTGCTCCCCCTGCTTGTGCTCTCTCTCTCTCTCTGACAAATAAATAAATAAAAATCTAAAATAAATAAATAAATAAATAAATAAAATGGAAAAAAAAGACTTCCTCAGCTTGCTCCTGTGGAGGGATCATCACATCATGTTGCCTGCTCGCTGCCCCCACCAAATAAGCTCCTGCAGGCATGAATGCTCTTCCTCTCTTCTGTATTCCAGTGCCCAGCAAAATGAGCATCTGCCCAACTGAAGCCAGAATGCAGAGGGAAGCTGAAGGCTGCAACAGGATTTAGCTCTAAGCCCACCTCCACCCCCATGGCATCACTCAGTACCCCTTCCTCTTTCCATTTAGATATTTGGAGTTATCATTTAGGAGTGGCCTTTCTCAAACTTGAAGTCCTTGTGGAGCTTCACTCTCAACCCTGCCCCTCACCCTCACTTCCAACTAGGCCACAGGATAGGGTGGATGATCCGAGCTGGGCAAATCCTAGTGTTTCCACTGCCCCAGCACAATGACTTGTCTAGAATGGGAACCTGACCCAAGCCAAGCCAAGCAAGAAGAGAAATCTTGCTCATTCTTTTGATTAGATTAGGAAAGCTATAGGCACTAGGGAGCCAAAGAAGGGTCTTCTGCAGGGTAGTAGCAGGGTCATATATGCATCTTAGAAAGATGATTCCAGTAATAGCCATGAAAAAAGACACCAAGAGAATAAGACACACAGTGGGAAGACCAGTAATGGTTCTACAATAATAGTCCTGACAAGAGATGGGGCTTAAACCAAGACAATGGTAAGAGGAATAGAGAAAAGAGAACACTTTAGAATTGCTTTCTGTCTCACTGGAAATACTGTCCTAAGAGAAAAAACCTGTCCCCTTGAATCCCACATATAGAGATGAGCACTGTGGACACCTGATTCATACACTAAGTGACTTACTGAGTAACTAGAAAGCAGTAAGATGAAGTGGTTATGAGCAGAGTCTAAGCCATGCCACTTGGGTTCAAATCCCAGTGTTACGTCACTGTACTAGCAGTGTGACCTTGGATGAGTTATTTAACCCCTGTGCCTCAATTTCCTCATCTAAAAAAATTGGAATAATAGTACCTACCTTATAGGGTTGCTGGCATGCAGAAAAGGAAAACCTTGAACTGGTTGGTAAAAGACAAGTAGTAGCTCAGCAGACAAATAAGGGGGGAAGACCGCATTCCAGGCAGAAAGGAAGGCATACAAAAAGGAGAAGAAACATGAAAAATGAGCTTGACTCATGACCTCTGCCCTCTCTAGATCATACTCCTAGTGCTAGCTAAAGCCAGCTGGAATTCCAGCCTCAGGGACTGTATCTGAAACTCAACTGGTCCAGAATGAAACCAATTACCTTCAGATCTCCTGCTCCTCCAGGCTCCCTACCTTGCAAGCAGTATCACCATCCTCTCCCACCAGACAGTTTTAATTATTCCCCATGATCTTGTAAACACACAGGCTGTAACAGTGGGTCAACGGTGGCCTGGTTAGTCTGATGTAATTCATGCCTCATGGGAAGAGACCAAACACCTCCGAGGGCCCTGAGTACGGGACATGACTGCGGCAAAGTCAAGAAGGAGCAGTGGGGCCTGGGGGTCAAGTCAGAGGTGGGAGAGAGCACTGCCAGCCCAGGGGCAAAACCAACTCTGGGAACACAAACCATCCAGGCCCTGATGAATCATCCTCTGCTGTAGGATAAAGAGACCAACTTTGCATCCGGCTCTTCCAGAACTAGGACAACAACTTCCCCTATCTACTTCAATCCCCTTTAGCTATTGCTATATTGCTGATAATAATTCCATGTTTTCCAATCAAAGTTCTTATTGATAATCCAACTTTCTAAAGATTTTAATATGGGCAATTCAAAGACTGCCTAACCAATTATAGTTATCACACCAGTCACTATGACAGGTACATAGCATACATTATCTTTAATATTCACCACCCTTGAAAAGTAGTCAAGAATTTCCCTTTTTTAAGAATGAGAATACTGAAGGTCAGAGCCGTGACAGAGCAAGGATATAAACCTAGGTCGGCCTGATGCTGTGTAAGTCCGTTTCCAGTGAATTTAATTAACATGAGTCAAGTCATCAAGGGACTGATCATATATGGGTGTATGGGTGTATTTAAAACATCTGTTTTCTGGACCTGAAAAACAAATCTTAGAAGTGGTGACTCAACTCAAGGAAAACATTCTTTTTTTTTTTTTTTTTTAAAGATTTTATTTATTTGAGAGAGAGAGAGAGAACGAATGAGAGGAAGAGGGAGAAGCAGACTCTCCGCTGAGCAGGAAGCCTGACACGGGGCTCCATCCCAGGACCCTGGGATCATGACCTGAGCGGAAGGCAGACGCTTAATGGACTGAGCCACCCAGGCGCCCCATAAACATTCCTTTTTTATAACATTCCTGCTAACGCCTAACTCAACTGGTCCAGAATGAAACCAATTACCTTTCACTATCTTTCACTAGGCTCAGTTCAGGCCCTAATCACCATTCACTTGTATCATTACAATGGATTACAGGAGGGTCTCCCAGCATTCACTCTGGCCCTGCTTCAGACCACTTCTTCACACTGCTTGCCTACGGTACAAACATGATGGTGTCCCTCCCATTTATAAAGCTTATTAATGGGTCGCCATCTCACAACAGCATTTCCCAAACTTGTGTGGCCATAGAACTGTTTTAAACTGATAGAACATCAGCTGGCATTCACAATATCTACTGAGTGGACTGAAAGAGAGAGGAAAAAATGGCCTCAGTAAATGATGCAGAAAAATCAAATAAAGTAAACTTTATGGTCAAATAAAAAACAGATTAAAAATTAAGCCATTTTTATTTTCTTACAAACAAAATTTCACAAGTTATAATAAGAACACAAGATACATGTCACAGACCGGTAATTAAGTGGAAATCACAAATCATGCCAGTTAGTAAATCTGAATCACACAATGTAAGATGCAGATCCCAAGTCACACATGTGTTCATAATGCCCCAGCATTAGCTTTTAGAATTATATAAAAGTGTTTAGAATTCCTTATTTTATACTTAAAAATATACTCAACTGTCAAAAAATTACTCAGCTGTCACTTTTCTTTTTCTAAGTCCTATAACATCTGTAACACTGGCATTCTCCAGCTTTAGCAGGTGGCAAGATAACCCAGGAGCTTCTGACACTGCACAGTGTGTCACAGTTTCTCTCCGGGTTATATTCAGTGAAGAGTGCAGTAGTATATTTCCCTGTGTTTAAGAAAAAGAGGAAGAGAAAACAGCATGGAGGTTCCTCAAAAAATTCAAAATAAAAATACCATATAGTCCAGTAAGTCCACTACTGTTTACCAAAAGGAAAACACTAATTCAGAAAGATATATGCAGTGCTATGTTTACTACAGCATTATTTACAACAGCTAAGATATAAAAGCAACCAAAGTGTCCATTAATGGATGAATGGGTAAGGAAGATATGGGGTGTACGTGTGTGTGTGTGTAAATATGTATATAATGGAATATTATGCAGTCATAAAAATGATGAGATTGTGCTATTTGTGACATGGACGGACCTAGACAATATTACGCTAAGCAAAATAAGTCAGACTGAAAAAGACAAATAACATATGATTTCACTCATATGTGAAATCTAATAAAACAAGTGAATAAAAAAACAAAAAGGAAAACCAGACCTGTAAATACAGAGAACAAACTGATGGCTGCCAGAGGGTAAGGGAGCAAAGAGATGGACAAAATGGGTGAAGGAAAGTGGGAGATAGAGGCTTCCAGTTATGGAATGAGTAAGTCATGGGAATAAAAGGCACAGCACAGGGAGTACAGTCAATGACCCTGGAACAGCGCTGTAGGGTGACAGATGGTCGCTACACTTGTGGCAAGCACAGCATAATGTATAAACCTGAGGAAGCATTGCTGCGCACTGAAACTAATATAACATTGTATGCAACTATACTCAGAGGGAAGGAAGGGAGGAGGGAAGGAGGGAGGAACCAAAAGAGATGTATTCCATCTGTGCACATGCACACACACATTTTAATGGAACAATATATTGTTAAAAAAATTAAACATCAATTGTCCTTAACTTTAGCTATCCATGAGAATCACCTGGAATCTTGTAAAAATTACTGATGCTTGGGTCTCACTCTCCTTCAATTCCCCTCCCAAACTATGAATTAATTGCTTGGATATGAAGTCTGAGCATCAGTTTTGTTTTGTTTTGTTTTGTTTTGTTTTGTTTTGTTTTAAAGCTCCCAAGGCTGAAAACCACTGCTACAGGGGAGGGAGGGAATCAAGTGGAAGCTTTAAGGGTAGAAACCAGACCTTAAGGAATATACCTTATTTTGTAGATTTAACTTTGAAACATGTATCTTACATAATTACAAAAATAATTTGAAAAAGTAATCCCCAAATCATAAAGTAAATTAACTGTATACTGAATTGAGAGGAGAACCACACAAATAACTATTTCAAGAGACTTGATCTGGATATCCTAGTGGGGTATTATCCTATAGATAATAAGAACTCAAGAAAATCTTAAACAGTCTTCAAACATCATACTGCTGGTCTCATGATTCTGAGACTGTTGCATGTGCATTATGGGATTAAGGAAATGAGTAATTATATTATTGAACAATGCAATTTTCTGGCCTTATAGAAAGGATATACATTAGGTTAAGTGAAAGCAGTATAGTCCTGAATTTGAACTGGACATATGACTAGCCCCAGTAGCAATGAGCACCCCTACCATCCAGATTGTGGTCTTCACCATTTTTGTCTAAAGGGAAACAGGGCTCCTTGAAGAAATTGCTGATTCCTGGTCTGGAGCTAAACATGTAATGAGACTGGAAAATCTACCAGAAACCACAGATGATATAAACTACTACTAGGATCAAGTCAAAAGAAATTAAAGAAAACTTAAAGAGGTTCCCATTACACAAAGATGGGATAATATGAGCATCAAATAAGAACAGACGCCAAGGGACTAAAACACCAAATACAATTAAATCCCTAGCTTTATAATGGTATTTTTTTAAAGACTTCATTGGTCATCACTGGAGGATACTAGAGAACCAACTTATTATTCTGAAAACAAGCAAATAAAAGGAAAGACTCAAGCATTTATCCTGTCTTTCCTGAACAAAGGAATTCTGCTGGGTGACCTAAGAGTTAATGAGAGGAAGTTTTTCTCTACAGAAGCATTCCAGTATGCAATGAAGAAAGAATGATAGAATTAATGCCATCTGAAACCTTGCTGAATTAATGAATATAATCTAGGCAACAATCAACATGATCATCAGCATCATAAATGAGAAGACCAGTTAGCTTTATGTGCCTTCTAATAGAAGACACATCAAAGTTATGAAATAGTTGGTGGAGGTGGTGGGGGTAGCAGGTGGGGGACAAACCTGAATCTGATCAAGCCCACACAGCAATGGTTCTCAAACTTCAGGGTGCATCAGAATCATCAGGAGGACTGGTTAAAATACAGATTGCAGAGGCGCCTGCATGGCTCAGTGGGTTAAGCATCTGCCTTCGACTCAGGTCATGATCCCGGGGTCCTGGGACTGAGCTCCATGTCGGGCTCCCTGATCAGTGGGGAGTCTGCTTCTCCCTCTCCCTCTGCCCCTCCCCTCCTCGTGCTCTTGCTTGCGTGCTCTCTCTCTCATAAATAAAATCTTTTAAAAAATACAGATTGTAGGGCCCCAGCCTGAGTTTCTGATTCAATAGGCCTGGAGTAAGACCAAGAATCTGTATTTCTAACAAGTTTCCCAGCTGAGGCTGATGTTGCTGATCCTGGAACTTCACTTTGGTAACCACTGCTCTAGTGCTAATAATGAATTTAGAGGAAAAATGAGAGAGAGAAACTTTGATGCAAACGTCATGGGGATGTAATCAGCAAACTCCAGACTGTGAAAAAATATATATAAAATAAATTTTCTTGTACAAATAAGCTTCAAAAGAAAGAGAGAGAATGGGGGAGTAGAGAGAGAGAAATCCTATAGTTTAAAATAGACTTAAGAGATAAAGCAGCCAAATGTAACCTATGGGCCTCATTTGGAGATGTGTGAAGTTTGAACACAGATTGAATATTTGATACTAAGGAGTTATTGTTCATTATTTTAGATGTAAGAAAAGTTTTGTGGGTGACTGCGGAAAATCCCTTAGGCAGAGCTCAACCCTCAGTCAACATGAAAAGACTCACACTGGGTCCAGGTAATACAAGTGCAGCAAATGTGGGAAATCCTTAAGCCACAAATCTGTCCTCATTCATCCCTAGAGATGGCACAGTGCAGAAAACAGTTATGTGTGCAGTGAATGTGCAAAATCTTTTAGCCATAGCTCAGTGTTGATTCCATGTAGAGTTCAAACTGGAAAAAGGCTATGTAAGTGTAGTGACTGTGCAAAATCTTTTACCTCTATCTCTGCCCTCAGTTATCATCAGAGATCTCACACAGGAGAAAGGCCTTATGAATGCAGTGAACGTGGGAAATCTTTTATCACTTGTACTGCTCTCCGTTATCATCAGAGAGTTCACTCTGGAGAAAGGCCTTATGAATGCAGTGAATGTGGGAAATCTTTTATCACTTGTACTGCTCTCTGTTATCATCACAGAGCTCACAATGGAGAAAGGCCTTACGAGTGCAGTGAATGTGGCAAGTCCTTTACTCAAAGAAATAACCTCATTATACACCTAAGGGTTCACACAGGTGAAAGACCTTATAAGTGTAGTGAATGTGGGAAATCTTTTAACAACAGGTGGACACTCATTCGACACCGGAGAATTCACAAAGGAGAAAAGCCTTATGTGTGCAGTAAATGTGGGAAATCTTTAAAAATAAATAAATAAATAAAACTAGTCCTTAAAAATATAAGCTTGAATATTTATAGGTAAAATTATTTCTAGAATTTTATTAATTTATTTTATTTTTTTTTAGAATTATATTTAATAATTTGGGAGGAAGGTGGTCTGAGTGCAAATGACTCATGAGCTGAAACAAGCTCACACCAGATCAGGAGAACTGATTCTGGGGTGCCTGAGTGGCTCAGTCAGTTAAGCATCTGCCTTCAGCTCAAGTCATGATCCCAGGGTCCTGGGATCGAGCCCTGAGTCAGGCTCTCTGCTCAGTGGGGAGCCTGCTTCTCCCTCTTCCCTTGCTGCTCCCCCTGCTTGTGCTCTCTCTGTCAAATAAATAAATAAAACCTTTAAAAAAAAAGGAGAACTGATTGTAAGAATCTTTCCCCAACTCCTTGTTCAATGAAATTGTGTTGGTAGCTTGAAATTAGCAAGGTAAACATATGGGTAAATACTCCCAAGGGAAACTGGCAAACACTATAAATCAGAGGTGGTTGCCATGGTATCACTACCATGAAGTTGGGTGCTGAGTAGATGGGTTTATTACACTATTCTTCTTACTACTGTCAATAATTAACATTTTCCACCATAAAAATAAAAACCTAAAAAAAACCCAGGATTTCTGTGTGGCGAGAGGGGAACCAGTGGGCAGGGTGATTCTGATACAGATGGTTCATTTACACACTGTTTACAAAACACTGTCCTAACACATACATCCAACTACTAAACACAGTCTCTTATTCTGAAATAGCCATTGCCACTCACAACCCCTGCCCCCATGTACACTAACTAGTAGGTGTGACATTTCTCTGCTCCTAAAGTACCCCCTGACTAAAAAAGATCAATCTCTAACCCAGTCCCATCGTCCAAGACTCAAAGAAGACAGCTCCCTTCCAGGGGCTGAGCACTCCTTCTCTCTCATAGCACACAAAAACTCCATGTGTCTACCACATCACGCTAAAAGCTCCTAAGGAGTAGGGATAGGGACCTTCCTGCCACCTTTTGTCTAGTACAGACCTTGGCACACATAGACACCTAAATATAAATGGACTGAATGAATTATTTCCTATTATCTACGCTGGAAAAGACTAAAAGCCAAGTCCCCTTTCTGATCACCAACTCACATCTGGCCACCAATTTAAGTAGAATTATAACAGGAATATAAAACTATTCTGACACCAATTGGTGTGATTCACTACAATTCTGATGTTAACCACCCAGAGGAGCATCACAGTCCACAGTTAAAGGACCTGGTCCCCAACAAGACTGCCCTTCCTTCAGATGCCAGCTGCACTTTGGGAGTCCCCACGCCATCCACATTTCTGGCCAACTGGCTACAAATTCAGAGGTTCCCACAACTCCCCAGGTTTGATTTGCTAGAGCAACTCACAGAGCCCCAGAAAACACGATACTTAGAATTTTATTATAAAGGATACAAACCAGGATTAGCCAAATGAAAAAACACAAAGGCTATGTACGGTCTAGAAGGGTCCGAAACAGAGTTTTCCACTCCCTCTCCTCATGGAATCAGGGCACGTCACTCTCCTAGAACATAAATGTGTTCACCAAAAAGGAAGCTCCACCAAGCTTTGGTGTTCAAAGATTTTTTCGGGGTTTCATTCCACAGGCATGACTGAATCATGGGCCACATGATTAAACTCAATCTCCAGCTCCACTTTTCCCCAGAAGTCAGACTGGCTCAATGTCCCAATCTCCTAATTAAATGGTTGGTCTTTCTGGTGACCAGGGCCCATTCTGAATTATCTCATTAACATTAACTCAGGTGTGATCCAAGGGACTCATGAATAAGAAGGAAATTCTAAGAATTTTGGAAGGTACAAAGGCCAGACATATTTTTTATTATGCAACAAAAACAAACTGCTAAAATTCCCTAGCCAACTTACAAAAATAAAGACAAACATAAAAAAAGGTATCTAAGACCACTGATGCCCACTCATTTTAGGAGCACTAAATCCCATTCTCACTTATTAGCATTTCAGATACCACTGGTCTACTAGACTTCGCACCATTTTAAAAATTTTTTATGCATTGGGGAGCCTGGGTGGCTCAGCTGGTTAAGTGTCTGCCTCTTGATTTTGGCTCAGGTCCTGATCTCAGGGTTGTGAGATTGGGTCCTGGATCGGGCTCTGAGCCAGACATGGAGTCTGCTTAAGATTCTCTCTTTCTCCCTCTCCCTCTGCCCCTCCCTCCCTCTCAAACTCTCTCTAAAATAAAAATAAAAATGATTTTTATGCATTACATTTAACTATACTCCAAGGGTTATCTAGTGATTGCTAGGAGAAAAAAACCCTTAACATCACCAACCAAATGGGGTTCCTCTTTTGTCAGTTGAAAAATCCATTATTTGAGCATTGGCCTGGTAATGGCAAGACAAATCACCTCCTTGTTAAAAATAATGGAGTCACCAAACAAAAAAACCTCAGTAATCTTTCCCAAGAGAGCCATCAAGAACATGGCAAAAGGTGACAAGTATGTCTATTTACAGTATGAAACAAATCCTCCTCTAATCATCATTTTACTTGTCTTTAAAAATATTGGATGTCTCAAAAAACAAAAGTGCTTAATTATAACATTGCAAATGGAACAATAATTCTCCAGCCACTGGTTTAGCCAAAAAATCTTTATCCAAATTTCATCATCATTAGTCACTATCTTCACACGCAGTATCTTGTGGGGTATCACATCTTAAAACTGTTGCTGACAAATTCCCAGGCAGGTATCAGGGCTTGGACTGAGAAAAACTCAAGCTATTTATTTTTAGATCTTAAATTCATTTAAGTAAAACTTCAAATGCAAAATAAATAATACAACCTAAAAGTTTTAGTTACCAGGCTCTGAACACTACCTTTTTTTTTTTTTTAATATTTTATTTATTTATTTGACAGAGAGAGAGAGCACAAGCAGGGGAAGTGGCAGGCAGAGGGAGAAGCAGGCTCCCCGCTGAGCAGGGAGCCTGATGTGGGGCTCGATCCCAGGACCCCGGGACCATGACCTGAGCCGAAGGCAGCCGCTTAACTGACTGAGCCACCCAGGCGCCCCTGAACACTCCTACCTTTTTTAACTCCAAAGAAACATAAACTAAATTTTACACTTAACAGGAAAAATGACATGAGGAAGACTTATTGGTAAGATACAATATACAAGAACAGTCCTAGCAGAACACCTGTTTCTATAGACAAAAAATAGCTGTGCCAACACCTACTTCAGTCTGGAACCACATCATCTAAAACTATTACAAAAAGGGCGCCTGGGTGGCTCAGTTGGTTAAGCGACTGCCTTCGGCTCAGGTCATGATCCTGGAGTCCCGGGATCGAGTCCCGCATCGGGCTCCCTGCTCAGCAGGGAGTCTGCTTCTCCCTCTGACCCTCCCCCCTCTCATGTGCTCTCTCTCTCTCCTCTCATCCTCTCTCAAATAAATAAAATCCTTAAAAAAAAATAAAAATAAAAATAAAAAATAAAACTATTACAAAAAGACTTAATGAGCAAAATGTTTCTCCTATTATTTTCTTCAAGTTGCTTTTTTTTTTGAAGAGAAAGCCTTGATCCATTTTACTAAGGAAACATTTAATCTTGAAATAATATCTCATCCTACAACAGAACTGTAAACTAAGGCTATTCTGTGCCAAAGATGATAAAAACAAGCTCCTCAGTCTTTGGAATGGGCAAATATGCCCAACCTATCCTTGCCTACATATTACATACTGGTGTTCTCCAATGTATTTGGTCCTTCGAATGAGGACATTTCAAAAGCTGCCCATAGATTACTAAACATGCATTAACAAAGTTCAGTTTTTTTTTGTATTAAAAGAGTAGATCCTTTGTGTTCTGTGATTAAGCATCCTCTAATTTTATTTTATTCTACTTTAATTTTTTTTCTAAGATATTATTTACTTGAGAGAGTTAGCGAGCGAGAGAGAGCACGAGCAGTGGGAGGGGCAGAGGGAGAGGGAGAAGCAGACTCCCCGCTGAGCAGGGAGCCTGATGTGGGGCTCAATCCCAGGACCCTGAGATTATGACCCCAGCTGAAACCAAGAGTTGGACAGTTAACTGACTGCGCCACCCAAGTGCCCCAGTTTTTTTTTTAATAATCATATTTTCTTAGTAAGGGCCACCATACAAAGAGAGCCCAACTTTTCTCTTGTATTTGGAAAATTATTTCTTTCACACAACTCATTCTCATAGCCGTTTTCAAAAAGGGCAATAGGTTCTCAGTTTTACTGTAAAAGCTTGGAATAAGGAAGAAGGCCGCACATCTTTTACTTGCACAAGTGAAGAGGTGGGTCCCTGAGGAGCAGTAACCCCACATAGTCACACCCAGGAAGCTGATGAGCACCCATTTCCGCCAGGGAATATAGGCCCCAGGAGTCTCACCAGAGTCACAGACATGTTCATTATGATGTGATGAAGACAGGACTTACGCTGTCATTCTCAAAGAGGAGGAACAGTGTGTGAGTCATAGTACTGTGTAACTCACTTTTCTAATTGGAGCCTGTCTTGCTCTTTTCTATGATAAAAACAGTGTGTGAGCAGATCACTGAGGGACATCATTCTTTTTCTAAAATTGAAAATATTTTAATAGTAAGAATCAGAAGACTGGGAAAAAGCAGGCAATCTTCAGCATTCTCAATTAAGTATCTCCACTAAAAAAACTAATCCAAGAATAATTCAATCACTTAATTGTTGATTTTGAGTATCTGGCTATTTCTTTTTCTTTGGTTTTTTGTTTTTGGGTTTTTTGTTTTTTGTTTTTTTTTTAGAGAAAGAGAGAGCACAAGTGGGAAGAGCAGAGGGAGAGAGAGAATCTCAAGCAGACTCACACTGAGCATGGAGCCAATGTGGGCTCAATCTCACGACCCTGAGATCATGACCGAGCCAAAACCAGGAGTTGGATGCTTAACCTACTACACCACCCAGGCGCCCCCTGGCTATTTCTAGAAATATAAAAGTTAGTGATTCCCTCATTACCATAATTGCTTCCTAAATATTTTCATCATAATAGTGACCTTTTATTTTTTCTTTCATTTTTTTCAACAGAGTAAGAAGCTTATAAGAGCAACAAATGGAAAATTCCAACAAATAAAGTCATCCAGAAATAACTCATCATCTCTCATCAGATAGTGAAGTTCTGAGACTTGAAAGAGGTTCCAATAAGCTGCCTTTTCATCAATTTCTAGATAAAATATTTTGCATGAAGAAGTTGATATTTAAGATTTTTATTTATTTATTTGAGAGAAAGTGACAGAGATAGCGAGAAAGAACACAAGCGGAGAGGAGAGGGAGAAGCAGGCTCCGGGCTGAGCAGGGAGCCCAGTGAGGGACTCCATCCCAGGACCTTGGGATCATGACCTAAGCCAAAGGCAGACGCTTAACCGACTGAGCCACCCACGTGCCCGAAGTTGATATATTTTTTTAAGATTTTATTTATTTATTTGAGAGAGAGAGCGCACACAAGTGGGGGAGAGGTGGAGAGGGAGAAGGAGAGGGAGACGCAGACTCCCCACTGAGCAGGAAGCCCAATGTGGGACTCAATCCCAGGACCCCGAGATCATGACCCAAGCTAAAGGCAGACACCCAACCAACTGAGCCACCCAGGCACCCCAAAAAGTTGATTTTTTTTATTATGTTATGTTAATCACATTACATCATTAGTTTTTGATGTAGTGTTCCATGATTCATTGTTTGCATATAACACCCAGGGCTCCATGCAGAACGTGAAGAAGTTGATATATTTTTTAAAAAGAGCCCTTCCCCCAAAAAGGTCTGCATTATAAAAACCTTTTAAAAACGCATTTGTTTCTTTCTCATGGATCCATGGCATTCAAAATAGCCAACAGATAAGCTAGAAAAATCAATAACCTGTTTCAAAGAGAGAATTTTCCCCTAGCTTAAACATTCACCTCTGAGATTCAACTCGTAAAAGACAAGGCCTTGAAGTAAAACCTTAAATTACCCTTTAAACTAAATAACAGAGAAGGCAAATAACACTCCTTTCCACTCTCTGAATATGAGGTGTCCCCACTTTCTCCCTGTTCTAACCTAACCAGCCTTGCTGAAAGAAAAAATAAAAGGTCACTCTTATGATGAAAATATTTAGGGAGCAATTATGGTAATGAGGGAATCACTAACTTTTATATTTCTAGAAATAGCCAGCTGCTACCTCTCCTCTGGCTCTTCTTCCTCCACATAGGAACATGCTAGGGGTGCCTATATCTTAACAAAAACAAAAACAAAAACAAAACCTTCCCTCACACCCACCGCTCCTTCAAGCTATTACGGGTCCTTTCCTCTTCAAAATGTAGTCCCCATTCCTTAGCTGCATCGTCCGCAGACACACACACACACACACACACACACACACACACACACACACACTCCCTGCCCTAAGGCCACCTGACCTCTTCCACCACAACCGCACCGAGCCTCTAGCCAGTGTAAGTACAGGGTAAGCAGGGTTTTTTTTCTTTTTTGTAATGCAAGTGACTGACTTAAACATTGATTAAGGAAGCATTCACTTCAAAGAGGCATCCACTTCAAGAGGGCTATCTTGAATAAACACATTGCTAGCCACTTGATTAGATAAAGAGCCCAGGCTGCCTCCCCTCACTGAGGCTCCTTTGTTTTAAAAGATCTTGGTTGATTTTGCTAAACGGTCCTTTGGGCTACTTGTTTTTTTCTCTTCCCATGCTTTAAGTTCCCCCTCTTATGTTTTAAATTCACCAATAAAGAGTGAGCCCCCAAACCCTAGGCCCCCATCTTCAACTCCAATAAAAGTAGAACCCCAGGCCTGTGTGTGCTCATGCTCTCTTGTTCCCATGCCTGTGCTTGCATTCTCCCCCCGACCCCACACAACGTTCTCACTGTGTGGTTCCACGTCTGCTGTGTAATTTCCAGGTCCTGTATATAATAAACCTTTGTTCTTTTTTTCCCTTAACGTTTCTTTCAAAGTTTCCTGATAGTTATTGCTGAAGGGTGTCTTGCAATCATAATAAAAAGCACAAGGGCCAGTCTAACCACAACACTGGTTAACGCCAGGCTGAGACCAGCACACGACATCCTGAGAATTACAGCTGAGTGCAACCACTTGAACACCGGCCTTACCACTGCCGCTCTCTTCATTGCTTCCAACACTACTGACTGGCCAGTCCCTTCTGTAGTGCCCATCTCTGTGCTCTCACAGTACACTCTATGATATCAGTCTCCAAAATCTGCTCCCCATCATACACTCACTCATTTACTCAACAAGAGCCTTTTAAGTATCCACTATGGGCCAGGTGTAAGCTAAGCACCAGAGACAAAGAATAAGACAGAAAGCTTCCCATCCTCAAGGAGCTTCGATGCTACTTAAAGAGAAACAACAAAAAGCAAAGGAGAATTCCAGATCTTTATAGAGCTCTAATGTAACCACCTAGGGTGCCATTAAACCTCAACAGAGAGACCCACTCTAAGCAGGGCAATCAGAAAAAGCCTCTCTGAAGCTGAGTCCTAAAAGAAGAGCCAGCTGGTCAAAGCCAGGGGAGAAAGATTCGGGAAGGGACAGCCACGATCACAAAGTAGTTGGGGAGAGAGAGGTTAGTGTAGAAATAAGCTTAGCAAGCAAGGAGGGGTAGGGCTAGAGAGAGAAGGTAGAGAGAAAGACAGGGACCAAATCCTGCAGGACTGTATAGACCACAGAAGATACGTGGATTTCATTCCACTTTCAATGAGGGGAGTTAAACTGAAGAATGGGGGCGCCTGGGTGGCTCAGTCGGTTAAGCGTCTGCCTTTGGCTCAGGTCATGATCCCAGGGTCCTGGGACAGAGTCCAGCATCAGGCTCCCTGCTCAGTGGGGTGCCTGATTTTCCCACCGCCACTGCCTGCCACTCCCCCTGCTTGTGCTCGAGCTCTCTCTGTCAAATAAATAAGTAAAATCTTAAAAATAAAAATAAAAAAATCTCTCTGGCTACCAGGTGGAAAATGGACTGGAGAGGCAAGGTGTCTGAGATAAGAAACTACTGTGGTTGTCCAAGCACAAGAGGAGAGCCAGGGTAGGGACCCAGAAAAAGGAGACTGGGTATGACACTCAAAGCACAGCAACAAAAGAAAAAAATAGACAAACTGAACTTTATCAGAATTTAAAACTTGTGTTCTTCAAGAATATAAAAGGACAGGGGGCGCCTGGGTGGCTCAGTCGGTTAAGCGGCTGCCTTCGGCTCAGGTCATGATCCCAGGGTCCTGGGATCGAGTCCCACATCGGGCTCCCTGCTCAGCAGGGAGCCTGCTTCTCCCTCTCCCTCTGCCTGCCTCTCTGCCTACTTGTGCTTCTATCAAATAAATAAATAAATAATCTTAAAAAAAAAAAAAAAGAATATAAAAGGACAACTCACAAAATAGGAAAAAAACATTTGCAAATCACATATTGGGTAACGAACCAGTATCTGAAATATGTAAAAACCTCTTACATCTCAACAACAAAGACAACCCAATTTAAAAATGGACAGAGGACCTGAATAGACATTTCTCCAAAGAAGATATACAAATGGACAAACACATGAAACATTATTAGTCATTAGGGAAATGCAAATGAAAACCATAATAAGATACACTTCACACCCACTAGAATGGCAATAATCAAAAAGACAAGTGTGGGCAATGACATGGAGAAAATGAAATCCAAGTACACTGGCTAGAAGGTAAAATGGTTAAGCCACCGTGGAAAAACGTTTGGCACCTCCTCAAAAAGCTAAGCTCAGAATCGCCATATGACCCCACAATTCTACTCATAGGTGTATACCCAAAGAACTGAAAACAGGTACTCAAACAAATAAATGCACAGGTATGCAACAGCAACACTATTCACAATAGCCAAAAGGTGGAAAATGCCCAATGCCCATCAACTGATTAATGGTTAAACAAATCACAGTATATGTATGTGTGTGTGTGTGTGTATATATATATATATATATACACACACATATATATACACACATGATGTATATATGATGGAATACTATTCGTCAACAAAAAAGGAGTATTGATGCATGCTACAATACAGATGAACCTTGAAAACACAAAGCTGAGAGAAAGGGGCAGACACAAAAGATCACATACTGTATGACTCCATTTATATGAAATGTCCAAAACAGGCAAATCCATAGAGACAGAGTGCAGACTGGTGGTTGTCAGGGGTGGGAGGAAGCAGGAGGAGGAAACAGGAAGAAACTGCTTAATGGGTGAAGGGTTTTACTTGGGAGTGATGGAAATGTTTCAGAACTAGACAGAGGTGCTTATTATACAATATTGTCAGTATATTAAATGCCACTGAATTGTTCACTTTATTATTTACTTATTTGAGAGAGAGAGAGAGCACGAGTGGGGGGGGGGGAGAGGAACAGAGGGAGAGGGTGAGGGAGAAGCAGACTCCCCACTGAGCAGGGAGCCTCAGGAAGGCTCAATCCCAGGACCTCGAGATGACGACCTGAGCCAAAGGCAGACACTTAACCAACTGAACCACCCAGACATTCCATCACTTAATTGTTCACTTTAAAATGATGAATTTTAGAGGTGCCTGGCTGGCTCATTCAGAAGAGAGGGCGACTCTTGATCTCAGGGTTGTGAGTTTGAGCCCCATGTTGGGTGTAGAGATTAAATATTTTTTAAATAAAATAAAATGATGAATTTTTTGTTATGTGAATTTCACTCAATAATTTTTTTTTAGATTTTATTTATTTATTTGGCAGAGAGAGACAGCGAGAGAGAACACAAGCAGGGTAAGCAGGAGAGGGAGAAGCAGGCTCCCCACCAAGCAGGGAACCCGACATGGGGCTTGATCCCAGGACCCTGGGATCATGACCTGAGCCAAAGGCAGATGCTTAATGACTGAGCCACCCAGGCGCCCCAATATTTCTTTAAAAAAAGATAATAACAACCAAAAAAGACAATAACAAATTGTTAGTGGGGATGCGGAGACGTTGGAACCCTCACACATTCCTAATGGGAATGTCAAATTGTGCAACCACTTTGTAAAAGTCTGGCAGTTCCTCAAAAAGTTAAACATAGAGTTGACATATAATCCAGCATGTATGCTCCTACATATACACTCAAGAGCATTTCAAAACTTGTGTTCACACAAAATTTTGTGTGATGTAATTTGGGTATGTAATGTACATCATGGGGACTATAGTTAACAATATTGTATTATATATTTGAAAGTTGCTAAAAGAGTAAATCTTAAAAGTTCTCATTACAAGAAAAAAACTTAACTATGAGGTGACTGATGGATGTTAACTGAATTTACTGTGGTAACCATTTCACAATACATCATGTATCAATTCATTACACTGTATACCTTAAAGTAATACAATGTTTTATGTCAATTGTATCTCAATAAAACTGGGGGGAAAAGTATGTTCACACAAAATTTTTAACACAGATGTTCAGAGTAGCATTATTTGTCACAGTCAAAAAGTAGAAACAACTCGGGGCGCCGGGGTGGCTCAGTTGTTAAGTGTCTCCCTTCGGCTCAGGTCATGGTCCCAGGGTCCTGGGATCAAGCCCCACATTGGGCTCCCTGCTCAGCGGGAAGCCTGCTTCTCTCTCTCCCACTCCCCCTGCTTGTGTTCCCTCTCTCGCTGTGTCTCTCTCTGTCAAATAAATAAATAAATAATCTTTAAAAAGAAAAAAAGTAGAAACAACTCAAAATAGATAATTTGATGAATGGGTAAAGAGAATGCAATATATTCATATAATGGAATAGTATTTGGCCGTAAAAGGGAATGAAGTACTGATAGATGCTATAATATGGATAAACCTTGAAAACATCATGCTAAGTAAAAGAAGCCAGGAGCAAAAGAACACATATGATTCCATGTACATGACGTGTCCAGAATAAGAAAATCCATACAGACAGAAAATAGATTGCTGGTTGCCAGGGTAAGAGGGAGGGATGAGGAGTGACAATAATGGGTATAGGGGCTCTTTTGGGGGTACTGAAAATGCTATGAAATTATACAGCAGTTATGATTGCACAACTTTGTGAATGTACTAAAAACCACTGAATTGTATTCTTTAAAAAGGTAAATTTTATGTGCTATATCTCAATTACAAAAAAGAGAAAGAGAAAGCAAAACATAGACTGATCAAACATATGGAATCAAAGCTAGTAGAGCAGAGGTAAATAATTGGAGGTAATAATTGCAGTATTTCATAGAACTTGCAAAAGGATGAATGTAAAGGGGGGGTAGAAGAGTCAGAGACTACTCTCATCCCCATCCTAACCTAAGTCTTAAATCTTGGCATTTACCCATACTTTTTAAACCCAGAATGTCAGACGTCCCCAGGATCATGTCACAGCCTCATTCTCTTCAACCTGGAGAGCCTCATCCACTTCCACACCACACTGATGGCTCCTCACACCTCTCTTCCAGTCTTGACCTGCCTCCCAGTTCCAGGTCTGTCGTTACCAGGGCTATTTCTAACTGGCCACCCTGCAAACCTATAAAATTCATGCAACAGATCCAACTCTTGTCGTCCCCTTAATTAAGAAAAAAAGGGGGGGAGGGAGGGAAGGGGAGGGGAAGAAAGTGGAGGAAGAAAGGAAGGGGAGGAAGAAAGATTAATCTTAACATTTCTGAGTGTAATACTGTGATATAATAAGAAATATATGTTTGGTCTTTGGCCCTGGTTCCTGGCACAGAGCTCCTAAAACCCTTGGAATTTCCTGAGTGACTGAGAAGAGTGTCTTGTTATTCCTAATAAGCCCCTTTCAACCATACCTAAACTTAAGCTAATAAGGAGGATAGGGGCTGGTTACCAGAGGAACCAACCAGGTGATTGGAACTTGGGGAGAAGGGCTGGGAATTGAGCTCAACACCAATAACCAATGATTTAATCAATTGTGCCTACATAACAGAACTTCCAGAAAAACTCTAAATAAATGGGTTCCGAGCTTCCAGGTTGAACACACTGAGGTGCTGGGAGGGTGGTATGCTCAGAGAGGGCATGGAAGCTCTGTGCCCCTTCCCATATACCTTGCCCTATGCATCTCCTCCATTTGGTTGTTCCTGAGTTGTATCCTTTATGATAAAATGATATCAGTAAATAAAGTACTTTCCTAAGTTGTGTGAGCCATTCTAGCAAATTATCAAACTCCAGGAGGGGGTTGTGGAAACTCCCAATTTACAGATGGTCAGTTAGAAGTATAGGAGGCTGGGACTTGTGATTAGCCTCTGAAGTAGGGTCCCATCTTGTGGGACTGAGCCCTTAACCTGTGTGGTCTGCATTAACTCCAGGTAGTGTTATAAGTGCTGTGAGCAGAGAAACAACAGCTTTCCTTTACCTAGTACCTTTATTAACAGCATCATCCCTCTTGTATTCCAAGAATAATATCAGGTTCACCCCAGGTGGAGTGTGAGGAGTAAACCCTGACTTTCCTCTCTCCCTCACCTTCCAAAAGCAAGGAGTCAATAATTCTTATCAACTCAAACAAAACAAGTATCTCAAGTATACAACCCTACATTGAATGTGAGCAGACATTAGATGAAGATAAAGGTTCAACCTTCCTAAAGTGAATAAAATTGAAATTAAAACATTGAGAAAAAATTTCCAAAAATTAGTACTTTTTAAAGAATTTTAATACCTTGTGTTTTCAAATGTACAACAAATTTTGTATTCACATATGTTGCTGGTGACTGTGTATACTGATCAGCACACTCCTTCTGAAAAGCATATGACTATATTAGTACTTATTAAATAACAAACAAAAGTACATTTTGACCTATTAGTTCTACTTCTAGCAATATATTCTAGGAGAATAAGCCAAAAATGTTAAAAAGGCTTATGTACTCTTTGAGGAAGACATGGTCACAGCTGCAGTGGAGTTCGGCGTGTGGGCTCCTACTCCTGACTCACTGCTATTGGCTCTCCCTGAGGAGCAGTTCCGTCAGGAAACTGAACTGCATCCATGGCTCTTAAATACAACAGAAAGTCACCCCTGGAGCCAGAAGTGGCGATTCACCAAACTAGAATTACCCTAACTGGCCACAACATAAAATCTCTGAAGAGGTGTATGCTGACTTGATGAGAGAAGCAAAGGAAAAGAATCTCAAAATGAAAGGACCAGGAGATGCCTAACAAGACTCTGAGAATCACTACTTAGAAAACTCCTTGGGGCATCTGGGTGGCTCAGTTGGTTAAGCATCCAGGTCTTGATTTGGGCTCAGGTCATGACCTCAGGGTTGTGAGATCAAGTCCCATGTTGGGTTCCACAATGGGCATAGAGCCCACTTAAGATTCTCTATCTAGGGCGCCTGGGTGGCTCAGTTGGGCGACTGCCTTCGGCTCAGGTCATGATCCTGGAGTCCCGCATCGGGCTCCCTGCTCAGCAGGGGGTCTGCTTCTCCCTCTGATCCTCTTCCCTCTCGTGCTGTCTCTCATTCTCTCTCAAATTAATAAATAAAATCTTAAAAAAAAAAAAAAAGATTCTCTCTCTCTCTCTCTCTCCCTCTGCTCCAACCCCCCCTCTAAAAACAAACAAACAAGCAAACAAACAAAACTCCTTGTGGTGAAGGTACTAAGACTTGGGATCTTTTTCAGATGAGGATCCATAAGCAACTCACTGAGTTGCACAGTCCTGAGATTGTCAAACAGATTACTTCTGTCAGCATTGAGCCAGGAATCAAGGTTGAAGTTACCACTGCAGATACTTAAATTAACTACTTTCATAAATTATCAATTATTGGGGTGCCTGGGTGGCTCAGCTGGCTAAATGTCTGCTTTCACTTCAGGTCATGATCCCAGGGTCCTGGGTCAGGCTCCCTGTTCAGTGGGGAGCCTTCTTCTCCCTCACCCTCTGCAGCTCCCCCTGCTTGTGCTCTCTCGCTCACTCTCTCTCTCTCTCAAATAAATAAAATCTTAAGAAAAAATAAAAAATAAATTATCAATTATTTTCTTAAAAACCTATATACATAATTCATACAAGCAAACTGGAGGCAACCTAAAAGGAAAATAATTAAGTAGAGTATATATATTCACTTAATTTACAAAATGCAGCAAAAAATCATTATGACAACAAAATACCAGCAAACTACATCCAGCAGCATATTAAAAGGATTATACCTTACACCATGACTGAGTGGTATTTATCCCAAGAATGCAAGTGTGATTCAACATACAAAAATCAGTGTAATATACCACATTAAAAGAATAAAGGGAAAAAGCCACATGATCATTTCAATTGATGCACAAAAAACATCTGACAAAATTCAACACCCTTTCATGATAAAATCACTCAATAACTAGGAATTAAAGGGAATTTGCTCAGGGTGCCTGGGTGGTTGGTGGCTCAGTCAGTTAAGCATCTGCCTTCGGCTCAGGTCATGATCTCAGGGTCCTGGGATCAAGCCACACATCAGGCTCCCTGCTTAGCGGGGAGTCTGTTTCTCCCTCTGCCTCTCCCCACCCTGCTCGTGCCCTTGCCCTCTCTCTCCCTCTCTCTCTGGAAGACTGAAAACGTTCCCCCCAGATCAGGAAGAAGACATGGATGCCCACTTTATGTTTTTTAAAGATTTTATTAATTTATTTGAGAGAGAGAGAGAGCATGAGCAGGGGGAGGGGGAGAGGGAAAAGGAAAGGGAGAAGCAGACTCCCTGCTGAGCAGGGAGCCTGACGAGGGGCTGGATTCCAGGACCCCAGGATCATGACCTGAGCCAAAGAAAGATGCTTAACCAACTGAGCCACCCAAGTGCCCCAAGGATACCTACTTTAGTCACCTCTATTCAGCATAGCACTGGAAGTCCTAGCCACAGCAATTAGGCAAGAAAAATAAATAAAAAGGCAATCAGATTGAAAAGGAACAAATAAAACTATTCACAGATTACATGATCTTATATATAGAAAACCCTAAAGAATCCACAGGTTGCAGGGTACAAGATCAACACACAAAAATCAGTTGTAGTTGTATACATTCACAATCAACACTGTGATGATAAAATTTAAGAAAACGGGCTTTCTTACAGAAATGGAAAAACTGATCATGAAATTCATATTGACTCTTGATCTTGGGGTCATGAGTTCAAGCCCCATGTTGGGCGTAGAGCTTATTTTAAAAAAAAGAAAGAAAGCAAAGTGGTTGTATTGTGAATGTATTTAATGCCACTGAATTGTATACTTAAAATAGTTAAAATGGGGGGCACCGGGCTGGCTTAGTTGGTGGAGCATGCAACTCTTGATCTCAGGGTTGTAAAGTTCAAGCCCCTCATTGGGTATAGAGATTACTTAAAAACAAAATCTTAGGGGCGCCTCGGTGGCTCAGTCGTTAAGCATCTGCTTTCAGCTCAGGTCATGATCCCAGGGTCCTGGCATCGAGCCCTGCATTGGGCTCCCTGCTCAGCGGGAAGCCTGCTTCTCCCTCTCCCACTCCCCCTGCTTGTGTTCCCTCTCTCGCTGTGTCTCTCTCTGTCAAATAAATAAAATCTTTTAAAAAAAATCTTTTAAAAAAAGGTTAAAATGGCAAATTTTACATTATGTATATCTTACTACAATTTAAAAAGGAATTTAAAAAGGAGGGGTGGGAGAAGGGTGATTTTAGTGATGGTGTAGAGAATGGATGGGGTGGAGGAGAGATGAGTGGGAGGCCCACAGCTGCTCAGCTGCATACAGCTGAGAAGCAATAAAAGCCAATCTCAAGACAGGGACAGTGGGGAAGGACAAGATGAGAGAGCCCAGAGAATAAAATGAGAGTGAGAGACACAGAGAAAGACTGATTCCTAGGTTTATTGCTTAAAAACTCAGAGGAAACAGCAGTGTGACAAGTAAGCTAACAACATCAATTTTAGGCATATGAGTTTGAGAGATGAATGAGAGATAACCAGCTGGCAAAATTAGCATAAACAGGTATGTGTACCATCAGAGAAAGTTTTGAAGCGATAGTTTTGATTTTGAAAGTCCGGGTTCAAGGCAGTAAAAAACCTCAGGAAGAGAGTTGCTTTGAAGCAGAAAAGGTAACAAACTAAATTCTGGAGATCATGAACCATCATTTAAAGGGCAGAGAGGAAGCCAACTGCTGGATGGAGAGCCAGGGGAATGAAGACACAAATGCCAAGAGGGAGAGAATTTCAGAAGGTGGTTCAACAGTGTCAAAATCCTGCTGAGAGATCCAGCTATGTGAACTACAAGAATATTATTATTAAGCAGATCCAAAAAAATTCTCCTAATGCTGTTTGGACCAACTCCTATGTTATGTGGTATACATCCTACAGTAAAAACTGCTGGGGAAAATTCCTAAGGAATCCACTAAAAAAACTACTAGAATAATAAGTTCAGCAAGGCTGCAAGATACAAGATCAATATTTTAAAAAATTAACTATTTCTATACACTTGCAATGAGCAATCTGAAAATGAAAGAAAACAATTCCACTTACAATAGCATCAAAAGGAATTAATTACTTAGGAATAAATTTAACAAAAGATGTGTAAAACCTCTATCTGAAAACTACAAAAAAGTGTTACTCTTTAATTTAGAAGGTCTTCTTTAATTAAAGAAGATCTAAACAAATGGAAAGACATCCCATGTTCATAGACCAGATGACTTAATAATGTTAAGATGGTAATACTCTCCAAATTAATCTACAAATTCAGTGCAATCTATCAAAATCCCAGTTGCCCTCCTTGCAGATGTTGACAAACTAATCCTAAAATTCATTTGGGAATTCAAGGAACCTCAAAAGCCAAAACAATTTTGAAAAAGAACAAAGTTGGAGAACTCATACTTGTTGATTCCAAAATTACTACAAATCTATAGTAATCAAGACAGTATAGTAGTGGCACACAGATACAAAGATCAGTGGAACAGAATTGAGAGGGGTTTGGGGTTTTTTTTTGTTTTTTTTTTTAAGTAGGCTCCATACCCAGCATTGAGCCCAACACAGAGCTTGAACTCAACCCCAAGATCAAGAGCTGAAATCAAGAGTCAGGCGTTTAGGGGCGCCTGGGTGGCTCAGTCAGTTAAGAGGCTGCCTTCGGCTCAGGTCATGATCCCAGCATCCTGGGATGGAGCCCCACATCAGGCTCCCTGCTCAGCGGGGAGCCTGCTTCTCCCTCTCCCTCTGCCTGCCTGCCACTCCCCCTGCTTGTGCTCTCTCTCTATCTCTCTCTCTGTGTCAAATAAATAAATAAAAAGTCTTTAAAAAAAAAATCTCAAAAAAAAAAAAGAGTCAGGCGTTTAACCAACTGAACGACCCAGGCGCCCCTAGAACCCTTAATACACAGCTGGTTAGAATGTAAAACGGTGCAGCCACTTTTGGAAAGCAATCTGGCAGTTACTCAAAAGGTTAAACATAGGGACGCCTGGGTGGCTCAGTCATTAAGCATCTGCCTTCGGCTCAGGTCATGATCTCAGCATACTGGGATCAAGCCCCACATCGGGCTCCCTGCTCCACGGGAAGCTTGCTTCTCCCTCTCCCATTCCCCCTGCTTGTGTTCCCTCTCTTGCTATGTCTCTGTCTGTCAAATAAATAAAATCTTAAAAAAAAAAAAAAGGTTAAACAAAGAGTTACCACATGGTCAAACAATTATACTCCTACATATATATACCAAAGAGAAACGAAAACATACATCCACATGAAAACTTGTACACATGAATATTCAAAGCAACATTATTCATAATAGCTAAAAAGTGAAAACAACCTAAATGTCCATCAGCTGATGACTGGATAAACAAAATGTGGTATATCCATACAATGGAATAGTATTCAGCAACAAAAAGGAGTAACATATTAATATATGCTACAATACTGATGAACTTTGAAAACATGATGCTAAGCAAAAGCTAAGAGCAAAAGACCATATACTGTATGATTCCATTTATGTGAAATGTCCACAATAGGCAAATCTATAGACAGAAAGCACATTAGAGGGGAATGCGGGTGTTGGCATTGATGGCTAGGGTATGAGGTTGTTTTGGGGGTGATGAAAATTGATTATCCTAAAATTGGTTGTGGTGATGGTTGCACATATCTGTGATTTTAATAAAACCACTGGGGGGAAAACCACTGAATTAAACACTTTAAATGGGTGAATTATATAGTATGTGAATTGTATTCCATATACATATATATATAAATATGCTGGGAGACCCACAGATGTAAATGTTTTATGGTAAGTACAGAAGTGAATCAAGTCTGGATGCCAATTTATTGTTCTCGTGAGGATACAGTTACAGTAGCTTATTAATAAGTCTGAAGTCTTCAGGCTTTCCCAAGAGTTAAATACGCATTACAATACTTCATACTTGGTGTGCCGTGTGACATTGAAACACTGTTGTTAAAACAACCAATAACAGCTAATAACTTTTTTGAGAGTTTCAAATAGCATACAATCTTATAAACTGAACTGGTGGTGAGCCATACTAAACAAAATCTCCCTTGCTATATACAGATCCAACTCGAGATATCCTAGTTCTTATTTTAGGTATTGTGGGCTTATTACCCTAATGTTCCTAATCACTGGATATGTAACGTATTTCTTTTCTTGTCTTTTTAAAAATTGTGATAAAATACACATAAAACTTACCATTTTAAGATTTTATTTATTTATTTGAGAGAGAGAGAGAGAGTGAGAGAGAGTGAGAGACAGCATGAGAGGGGAGAGGGTCAGAGGGAGAAGCAGACTCCCCACTGAACAGGGAGCCCAACGTGGGACTTGAGCCCGGGACTCCGGGATCATGACCAGAGCCGAAGGCAGTCGTTTAACCAACTGAGCCACCCAGGGGCCCCAAAACTTACCATTTTAACCATTTAAGTGTACAACTCATGGCATTAAGTACATCCACAGTGTTGTGCAACCATCACCCCTATCCAATTTCAGAACTTTTTCATCATCCCAAACAGAAACTCCACACCCATTAAACAATAACACCCTATTACCAGCTCCAGCTAACCTCTATCCTACTTTCTGTCTCTGTGAAATTTACCTATTCTAGGTACCTCATACAAGTGGAATCATACATTTGTCTTTTGGTGTCTGGCATACTGCACTAGCATAATGTGTTCATGGTTCATCCATGTTGTAGCATGTATTAGAATTTCATTCCTTTTAAAGGATGAATAGTATTTCATAGTATGTATATACCACAATTTATTTATCCATTCATCTGCTGATGGGACATGAGTTGTTTCTACCTTTTGGCTATTGTAAATAATGCTGCAATGAACACTGGCATGTAACTAGTTATATATGACTCCCTAATTCTTTGGGATATATACATAGCAGTGAAAGTGCTCGATCATAAGGTAATTCTTTGTTTAATTTTTTGAGGACCCACCAAACTGTTTTTCCACAGCAGCCAGACCATTTACATTCCCAACAGCAATGAACAAGGGCTCCCAATTGTCTACATTCTCACCAACACTTGCAATTTTTTTCGTAATAGCCATTCTCATGGGTGTGAAGTGGTACCTCATTGTGTGCAATGTATTTTTAGTCTATTATCTGTTAACAGAAGTTCACCTTGTGTTGATTTCTATAATTACACGAAGCACAGCCACATTAGAGATATAAACAACAAATATTTACATGCCAATTAAATAAAGCACAGGGTTACAAAGATTTAATTTTGAACTCATCAACTCATCAAAATCAACTCAATTTTGAAAGAGATATCAAAGATGACAAAGAAGGGAGACATAACACAAAACCTGTAAATTCCATTTTACTCATCTGAAACTCATTTCTAAAATACTAATGTGTACATAAAAATTTCACAAAGCAGGTTACAGCTTTGTGATTTATAGATATGACAGTGAAACAAATGTAGGAGTCACTCCTAAAAAATAAAACTTTTAGAGATACCTTTATCCCTGGGAGATCATTGTCACTGTCCCCATTTTAAAGATAAGTGAATCTGAAATCAAACAGGTTTAACCACTTGTCTTAGACCACAAAACAAATCCGTGGAAGAGATCTGGAAAATAACAATTTGATTTCTAGGCTTAAGGTGAAAATCTCATAATTTAATGGGCAAAAAGTCAAAGGAAAACAGAACCATTTCTACTCTTCGCGGTGAATAAACTATGGGAAGTTGTCCACAACCTGAAGCTTACAACCTCCAACAGCAATGACGGATAATTAACTCCTTGCAAACGGACCTGAATGTGGATTCGACTCAGAACTATTTCCCCCCCCATATGCTCTAATAACACTAAGTCTCTAACTTTATCTCTGTTTTCATTGTTTTGTTAAATTTTGGCGACTCAAAGTAGGATAATTCTATTGTTAAACTGACAAAGCCTATGTTGAAGCAACCAAGGAAAATGGAGTTTTTTGACAACCTTGCCTAAATCAGATATAGAAAGCGTTCCTTGTCTTTTTTTCCTGCACCCTATATGCTAAACAAGATAGTAACTGTTTATCCTCACCAATCGTTTGATCCAATCGTTTTAGCGAAGTCGAAATATATATTACATATATTTCAAGAAATATTTTAAGAAATTTCAAGAAATACTAAGAATATTTTAAGAAATCCACGTCCAGTTATGCAGAGGTGAAATGACCTGACTGGGATCTGCTTTAAAATACTTGAGCAAAGAAAAAAAAGTAGAGATGAAACATTTGTGACAGATATTTAAACTGTTGAATGTAGATGATGACATATAGGGGTTCATTTCACCTCTTCTCTCTCTACTTTTGCCTATGCTTAAAGTTTTCACCATAACTTTTCACAAAATGAATGATTTCCAAACAAAGTTACCGTCCTGGTTATTAAAGACGAGTCGGTGGATGTGAGCCTCCTTGTCTTCGGAACCAAACCGGGCGAAGGGTCCCCCAGCAGAGGCGAGGCCGACGTGGGCTCCGCGCCACCACGCGGGCCGAAGGCGCGCACGTTTTCTCCCGGGCTGAATCTGACAACTCACTCGGTGCGCTCCAGGGCTCGGAGGACCGCCGAGCTCAGCCGGGAAGTGGCGCACGCGGGGCTCACGCCCGCGGCTCGGGGAACCCCGACAAACTCCGCTCGAGAGCTCCAAGGTCCCGGCCCAGTGTGGTCGGCCCCCGCAGCCCCTCTAGACCGCCGCTGGAGACCCCTGTACCGCCACCTCCGTCCCCCCACCGCGAACGTCGGCCCAGCCCGCCGCCTACCATCCAGGTCCTCGTCGTCCTCCGACTCGGTGTCCGTCTTCGCGTCGGCGACCAGGCCAGGGCAGGGCTCCAGACCCTGGGAGCCGGAAGGAGGGGCGGCGGGCGGGCTGGCGGGTTGCGAGCGGGCCTCGCGCAGGCGGGTGAAGTAGTCCACCGCGAAGTCGACGAGGTCGGGCGGCTGCTGCCGCAGCACTTCCACCGTGTAGCCCTGCAGCAGCTCCGTGAGCCCCGGCGGGATCTGGATGTGGCTCATGCCGGCGGCGGCCGCGAGGATAGGCGGGTCCGGGCCGCCGGCGGCCACTGCCTCCGCGCCCCCTCACGCCGGCCTCTGGTCCGGCGCCCGCGAGGTCTCCTCCCGCGCGACCCGGCTCTGGCCTTCCTCGCGCGGCGCCGCCCTTCGGCCGGGTGTGCGTTTCCAGGCCGTACGACCCTAAGCTACTACGGCCGGCCTGCTGCCGCCTCCGCTGTCACTGGGCAGCCGCCGCCGCCGCCGCCGCCGCGGGGACCGACGAGCGGGCAGGCGGGACGGGCGGGGCAGGAGCCCGGGTTGTGACGCACGCGGCCGCGGGCGTGCGCGCCCCCGCCGACCGCCGGCCCCCAGTGCGCGTGCGCCTCTGGGCAGCCCGCCGGTCCCGTGCAGTCCCGCGTCGAGTCGCGGGAATGAGAGATCTGCCGGCCTAAGGGAGTCGTCAGTGCTTCCCACCTAGTCCTGAAGACCTTTCACATATTGTTTCAACATTCACTAAGAGCCTCCTGTTTGCCAGCACTTGGTAGGCTCCAGGGACACAGCCTAGAGCCAGATAGCCAGACGCCTGGCACACACATTACAACCTCAGTGTGGTTCCGGCTGTCGTGGAGAGCAAGAGGGCCCACTTTAGGGGGTGACATTCAGGCTGACTCCGAGGCCTGGACAGGATCCGACTACAGGAAAATCTTGAGGAAAGCTATCTGAACATAGAGGACAGCAAGAGCAAAGGGCTGGTAAAAAGTCAGGACCACCCTGGTCCCGGGGTGGAATGGTGGCATGACGATAGGACCTTCAGAAGTCTGGCAGGAGGTCTGTGATATGTCAAACGGGAAAGGCGTGGTAGATGGTAGGAGTTTCAGTGATATAGTAATTTGGGAGCCACAGGCAGAGAAATAAGCCTGGAAGAGTCACTAGGCCAAACATGTACCCTGAGAAACTGGAATAAGGCGCAGAGCAGGAACCACCTCTGGGTCTCTTCCTCCTCTTGAGCACTCCCACCAGGATTCTGCCAGCCTCTTCTCCCACACTCCACCCTGGGCCCACACCATTTGGTGGTGTTGAGCAGACCACAAGGCACTGTTACCTTTGCCCCTAGGGAGGGGGCATAGGTGAACTGGAGAGGCTAGGCTATTTCCCAAGTTGCCCCCTCCCCCCACACCAGATCGAAGGGAATAGAAAAAGGTGATTGTCCTGGGTCACAGTGCTGAAGAAAGTCCCAGTGGGCATAGGACAGAATCCTGCCTCTCCTTGCTGGGCCCAGACAAAGTGATGACCTTTAGGCTTGGGAACCTCCAAGGCATTTGGGATGGTTAAGCTCCACCTGGTAATTACCCAGTATTAATTAAAATAAGCACTAACACCTCTCATATTGGCTTGGCACACACCCAGGAGTTCAGTGCTGCTGGAAACTGAGTTTCTGGAAATAGGAGCAACCGATCCCCGCTGGTACAGAAGCCATCCACGCTCTAGGCCAGGCGAAGCTGTGATTCCAAACACCAGTGTCTCCCTGGACAAGTTCCTTGACCCCCCAGGGGAGTCTTGCACAATTTACTTTGTGAGAGCAGGGATAGTGTCCAATTTGTTTCCTGTCGGTTCCTTGCTACACACTGTTGGAGAAGGTTTACTGAATGAATTAATGAATGAATGAATGCTTCCACGTAGCAAGTGGAGTCAGTGAAACTGCTCTCCCGACCCCTGTCTCAGGATCCTTTTCTTTAAAGTGTGTTTCTGATCTCAGCCTATGAACGCTTCACTAAGGATGGGCAGTAAGAAGCTAATGGGACAGGGTTCATCTGCTCTTGAGTAGACCAACCCTTCCAAGTTTTCCAGGAATCAGACCATACCCAGAAAACCTGGGTGTCACTCCCACTGCACCCACCACACCTGGGGATCTGCCTGCTTCAAACAATCCTACAACCAACCCTTTGGAAGGGCAAATTCACAACTCCACTCCCTTGCTTGCTCATTCTTCAGGTTTTATATGTTTTAAAGAGGGACAGGCGCCCGTATGGTTAGGACTCTCACCTCAGTTACAAAATAAGATAGAGGAAGGCTACTCTAGGGCTGATGACAGAGCTGGGTGTGGGCAGGTTCTCCCAGTCACTCCAAGAAACCTCCATCAGCCTCTGCCAGGAGTAGACTGGTTTGCTGTCAATTGCCCCAAGGCTTGGCCATCCATCCATCCAGCAAACATGACATTCAAAGAGCATCTTTGGACCTGGAGGGAATGAGGGCCACAGAAAGCAGGAACCCCATAGCTGTTCCTTACCTGTCTCCACAGACCACCATGAGAGTAAGGACGGACAGCCAGCCTCCAGGCCCTACGTGGCTCCCCTCCCTAGCACCTGGTCCAAGAGCAGGGATCCATCTCTGCCCCTTCTGGGAAGCCCTTCTGTTGCAAATGGAGTCCCAAGGGCCGTCCATGAATGCCCAGTTGAGCTGGCCAAAGAAGAGTGCCTTAGAGCAAGAGAGAATACCAGGGCCCTGAATCCCTCATCTTCTACCCTTACCCTCCTAGGAGGTGCCTTCATTCAAGCCTGTCCAGCTCTACCACTAGAGGTTACCGTGGCAACCAAACCCACAGGCAGCAGGTAACTGGGAAACAGCTGCCAACGGTAAGTGATGGTGGGGAAAAAGGCAAAAACAGAGACTGTAGTAGAGAAGAGGAGGCCCCAGAGCACTGACAGGTGCTCAGCTCCAAGCGCCAGTCCTAGGAGTCACTACCCAGCAGGCAGTCAAATCTTACACAGACTGCCACACCACCAACCACGGGCAGACATGAACACAATGGGGCCAATTCTCAGAGATGTTTACAACTATGGATCATAGTAACACAGGTGGGGCACATGTTTAGCCCAACAGCAGTGGGTCTGGTGAAAATGAACATGGGTAGAGTACCAACTACTATTTCCAAAAAAACAGTGGATTTCATGTACTCTCGATAGGCTTATTATTTTAAAGGGTTTATTTCTCTTTCCAGGAAGAAGGAAAACACCCAAACTCCCCAGACTCCTCTGGAAGCCTGCTCTTGGCCCAGACCTCCCAGTTTATACGCCTTCTGCCCTGTGATACCCTCTGCCTACTGGGGGTGGGGGAGTGGACTCAGCCCAAGCAGCAACACCTCCCTCTTCTCTGCCCAAAGGGGATCTCTGAGCCACTCCAGTCCCCTACCTGTCTCCTGGAACCTGTTGGTCATCTGACCACCCCTGCATCCCAGCCCCTCTGGTCCAGTCTTCCAGCTCATTTAGTTATCTACCCCCCTCAGTTTCTGTTTTGCCTTAGAAGTGTTTATGAGCCTCTTGGACAGGAAGGCTTGGGGAAGTGGGCTATGTTTTCTCTGTCATCACCCAAGCTGTCCTTCAGCCTCTATAATGCCTCCCTCATGTGGCTACTGCCTTTGGTCCGGGAAGTCTGCTCTATTTTAACAAGCATCCATGCCCCAGGGAGCAGTTAATTCCCAGGCCACCTGTTTCTGCACCTGTGAGCCACCCCCTCCCCAGGACACTGTATCCCAAGAAAGTGTCAGTTTCTGCAGCGGACCTTGGGTCTGCCTCGGAGATCCTCAAAGCAAGGACAGAACCTGGGAAGCAAGGGAGAGCCTGGCTGGAGAGCCACAGGCCTATATGCTCACCAGAGCAGAGAAAGCAGAAAAGAGAGCCCTCAGGGAACACCTGGCCCTGGGGCTTTCCCAGTGCCTATTGGGACTGCGCTACCTGTGGCCTGACTGACAGGCCAGTGGCTGGGCTTTGACCCTGTAGTACAGACAGACCTCCTGGAGCTTGGGTCAAGCAGCCCCAGGACAGCCTCTGATAGCATCACAAGCCTTTCTTCAGGCCTGTGGACACCCAGACATCACTCTACTACCTGCACTCTATTATCAATCTGCCAATGATCTTGGCAGATCAGCTTACCCTGTCTGAGCCTTGGCTTCCACATCTGAAAGTAGGGGTAAAAATCCCTACCCACTAAACATTGAGTGACATGGGGATAAAGAAATAAGAACGAACCCATGGGAAGGTTAGAAAGGGCATAGGGGGTTCCAGCCTTAAAAGAACTGTAGGGAAAGAACTGTGGGTGGAGATGGTATGACCTTACAGCAGAAATGGCACTACTGTGGCTTCTAATAGGCTTGTTGCAACATCCCACTGTCTGCCCCTCACCTTTGACCCAGTTATACTCTTCTTTGTGCCTGGGTGAGGCTGTTATCACTGGCTGGTTGTTTTAACACCTGCTGTCTGGCTTCTCTACTTAATGCTGTCTGTGACAGAGAAATTGCTGAGGAGGGCCCCAGTCTTTCCCCCACCCTTACCCCCATCAGGGACAGAAGAGATATATCAGGAACAGGTGGCATTTCAAAGTGCATCATAAAAAGGAAGTGCCAGCCAGGAGGGAGTTACTCACCATCTGCTCTGCTCCCTTCACAAATATGTCTCCTGGGGCTTCCCTATTTGACTTAACACCTATTGAACAACCAAAGGAGTAGAAGAATCTACCACCACTAACAACAAGGAACCAAAACTTTCCATTTTAAAATGGAAGCTGTTTCAAAGGGCAAATTATCCAGAAGCACAGACTGTAAAAGTGATCCTGAGCCATGGGAATGGCTGTCATTTGGCTGGAATGCAAATGCACTCACAGGGGCTTCCAGGCAAAAGCTGAGGTTGCAGGATTATCTCAAGGACAGGGTGCTGCCAAGAAGAGCTTCAAGAAACACATATGTGGCCTTCTCCAAACCAGTGAGAGATTAAATAAAGACATCCTGCAGCATGAGGGGGCAGGCAGAACACTGAATTAATCTTCCTAGGCAGAGGGTACACAATTTTCATCTCTAAACAATGTTTTTTGTTTTTACGTGACTATAATTCCTTTCTGGTCATCCAAAAATATCTTCCCAGGAATAAAGTATCCTTCCTTAAACCCCCAAATCTTCAGCTTCCTGCCGGGCTGGCCACGCCCACTCCCAGATGGGGGTGGGTCCCTGTCCCTTCACCCCCTTATGCAGAGTGATGGCGCTAAAGCCAAAGTCCAAGGGTCTCTGTGCAGTTGCAGCAAGGTGGGACGTACCAGCAGAACTCTGTGACTGCCAGATGGGACAATGCCAGAGAAGCCCAGCTCCAGCCACCAGACAAGGACAAATTAACTTGTCTCCCTTACCTCCTCTGGATGTACCTGGGCATCATGAATAGCCTAATTAGCAAAGCCTGGCTGGTGACATCAGATCACAGTGACCCCAAACTCATATGATAAGTCAGGATTGCTTTTGGCTTTTAGAACAATCATCTCTGTTAGCTCAGGGCAGAGAGGTGAAAGAATGAAGGGAAGGGTGCCGGCTTATACTGAGGACTATGGGAACAGTTAGCAATCAAGCCCCCCCACCGCACCCCATTTCCCTTCCCCATCAGGCAGTTGCTTCTAGGACAGTCAGGGAAGGCTGGACTAGCCAAAACTTCCTCCTCTTTCTCCTGCTGAAGCCCCTGCCTGAAGCTCCAAAGAAGGATACCAGATCCCTGACAGCCTCCACCAAGGCCACAGGCTGCCTGCTGAAATGACCCAGAATCAAAATAATTTCACACAGTGCAAAAATTAGAAACAATATTTATTGTTTCCTGTTAAAATAGGGCGCTCTCATGAGAAAAGAGTGTGTGAAAAGAGCCTTTCCTACACCCCAGGCTTTGTCACTTATCTCAGCAGGCTAGGACTGTTAATTCAAAACCCTTCTTGCTGTGTAGGAGGGAAAGCTCTCCATCTACTCCTGGGAAATTAGGCTACTGTAGTTTTAGTTTTGATTGCTTGTATGCATTTAAAAAGAAAAATCAACCTGACTGTTAACAGGCTAACTGTCCCTAGGCACATTTGCTCAGTCCACCCGGACAGAGAGATGTGGACCTGAAGTCCACATCCCCATGTGCAGGCCAGGATTAAGTGATACCCTGGAAATCTGGTGGGTAGGGATCGAAGAAAACACCAGCTCTTGTTCAGCTGGTTGAAAACATGCATCATGTCTCCAGTGAGAAGCTGAAATTCCCTCTTTCTCGAGTAGTATTTTGGGTGTAGTAGGGCCTATAGTCAACCAGTAGATAGCTCTCTGACCATAGGTGGTATCTGGTCTAGAAGCTACTTCCTCCACCTCCAAATCCTCTTGAGATCCCTTAAATTGACATGAGTAAATTCAAGTTTCAAAATGGCACACCAAGTTGTACCAGGTAGAAGATGTCATTAAGGCAATGGTCTCAACAAGTCCATGTACAGAGCTCTGATCCCACCATTCCCCTCCCTTTGCCCTTTAGGACTCCCTAGTCCTGCCCACCGCTCCTCCTTCGTGATAGCCTCCACCATCCAGAAGCCTTGAGCAGCCTTCAGCCTCACAAGTTGGGGGTGGCCCAATTAAGGAACTTCATGGCAACTTCAAAGCCAAGGAAACAGGCCTGAGAAGGGGTTAGAAGGAAGAAAAAAGCTAGCAGGAGTTGTGACTATCGCAGAGACCCCAGCACCATGCTTGGCTGACCCTGTCAGGACCAGAACCCTTCCCTAACTTCATCAGAACCTCTCCCCAACTTCATTCCCACCCCAGGTCAGGGAATCAAGCTGTGCTTTGGTATTCCTGAGAGGGGAAGAAAATCCATGTCTCACAACTATCCATTTCTGATGACCTAGTCAGGAGATCAAAGCCCCACCTCTCATGGGGCGCCTGCGTGGCTCAGATGGTTGAGTGTCTGCCTTGGCCTTGGGCTGTGATCTCCAAATCCTGGGATCGAGCCCCACGTAGGGCTCCCAGCTCAGCAAGGCGTCTGCTTCTCCTTCTCCCTCTGCCTCTCCCCCTGCTTGTGCTCTTTCTCGCTCTCTCTCAAATGAATAAATAAAATCTTAAAAAAAAAAAAAAGCCCCTCCCCTCAAAGAATCCCAAAGACATCCCCTCCTGAAGCTTCAGGAAAAGAAGCAAATAAGGAGGCTCTGGCCAAGGGTGGGATTTGGGGAAAACTGAACCACCAATCCAATCCTAGGAACAAGCAAAAGTCAGCCCACCTAGACCTTGGAACCTGCTCTAAGCCCTGAAGGGAAAGCCTAGTCCCTGTCTTCCACTCACCGCATTGGCTGGAAAGGCTCGGATCATCACCGCATTGAACCCCTTATACAAGGATGTGACTCCTTCATTCTGGATCAGCTCTCTCAGTACATCTCTGAAACCATTAGGATATTTTCCAGGAGGTGCTGCGGGTGGAATCCAACTGTTAAGGCTTTAGGAAGCTTCCTGACCTGCCTATGGTGACCCACATGGAGATAATTTTATAGTCAAGTCTTCCTGCAGAGTCACTGCATCAGGAAGAGGACACCCTCCAGGTCATCTGGGACCAGTTCACAGACAACACAGTTCACCACCTTGGGACAAACAGACACAATGTCTGGATTACTGATGCTGAGGGAGTGGAGAGGAAGAATGAAGAATATAATAGTCCTTCTGCTCATGAGAAGGCAGCAGAGTTGATTTGACTGCTTATCTCACTTATTTTGTGTTTTGGCCAACAGGAAATGAATGAGTCTAGGTTCCTAGAACACAAATGACTGCAAGGGAAAATGGTCAGACAGACGCTGGGTGCTGCTGTGGATAGTGAGTATCTCTAGGGCCCTAAGAGCTCTGCATCCCATGGGCAGCCAGTTCTGGTACCCACTCCACCCACATCTACCCCACTACCCTCCACTAACCAGTCTGGAAGCGGGACTTGAGCACGTCCGGGGGGATTGCCACAGCCCAGTTGAAGATCCCTGCGATGCCCCCAGCCACCAGGATCCGAGGCACACTGAGCTCACTGACACTGCACAATACCAACCACAGCCCCAGTCAGACAAAGGCTGTGAGTGAGGCATTCAGACCATCCCTCCCTCAGCAGATGGGGCAGTTAGAGAGAGGGAGAAACTGGCCAGAGGGAGGAGGTCCAAGGCCAGGGCTCCTGTGACATAGCAGCCACCACTCCTTGGAGGGGGTTTCATGAACTTGTTTCATATACTTGCTCCAACAGGCGAGGTACAGAGTAAGCAGTGTTAGCTGGGTTTCAGCAGCAAGGAGAGCAAAGTGGACACGGAGCCAGAAACAAGCCCCACTCTACCTTCAGACCCACTCACAGTAAAGGGCAACCAACCCATGACCGAGCAAAGTGGCCTCTGAGTTCTTCTAGTCTCCTTACCTTTTTCCCTCTGGTGTGAGGATATTTTTCAGCCACTCATATGTCATGAAATACATCCCGCTGGCTGGAACATCTGTTAGGGGCAAGAAAGAAGTGAATTAAATGATATAAAATCCTCATGGCTTTCTAGAACTTAGAAGAGCCACACTTGGACTGGCCCTTTCAAGGTTTCCTGGGAAGTTCCTCAGCAGCACCTCCTATGTGCAGTAATCACTTTGCAGTAATTAGATGCTGCTTTGGGGCAAGCACTGGTAAGAGTGAGCACAAACACACATGACATCATTTCACCTTCAAAGTCCCCTCTGAGTGGTCCCCATGGACACACCCACTCCAAGTTACAACTACAGCTAGCCTCTGGCCTTCCTCCAAGCTGCCATGTCAGGACAGGGGTGAGGCTATGTCTGCCTCTCCTACTGCCTCCCCAGCAGGACGTGCCTCTCGAAACCAGGGAGAGCCCCACTGTCCTTAGTCACTCTTCCCCCCCACTCATCCCTCCAGCCACGATTTCTGTCTACTTGCCACTCCCCCATAACTGCCACAATAGTGACTTGCATCCTTGAGGGCCAGCCTGCCAGAAGGATAGAGGTCCTCCCATCCTCATTGGTGTCCATGCTGGCCAGGGGTGAGACTGCCTAAAAAACAGGACATACCATGCCAGCCTTGTCAGAAGTGTAGCTTGTATAGTGCCAAGGCTAATCTGGGGATCCAGGTAAGACCCTCAGTGGCAAATCCACCTCAGATGAGCCCCCCCACAAGGTGACCTCAGGTGGAGAACCTAAAAGGTTACCTCGCATGAGGGTGAGCACTGTCCCTTTGTAGATGCCTCGGATCCCAGATTCCTGGTATAGCTTCTTTGCACAGTCCAAGGCCCCATGGTACTTGGTTTCTCCTGAAGAAGCCTGAATCTGAGAGGGAGGGAAAAAGTCATCAAGTCAGTAGCAGCAACATCCAAGTCAACAGACTCAGCAGGTTACAGAAGATTACAAGGTGAGTGTGGGAGTGGTCATTAGGCATTAGACCAATGAAAGACTTCACTGTCAAACTGGTAGTCATTTGGAACATAGAATATTGGTGGAAATCACTAGGAAATAAGGTTAAATGAAAATATCACAAAGTATGCACACACTGACAAGAAAAAGGTCAACAGAGGAGTTGGAAAATAAGTGGAGGAACTCTTTCAAATACAAGAGCATTCCCAGTAAATCTAGTTGGACAGTCATTCACTCATTCCTTCAATGAATATCCATTGAGCACCAAATCCATTCCAAGCTTTCACTGATCATGAAGCTCGGTTAAGGAAAAGTGAGCAGGAAATGGCTGTTCAGAGCTCTAAGTGCCAGGATAGAGGTCCTCTACAGAGCCAGGGGAGGGCCAAGGAGAAGCCCCCATACCAGTCTCAGGGACCCAGGGCCTAAGAAACAAGAGCTTAAGTAAGGCAGGCAGGGGTAATCCCAGAAAAGATCTGAGAGAAAGAACCCCATGCAAGATCCACATCGAGTACAGAGTGAAGAGGAATCATAACACACAGAGGCATCAACCAAAGAATAATTAAAGCTGGAGAGTTAAGCTTTAACAGTCCCAAGGAGAAACATGAAATAAATATATAAGTCCAACAATTTTCTTACATACTAGCAATAAAAATTTGAAAATAATGGGAAAGAATCCTATTCTAAATAGCAATAAAATATATGTGCATCAAGCAGTAATCGGATTTGCATAAATAAAGCTCTAAAGCACCTCCAGGGGAGATAAAAAAAGAGATGAATAAAACGAGTCATCATGCTGGTTAGGAAAGATTTCATTGGAAAGACATCAATTTTTCTAAAAATAATAAATTTAAGACAATGTCAATCAAGTAATAATGGCTTTTTAAAATATAACTTCCCCAAATGACCTGGGCACATGTAAACCTAGTATGTCTGAGGAATAGCAAGGAGACCCACATGACCAGAGGACACTGGAGCTGACTCACAGTGACATGGGGGGCCAAAGAGGATTGGTATGGAATTGACATGTTATTATCAGAATCTTCTCACCGTTACATGGTGAAGGTGACCTGGAGCAATGTGGATGCAAATGGAGGGACAAGAAGGGACAGACTTGGGATATGTTGAAAGCAAGCTTAGCTGTTCAACAGATGGGATATGTACAGTGAGAGAGAGAGAGGAATCTAGGATGACTCCTGTGCTTTAGAGCTGAACAACTAGAAGGATGGTGTTGCCACCAACTGAGATGCAGAAGGCTGTACGTGGAGCAGTTATTGGGGAAGACCAGGAGTTCATTTTTGCACATGATGACACTGAGGTGCCTATTAGCATCCAAATGGAAATGTTGGATGAACTAGTCTGGAGTTCAGGAAAAGCCTGAATTAGAAATATAACTTCTTCCTGCTAACGTGCAACAAAAAACCCCAGGTGTTTGTTTATTTATTTATTTATTTATTTATTTATTTTTGGTGCAAAAAAGGTAGTTTTATTAAGGCATGGGGACAGGACCCGTGGGCAGAAAGAGCTGCCAAAAACCCTAGACGTTATTTTTAAAGCAAACATGAGAAGACTCTGGAAGTTTGGAGAAAAAGAGAGACTGGCTAGGGGACTTTGAACTTGAGGAATGACATGGTGGTGAGTTCCTTGGATTTTCTTTCTGATATATCTCAGACCTGGAGCTGAGGAAACTGGCAATCCAGGAACGCCAACAAGCATAGACCAGAAAGAAGGCCCAACAAAAGCCTGTGTTCTCTAGACAAAGGACCAAGAAAGGGACAGCTTAGAAAGATAAAAAATTTTTAGACAATAGGGGCGCCTGGGTGGCTCAGATGGTTAAGCGTCTGCCTTCGGCTCAGGTCATGATCCCAGGGTCCTGGGATCGAGCCCCGCGTCGGGCTCCTGGCTCAGCAGGGAGCCTGCTTCTCCCTCTCCCTCTGCCTCTTTCTCTGCTCATGCTCGCTCTCTCTCTCTGTATCTCTGTGTCTCAAATGAATAAATAAAATCTTTTTAAAAAAATAAAAAATAAAATAAAAAATTTTTAGACAATAAACACTCTACTCCAGGCATACACCATAAAAAAAAAAAAAAAAAACTGGGGCCTCACTCCACACCAGCAAACACCAAGTGGGGAGCTTAGACTTCCACCCTTGCAGGGCTCTAATAAGGCACCCAACATGCTGCCAGGGTGGAGTCAGAGAAGGCCAGGTAGGGAACTAGGACTTTCATCCCTGACAGCCGGTAACCAGCACCCTCTTATCCTATGGGGTCAGTGGAGACGCCAGAACTCCCACACCCACCCAGCTGTAAAAAGAAGTGCCCCACCCTGAGGTGCCAACAGGGGCCAAGTAGGAAACCTAGACTTCTATCTCCACCTAGCAGTAACAAGGCAGCATTCTTCCCTTTCCTGCTGGAAGAGTCAGAAAAAGCCAGCTAAAATAGAAAGTTTAAATAAGATCCACAGTCTCAACATAATATGCAAATAACCAGGTTTTGATTGAAAAATCTCTCATCACACCCCAAACCAGGTAGATCTCAAAGTGAAAGGAAAAAGACAGGCAACAGATGACAACACGAAGATAACAGAGACATTATTATTATCTGACAAAGATTTGTTTTGTTTTCTTTGTATTTTTGTTTATCCGACAAAGATTTTAAAGCAGCCATGGTAAAAATCCTTCAATAAGTAATTACAAATATGGTTGAAACAGATGAAAATATAGAAAGCCACAGCAAAGAAATAAAGTCTTAGCCAGAAATAGAAGATGTAAGGAAGAACCAAATGGAAACCATATAATTGAAAAATACAACTGGGAAAAGGAAAGGAAAGGAGAAAAGAAAAATATAACCAAAATAAAAAGCTCAATGGATGGCCCACTCAAGAGCAGAACAGAGGGGCGCCTGGGTGGTTCAGTCGGTTAAGCGTATGCCTTCTGCTCGGGTCATGGTCCCACAGTCCTGGGATCGAGCCCTGCATCGGGCTCCCTGCTAAGCAGGGAGCCTGCTTCTCCCTCTCCCTCTGCCACTCCCCCCTCCCCCCCAACCCCCCAACTCATTCTCTCCCTCTCTCTCTCTGAAATAAATAAAATCTTAAAAAAAAAAAAAAAAAAAAAGAGCAGAACAGAGGCAAGAGAGGAAAAAAAATCAACTGGAAGACACAACAATGGAAAATACCCAATCTGAACAGGAAGAAAACAGACTGAAATAGATTGAACAGAACCTCAAGACCTGTGTGACTATAGGGGCGCCTGGGTGGCTCAGTCGTTTAGTGTCTGCCTTCGGCTCGGGTCATGATCCCAGGGTCCTGGGATCGAGTCCCGCATCGGGCTCCCTGCTCGGCGGGAAGCCTGCTTCTCCCTCTCCCACTCTCCCTGCTTGTGTTCCCTCCCTCGCTGTGTCTCTCTCTGTCAAATAAATAAATAAAATATTAAAAAAAAAAAAAAAAAAAAAACCTGTGTGACTATAACAAAAAATCTAGTATTTGTGGCCTCAGGGTCCCAGAAGAAGAGGAGAAAAGAGGACAGGACTGAAAAGGTACTTGAAGAAATCACCGCCAAAAGCTTCCCAAAACTTCCCCAATGTGGCAAAACATAAACACATAGATTCAAGAAGCTGAGCAAATACTAAACAAAATAAACCCAAATAAATCCATGCAACGACACATCACAAATGAACTTCTGAAAACTAAAGAAAAAGAAAAAATTCTTGGGGTGCCTAGGTAGCTCAGTCAGTTAAGCATCTGATTTTTTATTTTGGCTCAGGTCATCTCAGGGTTGTGAGATAGAGCCCCGCATTAAGCCCCGCTTAAGATTCTCTCTCTCCGGGGCGCCTGGGTGGCTCAGTTGGTTAAGTGTCTGCCTTCAGCACAGGTCATGATCCCAGGGTCCTGGGATCGAGCCCCACATCAGGCTCCCTGCTCAGCAGGGAGCCCTGCTTCTCCCTCTCCCTCTGCCGTCCCCCTGCTTATGCTCTCTCTCTGTGTCAAATAAATAAATAAAATCTTAAAAAAAAAAAGAAAGATTCTCTCTCCTCCTCTGCCCCTCCTCCCTCTAAAAAAAGGAAAAAATCTTAAGAGCGGCCAGAGGAAAATGACACCCTACTTAAACAATCAGAATGACAACAGAAACTAAGGATGATAGAAAGAAATGGCACAGTATCTGCCAGGTACTGAAAGAAAAGAATTGTCAACCCAGAATCCTATGTCTAGCAAAAATATACTTCAGAAATAAAGGGGAAATCAAGCATTCTTAGATGAAGAAAAACTAAGAATTTGTTGCCAAAAGAAGACCTACCCTGAAAGAATAGCTTCGCCCAAAAAGTAGTGAAAGGAAGTTCTCTACACAGAAAACAAACAATGAAAGAAGGAATCCTGAAACATCAGGGAAGGAAGCAAGAACACATTAAGCAAAATTATGGGATGTTGCATAATGATAATATGAGGGACATTATACAGTGATAAAACGGTTAATCTACCAAGAAGACATAGTAATCCAAAATGTGTATGTAACAAACAAAAAAGCTACAAACTGGGGCACCTGGGTGGCTCAGCCATTAGGTGTCTGCCTTCGGCTCGGGTCATGATCCCTGGGTCCTGGAATCAAGCCCCGCCTCGGGCTCCCTGCTCTGTGGGAAGCCTGCTTCTCTCTTTCCCATTCACCCTGCTTGTGTTCCTTCTCTTGCTGTGTCTCTCTCTGTCAAATAAATAAAATCTTAAAAAAAAAAAAAAAAAAGCTACAAACTATGTGCAACAAAACTGATAGAACTGAAAGGGGAAACAGACAAACCAACGATTATACTTGGAGATTTCAACCTCCTCTATCAACAAACTGGTAGAACACAAAGACCGAAAATCAGCAGAGATAGAGAAGAACTCAATATCATCAACCAACAAGATCTAATCGACATTTATAGAACACTCCACCAAATGACAGAAGAATACACCTTCCTTTCAAGTGCCCATGGAACACAGACCAAAATAGACCACGGGCATAAAACAAACCTCAAGAACTTTAAAAGATTTTAAATAATACAGAGTATGTCCTCTGATCACAATGGACTTAAACTAGAAATCAATAATCTCCAATATTTGGAAATTAAACAACACTTTTCTAAATAATTCAAAAAGGAAGTCTCAAAGGAAATTAGAAAACACACTGAACTGACTGGCAATTAATATATAAATTAGAGGTGCCTGGTTAGCTCAGTCAGAAAAGCATGCAACTGCTGATCTTGGGGTTGTGAGTTTGAGCCCCACGTTGGGTATAGAGATTACTTAAATAAGTAAATAAATTTAATATATATATATACATAAAAGTTTGTGAGACACAGCTAAAGGACTGCTGAGAGGAAAGCCATTAGCACTGACTGCATACATTAGAAAAGAGGAAAAGACTCAAACCAACCATCTAAATTCTCACCTCAAAAACTCTTCAAAAAAAAAAGCAAACTAAACCTTAAAAAGCAAAAGGAAGGAAATAATAAAGATATGAGCAGAAACCAATGAAATCGAAAATAGAAACACAGTTGAGAAAAATCAATAAAACAAAGAGCTGCTTTCTTGAAAGGATCAAAAACATTAACAAACCTCTAGTGAGGCTGGCAAAAAAGAAAGAGAAGTCACAAATTGCTATACCAGGAATAAAATAGAAGATACCACCACAGACCCCGTAGACGTCAAAAGGGTAATAAGGGAATACTACAAATACCTCTATACACACAAATTTGACAACATAGATGAAAAAACAAAAACAAACTACCACAATTTGCCCAACAAGAAGTAAGTAATTTGAATAGCCCTGTAACTATTAAGAAAATTGGATTCATAATTTTAAAACTCCTCCCAAAATCCCTAAGCCTAGTTTCATTATACAATTCTACAAAATGTTTAAAGAATTAACACCAATTCTACACAATCTCTCTCAGAAAACAGAAGAGGGAACACTTCCTAATTCATTTTATGAAACTAGTATTATCCTGATACCAAAACCAGATAAAATAATACAGAAAAAATGACAGATTAATATCTTTCATGATTATAGATATAAAAATCTTTAACTAAACATAAGCAAATAGAATTCAGCAATATATAAAAAGAATTATATAACATGTCCAGGTTGGTAGGGTTATTCCAGCAATGCAAAGCTGATTCAATATTTGAAAACCAGCTGATGTAATCCACCATATTAACAGGTTAAAGAAGAAAAATCACATAATCACATCAATCAATGCAGAAAAGTATCTGACAAAAGTCAATATCCATTCATGATAAAATTCTCAGAAAAAGAGTAAAAGAAGGTAACTTCCTCAACTTGATAAAGAGCATCTACAAAAAAAAGTACATCTAACATATTTAATAATGAAATAGTGAATACTAAGACTGGGAACAAGGCAAAAATGTCCATTCTTGTCATTCTGACTCAACATAGTACTAGAAGTTCTAGCCAGTGAAAGAAGGAAATAAAAGTTAAACAGATCAGAAATGAGGAAATAAGACTGTCCCTATTTGCAAATGACATGACTCTCTACATAGGAAATCTCATTGATTTTATTAAAAAAAAAAAAAATCCTAGAACTAACAAGGAATTCAGGAAGGTCACAGGACATAAGATTAACATACAAAAATCAACTGTATTTCTATAAACTAGCTATGAACATGTAGATAACAAAATTAAAATTACAGTACCATTCACAATGCAATTTTTCAAAGTCAAAAAAGAGAAAAGACTTAGGGACTAATATAAGAAAACACGTACAGGACTTATATGCTGAAAACTACACAGTGCTGATGAAAGAAATTTAAAGTTCTAAATAAATGGAGAGATATACTATGTCCATGGATTGGAAGACTCAAAATAATAAGTGTCAATTCCATCCAAAATGACCTATAGATTTAACATAAATCTTAACAAGATTTTTCTCAATTTTCATTTTTTAAAAATTTTATTTATTTATTTGAGAGAGAGAGAGAGTGAGCAAGAGAGATAGCACAAGCCAGGGGGTAGAGGCAGAGAGAGAAGCAGACTCCCTGCTGAGGAGGGAGCCCGATGTGGAGCTCAATCCCAGGACCTTGGGACCATGACCCAAGCTGAAGGCAGACGCTTAACCGACTGACCCACCCAGGCACTCCTTAATTTTCTAAATGATCCTAAAATTTATATGGAAATACAAACGAATTAGAATAGCTAGAACAAGTTTGTTTTTTTGTTTTTTTTAAAGAATAAAGTCGGAGGGATCAGTCTACTCAATTTCAGGACTTAGTATATGCCTATATTAATCAAGATTGTAGTATTAGTGGAGGGATAAACACAGAGATCAATGAAAGAAAAAAGTAGATCCACAAATATGCCCAACTGATTTTTTTTCTTTTTTTTTTTTAAGATTTTATTTATTTATTTGACAGAGAGAGACCCAGCGAGAGACGGAACACAAGCAGGGGGAGCGGGAGAGGGAGAAGCAGGCTCCCCGCTGAGCAGGGAGCCTGATGTGGGGCTCGATCCCAGGACCCTGGGATCATGACCTGAGCCAAAGGCAGACGCTTAACGACTGAGCCACCCAGGCGCCCCTGCCCAACTGATTTTTTTTTTAAGATTTATTTATTTGAGGGAAAGAGCTTAAGTGGGGGAGGGGGAAGGGGAGAGGAAGAGAATCTCAAGCAGACTCTGTACTGAGCACAGAGCCCAATGGGCAGGGCTGCACAGGGCTTGATGTCACCACCCCGATATCACCACCTGAGCAGAAACCAAGAGTTGGGCGCTAAACCGGCTGAGCCACCCAGGTGCCCCTTAACAGAGTCTTTTGAGTAAACAATTTTAATTTGGGGGCACCTGGGTGGCTCAGCCGGTTAAGCATCTGACTTCAGCTCAGGTCATGATCTCAGGATCTTAGGATCCAGCCCTGCGGGCTCCACACTCAGTGCAGAGTCTGCTTGGGATTCTCTCTGCCTCTCCCTCTCCCTCTGCCCCTCCCCTTGCTCAAGCACACGCTCTCTCTCTCTCTCTCTCAAATAAAACAAATATATAAAATCTTTAAAAAAAGAGACTCTGTTAAGAGGATGAAAAAACTATAAACTGGGAGAAAATATTTGCAAACCATGTATATATCAAACCACTAGTATCTAAAATAAAGCACTCTCTCAAAACACAACAATAAAAAAAAATCCAATTAGAAAATGGGCAAAAACATAAACAGACATTTCACCAAAGAGGATACACAGATAGCAAATAAGCATTGAAAAGATGTCCAACATCTTCAGCTATTAGAGAAATACAAATTAAAATGAGATATCACTATACAACTATCAGGATGGCTAAAATTAAAAATAGTGACAGCACCAAATGTTGTTGAGGATGCAGAGAAACTGGACCACTCATACATTGCTGGCAGGAATATAAGATGGCATAGCTACTCTAAGAAACAGTTTGGCAGTTTCTTTAAAAACTAAACATGCAACTACCATATGACTCAACAATTTGTACTCAGGCATTTATCCCAGAGAAACGAAAACTTATTTTCTTAGAAAAACTTCTGAACACAAATGTTTATACCATCTTTATGCCTAATAGTAAAAAACTGGAAGGACAACCCAGATGTCCTTCAATGGATGAAAAGTTAAACACACCATGGACTATTAAAGAGGAATGAACAATTCATACACGCAACAATCTAACAAATCTCCAGAAAATTATGTTGAGTTAAAAAAGCCAAACCAAGGGGCGCCTGAGTGGCTCAGTCGTTAAGTGTCTGTCTTTGGCCAGGTCATGATCTCAGGGTCCTGGGATCGAGCCCCACATCGGGCTCCCTGCTCCACGGGAAGCCTGCTTATCTCTCTCCCACTCCCCCTGCTTGTGTTCCCTCTCTCACGGTGTCTCTCTCTGTCAAATAAATAAATAAAATCTTTAAAAGAAAAAAAAAAAGCCAAACCAAAAAACCTTACTTGGTAAGTTTATTGTAGTGTAATTCTATTTATATAACATTCTTGAAATTATAAAATTAGAGAAATGGCATACAGACTGGTCGTAGCTGGGGTAGTTAAGAACTGGAGTGAGAGAAGGGAAGTGGATGTGGCCATGGCATGATGGAAATGTTCTGTATCTTTACTGTATCAATATCAATATTTTGGTTGTAATATTATACCACAGTTTTACCAGATGTTACCTTTGTGGGAAAACTGGGTAAAGGGTACATGTGATCTCTCTGTATTATTATGATTTTTTCCTTTGTACTATTTTTTACAACTGCCCATAGATCTATAATTATCTCAAAATAAAAAGTTTAATTTAAAAAATACACAAAATTGGAATAAAGGTTGCACTGTTAAAAGCTCAAAAAATACACAAAATTAAATGACAAATTCAAACCATGAAACAGACTTGCCACATAATGATAAGTAATTAACAACCTTAATATGTCCAAAGCTTTTGTAAGTCAAAAAACAAATGCGCAAAGAACACAAACAGGCACTTCACAAAGGAAAAATACAAACAACGAATATTCATCAAAATAATTAACCTCACCACCACTTAAAAGCATGAAAATTTAAAACAATGCAACAATCAGACTGGCAGAGATTGTAAATTAGATGCTGCAGAGTTTGCTGGTAAGTGGTTGCTCTTCTATTACTGACTGGGATAGAAAGTGACAGGCCTTTATAGGCAGATCATTTGGTAATAGGTATTAAAAATTTTTTTTTTAGGGACGCCTGGGTGGCTCAGTCGTTAAACATCTGCCTTCAGCTCCGGTAATGATCCCAGGGTCCTGGGATCGAGTCCCGCATCGGGCTCCCTGCTCAGCGGGGAGCCTGCTTCTCCCTCTCCCTCTGCTGTTACCCCTGCTTGGCTCTCTCTCTCTCTCTGACAAATAAATAACTAAAATCTTTAAAACACACATATACTTTTTTCTTTAAAATATACACCTTTAGGGGCACCTGGGTGGCACAGGTAGTTAAGCGTCCAGCTCTTGGTTTTGGCTCAGGTCGTGATCTCGGAGTCATGAGATTGAGCTCCATGTCAGGCTCCATGCTCAACATGGAGTCTGCCTGGAATTCTCTCTCCCTCTCCCTCTGTCCCTCCCACTCGTTCTCTCTCCCTAAAATAAATAAATAAATCTTTTTTTAAAAAGTATACACCTTTAAACATAATAATTTCAAGTCTGGATAGTTACTCTAAGAAAATAATCAGGTACACATACAAAAACTTATTTACAAAGATCGTCACTATCATACATAATTTGTCATGCCCCCAGATAAGGGATTATTGGGTAAATGACAGCCATGTAATGAAATAATAGGCAGAACATGAAGCTTGAGAAAAATAACCACACAAAAAATTAGGATACATAAAATGAAAAAAGTGGGTTATAAAACTAATGCAGGGACACCTGGGTGGCTCAGTCGGTTAAGCGGCTGCCTTCGGCCCGGGTCATGATCCCAGGGTCCTTGCTCAGCAGGGAGCCTGCTTCTCCCTCTCTCTCCCTCAGCTTGTGCCCTCTCTGTCAAATAAATAAAATCTTTAAAAAAAATAAAAAATAAAATAAAATAAAACTAATGCATTATATGACCCCAATTTTATTTCAAAAGTTAATATTTCTTAATATACGTGTTTACCAAAAAGATTAGAATTCAAAAAGAATGCATAACAGTGGTTACCTCAGTGGGATGGTATCATGGGTGAGAAATACATTTTTTTCTGTGCTTCTTTGCATTATCAAAATTTTCTAGCAAGAATGGTGTGTTAAATCACTTTAGTCATTAAAAGAAAAAAGCAGTAATTTTTTTTTTGTTTTAAAAGGAGCCCCGGGGTGCCTGGGTGGCTCAGTCGGTTAAGCGGCTACCTTCGGCTCAGGTCATGATCCCAGGGTCCTGGGATTGAGCCCCGCATCAGGCTCCTTGCTCAGCGGAGAGCCGGCTTCTCCCTCTCCCTCTGCCTGCCTGCCTGCCACTCCCCCTGCTTGTGCTCTCTATCTCTCTCTCTGTGTCAAATAAATAAATAAAATCTTAAAAAAAAAAAAAAGGAGCCCTGTATGGTAAGGCAGGCAGCCAGTTCACACCCTTGGCCTGTGAAAGAGCCAGGGACTCCAAGGGCACTGAGCCTTTGGGCAACTGGTACAGACATAAGATACAATGGGCAGAAGCAGCCTCCCTTCCACCTCTGAAGAGACATGACTCACCTTTCAGAGTTCCTGAAGTAGCTGTTAATAAGAGTGGATAAGTCTGGAATGACACGTCACAGGTGTGACATTTTGGTTGGTTTGTTATACTGTCCTGGTTCTCGATTCTACTACGACTGCTTCCATGTTCCTGAAAACCTTGAAACTGTTTTGCACACCTGACCTGAAGCCTTTATAAAGGGTGAAAGGACATAAACATCCACACAAAATTGCACACTGAATGGAAAAGGCTAGCCACCTCCCCCCAGATCACATCCCCCCCACCCCAGATCCCATCCTTACCTGTAACAAGCACTTGATCCGTTCTCCAGGGGTCATAATTCCTGTGGTGAATACACCAGATAACATGCCAGCTGCAAATATTTGGGGGTAACTGTATTGAAAACAAAAACCAGAGGCAAGCACCTGTGACTAACCACCCAGGACAGAGGCGATCCCAGCAAAGAGGACGACTTTGTAAGAAAAAATAAGCACTGAGGGTTGGGGGATGCCCTAAATGGGTGATGGGCATTAAGGAGGACACTTGTTGGGATGAGCACTGGGTATTATATGTAAGTAATGAATTACTAAATTCTATTGCTTTAAACCAATACTACACTCTATGTTAACTAACTTGAATTTAAATTAAAAAGAAAAGAAAAAAAAGAAAAAAATAAGCACTTGGACTAGGCAGAAGCCCAGCAGAAATAAGTCATATTTTGCACAAAAGCCAAGTTCTAGGTATATTCTCAGTGCCAAGAGCAATATGAGCTTGGTCAAGAAGGGTACCTGCACACTCAGATGGCCTCACCCACGGGAGAAGCTTTATAGTGAGACACGGTTCCCTCCCCTGGGCCTGCCATGCATGATGACTATGGACAAGTTTTTAGGCTTCACTGAGCCTTGCTTCCCCATTTGTAAAATTCAGGGTTGTGGAAAAAAGCCTCTAACTCAAGATCTGGGTCTCAGTTGACCCCGGTTCCCCTCCAATCTCACTTCCTCTGGACCACCAAGGTCCTGAGAACATTTTAAGCCAAGACACAAGCAGGACAGCATCATGGCTGGTGGAGACAGCTGTGGCCACCTCCACGGGCTGAGGGGCAGCCAGGACAGTTGGAAGGACTAAGATGCTGAGAAAGGCCCAGACAGGGATGGTACCCAGACAGGCATGATGGGTTCTGTGGCCCTCTTGTGCAGGGAATGGTCCCCCAGTGGCCAGAGATACAGACCCTCACCTTGGCCCTCAAAGAATGAACCACACCGAGTATTCGGAGGAGTCTGAGGCTCCAGGCATCTATACCGCCCCGCTCTCTGTGCTACCCCTAGCATCTCCTTTTCTTTCTGGGATTGGTAATACAAGGGTGGCCAGCAGGCAATGGAGCACAAAGCCATAATTAGTATTTCAACAGAGCCCCCACAATTTAAAAAATGTTGCTAAAAATCTTCAGTTACTCTCCAGAGCCTCAGGCCCCTCCTGACCCCAAGCCTCTGCGAGCTGAGCCTTCAGGCAGGTCCCACCCAACAAGGAGCCCAAGATCTGGAGAGTAGATGTCAAACAGGGTTATGGAGACATCTACTGCAGGTTCTTCTCTCCAGGCAGGGCATCAGTTTCAACAGCCCTGTTTTTTCCATATTCTCACCCCAGGCAGGGCCCACACATATACCTCAGGCAGGTAAGTCTACCACACAGGTTGACCGTCTAACAGTCAAGAGAGTTGCTCTCATGCATGGCCTCCTTCACAGGCTCAGTTCACACTACTATCCCCAAGAGGAGCCCTCTCTGCAACTGAACTTCCCCTCATGAGACCAACTGTTCTTTGCAGGATGCCAGACCCCACGTTAGGCATACCCCCATCTCCTGGGAGTAAGGACTTTCCTCTGAATGGGGTCTCTGTGTGTGCACGGGGTACTCTGTAGACACTCTATGACTGCCTGGCCCGTTCTGCCACCTCCCACCCCACCCCAGGTTGGCATCTGTGAGTCTGGACCTCTTGGGCATCCACTCCACGGTCCTGGTAGCACTCATTTCCACACTATCCCTAAATAACATGCAGGGAGGGGAACATGGCAGGGCTGATGTTCAGAATTTAGAACATGGCAAGATTATAGGAGTGGGGTCCCGAGTATCTTGACCTTTGCTCAAGCAGGAAGGCTGTTTCTTTGTACACTGATGTGATTGTACAGGGAATACAAGCCACAGGCCAAAGTACTAACAATGACCCCACTGGAGGTTTTAGTGCATGGTCCTGGTACAGGTAGGAACTGGCACATGAGCTAGAAGACCAGGTGCTCAGAGAGGACATGTGTCCATGAGATATTTGGACTACCAACAGTCAAACACAACTTCAAAAGGACCCCCCACATGTCCACATTTGTGGCCACCTGTGGCTATTTATAGAAGCTGGGCACATTCAAGGGTCACAAGGACTCCAGAAATAGTTTCATATTACAAGCATCTGTATCTACGTCCTAGACCCTTACTCAGCATGCTGTGGCCTGAAGTAGTGACAGAAAACAACCACATAGCACCCTGGGCTTCCTCCTTTGAGCTCCTGGATCTCAAGCCTGGCTAAGCCTCTGGGGGTTCAGTGCTGCCTGTAACTCCTCCCAGGAGTTGTCACCTTGCAAGTCTCAGACTGAGCCACCTTGCTATCCCACGTTTCCATTCAGAATTCCCCTGCATCCTAAGAAGCTGGTCTGATGAAAAGTACAGCACAGGGAATATAATATAGTCGATAATACTATAACAACTTTGTATGGTAGCAGATGGTGACTACACTTACCATCGGGAGCACTTCATAATGTGTATAATTGTTGAATTACTATGTTAGACACCTGAAACTAATATTATATGTCAACTATATTTCAATTAAAAGTTAAAAAATGCCTGGGTGGCTCAGTTGGTTAAGTGTCTGCCTTTGGCTCAGGTCATGATCCCAAAGAGCCGACCTGCTCAGCAGGGAGTCTGCTTCTCACTCTGACCCTACCCCCCTCTCATGCTGTCTCTCTCTCACTCTCTCCCTCAAATAAATAAACAAAATCTTTTTTTAAAAAGTTAAAAAATGTTTAATTTTTAAAAAGTTGACCTGTTTTTATTAACTACTTTGTAAATTCTGAGCTGTAATCCTGACTCATGTGCCTCTTCATACCCAAATCCAACTTCTTAAAGTTTATGAAATGAAAATACACTAATTTATTGCACTTAACAGAGAAACCAGTATCTGAAATAATTATAATCATATGATAAAAATGATGTAAAACAAAAGTTGAGACCTTCCCTTTTCCCAACCAGGTGACGGAAAACAAGGTTGCCTCTGTCTTGACTGCAGCACCAGGAACTGTTCATGGTATTTTATACACATTGTAGCATTCAGACCTCCCAATGCTATGGGGTTGGTATTACTTATACCCCTAGTAAGATACTACTTCATAGAAGAAATTATGACAGTCTGATAGGGAGGAGGGGGGGAGGGCTCTGGGTTGTTTTCTTTTTCCCTTTGGTTCACAGGGCAAAAGAAACTCAAGTCCCTCCCTCATGTGGAGCAACGCAGGAGCCAGTGTTAGGGGCCCAGGAGGACAGCCACCCCCTATCTGCTGAGATTTTTTCCTTTAACCCATGTCACATCACCAGGCAGAACAGCTTCAAGTGCTCCAGACTTGTAAGTACTTACCTAAGCACATCCTCTGGGCATTTCTGTTGTAGTTTCTTCCCCAAACCAAACCCAAAGAAGCACACGGCGAACATAGGGGTGACCCCAATGATGGGGGCAGCCATGCCCCGATATAGCCCCGTGATGCCCTGCAAGGAATCATAGAAGCAGAAGCTGTTTATAGACACAACTACACTTCATACCGCTGAAACGGGGAAGTAGTGTGTCCTCTAACCTGTGGCTTCCTTCACCTCTTCTCCAAGCAAAGAGAGCTTTAAATAGGAAGAAAACCCCAGAAATAGTTGTCCTCTTATACACCACTGAAGAAACTGGAAACAGCTTTCATTCTGGAAGACAATCTGGCAATATGCAGCATACTCTTTCATCAGGAAATTCTCTGTCGAGAAATTTATTCTAAGAAAATACTCAGAGATGTAAAAAGAGAATGACATCAGGCAACCATAAGCTCCCAAAATTTTGGAATAAACCAAAAAACTCCCAAATAGGACACTACCAAGACAAACGATGGGAATTTCATAAATGGACTACCACAGCTATTAAATCGCATTGTAACATGAGAAGAGACTACTAGGTCTACTTAGAGACCACTAAAAAAGCAGGCTAAAAAACAGGATGTACGATGTGATCTGACTTCCTTGGAGTGAGACGACAGGTAACTAAGAAGTTTTTGTATTTTCCAAGTATTAAGACGTGGGGGTTTTATTGTTAGAAACAATATTAAGACCGCACATCAATTTTCACTCATACAGTTTGGTGATAAAATCAACTTTGTAGTAGCCAATACATAGACAGATATCCCAACCAAACAAGGTTAGCAAACCAGGGAAGAGGAAGATTTGGGACCCAGGAGACCGGGGTTCAGCACAAGAGAGGTGAATGGGGTTTCCAAGATGGCATTGAGTACTGTCAGTTTAGAAAGAAGCCAGTCCACATGGGAGTATGAGGATGGAGGACTCCAGAAGGGATGTTTCCGAGAAAAACAAAGCAGAACAACTCACAGTGGAACAACAGATTTAACTGTTTTGGCAGTGTGGAAAACCAAACAGAAAGGTACGTCACAGAGCTTTTCAGATATAGGGTAACAGAGACAGCAATTCAAAGAAACATAAGCAAAAGAAACTGACACAATTACTAACCCAACCGCAAGTAAAACAGTCACACAAGAAATAAAATGTACCTCAGAGTACATTAGTTAGTTAACAGGAAAAAACGTATATGAAGTTGTAATCATGAAAACTGAATTGGATTAAACCACAAAATATGATAAAATTATATGGGCAGGGCAGAAAGAAGGGATAAAGGAATGTAAGACTTAAAATCATCTACCACAAACCGGTAGCTAAAACATGTAAGGATGTATAAAATATAGTAGTAAATATATATTATTTAGGTAGAAACAGCACAAACTGGAAGAGCTGAAAACAGCTGCCTCTGGAGAAGGGGGAATAAATCACTTTGCTACTTTGTTACAAGCCTTTTAATAACAAACCCAAGTGCTTGTATCACTTCAATACAACATAAGGAATAATTTTTTAAAGATTTTATTTATTTATTTGAGAGAGAGAGAGAGTGAGAGAGCGAACAAGCGGGGCAACGAACTAAGCCACCCAGGCGCCCCAATAAGGAATAATTTTAAAACCAAAACTAAAAGGGCATCTGGGTGGCTCAGTCAGTTGGGCATCCGGCTCTAGGTTTTGCTTGGGTCATGGTCTCAGGGTCGTGAGATCCACACTCAGCTCAGAGTTTGATTGGGATTCTCTCTCCCTTTCCCTCTGCCCCTCCCCCAGCTTGTGCACTTGTGCACGCTCACACACACTCATGCTCACTCACTCTCTCTCAATAAATGGATAAAATCTTAAAAAATATATTAAAACTGTTCCTTGGGGCACCTGGGTGGCTCAGTTGGTTAAGTGTCTGCCTTCGGCTCAGGTCATGATTCCAGGGTTCTGGGACTGAGCCCCACATTGGGCTCCCTGCTCAGTGGGGAGTCTGCCTTTCCCTCTCCCCCTCCCCTTGCTCCTGTTTGTGCTCTTGCTTTCTCTCAAATAAATAAATAAAATCCGAAAAAAAAAAAGCTGTTCCTTAAGAGAGAGCTGCAGGTCGGGTGCCTGGGTGTCTCAGTCCATTGACTTCAGCTCAGGTCCTAATCCCAGGGTCTTGAAATTGAGCTCTGCATTGGGCTCACGCTCAGCGCAAAGTCAGCTTGTCCCTTTCCCTCTGCTCATCCCCCACCCTGGCTCATGCTCACACACGCTCTCTTCAAATAAATAAATAAAATCTTTTAAAAAGAGAGAGAGAGCTTCAGGAGAAACAGGGTGGTGCTACACACTGGGAGGGTCCACAGACACAGGCTGAAGGACCTGTCTCTCTGCAGACTCTGGGCATTCACAACCAGCCTTCCAAAGGGGCCAGTTGTACCAGTCAGCACTCCTGGATCCTGCAAAGGTCTAACATTGCCACAGGCTGTAAGCAGACTCTCTGAGGACAAAGTGCAAAGGCAGTAAACTGGAAAGAATGAAGGGGAAAAAGAAGGTTCTGAGGAGGATCTACAAAAGCAGCATGTGACAAAATCCTTCCAAAGCCCACAGCTCCCCGCCTGGGCTGAGAAGGATGCCCAAGTCCTAAGGCGCTAAGCCCATGCCTCCTGACAACTCCACTAGCCTTCCTTCCACTGTGCTGGCGCACCCACCCACTTCCATGCAGCACCAAGACCTCCGGGAGCTTTAGAAAGCGGAGAGCTCAGTCTGCACAGCAAAGCTGGGACACGTACACATATGGACTAAGGAAGCCTATTCAACTCTGCAGGGAATTGGGTTTATACAAGCCATTCTCACCAAGCCCCCAGGACCCAGCACACTGCCAAGCCGCTAACCATGTACTCAGTGTCTGTTGACAAGACGCATATAATCCTGCCTCTCTTCCTCTAGGGCAGAGGACTCTGAGCAGACCCAAAGCCTAAAGCCTCAGTCAGACACTGGTCAGGTTCTGCTCTGGGCAGCACAGAAGAAAAGGCAGCACCACCTCAGGCATGGGTCCTACAGGAACCCTGGGAACAACTTCTCCCCCAAGGATGAGTCCATCACTTAACCAGCATCCCCTCTTTATCTGGGTGACATCTACTTCTCAGTTTCTCTACATTTAATAAGGACTGTATGTTTAATAGTGTATTTATATGAGAGTTATATTTTAGGAAGCAAAGGAAAAGTTCTCAACAAGGTCTTTTAACATATGTACTAATGAAGTGAGTAATAAATATCACTAGTAAAAAAACTTTTTAAAAATCCTATGTTTTCAGAGGCGCCTGGGTGGCTCAGTCAGTTAAATGTCTGCCTTTGGCTCATCATGATCCCAGGGTCCTGGGATCGAGCCAGGATCCCTGCTCAGCAGGGAGTCTGCTTATCTCTCTCCCTCTGCTCCTCCCCTCCCCCCTCCCCTGCTCAGGTGCTCTCCCTCTCTCTCTTTCAAATAAATAAAACCTTTAAAAATAAATAAATAAATAGGGGCACCTCGGTGGCTCACTCAGTTAAGCATCTGCCTTCTGTTCAGGTCATAATCCCAGGATCCTGGGATTGAGCCCTGCATCGGGCTCCCTGCTCAGCAGGGAGCCTGCTTCTCCCTCTCCCTCTGCTGCTCCCCCAGCTTGTGCTCTCTCACGTGTACTCTCTCTCTCTCTCAAATAAATAAATAAAATCTTTAAAAATAAAAATATAAATAAATAAAATCTCATGTTTTCACTCTAAGAAATACCTGAAAAGTTATTATGTAATTCAATAACCCCAAACAAATTTAGTGTCTTTGTCTAGGGGTTTGAAGACTCACTGGCTTCTCTCACTGTTCCTCAGACTGGCTGACTTTTCCTCTAGACTTCACATGAACTTCTTTTTTTTTTTTTTTTTAAGATTTTATTTATTTATTTGACAGAGAGATAGAGAGAGAGAACAAGTAGGCAGAGAGGCAGGCAGAGGGAGAGAGAGAAGCAAGCTCCCCGCTGAGCAGGGAGCCCGATGCGGGGCTCGATCCCAAGACCCTGGGACCATGACCTGAGCCGAAGGCAGCCGCTTAACCGACTGAGCCACCCAGGCGCCCCTATATGAACTTCTTTATGACTACATTTTTTTCCTTTTCTTTTCTCTTTTCTTTCTTTCTCTTTTTTTTTAAGTATGCCCAGCATAGGGCTTGAATTCATGACTGTGAGTTCAAGAATCACATGCTCCACCAACTGAGCCAGCCAGGCACCCAGAGACTTTACGTGAACTTGTGACACTGACCTCTATTGAACCGACTGATCCAGATTTGTATTTTCTTCCATTTCACATCTCTAATTATTCCCCACCAATTCCCTCTGGGCTAATTCTGCCTTCCAAATGAGAGAACGATTTTATTAGCTTCAGTCTTCCATATAAAACAGTGGCTGGAACTATCAAAGACTCCAGCGCCACAACAGGAGGGCACAGGATGGCACAATGAGACAGCAGCAGCTAAGCGCTAGCCCTCCAGCAGAAAGTCACTCTCTCCCCCCCAGGGGGAGAACAAACCAGCTCTGTGAATGTGGTCCTCTGAGTAGGAGGAGTGCCCAGCACTTGGATACCATACCTCTCTAACAAGAGTCTTCCGGAAGCAGTCAAAGGTCCCAGAATACATGGGAGGCTGTCCAGGCAAACTCGGGGGCTGTGTCTGCAGTCGGACCTGAAAACAGAAGTGAAAATACAGTCAGCTCCCAGAAAGAGAACTTCCTGCCAAACTCTGAACAGAGAAAGCCGTGCCTATGTACGTGTCTTCGGCATTCACTTAGCCTGCTAGATTCAGACTTCTCTTTCTTCCAGTTTATCCAAAGTCTGCACTCACAGGTCACGAGTAGCATGCTTTTTTCCCCCTCATCCAGTTACTTCCACCATTTATTTCTTACCTAATGGATCCCACAGGGACCCAATAGGATAGGTATTCCCAGCTTACAGATGAGAAGACTGGGTTTAGTGCCAGTAATAAGGCCTGGCTGATGCAAAGCTCCAGCTCCTGCCACCCCCGCCCCTTCCATCTGTGGTGGCATGCTTGTGGTTAGGTAAGGCACTCCACAGAGGCATTCTGGAGTAAGGTGGATTTAATCCTACTTTTCTTGGTTCTCATCCTTCTCGGCCTTTTGGTATATCCAATGCTTCAAACTATGTCTTCTTGAAACCTCCCTTCTTTATCTCCTTTTCTACTCCAGGCATTCTTCAAGGCTTAGCGCCCTACCCAACTGGTCCACAATCCCTTTCAGAAAACTCAGACTGCAGGGCTTCAGCTTCTACTCAGTGATGACTATCACTTGGTCATCTCCGGACCTTCTTTCCCATCTTTAGGGCTACATTTCCAACTGCCTGGAGAAGATCTCCCTACTCAAATCACCTCTGGAATCTCACCCTCCTAAAGAATGTGCCCTTTCCTGGGTAGCTCAGTCGTTAAGCGTCTGCCTTCGGCTCAGGTCATGATCCCAGGGTCCTGGGATCGAGCCCCGCATCGGGCTCTCTGCTCAGCAGGAAGCCTGCTTCCCCCTCTCCCACTCCCCCTGCTTGTGTTCCCTCTCTCACTGTGTGTCTGTCAAATAAAAGAAAAAAAAGAATGTGCCCTTTGTGCCAGAGCCACCTAGCCATCCTTTCTCAGAATTTGAAACCATAGCATCACCTCCGACTACTTCCTGTTGCTCTTGACATGGGCACCAAGTCTGTTAAAGTGGTCCTTCGAGATTCTTCCAGAATCCTAATTTCTTCCTCTCTCTCTCTGAGTTCTCTCCCAGAGCAAGTTGTAAACCATTTTCAATTATGTCCACTAATTCTTTGATGCTCTTTCCCCTTCAAAGGTCAGTCCTAATTCATTCCCCTTAAATGTGGACCAGACTCAGTGAACTCACTTCTATCAAGTAGAGTGTGGTGGTATTGATGCTATATGACTTCCAAGGCTAGGTGATAAAAAGGCCAGGTTCTGCCTGTCTCTATCGCAGGTTATCTGCTTTGGGGGAAGTCAGCCACCATGTCATGAGGACACGCAAGCAGCCTAGAGAGGCCATGTGTGGAGGAAAGAAGGCCTCCTGACACAGCCAGCACGAACATGCCAGCAAGTGAATGAACCACATGGAAACCAATCCTTCAGATGACTGCAGTCCCAAACAACACCTATTATGGGGGGGAGGTGCACTGTCTTTGGTCCACTACCTTTTTTTTTTTTAAAGTAATCTCTACACCCAACGTGGTAGTCAAACTCATGACCCCAAAATCCAGAGTGACATGCTCTCTGATTCTTGATTTCGGCTCAGGTCATGATCTCAGGGTCCTGGGATCAAGCCCCGCATCAGGCTTCTCTCCCTCTATACCTCTGCCCCTCCCCCTGCTTGTGTTGGAGCACTCTCTCTCTCAAATAAATAAAATATTAAAAAAAAAAAAAAGTCACATGCTCTACCAACTAAGCCAGCCAGGCAGCCTGGTTCAGTACTTTTTTTTAATGGCTTTATTAAGATATAATTTACATACCAAAAATTCACCCTTTTAAAGGGCACAATTCAATGGTTTTTAGTATTTTGAATTGTGCAACCTTCCTTAAAATCAATTTAGAACATTTTCATCACCCCAAAAAGAAACACCACACCATTAGTAGTTACTCCCCATTCCTCTTTCCAATCAGCTCTTGGCAATCACTTATCTACTTTCTGTCTCTATAAATTTGCCTAATATTTACTGAATATTAAGTCCTTTGCCCATTTTTTAATTGGGCTATTTGTCTTTTTATTGAGTTATAAGAGTTCTTTACACATTCTGGATCCCAGCCAACATCTGCAACCTCACAAGTGACCCTGAGCCAGACTATCTGCCTAAGCTGTCCCCAAAATCCTGCCTCACAAAGATTGTGAGAGTTAATGACTGCTGTTGTTTCATATCACTAAATTTTGGGGTAAGTTGTTATACTGCAATAGATAACTGATATACCCAGTTACTTCTGCAGTCTATTTCCTGGCTGTTTTTCCTGCTCAGAGTTCTGCTTCCAAGTCCTTCTCAGATTGTTATCATACTAACTTTTTCAAAACACCATTTTCAGCATGCTGTTCCTCTGTTTCTTTAGAATCTCTTATTCTCATATTTGTTAGGGCCTCACTTGTCACAATAAGGAATCACTCTCTAGGCAATGGAGAGGACATGCAAATCTGAGTTTATAGGACAGAATAGTAGAAATGTCCAGAGGCTCCCACTGCTTTATATCTAAAATCCCTTATATTGGCTTTCAGATCCTCCATGGTCAGACACAACCTCCCTCACTTGGTAGGGAGGGAGAAGTGGATCAAAACTGTTGATCCTTTCTGTTATTTTGTGTAAATCTCATCCTTGTCCCATCATGACAATGGCCATCCAAGCCAGCAAGAACATTAAAGTACCCCATGGTTGGGGCGCCTGGGTGGCTCAGTCAGTTAAGCATCTGCCTTCGGCTCAGGTCATGATCCCAGGGTCCTGGGATCGAGCCCCACATCGGGCTCCTTGCTCAGCGGGGGACCTGCTTCTCCCTCTCCCACTCCCCCTGCTTGTGTTCCCTCTCTCACTGTGTCTCTCTCTGTCAAATAAATAAATAAAATCTTAAAAAAAAAAAAAAGTACCCCATGGTTGATGTTATTTTACAGCCTGATTCCCACTGCCAAGCCTGTATCTGCCTTCACTCTTGCCCTCCCCAGGCCCAGAATGTCTGGGTTTTTCTACTTCTCCAGTCAGAGCTCAGCCAGCCCTTAGCCACCTGCCATACAGCCTTTCCAAGCTCCAGCTCCGTCTTAGGCCGTAACTAGTGACCTTGGACCTTTGAAGGTGCTCCTAGACCAGGCTTTGACTGGAGCCCATGTGGCTCTCTGAGGTCAAAAGGCCTGCAATCAGCAATTTGTGGTTTTGTTTAAGCTTAAAAGAGGCTTTCTGGCTGATAAAAGTGCCGGGAACATTTTCAGTCATTTACACTTCAGTACAGAGATCACTGGGCCCTTCCTGAAAGTCACATCTGTGGGGAGGAAGGGCAAGAGGACATAGAATTTAAGAGCAACATTTGTGTAAAGCAGCCAAGAAGGGTTTTGTTTTGTCTCAAGAGAGGTCCCAAATGCCTGGAACTAACAAGAAGTCTGGCTACATGGCTCAAGAGTAGGATGAGAGACCAGACACTTCTCTCTTACTAGACAGTGCTGCCTAAAACGACCACTTTCTGGGAAGCACTAACACACACAGCATTTACCATCAGCTGAATAACATCTGATTTTATGTTTCACGGTGCCCTAACCAGCCTGGTTGTTTTAAACCTGACCTTCCTGTAGAATGACTCCGACTCTTCCCCCAGATGAACGGCAGCAAAGAGGTTGCTGCCCAAACCTGCCAAGAGGAAATGTCCCCAGAGCAATCTCCTGGGGAAGAAACCCAACCAATATTCTAATAAATCCCCTACACAGACTTCCCACTCTGCAAGACTTATGTCTGCTCCCCACAGGCTCACCCTGGACATGATATGTCAATTTCCTCCAAATGTGTGTCCAGAAGTAAGGTTAGAAAACTCGGATAAAGTTTCGAATTCTAAGTCGCAGGGCATGGACTTTGGTCTCCAGGCAGGCCTTGCTAAAAGTGCTAAAAGTGGGAAGAATTGAGGCAGAATGTGAGGAAAACCAGGGAACTGGTCCTCCTGAGTTTCCTCCTTCCCAGAGCCTGTTTGATTATGGCTTCCTCCTGTGGGAGTTGTGAGGATAATCCTGGCCCTGGGCAAAATCAGTCACTTGCTTTCCTTGGAAGGGATTAAATCTCTGAGGTTATCATCACCTCCCACCAGAGGCCTGTCAGGTTAACCGGAGGTGACAGGCTGAAGATGGCCAACCCCCAGCGGGCAAAATGAGGAGTTGGTGATGCGGGCCCAGAGAATGTCAAAAGACATCTCTAGAATAACTGCGCCTCTGCCTAGCTCTCTTTCTGAGGAGGGCTTTAACAGGTGACCTGTTTCAATCCTGCTGATAATGTTATAAGTTTGCTGATATCAGAGCTTTGAGGAGGCGCTTTTTCTTTCCTATCCCCAGAGAAGTGGCGCAGGGTCAGGAGAGGATGCCGGACAGAGAACTTTAAATCAGAGCCCTTGATGGACGGTTAGATGCTGCTCTCTCTGCGCTTCCCCCCACCCCCCGATCCTCGAAAAGAGTGAAAGGGAGATTCCCTAGACTTCTCATGTAAACTCCCACGGGCCCCGCTTCTATCCCGGGCTGCGCCTCGTGGGAGAGGCTACTGTCTGTGCCCTTCTCGGGCCTCCTCCCTCCAGCCGGCGCCCCAGCCACCTCGCACCTTGACGGTGTCCAGCGGGTGCCCCACAAATACCAGGCACATGCCGCCAAAGCCGCCGGCCAGCAGGTTCTTGAGCGGGCTGATGGGCTTCGCTTCGTCGGCCATGGCCCGTCCGTCCACCTCACCGGCAGTGTGTCGGTCTGTTCCGAACCCGTCCTGCTCCATAGCCCCAGCCACAGTGCCTGCAGCGCCGACCTTTCACCCACTTTCGGGTGGGCGGGGCAAGAGCCGGAGACAGGTTGGGAGGAGGGCCCAGGCTGCAGGGTCCGGCTTCCGCTGGGGAGGGCGGCTTCCGGTCGAGGCCCCGCCCCCGACAGGCGTGGTTCGAGGAAGCGGAGCTGGCCTCCACACCCTCTGGGCGGTGTTTGGGAGAGCGGGCGGTTAGATTTACTCCTCCAGGAGGTCTTCCCGGACTTGAATGTTTTCTAATGTGGGCTCCCATTCCTCCAGTCACTCCACTGAGGCCGACAGCGCTCTGCTATGTTCCAGACGCCCTTCCAGGTGCTGGAGGCATAGCTGGTAGCTCAGCACACGGGTCCCTGTCCATGTGGAGCTTACAGAGCATAACAAAGATAAATAAGTGAAAACTGCATAGTGTATCAAGTGGTGATAACTGCTTTGGAGAAAAACCTGGAAAGAGGGTTAGAGAGTATGGGAGAGAGCAGGTGAGTGATAGGCAGTTTTAAGTAGGTAAGGGAAGGTTTCACTGAGGGTGAGGGAGTGAGTCCTGTCCAAAGATATAGGGTGGAGGGTGAGGGACCTAAGAAGCAGAGGAAAAGAAAATGCAAAAGCCCTGAGATGGGCTGTGCCTTGCCTGTTTGAGGAACCACAGAGAGCCCTTTGTGGCTATAGCAGAGTGAGGGAGAGGAAGGAGTAGCAGGTAAAGACATGAGATAATACTGGCACATTAAACAGGCTTTGTGTGCCACTATGAGGACATCAGCCTCTCCTCTGAAGAAGATGGGAGACAGAAGCCATTCTGGGTTGGTTGGTTTGTTTGTTTGTTTGTTTTTAAAGATTTATTTATTTGAGAGAGTGCGTGTGCTAGAGCGTGGGGGGGAGGGGGGGGAAGAGAGAGGGAGAGAGAAACTCAAGTGGACTCCATGCTGAGAGCGGAACCCAATGCGAGGCTCCACCGTAGGACCCTGAGATCATGACCTGAGCCAAAACCAAGAGGCCGACACTCAACTGACTGCGCCACCCAGGTGCCCTGCCTTTCTGGGGTTTTGAGCAGGGGAGTGACATAGTGAGTTAACAGCACTGTAGGGAGCAAGGAGGAAGCAGGGAGCCTGGACGAAGCTAAAAGTAATGGTCAGAGGTGCTGGCTTGGATGGGACACAGAAAAGGAGGTGGTGAGAAGTATTTGGATTTTGGATATATTCTGAAAGAAGAACCTAAAGGAATTGTTAATGAATAGAACATAAGGTATGTGAGAGAGGAGTTAAGGATGATGCTAATATTTTTGCCTTAATGACTCTAGGTGGATGGTATCCAAGTATTCACTATCTTACTCTTTCATCATTTCTGTATGTTTGAAAATATTCAATTAAAAAGCTGTGAATAGGGGTGCCTGGCTGGCTCAGTTGGAAGAGCTTGAGACTCCTGATTTCGGGGTTGTGAGTTCAAGCCCCATGTCGGGATTACTTAAATAAGTAAAACTTAAACAAAAACAACAGACATGTAGCAGGTACCTCACTGCCAAGCTGACCTGATAGAGGGCAAGGAGGCTGAGGCAAGGGCCCAAAGCCTGTCTACTCTATGCCATACACCTTTTTCTAAGAGGTAATGGGGAGCCATGGAACAGTTTTAAGCACAGTGGTGACATGATCAGATTTATTTTAGAAAGTCTATTTTAGATGGATGAGTTTGTGTTGGGAGAGACTGGAAGCAGGGAAACCAGATGAGAGAGAATTACTGCAGTCCAGGAAAGAGGAAGGGAAGGCATGAACTGAGGCAAGGGTCACTGGTGGATGGAAAAGGAGCTAGAACCCAGAGGCTAATATTACCAGAAACCTGCAGCAACTCTGGGTTTCAGAAACACTGCAATTGCTGTACTCATGGAACCCTGAGGACATATTTGATCATTATCAGGTGTACAGATTGGGAACCAGGGGAGAGGTGAAGCCAGAGACAGAGCCAGGAAGGCTGCAGCAAAGAGATGTATATGCAACGCCTGGAAGACTATACCATGGGGAAATGGGCTGGCATGTTAGGAGGAGCCCCCAAAACAGAAGTTGCTACTAGAGTTTTAGAGGAAACCAAAGAGAGAATGATGCCTTTCAGTAAAAGGGATGAAAGGGTCAAATGCTGGGTCAAGCTAAGGAATTTTAAACACTCCTTAGGTTTAACTATTAGTCATTGGTGACATTTAGAAGAAGCTTGCCAGGAGTGTTGATGTAATGGGTTGAGTACTGAACAGGCCGCAAGAAGGCAGGGCACTGAGAGTCAATTACTGGTTCGAGGGGTTTGGCAGGGAAGCGAAAAGAACAAAGACTTAAAGGAAGGTTTAGATTTCAGTGTTTAAGATGGGACTGAGGCTGAGGGAAATATCAAGAAAAGAGAGAGAGAGCACCGCTGATAAGACAAGGTCCCCAAGGTGGTGGGGGTGGTATCTAGTGTGTGTGGCATCACCCAGCAAGCTTCTTCTAAATCCCTGGGATCTCTAGGACTCTGAATCTCTGGAACTGAGCCCTGGCACAAGAGTCTTTAAAGCTTTGTGACTGGGTTGGAGAAGCACCCATTGTTAAGAACCTCTGAAACAGAAGAAAACTGTTTAAGATAGGCAAGGAGACAGCTCATAGGCCAATTATAAAGTAAGGTAGCATAACACCTGACACACAGTAGGTACTTAAAAGTCTGATTGTTGTTGGGGCTCCTGCATGGTTCAGTTGGTTAAGTGTCTGACTTTTGAGTTCAGCTCAGGCCATGATCTTGGGGTCGTGAGATCGAGCCCCGTGTTCAGCTCTACGCTGAGAGTGGAACCCGCTTAAAGGATTCTTTCTCTCCTGGGGCACCTAGGTGGCTCAGGCGGTTAAGCAACTGATTCTTGCTTTCAGCTCAGGTCGTGATCACATGGGTCATAGGATCAAGCCCCGTGTTGGGCTCCACACTCAGCGGAGAGTCTGCTTGAAGATTCTCTTCCTCTATCTTTCCACCCCCTCCTTTAAAAAAAAAAAAAAAAAAAAGGATGATTGTTGTTGAGTAAGTTACAAAGTGGTTTTCTGTCCTCAGAGGGCTTCAGTATGGCTGAGGAGAAGAATCTCAGACATTAGAACAAGAAAGGGCAGTTAGAAGAGAGCTCAAGTGCAAAGCAGATTGTCAGCTCCTAAGACCTGAGATTTCCTCCTGACTTTCTTCCCCAGTGATCATCTTTGTGTTTGTTTCCCATAGATTATGGGGAATTTCAACCAGGAGAGGGCCACATGTTCACTGAACTCTTCCTGTTTGCAAAACTCTGTGCTAATCACTGGATTGACCTCAGGAGTTTTACTGAGCAGAAGGTCCAAGATTCAGGATTTCGTAATGGGACCTTACTTCTCTCATTTACTGCTTGTAATACTTTGGCTACAGAAGAGAAGCTAATTTAGAGCACTCAGAGCAGCTTCTAGGAGAGATGGTCTTTGATATAAAACAGCCCTCCTAGTAACCCCTGCTGGTAACCTCCATGACAGACCACAATGTGGACTCTACTTAAGCCCACCAGGTCCTATTAAATCCTCAAAGGGTAACTGATAATCCACTAAACAAATGGTCTTCCTGCCTATTTATCTGGTCAGCCTTACCCACAACTAGAAAACTGACATGAAGGGATGCCTGGGTGGCTCAGATGGTTAAGCGTCTGCCTTCGGCTCAGGTCATGATCTCAGGGTCCTGGAATCGAGTCCCACATCGGGCTCCTCCCTCTGCCTGCCACTCCCCCTGCTTGTACTCTCCCTCTCTCTCTCTCTGGCAAATAAATAAATAAAATCTTTAAAAAAAAAATAGAAAACTGACATGAAATTTAATCTGACTATGCCATTTCCTGCCAAAAATCATCCTCAGCTCCTCATTGCACCAGAATAAAATACAAGTAGTATTCTCTGGGCAGTCAAGGCTTTTCATAATCTCATAGTAGCGCACTCCCTCAACCTTGTTTTTCTCTAGATTCTATCTTCATCTCTGAGCAAACTGAGCTTCTCCTGGTTACCACACAGACCTGTTATTTAATTGCCTCCCACCCTTGACCCAGGCCTTTACACATACTTTTCCCTTCAGCACAGTGTCCTTCCTACTCCCTAACATGCGGATGCAAGAGACATATACTGAGTTGCTTCCACATGCTTGACATTGTCCAACCAGTGGTTCTTAGCCATTTTCAGGGTGGAAAATCCCTGGTACCCCTTCCCCAGAAAAATGTACATATATATTTGCAGGTGTGCTTTCAGTCTCATGAGAACTCGAAGCCATCCTTGGACCTCAGATGAGAAGCCTATTCCTAAACCCTGGAAATCAAATATGGACTAATCTTCCTAATGTCCCTTCTTTGGTCCTTTTTTCTTCTTTCTTTCTTCCTGGCCTCAGATTCTAAGTCTGGGCTAAAATCTCTCCAATCTCTACTCGTCATGGGCTCCACCCCTGCTGCCCACAGGGATCTCAAACTCAACACACCTGAAGGTAAATGGCATCCAGGAAAAAAGAACCCACAAGAAATCTTGAATTTAAAAGTACTTCACAGGTGAGCTGAATTAAAGTATGGACACTCCTAGAAAGAAAATTAGAAAGCTGAATGATCAGGTTGATAAATCTCTTTAAAAAGGCAATGTGAAAAAAAAGACAAGCTGAAAAAGAGAGGGAAATTATGGCACAGAGGACAGATTCAGAGGTTCCCACCTCTCTAATAGTATTTCCAGTAGTAAAGGACAGAGTAATAGTATTACTAATAGTATTTCCAGTAGGAAAGGACAGAGTAAGGAGAGAAGGATATAATCAAAGAAATAAAGAAGAAAATATCTCAGTAGGAAACTCACATCTTTCAACTGAAAAGGGCCAGTGAGTACCAAGCAAGATGAATAACAAAAGACATCTATTTGTACTGTGGCAACTTTTCAGAACAAAAGGGAAAAGAATCTTTTTTTTTTTTTTTAAGATTTTATTTATTCATTTGACGGAGAGAGACACAGCGAGAGAGGGAACAAAAGCAGGGGGAGTGGGGGAGGGAGAAGCAGGCTTCCCGCGGAGCAGGGAGCCTGATGCGGGGCTGGATCCCAGGACCCCGGGATCATGACCCAAGCCGAAGGCAGATGCCCAACGACTGAGCCACCCAGGCGCCCCAGGGAAAAGAATCTTAAAAGCTTTCAGAGTAAAAAAAAAAAAAAATAGGCCATCAAGCAAGGAATAAAAATCAAAACATAGCAGGTTTCTCATTCACCATGCTGACTGTAAGACAACAACAGAAAATAAGTTACAACTTCTGAGGTAAAATAATTTTGAACCTTCAGTCTTATGCCTAGCCAAATTACCATTCAAGTGGCAGGAAGCAACAAGCACACTTTCCATGAAGAAAAGAAAAACTTGGAAAGTTTGCTACCCACGTGCCTTCTCTGAAGGAATTATTCAAGAATATACTACAGCTGCCCATCAACAGATGAATGGATAAAGAAGATGTGGTAGATAGATAGATAATAGAATATTATGCAGCCATGAAAAATGAAATCTTACCATTTGCAACGGTGTGGATGGAACTAGAGGGTATTATGCTAAGGGAAATAAGTCAATCAGAGAAAGACAATTATCATATGATCTCACGGATATGTGGAATTTGAGAAACAAGGCAGAGGATCATAGGGGAAGAGAGGAAAAAAATGAAACAAGAAACCAGAGAGGGAGATAAACCATAAGAGACTCTTAATCTCAGGAAACAAACTGAGGGTTGCTGGAGTGGAGGGGGGGTGGGAGGGATGGAGTGGCTGGGTGATGGACACTGGGGAGGTTATGTGTTGTGGTGAGCGCTGTGTATTGTGTAAAACTGATGAATCACAGACCTGTACCCCTGAAACAAATAATACATTATATGTTAATAATAATAATAATTATAATGATAATGATAAAAGAATATACTAAAAAAAAAGAATATACTACAGCTACACAAATAAATCCAAGAAAGAAAACATGGTAAGCAAAAAACTTGTGAAACTAATAGTTATCTTAATAATCATTGATGTTCAATTAAAAATAAGAATCTGGTATGAAAATTCCAGAAGATTCATATGAGACATGGTACCTGGGCCATATCTAACAGTTTTCTGTATGCGGTTGCTTTCACTGTTACTTATTCCTAAATTTTAGAAGCTAGCATAACCCTGATGCCAAAATCAGACAAGGATAGCATTCACATTAGAAAAAGGAAACCAGAAACTATCATCACTTAATGCATGAATAACAAAAATATTAACAGTAAAATATTAGCAAATCAATTCCACAAAGTTTTAAATGGTTAAGGTATTATGACCAAATGTGGTTTAAAATCAGTGAATCCCAGGGCACCTGGCTGGCTCAGTGGGTGAAGTGTGCAACTCTTTTTTTTTTTAAAAGATTTTTTTAAATTTATTTTGAGAGAAAGAGAGAATGAGAGAGAGAGCACATGAGAGGGGGAAGGGTCAGAGGGAGAAGCAGACTCCTTGCCGAGCAGGGAGCCCGATGCGGGACTCGATTCAGGGACTCCAGGATCATGACCTGAGCCAAAGGCAGTCTCTCAACCAACTGAGCCACCCAGGCGCCTGAAGTGTGCAACTCTTGATCTCAGGGTCTTGGGTTCAAGCCCCATGTTGCTTGTGGAGCTTACTTAAAAATCCCATAACGTCGGGGCGCCTGGGTGGCTCAGTCGTTAAGCGTCTGCCTTCGGCTCAGGTCATGATCCCAGGGTCCTGGGATCGAGTCCCGCATCGGGCTCCCTGCTCAGCAGGAAGCCTGCTTCTCCCTCTCCTGCTCCCCCTGCTTGTGTTCCTGCTCTCGCTCTCTCCCTCTCTCTGTCAAATAAATAAATAAAATCTAAAAAAAAAAAAAAAAATCCCATAACGTGGTCATAACACTAATATAGTAAGGATGATAATCCATGATCATCTCAATAAATGGTAAGAACCATGTAATATTCGTGGTAGACATGGAGTTGTACCACCTAGAACCTTCTTCAAGAAAGGCCTGGCTGCCCAGCTGTGGAACATAGAGTAGCAGACAGCCTCCAGCTCTCAGTCCTTCAGGAGATGGCCTTAGTTTCAGATAGCTGCCTCTCTTCTAGGCATACCCTTCCCAAGACAGCCTACACCCAGTGATTGAGCAAGTGTATAAATCCAAGTTTGTAAAAGTATATAAATGCCTGGTGAGTTTGACCTGGTATAAGATACTCTGATAGGCAACTGTTCATTCTGTTACAGGGTTGCAGGGTTCTTGTGTCCCAGAGCCAAAGAATGAATCTCGTGGACACAAAAGGGTGAAATGATAGTTTATTAAGTGAAGGTGAGAACAGAAAGAAAGCTCTCTAGAGTGAGAGGGGTCCCTTCGTGGTCACCAAATGATGTAGTTTTGGAATGTTGGTGAGGTCCGGAGCCAATGGCCAAGAAAGAATTCTTGAGACATCTTTGGTGCAAAAAGGTGATGTTATTAAAGCACAGGGACAGGACCCATGGGCAGAAAGAGCTGCACTGGTGTCATGAGGAGTGGCCCATTATATACTTTCAAGTTGAGAGGGGGTTAGGGATAGCCTAAGTCTCTAAGGAATTTTGGAAGGAAGGTTTCCAGGACCTTGAGGGGGCTAGCTATTGTTGGGAAAAGGTCATTTATTACTGTCTAATAAAACCTTAGTCATGAGTCCCTTCAGATGTATATCAGTGGGTCATATGCTTGGGGATAATTGCCAACATGTATCTTGGGGGGTAGAGATAAAGGAAGTTTCCAAGGGAATTTTTATATGTTAAAGTAGACTTACAGGATCCTGGGGGTTGGGCTACAATTGTCTTTTGCCCTTAGCAAAGTGTCAACCTCCAGGCAGCTGAGTCCCTAGAGGAATGTCACTCTGCCTGTTTCAAGGACTTGTCAATGGACTGTAAGTAGTAAGGATATTTAGTAATTTTTCTCCTGCCTTTGTTTCCCACATCAATTCCAGTGCTCTCTGCTGGGTTAGTGGCAGGTTCACTGGGCCTGCAACACAGTTTAACTTTTGCCTCTGCCCAATTCTGCTTCCTGCTCCTTCCCTTTACATATGTTGGTCCCTAATAAATACCTTGCTCTCCCAACTCCATTTCAGCATTTGTTTCCAGAGAGTCTGACCAGCAATAGTAGCATACAATCATTCCTTATCGAAAACAAAACAAAAAAAGGGGGAGGGGGTGGCTGCCTGGCTCAGAGTCAGAGGAGTGGGCAACTCTTGTTCTTGGGGTCGTGAGTTCGAGCCCCACGTTGGGTGTAGAGATTATTTAAATAAAGAAAAACTTAAAAAAAAAGGGGGGGGAAGAACATAGGGGCAGTTGGCTGGCTCAGTCAGAAGAGTGTGTGACTCTTGATCTCTGGGTTGTGAGTTCAAGCCCCACGTTGGGTATAGAGATTACTAAAAATATATATATATATAAACCTTTAAAAAAGGGAAAAGAACATAAAACCGGACACTTAAGATTTTAAGTAAATTCCCTTGTAATAGATGAAACATAACTATCTCTTAAAAAAAAAAAACACAACTGGGGTGCCTGGGTAGCTCAGTCAGTAGAGCATGCACTCTTGATCTCAGGGTTGTGAATTCGAGACCCATGTTGGGTATTGGAGTCTACCTAAAAAAATTTTTTTTAAAAAAGCAACTTAGTGGGGCACCTGGGTGGCTCAGTCAGTTAAGCGTCTGCCTTCGGCTCAGGTTGTGATCCCAGGGTCCTGGGATCGAGCCCCGCATCGGGCTCCCTGCTCAGCGGGGAGCCTGCTTCTCCCTCTCCCTCTCCCTGCCTCTCTGCCTACTTGTGCTCTTTCTCTATCTCTCTGTCAAATAAATAAATAAAATCTTAAAAAAAAAAAGCAACTTAGTAACTATATCTTTCTTAGCAAAAATGTTTAAAGGTGAAATATTAGAAACCTTCCTATTAATGAGAGGAACAAAGGTATGCTTTTGATCATGATTACTGCTTAACCTTTTATTGAACATGGTAGCCAAGACGGTAAGACCAATAGGAAAGGAGGAGGGAAAAAAAGAAAGTAGGAAAGGAAGGAAGAAAGAAAGAAAAAAAGAAGGAGGGAAAAAAGGAGGGAGGGAAATAAGATAAGGAAAGAAGAATAAATGAAAAATTTAAATATTAAAAATTAAGAATCTAAAATATCACAATTTTCAAGTGATCTAAATGCTTACTTTGAAAATTCAAGAGAATCAGTTGAAGACCCTTTGAAACTAAGAAGAAATTTAAGTAAAGAGACAGACACAAGAACAATATCCAGAAACAATAGCTTTTCGATACATTAACAATAACCAATTAGGGGTGCCTGGGTGGCTCAGTCAGTTAAGTGTCTGCCTTTGGCTCAGGTCATGATCCCAGAGTCCTGGGATCAAGCTCCACATCAGGCTCCCTGCTCAGCAGGGAGTCTGCTCTCCCTCTGCCCCTCCCCCTGCTCATGCTCTCCCCCACCCCAATAATAAATAAATAAATAAATAAATAAATAAATAAATAAATAAAACTTTTTTTTTTTTAAGATTTTATTTATTTGACAGAGAGAGACACAGCAAGAGAGGAAACACACACGGGGGAGCAGGAGAGGGAGAAGCAGGCTTCCCGCTGAGCAGGGAGCCCAATGTGGGGCTCGATCCCTGGACCCTGAGATCATGACCCAAGCCCAAGGCAGACGTTTAACGGCTGAGCCACTCAGGCACCCCAAATAAATAAAACTCTTTAAAAAAATAACCAATTAGAAAACATGCAAAAAAGAATCCTATTCAGAATAGTAAGAAAACCCATAAGATATCCAGGACTAAATCAAAGATCCATGTGAATAAATATAAAAATTCAAAGGCATGAAAGAAAAACAAGTGTAAAGACATATTCCTTGGATGCAAAGAGTCAATATTGAGGATATCAGTACTACCTTTAAGTCAATCTTAAAAATTCAGTGCTCCCCAGTGGATTTTTTAAATTTTTATTTTATTTTTTAAAAAGATTTCATTTATTTATTTATTTAGAGAGAACAGGGAGAAGGGCAGAGGGAGAGGGAAGAGGCTCTCAAGCAGACTCTACAATGAGTACAGAGCCTGACTCGGGGCTCGATCTCATAACCCTGAGCTAAAATCAAGAGTCAGATGCTTAACCAACTGATGCTTAACCCAGACGCCCCATCTCCCCAGTGGATTTTTTTTTTAAGATTTTATTTATTTATTTGACAAGGAGAGAGAGCACAAGCAGGGGGAGCAGCAGAGGGAGAGGGAGAAGCAGGCTCTCCTCTGAGCAGAGAGCCCGACATGGGGCTCCATCCCAGGACCCTGAGATCATGACCTGAGCTGAAAGCAGAAGCTTAACCGACTGAGCCACCCAGGCGCCCCAACCCCAGTGGATTTTTAAAAGTAAAACATGTCAGGGTGCCTGAGTGGCTCGGTCAGTACATGTCCTTTCATACATGTCCTTCTAGGACCTTTTCTATACATCTACATATACATATATATTTTTTAATAGATTTTATTTGTCAGAGAGAGAGAGCACAAGCAGGGGGGAGCAGCAGGCAGGGGGAGAAGCAGGCTCCCTGCTGATCAGGGAACCCGACTTGGGACTTGATCCCAGGACCCCAGAATCATGACCTGAGCTGAAGGCAGACACTTAACCAACTGAGCCACCAGGCACCCCTACAACCACATACATATTTATATCTACAGCCACACACACACACACACACACACACACACACACACACACACTTACACAAACCCTTTTTTCATTAATAAAAAGCTATTGTAAATATCCTTCTGCTTTTTCATTCAGTGGAAGGTGCTACTATTATCCCCATTTCACAAATGAGAAAACTAAGTCACAGAGAGGTGAAGTTCCTTACCCAAGTTCACACAGCCAGGAAGTCACCAAACGGATTCTAACCCTGGGCGTCTGGCTCCAGACCCTACCACTATAGGCCTATAAGGGTGAAGCCTGTGACTGAAAGCTTTGAAGGGTTTTGAACAGGGAATTGACATGTTTTATGCTTTAAAAAGATCTTTCTAGATAATGTATAGAACCGATATGGTAGCATGGGTAGGAGCATGGAGACTAGTTAATTGCTCACACCCAGGGACACATGTTGGTGGTTTGCACTAGAGCAGCAGATGGGGAGAACTGCCAAATCAGGACATATCATGGAGGTATAGCACTTAGGGATTGAATGTGGAATTGCAAAGGGAAAGAAGAGTCATGGGAGACTTGTGAATTTTTGGCCTGAGTAAGTAAGAGATAGGGGCATTACTGAGCTGGGACACACTGGGGGAATGAGCAGTTTGGGGATAAAATTGAGTTTTGTTTGGCACTTCAAATTTGAGTGCCAATATGACCTCCAAATGGACAACTGAATATACTGAATGTGTTTAGGGAATCGGGTAGGGCTAGAAAGAAAGACCTGTAAGCCATCAGTGTGTTGGAGGTCCTTGGGCAGAGACTGGATGAGATTCCTAGGGAATGAGCGTAGATAGAGCAGAGAATGGAGATGTAGTGACTCTGCTGTGCGGTACTCCTCACAGCAATTTCATACTTATTTCACAATTCCTCTAATTTTTTCATCTCTTACTAGACCAAAGCTCCTAAACTGCAGGGACTGTGATCTCCTTCCCCCACCATTATATCTAACAACATGGTGCCTGGCCTTCAGCCGGGCTCAAAGAATCAAAGGCATTTTTAAAAGGTGATTTGGCAGTATGAGCAGGGCAGTTGACTCATCAATTCCATTTCTAGAACTAGAACCCCAGGGCGCCCGGGTGGCTTAGTTGGTTAAGCGACTGCCTTCGGCTCAGGTCATGATCCTGGAGTCCCGGGACGGAGTCCCACATCAGGCTCCCTGCTCGGCAGGGAGTCTGCTTCTCCCTCTGACCCTCCTACCTCTCATGCTCTCTGTCTCTCATTCTCTCTCTCTCAAATAAATAAAATCTTAAAAAAAAAAAAAATTTAGAACTAGAACCCCAAACATGTTCACATCTGTGCAAAGAGAAGTACATCCAAGGGTGTTTATTGCGACATTATTTGTAATTGTGAAAAATTGGAAACAGATGACCTGCAAAGGGAGCATGGTCAAACAGATGACAATACATTCATATTAGGAAATACTGAGAAGGGGTCCAGCACTGTGGAGAGAGGGTAGGCTCTGGAGCCACACCAGCAGGGTTAGAATCTCAGCTTGGCCACTTTCTAGCTTTTTAATTTTGAGGAATTACCAGAACTTTCTGTGCCTTAGTTTGCTCATTCGTGGAATGGAGAATAATAATAGTACTTTCTACTAAGTGAAAAAAGAAGCATCTTATAATAGCCTAACAGAAAAAAAAAATTTGTGTAAATGTGTGTGTATATGGGAAAAAAAATGTATATGTATAGCTATGAATACAGATATACATGTAAATGCATAGAAAGGATCAGACAACGGTAACAACCCCAGATAGGGTAAAGAGAGTCGAAGTGAGTTAATGGGAATATTCACACGTTGCTATCAATACTTTTATGTTAATTTTTTTTACAACTTTAATATATCAATATATTAGTTGCATAATTAAAATCAATAAAAGGGGGCGCCTGGGTGGCTCAGTCGTGAAGCGTCTGCCTTCAGCTCAGGTCATGATCCCAGGGTCCTGGGATCGTGCCCCACATCGGGCTCCCTGCTCAGCGGGAAGCCTGCTTCTCCTCCCCCTCTCCCTCCCCCTGCTTGTGTTCCCTCTCTCACTGTGCCTCTCTTTGTTAAATAAATAAAATCTTAAAAAAAAATAAAACCAATAAAGGTGAAGATGAAAGCTATATGTATAAGATACATATATGTAATATGTGATGTGACATTGTATTTTCCAAAGATGACCATACCAACATATATCCCATTCCACATGCTTTTCTTACAATGTGATACAATGTTGGTTTTCCTCTATCAAGGGTGGGGCTTCATTTCCTTCCTTTGAACCTGAGAGGACATTTGTAACTGCTTGGACCAATAAAATGTGGTAGATGTAATGCTGTCTTACTTCAAAGGCTAAGTTATAAAAAGAGATAGAGCTTCCACCTAGCTCTATTTCTCTTAAAACACTTGTCCTTGGAAACCAGACCAACGTGGAGAGGTCATGTGTGTATGTCTTTTGGCTAACAGCTCCAGCTAGACCCCCAGCTGACAGCCACCAAAACCCACTGGATATATGAGTAAATAATTCTTCCCCATGATTCCAGCTCCTAGCTTTCGAGTCTTCCAGCTGAGGCCCCAGACACTGAGGAGTTAAGATAAACCATTCCCACTATGGCATGTCTGGATTTCTGAACCACAGAAATCATGAGACTTTATATATTTCACATGCATATATATTTTGAAAAAGTACTATCATACATATTTCATTTCTTATTCTTATCACTTGAGTATATCAAAAATACCTTTCTTTATTAATACATACCTTAGTACAGCATCATTGCTAATGGTTTTCTTTATTGTATATTTTACCATAATTTAACAAACTCTTACTTTTGGACATTTTGGATGCGGCAAATGTTTCCTATTTGGAATTCCTATTTGGAATCACCATTCCAAAGCACATATATGTGCACATATTTTTATGCATATCCTTAAACATTTTGGCTTAATTCTTAAATCTCTGTTTCCTGGAGAGAAATTGCCACTGGTTAAAAGTATTATCATCAGGGCGCCTGGGTGGCTCAGTCGTTAAGCGTCTGCCTTCGGCTCAGGTCATGATCCTAGGGTCCTGGGATCAAGCCCCGCATCGGGCTCCCTGCTCCGCGGGAAGCCTGCTTCTCCCTCTCCCACTCCCCCTGCTTGTGTTCCCTCTCTCGCTGTGTCTCTCTCTGTCAAATAAATAAATAAAATCTTTAAAAAAATAAAAAAAAAAAAAATAAAAGTATTATCATCAGCCCAATAAATGTTTATGTAATAGAGTAATATTTAAAACAAGGTTGGATCTGTGCCCTTAAGAAACTCACCTTTTGGGGTGCCCGGGTGGCTCAGTCAGTTAAGCGTCCAACTCTTGATTTTGGCTCAGATCGTGATCTCAGGGCTATGAGACTGAGCTTCCGCCCAGCGTGGAGCCTGCTTAAGATTCTCTCTCCCTCTGCCCCTCACTCTCTCTTTCTTGCTCTCCCTCTCTAAAACAAACAAGCAAAAACTTACCTTTAGCAGGAGAAAGACAGGTGAACAAATAAGGATAATATATAGGATTCCAATATATTGTACGTACACCCATGAGCTTGACCTATGAACAAATTCTCTATTTTGCAAATGCAATAATGCTACAGAAAGTTTCCTTTTATTTGCTGGAGAGCATTTATTACCTGTAACCCAAAACGAGAGCTTCTAATTCAGATTTCATTTGCAGAAAATACACTTTAGGTCCTTTGCTAGTATCATAGTTTAAAGGAATAAAATAAGCACATTGAAGGGCGCCTGGGTGGCTCAGTCGTTAAGCGTCTGCCTTCAGCTCAGGTCATGATCCCAGGGTCCTGGGATCGAGTCCCACATCGGGCTCCCTGCTCAGTGGGAAGCCTGCTTCTCCCTCTCCCACTCCCCCTGCTTGTGTTCCTGCTCTCGCTGTCTCTCTGTCAAATAAATAAATAAAATCTTTAAAAAAAAAAAAATAAGCACATTGAAGTTTAGTAGACTTTTATGTTGCCAACATACATAGAATTCATAATCCTACAATTGTTAGTCATTGCTATTAATTTTCACTCCAAATTAATTTGGGCTTTCTAGTGTTTGTTTCCTTTTGGGGGGAGGGAGGGAGGCTTTCTAGTATTTGCGCCTTACTTAGGTACATGCTCTTAAACTGAAAGCTGAAAACCATGTATAAGAAATGCACGAATACACGCAAGAAGCAAGAACTAAGTAAGAGAGCTCGTTACACACAGATATCTTGCATATCAGACATAGACGACTTGTGTATGGATGGAAATAATTTGGGTTATGGGAGGACTTGCACAGCCAGGATGCTCCCTAACATCACTGGCTTCACACCCGCATTTTCACTTGTGCAGCAGCAACTTGAGTGAGCCTCAGTGCCTTTCTATCCACCATGCTTGGCAACAGGTCCTAGAAGTTAACTGGCAGTCATAACGGCACATACTTCCTAAACTCTTTGAAGAAACCGTGTAGCAACGCAAATGTGGAATTTAAGAAACAAAATCACAATTCAATCTTGTACGATGAATGGGAAGCTGAAGAACTGGGTGGGCCACGCAGCGGAGAGTAAAGGGAAAGCCCGGCGTGGTATCTGCGGCTCGGGGGCCACCAGGCGGCGGCCTGAGAGTGTAAGCAGAAATTCCCGGCCCGGCGCGGGGACCTGAAACCCCAATTCTTCTTCCACCAGATAGCGGCCAAGAAACAACAGTCCTTTACCACTCCATAGGCGTCAGTATGTCTTCTATGTGCACTACACTCGAATACAAACAGTGAAGCGAGCAGTCCATCAGAAAAACGCTGGTTAAAATTATCCCGGCGGGCGGCGCCGGTAGGAGAAAGCCGGAAGAGATGCCTTGACCACTCTCCAATAAGCCGACTCCTCTCCTCCGCTGCCTCCCGCAGCCGTGGGCGCGGGCCGTGCCGGGTCACACTCGGGATCGGAGTGCTGGGCTGCAGTGAAGCGTTGGCCAAGGGACGCTATTACCCAGCACCAGTCGCGACCTCGGCGACCGCGGGTCGACCCCGGGCCGGAAGTGACGCAACTGCACCGAGCACTTCCGGAGCTGCGGAGACCGCTCCGCGGGAGGAAGGAGCGCGGGCCTTGACCGGCGTCGGCCCGTCGCCTCCGCCCGCCGCGTCTGCGCCTGTGTCTGAAACCTCTGGCCCGGCCGGACCCGGTCTGGCCCGCCGGGGCTCAGCGGCCGCGGGCTGCGGCTCCCGGTAAGTGTGCGGCGCGGGTCGCGGCCTTGTTTACCCAGGCGGGCCGGGGAGGGGGGTGGGCTCTCCGCGCGCCTCCGCCTTCGTCGCCGCCCGCGAGGCCCCGGTGCCCCCGGCCGCCGGTTCCCCGTCTCAGCGCCCAGCGCCGCCCGCGGAGGGGCGGCTGAAGGCTACCACCGGGGCGGGCTGGCTCCTGGCGTTTCTCCGTTTTTCCTCCTCCCGCCGTCTTCACAGCTCCCGGAGAGGTCGGAGGCCAGCGCCTCTGACCGACTGGCGCCGGCGCATCTGGGCCCTCCCCACCCGGCGCGCCGGGGATACGCGCCGCCTCCGGGGCTTCTCACTCTAGTCATCATTCGGAGCCCTCGCAGTGCCACCCGTACAGTTAGTTAACGCTCGCCTGCGAAGGGTCCCCCTGCGCGTGGGCTCCGTGTCCTCGCGACTGTCCCTGCGCCTCGGTAGAAACGTGCGGCCCAGGAGCTGCGCCGCCGTCTCGCCGGACGCTGCTGTGCTAGCGGCGGGAGAGACAGCCGTGTTGTCGGATGACTTCACCTCTGTACTGATTGTTGCTCTGTCCCGTAGAACTTTCTGCCACAACCGACATATTCTGTACTTTTGTTCTTAAGTAGGGTAGCCACTAGCTACACGTGGCTATTGAACATTTGACTTATGGCTAGTGAGACTGGAAAACCAAATTTCAGGTTTTTATTTAATTTTTAAGTCAAATTTTAATAACTACATGGGGCTGGTGGCTACCGTATTAGAGTGTGGGGTTTTGGAAAGTAAGTTACTGGTTTATATTTTTAAAGTGCTAAGTAGTTTTCTTCGGAGATGTAGCGTTAGTAATGACCATTCAGAGCCAAATATTATGTCCGGAGTAGACATCTTCAGAGTCGCCAAAAAGTGTTTTCGTCAACTTTAAACTGAGAGAGAAGTCTTCAGTTTGGATCCTTTAGCCCAGGGAGGGTGTCAACGTCTCCTGAACACGGGACTTTGGCGGGGGGGGGGGCGGGTAATTTCTATTACTCCTTTTCTGTGTGGGGTGGAGGGATAATATTTAACATCCAAAGGAAATCAAAGCGTTGTCATCAGTTCTTTTAATAAGGTAATAACATTCTGGCCCCTTTGAACAATGTCAGCACTCTTTTGAGTAGAATTAGGGATATTTAACTTTGAAAAGATTAAAAATTAAGTTTTTATTTAAATCTGGACCTATGGGCGCCTGGGTGGCTCAGTTGTTAAGCGACTGCCTTCAGCTCAGGTCATGATCCTGGAGTCCCGGGATCGAGTCCCGCATCGCGCTCCCTGCTCAGCGGGGAGTCTGCTTCTCCCTCTGACCGTCCCCCCTCTCATGTACTCTCTCATATAAATAAATAAATAAATAAATAAATAAATAAATAAATAAATCAATAAATCAATAAATCTTTAAATCTAGACCTAGAACTAGACCTAGAACTCCCACTAAGTATGAAATCACTTTCTCTTTTTTTGGAGGGGAGGGGAATATGAATTTTTCTCCTGCTTTTTGAGTATTTAGTTGGTGAGAAGCCTATGGGCAACCTCTAGGTTCAAATCCTGGGGAAAAATCCAGAGAAAGTGGAAAGCATGGTCTTCTGTTTGTTATGATTCTGAAGGTAGCTTTGTGGATAGTATTAGGTTCTCTGGGAGGGTGGTGGGGAGTTACAAATCCCCGTAGCCAATGGATCTGGTGGAAGTATTGACTCTGGGTAATACCGGTTACCAGCAGTGTGATCCTGGCAAGTCACTTAACCTTTTTGAACTGTGGTTTCCTCATTTGTAAGAAGGGGATGAGAGCCACTTTGTAGGGTTGTGAAAATGAGTCAAACCTGCAATTGGCTCTCACTAAATGAGAGCTAATATTGGTAGTGAAATTTTGTAGATGGGAGCAATATTTATGAATTTTATTTGCCCAATAAGCAGTACCTTAAATAATATACAGGTAAAAGAAAAAAGATTTTTAAAAATCAGTTGTTCTCTACTATTTTAGATCTTCCATAATCATTGTTTGGACTTTGATTTTCATTTGGTTTATATTTACCTGTGTGTGAAGTATTTTTTTGGAAGTTATAAGTTTTAGTTTTCCGAGAAATCCTTTTTTTTTTTTTTTTTTTTTAGGAGTTTATTTATTTGTCAAAGACAGAGAGGTACAGAGGGAAAGAGCACAAACAGGGGGAGCGGCAGGCAGAGGGAGAAGCAGGCTCCCTGCTGAGCAAGGAGTCCAATGCGGGACTCGATCCGAGGACCCTGGGATCATGACCTGAGCCGAAGGCAGACGCTTTACCGACTGAGCCACCCAGGCATCCCAAGTTTTCCGAGAAATCCTAAAGGATAAAGAAATAGACATAAGATTTCTAATTGAATAAGCAAGTAGCCTTGCTTACTTATTTAGTCTTGGATAGTGAGATCTGTATCTCTGAGTAGGTCAGATGGCCCTTGAGCATGTCAGAAGAGAGGCGGCACACAGGTATTAATGTTGCCTAGTGGGCATCCTATTGGGGACACTTTTATTTCAAAATAATTTTTTCATGAGTAAAGTGAGGTCTGAAATATTGGCAATATTTTGTGTTAGATTATCACCATGGAAGTGATTTTATACGAAAAATCTCATTTTAAGTCAGTTGCAATTTACTTTGTCCACTTTGTAACATTTAGGATTGAAATTGTGATAGTAATTTAGGGAATCTGAACCATAGGAGTAAGGTGGTGGGTTTTCAAACTAAGGGAGGGAATTGGGTATCTATTTACATTACCGGTATTCTAGGTTAAATAATTATTGGCTGTTTACTTTGAATATTTTCTTTTTTAGAAGGCCATGTAACTCTTTTCAATATGACATACATGTTTCTGTGGGACTTACAAGAAAATAATTTCATAGTTACTCTGGTCCCTTGCTGCTTATCCTTTTAAATGTCTTTGCTTGTTAAAAAATAAATTTGCAAAACCAGGGTACCAACTTCAAAAATATAAATAGAATTTTCTCTTTTCATTTCAGATGGAAATTATATGACAGAATATTTGGGGTGACATCTTGAAAGATCTTCAAGAATTCAGGTATTTTTAATTTAAAGATTAATTTTTTCTCCTAAGGGAAAAGTACCGTAGTTCGTTTGTAATTAGGTGGTTCTACCATATAAAATAATTTGTTAAAAGTCAAACTGCAAATATTACGTTACTGCTCTCTCATTAACATGATTTAAAAAAAACTGGGCATTTATGGTTAGCATGTCAAACTTAGATTCACTGATATTTTTATATTAAAAGGTGGCTCTGTAGTCCTTTAGACTGGTTATTCACTACCCGTTCTTTTTTTTTTTAACACGTTCATTTTAATGTGTTTTAAAATAATTTTTAAAGATTTTATTTATTTATTTGACAGAGAGAGAGATAGCTAGAGCAGGAACACAAGCAGGGGGAGTGGGAGAGGGAGAAGCAGGCTTCCCACCGAGCAGGGAGCCCGATGTGGGGCTCGATCCCAGGACCCTGGGATCATGACCTGAGCCGAAGGCAGACGCTTAACGACTGAGCCACCCAGGTGCCCCTAATGTGTTTTAATTTTTATATCTGGTCTTAATTATGGTTGATTTTTTGAGAGATTATCTATTTCTTTTTTTTTAGATTATTTTATGTATTCATTTTATTTTTAAAGATTTTATTTATTTATTTGACAGAGAGCGAGCACAAGCAGGGGGAGCAGCAGGCAGAGGGCAAGGGAGAAGCAGGCTCCCTGCTGAGCAAGGAGCCCAATGCGGGACTCGATCCCAGGACCCTGGGATCATGACCTGAACCGAAGGCAGACGTTTAACCGACTGAGCCACGCAGGCACCCCTAGATTATTTTATTCTTTTTAGAGCAAGAAAGCTCGCACAGTGAGAGCAGGGGGAGGGGCAGAGGGAGAGAATCTCAGGCATACTCCCTGCTGATCTCACGACCCTGAGATCATGACCTGAACCCAAATCAAGAGTTGGACACTTGGGGCGCCTGGGTGGCTCAGTCGTTAAGCGTCTGCCTTCGGCTTGGGTCATGATCCCAGGGTTCTGGGATTGAGCCCCGCATCGGGCTCTCTGCTCAGCAGGGAGCCTGCTTCTCCCTCTCCCACTCTGCCTGCTTGTGTTCCCTCTCTCACTGTCTCTCTCTGTCAAGTAAATAAATAAAATCTTAAAAAAAAAAAAGTGTTGGACAGTTAACCGACTGAGCCACCTCTTGAGAGCTTAACTATTTCAAATAGACTTTATAAATACTTTTGTATTTAATCCAGATTTGGTTATGTAAGTTATTTACATACTATCCAATCCAGATGCTCTTGCATTTTAAAGTCCTATTAGTTTTTAGATTTAAATCACTATTTAAGGGACGCCTGGGTGGCTCACTGGGTTAAGCATATCTGTCTTCAGCTCAGGTCATGATCCCAGAGTCCTGGGATTGAGTCCCAGATTGGGCTCCTTGCTCAGCGGGGAGCCTGCTTCTCCCTCTGCTGTTGCTCCCCCTGCTTGTGCGCGCTCTCTCTCTCTCTGACAAATAAATAAAATCTTTTTAAAAAAAATCACTATTTAATATTGTTTCTTGCAGATGATTGCTTGAAACAGTACTTGTGCAGAAAAGTTAATGGGTATTTGCCAAAATCTTCTCTGTATATCTGTCGTTTTCCTTTGCTATTGGATCAATTTCTTTGTGTCAAAGTACCCCTTTTAAAGAATCAGTAGAATCCTTTAAAACTGAAAAATCAGTTAACTTTGCAGACTAGAGGAGGATGTTGAAGAGCTTTGTGTCTTTCGTTTTCTTTACTAACCATGCACCTGTTTTCCAGATATCTGAGAGTGATGTCTGTGAAACAGTGGTATTCTTTTCCTAGACATTATAGTAGAAAGGAATTGTGTCATTTGTGTACCATCTGTGTCACTTCCCAGTGGGGCATAATTAGCAAAGAGATTTTAAATTTTGGTAGCTCAACCTTTAGGTTGCTTCCCTTGTGGGCCTCCAACTGTGGGGATGTGCCTCTTTCTTAAGGACTCCTGCAGGAAGGATAAATCCTTGGGAATTTGACCCTTTGACATGGAGTAGATGGCCTTCCTGACTCTTTCATGCCAGGCCCTTCATGTGCAGTTACCATTATTAGCTGCTTCTGCTCCTCAAGGAATGAGTTTTCCTTAGATAAGCCTGGTCAGGGAGATGATGGTGTTTCCAATATGAGACCAGAGTTGGAATAGGCCGTAATGGGCATAGGACCAGGCTATACCATTTTGATTCTTCAGTGGTTACTGTTATAACTTCTCATAGTGAAAGTAAGTAACACTTATTTTTTTCTTTTCCTTCCTTAGAAGACAAAAAACACTAATGCATTTGAGAAAGTGGTAAAGTTTGGGGGGAGGGGAAAAAACTGCTTTCCTGATCTGCAACTTGGCTGGATGCTAAGATGTCTGTGGACATGAATAGCCAGGGGTCTGACAGCAATGAAGAGGACTATGACCCAAATTGTGAGGAGGAAGAAGAGGATGAGGACCCTGGGGACATAGAGGACTATTACGTGGGAGTAGCCAGCGATGTGGAGCAGCAGGGGGCCGATGCCTTTGATCCTGAGGAGTACCAGTTCACCTGTTTGACCTACAAGGAGTCCGAGGGTGCCCTCAATGAGCACATGACCAGCTTAGCCTCTGTCCTAAAGGTGAGCAGTGTTGTCAATTCCAAGTGTAATTCCCCCAATTAAATCTAAATACAAGCTGTTGCTAACTGATGTCTCCTCCAGACTGATTGAATGAATGGCGCTGTAGTGAAACTAAATTTAGGTATGCGTTGGATTAGTTGGACATTTGATGCTTTACTTTGTTTTCTAAAATATGCATATTTAAGGCTCTCAAATTCCCAAGTTACTAAGAATTAGGAAGGATGGGGTGGATTCAGGATAGACTGGAAATACATAGAAGCAGAATTATGTAGATTAACACTGGTTTCAGAAAGTGAGTCTTATAAAACTTTATGAGGTAAGATAAGATTAGCCTCAGAATCACCATCCTCCATATAACCATGTGTGAATTTCTGGCAAATGTCTTGAGAGGTACCCAGAATGTGCCCTGAATAATCAGTGCCTTTGGGCTAATTGAACTCCATTGTTTCATATACTAATGTCTAATGTTGAAAGAGATTTTAGCTTGTATTTCCTTGATTTTGGGGGTGTTATATGGAAACTTTAAAGAGTTAGTTATTCCAGCAAGAATCTTATTTTTAACACAAAATTTAGTATGCTTTTCAATCTTGCACCTCAGGTGGGTTATTGTCCTTACCATGTACGTTTTGTGCTATGTAATATTAGACTAGTACATAGTCCACTCACATAAAACACTATGTACTATGAATATTTTTATGGTCATTTAGACAATTTCCCAGCATGTTTCTTTCTCCTCTAATGTTGGCCATTATGTGAAAGTGGGGACATTTCTCTTATTTCATTGCCCTTCCTTCAGGAACTGTTATATGGATCTTGTTATCTGCTTAAATTGAAGGTCAAGGGCACATTGGCATGATTTCAACCAAGTAATTTTCTTGTTGGTATTTAAATGGAAGTAACTAAGGTATGCCGTGTGTGATTTCTCTAAAAGCTACTTTATCTACTAGTTTAGGGATTTTTTTTTTCCCCAGGTGGTCAGCGAAGGCTCACTAATACCTTCGATTTGGATATTCAGGGCTTTATTAGCAACTAGTGGGAAGTTGAAATCTACAGCTTTTTTTGTGACTTGCTCCTGGGAGGGTTGCAGACTTCCTCTCTTGTGGTCAGAAAACTGTGAAGAATGGAGACCCATTGGAACCTCTGGATTTGGGATTTCTACCCCATAGCTTTAGCAAAGCTGCTGGGACCTCTGTTTCCAGAGGACATTTCCCTGGTGGAAAAGGCATCAGATCTCTTCCTCACAATACACACACCTCTCTATCCGGTCAACTAGTTTCTTTTGCGTTAGCCATTTTGTCAGGTTATACACAGTGTTGGTATTTAAAATTAGAAAAGGTATCGTCAGGTGTGGCTACGTGCTGGACAGTTTCAGTTGACTAAGTTCATCAGATGTTCTCATCTGTGCATAAGAATTCTGTTCCATCTGTGCTGACTTTCCTACCCTGCTGGAGACAGCTGAGGGGCCCAGACACCTATCCTCATTTTTTTAAATTGTGGTAAAATACATGTAACATAAAATATACCCATTTTACATTTTTCCTTGCTGTTAAGCTGATATAGGGTCAGCCCTCTGGAAAGTCTTCTCCCCATTTTAGAAAGCCCTCCCTTTCCTTACTTACCTTTTATACGTTGAGGGCTCCTTCAGAGTCTAGCTTGTACTTTTCCTGAGTGAGCCTTCTTGAGACCCCTACAGCACAGTGGTTGTACCCTCCTTTGTTCTCGGTGCCTGAACATTACAACTCATGTATATTAGAGTACATACTGCAGTCTTTGGACCGCTTTATGTTGTTTTACCTTTCCATGTATTTTTGCCTGATCTCTCCAACTAGATTGTCACTTCATGGAGGGCAGAAACTGCTTTATACCTTTTCTCCCCCATCATTCCTGTCACAATGTTTCATCCATAGTAGGTGTTGAATAGTTTCTTGGATACTGTGAATTTTGTCAGCTGTTGATGACAATAGCTGATGCTGCTGTGAACTAGATTCCCTAGTCCCTCTACTGTACATCCTTCTCTGCTATTAGGAAAAGGCATTGTTCTGACCCTCAAGATCATGAAAGGAAGGAGCAAAACGAACTTGGTATAGAGAGGAAGAAATAAAAAGAGATGGAAGAAAGTTGAAACACTAGGAAAGGGTTAAAGAGAAAATGGGGCAAAGGGGAAAATAGTCCATGAAAATTTAGATCACGGTAGAAGATAGATTTTCTATCTCCCTAGACCTCACTGAGAAGCATGCTAATAACCATTTTCTTTCTGGGGCAGGGCAGCAAGGGTCCTGGCTCTTTTGGTGGCTTGGCTGCACATAAAGGGACTCAGTGGTGTTTTAAGTAGTTTGGGAATTTGACCAAAGAGGCTAGGCAAAAACAGCTTGGTTAAGGGTAAAGGAGAGGGAATCACATACAATCTTCCTTTTTCAGGCTGGCTAAAAACTTAACATTTTTATTTTTGTAATTAATATTTTATGAGATGAGAGGGAATACTTTAAGTGCTGCATTTACAGAACAGTGTTTATTGGTGCTTTGGCTATTCTAGCTCCCCTGTTGCATGTGTATCTGAGAGTGGAGATCAGTGGTGATCATGGTGCTGTTTGTACAACTCTGTGACATATCAAGATACTTAATTCTTTCATATGATTTAGGTGCTATGTGGCTGGTAGAAAATATGACATGTATATGGTTTAAAATTATAGCCATATGAACAGTTGTTTATGAATGAAAGCTAAGTCTGAGGACTGGCTTGACTTTTTCACTGATACTCGTCTGTTTTACTTGTTTCGTTTGTGTGTTGGCAGTTACCTATGGATGAGCCATTGTCTAGCATAAAATTAAGCCTTTTGTTGCCTTTTGAGATTTGATGTCTCTTAAATATTAAAATTCCAGTTGTCTGGGACACTGGGTTTTTGGTTTAGTGAGGGCCCCTGGTGTCAGGGTAACTTCCTGTATGTGTTTTAAGACAAGTCCATGAGTAAGATCATTAATTGAGAAAGGAAAGTGCCCAGGAAATCAGATTAAGGGCTAAGGATAGACAACAGAGAAAATGCTTATCTGTTATTGGGGGAAACTACTGGTGTTCAAATAATGGCAAAACAGAAGCATTGTTTTTAGAATGAGCTGTCATCTTACACAGATAGGATACAGTTGACCCTTGCACAATGATGGGGATTAGGGGTGCCAACCCCCACACTGCCAAAAATATGCATATAACTTTTGACTCCCCCAAAACTTAATACTAGTAGTTTACTGTTGACTGGAAGCCTTACCAATAACATAAACAGTCAACACATACTCTGTATGTTATATGTATTACATACCAGATTCTTACAATAAAGTAAGCTAGTGAAAAGAAAATGTTAAGAAAGTCATAAGGAAAAGACATTTACAGTACAGAATTGTAAAAAAAATTGTGTGTAAGTGGCTCTGTACGGTTCAAACCCATGTTGTTCAAGTGTCAACTGTAGTCATTAGAGATTGGATGATTGCCAGGTGAGTTATTATATTGTAGGAGGGGGAAAATCTGGCAAATATTTGTCATGATTGTGTATGTCTTTAGGTCTTAAAGAAAGTCTTCAAGGAAAACAAAGCTAACTTTTTAAAACCCTGTATTTTCATATGAAACTCACACGAAGACTATTTGATTGTTATAGATGAGAGAAGCCTTTTCTGGTAATAACAGACATTTTTATTGCAAAATATGTAGTTAGTCAAGAAGAATTTTGTCATTCAGTGAATCCTGTTAGTGCTGTTCTGTGAAACTCCTGAGGCATTTGCAATCAAGCTGCCCAGATATTCCAGGCTGGCTTTCATTGGTGATGGGCCAGAGGAGTCTCCCGCATGCTACTCTTCTCTGAGCAGCATGCTAGGGGTGTGGGCAGGAGAGGAGGAATGTGGTTCAGGGCCCCACCCAAACGCATAAGAAAGGAGAAGAAGTAGTCCATTTTGGGCTAGATCTAGTCTAATGGAGCCAAAGTGAGCTCTCGGAGCTTTGTGTTGCAGGAGATCCTTCAAGGTGGAGTAGAAGGGCAGTGCAGGTAACACGAGTCAAGTCCAAGCCCCATGGGTTAATAAGCATGGGGGTGGGAAAGTTACCTTCTGAGCTAAAGCAGGAGACTAAGAAGTATAGGTTAAAGGGAGTAAAATGTGGAGGATTGTGAATGAAGCCTGGGGTGTCTTTGCTATTGGATTTTTTAAACTTCTTCATTGCTGAACTGCGGCTGTTCACTTCTTAAGCCTTGTGTTCCGCCAGATAGGATTGGAGAAATAAGCTGGCTATAATGAGTGTTTCTAGTGCTTGCTTTATGAATTGCTGTAATAACTACAGTAGAGCTGGGAAAATGTTACATAGAATACTTTATTCTGCCACCCTCTTGCTTGAATTTATTTTAAAATCTAGTATTTGATATTCAGCAAAATGTGGCTGGAAAATGTTTTGTGATTCTTTTTCTGTGGATCATTTTTCCCCTTTGTGGATGAATCATAATTAGTTTTCAGGGCTTCTGACTCCAAGTGCAGAAGTCTTTATAGTTTCGTGTTCAAAACAATCTATTTCTATGCATTTGGTACTGGTAACATGAGCAATTGATGTTCTTCACAAAATACCTTATATTTAGTCTTAAGTGGTACCAAGTTTTTGTATAATATCTGGAAAAGACTTTAATTTTACTTATTACGTCAACTTTTTTGTATCCTGATATAGCAGGATTTTAGACCATTTTATTTTTATTTATGTATTTGTTAATGTAATTGTTGGTTTTTTATTACTATTAATGGGAAAGTATCCTCAAGCTGGGCCTGGTAACACTGAGTGTTTATGTGCTGAGAAGCCATCTCATTTCTATTTTTATGACCTGATGTCAGGTTTCTTTGCATGCCTGTATCTCAATAGAATCTAAATTAAATTCCTGTGTTTCAGATAGTTGGTTGTTAGTGGGTGTGTTGACATACTTCATGATGCCTTTAGTCTGGAAATCTAATGTGCATTTTACTGATGTACAAATTTATTTTTAAAAGGGAGATGAGAAATGTCCAGAGTGACGTTGAGAATTGCCTAAGTACAACTAGTGCTAACAGTTGTCCCTATCTTGCCAGTTTAGAAAGGTTATTGTCATCATTGACTTTGTGTGCTCACTGTGCACCTGGCAGTACACACATCATGTTTACCGCCTTCCAGAAAAGAAGCTTTCAATCAGATTCAAGGCCAGCTTTTATTCTAGTCTTTTTCTTGCGCTTGCACGCTATCACAGGAACCATGGGTAATCAAGGGGTGGTCTTATTTTATTTTATGATTTATTTATTTTATTTTATTTTTTTTTATTTTTTATTTTTTTAAAGATTTTTATTTATTTATTGAGAGAGACAGTGATAGAGAGAGAGCATGAGAGGGGGAGAGTCAGAGGAAGAAGCAGACTCCCCGCTGAGCAGGGAACCCGATGCGGGACTCGATCCCGGGACTCCAGGATCATGACCTGAGCCGAAGGCAGTTGCTTAACCAACTGAGCCACCCAGGCGCCCTATGATTTATTTATTTTAGAGAGAGAGCACACAAGCAGGGGGAAGGGCAGAGGGAGAGAATCCCAAGCACACTCCCTGCCGAGCCCTACAACACAGGGCTCAACCCCAGGACCCCGAGATCATGACGGGAGCTGAAATCAAGAGTCAGCCACGGGGTGCCTGGTTGGCTCAGTCGGTTAAGTGTCTGCCTTCAGCTTGAGTCATGATCCCAGGGTCCTGGGATAGAGCCCTGCGGTGGGCTCCCTACTCAGTGGGGAGTCTGCTTCTCCCTCTCCCTCTGCTTCCCCAACCCCCTCATGCTCTCTCTCTCAAACAAATAAATAAAATCTTAAAAAAAAAAAAAAAGCCGCTCAGCTGAGTGAGCCACCCAGGTGCCCCCTTAAGGGGTGCTTTTAATCCTACATTTGTGTTCTAATCCTTAACTTACTTATATTTAACTTTTTATTGTTGAGATGTTACTACAGTATTTAAAGAAGAAATATCCTTCATAATTCCTTAACCTAAAATAAAAGTTTTCTTCCTTGCTTATAATCCTTCAGGTCTTACCTATATTCGTATATAATATTACTGTGCTTCAATTCATTCATTCAACCGATATTTATTAAGCAGTTACTATGTGCCAGGCACTGAAAAAATAGCATCGAACAACATAGATAGGTCCCTGCCCTGGTTGACGTTACATTCTGGTAATTGTTATGTACATATATTTTTATATTCTGCTTTTTTCTTATATACAGGCATGCCTCAGAGATATTGCAAGTTTGGTTCCAGACCACTGCAATAAAGTAAATACCACAAAAAAGCAAATCATATGAATTTTTTTGTTTCCCAGTGCAAATAAAAGTTATATTTACACTATACTGTAGTCTGTTAAGTGTGCAATAGCATTGTGTCTATAAAACAATGTAAATATCTTAATAAAAAAATACCTTATTGCTTAAAAAGTGCTAACCATCATCTGAGCTTTTAGCAAGTTGTAATCATTGATCACAGATCACCATAGCAAATATAATAATAATGAAAAAATTTGAAATATTTCAAGAGTTACCAAAATGTGACACAGAGACATGAAGTAAGCACATGCTATTAGAAGAATAGTGCTGATCGACCAACCTGATGCAGGGTCGCCACAGGCCTTCAGTTTATAAAAAAATACAGTATCTGCAAGATACAATGAAATGAGGTATGCCTGTATTTTAAATATTTCCCCCTTTTTTTATTTCATCCTCCTAAGTTACTTTAAATGGCTAAATATCACATCATCGTATTGAGCCATAATTTGCCCAGACTTTCCCTGTTGGGCATTTAGGTAAGTACTTGTGTGTTACATTTCTTGGGGACTGCGTATGTTGCTGTGAACACTTTCATGAATGTGGCCTTTGTGTCTATTGGGCCTTGGCCAGAGCCTGAGCTAGTGGTCAGATGGTTGGGCTCCATTCCCTTTTTTGCCATTTAATATAATGTGACCTTGGGCAACTTCCTCAACATCTCTAAGCTTCAGTTTTCTCATGTGTAAAATAATGATAAAAATACCTCCTTCACTGCATTAAATGAGATAATACATGTAAAGTGCCTGGCACATGAATGTTCAAATAGATGGTCATGGTGGAGGCAGGGCAAGTGCAGAACAATGGGATTGTTACTTTCACATATTTGTTGTGGTTCCTTAGAACACATTCTTAGGATTGTGCATTTTTGGTTATAGGCTAAAAGCCACATTGAGGAAGGTTCTGGGTGACATATTGCTGATGATGTCTCTGAGTGTGCATGTGGTAGATGGATCATGTACTTTGGATTTTTTTTTTTTTTGTCTTCACCCAGAGCCTCTGGTTCCCTTCTCCTGGGGCCCACTGATAAGAAAAGTAAAAATAACACAAAATGAAATTTGAATTGGAACCAGGAAAAGGATGCAGGGGAATATAGTTTGTCTGTTATTCCTACATTTTTGGTTGACTGCAGTGTTTGGTCTTGGGCCTGCATTGATAGCACTACTTAATGAAGTGCTTAGTTGCTTTTGGGGTTCTTATTGGGGCATCTCCTTACTTTTCTTTAACTTGTGCTCTGTCCCTATCTCCCCTGTTCTTGGTGTTTTGTTTTGTTTTTTGTTTTTTACTTTGCCTTTGCCCTTACTGCTCTAGGAAAAAATTGACAGATTAGATTTCTCTGCCCAAAAGAGGGAAGAGTTATAGGAAAGATTTGAGAAAGGTACAGAGATACAGGAAGCTTCTTATCTTGCTCTTCCTAAAATGTGTCTACCCTGTGGCTTGATTACTCAAATTGACATGAATTGTCAGAATTTGAAGCTTATGTTGTGTTCCCTTTTCTTTGAACTGTCACGAACCTTTATACACATGAAATGGTTTTACTGTGAAAACCACAAGTTATCAACCATAAATGGAGAAAAATACAGGGAGAGTAAGCAAAAGGTTGGTTTAGAGATTTTAACAGAACAGAGCTGTTCTTATAATCATGAACAGAGTGGTCTCCGTCTGGGAAATTTGCTCTTTGACTAGCGGTTTTTTTCTTGGCCAGTACATGCTCTACTCATTCTCATTTCTTCTATTCCTTACTTTAGGCTCTCATTTTCCAGAGTCTGTAGATAGCTTTGCCTCCTTTTACAAGAAATAACTCCAATGCCGTTAAACTTAGCTTCCTGGATTCTCTGTCTTAATTGGTGATACCACCATCCACCGAGCTGGAAGCTGAGGATTTACCCTTGACTCCCTTCTCCCACGAAGCCCTCCCTGTTCCCCAGGCAGAGTTGGACACTCCTGTCTCTGTACCACTCTGTGCATGTTTCTTGCTGTGTATTTATGCTAATTGGAAACTGTTGTTTGTAAGCCAGGGCTTAAACTCTTTGAGAGTTGCTTTTTGTTGATTTGTCTAAGCCAAGTCAATAAATGCAAAAGTTGAGAATTTAATCCCAGACCTCTACTTCTGTATGTTCCCATTTGTAAATAGAAGACACACTTATCAAAGGACTTCCATGAAGCCGGCTGAATTCTAAGCAGAGACAGTATATACCTGGTAGATGTATGGTTCCCAGCTTGGGGTGTATCTCAGAATTAGTGTTGTCAATTCTTTTTTTTTTTTTTTTTTTTTTTTTTTTTTAAAGATTTTATTTATTTTTTTGACAGAGACACAGAGAGAGAGGGAACACAAGCAGGGGGAGTGGGAGAGGGAGAAGCAGGCTCTCCGCTGAGCAGGGAGCCCGATGTGGGGCTCGATCCCAGGACCCTGGGATCATGACCTGAGCCGAAGGCAGACGCTTAACGACTGAGCCACCCAGGCGCCCCAAGTGTTGTCAATTCTGATACAGAAGCCTGAACTTCATGCAGACATAATAAAACAAAATCTTCAGAGGCGAGGCAAGGTATTATACATTATATTTGTGTGGAGAATTCATGTGGAAGTACAAAAAAAATTGTGAAACAATTCAGGTTATCGAAGCAAGGAAGAAAGAGTGCGTTCTTTCTTTGGCTGCCGAAAGGATGTGTCCAACATTCAGAGTGTACTGGTTTCATAACTGGAGTGGGAGTAGGATAAAGACACCCAACTATACTGACAAGTTGGATAGGTTTCTTGTATTTTTTTTCCTGTAATATTTTTGATGTCTAAATGTAACTTCCTGTGTCATCGATTATCAAGATAAAAGTGGGTTCTTAGGACCATGCTGATAATGAGTAGCTGTAAAAATGACTAATAATATCTGCAATCATAAATACAATGTGAATGTTTTAAAAGTTTTGAATTTTATGACGTAGAACACTTCATTTATTTTTTATTTTTTATTTTTTGCTAGTGTGTTAACATTGGCTTCTGCTACAAGATGGTTGGTTGTCCTTATATACCTTTGTCCCCCCTCCATTTGTTTTTGTTTGTTTGGTATTCAGATGTCTGTAGCAATTTTATTTGCAATAGCCAAAAACTGGAAACAACCCAAATATCCACAAACAGATGAATGAACAAATAATGGCGTGCCCATAGAACAATATACTTCTCAGCAGTATAAAAAGTGAATGGCTTATATAAGCGTCATTGGTAAATCCCAAAAAAGTATGCTGCATGAGGGAACTTGGGGAGAAAAGAGTAAATATTTTATGATTTGTATCATAAAATTCTAGAAAATGCAAACCCATTGTGAAGGAAAGTAAATCAGTGGTTGTCTGGAGAGTTGGAGAGGGCAGGGAGAGAGATGATGATGAAGAGCATGAGGTAAATATAGGGGTGGTTTTCTATTTTGAAATATCATGAAAATGAAAGTAAAGGCATATTCATGTTATAAACTCATAATACAACAAAGAGAGTAAGTAGAGGGGGTGACTTGTGGGGACCTTGCACATAGGAGCCAGTTTGTCCCGCAGGTCTTCGAAGAGACTGAGCTCTGATTTGACTGACAAAGGCTGGATGGAAGAGATAAGTGAGCTGCAAATGAGAGGGTTAATTAAAGATTTCTATGTAAAATAGTTAACCCTGCTCCCACTTGGTTTCTAGACAAAATAATCTCCTTATTTTTAAGAAATAGGATAACCTGGGAAGAAATAGGGCCCTTAGAGAGTGTGAGATTGGGCTGACCTCATTGGTCACTTTGGGGGCTCTTGAGTCTTATGTATATGCTGCCTCTAATTAAGCACCCTAAAGAAAAGCCTGTCAGTTGACAGGTTCTGTCCATGTACACAGAGTTAGGATTCATTTTCCTGACACCTGCTCCCCTTTTAAAATTGTAACATTCATATAAAATTAACCATTTTAAAGTTGAAATTCAGTGGCATTTAGTACATTCACAGTGTGGAACCGTAATCTCCATCTAGTTCCAGAACATTTTCATTACCCAAAAGGAAACCTGGTACCCATTAAACAGTTATTTCTCACTCCCCCCAGCCCTGGGCAACCACTAATCTGCTTTTTTGTCTCTATGGACTTACTTATTCTATATATGTCATATAAATGGAATCAATATATGATACATAACTGCAATATATGACCTTTTGTGTCTGGTTGCTTTCACTTAGCATGATGTTTTGGAGGTTCATCCAAGTTATAGCATGCATCACTACTTCATTCCCTTTTTTGGTGACCCTTTGTTTTTTTAACCAAGAATCACCAGACATTTGAGGAAAACATGCAAAATGGAAGAGAAATAGGAAAATTGATCTGAGCTGAAACAGACCCGTAGATGATTTTGCTTGTTTTTAAAAGCATACTATTTAGTATTCTCCTAGATATTCAAGAAGATATGGCATCCATGAAACAATGGGAGATGCCATCTGGAAGAAACTGTCAAAATAAAAAAGCTCATAGAGATGAATTATGCGTTTGTCAAGTTAAAAAATATTCCGTAGATAGATCAGAAGATAAAAATCAAGAGAAAATCTCAATATAAAGCCAAAATACAGGCAAAAATTGATGCGGAAAAAAGAGACATAGAGGATCAATTCAGAGATCCATCATCTACCAGAATTTCTGGGAAGTGAGAACAAAAAATTGAAAGGAGGGAAATATTTAAAAGTATAAGAAGAAGAAAATTTCCAGGATCTAAAGAAAGGAGCATTCTTCATATTGAGAGGTTCTACCCAATGCCCAGAAGAATAAAGAAAGACGCAGTGCTAGAATTTCAGAAAAACAAGAATAGATGGAAAACCCTAAAAGTTTCTGTATACACTGGGTCTTCTAAAAGAAATGGGAATCAGCTGTGTCATCCACAACAGTGACAACCAGAAGGCAGTGGAGCAGCAGTCTTCCAAGTCCTGAGGGAGAATGGTTTTGAACCTAGAATTTGTCATAGCAGAATACACTTGTTTTCAGATGTGCAAGGACTCCCAAAATTTTCTTTCCTTATACCTTTACTGAAGCAGTTAACTTGGCAGATGAAAATAAAAAATGAGGAAAATACTCAAGAAATGGCTGAACTAACCTAGTAGTCCAATAAAAAGTCTCATGTTACCTGTACAGTAGGAACTCTGTTTTACCCTGGAAAGTAGCCAGCCCAAATTTGAACACAGATTTGATGGGATCCAAGAAAAATTCATTCGGGAACGGGAATGGATAGATTCCAAGCAACAGATTAAATGAAGAAGCTGGAAGATAGTTGGAATACAGTGAAGAAACCATAGAACTTTTTACAAGGGGCAAGGGAATTAGAATTCCTGTGCAAAGCAGAAAAACTATATGCAAAAAGTTGTAAGCAAATATAAATCAAACACATAAGTGGCACAAGTATTAAGTAATTGGTGGCTACTAAATAGAGATAACGTATTTGTGCCTAATGTATAAAGAATATCCTTCTTTGAATGGCCCAAGGATAGTGGCTTTGGAAGCACAAGGAAGAAAATGCAGTTCTGGTCCTGTAAATATTTTAAAGTTACAAAGGTAACTGATAGAAGGAACTGAAAATAGTAATTTAAATATAAAAAGGTTGGGCCTTGGAAGGGGGTGGTAGGGAGTGGTATAAGTAAACTAAATCTGCTATAGAATTATGGGCATGCTCAATGAGGTTGGTGACAACCAGAAGAACTGTAGAGATTTCTCCTGGATAGGAAGACTGGGAGGCTGGGGAGGGACGGGGTGGCAGGTATTGTTCCTTTTCATCAAAGTGCTTTTTATAAACCATTTGATTTTCTTTGTTATTGGTAATTGGGATAGGTTAAGAACTCGTTGATTCCCAATAAACAAGTGTTTCTGAGTGTCTTCCGTTATTTTAACTTTTAGATAGATGCTGAGAGCTGGGGAAAAAAAATAGTTTGACCTCTACCATAAAATAATTTTAAGATCTCTTTGCCTTTAGTTTCTGCCACCTCTTTTTTTAGAATGGTGAGAGAGGAGATCTAAATAAATCTTTTTCTCCTATTTCATATTTTCTGATATATCCACTAAAAGTGCCACTTTGATTATCTTGGTCTGTTGAAAAACTTAACGTAACTTCTTCAGACTCCAGCCTAAACTGAACTGCTTCCTGTTGCCCATTGCTCTAACCCATGTGTTTGAATTTTGTCTCCTCAAACCTCCTGTAAGCATCTCTGCCCTTCAGAACCCTCTGCAAACTCTCAGAAGACCTCTTGTCCTTCCTTTTTTTACTTTTTATTTTTTTAAACCTTGCTCACATTAGCTGTATCTGGCCTCTTCCTGCATCCCCTAGAGGCCTGAAAGATCTTGGTGCCTGTCTGGGTTCTGGAGGAGAATGTGGGTATGCCGTGACAGAGGATAGTGTTAGCATGTAGGACCCAGTCCTGGTGCTGGCATTGTGCCAAGTGCTCGCTTATGGCAGAAAAGGAAATTGTTTCAAATCTCTGTCCTCAAGGAGCTTCCACTTCTGATGGAGTTTTATATAAACAGAAAGGTTATAAAAATAGCGTTACATGTTTTAAGCATAGCTACCTAAGGCCAGCAATCAGTAGTTCTGCTTTGAAATATGTTCTTGGAGTCTGTGGCTTTATCAGTAAGATATGCTAGCCTCTGAGGTGTCCTCTAGAGAAGAGTGGGAACATGAATGATACTGCCAAGATAGTGTTTGGTATTCTCTCTTATATGCCTCCTTACAGTAGCAGTAGCTACAAGAGGCAGAGCATTATTTGAAATCATTTTTGGACAAGATGGGCTTGTGGCTGCATGAACATGGTAGGAGATTTGGCTTTTAATCCTACAATGTGCAGTTCATTGGATGACAGCTCCTGTCTACATTTCTTTTGGTTTGGTTACTGGATATGACCTTGGTTCTTAAAAATGGTGGTCATCCTGCTTTATGGCACCCCCTGGAAAACTCTTAGAATTCTAGTAGGGGCTTAACCAGCCTTTTGTACTAAGTACTTTCCAGAGGTTTTTCATTAAAATGCACACCCTAAAATATAGGCTGGGATTTACTCCATGATACTGTAGCAGGTGATGGTTGGATGAGGTACAGATAGAGTGGACCTGGCCATGAGTTGATGTTGGAGCTGGGTGATGGATACATGGTTTTCACCATACTCTTCACTTTTGTAGATGTTTGGAATTTTTCATAATAAAGTACCCTCGTGGTCAGGGATGGATGACTCATATTTTTGCTTTATTGTATTTCCATAAATAACTTTTTATTTAGTGAGGTCTTTGGGTTTCTTGGTATTTATTTTAATGATCAAAGACAGACTGAGTTAAGGTTAGACAAGAGAAATCTTCAAATTTAGCCAGATTTTTTAAAGCATGAATAGCATGGGTGCCTTGATTACAAGTCAGCCCACCCTCCATGGAGACCTGTAAAGAAAAAGTGAAAGGAAGCAAAGTTATGATCAGGAGCCAGAGAGCTGGCCTTCTAGAAGCTGAGAATATGTAGATGTGAAGTGTGGGAGAAGTGAAGGCCCACCACTTAAATTAGACCGTAGGGGTGAACCTTGCCTAAAGTCAGAGGCCTGCTGGGACCCCACTATCACCACCACTGCTGCTGATTTTGTCCCATTCTAGGGTGATGTTCACCTATTCCTTTGTCTCTGTGGTTTGACCTTGTTTCTTCCTCTTATGCCTTTTAGTACTTTCTCGCCTCACCCCCTACCCTCCAAGACCTGAATTCATCCATCTTGATCTCCTTAGGCTAGCTTTCCTATATCAATCATGTCCCTTTCTACCCCAGACCCAGAAGCTCACCCACAATTCACTCCTTTCCTTCATCTCTGCTGTTTAGTGAATTACCACTAGCATTTGTTAACAAATGTGATTGGACCACGAAGTGGCTTAACACAGGCTGAGGCATGGAGACCCATTCGTGTAGCCTTAAAAATTTTCAGGCAGTTGGCAAGTAAGAATTCTAAATAAAAATTGAAACTACCACCTGTATTTTTTCAGGCCGTTGATGCTCACTGCCATCAGCTGCATCCTCCCTATGGCACTGGTAAGTGTGGGAAGGGCTGGTGACAGTTTTGGTGGGCTGCTGGATTTCTTTTTTCTGGGGGAAAGATCTATTTGCAAGCCGTGTTATTAACTTGTCCCCGAGGGCTGGACAGCTTGAACCAGCTATAGGAGACTAAAAAGAGGAAGAAGCAACTGACCATGCCCATGGGTTTCCTTGGGGACCTGTTGTGAAGAGCAGAGGCTATTCACTATGTGCCTTGATCCTTACATAAAATTAGCACGTTCTGTGCATTATTTTGAATAATAATAATACTATTCAAGTGCTCTGGGATGTCAAATAGTAACTGTTAAATTTCCTGAAACTCTTAAAACATTTTTTCCAAAAATGGATATTGGCTGTGTGTTAGAAAGGGTCCAAAATGTTGTATGTACTTATCATTTCCTTCAGTAGCAAGGTTTATCTCGCTCTGGTATTTTAAGTTCTTTGTGGTCAGGAGATGAAGAAATGTTTGTTCCAATGATTAATATAAAATTCTGATAGAGACTTACAAAAAAATTTGTGGCTCTCATTTACTAACAAACTTGAGGTGGACTTGGGGGGACCTGTGATTTTAAAAAATTGTTTTTACCACGTTCTGCTTTCTGCTTAGGGACCTAATGGAGAAAATATACACAGTAAAGTTGAAACATAGGGTGGGACAGCAAGTCACAGAATTGCTGAAGTATAAGTCAGGAACCAAATTGCTGCTGGAATTACCTTATCTAAGGTCTTGAAATCCTGCTGCTGTCTCCTTGTAGTGAGTGGGTTGGAGACCACACAGATTCAGAAGTTTTATCTCATCAAGGTGGTCTCCACTTTAAGTGACAGTTGGATGTTTACACTATTTCATTTCTCTAGTCTCTGAAGCCCTTAGAATATGGAAGGAAGTGCCTCCAGAATATCTAATGAAATGCAGAGGTGGTGGACTTTTATACTGTTAACCAGTGAAGAGCTCCTTGCTGGTGACGGTGGCTAAAACATTCCTGTACACTTTATTACATCTCTGTGAGAAAAATCTTAGCATCATTGGCCCACATTCTAGATTTCCCACTGGTCCCCACTTCCCATCCCCCAAGCCCTACTTATGAAGTAGGGATAGAATTGTATGCACACTTACTACACTGTTTATAAGAAATCGAAAGAACTTGACTCCCCAGCAGCTGTCTACTCCTTTAGGTATCTGTGCACAATTGGTAACTACTGAACTTGTTTTGAGGGCTTGTATCAGGGAAATAACCTTAAGCGTCTGTCCCAAACATAGATTGTAGAAAATGACAGAAGATTTTTGCCTGCAACCTTGGGGAAATACTGAAGACCAGCAGCAAAGTCCTTTCCGACATGCATGTAGCTAAGGTGTTCCTGAAATGAAGAACTGGAAACCACTCGAGGGTGTTGGGATTATAAATGCAACGGCAAAACAAAGTCAAATTGGATTGGCAGTGCAGAACAGTGTTCAGGGTAAATGACAACAGAGGGTGATCCCACAGTTTTTTCAAGCTGGAAGGCAAGCTCCCCAGAGGCTCCTGACCCATTGTTGGTCAGGTTTGATGGTATAGAGAAAGAGGAGAAAAAGGCAGGGAAGATAGGCTGCTCTTGGCTTCTGCTCTTACCACATTTTTTACTCTGGACCACCAGAGACTTGAGGGCATCCTTCAGTCTTTGATGAACTTTATACCACTATTTGTCCTCTCTTCCCCACCTTAATCAGTCACATTCCCTTCCCCAGCTCCCAGGAAAAGTAAGAGAGGAGTTTTTTTACCTTTGGGGCTTCTGTTCACACTGACCAAGGCTTAAGCACAACTGTGATGCCTCAAAGACAGGCCTGAGAGCTGTGCTTTGTGGAATGGCAACATTTAAGGAGTAGAACATCCATGGGAACACTAAGAAGGCTTGATCTGGGAGGTTGAAAGAGAGCCACAGAGTGTTGTAAAGTTATTGGCATTATAGACCTGTGTGGAAGTTATATCTGCTTATGCTGAAATTCACATTGTATGATCAATTAACCTTTGGTCAAAACTATGTTAAAACTCTGAAGGGGAATTTTTTATTTTGAGGAGTAAGTAAAAGGTCAAAGTGATTATTTGATATAGTAGCATAAAGGTCAGCCTTTTGTTTATTGTGACATTTGTTTATGCAAGTTACTACAATTGTGTTAAAAGTACCTCCTGACTTCTGTTATGAAAAATTAAAACAAGTTTAAGGAATTGTACAGTGGACATCCATACACCTGCTGTCAAGATTATACATTTGCTAACCTTTGGCTACATTTGCTTTGTTATGTATCTAGGCATCAACCAATTTTATTTTTATACAGATTTGTTGAAATATTATTTACATGACATTAAATTCACCCATTTTCAAGTGTACGTTAAATGAATTTTAGTAAGTTTATGCAGCTATGTAACCATCACCACAATCTGAGTTATAGAACATTTTCATCATCTGGAAAGTTCCCTTGTGTTCGTTAGTCAGTCCCCAGTCACAGCCCCGGGCAACTAGGAATCATCTTTCTTTCCATATGGTTTTACCTTTTCTAGAAGCTTCATATAAATGGAATTGTACAATATGTAGTCTTTTGTGTCTGGCTTTTTTCACTGGGCACAATGTTTTTGAGGTTTGTCCATGTCGTATTACATGTCAGTAGTGCTTTCCTTTTTATTGCTGAATGATTTTCCATTGTATGGATATATTACATTTTGTTTATCCATTCATTCATCAGTTGATGGACATTGGGTTGTTTCCAGTTTGGGGCTATTATGAAATATGCTGCCATGACCATTCATGTCCAGGGCTTTAAATGGACATATGTTTTCATTTCTCTTGGATAGATATCTAGGAGTGGGATTGCTAGGTTGTATGGTAAGTGTGTGTTTAATGTTTTAAGAAACTGCCAAACTGTTTTCCAAGGTGAATGCTATTTTAGATTCCTGCCAGCATAATATAAGGGTTCCAGTTTCTCCACATCCTTGCTAGCACTTGGTATTGATAGTCTTTTGGATTATATTCATTCTAGTGAGTATATAGTGGTATCTTGCGGTTTTAATTTGCATTTCCCTTATGACTGATGATGTTGAGGATCTTTTCTTTTGCATATTTATTGTTCATAACCTTTTTCAGGTGAAGGGTTCAAATCTTCTGCCCATTTTTAAAAATTGGGTTATTTGTCCTATTGAGTTGCATGAGTTCTTTATAGATTCTGAATTAAGTCCTTTGTCAGATACATGATTTGTAATTATTTTCTCCTAGTCTGTGGCTTGTCTCTTCCATTTTCTTAATAATGTCTTTGAAGACTTAAAGTTTAATGAAGTCCAGTTTATCAGTTTTTTCTTTTAAGGGTAGTGCTTTCATTGTATCTAAGAAATCTTTGCCTAAGCAGGGTTGCAGAGATTTTCTTCTAGAAGTCTTAATGGTTTTTAGTTTTACATTTAAATCTGTGAACTATTTTGAGTTAATTTTTGCGTGTTATGAAGTGTCTAAGTTCTGTGGTTTGTTTTTGTGTAATGATGTTCGGTTATTCAAGAACCATTTGTTGAACGTTTCCTCAACTGAATTCCTTGGCACCTCTGTATAAAATTAACCGTAAATGTCTGAGTTTACTTCTGGATTTTATTCTGTTTCATTGATCTCTGTTTCTAAGCCCCTACGTACTTTGCTGTCTTGATTACTGTAGCTTCATAGTAAGTTTTGAAGTCAGATGGTTTAAGTCCTCCAACTTTGCTCTTTCAAGATTGCTCTGGATATTCTGGGTCTTTTACCTTCCACAGATTTTAGGATCAACTTTTAATTTGTGCCCTCTGCCCCCCAAAAAAACCCTGCTTTGATTTTGATTAATTTTGATTGCTGTGTTCGGTCTGGAGCTATGTTGTTCAGTCTGGTGGCTATGACCCCATGTAGCCGTTGGGCATTTGAAATGTGGCCAGTTTGAATTGGTATATGCTATAATTCTAAAATATATAGTGTACTTTGAAGACTTATATGAAAAAAAGGATATGAAATAAAATAGTTCATGAATAATTTTGTGGATTACATGTCTTTAAAATAATAATATAGGTGTATGTATTAGTCTAAATAAAATATATCATTAAAACACATTCCACCTGTTTTAAATTTTAGTTTTCATTTGTTTGCTGCTGTATAGAAATACTTTCGGTTTTTGTATATTGACTTTGTATTTTGTTATCTTACTAAATTCATTTACTAGTAGTTTGTATATTTGTTTAGGATTTTCTGAGTAAACAGTCATTTTATCTAGGAATAGAGACAAATTTGCTTCTTCTTTTTCCAATCTTTTATTAATGTATTTTATGTCTTTTTTTCCTCCCCCCTTTGCCTTACTAACTGCCCTGGCTAGGGCCTCCAATATAATAATGTTAAATGGTGAGGGTGGTCATCTGTACCATTTTCCTGATATAGCATTCACTGTTTCATCATTGAATATAATGCTTTTCATAATTGCCCTATATTAGATTCAGGCAGTTCACTTTTTGTCCTGATTTGCTGAGAATTTTTATCTTGAATGAATATTGAATTTTGTCAAATGGGTTTTCTGTGATGGAAATGATCATTTTTTCCACCTTTATTTTGTTAATTCAGTGAATTACAATAGGAGCTTTCAAATGTTAAATCACCTTTCCATTCCTGGGATAAACGTCACTTCATACTATATTGTCCTTTTTCTATATTGCTGGATTTAATTTGCTAAAATATTTGGATTTGTGTCTATGTTCATAAAGGATACTGATCTGTAATTTTCTTTTTGTTACATTTTTGTCAGATTTTTGTATCTGAATTATGTTAGTCTCATAAAATTAATTTGGAAGAAGTATTACTTTCTTGAGTTTCTGAAAGTGTTTAAGATTAGTGTTGATAAAGTTCACCAGTAAAAAGTTGTGGGCATGGAATGTTGTGAGGAAATTTTTGATTATGAATTCCATGTCTTTAATAGATACAGAGTTATTCAGTTTATTTTTTCCATTTTGTGTCAGTTTCGCTAAGTAGTGTTCAAGGAACTTATCAGTTTCACCTAAGATACTAGATTTATTAAAATTAGATTATTTATAACATTCCCTTATTTTTCCTTTTAGTACCTGTTAGGTTTTTAGGGATAGTCCCTTTTTCACCCCGGTTATTGGTAATTTGTATTCCCTTTTTTTCTTAAATGTTCTAGCTAAAGTTTTTATCAACTTTGTTGATCTTCTTAAAGAATCAACTTACAGACTTTATTTTTCAGTATTATTTGCATTTATTTATTTCTGTTTTGTTCTTTTTAATTTTTTCCTTTCACTTGCTTTGAGTTTAGTCGTCTTTTTCTAGGGTTTTTGTTTTGTTTTGTTTTGTTTTTAATTTATTTGACAGAGAGAGAGACAGCGAGAGAGGGAACACAAGCAGGGGAGTGGGAGAGGGAGAAGCAGACTTCCCGCCGAGCAGAGCGCCTGATGTGGGGCTCGATCCCAGGACCCTGGGATCATGACCTGAGCCGAAGGCAGATGCTTAACAACTGAGCCACCCAGGCGCCCCTAGTTTGTTTTTTTTTTTAAAGATTCATTTATTTATATGAGAGAGTGAGAGGGAGTGCGTGCATGCACGCGCACTCTCACACCTGCAGAGGGACGGTTGATGGGGCGGCAGAAGGAGAGAATCCTCAAGCAGACTCCTTGCTGAGTGCAGAACCCAACATGTGGCTTGATCCCGAGATCATGACCTGAGCTGAAACCAAGAGTTGGATGCTTAACCCACGGAACCACCCAGGCGCCCCCCCTCCCCATTTTTTAAAGATTTATTTATATGGTCTTTTTCTAGTTTCTTAAGGGGACTTTATGTCATTGATTTTTAGATTTTTTTCCTAGTATAAACATTTACAGTTGTAAATTTCCCTCTGGCATCATGTTAGCATCTCACCAAGTTTTATTCTGTGGTATTTTCATTATCATTCAGCTCAAAACATTTTCTAATTTCTTCTGTGATTTCTTCTGTGACACACAGGTTCTACAGAAGTATATTCTTTAATTTCCAAGTATATGCTACAAAAAAGGGCAACCTTGGTAGAGAATAGTTAGTAAGGTGTGTGGGGGTGCTAGAATCACTTGGTCTGTTGCTGGACTCCAGGGCATAGTGGTCCTGATGACTCTTTTACTAAGAGCTTAAGGTTTGTCTCCTCAGTACTGGAAACCAGTGATGGGTTTTAAGCAGTGTGGGAACTGATCCCGGCAAGATGTGAGAGCTCTGTAAGAGCTGTTTAGTATTACTACTTTTACATCAGGGTTTCAGGAAGGTAATCCTGAGGGATATGGAGTGGAGGGGTTCAGACAATAGTACTGATAGGTTGTTAATTTCTTGATCAAAACTGTCCAGCAAGGGCTCATCTTGATTCTGCTATAAAAGATTCTGTTCTCCACAATTGAAAACATACAGAAGAATGGAAGACTCTCCCCAGTTGTGAACTATCAACTCTAATAGATTTAGAATGGATTGCTGAGCTCTGAGCATTAAACAGTAATGGTGTGAATACTCAGGGAATTCTTTCTTGAGAGAGTTCAGCTGTTTGCACTCTGAGAAAGACAGATTCATCTCCAAGGTTTGTCCTGGCCCTCTTGTGGAAGATGGCTTAAATGTTGGTGCCCCTGCACCCCCTCCCACATCCTTTTCTGCCCCTAAATCACTGTTTTTGCTTTCTCTGAGATACTGCTGGGACGTGTGTGCACAGTCAAGTTCTCTCTTGGTTTGTTTTTGTTTTTGTTTTTTTTTAAGATTTTATTTGGGATGCCTTGGTGGCTTAGTTGATTAAGCATCTGCCTTCAGCTCAGGTCATGATCCCAGAGTCCTGGGATGGGAGTCCCACATCGGGCTCCCTGCTCAGCGGGGAGCCTGCTTCTCCCTCTGCCTGCCGCTCCCCCTGCTTGTGCTTGCTCTCTCTCACTCTCTCTCTCTGACAAATAAAATCTTTAAAAAAAAAAAAGATTTATTTTTGCGAGAGAGAGAGCGAGCGAGAGCTTGCTCATGTGATAGCACAAGTAGGGGGAGGGGGTGGGTCAGAGAGAGAAATAGACTCCCACTGAGCAGGGAGCCCGATGCAGGACTCAATCCCAGAACCCTGGGATCTTGACCCAAGGCGAACGCAGACACTCAACCTACTGAGCCACCCAGGCGTCCCCAGTTCTCTCTTGTGACCCCAAATCAAGGATGAGGTGGCCTCCCTGCTGGGACTACTACTTTTTTTTTTTAATTAATTTTTTAAAAAGATTTTATTTATTTGTCAGAGAGAGAGAGCACGAGCAGGGGGAGGGGCAGAGGAAGTGGGAGAAGCAGGCTCCCCACTGAGCAAGGAGCCCGATGGGGACTCGATCCCAGGACCCTTAGATCATGACCTGAGCTGAAGGCAGACACTTAACCAACTGAGCCACCCAGGCATCCCATGGGACTACTTTTTTAGCATAAATTCTTCTAGGTACTCTTCATCTACCCCTGTGCTCTTTTTGCCAGAGAACCTTTTGGAACCTGACTTCCCTATAGATTCCCTGGTGTCCATTATAGGGCAAGGCACAGTCACACTGCATTTTGTTTAAATTAATAGTCTCTGAGTTCCTTTAGGTTTATAATGGATTACTGAGGGAAAGTCCCTGGTTTTCTATGATATGCTGTGGACATAATATGGGCCATTTTCACACCTCCATCTGTGATGTGGAGATCACAGTAGCACTTCCTGCAGAAGGCTGGTGGGAGGTGCATATAGCTGACACATGTGTGCCTCTTACCGTGTATATATTGCTGTATTCTTGGCTGTCGGCACTGAAAGAATAGATTCATATACTCCACTGTCAGTTTCATAAAGTGCTAGATGTATCCTCTTTTCACATAATCTCTTCTCACCAAAACTCAACTCTGCTGGGATATTCTGAGTTGGTCATTAGTGGACTTGCAGTCATTAATAAAATTTCTGTTTCAACAGAGGGCCGTGTTTTCCATAGGTGGGCTGCATGTGGTGTGCAAATTCTGAGGTTTTGTTGCTGCTGTTAAGTGCTGTTCAAATCAAAGGATCAGACTAGATAGAGTGGTAAAATTCTTTTTCCTAAGAAAAGTTGAGGAGTTCGATTTTGAAAATCCACAGATTAAGATAAGATGTCACTTAATGATCGGCATCTGTTGAGGGGTCACCCTCTCTTCAGTTCTAGGCTCTGTGGATCTGTGAGAGGCAGCCTGACCCCTGTTTTTAGCTCACAGGCCCCACCTAAGCCATCTGTGGTGAGGAAGGCGGGGGTGGGGGTGGCTGCTGGACATGGTCAGGACTCCTATGGTTTCCCGGGTGGTTTAGTGCCTTTGTCAGGACCTAATAGCCACTGCATGCCAAGACATTTAGAAGTCAGGACAGAAAATGGTGTAGGGCTGATTGGGCCCCATTAGGTAAGAAGTGGTAGAAAAGGCTCCAGTGAGGAGGTCATCCCAAACAGTATCACTATCAGGTTAAAAAAAAAAACAAAAAACTGTAGTCAGAAGTTATATTCAAAGCAGTTATTTAACTTTAAACCATATGTTTTGTCTCTGTTTTCATTTTGTGATAGTGGTTTGCTGTGGATAAATAGTTTTGTTATGGCTACAGTTAGAAGAAATGTCAGTTACAATTCAGGAATCCTAGACCTAAAGTCTCCATGGTCCTCAAGAGGAAAATACTACAGCAACATGTATGAGTCAGATGGCTGTTACCTTGCATGGAAGGGATGTGGGGACCCCCACCCTTAGTGAAATGTGTTATCTTGAGACCTTGGTTTTCTCCAGATGTACCTGGGCTGTAGGATAAAAAGGCATTCACTCACTGCACAGCCTTTGACACTGATTATGCACTGGGACATGCCCTTGTTTAGTAAGTGTGCACCTGTCTCCTTTCAGGAGTAACTTGAGCTCTAAGGGCAGGGATTACATGTTGGTCGCTGTGTCTTTCCCCCTGCAGTTCTTATCTGTGGACCAACTGCCTTAGAGTTCCTTGGTAGCTCCTGTTTAAAGAATCAGTCCAGTGGGCAGAGTACCAAGGTTCTGTGTGTTCTCTTGGCTCCCTGGCCTGAAGTGTGCTCCTTGTTTCTCCTTGATTCACTAGCACCCTTGTGCTATGTAGTGCTCTCCCTAGGAAGCCTGATCTAGACCTCTAAACACAACCCTGTCTTTTGTGGCTCTACTCTAGTCTTGACCACCTCAGGGTGTTCCTTTTTGTTACTAGCCTGCCTAATCTGCTTCCCCTCTCCCCCCCACCCTTTTTAAGAGAGAGAGAGAGCATGCGTGTGCGGGAGCCCAGGACGGGCAGAGGGGGAGAGAGAATCCCAAGCAGACTCTCCAGTCAGCACAGAGCCCAACGCGGAGCTCTTTTCTCACAACCATGAGATCATGACCTGAGCTGTAATCAAGAGTTCAAACGCTTAACTGACTGTGAGCCACCCAGGCGCCCTAGTCTTCTTTCCCTATTAACAACATTGTGGCTATAACATGTACATGCTTTCTTACTACTGGCTTCTTTAGCCTGACGTTAGAATGTGAACTTTCTATGTCAATAAACTTATTTCTGTAACATCCTTTTCAATGACTGCATACTAAATCATTGCATAGACCTATCATATATTATTTACCTAGTTCCTTTTCGTTGGACATTTAGTAATTTTTAATTTTTTACTCTTGTAAAACACTGTGGTACACGTATTCCTCTATGATTTCCTCAGAAAAATTTACAGAAGTAGAATTGCTAGCTCAGAGCACCTTCTGAGGCTTTTTGATAGCCACAACCAGTGTGCTTTAAAATATAGGGGCCACAAAAGCTGTCCATAGGCTTTTTTTTTATTATTATTCATTTATTTGACAGAGAGAAAAAGCAGGGGGAGCGGCAGGCAGCAGGAGAGGGAGAAGCAGGCTCCCCCGCAAGCTAGGGGCTCCTGTCCATAGGCTTTTAAATCATACTTGCAATCAGGGCTCATTGGTTACCAGGAATTTGGAGGTTTTAGGCAGGGGTGTTTTGATATGCTGGATTTATACAAGAAGTCCAAGCCTGGAGATTTTCTGAGAATAACAGGCCTAACTAGAGGTGCACTTCCCATGTGTGGCCTCCTTCAGCAGCTTGAGGGAACATAGGCCACATTAGGGAGCACATAGCTCTTTTGCTTCAATTGGATGCTGGATTGTTATTGTAATGGTGGTTTTACTTCAGTTTCAACTCAAACTAATTACTTGGAAGTGTCATTAATGAAAACAAAGAAAAGTCAAAGAGATTCAGGAAAGATTATACTAAGATTATCACTAAGATTATAAGATTCTGAACTTAAAAGATGAAGCAGAGAACCAAGAGGAAGAATTTGGAAATCAAGCCTGGGCCTGCTGTAGACATGAATGTATGCACTTCTCAAAAAGTGGAGTTCTCTGAAAGAAACTACAGTTGTAATTTGATTTTTTTTTTTCTTTCTTCTTTCTAGGTATCTCATTCAGTTGCTAAACTTATATTAGTTAATTTCCACTGGCAAGTTGCAGAGATATTGGACAGGTAAGGTGTTTGGGGGAAGAGAGATGGCATTGCCCATAGCTTCTTTCTCTGCCCATCCACCCAGTGGTGATTATTGTTTATGTTTTGGAGTATATCCTTAACAATGTGCATATTATATATTTAAAACATTGGATCATATTGTATATCCTTTTATCTTCTCAGTACCTGGCGAACATTTTTTCATGATTGCATCATACTCTATCTCTGTTTCATTGCTGGCTCAGTATTTCATCGTATAGATGTCCCATGCTTTTTTTTTCTTTTCTTTTCTTTTCTTTTTTAAAGATTTATTTATTTATTTGACAGAGACACAGCAAGAGAGGAACACAAGCAGGGGGAGTGGGAGAGGGAGAAGCAGGCTTCCCACCAAAGCAGGGAGCCTGATGCGGGGCTCGATCCCAAGACCCTGGGATCATGACCTGAGCCGAAGGCAGACGCCTAACGACTGAGCCACCCAGGCGCCCCTGGATGTCCCATGCTTTTTTCCAAACCCCTGTTGTCAGTGAAGTTAGTTCATTTTTTTTATGCCGTTATGAATTTCTAATCAGTGCCCTTCTATATAACACTTGCTAACATCTCCATTTGTTTCTTTTGGATATATCAAGTGAGGAATGCAACATACTTTTAAATATTACCTTCAGAAAAGATAGGCCAGCTTACCACCAGAACCAGATCTCTAGAGGCACAGACCTTGGAGTCTCAGGATGTCCTGGAAGTTGTCAGGAGGAGGGGTTCCTCCTCCTGCTGCCCCCTCTGGGAAGAGTCACCATGCCCTGCCTGCAGAGGCACGTGCTTCTGTCTAGCGTAGGGTTTCTCACCCTTAGCATCCCTGCCTTTTGGGGTTAGATAATTCTTTTTGTGGGGCACTGTTCTGTGAATTGTAAGGTTTGGCAGAATCTCTGGCAGAATCCATTTGAAAAGACAAAATAACAATAAAAAATGAGCAAAAGACAGAACAATCATTTCATAGAAAATAAAGCATGAACAGCCATTAACATGAAAAGATGCTCAACCTCCATAATAATCTGGGACACTGAAATTAGCACCCGGAGCCTTTGAAATAAAAAATGTCTCCAAGTAACCCCTGGAGAACAAAATTGCCACTAGTGAGATTCACTGGGCACATCCCTGCCCTTTCACACACTAGAGAGTCTTTCCTTATATGGTGTGATCCATTTATCTGCAAAGGAAGGTCGTGCCTTTCCTTCTCCAGGCTAAACATAACTGAGATGGCTGTACCTGCTGGAGCAGCTCAACCCACTCAGGGAGGAGCAAGTACGCTCCTGATTTCACTAACTGAACTCTTCACTCTGTATCCCCAAGAGGCGAATACATTTAGGTAGACTTTGAAGTGAACTTCCACTGTCTGCACTGCTGTTTCTACTACCCAGAATTTGGACCCATGTAGGTTCCAGCAGTGGGGTGTATCTCACTGTCCAACTCTGTAGCCTAACTTGGGGATAGACAAGATGGCTAAGGATATTAACAATACTAGTGTGAGAAGTAGGAATAAAAGCAGTTGAAGGAGGCATTCTGACTAGGTAGAATAAGGAAGTCATGTATATGAGACATTCTTCCCTGCTCAGCTTCCTGGATTCTGGGTAATGAGTTTTCCTGGGTTTTGTGTGACACTTTTATTGCCACATGGTAATTTTTTTTATTTTTATTATTTTTTTAAGCTGCTTTATTTATTTTAGAGAGAGAGTGTGTTAGAGCAGGGGGAGGGGCAGAGGGAGAGAGAAAGAATCTCCAGCAGACTTCCCACAGAGCCTGATGAGGGGCTCTATCCCAGGACCCTGAGCTCATGACCTGGGCCAAAATCAAGAGTCGGACGTTTAACTGACTGAGCCACCCAGGCACTCCTGTTTTTATTTTTAAATGTATATATTCCATATCTCATTCCAGAAAGGAATTAAATTTTTATTATGAAATGTTTCTTTTTCAAAAATGTATGTATGTGCACACGTGTGTGATGTGTGTAGGTTTTAAAGAATGATAAAGCAAACATACTTAAGTATCCCCCCAAATAAGAAACCCTCTGACCTTTATTCAGAAGCCTCTGATGGCAGTGTCTGCCTGGCCACATCCCCTTCCTTCCCCTCCAAAGTGATCAGTATCTTGAATTCGGTATTGATCATTTTCTTATTCATTGTTTTTTTTTTCTTTTTTTTAAGATTTTATTTATTTATTGGGACGCCTGGGTGGCTCAGTTGGTTAAGCGGCTGCCTTCAGCTCAGGTCATGATCCCAGGGTCCTGGGATCGAGCCCCGCGTTGGGTTCCCTGCCCGGCAGGAAGCCTGCTTCTCCCTCTCCCACTCCCCCTGCTTGTGTTCCCTCTCTCACTGTGTCTCTCTCTGTCAAATAAATAAAATCCTTAAAAAAAAAAAGATTTTATTTATTAGAGAGAGAGAGTACAAGCAGGGAGAGCAGTAGAGGGAGAGAGAGGAGCAGGGAGCCCGCTGAGCAGGGAGCCCGATGCGGGGCTCGATCCCAGGACCCCAGGATCATGACCTGAGCCAAAGGCAGACGCTTAACCGACTGAGCCACCTAGGCACCCCTTCTTATTCTTAAATTATATATCCTTTAGTTTTGTATGATTTTGTGTTTTTGTTTTTGTTTTTTTAAGTAGGCTCCATTCCCAGCATGGAGCCCAGCACAGGGCTTGAACTCATGACCATTGAGATCAAGACCTGAGCTGAGATCAAGAGTCGGATGCTTAATCAACTGAGCCACCCAGGTACCCCTAGTTTTCTATGTTTTTAGAACTTTACAGACATGGAATCATGCTGTATGTGTTCTTCAACTTTTAAAATTAACAAGGCTGCATTTTATGACATCTTATCCATATTCCTGTCAAAAACCATTTGTGAGTTTTAGTTTTTTGCTGTTACAAATAATGCAGCTCTGAAAACTCTTGTGCATGACTCCTAGTGTCATATATTTTTCTACGGTTGAGTATAGAAAGTGAGGGTATCTGTTCCTTAGCTTTACTAGATAGCAAAATGTTTCCAAAGTGATTGTATCGTGTTACATGCCTCCCAGTGGTATATGAGTGTTCCTGATGCTGTCAGACTTGAAGTTTTACAATCTGCTGGGTATAAATGACATATAATTGTGTCCCAGATTATTATGGAGGTTGAGCATCTTTTCTTGTTAAGGACCATTCATGCTTTCTTTTCTGTGAAATGCTTGCTCTGTCTTTGCCCATTTTTTATTGTTATTTTGTCTTTTCAAATGGACTTGGAGGAAGTTTTCTTTTTATTTATTCTGAATATCAGTCTTTTGCCAATTATATATGTATTGAATTATCTTCCATTTATAGCCTGGCTTTTCACTTCATGGTGTTCTGGTGACCTGAACTTCTTAAATGTAACATAATTGGTCAGAGTTTCCCTTTATGCTTTGCATTTTTTTTTAAGTTTTTATTTAAGTAATCTCTACACCCAATGTGAGCTTGAACCCACAACCCCAAGATCAAGAATCGCATGCTCCACCGACTGAGCCAACCAGGTACCCCTGCATATTCTTTGTCTTAAGATATCCTTTCCTATTCTGAAGACACAGAGATATTTCCAGAAAGGAGTTGAAAACAGACATGGTCCTTCATAAGTATTTTTCTTACAGTTTGGTGTCTCTGAATCAGGGTTATCATTCTCATACCAGTTGAGGGCTAAAAATTGAAAGAGATGGGGCGCCTGGGTGGCTCAGTTGTTAAGCGTCTGCCTTTGGCTCAGGTCATGATCCCAGGGTCCTGGGATCGAGCCCCACATTGGGCTCCCTGCTCAGCGGGGAGCCTGCTTCTCCCTCTCCCATTCCCCGTTTGTGTTCCCTCTCTCGCTGTGTCTCTCTCTGTCAAATAAATAAAATATTTAAAAAAATAAAATTAAAAAATGGAAAGAGAAAACTATTTATACCAAAGTGAAAGGAAGCTTGGTACTGTCAGAAGGTAATTAGAGACAAAGACACTTTAGTGCAAATGCAGCACTTGTTGGTCTCATCTGGTTTTGTTCAGAGGTTAAAACGTTTGCCTTCGTTTCTGAATCCCTTTATTTCTGCTTTTTGTTTTGTAGATACAAGTCTAATTCTGCTCAGCTGCTCGTTGAGGCTCGAGTTCAGCCCAGTCCCTCGAAACATGTGAGTATCTCCCACCTGAGCAAGGCTTCTCCTGACACACATGGCTCTTGCTGTGGCTTATGGTGTTACTGAGAACCATCTTGCTTTGTGTATAGTAGAACATGCCTGAGATTTTTGTTCCAGTATGGGCCTAAATCTTCCATTTCCATTTTAGTTTAAAGAGTTTCCTCATGGATGAAGAATAAATCATTGCCAGTCCTGGGGCCCTCTCCAGCCTCACCTTCCTCTTTACACACAGCCTGTACTCCATTCCTGCTGGGTTCCTTGGTGTTCCCAAGCTCACCACATGCCTCTTTGACTGCTTGTGCCAGCCCTGGCCTGGAATGTCTTGACCCTGTCCCCATCTTTGCTTGTGGGAATGGAACTCATCTTTAAAGACCCAAATCAGGCTGTCTCTCACAAAGCCTGTGATCTCTCCTCTCCAAACACCTCTAGTTATGTCTTGAAATCTTTACCTGTGTGATGTAGTGAGTCACTCATCTTTTTCAGCTCCCCTACCAGACTGTGTGCTTTATGGTTAGGAACCATATCTTACTATGCATAGCAATGTCCTCTGTATTTAGGAGTTTGACAGACATTTGTCAAATGAGTAAGGGCCATGTCGAAAGCACTCTTTAGGAGGGAGAATCAGGGTTCAAATTACCACATAACTTTGTAGCTCTCAGGAGAAAATTTCCAGAAGCATATTGGATAAACATGAGAATACAGCCTTTTTCCTTCCAATTGTTTATTGTATTCCCAGTGAACTATCCAGAACCTAATGTAAACCCGTAGTGGACTTCTGGCTTGGGCCAGGGGTCCCACATTGTCTTTGTCTGCCAGATCATATAGCGTGGCATGGATTCTGGAGTTCAAGCTTTGCAGTTATTTGCCCACATCCTGGAAGGTTTCTTCCCTAGTAGGAGCCTTCCTCATCCCTCTAAATTAATTGTATATGACATCTCTGCAGTGTGTTAAGGATGAGTTGTGAGTTAGTAAAAACTGTAAAGTTTTATGTTTTGGGCATATCTATGGGAAAAGCACTATCTTTGACAAGTAAACCTGCAATGTGGTCTTGTTAGAAGCTTGAGTAGCAGCTCTGTGCACCAAATGGGGCGGTTCATAAAAGAAAACCAGTAGCCTCTAAAAGCAGAATTTGGACTGAATGACCTTTAAGGACCTTGGCAATTTGGAAATTCTGAGTTCTTCAGCCTGACATCATAAACTAATGTAAGTTCTCCTTTCAGCCTTCCTCTGCCTCTCTGAATCCTAGTGATTGTGCAAGCCCAGCTCATGTGCCACCTCCTTCAGGAAGCCTTCCTGATCTGTGCTTTCTGTTGAGAACTTTTGGGACCCACAGAGCCCACACATTGCAGTTGAGTTCTGACACTTGTTGCAGGGTCAGGCTCGCCTCCCATGCACCTGGCTGTGTCAGGCACCCCTGTGGCCTCCCAGGATCTGAAGGCCCCTCTTCGCTCATTTGGGTCTGCCTCTCCCCAGGTTCCCACGGCCCACCCCCCTCACCACTGCGCAGTGTGTATGCAGTTTGTGCGGAAGGAAAACCTACTTTCTCTGGCCTGTCAGCACCAGTTTTGCCGTAGCTGCTGGGAGCAGCACTGCTCAGTACTTGTCAAGGACGGCGTGGGTGTGGGTGAGTGTGCTGCAAAATCTGTAAAAGGCTGGCGTGAAGTATTTGTCTTCAGCTTTGCCCTTGCAGGGACTCAGGTCAACTGCTGTTTTCTTCTGAGCCTGATTGGGGTTTTTATTGTCAGAACCATTAGTTTCCAAACACACCAGGCTGAACAGTGGCAAGATTTTCCCCAGTCCTGAGCAAAATGAGAAGATTAAGGCTGTTGTTTGGGCATATATGTAAATGTTGGTGTGAGTGCAAGGTGAACTTAGGGGAGAACTCTCCTTTAAGCTGCCTCCCCTATCTTGATGCCCCAAGTGGTAGCTATAACTCAGAAACCCTCAGAGATTGCTGCTATTTAGGTAGCATAACACAAATCAGATTTGGTGATTGGTTATAGGAGTGTTTGTCATGCTATGACTTGATGGTATTAGAACTCAGTTAGCATTTACAGTATCTGCAGAATCTCATTGTGTTGGGTGGTAGTCACTTGAACGTAATACTAAATGTCACAAAACAAAATTGTTAGTCAAGAACCATACAGGATTTTTTTTTTTTTCTTTCTTTCTTTAATGAGAGACAGAGAGCATGAGAGGGAGGAGGGTCAGAGGGAGAAGCAGACTCCCTGCTGAGCAGGGAGCCCGATGGGGGACTCGATCCCGGGACTCCAGGATCATGACCTGAGCCGAAGGCAGTCGGTTAACCAACTGAGCCACCCAGGCGCCCTAGGATTTTTTTTTTTTAAGTTAATCTCTGCGCTCCATGGGGGGCTTGAACTCACATCCCTGAGATCAAGAGTCTCCTGCTCTACCAACTGAGCCAGACAGGTGCCCCAAGAACCATATAGGATTTTTTAGATGATACTGCTTTTTTAGTGGTGCTATTTGTGATATATATGTAATTTGAGGTAAATTTTAGTTGTGTCACTGCAAATACATTAATTTCTCTCTCTCTTTTTAAGATAAATTCTGTGGCTTCAGGGATTTCCTATGTGGAATCTGAATTTGTTGGGTGAACGCAGTGGGGAAATATATTATTGTCATGTCTTCTGCAGTGCAGTTATCCATCATGTTGTCTTTGTTCAACAGGAGTCTCTTGCATGGCTCAGGACTGCCCACTCCGAACACCAGAGGACTTCGTGTTTCCATTGCTGCCCAATGAAGAATTGAGAGACAAATACAGGCGCTACCTCTTTAGGGACTATGTGGAGGTATGACCAGCCCCTGTCGTTGCAAGTCTGTCTTCCTGGGCCTACCTTCCATCTCATGCTCACCACAGTCACTTTGTAGACAAGGCTGCCATTAGATGCTATAATTTGAAGAAAGAGCTCTTGGCTTTTACAAAGTGGAGAAGCCACTAGAGTGGTAGTGAGGAACACAGGCCCTGGAGTGAGGCTGACAATGACATGAATCCCAGGTCTGTTACTTCCTCGCTGTGTAGTCTTCCACCCTTTATTTGACCTCTCTGAGTCTTGGTTTTCTCTGGTAGAATGGTCAGGCCTCCTCCCCTTCTACACAGTTGCTTAAAATGTATTGTATGGCAGGGAATGAACAGGAGTCAGGGCTATCTCAGGAGTTGCTGTTGCATTTGGTTCACTGGGTGATTTATAAAGCACAGAGAAGGGGTATTGCTTTTTGTGCAATTTGAAAACTTGTCCAGGATTCCAGCGTGGTCAGTTTTGGATTCCCTCCCCTCCCTTGGGCTCCCGACTCAGGCTTGCAGCCTCCATGCAGCATAGTTCTCATAATTTTTGTCAATTGTGCCTGAGCTTACAAGATTGCCTAACGGGCTGGATCTTCTCGTACATGGGCTGCGGGATAAACAGTGCCTTGTTCCCTGTGCTGTTTGCTGCCTTTGATACATGCGTGAGGGTCATTGAGCCTCTCAGAGCTTTTGTTTTTGTTTTTGGGTAAAATTGGTGTGTAACATATTGGTTTCAGGTATACAACATAATAATTCAATATTTGTATATGCTACAAAGTGATCACCAAAGTAAGTCTAGTTACCATCCGTCACCATATAATTGACCCCCTTCACCCATTTCACCCACCCTATAACCCCCTTCCCCTTCTATTCTCTGTATCTTTGAGTTTTGTTTTGTTTATTCATTTTGTTTTTTAGATTCTGCACAGAAGTGAAATCATATGATACTTGTCTTTCTCGGTCTTATTTTACTTAGAATAATACTTTCAGATGCACAGCGGATTGGGCTATGTTCCTTTCCAGACCTGTGCACTTTCAGCTCACAGACACAGTTCTGTACTCCATTTTAAAATCTAGCCTTAGATCATTCTAGTGAGCTGCTACCTAGTTTTAGCTAAACATTCATAGGTCTTTAATATCTGCCTAATGCTGTTCTTTGTGACATCCTTTCTGAATTCCTATAGCCCCTTGATAGAAGTCATCGGCTGGAAGGACAGAAGGTGTTTGAGCTGCAGGGAAGTCTGATTTGGAAGCAGTGACTAGGGGATGTCCTCATTGTTTCCCCTTGGTGTGTTCACAGAGTCATTACCAGCTCCAGCTGTGCCCTGGTGCAGACTGCCCCATGGTTATTCGGGTACAGGAGCCTAGAGCTCGCCGAGTACAGTGCAATCGGTGCAACGAGGTGTTCTGGTAAGAGTGAGTGTGGGTGCTGAACAGCCCTGGGCTCCTGCCTTGTCCTCCAAAGCACCACTGCTGTTGCTGTGGGTGAGGGTGGGGCTGGGAAAGACAGGGTCTTTGAGACGAACTAGCAGCTCTGCTCCGAGGGGGCAGGGTATGTACCCAGCATCTCATGTTCCACGGGATGTTTGATAATGCTCAGTCTAGAAACAAAAAAGTGGCACAGATTCTTGGAGAATGTGCTATGGTTTGTGCTACTGAAACTCATGGCACAGAGATTGTCAATGTGGGTATGTATGTGCCTGCACAGATAATTGAGTATTACTGTGTTTGAAAGCTACAACCTTCGGTGTTCGAATCTTCCTCCATCTTGGCCTTTGTAGGCTAATTTTATAACACTATAATTCATAAAGGTAGTTTACGTCTACTTGGGGTTACTCCATTCAGTAGATACGGGGATAAAGTGTACTGAAGACTTACCGTGGGAAAGACATTATTCTCATCTCTTTACCTACATTGTCACAATTGTGTACAATTGATACTGTTGCCCTCATGTTATAGGGGAGGAAATGGAGATGCAAGGCAATGGCAGAGCCATAATTTAGGTCTGCATCTGTGTCTGTCCCTAATCATGCCTCCCTAAGATGATTCATGGTGGGGCTTCAGAGAAACTACGTGGAAAATGGGGTGTGTGTGCATGTGTTCTTGCCTTTCAAACCATTGTTGAGGGAGTCTTTGGCTCACCAAAGATTAAAAACCACTAACATAAGGGTGCCTGGGTGGCTCTGTCAAGTGTCCGACTCTTGATTTCAGCTCTGGTCTTGATGTCAGGGTCGTGAGTTCAAGCCCCATGTTGGGCTCCATGCTAGGCGTAGAGCTTACCTTAAAAATAAATAAATAAGGGCGCCTGGGTGGCTCAGTCGTTGGGCGTCTGCCTTCGGCTCAGGTCATGATCCCAGGGTCCTGGGATCGAGTCCCACATCGGGCTCCCTGCTCGGCGGGAGGCCTGCTTCTCCCTCTCCCACTCCCCCTGCTTGTGTTCCTGCTCTCGCTACCTCTCTGTCAAATAAATAAATAAAATCTTAAAATAAAAAGAAAAAAAAAAAAAAAAAGAGAGAGGAAAAAAAAAAATAAATAAATAAATAAAAAAGAACCACTAATGTAGTTGCTCTCCATCCTTTGTGTCCCACTTTTTTTTGTTTTAAGATTTTTTTTATTTGACAGAGAGTGAGAGAGCACAGGCAGAGGGAGAGGGAGAAGCAGGCTCCCCGCTGAGCAGAGAGCCTGACACGGGACTCAGTCCCAGGACCCTGAGATCATGACCTGAGCCGAAGGCAGACACTTAACCAACCAAGCCACCCAGGTGCCCCTGTGTCCCACATTATGAGCTTCTTTCCCTGGGACATGTGTTAGGCTGTTTGCCTGAGTGCCTTTACTATCCAAACGTTGTGTTAGCTTGGACAAAAGGGAAATTAAAAAATGGAAGCCTAGCTGGATGAGTTGTTGGAGTGTTTTCTTTTCTGATTTTAAGTTTCAGGCATTGTCAGAGGTATCATGGCCCTGCAGACTGAACAGGTGCTGTCATGTGTACATCATGTGCACATCTGGCTGGAGTTAAGTCAAGGCTCCCAAAAAGTGGATCTTGGTTTTGCTTGGGTCTGAGCTGAGTTATCTGTCTCAGAGCACCTCACCATGTCCTTTGAGAAACTGAACTCTGAATTTGACATCCTTTAAGGGAGGGTTAACACCACACAGGATATTTAAGACAGAAGCATTTTATTTGGGTTTATTAAGAGTGTGTCTTAGAAGTGCTTAGATTGAAGAGAAATTCGTACAGTATTTCATCATAGCCCTGGGTAAGTAAAGATCCCAAAGGCCTTGAGAGGTGACTTGACTTTTTTGAAAAACTCAAATTCAGGATCTGTTGGCTTGGACAGAAGGAAAATTGAAAACATGGGACCCTGACCTAACAGTTATTTGAATGTTTTTCTTTTCTGGTTTTAAGTTTCAAGTGTCGTCAGATGTATCACGCCCCCACAGACTGCGCCACAATCCGGAAATGGCTCACGAAGTGTGCAGACGACTCTGAAACAGCCAACTACATTAGTGCTCACACTAAAGACGTAAGGACTGTATCTTACCTGTCATGGATCTGCCCTCCTTAATGCTGCCTAGGGCCTCACCCAGGAGGCTGGCCATTGAGAGCAGAACACCCAGGGCCCCAGGGCCTTTGCTGGAGGCTGCAGACCCTTGCCCAAAGTTGGCAGAGTTTGCAGCGGACTATCATAGCATGTGTTGGATGCATTTATTTTAATAAAATACTGAACTACCTGGAAAAGTTTGACTCATATGGTGACTAATTAGAGGAAAACCTGGGTTTTTTTTAATGCCTCCCAGGCTTTAACAGCCCTGGGAGGGAGGTGGTTGATAGCAACGTGTAGTAAAGAGCAAGGCTCTGATGCAAGCCCAGGCATGCCCAGTTCTCATTCTGAAACTTCCCATGGGAAAACATGGCCCTCAGCCCCTTGAGCCCTGGGTGACTCAGCACCTACCCTGTGCTGGTCATGTGCTGAGTTGCTGCACTCACAGCATAGCCGTGACCGTGACCTCATTAAACATAGTCTGCTTTGTGGCAGTGGGAGAGCAGAGCGTCAGACTGGTCTCTGCATTGCTGCCGAGGTTGGGGCATCTCTCAGATGAGAGCAAGTGAGCTTTAGAGGTGGTTTCCTTCCCCTCTTGTGGAAGCAGAAGTCCAGGCAAGCTGACCAGGACTTGGTCCAGTGTGGCAGATCGTGTGTTGCTTTGGCATTCTTCCCAAGCAGGAAGGCTTTGTGCTGACTCAGCTTGTGCTTAATCTGAGCAGCCTCGTGGCAGAGACAGATGGTGGAAGACTTAGTGGGGCTCAGCCAGTGCTTGGAGTGTTTCAGAGCCAAATGTGCTGACCTCATTTCCTTGAATTGCTGTTCCAGCCTCAGCGACCCGCCACATTTAAGTGAGATGCTCCTCCCCACAAGGGCTCGCACGATGAGCTACTGGGCACGGGTGCCAGGAGCTTTGTGTAATTTGTCTTAGAACCGGCCTGGTGGTGTGTGAGCCTAATGGGGCCCTTCTGTCTCCTCAGTGTCCCAAGTGCAACATCTGCATTGAGAAGAACGGAGGCTGCAATCACATGGTGAGCAGAAGCCCGTACCCTTTGCATATGTGCCATGGAGCCTTTGGTCAGCCTGCCCTTAACATGTTCTCTTCTGTTTCCCTCTGACAGCAATGCTCCAAGTGTAAACACGGTGAGTCCCGGGCGTGGTACACAAGGCCCAGGGGCACAGTCTGCGTTTCTTGTGCCTGGGCCTCCACTGTTCAGTGAGTGCTTTTGTAGTGAAGTGACAAAGGGCAGCCTCAGTCACTTACAGTACCCAGCCTAAAGCAGCTCTTGATTTTTCACTTACTCCTTTCTGGTGCCTCTTACAATCTCACTGCCGTCTTGCTGACACAGATAGTCAGAAGTCAAGGTTGGGATGACTCTTAGACCTTAATGATCCTCAGTCATCCAAGAAGATTTTAGTGTGCTCTTTTTACTTTTGCCAAGGCAGGTAAGTAATGTGGGGTTTATCTGTGCTACCTTACAGGTACCTTTTTACAACAGGCTGTTTTATTGGAGGGAGTAACAGAAGAGTCTTCCTTCGAGGTTTTACAAAGTTTCCACACGGGCTTCTGATTTGGCCTTTTACATCTCCTTCGTCCATCAGGAGTAGCTTACATGGAACCTATTGGTTTTGCTTTCCTTCCTGCCAGATGAAGTAAAGAAATAAAATTTGTTCAAGTAGAAAGTACGTCCAAACAGGTCTCCTACACAGCAGCTTCAATGCTGACCAGAGGCCCTGAGGGTTCCTCTTTGTAAGGGTCCATCTAATGGTATTCCTGTGTTTTCCCAGGAAACATTCCCGTAATCAGAATGGACATGGCAAGGTGTTAGAGGGGAACAGTGACAGTGAAGTGTAGAATGAAGATAGGCCGTGGGTAGTGGCATATTTCCTCTGTGGTATCCCACTCTGTCTTTGTGTGTTTGAGTGAGAGGGACGTGTATCATCCACTTAGAACAGTGCATAAGACTTGCATACAGTTTAAAGAGAAATGGCAAGTGAACACCCCGGTGCCCATCATATTCCTTGTACCCAAGAAGTCCCCTGTGTGTCCCTCCCTGTAAGTCTCCCCATCCCTCACCACCCAGAGTTAGCTGCCATCCCTTGCATTCCTGTATCGTGACCACCTATACGGGCAGCCCTAAGCAGTGTAGTAGTATTTAAGACCGTACCAAATACCACCTAGCTAATTAAGGAGATAGCGGTATTGCCGCTGTTTAGTGAAGGCTCCCAAGAGAAGAGAACGACTTCTGGGTCTCTGAGGGTCTCCCTAAATTTTATATGAGGTCCTTTGGAGAAGTCAGTGAGCCAACTTGAATCCTGGGAAACAGAGTTTACCCATCGTCAGGGTCTTTGTCAGGGACAGGATATAGACCAGACAGGATAGAGATGGAGCCATCTAACAGCACTGTGGTTGGCCCCTCTCCGTTAGACCACAGTAATTTATGGATGTTTGGTGGATCTTTATTTTTCCCTCTTCACTTCCTCAGTGTAGACGCAGACTCATAATTCTGAGCAGGAACTATTGGGTAGCTGTTGGTTTTATAGAACTGTTCTTTAAAAAAAAAAAAAATGACATAATAGCAGAAAGCCTTTATTCCCAGCTTTGTGTACAAAATCTTCTTAGGACAGGTGGCTATTGTTCATATTGGCAAGGAAAGGCTACAGGGACAGTGTTATGTGACAAAGAGGAGAGGTGCACTTTCCTCCTGGAAAGAGGCACCCTTAGGAAGTTCTGGTCAGGTCACAACCCCGCCCCACGCCCCTTTCACAGGATCTGTCTGTCCCACTGCTTTGCCTTTGGAGGAATGCGGGCTTATCTTTTGGGTATAAATGCCTCATTTTCTATTCTTTGCAGACTTCTGCTGGATGTGTCTAGGAGATTGGAAGACCCATGGCAGCGAGTACTATGAGTGCAGTCGGTACAAGGAGAACCCCGACATTGTCAACCAGAGCCAACAAGCGCAGGCCAGGGAGGCCCTCAAGAAGTACTTGTTCTACTTTGAGAGGGTAGGCATCTTCTCCTGCGGCTGCTCCTCATGAGTGGGCTTCTTCCCACTGGCCTGCTGAGGCAGAATTCCCAGGGACTGGTCTGCCGGTCTGTGCACACAGAAGTCAGGGAGAGGAGCTCCTGCAGTGGGCCTGAGTGGTGCTTCCATAAATGTGACTTCCGGGCTCCACAGGGCAGCCACAACCAACAGTGCTCTTTGAATGACGGATTGAAGAACAATGACGGGACCATCAGATAGTCTTTTCCATCCAGTACCATCTTAATCAAATTTAGAGGGCCCTTCCTCCCAGGAAGACCCTTCAGAAGCCCAAAGAGGGTGGCACATTTACTTTCTAAACACAGTAGACCAGCGGGTGCCTAGCTTTGTTTAGTCTTCAGGGCTGAAGCCCTGTTGCCCTAGATGGTAGAGTGATATGGCTGGCAGGCCACTGCTTAGGACAGGGTTAGTAGTATGGACTGAGGAAGTTCCCCTCCTGGGGCGCTTGAATGGCTCCGTCGACTGGGCGGCCGACTCGTGATTTCAGCTCAGGTCAGGATCTCAGGGCCCTGGGATCAGCCCACATTGGGCTCTGCACTCGGCAGGGAGCCTGCTTTTCTCAGTCTCCCTCTGCCCCTCCACCCTGCTCCGCATGCGCGCGCTCTCTCTCTCTCAAATAAATAAATCTTTAAAAAAGAAGAAGAAGTCCTCCTCCTGCACTTGCAAGGACAGACAGTCCCCATAAGTTAGATGAAGCTGTGGCCATGCTGTGCCAGCCAAGGTGTCTATTCTGAACTTCTGTCAGGACTTGTGCACCTTTCTCTATACCCTGTAGTGGGAAAACCACAACAAGAGCTTGCAGCTGGAGGCACAGACCTATCAGCGGATTCATGAAAAGATTCAGGAGAGAGTCATGAATAATCTGGGGACGTGGATCGACTGGCAGTACCTACAGAATGCTGCCAAGCTCTTGGCCAAGGTCTGTACCACCTCCCTCTTCTGATCCCTGGCCCAGCGCCTGGCCCTGTCAGGCCCAGACGTCTGAGGGTGGGAGGCACTGTATGGGGCAAGGGAACACAGTACTTTGTGTCGCTCTACATGCTTCTGCTTCTGGGCCCACATTTCCCTGGGCTATGCCCACTGAGGACCCAGCCTGCTGCTGGCTGCCAGGGGATTTCCAAGAAGAGTATTCCACTGCCTCAGCCATAGGGAAGGAACTGCAGGGAAAACTAGAGCCCTTTTCTTCTTTTGTCCCATCCATGCATCACTCCAAAGAAACTAAGAGATTGTCTTTGGACAAGTATGAGATAGATGTGTGGACTCTGATGTCCGACCCGAAGGAAGAGCCATTGAGGCAGCTGCTGGTAATAAATCACAGTTTGAAAAAGGAACTGTGGGGTGTTCTGTGACCATTTCTGTTTCAGCTTTCTCCATGTTGTCCCCCAGTTCATCCTTGATTTGGCTTGGCCTCATTCCTTTGAGCCCATATCTGTAGAGCCAGGCTAACTTGCACGGTAGGGTAAGAATTGTGAAAGCCACCTGAGATGCGTGCGGGTTAGGTTCACACATGCAGGCCTTCTCTCTTCTGTTGTAGTGCCGATACACCCTGCAGTACACTTACCCGTATGCCTACTACATGGAGTCTGGACCCAGGAAGAAGCTGGTAAGGCCAAGCAGTCCTCCGCTCTGCCCTCTTAGCTTCAGAGGTATCCTCGTCTACCCGCACTTTCCCGGAGAGTGGGGACCAGACCCTGGTTGTTGGGAGGGCAAAACAAAGCTGTCAGTTTTAAAAAGTTTAGCTCTCCTGGGGCACCTGGGTGGCTCAGTCAGTTAAGCATCTGACTCTTAGTTTGGGCTCAGGTTATGATCTCAGGGTGGTGAGATTGAGCCCTGCTCCACGCTCATCACAGAGCCTGCTTAAGATTCTCTCTTTCACCCCTGTGTGCATATGCGCTCGCTCTCGCTCTCTCTCTTTTAAAAAAAAAAAAAAGTTCAGTTCTCCTGTAGGCATCTCTAAAATAGACTTCAGGCCCTGGCTTTGTGTGTAATATCAAGGCAGATATACCAAAGCCCCTGAATGGCCATAGTTATAGGACAACTGGCTAAAAAGCTCTTGGGAGGCCGGCACCCATGCTTTAGGAGGATACCCAGTATGCATGTTCCTAAATTATAGTGGACTTTTTTGCATCTTTGTTTAATTCTTTATCTTAGATATGGGTTGTTTCCCCTGATTATAAAGTAATTCACATTTATTGCTTAAATGTTGGAAGACAGAAAAACATTTACATCATCCATAATCCCACCAGAAAGACATGGCTACTGTTAGCATTTTTCAGCCTTTTAAAATTATTTCTACATTTAATGTTAATTATATACATGACATTCTATTGTTACAACCATTTATTGTTGCAGCTGTCCTTATTTACCAGGCTGGTAAATACTATTTTTAATATGTGCATAAATGTTTCATTATATGGTTGTACCATCAGTTGGGGCGTTCATTGTTTCTCTTTTTCATTACTATAAATAAGACGTTGAGGGACATTTTGTGTATAATTGTACAACGGATGCACAATTACTAAGTCAAATGGTTTGAATATTTTTAAGACTTGATTTGCAGAAGGGCTGAAAAAATTAAGTATTCAGTGAATACCATGTCTACGAATATCCATTTTGACTTGTTTTTGCAGCCTCTGTTTCCCTGTATGTTGAGAATATTGTCTTCAGTGGCTTAAATTTTTTCCCCTTTCTTTTGGGGTAGAGGGTAAGTGGGGCCTTGCTGCTTGGCTGTACTCTTCAGGTAGCCTTTTTTTTTTTTTTTTTTTTAAGATTTTATTTATTTATTTGACAGAGAGAGACACAGCGAGAGAGGGAACACAAGCAGGGGGAGTGGGAGAGGGAGAAGCAGGCTCCCCATGGAGCAGGGAGCCCGATGTGGGGCTCGATCCCAGGACCCCGGGATCATGACCTGAGCCGAAGGCAGACGCTTAACAACTGAGCCACCCAGGCGCCCCTCAGGTAGCCTTTTGATGGGCTTCTGGCTCTGGCTGCAGGAACTAGCACTGCTCTCTGAGGACAGTCTCAGGGTTGTCTGTAGCTCATGCGAGCCTGAGGTGCTGCGTCTGCCCCTCCATCTGCAGGCCCTGCCCCGGCTGCAGCCCCTCTCCTTTTGACCCTCCTGCTCTGCCCATACAGTTTGAATACCAGCAGGCTCAGCTGGAGGCTGAGATCGAAAACCTGTCATGGAAAGTGGAGCGTGCAGACAGCTATGACAGAGGGGTGAGTGCCTGCCCCCTTCTTGGTCTCTCTGTTGCAGGCCAGGGAGGACTGGCTTGTTAACAGGTGACAGGGTTGTTAGCCTGTGGACCGGAAGCTGCTGCAGAGCAGGGTGGGAAGGGCAGTGCCTTGACCCCTCGAAGCCCCTGCCAGTGGTGGGGGTGGCTTTGGCTGTTTCGCACTCTCGGGACTGGGCCGTGCAAGCACCATCTTGCTTCCCTGCTGCAGGATTTAGAGAACCAGATGCACATAGCAGAGCAGCGGAGGAGAACCCTGCTGAAGGATTTCCATGACACCTAGATTGGGACACGGACGCGCTGGAGTGAGGACGATGTGGCTGCAAGGCCTCCCGGCTGCCGAACTGCATGCTGCAGGCTCTGCCTTTCACCACCTCAGGCAACAGCCAGGGCCCCACTCCTGACAGACACTGGCCACGCACCTGTTAGTCCATTTCTGTTTTCTTCTCATCTTTTTGCTTTTTGTTTCTACCAGGGTAGAGGCCATGTTGAATTGGCCTCTTTTCAGGACTTTTAATTCCCCCTGGATGGTTGTTGGGAGGGAGGGAGAGTTTTTTCTGAATGACTATTAATAGTATTAGATCATTACAACTTATGTAATTTTCAAAGGTTGTATAATTATACAAAAAAAAAAAAAAAAGGGCAAACCATAGAATTACACAGAACCCTTTTTAAAAATAAATTGGCATTGGAGTGTTTTACCCTCTAGCTATTTTACTTAGAATGTAACATGCTGCCTGCCCATCCTGCCTCAGAATGTCTCCTGCAAGAGGATTCCAGGGTGGTCTCTGTTTTCCAGATTCTCATGGGTTTGGCCACAGCTGGTGTCTCAGGAAGAGTGTGGGTGGCGGACGGTGGGGAATTGAGTTGGCCTGTGTAACGGGCATGGAGCACTGGCAGTCACATCATGCCTCCTGCCTGGTCCTTGGGGGACCCTTCTGTGGTCGGGTGCACCTGCCTTACCTTGCAGGGAGGAGATAATACAGAAAGGGGCCTTGTCACAGGGTGTTATTGTCTCCGATGGCACTGTGTGTCTGTGGGCTAATCTTTCTTCCAGGTTTACCCGGGTCTGGCCACTGAGGCCAGAGCCCACAGCAGAGCATAGGTGGGCTTGTGGCCCTCCAGACCAGGGGACATGAGTTCAGCACAGTGTTTCCTTTTGTCTCCTAAAGATAGAGATCTACTTTTAAAGGGAATTATTCCCCAGAATAAATTTGTTTTACCTTGGTCCCTTCTTTTGTGCCAGTGTTCCAGTAATATAACTAACCAGGTTCACACACGGCTGTCCATACCTGACACTGTCCTGCTGCACTGTTCTCTGGTGAACTTCAGGGTCAGAGTTGAGCGTGGCCCTCCCAAGGGCACAGGTCTTCCGGACTCAGGGGCCTTCTTTGCACAAGTGGTTTTCATATTATCAGGAGTGTGTTCTCCTCCTCCAGAGTGGCTGCTCTGGGGTCTGGAAGTTTGAGGCCAGGAGGGTCCTGGGTTTGCGGTTCCAGCTACTATGCTAGAAGGGCTGGCCAGGGGAGAGGGCCAGCTTTTGCACAGTTGAGTGCAAAGGAACAGGTGGTTGGTGTGGTGTCCTGCCTGTCCTGAACCTGGTCCTGTGTGCCTTTTAAAAGTTACATCTGTGATTCCTGGGGTTTTGTGGCTTTGTTCACTGCCTCCACTCTGAGGCTGGCAGAGCTGTCTATACTCAACAGGGCCTCTTTCACCTCCTGGAAGAGTTGCTTGGGAGATCTGTGAATATTACGGTGGAAGTTCTTTGATACTCAGACATTCTCACCTCAGTCAGCAATTTCCCAGGGACCATGTTAGCTGTAAACTGAATCACTCTTGAAGTCAGAGGACAGCTGTGATTCTTGGCATCGTGGGATATACGGCTGGCTGCAGGCTCCCTGTCTCCCCCTAGCCCCAACCCAGGCTTTGTCTCTTCCTGTCATCTGCAGGGGAGGGACTGTGGGGTGGAGTGGGAGAACAAGTTAGGAGTGCAGCACATGAGCCCAGAATTGAACAGCGGGGAGCTCACTGGAGGAGGAGGCTGCCTGCTGCAGGACCTAGGGGTCTGTGTCAATGCTGCATTGACGCATGGAAGATCCCGGCGTCTGGAGCCCTTACCTCTCCATTAGTCCTTTCCGTGTCACCGCCATGGCAGGGGCGCTGCAGCTCTGCGCCTTAAGTCACACCCTGGGCATCCTGGGCAGTTCTTGGACTGCACGGCTACCACGTGGTACACTTGTACCCAGCTGTGGCCCCAACCACTGGAGTTGCAGGAGGTTCTGTGCCCCCAGGGGCTGTCCTTTGGTAACATCATCAGGAAGATGGGAAAGGTCAGGCAGAATTGTTCTGCCCTACAAAGGATAGAAGATAACAGAAGGCACAGTGTTTTCATGAATTTACCATAATATCTTTGTTTTCTTCAAAGAAAAAGTTGAGGCAACATCCTCTGCTCAATGTTGAGTGTTTTATTCAAAATAAACAAAGTTTCTGATTATAAAGTTGTGTAGTCTTCCTTCCAAGGATCCAGGTAACCTCCTGAGCCAACACCCCAGGGGATTCTGGCCAGTGAGCACCAAATGAGGGCCTTCCTATTGATCGGCCCCCTCCTGTAGAGAGCTGTGAAGGTCCCACTGGCCTCTGTTCTGCCTGCCTTCTCTGTCTGGCTTTCTGAGGAGAGGGCATCTGTGGAGAGAAGTGGAATGTCCTGCGTATTTTTACTTTCCTCTCCCTCCTTGGGTTGCAGGCCATACCATTCCCCCCACAAAAAGATCCTGGGATAGTGGCAGAGTAAACTGGTGGGAATGCCCCACAGCTCCTGCAGAGGCCCTGAGTCCCTCATTTAGAAAACCCCCTGGGTCCCTCCAAAGCAGATATGGAAGCCTGGGTGGGAGTCGGGGGGGTGGCCTCACAGGGACTCGGGGGTTACAAAGATAGGACTCTAGACAGAAACCTGAGTGTGTGGAGTTTAATCCCAAGGACTGAGGACAGGAAATGGAGCTTGGGTTCTGAATTGAGGGAGTCCACACCTGTGGTGGCAAGAGTGGCAGCAACTTCAGTGATAGCTCAGAGGTTAAGGCTCCAAAGCTGTGGGCAGCAGGCACAGGACAGCAAGGCCAGAGAGGCCCTAGACATGCCAGTCTGAAGTCCACAGCTGCATCCCTGGTCCTCTGGGCTGCTGAGCCCCGTGCATGGCCTGGGCATACAATGGTGTGCAAAAGAGCCATGGGCTCTACCCTCTCAGAGCCTCCAGAACATGGGGGACAAAGATGGAATTGATCACTAGTGAATGTCTTCACTGAGGCAGCAAGGCCCAGGGCTAAAGGGTCATTCCTGGGGCACCTGGGTGGCTCAGTCGTTAAGCGTCTGCCTTCGGCTCGGGTCATGATCCCAGGGTCCTGAGATCGAGCCCTGCATCAGGCTCCCTGCTCCGCGGGAAGCCTGCTTCTCCCTCTGCCTGCTGCTCCCCCTGCTTGTGTGGTGTGTGTGTGTGTGTGTGTGTCTCTCTCTCTCCCCCACCCCATGTCAAATAAATGAAATCCTAAAAAAAAAAAAAAAAAGAAAATCTTTAAAAATGAACAAGAGAAGATAGCACATTCTAGCAAAGTCTAGAGGAGGGATGTTCCATGTAGTCTCCAGGGGCAACAATCAGAGCACTGTCCCTGTCCTGGGCTGTTTTGGGTACTGAGGACACAGCTAGTGGTCTTGACTTAGGGCAGTTTCTGTCCCCACAAGACAGTCACACTAATGGTGACTGAGCACTAAGCCACTTAGTCCTCACAGCAGCCCTGAGGTAGGTGCTGTCAGAGTACACCTCATGGAGCTGTTCAAAATACGAAGTAATTTGCTCAAGGTTACCACTGCTGGTAATGTTTGCTGTTAGAAACTGGAAATAAGGGGCGCCTGGGTGGCTCAGTCGGTTAAGCGTCTGCCTTCAGCTCAGGTCATGATCCCGGGGTTTGGGGATTGAGCCCCGCATCGGGCTCCCTGCTCAGCGGGGAGCCTGCTTCTCCCTCTGCCTGCCACTCCCCCCGTTTGTTCTCTCTCTCTCTCTCTCGCTCTATCTCAAATAGATAAATAAAATCTTATTAAAAAAAACAACCACCTGGAAATAAGTCCACTTTTTGTAATAGAGGTTAGAATACAGCACAAAAGCCCAGATGTGACTGCATCAGCAATTAAGGTGGGACTTCCACACCTGTGAGGTGAGCCAGCCTGAGGGGTGAAAAACTTTATGGCTCTTACTTTAAAATAATAAATTAAAAAATGGGGTGCCTGGCTGGCTCAGTAGGTAGAGCATGGGACTCTTTTTTTTTTTTTCAAGATTTTATTCACTTATTTGACAGAGACACAGCGAGAGAGGGAACACAAGCAGGGAGAGTGGGAGAGGGAGAAGCAGGCTTCCCATGGAGCAGGGAGCCCGATGCGGGGCTCGATCCCAGGACCCTGGGATCATGACCTGAGCCGAAGGCAGATGCTTAATGATTGAGCCACCCAGGCGCCCTGAGCATGGGACTCTTGATCTCAGGGTCGTGAGTTCAAGCCCCACACTGGGTGTGGAGCCTATTTAAAAAAGAGAGAAACCTGGGGCGCCTGGGTGGCTCAGTCAGTTAAGCCTCTGCCTTCGGCTCAGGTCATGATCCCAGGGTCCTGGGATCGAGCCCCACATCGGGCTCCCTGCTCAGTGGGGAGCCTGCTTCTCCCTCTCCCACTCCCGCTGCTTGTGTTCCCTCTCTCGCTGTGTCTCTCTCTGTCAAAAAAATAAAAAAAATAAAATATAAAAAAAAGAGAGAGAAACCTCATGGCCCTTAGGTAGCAACAGAGCCATAGGTTTTAAAAGGTCCAAGTTCCAGTTTATGATGTGGTTGTGAGATTCCCACAGCCAACAGCAGGTGGAGCAGAACTAGACAGTGAGCATTCCACACCCCCACCCCAGTGCCCCAGCAGGCTTGCCTTCTGTTGTCTGGTGATGAGTTAGAGAAGGAGCTGTGCATGGCAGTGGGCATAAGTCACTTGGGTACGGGAGATAGGAATATGGGAGAAAGGGTTCAGAAAAATAAGGAATATGAGGATTTGTGGTGATCTAATTATAGGTATTAAAAGGCTAAAGAGGAAATGGTCTCAACATTCATGGGTACCAGAAAACCATGACATCCTTGGTAAAACTGTGACTCGGTTAGTTGGTGTTTTTTGCATTAAAGAACTTAGGAAAGGGAACCTGGGTGGCTCAGTCAGTTAAGTGTCTGCCTTCAGCTCAGGTCATGATCTCAGGGTTCTGGGATCGAGCCCCACATTGGGCTCCTTGCTCCACGGGAGGCCTGCTTCTCCCTCTCCCACTCCCCCTGCTTGTGTTCCCTCTCTCACTGTGCCTCTCTCTGTCAGGTAAATAAATAAAATCTTTTTTAAAAATTAAAAAAAAATAAAGAACTTAGGAGATTACAAAAAGAAAAGAAAAAAGTTTAGGAGATTAATACGATTTGGGGAAAATGTACTTGTTTCGGTTGTGCTATATACTTGGAAGTTGAGAGAATTCTGACCTAACTAGAGTGGCTTAAAGACAAGCTGCAGGAAATTTGGACACTCCTAAGTTGGTAGTAGGATTTTTTTCCATTTGAATCCGAAACATTTCTTTTGTGGCCATTCTATGTATGTATGTATGTATGTACGTATGTATGTATGCTTTAGAATACATACTGCCTCTGTCCGCACCTCCAGGCACAGGAAGTCCAGGCTCGCCTGGTTACCTGCAGAGCTGTCTGTCCCCACTCCATCTGAAACAGAATGCTGGACCACTGATGGTGTTTGGTCAGCATCCCAACTTCGGCTGAACCATAACAATTCCCATTACCACCTCCCCCTCCTCCCCATTAGACACGTCCAGAATGTCTCCTTTGGTTAGGCAGTGTTTCTCTGTCGTATCCTAAGGAGATTGACAAGATTGTCCCTGAGGGTGGCTGGATGAGTGGATGCACCCATGTGCTTGGGCACTGGTGAAACCCGCCATTGTGCGTAGAATCTCTGAGAGAAGGAGGTGGGCCTACATTTGGAGCCCCTGGCCTGCTCTGGGGAGACCAGAAAATGCAGACCCCACTTTCCTGGAAGAAAACAGGTGGGAGAGGGGCTTGTTCACAGGGTAAAGGGAAAACCACTAGTGAGACCTGACTCAGTGGCGCTGCTCTTGTCTGCCTGTCCACCTGGAGGGGTCGGCTTCTGCCCTGGGGCCTGTGCATCTCTGCCTGAGGATAATCCAGCCCTAGAAGAGCAGGGAGCATGAAAATGCCCAGGCTTTGGCACTTGGCCACTGGTATGTCCTCCCACCTCCATACCTGGTGATGATCTGAGTTTCTTTCCTCTGAGGAGACTACAGCCACACCATCCTGAATGCGCCCAATCTTGTCTACTTTTTCTCGGAGGCAATGGTGTCTCAATTACAGAAAAGTCCCTTTCTCACAGAAAAGTGCCTTTCTCCCTCTTTCCCTGTGCCAGCTTTGAGGCAAGAAATGTTTCTGTGCACCAGAGCACCTGAATACCTGCTTGTTCCTGCAGGTTGTTGTTAGGGGTTTGAGCTTCCTGGTGCCAGGGCTCCTCCAGGAAGCCCTCTCTGACCACTACAGACTGGATCCCACGTCTGGATCCACGTGCGTCTACGCACGTATGCGACCTTGAACATCAGGCAGCTTCTTCCCAAGGCCTGACTCCTATAGGCCTCCCTGTGAGGTCCACCGACCTCAGAGCAGAACTCCAAGGCATTCTTGGCCTTCTAAGCTGGCGAACGACAGTGCCGAAAGCTGTGGGTCCTACACCATCACATGCGCAATCGTCGGCCTCTGCGGCGCCCCCAAACCGCCGCATTATTGAGTCATCTTTTGGCACGGCTTCGTCGCTATCACCCCACTCCCGGGAGCGAAGAGAGAAGTGCATCTTAACCAGGGGACGGAGAAACTACTAATGGGGTTTCCTATAATGGTGCCGCTCTTGTGCGCCTCTGCATTGCGGGTGGGGGAGAGGGTCGGCTTCTGCCCTGGGGACTGTGCATCTCCTCCTGACAGTAACCCACCCCGGGAAGAGAAACTCCAGCGTGGGCCGGGGTCCAGGGCGCAAGGGAGACGGAGCGCCGCGCAGGGGCTGGCGCGGGCGGCTCCAGCGGGTGCAGCATCCCCAGGCACGGTCTCCTAGAGACCGCGGCGCGCGCGGGCTCCGGGGCGGTTGTCCAGGCGACGGCGCGGCGCGGCGCGGCGCGGCGCGGGCATCTCCGCGGCCCCTCCCCTGGGCGTGCGCGCGACCGGGGCGCCATGGCGGCGGCGGTGGCGGCGGCGGCCCCGAGGTCGGAGGCCGCGAGTCCGCAGTGGGCGCCGCCTGGACACGAGCGGGCCCGCGCTGCGGCCGGGCTGGGCGACTGCGAGGACGCACCGGTCCGGCCGCTGTGCAAGCCCCGCGGCATCTGCTCGCGCGCCTACTTCCTGGTGCTGATGGTGTTCGTGCACCTGTACCTGGGCAACGTGCTGGCGCTTCTGCTCTTCGTGCACTACAGCAACGGCGACGAGAGCAGCGACCCCGGGCCCCAGCGCCGCGCCCAGGGCCCCGGGCCCGCGCCGACCCTGGATCCCCTCACGCGGCTCGAGGGCATCAAGGTGAGGACTCCCGTCTCGCCGCGCTCCAGGCCCTGCACGGCGAACCCGTGACGGCCGCCGCGCAGCCCACGACCTCCACGCTGCTCCCTGCGTCGTCTGCCCCGCGCGCCCCTCCCGCTCGTCGCGCTCGGGGCCGGGGTGCCTGTACCCTCCTTGGGTGGCGCGGCCTGGGGCCCGAACTGCCCGCAGTGCCCCTTTCCCTTAGGTGGGGCACGAGCGGAAGGTCCAGCTGGTCGCCGACAGGGATCACTTCATCCGAACCCTCAGCCTCAAGCCGCTGCTCTTTGGTAAGTCAGCTGGGCGCTCTTGGGAAGGGCCAGGGGCTGCGGTTTGGGGGGCGCCTGGAGGCTCGTTTTGGCCACGTGACTTCTGTTTTGAAAATGGCTGCTTCAAAGTAGCTCTTATCACCCAAAGGTTTCCCACAGTGAAGTACCAACCCCCACCTCTATAATAGGGTCACCGGGTGACCTTTCCACACTCCCCTCTCTGACCCCTACTCTGCAGCTGATCCTTCCATTACAGGGCTGGGCAATGTGACCCTGAGGCGATTGTCTAAACACTTCACTGAAACCATCTTTGGACACTTCCTGCCATCATTAATTCTGTCACATTCTAGAATTGGGGGAGGGTGGGAAAGACTGATAACCAGGTCCTAGCTGATCTCAGGGCCTCCGAGGAGGAATCTCACTCCCAACGTGGACCCTGTGGTCTGATGAGGGTTCTTAGGATGGAGTTGTGTTCTGCCATAAGTAGGCAAAAACTTCCAGTGTGACCTCATTTGGAATCAGCATCATAAGCTCACATTTTCTGAGCTCTGGTTATGTGCTAGGCTTCATGTGATAGTTTCAATTAATTCTTACAACCCCTCTGTGAGGTGGGTGTGGATCCCACCCTCAGGTTACTGGGTGGGAAAGTGAGACGCCAGGAGCTGGGGTTGGTTGGCCAGACTCATACAGCTAGTTCAGGGGCAAAGCTAGGATTAGAAACCAGGCAGCCTGCCTCTAGAGCCTGTACTCTATAGCCAACATGCTAGCTGAGAAGACTCTTGAAGTCCTTCAAAGACCACCAGTGCCAGCAAGGTGGCCAGACTCATGACCTCGCCCAGCATAGGTTTTCCCACCCAGCCCTGGGTACCCAGTCTCAGTGATACACTTACCTGCAGACCTGGGGCTGTTCCTGCCTGCTGGGGGATGATGCGGGTTAGGGGCTTTAAGGAGGGGGCTAGGGACCAAAGCAGAGCATTTGAGCACATGCCATTACCCCTGGGGCAGAGGGCCCTGGTTGAGAATTATGCCTAGACCTATGAGAACAATTTCATGTGCATACAGTCTAAAGGGAAATAAGTTATGTCGGTCCTGTTGTGGGAGGGGCCCTAAAAGGCTATTGTTACTATTATTATTACTACTGCATAAGGTTGGAGTCTGTGCCAAGTGCTATTTTAAGTGCTGGGAACATAGCACTGAACAAAATAGGAAAAAACAAACAAACCAAAAAACAACAATACACACACACCTAAAGCTGACATTCAAATAAGGAGACAGACAATAAACAAATACATATGGCATGTCAGATGGTGATAAATGATTGCAGACAGATAAGGCAGAATTTCAACTGGGGTGGAAACTCTTAATAGGGTGACCAAGATAGGCCTCCCCGTGAAAGATATTTGAGCAAAGACCTCTAGGAGCTATGGGATCAAGCCAGGTGGCTGTCAAGAAAGGGTGATCCAGGCAAAGGGAACAACACTCACCCCTTTGCTGCCACACTGACATGAACAGACATGTCTGAAGGGGTTGTGTTCTCAGCCTTCTTGGGAACTGTATGCACTTAATTCAGATGTATGTCAGGTTAAATGAACCCATAACTGTACCCCTCACCCCCTAACATGCAGCTGTTGCATCAAAGTCCTACAATGCAGAGAATGAGAAACCCAAACCCCATAAATGTAGGAAGCAGGAGAAATCTGATGCAAGGTAAACTGGTTCTGGTTAAGCCATCAGATGGGTCTGTGTATCCAGAAATTACGAGGGACATGGCTGGGAGAATTGGAGGGCTCCAGCTGCAGCAGGAACCTCCAGCTGTGGCCCCCATTTTCTCCCAACTCTTACATTGACTTTGAGTCTGCTGCTGGACGGTGTCCCAGGTTTTACCGAGGAAGTCCTGGGGCTTGCTCCTTGGTGAAACGAGGTGAGCCATATGAAGAAGAGATCAGTGATTATAGGAAGTCCCCTTGTGAGGCAGGGAAAGCACAGGGGAGAGGATGTCGGGGGGAGGCAGTTACTGAATGCTATGGTGTTGGATGGATCCAAAGAAGGAAGCCTTACCTCAAGAAGAAGCAGTGTCTGTCTTCTGTACCTGCCCGTTTATTCATCTACTGTCACCCCAAAAAGGCAGGAGGGCCCAAGGAGAATGGGCCTGCTGTGGGCTCTACCACCTCTGCCTTGCTGCTCCTGGCTCCAAACCTGTGACCCTCAGCCTCAGGGACCCAAGATGCCAGGGCTTGAGGGGTGGGTGTTCAGGATGTAAGCTAGGGCAGGGGATTGGGTTCTACCCCAGAGTGCCCCCATCTCCAGGGGAGGGAGCCCCACCACTTCCTGGGGAAGAGTCTCTCCCTTTGGGAAACATTTCTTGTTTCCCACCTTTGTCCCTAGAGACCTGGGGCAAGTGGGACCTGGGCCACCAAGGTCCCACTCTGAGTTCTTGGCATAATACCTACTTGACTGTGGTAGGCATTTCACAAGGATTTGGACCATCAGAAGTCAGCTGAGGACTTTGTCCTGTTCAGTTCAGAAGGGAGGTGTTCCAGTTTTGAGTCATTATCATCTCTCTGGGGACATTGCTGCCTTTCACGGCTCCCCTCTCCTTCCATCCCACCCTACCCCCATTCTGTGTCTAAACAGATCAATCTTACCACCCCCTTCCTTAAAAGTCTCCAAGATCCCCACTTCACCTCTAAGTGTCATTTGGTGGTGCCCTCATCTCCTGCTGCCCCTTCCTCACTCCCTGCTGTCCCCAGGCTCATGCTGCCTTGGGGCCTTTGTACGTGCTGTGCCCTCCACCAGAAAGCTCAGACCTGGCTCTTCCCACAGAGGGTGCCTTCCTCTCCATTGGGCCTCTGCGCACACATCCCCTCCTCAGAGACCTCTCTTGACCTCAAACTGGTCTTAAGAGGTTCCCAGACACCCTTGCATCAGCCTGCTTGGTTTTCTTCTCGGCACTTAGCATCACTGGAGACTATCTTCTCTATTTGTCATCTGTACCTCTGCCCCTAAAGGTGAGCTGCATGCGGGAGAGGCCTGATTTGTGCTGGCAGTGTAGTCAGCAGCCGGAGTCGTGTCCACTGCTGGTCATTACTGGCTGGCTGGAGGGATTTACTGGGCACTCAGCCAGACCAGCACCTGTCTGCTTGCTCAAGAGTGACCTCCCACCACCCTGGCCCCCTGATTTGGCATTCCCTCAAGAGCCACAGGGGGCACTTCCAGAAGGCCAACAAGAGTTTTGGCCCATTTTCGTAACTGTTTAAGGTCAATGAGTAACTGACACCAGTACACAAAACAATTTATCTTAAAACCATGACTGCTTTATCATAGGATTTCCAAGTCAGCTCAAGAAAATAATTAGGCAGTTATTTAAGACGACTGTATTCTTGACAAACACTGGAGGCCCAGAAATAGGGAAAAAACTGTGTGTGTGTATATAAGATCAGGTTTGTAAGCAGCTTAATGCAGTTTTCTGTATGGATTTCTCCCCACTCCCTTTGCTTTTCCATGGGCCTGCAGCTTGGTGGAACTGTGGGCTCAGTAAAGGTCAGGCAGATAAAACTGAGTCTGTGGGGCTTGACAAGCAGCACCCCGCCCAGGATGAGCATAGCCTGAGGCTTTGCACCTGCCCTGAGACAGCTTGGGCTGCTAGGGCTTGTGGGCATTAGCCAGGCTGTCATCCCAGGCCTGGGAAGGACAGAAGGACAGAAAGGTGGTCTTGCCTACCCAGCACACACTACCCTGCCAGGGAGCCAATCTCCTTCGTGTCTGGGCAGAGCACTGTAGTTCAGGAAGGGGCCCCTTAGCTGTGACCACAGAAGTGGGCTTCTGCCCCGCTTGGGCCCTTCCTGGGGTTTCTCTGGACTCTGGTCTGCAAATATCCATGAAGGGCAGCAGATAGAGGGTTTTATGTATGTCCAGGGCAGCACGGGCTCTCCCTGCCTGTGTTAACCCCTATTCTGGGCATTGGTGATGGTGCCACCTGCGCACAGCCAGCTGCAGATGTCGGTGGCCTTGGCTCCAAACATAGGCCGTGGTTACCAGCAGCCGGGGGCCCTGCACCTCCCCACTTAGCACGTAGGTCCCAGCATGCCTTCCTCGCAAGAGGTTGTGCACGCACGTGGCATCCAGCTGCAGCCAGCGACGCAGAGTAGGGGCCAGTTCCACGGCAGGCAGTGGGCCCGCCTTCAGCACCTCTAGCCGGGAGTCCAGGTGGCAGTCTGAGAGACCAAAGGATGACCCGTTGCATCGGGAGAGCCTAACCTTCACTGCTGAATGGGATCAGAGGAGTGGGGTGATGCACAGGGCCTGGAGGAGTAACCCCATCCCCTCCACCTGCTGAACCACACCCTCTTTGATGCTCTGCTCTTAATCGGGGTCCTAGAGAAGGGCTGAAGTCCTGGCTGCCACCCTCTTAGGCAGATTTGTTAGGTGTGTTGTTTTAGCAATGCCACGCTTATTAAAGGCATTTATTTTGTGGCTCTAACCAGGTATGTAGCATTTGAGTGTTCCCTCTTTCATTTTTCTTACACCGAGCTGGGAGCTGGGATGGAGGCACTTGTGAGGTGGGTGTAAGGGGTGCTGGACGCTAGGGGCTCACCAAAGTCGCTGGCACAGAGCGCGTCCAGGACCTCGTTGGACGAGCGGGCGTCCTGCAACTCACAGTCCCTGCAGCTGGCCTGCGGCACTGGGGGGGAGGGGCCGAGTGAGGCTCCGCCGGGAGCCAGTAGGGGAGGGGCCGCCAGCGCGGGGGAGGGGGGCCCTCCCGCTGGTCCCCGGTTCTTCACCCTTTCTGAGACCCGCTGCTGTGGCCGCTCCCTTGTCTCCCCTACCAGAGAGACCCGTGTGCCTGGCCCTGCGGGCAGTGGCTTGGTAGGGTGGGGAGCTGCCGGTGGGCCGGGCCTGGGAGCCGTGCGGGGACTCACGTGGGCGGCCCAGGCGGGAGCCGTTGGAGAGAGCCGCGACGCAGAGCCCGTGGCCGGCGGGGAAGCGGCCGCAGTGCAGGATGGCCGGCCAGGGGTAGCCGTAGCAGGCCATGATGGGCGCACAGCTGGCCTGCACGGCCTCACACAGGCTGCGGCACGGGTAGATGACCCTGCGGAGGTGGGGGGGGGGGAGGATGGAAGGATCGGGGCGACAGGGCTCTCAGGACCGGGCTTCCTGGACTCCGGGTTGGGCTCCCCTCCCTCCTTCCCGCGCCTCCCCCCACCCTGCGCCCCCCGCAGCTCCCAGTACAGAGGCGCAGCCTGGGACTTCGCGGTTGCTGGGCAACGACACCTGGTCACCTAGCAACAGCTCTCAGCCCGGCTTGCCTCCAGCCCAGCGCTTCGGTCTTACAGCCCCCACCGTCCTCGCGTGGCCCGGGCTGCTTTCCAGCTTCCCAGCGCACCTCCCCCTCCAGCTTGGGCGGACGTCCAGTGCCCTGGAGAGGGTTGTATGTGAAGCGCCCTGCGCTCTGGGCCTTCACTCCCCATCTTGGAGGGAGAAAGCAGAGCCCTCCCTCTTGTCCTGAAAGGCCTGTGGGAGACTGCAGTTTCTGGCCAGGGCTGGGGTTGGCAAAGAGCAGAGGCCCGATCACTGGATTCTGAAAGAGCCCATTCTTGGTGCTACTGGCATGGTCACCCTGAGGCTCTGGGACAGTCCCTCACTCTGCAAAGGAGGAACTGAAGGAGCTGTTGTTCCCGGGGTAGGTTAGGCTGGAGAAGAGGAATCAACCTTGCAATCTCTGGGCTCAGAGAAAAGGCCCTCAGATGAGCTCCATCTCTTGCCAGGATCCCTTGGGCAGACAGTTTCCACACCTCACTGGAGAGGGGCTTCCAGCCCCCCAGCCCAAAGCAGCCTACCCATTTGCCATACCTTGACATTTAAGAGCCCTTGATGCCAACAATGCTCACCATTGATGGTCCCCTGCTTATGTCTCCTCTGTCCCATGGGCACCTGCTCCCCTGGGCCAGGAACACCCTGACAGGACAATCCTTCATTTCCCTCCCCACCCCTGTCGGCCCTCAGCACTGAGAGGTACACGGCAATGGTTAGTGAACAGGCCTTGGCAGAGGAAAGGCCACCCCCTCCCCCCCCCACCTAGGAGCCCCTGCCCTACCTGTCGAGGCACACAGGGGCAAAGAGGGAGCAGAGGAAGAGGCGGGCATCAGGGTGGCACTCCCTGGCCAGCAGGGGCAGCCAGCTGACTGACTGCTGGAGAGCCTCGGCCGCTGTATCGTGATCCAGCAAGTTGGGCAGCCGCATCTCTGTGTAGCCAATGTCGTGGCACAGGGCCATGGCTTGGGGAATGGGCATGCACCGTGTGGGGCCCCGGGGGGGCCCTGCCCCACTGCCCCCCAGCAGCACCACCAGCACCGCTAACAGCCACAGCCCCTGGTCCATCACCTGCTTTGTCTGCCTTGGTCTTAATGGGCTGAGGCTGAGGCCTATATAGGTCTGTGCCCACACCCCAGGAGCCAGGGTTTGTGCAGGTCCCAGGTGCGGGGACCCATCTGGTTAGGCCCCAGTGTGCTGGCCTGGGCCGTTTGCATTTGATTAGCACACTGCAGGGGCCTGTAGAGGTTGGCGGCATCTTTGGGCCTGCGGATTACCAGCACTTAATAAACTGAAGAAACCTGGGCCTGTGTTTTTTCTTTTTCTGGTTTACTTTTCTTGTTTGTTTATTTGTTTTTTAAGCTACCAGGAGGTGACTGTTGATTAGCAGTTTGGTCGAACCCATTGTCCAGAGCTGCGCCCCCCCTCCCCCCACAGTGGATGGCTCACACCCTTTCTGGGTTTGCTGGGTTGGGGGTCAAGCAGGCCTGGGTGGGGGCCTTTATCCTACCCTCAGTGTCATCACATCTGGGTCATCTATCCAGGGAAGCTGAATGTGGTCTTGAGCATGGACTCTGGAATACAACAGCCCTGGAGGCCCCGGGCAAGTCGCTCACGTCTCTGTGCCTGCCATGCGTCATGGATAAGAAAGGCAAATTGAGAGGGCCCGGCTTTCTAGGGTGAGTGTAGGGATTAAGGAGCCGATGATGTGCTTAGGACAGGACACAGAATCTGTGCCACCTCAGTGTGATCTGCTGTGATAACCACTAGAAACCTTTCCAGTCCTGGCTCTGAGCAGCCATTTTCCTTCCTCTTGGCAACGCCTGGACCTTAACGCTGGGAGCATAACCCAGAGAGGTGGTAGGCAGCTCTGCAGTTCTGAGGGTCACTGTGGCAGTGGGGCCCTGCCTCCAGTCGGTTCCTCTGTGGGCCTCTTGGTCCCCATCTAACGAAGTCCTCTCTCCTAGGAAGGAGGGAAGGAAGCAGGGCCCACGCTCCTGTCTACGAGTGCCTGGGGCCATTGGGATGTGAGCTCCCCAGGTGTGAGACTCACTTTCCAGCTTGACCAAGCTGCTTGTGGAGCTGGTGTGGGGGCATCCAGCCACTGGAGCCAAGCCCCAAGCCTGCCTGGCCTTTACTCAGACTTAGAGGCATGACGTTCAGTGTACACTTGTTTCCAAAGCAAAGGACACCTGGGGCATCTTCTCAGCATCTGCCAAAAACCTAAGAGACCTCCACTGACGGATGTGCCAGCACTGGGCCACTCAGCCTTGGGCAGATGGTCAGCGCCCACTTGTGCAGGAGAGTGGAGGGCAAGGACTGGCCTACAGCACTGAATGTTCTACACTTTGTATTTGAACAATCCTGAAAAGCAAAAATGAAAGCAAAACCCAGTCGCCATCACCCCACTTTAAAATATGTACCCAATCAGAAGTGGAGGTCAACCCTCTGGCCTTCAGTCCCACCCCAAGGTGGCTGAGCCCCTGCTCAGCTTAGCTCTAGCAAGCGTCCCAGGGCTCCCCTGGGAAATGTGTGCTCTTGGCATCAAAGAAAAAAAGCCCCACATTCCAAATGCTAGCCAACCTATGCAGGACAACTCAATCCTGGGGTCAGAGTCCAGTGTAGAGGCAGAGGGGTGTGTGAAGTCCCGACCTGGGGACCACCAGGGGACAGGAGTACCTCAGGAGCTCTGCAGAGAAGAAGGCACTGGTTGAATCGGTGCCCTGGCTCAGTCCTTGGCCTCACCCACCTCCTCTTCTGGCAGAAATCCCTGGCTTCCTGAGTGATGAGGAGTGTCGGCTCATCATCCACCTGGCCCAGATGAAGGGGTTACAGCGCAGCCAGATTCTGCCCACTGAAGAATACGAGGAGGCAATGGGCACAATGCAGGTCAGCCAGCTGGACCTCTTCCGGCTGCTGGACCAGAACCGTGATGGTCGCCTGCAGCTCCGTGAGGTTGGGATCCTGGGGCCTGGAGTAGGCCCAGGGTGGGAGTGCCTAGAATTGTCTTTCTGGTGGCCTGCTCAGCCCTGGCCCCAAGAGTCAGGTGCCATCTCAGATCAGCTGGGGCATGCCCAGTTCCAGGGTCCCTCCTTATCCTTCCCTGGAGAGCCCCTTGCTGCCTTGGGAACCCCAGAAGGTAGCAGGAGAATCCCCCTGGGGGTGATGACATTTATTATCACAATTCCTGGGTGGTGTGCCATCTGTGGTCTGGGTTCCTTGCTGCCATGGCTGGGGACCCCACAGAACTCATGGTAGGTCTGAGGGTAGCCAGAAGTCTGCATTTCTCTTTTATATGCCTCTCACACCAGGCTTCTGACAGAGGTCTTGGCAGGGTGTAGGGTCCCTTGCCTATGCAGAGTGGTCCACTGAGCCTGGTCTTCTTGACAAGCCTGGTGGTCATGCCCTGGCCAGGCCTCCCCTTGATGCCTACTCCCTGTTCACACCCAGGCCTTGGCCTCCCCCATCTAACCTGGAGTATCTGAGTGGGTCACAGTCCTGTCTTCCTCCAACCAGCTGACAGTGCTGGCCATGAAGGCCACAGTCCCAACAGGACCAGGAATGCCTATGGCCCACAGGTCTCTCAGCTGTCTTCCTGGCCACCGCCCCAGATGCCTGTGGGCCTCTCTCTGCCTACCCTCCCTTCAGCTCAGGGACCTCAGGCTCTGTCCTGTGTCCTCACCCATTACCCCATCACCTGAACCCTTAGCCCTTACAGCAAGAACTGGGTGGCTGTCTATGCTCTGGTGGCTCTCCATCATTGGGGCCACTCCACTGAGGGACCATCTTGTGCTTCAGGTCCTGGCCCAGACTCGCCTGGGAAATGGACGGTGGATGACTCCAGAGAACATTCAGGAGATGTACTCTGCGATCAAGGCTGACCCTGATGGTGATGGTGAGCTCATACCTCGCCACAGTTCTGTCCCTGTGAGCCTCCTGCCCCCCGTATACCCAGCTTCTAGAGCAGCCAGAGATGAGGAGGTGAGGATGCAGCCTTGCCCTCACTCCTGGGCAGTAGGCTGGGTCCTCCCATTCGCCTTGGTGACAGTCTAGAGGGCAGTTCTTGGAGGCCCTTTTGACCTCGACAGGCAGTCTGGGCTCCAGGAGGGGAGTTGCTGGTTGGCAGAGGGCTGGTGAGGCCAGCTTGAGCTTGGCTGTTCACCCTGTTTCATCTACCTCTTTCCAGCCAGGCACGGGGTCTTCCCCAGAAGACGCCCTCTCTGGTCTAACAAAGATCTTGCTTGCCTTCCTCATGCCCACCTAGAGTCATGCTAACTGCTGGGGTGCTGGAGGTGGTTTGGGTTTGGGTAGGGGAGCTGTCATGCAAGTACCCCCCCTTTGGTAATAATTCCCAGGGCGTTATTGAGGTATAGTCATCACTCACATGCCCAAGTTCTGGGCGAAATGGGGAAGGTACAACAGTGAAATAGAACTCGGAAGAATGGTCCTGTGGCTGGTGAACCCAGAGTGAAAGATCTGGCCAAGACCTGTGGCTGGAGGGGCATCATGCTGCTACTGCCCCTATGTACAGAGCTGGTGACAGGCCTACAGGCCTTGAGTGTTCCCCACCCTCAGAGAAATCTGGGCCAAACAATGGAAGGTTTCTCCCTTAGGAGCGTCTGAGTGACTGAGTTGGTTAAGCGTCCAGGTTGGGGGACAGGTGCACATGGCCCTCCGGTGGCTGAGGCCAGGGGTAGGTAGGATGCTGCAGCCTGCCCCTGAGGCCTCCTCACATGGGCTTGGGGGGCACTGATGATGGGTGCCCTGCGCAGGAGTGCTGAGCCTGCAGGAGTTCTCCGACATGGACCTTCGGGACTTCCACAAGTACATGAGGAGCCACAAGGCGGCATCCAGCGAGCTGGTGCGGAACAGCCACCACACGTGGCTCTACCAGGGTGAAGGTGCCCACCACGTCATGCGTGCCATCCGCCAGAGGTGAGCACCTCAGCAGGAGCCAGCCATGCGGGGCCCTCGCCAAGAGGACAGGCTTAATTAGCCAACTCCGGATTAAGTTCTACTTGTTAGACCAGGATTAGGACCCATTAAGAGACAGGCAATTAACAAAGGCAAATTAATCCTCATTGTGGGCAAACAATATACATTTGGGATTAGAAATAGATTGGAATGTTTGTTTTTTGCGAGTTACAGAAATGACTTCTTATCTTTATCCACAGGACCCCCTGCCCCTGAGCAGCCAGGGGTTTTAGATAAGCAACCTCCTTCCTGGAGGGAGTGATCCCCACTCCCAATTTAGTGGAAATCTCACCTTCCCCACCCAGTGTGGTCTCTGGCATCCAGGGAGAAGGGCTCATGAGTAACCCCTTCCTGCTCCTACAGGGCCAGTTGCCGTTGGGGGGGGGGCTCGGGGCTTCCAGGGCAGGTGGACAGGGGCAGAGCTTGTGGCAGGTCTGGGGTCTGGCTTCTTCAGGGTGCCACCTTGTATGGGACTGCCCAGCTGAATGCCTGCTGCCCACCAGGGTGCTACGCCTCACCCGCCTGTCACCTGAAATCGTGGAGCTCAGCGAGCCACTGCAGGTTGTGCGGTATGGAGAGGGAGGCCACTACCATGCCCATGTGGACAGCGGGCCTGTGTACCCAGAGACCATCTGCTCCCATACCAAGCTGGTAGCCAATGAGTCTGTACCCTTCGAGACCTCTTGCCGGCAAGTACCTCCCACCTGGGGTGGCCTTCAACTCCCAGACCAGGCATTCCCGGGACATAAACACAGCCCTGCCCTAACAGTGTGCTCCTGTATGGGGCCAGGAGAGTACTGGGCCATCCTGGTTGAGGATACCCCATCTCTCTTCCCAGTTTGTTTACCAAGTGGCAGGAAAGGGGTGGCCATCTTGTCTTAGTGGCCAAACTAAGGTACCCACAGACACTGACACTTGTCCCCAGAGTGCTGAGGCAAGGGGCAAGCCTGGGTCTCCAGGTTTTTTGGCACCCCCTCCCCTGGATCTTGATTCTCCTCCACTGCTGGAGGCCTCGGCTTCTCCCCTTGAAGCTGTGTCCCCCTCCCCTGCTCAGGCTGGGAGGCAGGTCTCTTCTCTTCATGTGACTGCTCTGGGTCAGCCCCTTCTACTCCCGGCCAGCCCTTCTGCAGGACTATGCTGCTGCTGCTAGCCTACCTTTCCCAGCCAGCCACATAATTTAGCCAAGTGCACCTGTGATCTTGGTCACACAAAACATTGTGATACACAGAAAGAGACTGGGTTTGTGGGAGGAAGGACAGGCTAGGAACATCTTGGCACTGACCTGCAGTGTTGTCACTGATCTCGGCCTGCCCTTCTGGCCCTTGGGAACCTGGGCAGCTTATCCTGCCCACAGGTAAGCCCGTGGGAGTGTCCACAACTGCTCAACGGGCCCCCTGCCTTACAGCTACATGACAGTGCTGTTTTATTTGAACAACGTCACCGGTGGGGGCGAGACTGTCTTCCCTGTAGCAGACAACAGAACCTACGATGAAATGGTAAGGGCCAACCAGGCTGTTACTCTGGTGGGATGGCAGGGCCTTGGGCAATCATAGTATATACCCCTCCAGACCTGGGATGATGGGCCCAAGTGATCCCCTGGGCACTTCTGACTGGTTTCCCTCTGGCCACTTTTGGCTGCCTGGCCTTGGCTCTTGGCCATACAGCGGGGGTTTTGAAAACCCCACCATCCTGCTGCCCACAGAGTCTGATTCAGGATGATGTTGATCTCCGTGATACTCGGAGGCACTGTGACAAGGGGAACCTGCGTGTCAAGCCCCAGCAGGGCACAGCAGTCTTCTGGTACAACTACCTGCCTGATGGACAAGGTGAGGGCCTGTGACCAGGCCAAGGGTGCCTTCAGGGAAGCTTCCCTTTAACCAGCCCAGAGACCCCCCCCCCCCGGAGGGATGTTTCCAGCACCCCTACAAATGTTTTCCTGCCCCCGGTGCCTCCTAAACATCATCCTCAGTGACTTCAGCGGCCTGCACCTGTGTAGCCTCCTCGGTTATCTTGACCCCTGTGATTGATTCCCTGATGCTCCAGCCTTCCAGCTCACTGGGGCTGGGACACATCTGTCACCAACCCAGGCTGCGGACAGGTCTGGCAGCAAGAAAGCTGGTTTCAGAAGACCAGGAGTGTTGTCAGTGCGTTAGTTGGAGAGAGATGCTGAGCCCCGCATGGAGGCCGTGGGGCCAGATTTTGCCACCTATGTGTGCACGGCTGGGCCCACCTTGGCCATGCCCTTGGCCTATATGAGGTCAAGCTCAGGTCAACGCCGCCTAGAGTCCCTCTGGTCACCTCCCTTGCTCACACCATCCTCCTCTCCTAGGTTGGGTGGGCGACGTGGACGACTACTCCCTGCACGGGGGCTGCCTGGTCACAAGCGGCACTAAGTGGATCGCCAACAACTGGATCAATGTGGACCCCAGCCGGGCGCGGCAGGCGCTATTCCAGCAGGAGATGGCGCGCCTGGCCCGCGAAGGTGGCACCGACTCCCAGCCAGAGTGGGCCCTGGACCGGGCCTACCGCGACGCGCGTGTGGAGCTCTGAGGGGAGTGTCGGCCTCAGCCCCCAGTCCCAGGCCGCCCGCCGCCCCAGGTCGGGGGACCTGCCGTCCCCCTGTCCAGATGCCGGCCAAAGGCCTGGCCGATGTCTTGCCCCATCCCCGCCTCCAGCCGCGATTAGGGCACAGTTCCTATATTCGTGTTATTTATTGTGTACAGACCCATGCTGCCCCCTCAAATAAAACTACACGGCTTTGAGCCGCGGGGCCGAGAAGCCGCAGGTCGGGTCGGGGGGAGGTAGAGTGGGCCGGTAGGAGCCCGCCGCAGCGCTCGGCGAGCGTCACGTCAGAGGGAGGGGCGAGGACGGTCTCGCCAATGACGAGCTGGATTTCGTGGGGCGAAGGGTCGTGATTGGACATTGGCAGCGGGCTACCCTGGGCTCCTCTACCTGTTGCTAAGGCCGCCGCAGACCGGCTCTGCTGCGCGCGAGGAAGGCTCGTCTCGCGAGAGCTCAGCTCCGTTCTTGGCCAAGGCAGCCGCAGCGGCTCGAGGACCGACATGGACGCTCACGAGGACTACGTTTGGCCGCGGGCAACCTCGGAGCTCATACTCCTCCCGGTCACGGGTCTGGAGTGCGTGGGGGATCGGCTGTTGGCGGGTGAGGTTTGGTTCGAGGCACGCGCTAGCGAAGAAACCGGGCGCTTGCATGGGGCGGGACCATGAGAACAAAGGGATGCCCCCAAAGAGGAGGACAGGCGGCGGGATGAAGCCCGATCGAGGTGGGCGGGAGCCAGGAGATGGCGGGCTGGAGGCCCGGCCGGAGGAGCCCCAGAGACAAAAAAACGATGTGGCTATCGAGTTCCTTTACAATCTGCAGCTGACGTGGAAAGGGCGGTGGGGCCGCGGGGAAACGCAGTGGCTTGGAATGCGGGGCAAGGAGGGAGAGCGGCGTGTGGCCCCTGCCGGGAGCCGGGGGGGAGCCCCCTCAACGTGGGCGGGTCCGGGGGGCGGTCTGTGGTGTGGCCTCTCGGGGGAGGGGCCTGGTAGGCGGGGCTGTGGGCTCCCAGGGGTGGGTGAGGCTTCTCCATGGTAGGTGGGGACGACGAGGATGGGGTGGCGGGAAACCAGGGATGAGACCTTTCTGAGCGGGCCAGTGCTTGGGGAGGCAGACGCTGAGGCCTCTTCTGAGGTGGTTGCATCCAGGAAATCCAGTGTTGATATCCCTTCGGGGAAGGGCAGGTCGAGAAGCATAGGCCATCAAAAGCCTGGGACCTGAAGCAGCAGAGCCCTGGAGAGCATCGAGGCTCACCTGGAAGCCATTAGTGACTGATGGTGGTGCTGCTGTTTTTTAAGGGCCCTGAGGCAGGGCACTGGAGTTCAAGCCTTGAGTGAGCTGCTTCCTATCCTAGGGGGTGGTTTTGTGTGTGTGAAGGGGTGGCCCAGTTGTGATCTGGTGTGGGGGCTCTGGGAGCCCAAGGTTCCTACCACGGGTTAGACTCCTAAGGCTCCTGCAGGAGGGGATAGGTAGGCAGAAACCCAAAGAATCACAAGAATGGGCTAGGAGAAGAGAAGCAGTGAGTTCTGGCAGAGGGTAAGCATGCCAAAGGCCTTGAGACTGAGAATTTGTTACTTTGGGGGAGAGAGAGTTCCTGTGAGGCTGAGCAGGGGTGGGGTCTGGGAGAAGAGGCTGGAGAAATGAGCTGAGGCCAGACCATTTTATGCCTAGATCTGACTTTATGGTCAGAGAGAGCCCTCATGAAGGGTTTTAAACAGGGAAATGACTTGGGAAATGCAGGTTAGAAGGCTCTTCAAGTGAATTCCCCTGCTCCTGTGACTTCCAAAGTGACTTTTATATTGCTACAATTCTCAAATTCCACCCATTTGCACCTACAATCTCACTTTCCAGCCTTGTTTGCTTGTGAGTTCCAGGCCCAAGTGCACAGGTGCCTTCAAATGGAAATCCTCCTGCTGGGTGCTCCAGCTGCGCAGGGAGAACGACAGCCACTCAGGTGCTCAAGCCCAAGCATCTTCCTCAGTCCCCAAGCCCCTCTCGTTGATTTTGACTTCATACTTGTGGCATCTGTCTGTTTCTTTACCTGTTGCCATCATTCGAGGCCATGCAACTTTGGCTCCCAGACCCCCTCAGCAGCCCATCCTTTGAGCCCTTTGTTTCCTGTTCCAACCACACAACCTAGAGTTCTTGCTCACCTCAGGGCCATTAAACTTGATATTCCATCTGCCAAGAAAGGGTCACCCATCTCCCCCATGCCTACTCTTCCTCTGGTTATCACTGCTTGTTGATTCCTCAGCCTAAATGTTACGTTCTCAAGGTGGCCTCCCCTGACACTCACCAAGTTGCTTAGATGACACCGGAGTTTCTCAGTCTTGGCACTATTAACGTTTTGGCCCAGATCATTTTTTGTGTGAGGGGCTGTGATTTGCAGGACATTTAGCAGCATCCCTGGCTTCTATTCCAGTTAGCATAACTCCCAGGTGTGACAACTAGAAATGTCTCCAGATACTGCCAAATGTCTTCTAGAGGGAAAATCACTGGATTTCCCTTTTTTATATTAAAGCAATCTCTATAGTTCTTACCTGGAACTTAACAAAGTTATGACAATGTAGGTTACTTGGGTGATACTGTTTAGTGTCTGCCTGATGGCCAGGAGCCTGGGTCTGTGCTTGTCTTACTCACTACAGCATGTAGTTCCTTGTCTGGTTTATAATCGATGCTCAACGCATGTCTATTGAGCTTGAAACTGCAGTCTAAAAATAGCATGAGGGACTGTTAGTGTCATCTCAGGTTAACAGGTGATAGATATCCTGGACCAAAGTCACTGTGGTGGGAAGGATTTGAAAAATTTCTAGAAAATGAGCACATGGAACTTGGCGACTGAGAACATGAGAAGATGCGGGAAGTTTAGCAGAATAAGCGGTGAGCTTCCTGGTTTGGGGCTGGGGCTGGGTAGACCGTTACCCAGCTGGTAACAGTCAGTGGAGCCATCAGTGGAGTGAGGAGCATTGAGAGAACTTGAAGGTGAGCTAATAGAGTGAGAGGGGCCCGCAGGGCAGCCAGAAGGTCGCTGAGGGTCATGGGAGTCTTGGCTGCCAAAGTGGGGGCCGCCTGTCCTGGTTTTTCCCGTCAGTGTTGAACACGGTTACATCTGAGCTGCAAGGAAAAAGCTCTTGGAAATCCAGAGGGGTTCTGCTGTGGTCCCAAGGTGGGAGGATCACCTTTGGGGACAGCCTCTTCTCTGGGGGAGGGAGAGTGGGAAGACTGTGTGTAGAGGCAGATGCAGCTGGGGCTTTGGGACAAGGGCTTCGAGGGTTCCTATTGGAACCGTCAGGTGTGGTGAGGAAGAGGCGGCGTTTGAGGAAGCCAGGTTGAACTGAGTGTTGGGCGACTGGCAGGCGTCCGAAAGTCAGCACTGAAAAGTCCAGCTGACACTGAGGCCAAGGATTTTCCAGGGTTCGAGCCAGCAGGATTGCATGTTCTAGTGCATTCGCAGGCTATACTCCATGCCCGATTTTTCCCTGCCCCCGTCTCTTCATGGCTTGGCAGAGTTGAGTGAGCGTTCTTCTTCTTCTTCTTTTTTTTTTTTTTTAAAGATTTTATTTTATTTTATTCATTTGAGAGAGAGAAAGCACAAGCAGAGGGAGGAGGGGCAGAAAGAGAGAGAGGAACAAGCACACTCCCTACTGAGCAGGGAGCCTGATGTGGGACTCGATCCCAGGACCCTGGGATCATGACCTGAGCCGAAGGCAGACGCTTTACCGACTGAGCCACCCAGGCGCCCCATTGAGTGAGGTTCTGATGTGGCTCTCTGCTTCTGCCTAGGTGAGGGGCCAGATGTCCTGGTGTACAGCCTTGATTTTGGTGGCCATCTGCGGATGATGAAGCGCGTGCAGAACCTGCTTGGCCACTATCTTATCCACGGATTTCGGGTGCGACCAGAACCAAATGGAGACCTTGACTCGGAGGCTATGGTGGCTGTGTTTGGGAGCAAGGGACTCCGAATTGTGAAAGTTAGCTGGGGACAGGGCCGCTTCCGGGAGCTCTGGCGCTCTGGCCTGTGGAACATGACTGACTGGATCTGGGATGCACGTTGGCTTGAGGGCAACGTGGCCTTGGCCCTGGGCCATAACTCGGTCGTGCTGTACGACCCTGTGGTAGGGTGCATGCTGCAGGAGGTGCCCTGCACAGACAGGTGCACCCTCTCCTCAGCCTGTCTGATCGGAGATACCTGGAAGGAGCTGACCATAGTGGCAGGTGCAGTTTCCAATCAGCTCCTTGTCTGGTACCCTGCAGCCGCTTTAATAGACAATAAGCCGGTGGCCCCTGACCGACGTGTCAGTGGGCACGTGGGGGTCATCTTCAGCATGTCGTACCTGGAAAGCAAGGGCTTGTTGGCCACAGCTTCAGAAGACCGAAGTGTCCGCATCTGGAAGGTGGGTGACCTGCGGGTGCCTGGGGGTCGGGTGCAGAATATTGGGCACTGCTTTGGGCACAGCGCCCGTGTGTGGCAGGTCAAGCTCCTAGAGAATTACCTTATCAGTGCAGGAGAGGACTGTGTCTGCTTGGTATGGAGCCATGAAGGGGAGATCCTTCAGGCCTTTCGGGGCCACCAGGGCCGTGGGATCCGGGCTATAGCTGCCCATGAGAGGCAGGCCTGGGTGGTCACCGGGGGTGATGACTCGGGCATCCGGCTGTGGCACCTGGTAGGGCGTGGGTACCCGGGTTCAGGGGTCTCAGCTCTCTGCTTCAAGTCCCGCAGCAGGCCAGGTACCCTCAAGGCTGTGACGCTGGCTGGCTCCTGGCGACTACTGGCAGTGACTGATACAGGGGCCCTGTATCTCTATGACCTTGAGGTCAAGTGCTGGGAGCAGCTGCTGGAGGACAAGCGCTTTCAGTCCTACTGCCTCCTGGAGGCAGCCCCTGGTCCTGAGGGTTTCGGACTTTGTGCCATGGCCAATGGGGAGGGTCGTGTCAAGGTTGTCCCCATCAACACTCCAACTGCAGCCGTGGACTTGACCCTGTTCCGTGGGAAAGTGCATAGCCTGAGCTGGGCCCTGCGTGGCTACGAGGAACTCCTGTTGCTGGCATCGGGCCCTGGCGGTGTGGTGGCTTGCCTGGAAATCTCAGCTGCGCCCTCTGGTAAGGCCATCTTTGTAAAGGAACGTTGCCGCTACCTGCTGCCGCCCAGCAAGCAGAGATGGCACACGTGCAGTGCCTTCCTACCCCCTGGTGACTTCCTGGTGTGTGGGGACCGCCGGGGCTCTGTGTTGCTGTTTCCCTCCAGACCAGCTCTGCTCAAGGACCTCGGGGTTGGGGGCAAGGCCGGGGCTATCGCTGGAGCTCTTGGAGCAGGTAGTAGTAGTGAGGGGGCTGAGACTGCTTCTACCGAGTGGGGCCCTGTGTCCGCCCTCCCCTCTCTGCATGGGAAGCAGGGTGTGACGTCCGTCACCTGCCACAGTGGCTACGTGTATACCACGGGGCGCGATGGCGCCTACTATCAGCTCTTTGTGCGAGGCGGCCAACTGCAGCCGGTCCTCAGGCAGAAGTCCTGTCGAGGCATGAACTGGGTGGCTGGGCTCCGCATGGTGGCTGATGGGAGTATGGTCATCCTGGGTTTCCATGCCAACGAGTTTGTGGTGTGGAGTCCCCGGTCACATGAAAAGCTGCACATCGTCAACTGCGGTGGAGGGCACCGCTCCTGGGCCTTCTCCGATACCGAGGCGGCTATGGCCTTCGCCTACCTCAAGGACGGGGACGTCATGCTCTACCGGGCTCTGGGTGGCTGCACCCGGCCGCATGTGATTCTCCGCGAGAGCCTGCATGGCCGTGAGATCACTTGTGTGAAGCGTGTGGGTACCATCACTCTGGGGCCTGAATTTGAGGTGCCCAGCTTCATGCAGCCCGACCACGTGGAGCCCGGCAGCGAGGGGCCGGGCCTGACCGACATCGTGATCACGTGCAGCGAGGACACGACCGTCTGTGTCCTGGCACTCCCCACCGTCACCGGCTCGGCCCACGCACTTACAGCGGTGTGTAATCATATCTCCTCCGTGCGCGCCCTGGCCGTGTGGGGCATCGGTACCCCAGGTGGCCCTCAGGATCCTCGGCCAGGCCTGACCGCTCATGTGGTGTCTGCGGGGGGCCGGGCCGAGATGCACTGCTTCAGCATCATGGTCACCCCGGACCCCAGCACCCCAAGCCGCCTTGCTTGCCATGTCATGCACCTTTCGTCCCACCGGCTAGATGAGTACTGGGACCGGCAGCGCAATCGGCACCGGATGGTCAAGGTGGACCCAGAGACCAGGTGATGTGCGCACCGCGAGGCGGGAGCGTGGGCTGCCGTCCCGCAGGGCTGGCCCCTTGCCGCTGCTCCCAGGCTTCCCCTGACTGCTGGCCGGTGTCGTGTCTGCAGGTACATGTCCCTGGCTGTGTGTGAGCTCGACCGGCCTGGCCTCGGCCCCCTAGTGGCTGCAGCCTGCAGTGACGGAGCAGTGCGGTGAGAGCGGAGCGCCTTGGGCCCCGACACCAGGGCTGGAAGTTTGTCCAGAATGGGTTCTGAGCTGGCCCCCCCCTCGCCCCCCCCCCCCAGGCTCTTCCTTTTGCAGGACTCGGGGCGGCGGCTGCAGCTCCTGGCTGAAACCTTCCACCACAAGCGGTGTGTCCTCAAGGTCCATTCCTTTACCCATGAGGCACCCAACCAGCGGCGGTGAGAGGGGCCGCCCGGGGGCCCCGCGTGGGCCGGGTGGGGGCTCCTGTTGCTTCCCATCTCCCTCACTGACCCAGCTGCCCTTGCCCGGCCCCCAGGAGGCTGTTCCTGTGCAGCGCGGCCACCGACGGCAGCTTGGCCTTCTGGGATCTCACTACCGTGCTGGACCATGGCTCCGCTGCCCTGGAGCCTCCAGCAGACGCTGGGCTTCCCTACCGTGAGTAGCTAGCGGACAGCCGGGGCCGTCCCTCCCCGCCTCGCACTTCACCTTCACCCGGGTGGCGGGCTGGGCCCTGACAACCGTCTTCTCCCTCCAGGGCTGGGCGCCCCCTGCCTGACCCTCCAGGCTCACAGCTGTGGTGTCAACAGCCTGCATACCTTGCCCACACGTGAGGGCCATCTCGTGGCCAGTGGCAGTGAGGATGGCTCTCTCCATGTCTTTGTGCTGGCTGTGGAGGCACCGGAGCTGGAAGAGGCCATGGGGGGTGCTGAGGTGGTGCCCCAGTTGCGTGTGCTAGAGGAATACTCCGTCCCCTGTGCGCATGCTGCCCATGTGACAGGTCTCAAGATCCTAAGCCCAAGCCTCATGGTCTCAGCCTCCATCGACCAGCGGCTGACCTTCTGGCGTCTGGGGCATGGTGAGCCCACCTTCATGAACAGTACCGTGTACCATGTCCCAGACGTGGCTGACATGGACTGCTGGCCTGTAAGCCCTGAGTTTGGCCACCGCTGTGCTCTTGGGGGCCAGGGGCTTGAGGTTTACAACTGGTATGATTAAGGTGTCCCGCGGTGGCCGGCGTGCTGGGCATGGGACCTGCTCGCAGACAGGGTGGAACAGCAGCGGCCGTCTGTGCCCATGCCCAGTGTGCCTTGAGGAGGAGGTGGCAGCCGCGGGCTCCTGACTTCAGAGCAGGAACAGAAGGTGAGGCAGGTGCTGTTCGGGCAGACCCAGGCTACGCCCCACTACCCACCAACAGGACCCGGCTTTGTACGGAACAGAAGCAATTTATTTTGATTCCAGGTCTCTAACAGCATCTTTGTATCTTTTTTCCAGGTCATGACTTTGTAAACATTCCTAGCTGTCGGGGTCTCTGTGGCCTTAGATGTGGTTCAGTGGAGGGAGACCCAGCGTGGCTAGGCCAGCGTGGAGCACTTCACGCACGGCCCGCAGAAGCTGGAGACGGGCAAACATTTGACCAAATAGGTGTGGTCGAGGCTCCTGGAGGAGAGAAGGGGCCTGCTGGTCTCTTCTTTGCTTCCCTTGCACCCTTGCAAGCACCCCCCCCCCCCTTGCTGTGTACTTACCCCTAGGATGTGTACGCGGTTATAGTATGAGCTGAAATCCATGCTGAGCTGAACCAGGAACTTGCACATCTAGAGACAGAGACTTGAGTCACTGGCTGGTCTCTTTGATCTCGTGCCCAGCCCAGAATAAAGCATCAAGCGCGCAGTGTCTGTCCGGCCCTCTCTGCCTCACCGTCTCGGTGCGCGCCGTCGCGTGGAGCCCCGGGGTCGCGCACGCCAGGTCTGCAGTCTGGCTCAGCACGTCTGGGAAGGGGAGCACGCTGTTGAAGAGCAGCAGCCACTCACCCTGCGGGGGCGGGGGGAGGTGAAGGGCGCTGGGAGGGGCGGTCCCAACCTCCTGCAGGTGCCCAGCTCCCCAGGAGGACACTCACCTCGTCCTGTAGCAGTGAGAAATTGAGACTGCTCACAGGTGGAAAAGTGGGGTACCGACCTTGTTCCGTGCTGTGCTTGTACCCCTCAAATAGCGTGGCAAGACGGGCACAGTTGTACATGACGAAGGTGCCGCTCTTGGTGCCCTTTGTGGAAATGCTGCCGCTGGCCAGGGCCAGGAGGAGCTGGGGGGTCGGGGGGGGCACATTTGCAGCCACGACCCAACCTGTTCCCCAAGCCCTGAACCTGTCGGGCTCCCGGGCTCACCTGACTCTGCGGGGCTGTGCTGAGCATCTCGAACTTGATAGTCGCCACAGAGAGAACGCGGACGACCTCCATCCAGGCCGGGTCTGCGGGGGTTGAGCGGGTCAGTGCGGGCGCGCAGGGAAGCGGGTGACCGCCCCAACCGCAGAGCGCAGCCCGGCCCCCCAGGCGCACCTCGGGCCAGCTCCCTGCCGCGCTTCCGGGCCGACGCCTTGCACACCTGGGCGTGCCGGAGCCTGCGTGTGGAGAAGAGTGAGCCGGGGGCCTGCGGGGGGGAGGGGGGGTTGGTGGTGAGACCCCCCCCCCCACCTCAACTACCCTGACTCGGTGGCCTCCCTTCCAGCCTCACTCACTCGTAGTACTCGGGGGCAGTCAGGGCGCCGGGGGCACCAGCTGCTTTCACTGGGCCACAGACCAGGTGCTTCTGTCCGGGAGAGAGCAGGCGCTTAGCCCAGCGGGCGACACACCTCCAGCAATAAACCCCTGGAGGGACCTAAACCTGGTGCCTGGACTCCTCCAGCCTTTTGCCACCAGGCTTTGTGCCTCCGTCTCAAGCCCACCCCTCAGCGCACAGTCCAGCGTCCCCAAGCTGTTACTCTTCAGTGTTCTCTGGGATGGGCCCCCAGAGCCCACCCTCTCCCGGGCCGCTGCACCTGCTGCAAGCGCCCGCTCACCGAGCCTAACCTCTCCCTCAAGGTCCAGAGTCACCTATGGACTCATCAGCTACCGTGCCCCTTGATGGCTTTTCAAGGGCCCTCCGGTTGGTGGGGGGGGAGGGGGCGCTCCACCATCACCAACCTACCTGTGTGAGCGGAGCCTGCTCGTCCAGCTTCCACCAAAGCAAGTCCAACTTCTGTTGCTGGAACTCCTCCTCACAGCTCACCACGTGTACGACCATGCAGCCGCCCGCATCAGCATCCGGGGCCGCTGCCTACAGGGTAGGAGGACGGTCACTAGGCGGACACAGGATCCCCGGCTTGCCAGAGGCCCACGGGGTGGGGGGTCAGTCACTAACCAGGCCTGGAGGGCCGTCCCCAGGCCCGTGGCGGACAGCCTCCTGCAGCTCGGCCAGCGCGCAGAGCAGATCCTCAGTCACTGCGGAGAACACAGTTGAGGCCAGCCAGGAGCGCAGGGTCCCCACCTTCTGTCCGGCCCTGCGAGGCTCCAGCTCCTACCCAGACACTTGTCCAGGTTGGGGTCGTAGCCAGCTGCGCGTCCCCGTTCTTGCATCACTTCCTTCAGGCACACTGTGCCCAGGACGCCAGGGGGCAGGGCTCCCCCGTCCCGGGCAGGGCTAAGCTCTGCAAGCGCGAGGCTCCTCAGGGCTTCGGTGGCGGCTCTCTCGGAGGCAGCGGGCCAGTCCACGCGCAGTTGCTGCAGGAAGGTCGGCATGTGCGGGTCCCGTACGGCGGGCACCAGCCGCACACTCGCCCTGGGAAGCGAGGGCGGCCGTCTCAGCCCGAGCACCCGCCGCAGCTCCCCCTCCTGCCCACCCGCAGCGGCTCTAGGCCCAGCTCGCCACCCCGGCCTTTCTGGCCCCGCGGCGCGCTCACCCATGCGCGCGCAGAGCTCGCGCCAAATGATCGGCCACGAGCACGGCGCGCAGCTGGCTCAAGCGGAGCGCGCCTGGAGCGCCGCGCAGCGCTGGGCAGTGCAGGAGGACGCGCGGGCCGGGCGCGGCGGGCGCGGCGGGCGCGACATAGGCGGCCACGGCGCCGAGCACGCGCTCGAAGACGGCGGGCCGCTGCAGCTGGAGTGCCAGACCCGCGGGCGTCGGCGCGCAGCGCAGCACCGGGGCCACGCCGGGGCCTTGCAGGCCGGCGACCGCACGGACCACACGCTCGGGCACCTGCGGGAGGAAGGGCGGTGAGCGGGCTGTGGCGCTGCCCCTGGCCGCACATCCCGGCCCGGCTGGCGCCCACCTGTCCGTCCCCGAAGCGCGCTTGCAGCGCGGGCCGCGGCGCCAGGAAGTCTCGGGCGCGCAGGTGGCGGGCGCGCGTCTCCTTGAACCACACGGGGTCGCCAGGCCCCAGGGCCGTGTTGAGGGCCCCTAGGGTCTCCCCGACCCCCAAGCGCCCCGTCGCCATGGCGACCGGAAGGAGCCAGTGGAACCGGAAGCAAAACGTCAAGAGGTCGAGCTTCCGGGAGGGCCGACTGGCCCGGGCGCGTATCCGGTGGCGGTCCCTGAGCGGACAGGTGCGCCAGAGGGAACCGTGGCGGCCGCTTTCGACCTTCGGTCCCAGCACTCCCTCCGCGTGGCCCGCCTGCCCTGTCCGGCCCCGGCATCGCGAGGTCCGCCTTCGGCCTAGAGTTCCGTCGTCGTCACCGGCATTAGCAACCAGGGAAAGGATCCTCGCTACCGGGTGGGGCCCAGACCCGACTGTTTCATCGAAATCTTACCTATTTGTGATAACGTTTCATTCCCCACATTTGACACTTGATCAAACGTCAAAAGTTCCAAATGAATTGTCAGCGGAATAGGGCAGCTAACCATTTTCAGGACCTCCTAAAAAAAAAAAAAAATCTCATTTTTTGAAAGAATCTGTGTTCTGCGGCTTCAGGTTATTTACAGCCCATTCGTCCTTTGCTATTTGGGTCTTTACTCCCGATAAATGCGTACTCTGGTAGAATTTCTTTTCTTGATTTTTGAGGAATTAGAACCATCATGATACTTTCCAGAATTACCAGTTTTTAATGCTTTTAACCTTGTGTACATTATCAGGGATACTCTGGCCTTCTGGTTTAGGCAACGAACCACTGTAGGCAAAATAAACAGTGTGACCATGAGAAGACCCAGCTAAAGGACTGCTCTCAGTTGGGAGCATCCCACTCAACTACAGAGAGCGCTTTCCTCTGTCCCAAGAGGACTCCGGAATGTTTTCATTTCAGTGTAACTTAAATCCCCCTTTTCTCTATTTTCTTTAATGGAGATTGAACCTGACACAGCACAGAGTGCAGGAAACCCATAATTACTGCTCTGGAGCAGTGAGAGTGCCCAGAGTTCAGAAAGGAGGGGATCCTAGGGGCAGGAAGTTTGGCAAGACCCCTTTCTGGGCCAGGGCTGCAAGGCCCTGCTGGGATCGCCGAAAGAGCACTGGGCGGACACGACATTCCCGATGGCTTCTTGGGTGCCCACTCAACGGGAGTGATCGTGTCATTCCAAAGCGCTTTCCATTCCGCAGTCGCATGACCCAGGGACAGCTGCTAACAGGCTGGAGGCTGGAGGCCAAGCCGGGGACTTCAGCTACTCTCGGTACATGAAGACGGTTGGGGTGGGTTTTCCCCAGGAAGTGAAAGGCTATCTATAGCGAGCTGCGGGCTGGGGTGGCCCTGCCCTGTGGGACTCACCGCCATTGCAGCCCTGTCCAAAGGCCCTGGGACCAACCTCCCTTGTCAGTGCTACTCCAGGTTCAAGAGATGACCACAACCCTGGCTCTCCGACGTCTACGCCCACCATCTCCAGCCTGAGGGCGCACCTGAGACAGGGGCGGAGACCAGAGAGACCCAAATAAAGTATGTCTGGGGTCAGGGGTTGGCCCACCCCATCTAGGCCAGGACGCTGCTCTGGCAGGAGAGCAGGGAACGAAATCCAAGCGCAGCTGGAATGCTCTGGAGACAACAGCTGCTTTTGGGATTCCGTTGCCCGCTGTCCAGCCGTGGGCGGGGGAGGGGGGGACTAACCCCGGGAGGGTGGTGGTCCCTTGCCCTGGGGCCAGATCAGGACCCCCCATTCCCAGTACCAGAAGACGGACCTAGAAGTGGGCGGTAAAGCCGAGTGTAGTGGGAACGAGGCGCTCACCTGGGCCCCAAAACAATAGGAAGATTGGTAAGGGCCTCCCTTAGGACCGGTCCCGATCCGGATTAGATCCGCAGGGTAGGATTACTCCTGTTGGTCCCATGAAACCAGGCCACCGGTGCGGTGACGGTGGCGGGGCGGGCTTCGGGATCGGCCAAAAGAGGAGCTCGCCCGTCGGGCCGGAGAGGAAGTAAACCCGCGCACCAGCCTCGGGGACACCCCCGCACCCGGAGCCCTTTGTCCCGTGACTCTGCCCGCGCCCGGAGCGCTGGGGGGGGGCGGGGGGAGGCAATGGCGGCGACGGGACCCCCGGGAATCCATTGCGAACGTCCCCCGCTGTGCCGAACCTCCCTCCCGCCCGGCCCCGTGGGTAGCAGACGCGTCAACGTTCCCTTGAGGCCACGACACCGTGGGGGCGCGGAGATGCCCGAAACCCGCGCGGGCGCCAGCGACTCTCGCGCCAGTAGGCCCTCTGATTCGGCTCAAGACGGGGGGTCGGGGAATTCTCGGGCCGCGAGCAGAGTGAGCGACGACAGGGCGATGCTCCAGCCGCTGTCTAGTTCAATATCTGGTCCCGTTCGGCCCGGTCGATCCCACCCGGACAGCTACAATCGCCCTACCACGGCGTCCCCTTCCGCTTGCTCCGGCCGCAGACTCGGAGCCATTTTAAGGAGAAACCAATCAGCCACGCCCCCTCGCGCTCCCGAGGAGCCAATCCACGCGCAGCCACGCCCTGGGAGACGCGCGGCGGCGACGCCAACGGTCGCGCGGGTGACGGTTGGGGAGGGGCGTGATTCGCGGGAGAGCGAGGGAAACTTGAGCCGGCCGCCCCGCCCTGGGAACCCGACGCCCCAAAGCCTGGGATTAGGGGCTTGGAGGCTGGCCCCACGCCCTAGCCAGGTGTGCGGGACTCGACCAGGTGTGCGGCCGCCCCGCCCCAGGCCCCGGGAGCCCTACGTAATGGCTGAGAGCCGGGGACCAGGCTGCGGCGGGGGCCCAGGCAGCGCTCTGAGGCCGGCCACGCCACCAGGTGTCTGGCTCCCCCAGGACGGTCTGCGGAGGCCCGGGGCGGGGCGGGTGGCAGGTGCAGACACCGGAGCCGCGCCGGGGGACGGGTCCTCCTGGGACAATTGGCATCGGCCGGCTCCCTCAAACTCCCGCGCTGGGGCGGCCGACCTGCGCCGTGCCCTCCGGGACGCAGGGGGCGCTGTCGGCGCGCTGCGGTGGGCTCCGCCACGACCCCGCTGACCCAGCGCCGGCCTCCCTGCTTGCCGGTCCGACATGGTCGCCGCGTTCGTGCTTCCCGGCCTGTGCCGAGCGCGGGCAGTGCTACGCTGTTCTCCTGCCGAGCTGCTGAGGTGAGCCCGGGCCCAGCGTCCCTGATTCTCCCGCCCCGCCACGGCCGGCGATCCCGGCCCGGCTCCTCCTGACCCCCTAGAGCCTGAGGACACCCCTCCGCAGGGCCCCACGGCGAGGGCATCGGCTCACGCCGGCGGACGACGAGCTGTACCAGCGGACGCGCATCTCCCTGCTGCAGCGCGAGTCCCCGCAGTCCATGTATATCGACAGCTACAGCAGCCGCGGCTTCACGGTCAACGGAAATCGCGTGCTTGGGCCCTGCGCGCTGCTCCCGCAGTCCGTGGTGCAGTGGAACGTGAGCAGTGAGGCAGCGGAGGGCCAGAGTCCCAGGCCTGCCCCCTGATTCTGTCCCTGGCCAACTTGGGCTTCTCCGTTGCCCCTTTGTGGCGCAGGTAAGGGCTCTGTGGGGAAAGCTGCGCGAACTTGTTTAACCTGCCTCCTCCCAACACAGGTAGGAACTCACCGGGACATCACCGAAGAAAGCTTCTCCCTCTTCTGGTTGCTGGAGCCCCAGATAGGTACTGGAGAAGGGGAGGGCTGAGGTGCTTCCAGGCCTAGAAAGCCAAAAGCCACCCCGCCCCAGCCTCCCCACAGACCCGCCTGCCGCAGGCTAGCCCTGGCCGTCTTTCCCTAGAGATTGTGGTGGTGGGCACCGGAGCCCGGACTGAACGGCTGCAGCCCCAGGTGCTGCAAGCCCTGCGGCAGCGGGGCATCGCCGTGGAAGTGCAGGACACGGTAAGCCCTGCGCGTCGGGAGCGCGGAGCAGGGCCCAGGCCTAGCCCTCGTCACGCTGATGCAGGCTCTCTCTTTGCAGCCCAATGCCTGTGCCACTTTCAACTTCCTGTGTCATGAAGGCCGAGTAACAGGAGCTGCTCTTATCCCTCCACCCGGAGGGACTGTGCTCACAAGCTGCAGAAGGAACCACCAGGAACTGACCTCACCTGTCCAGGAAGGCGCTGGCACTTCCCGGAGTGCAGGGGTTTCCAGCGCTTTCATTAGCCCTTCGCCTTTGGCACTGTAACACTTGTCTTTCTTGCCAGCAAATTAATAATTTAATCCACCTTTCCCATTTTGTACTAGTTGTGTTGCTAGCAAGGAAGAGCTGCTGGCTCAGTGGGCTCGGGGCGGGGGGGGGGGGTTGTGTGAAACCAGAGGATCCCCTTTTTATTTAGACTACATAGCTTCTCAGAGGCTGGGGGCAGTATAGGCACCTGTCCCAAAATGCAGATCTTTGTACTTGCTCACAATGCAGATTTGAGGGGACCCTCTGCTTTCTCAAGGTCCCTTGGAGATTCAAGTTAGAGAATGTGTATGTGGCTCTCAACCTGGTCCCATGTGGCCAAGCAGGAGGCCCTGTGGGGGACAGTCCAAAGCCCCCGAGGACTATTCCATGACCTGTCCTAAGCAGCCACAATGTGAGACTGCACCCTTGTGAGCCAGAGCTGGCCTGACCTAACTTGTGAGCTGCCTCAGGAGGGACTTTTTTGAATGTAGAATTAGTACCTCCTTCCCGATCCAAGGAATATCCAGACCTCAGGGTCTGAGGCTTTCCCTACAAATGAGAGTGTTGTGCTTGCGTGCGTCTGTGATAGCGGTCGCCACACCTGCCTGTTAACCTCAAAGATCAAACATCACTTTTTTTTTTTTCCCAAACTTTTATTGAAAAACTGAGGGGGTATGCTGTATCCCTTTTCAGAAAAGCCTCTTCTCATACCTGTAGGCAGAACAACCAGCTTTGAGGTGGGGGCAGCAGAAAGGAGGAACCTCTGCCCCAAGGGTAGATGGGTACCAAAGGGTTGGTCACTTACGAGTGGAGGCTGTGAACACCCCCTTCCACCTGAGCTGAGGATGTTCTCTTCTCAAACTTGAGTTCTCCAGAATACATCATGGCTCTGAAGAGAGGCAAATGTCAGATGTGGGTACCTGGCCCTCAACTAGCTCCTCCACCCATGTCCCAGCTCTCCTGGCTTACCGGACTTGGGTCAAACTCTTGGCACCAATGTCCTGGCAGGAGTGCTGGATGCCAGCGATCAGGTAGGGGACAAATTTGTGGATGGACCCTTTGTCCTGCACAGCCCCAGACACCCCTTGGGCCACCTTGATTTTATCAGCTTCACTGTAGGAAAAGGCAAGACGACATAGGCAAGGTCAAAGCACAGATGAGGCTATCAGTACAAGGCTGTCAGTACAGGGTAATTGACCTTCCTGTCCCACCTGAAATATCGGTTCTGGCTGCTGAGATGCTTGTCCATGGCATCAAGAGAACCCATGCCACGGTATTTCTTTAGCCGGATCCCATCGGAGAAGAAGTACTCGCCAGGGGCCTCAGTGGTAGCAGCCAGGAGGGAACCCATCATGACTGTGGACAAATGGGAGTGAGGGGAGCAGACGCTGAGTGGCACTGGGGAAGGCATCCCACCAGACTCCCTGGGTGTTGGGCCTCACCTGTGGAGGCCCCAAGGGCCAAGGCTTTGGCGATATGGCCCACATTTTGGATTCCTCCATCAGCAATAACAGGAACACCAAAGCGCCGTGCATATTCTGACACCTTATACACCGCTGTTGCTTGTGGCCGCCCGCAGGCCAACACTATTGAGAAATGGAGGAACAGATGGGTGGGTGGAATCCATGGGGACAGGCAAGGGGCCCTGCGGCCGTAACTCAGCACCCAGGAGCTCTCCGCTACACCTGCACCAGGACTGCAGCCTGCCTGAGAAAGAGTCGTGTCTGGAAGGGCTACTGCCCTGTCTGTCTGCAACAGTTCAAACAGCAGTGATGGCCTCCACTCAACCCTGCATGTGCGCGTGCACGTGTGCTCGGCCCAGGGCAGCCTCAGGCACATGCAGTCAGCAGCCGAGGGGGGGAGCCCCACCCACCTGGTATCAAGTGGGGGTAGGTGTCACCGTGCAGTTAGTACCCAGAGGCCCACCCCTTCCTCCCAGCGTGGTTCGCAGCTCGGGCAAGATCAGGGGAGTGGTCACGTGGAAGGTAGAGTGCGCCTGTTGGTCCCTGAGCTGTGCCTACTGTAGGCAATGTGAAGGAGGTCCTGCCCTACAAGCACCCCAGGAAGAGGAAGGAGCTGTGTTCTCCAGCAGCCCCTAAAACCATGGTCTGTCATTCAATTTGCCCTGCCCACCCATCAACACCACAAACCCCGGGAGCTACAGCTACAGTCAACCAAGCAGCCGGGCAGTGGGCAGCTGGGCCGGGCCAGTGGGCCGGGCTGGACTTACTATAGCAGCCCTTGACAGTAGAAGGGCATTTGGGGCTGTGGGACTTTATGTCTGGAGGGATCTTGGGAGCCACTAAATAAAACAAACAGACCAGAGTTTAGAGAGGGTGCAGAGCAGGAGCAAGGAGGCCAGGCTAGGCAGGGGGGTAGTGGCAGGTGAGGAATGACAAGCTCGTCTTCCAGCATGTCACCCATCCAAGGGGTCTGTTTGGCCCTGGGACTGCCCCTATTGGAGGACTCGGTATAGTTCCCACAAGAGCGCTTGGCTCCAGGCCATAGGGGCTGAGGGCCCTGCTGAAGCCAGAGTCCCTGAGGGCCCCACCGAAGCATGTCCTACCTTCTTGGGTGATGCAGATAGAGCCACTGCCCATGCCCACCCGCAGGGCATCTACACCAGCATCAATGAGGTTCTTGGCCTGAGCAGCTGTGACCACTGCAGTGAAGGACAGGGAAAGGCTTGGGTGACGATCTGAGTGGGAGCCTAGCTCCTCTACCTCTTCCCCACGTCCTTTGGTGCCCAGTCTTGCCTCACCATTGCCTCCAATAACTTGGAGGGAGGGATATTTCTCCTTGATGTACTTGATCATGTTGATCTGGAAGATGGAGTTTCCTTGGGAAGAGTCCTGGGACCGGGAGAAAGTCCCAGTGAGACTGGTATGACAGCTGTCCCTACCACCCCACCCTGCCTGTGCAAGATCTCACCAAAACCACTACGTCCACTCCAGCCTGGGCTAGCAAATCCAGCCGATACTTGTCATCTTCATGAGTGCCAATGGCTGCTCCACACAGCAGCTGCTTCTTGGCGTCTTTGGAGGCCAGTGGGTAATCCCGGTTCTTCTTCAGGTCTGTCCGGGCAATGATGGCTACCAGCTCATCATCTTCATTTACAATGGGTAACTTTCCTGGGGGTAGGGAAGGTACATAAATCAGAACTCTGATCTTTGGTTCCAGAACCCTTCCACCTCTAGAACTCACCCTTCTTGCTGCGCTGCAGAATTTCATTTGCTTCCTTCAGTGTGATGCCTGCAGGGGCTACCACCAAGTCTTCCCTCTTCGTCATGATCTAGCAGTGAGGGGAGCTGTGAGAAGGGCCCAGAGACCAGACCTCCAACACACCCTGACCTAACTCGGGGGTGAGGTTCCACAGACCACCCTGATCACACACCTGCACCCAAACCACCCTCCTCAAGTGAACCCAACAGCCAGTGCAGCAATACAGTGGCACGGGTGAGAATTGAGTAGAAAGAACAATGTGGTACACAGAACATGCTGTTACATAGCGGAGAAAGAAGGGCCCCGCCAGAGCAATGACGAGAGTTGGAAGAGGAGGCTGCGGTTGGTCCTTGAGCACTGCCCCCACCTTGGGAGTGGCAACACAGCATGCATGCTGGCAAACACTTGGGCAGAATGAGAGCATCTGGTGGGGAAGAGATGCAGGAACCCCATGAAGGGGTCAGAGACTTGGCTGGGCATTCATCTTTCCTGGACAGCAGAAGCCCCCAGAGATGCCATTCAGGCAGTAGAAACCTCGTCTTAAGCCTTGGCCGCCAGAGCTTGGCTTTGCTTTGTCAGTAGCACCCACCTCTTCCAAAAACCGGTCGTGTTCCTCCTCCTTGAGAAAATCTATGTCCCTTGAAGAAATGATGCCCACCAAGCGGCTCCCCATCCGGCCCGTGTCGGTGATTGGGATACCACAGAATCCATGCCGGGCTTTGGCTTCAAACACATCCCGCACTCGATCCTTGGGGCTGAGGACCACAGGGTCCGTAATGAATCCCTGCTCATATTTCTGGAAGGGATGGTGAGAAAGAACATTTCTGAACCGTCTTTACCAGTCTGAAGCCTGGGGTCTACGCCAACTCCCCCCCTGGCAGTACCATAGGACCAAATCACAATTCAAACCCAGGGATAGTAAACATGGGTGGGCTGTAGGTACTATCCACCTGGTCCTCTTCTCTTGCCTTAGGACACAGGGTCTCATGCTCTTCTCAGGAACTGAACCCCAAAGTGGGGGAAAAAGGATCCTAAATTAGGAAAACAAATCCCCCACTTCCACCCCACTCCACCTCAGTGCAATTCCCAGGAGCTCTTGACCACGATCCTTGCCCTTCTGACCTTCACTTTCCGAACTTCGTTGGCTTGGAACTCAGGTGTACAGTTGTGGTGGATGAAGCCAATACCACCTGTAAGCTGCATGATAAACAGAAGATCGTGAAAAAGTGACAAAGAGCAGCATGACTATGTATGTCTTTGGGGAAGAGTGTGAGGCCCCTCCTTTTGTCCTTACACCCCATGATGCTCACCGCCATTGCTATGGCCATGCCAGCCTCTGTGACTGTGTCCATGGGTGAGGAAACCAGTGGGGTCTTCAGAGTGATCTTTTTGGTCAGAGCAGAAGTCAGGTCCTGAGGAAATACGGCCCGATAATGTGGCAAATACCTCATAAAAGCCTCAGGGTGGTGCCAGGTCCCCCATAAAACAGGTGCCCTGTATGACCTGCATGCCAATCAGACTATTCCATAGAATCCACCCCCAAGCCCAATCTGCTGTGGTAGCCGAGAGACCAGGGAAGAGAAGTACCTTACCCAACCTTGATGCTCAGGACCCAATTTCTGGCCATACTCACCACCTGGTCTGCAGTGAAGTCGATGTACCCAGGGAGAATGAGAAAGTCACTACGGGGGAGGGGAGCGAATTGGGAGTAAGTCTCAGGCTTAGGGCGGCCCGGGATTCCATCCCCATAGATCATGTCATAAGGCATCTGGGCCTTAGAGGGCACTGACCTAGCCCTTGTCACAGGCAGGGCAGACAAATCACAAGGTGGAGATGGAGACGGGACCTTTTCTGCCACCTAGCTGTCATCAGCGACCCTGGCACCCTGACAACTCCATGTGCCGAGAGAATGAAGCTTCTAGCCTGAAATCTCAAGCACTGCCAAGATGCCTCCTCCATCCCGCCCCACTTCAGATCTATCAAACGGAGCCCCAGAGATGGGTGGGGAATTCTCCGGAACCTGTCTCCCATGCCCGGGTCCAAGCGGGCTCTGTGGAAAACCCCGCCCGGCCCCCCAGTCCAGCGCGCCGCCCCTCTCCTCGCCCAGGTGAGCCCGCTAGGCCCGCACTTGTAGGTGAGGCCGTCCCCGCAGTTGAACAGCTGCTGTGCTGTGAGCCCGTCGTCTGGCACGTAGGACGTGCCCCCGCTAATCAGGTAGTCGGCCATGGCCACCGCCGGGCAAAACCGCGTGTGTCCGAAGACCGCGCCGCAGAGGCCTCAGCCGTCTGGGCCGCGCCAATATAAACCCGCCGATATCGTCATTGCGCCCTGCGCGTCACTGACGTCAGGACGCAGTACGAACAGGCGGAGCCCGTGCGCCTCCCGGGCGGGGCTATCGAGGGAGCGCATGCGCGGAGCACGCCCTAGGCGTGCAGCCACAAAGTTGGGCGTTCCCGAGGCTGCCCCCTCCCGCAGGACCGTGACCCGTTCAACCAGCAGGCAAGGTTTTGCTTCCGATGGCCCGCTGGGCTCCTCCCAAATAAAGAGGCGATGTTCACTAGCATGTTGAAAAGACGTGCTTGTCATTCTTAATAAACAACTAGATTAAGAATACATAAGAGAAACAGAGTGGTATCTTTATATGATACACAAGTGTATGTTACAAGAATTCCATCAGGCACAGGAGCCTCAGGTTTAAGGCCTCAATGTTAGGCCAAAAAAAAAAAAAAAAAAAAGGCATGGTAAAGTTTTTACTTTAACATCTAAAATGTCACTTGTCATAAAGGAGGGTGTAATAGAAATTGTCTTTAATAAATCATAATTGAAGTTCCCCTCATTTTCCTTCCATTAAGATGCTAAGTTTATGTCTGAGCATGAAGAAAGAAAAGACCATGGCTCCCCTGTGGTCAGCGACGTCTGCCAGAGTGGAAGCCAGCTGGGGAGATTCCCTGGAGGGTCCGTCACTAATTCCATCTTTCTGGAGTAAGGGAAGGGGCCACATTTCTCCTAACAGTCCGAGCCCTTTCCCCAGGCCCCAGACAAAAAAGAAAAAGCCAGCCAGCAACTTTCTAGGACATCTGGCTTTCAGGAAACCCAGAGCCCCCATGGGCTGAGGAATCTGCTGCAGCAGATTTACGGTGACGCACAGGAGGCAAAGTTTCCTTTTACATTTTAAACAGAAGCAGTCTGAAAGGCTTCATAACTACACCAATTAAAAAAAAAAAAAAGAAAAGAAAAAAAATGGAGGCCTCTTCTTTAGTGTGAAAGTCTGTCCATTTTTTTTTCCTGGATCATCTCCCTTGCACCATGGCTTAGGGATCTCAGTGCATGGTGCTTGCGTTGGCCACTGCAATGGCCTCCTGAATTTCTCGTATCACCAGGATCCGAGTCAGCATCTGTCCCATTTGCTCTCTGCTGATAGGCTGGACCGAGTACCAGATTGGGCTATTGGGGGCCACCACTGGCTCAGGCGTCAGATAAAACGTGTCATTCCGGCCTTTCACACTCTGGGGGCTGAAAAATATATCAGTAAAAGCTGGGTAAAACCACAACATTCTCAACCCTCCCACCCTGGAATATTCCAGACAGATGCTGTATGCAAAAGGTGGGAAGACAGCAGCTCTTCAAAGGTATGATGGCATAGCTACTGAATTCCATGCAGTCAACACACATTACCTCTAGGGCCTCCTTTGGGGCTACTGCCAATGCCAGTAATAGGCTGCCTCCCTTCCACTTCTCCCTCACATACTGCCAGCTTTGATTCCTCTAACCACCTGCCTCGGAATGCCAGGGTTCATCTACTGGAGTCCAACCGTATCCCACTTGGAACCAACTGCACCGCCTACAAGGTCCTCTCCAAGTCTTTGTTCATGTTGTTTCCTCTACCCAATCCACTGAATTCCTAAATTTTACATAAGGGACTCTGCCTTCCCAGCCTGGCTGTGATGCTGGGACCCTTACCTGGGCTCATCCTCCACCCCCCTCAATGTTGTGCTGTACTTAGCACATGCCACTTCTAACAGTTATATTCGCCCATCCACTCAAGATTTATCAAAGGGCTACTGTGTGCCAGGCCTGCACTACGGGCTGGTGTTCAAGAAATGAGCAGGATCCAAGACTCCCTACCTTATGGAGCTTACAGATAAGAGACAGTCAACAATTAAACAGTTACATAAATAACAATCAGTGGTAAGTGCTACAGAGGAAACAGCCCAAAAGAAGAGGTAGGGAATCTGGAAATGCTTCTGATCAAGCTGTTTTGAGAAGAGGGATGGATAGGAGCCAACTAGCCAAATATGGGGGCGGGGAGGGGAGGCTTGCCCAACAAGGAAAATTCCTAAACTGAGGCCTGGAGGTAGGGAGATCATGATGCTCTGGAGTGGAGAGGAGCCAGTGGCTAGAGAGCCAAAAGGTACAAGGACGTGAGATTAGCAAGGGGGAGTATACGTAAGGCCTTGTTGGCAAGATTAGGATTACTCTTTCTCTATACAATAAATGGAAACCACCGAAGGTTTTAATCTAAGTAACATAAGACCTATAACATAGAGGATTCTGGCACTGCAGTAAAGATGACATGCCAAACTGCAAGGGCAAGAGAGGAAAAGCCAAGGAAAGAAATCCCCCCTAGATTAATGTTGCTAGTGACAAACGTCAAGGCCAGGAAGATGCTACATGACGGAGGCCGCCTTTATATACTTTCCTCCATCTCCCCCATTCCCCTCTCCAAGACAGGAGACCATATAAAATCACAATGCTAGTCATTTCACATGCTTTGGGGAAACCAGTCAGGCTGCTTCTATATTTAGCTTTTTGGAAATGTGTTTTTACTCTGTTTGGGACTAAAGAATGCCTTATACACAGGTACAGTGCACTCATGCACACATACAGTCACCCAGCCATCATAAAGCTTCCTCACCATTTAAAGAGGTAGAAATCGTAGAGCTTGATGGGACATCTCAGTGGATTCTCTGGATTTTCCGTCTGTTCTGCATACATGTCATCTGTAACTATAAAACACACCCCCACCACCAGGGACATGGCATGAGACTGCCTTAGCTCAGGACCAGATTAGGAACCTTGGGCTTGGGGGCGCCTGGGTGGCTCAGTCATTAAGCGTCTGCCTTCTTCTCATGATCCCAGGGTCCTGGGATCGAGCCCCACATTGGGCTCCCTGCTCAGTGGGGAGTCTGCTTCTCCCTCTCCCACTCCCCCTGCCTGTGTTCCCTCTCTCCCTGTGTCTCTGTCAAATAAATAAATAAAATCTTAAAAAAAAAAAAAAAAAAGGAACCTTAGGCCTCTAGCCATCCCAACTAGACTTACTGGGAGAGGAAAGGGTGTGAGGCATGAAGGGAAAAAGCAGCAATCGTTTCTGGGGCATCTCTGCTTTGAAAAGAGTTTCAAGTTTCTAGGTGGGGAGAAGGGAATGGAGAATTCCTATCCAGCAAATCCCAACTCAACTTCACACTCAACACTAACCCCCCAGGCACAAGGGCAGGGCAGGACAAGTTGCACCTGTTTCTGCAGCCCCTACCTTTCTGGCCAGTCTGGTGTATCCCAAGAGCCTTCAGGTATCGAATACTCGTGCTTTTATCCTTAGGATTAGAGGGGTTCTTCTTTGTCTGTCGCAAAACCTTGGAGAAGGCCAGCTTCATGTGCTGGTCCACTGTCTTCAACAGGAAGTATCTGCACCACAAGTGAAAGCAAGGCAAAGGGAGGGGTGCCAGGAGGAGACTATGACTTACCCTCTGCCATCAGTGCCTCAGAGGAGCCGCTGTGCATACTCCCAGGATGTGGGCAGGCCCATACCCAAAAACACTGTCTAGTGGAGGAACCAAATCAAGACGGATGGCAGGGGTCTGGCAAGGCTGTATGCCTCACTGGTCACCACACAAATGTAGCCAAGTGGGGCTGAAGGCTTTTAGTAGCCCAAAGGCTCTCAAATATGTGTCAAAGGAATTCCTGTATCTACCTGGATAGTTTCCACCCTCTTCACTGGGCAGATGCCAGCAGTGGCTAAACATGGAGCTTCTAGAACACTTACTTGGTGTTAAAGAACATGAGGGTGGTCAGCAGGGTGGAAGGGGAGTGAGCCCCGAGCTGCTTGCACTCCCACAGCATCTCCTCAGTCACGTGGCTGGGCAGGACATAGCCTAGGAGGAATAGAGCACTGCTACAACAAGAGGATGGCAGGTGGGCCCTCAGAGGTGCAGGATGGGAGGTGGGAGGCCCAAGGACCACAAAAGAGTACAAGTTTAACCAGAAAAATCTCCCTAGGGAATGGCAGAATCATCTGGAAGCTTGTTAAAACACAAATGGCTGGGTCCCAGCCCAAGTTTCCGGGGTGGGAACTGATAATGTGCATTTCTAACAAGTTCCTGAGAACCACTGCTCTATATGCTTGCTCTTACCTGATGTTAACTCTTCCTCTAATCCAAGTTAGTTAAAGTGGGGCAAGAAAATACTGGAACACCCAAAACTATAAATCAAACTCTGCAAGTACGCATACTTCTCTAAAAAGATGGTACAGAGCTTTCATCATATTTTCAGGTGTCAAGGGCCCAAAGAACTGGTATGGGTGCACCTGTTTGCCCTTGCTAAACCTCTCACGTTTTCCACTTCTAGAAAGCAAACCCATTCTCATCCCCTCTCTGGATAAAGGGGAGAATGATATTCAGAACTACTACAGGATTCCCCGACAGTGCAGGTTTTACTTTAAGACCCTTGTTCTTAAATGAACTGAGAGCTGGGCAGGGGCAAAGGTCAGGGTGCAGCCAGGTCTACACCAAAGGAAGAGGATACTTGAGTTAATCACCAAGCCCCCTTCATGTGTCACTCAACAGTTAATGTACAAGTGTTTGTGTGCCAGGTACTGAGGCCATGGTAAAAGCATTCTCCTGCAGGAGTTTCAGGATCCTCCAGGCAGGCAGCAAGGATGTCACTTCCTAGAAGTGGGGAAAGAAATATTCTGCCCAACATATTCCTCTTCTCTGCTCCCGCCAAAGCTGGCCCTCTGACTCCATTAAGTGCACTCCCATCTCTCCAGGGCAGCTCTGCCTCTACTCTTCTATTTTGCGGCCTACTGGCAATGAGATAAGCTTCCCTGCCCTCAAACATATCTGAAGCAGATGAGTGGCACAGACAGCCCTCCTTGGGGAAAGCCAGTGGTAGAAGTGGTACGACACATATCTTGGCATGCGCTATTTTCTAGGGTTTACTTCACTCTGCCATTTATATGAGCTTCCCTAGCTTTAACCACTTCTTAATAAAACTTAAAGTGAAGTTTAGAGTCAAAAACCAGGACTCTTGGCATGGGAGAAGGGAGACACAGATAGGGACACATCATATAAAAACTTTATAGTTCTCAATCTGAACTGCAAGCAACAAATTGACCTATTTTATCTTTTTTTAGTATTTCCCACTGAAAGGCTTATGAACAATGACCAACCCAGGAGCAATGAACACCCCTGTGCATCCAGACTATGATACTTAAAATACCATTTACACTAAAAGGAACCAGTCTCAAGGAGAACTGACCAATTCCACATTGAGACAGAAAATAGAAAATGTCCAATATCAGCCTGGAACATATGGCAAATCAGAAATCAAGGAAATAGGGCCAGGGCCATGTCAAAAGAACTTAAAAGCCAATTTAAGAGGTTCCAAATGGCCAAAGATGGAACAATCTGCACAGCAAAAAAGATAACTGCTATGGACTGAACCAAATTAAATATGTTTAAACTCATTAGTTCACAATGATTCCTTAAAAAAAAAGTGAATTGGTTATCACTGGATGAAACTGGTGAATCAACTCATTACCATAAAAACTGCTAAACATGGGGCGCCTGAGTGGCTCAGTCATTAAGCGTCTGCCTTCGGCTCAGGTCATGATCCCAGGGTCCTGGGATTGAGCCCCACGTCGGGCTCCCTGCTCTGCAGGAAGCCTGCTTCTCCCCTCTCCCACTCCCTCTGCTTGTGTTCCCTCTTTCACTGTGTCTCTCTCTGTCAAATAAATAAATAAAATCTTTAAAAAAAAAAACTGCTAAACAAAGAGAATAAGCCCTTATCCCGCCTCTCCTAGAAAATCTCCTAAAAATCCTATAAAATTATCTATGCTGCTAGGTATTCAAAGAGTGATCAAGGGGAAGTTTTGCTTTGTACTTCAGCTAATAATGAAAAATAACATCAGAATGCCATCAATTGCAACTCCTAATGAATTAATAATGGATCCAGATATTATGGGTATCAGATGGAAGTATAAACACAACTATGACATAACCTTGCCATAAAGAAAACACAAAAATCAAAACCTGATCAATGAAGTCTTTATATCAAACTACCAATTAACTGTAAATATAAGGGAACAGAAAACTATGTCAAACTACAATATGGGGATGTAATCGGACTGACAATTTAAAAGGCTAGTTTCAGGGTGCTTGGGTGGTTCAGCCAGTTGAGCATCTGACTCTTGGTTTTGGCTCAGGTCATGACCTCAGGGTCGTGGGCTCAAGCTCCATGTTGGGCTCCATGCTGGGCATGGAGCCTGCTTGAGATTCTCTCTCTCTCTCTCCCTCAGTCCCTCCCTCCCCAAGTGCTCCCACACACTCTCTCAATCAATCAATCAATAAATGGCTAGTTTCTTCCATAAAAAATTGCAAGAAATAGAATCATGGAGAAAATTAAAGATTAAAGCTAAATATTAAGACAAATCAGTAATTTCAATGTGTGGACCTTATCTGCACCTTGACTCAAACAAGATCATGACATTTATGAGACACTTAGAAATTTGAACAAAGGGTAGACTTTGATGACATTATGGAATTATCTTTTTTTCCAAGTATAATAATGGCATCATGGTATGTCAAGCATACTAAAATATTTATGAATAAAGTGTCTAGGAGTTATTTCAAAATAATACAGGAGGGGAAAAACAGGTGTACACATGACACAAGATATGCCATGGAGAGTGGGTACATGGGAATGTCATTTATCTGTTGTTTAATTTTTATATGTGCCTGAAATTTCTGTAATACAATTTTTAAAAAGCAAACTCTGCATAACCACACTTGACTTGAAAATTTGCAAATCATGTAGTGATTCACTTACTTGGTTTCTGTTCTAATGACAGCCCCTCAGAAAGGCCTCCCTCCTAATGCCCTTAACACTTTCCATTCCCCTATGCTTTGTTAAGACACTTAATCATAAATTGGTTATTTACACACTGCCTCCCCCTATTAGACTATAAGCTCCATTTTGTTCACTACAATATTATATTATCTACACCTGGAATAATGCCTGGCACATAGCAAGCATTCAAAAAGTATTTGTTTAACCAATAATTTTTTTCTTAAAGGTTAAGCATGTAACCCTGTGGTGATGGATGTTAACTAAACTAGATCATTATACAAGATATACACGTATCATTATATTGTATACTTAAAACTAGTATGTTCTATGTCAATTATATCTCAATTTTTTAAAAAAGTTTTTATTTTAATTCCAGTCAGATTTTTTTGATGGGAAAAAAAAGTTTAAGCTGCTAGCATACATTCTAATAAATGGCAAAGCCAGGATTAAAACTCAGATATTTGTGTGGATTTAAGTTTTCAACTCATTTGGGTAAATACCAAGGAGCACAATTGCTGGATCATAAGAAAATGTCTTTTTTTTTTTTTTTTTAAAGATTTTATTTATTTATTTGACAGAGAGAGATAGCGAAAGCAGGAACACAAGCAGGGGGAGTGGGAGAGGGAGAAGCAGGCTTCCTGCCGAGCAGGGAGCCTGATGTGGGACTCGATCCCAGGACCCTGGGATCATGACCTGAGCCGAAGGCAGATGCTTAATGACTGAGCCACCCAGGTGCCCAGAAAATGTCTACTTTTTAAAGAAAATGTCAAACTATTATAAAGGGATTATAACATTTTACATTCCCACCAGCAAAGAATGAGCATTCTAGTGCTCCCTATCCAGCATTTGGGGCTGCCACTGATTGTGATTTTAGCCATTCTAATAGGTGTATAGTGGTATCTCACTTTAGTTTGCAATTTCTGGATGATACCTAATGATAAACATCTGTTCATATACTTATCTGCCACTTGTATATCTTTGGTGAGGAATCTGTTCAGATCTTTTGCCCATTTTTTGGATCAGGTTTTTTTTTTATTTTACTTTTATTGTTGAGTGTTAAAGAGTTCTTTGTGTATTCTGGATACCAATCCTTTATCAGGTGTGTGTTTTGCACAAGATTTTTTTCCAGTTTGTGGCTTGTCTTTTCATTCTCTTAAAAGTGTCTTTCCGAATGGGTCATAACTTTCTAATTTTAATGAAGTCCAACTTATCAATTATTTTCTTTCATGGATTGTGCTTTTGGTGTTATATCCAAAAAGTTACTACCAAACCCAAGGTCACCTAGATTTTCTCCTATGTTATCTTCTAGGAGTTTTACAGTTTTGCGTTTTACATTTAGGTCTATGACCCATTTTGAGTTGATTCTGTGAATGGCGTAAGGTCTGCGTCTAGATTCATTTTTTTGTATATGAGTGTCCCGTTGTTCCAGTACCATTTGTTGAAAGACTATTCTTTCTCCATTGAACTGCCATTACTCCTTTGTCAAAGATAAGCTGGTTATATTTGTGTGACTCTACTTCTGGGCTCTCTATTCTATTCCAGTGATTTGTCTATTCTTTTACCAGAAACCTGCACACAACGTTTATAGCAGCTTTATTTATAATTGCCAAAACTTGGAAGCAAGGAAGATGTCCTTCAATAAGTGAATGGATAAAGAAATTGTGTGGTACATCCATACAATGGATTATCATTCAGCAATAATAAATGAGCTATCAAGACACGAAAAGACACACAGGAACATGAGATATATATTAAGTGAAAGAAACCAATCTGAGAGAGCTACATATTGAATTATTCCAACTATATGACATTCTGAAAAAGGCAAAACTATGAACAGTGAAAAAGATCAGTGATTGCCAGGGATTTGAGGGGGAGGGAGATAAATAGGTGGAACACGGAGGATTTTAGAGCCCTGAAACTTATGTATGATATTGTAATTATAGATACGTGTCATTATACATTTGTCCAAACCCACAGAATGTAGAACAGGAGGAGTGAACCCTAATGTAAGCTATAGACTTTAGTTACTAATATCAGTATTGGCTCATCAATTGTAACAAGTACACCACATTAATACAAGGTATTAAATAATAGAAGAAACCGTGTGTGAGGGAATATATGGGAATTCTTTGTATGTCCTGCTCATTTTTTTCTGTAAACCTAAAATTGCTCTAAAAAGATAAAAGTTTATTAAAAACAAAACACAAACACCTCAGACATCCTACTGTAAAACTCCTGTTCTTTCCAACACATGCTGTTCAGGTGGTTATATGGGTAAAGCAAAAATTATGTTCTATATATGTAGAATATATATATATATATATATATACACATATACATATACATATATATATATATATGTATATGTTCAAACACATGGAAAAAAAACCCCAATATGTAACATGAGTAACCTACAGATGAAACAGCTCATAATTCTTAATGCAATGATTCTAATTTTAATCAATAAATCTTAATTAAAAAAAAAAAAAAGAGTAACTACCCCAACTCTTTGCATGCCCCCATGTCCTTGCCACACTGGAACCAGCCGGGTTCTCTGTCTGGTGTGCAGTGCCCCTTCCATATCAGGCCAAACAGCACAGAAGTTGATGCTGGTACCTAGGATTTATTGCCTCCTCACCCACACACTGTATCATAGCCAGCCACACAAGCAGCTGACCTTTTTTAAACCCAGGTGGGAAAGACATCCAAGGACTAGGAAGACTCTTACCAAGTGGAGTGACTCGAGGCTGAACATCTTTCAGAACTTCATGTAGCCACTCCGTGAATCGAACATAATAAAGATCGGAGAAGATGTCATCAACCCTTCCATTTTCAAAAAGATACTAAAAGAAAAACAATAAAAGTTGTTGGTAATCTCCTGAGTAAAACTTTCAGGGGAAATAAACATTGTGCTACCAGTATCATCAGCTCTCCCTACCCATCTCTCCCTCCTTAACAAACGAACACAACAGGTAAAAAATGTCCAGCATATGACACTTCCACAGTACACTTCAGATCATGTGAAATGACTCTCCTAACACTCTGGAGAGTTGGGTCAATGGGACAGATTTTGTGAATGCTATTTCACCCAGGCAAGGTACTATCTTGTGGTAGCAAAAAAACATAACGCAGGCTCTGGGGCCAGCATCTTATTAGCTATGGTGTAAGTTAAGTAACTCAAGTATTTTAACTTTTGGGGCTCAGTTTTTTTTGTCAGTGGAAATGACTGTGCCTGCCTTCCAGGACTAGGAAGAGAGCATGGATGAAACAGAGCGTGCAAAGCAATTCACTCAGTGCCCTGGGTGACTGGGAAGAAAGAAATAAACTGGGAGGCAGACTTTTCTTAGGCCCAGGCAACAGGGTGAGTCCCAACCAGCAAGTGCTCTTCCATCATGCTGTGGGCTTTTCCATGAGAGCATTCACACACTAAGAAATCCACCCCTGCTCTCCTAAACTGCCAGTCCTAAATCAAGTTTCCCTATTATGCTACACCTTAGATGTCCTGAAAGCCTACCTACAGTTGTATATTCTAGCTAGATTCTCAAACAATTATTTTGTGTTAATGCAGGGAACAATGAGAAAATGAGCTGAATGTTAGCACCAGACTTTGTTTTGGATAAATTACTTTTATGTAAACCATGTTTACTTTAATGAAAAGAAAAGTATTATTATATAAATGCTTTGTGATTTTTTTAAAAAGGCTCTAAGATACTATAACAAATATTTTAACAAAAGTTTCTCTAGATGATGGGATTATAGCTGATGTCTGTTTTATTTTTTTAAAGTGAACATATTAGGTCTTCTGCAATTTTTAAAAATGTACATTAAAAAACTTATTATATAGTTGATTTCACTCATATGGAATTTAAGAAACGAAACAGGATCATAGGGAAAGGGAGGGCAAGGTAAAATAAGATGAAGTCAGAGAGGGAGACAAACCATAAGAGACTCTTAACTATAGGAAACAAACTGAAGGTTGCTGGAGGGGAGGTGGGTGGGAGGATGGGGTAACTGGGTGGCAGGCATTAAGGAGGGCACGTGATATAATGAGCACTGGGTGTTATATGCAACTGATGAACCAATGAGTTCTACCCCTGAAACTAATACATTTTATGTTAACTAACTGAATTTAAATAAAATAAAATAAAAAATTAACTCATATAGTTGAAAGAGAACTTCCTTATAACCACTTGCTTATCATTTTACTAATCTGAGTAACCAGCAAATACCCAACGGGAACACAGCTCAAACATGTTCCTTTGAAGTTCTGTTTCCTACCTTTTGAATACACAGGAAAATATAGTAGAGCACATCTGGATCATAGGGTTCACCTTCTCCATTTCGAGCTTCCCGTGTCATTAGACAGAGCCCATAATTCAACTCAGCCACAGCAGAAGAAATGAGATCTTCCTGGAATCGCAACAGTTGGCGCCCTGCAACACAAGCCAAAAGTGACCCCCAAAGGTGAATGAGGGTCCTGGCAACAGTAATCTCTTAACTGACTGCTCATATCCCCGGAAGGAGGGCTCAGACAAGATAATGATCATCAGGGGGCTAGGATGGAAATGATCACATGTATCTAAGATCAGAACTGACTTACTAAGACAATAATCCTGTATGCCCTATTTACACTAAGGGTTTCCTTCCCACAATCCGCCCCACCTCACATACCTTCAAAATTATTATTAGGGCCAAGACACGAAAGCAAAAAACCCGCAAAATCCACACTGTTAGGTGAGGAAGAATATGAACATAATGTTAAGGAAGCAGGGCCCTGAAGACAGTCACTGGTTCCTACCTCCTTCCAGAATTCACTCTGCCCAGATCTGCTAGGTTGACTTTAGAAATCCATGTGTACAAAAATGCCTGGTCTTGGGCAAACACCATAAATCCTCCTCATTTGCAGGTCAGGTCTGCTTGTTGCTTGTCCTGAATTCAGCATACTACTTCAGATGGTGATTCCTAACCCCCAGAGCCAAGGGACACCACTTTCCTGCCATTCTGTCCTCCCCGTTTCAGTACCACTACATTTTAGACAGAGTCCACCCCCCTCTCTCCCTCACAAACACTCACTCCCAATGGGTGCCAGTCTGTTCTGAGCATCCTTCTCTAGCTCAGCATTCTTGGTCTGGGCCCAGTTTTTCCATACTTCAAGCCCTTCTTCTGGCTTCAGAGAATTTGGAAGCAGAAGTTCTGGGGAAGGCTGTGGCTGTGACTGCGGTTCAACTTCAGCAACCTGGACAGTCTGAGCCTATAAGAGAGAAACCATCAAAATGTGTCAATATTGTTTTGCACCAGGCCCTTCCACAAAACTGCTAGAAAAATGTTACCTGTGGTTCTTTTAATAAAAAAATATCTTTCTTCCACTTGTTATCTTACTTTCAAAGACTACTGGAGTTCTACTCCTTACCCCAGGGACAGTTAAGGCTACTGCAGTGCTTCTCAACCCTGGCTGGACTTTTGAATCTCTGAATTAGAAATACCAGTATCTGGGCTCTACCCCAGAATCTCTTTTTAAAGAGATTAGTCTTTCAAAAACCTTCCCACATAAAAAGGCAATTCTAAAGTTTAGTCACTGCTCAGAACTCCTGGCCCAACTGAGTAAAATAAAACACAAAAGACTAAAAAAAAAAAAAAAAAAAAAGGACTCCTGGCCCAAAGCACTACTTGTTATAAAGTGCAAAAAAATCACTTAAGGATTTTATTAAAGTGCAGATTCTGATTCGAAAGGTCTCAGGTGGAACCTGAGACTCTGCATTTCTAACAAGTTCCCAAGTAAGGGAGCTGGTCTGCAGACCACACTTTGAATACCAAATGTCCAGAGTAGTGACCATTAAACTTGGGTGCACTTTAAAAATATCTGGACTGCTTTTAGAAAATACCCATGCCTGGGCCTTATCCCTACCGATTATATGATTTAATTGGTCTAATATGGGGGCCTGCCATCAGTATTTTTAAAAGCTCGCAGGTGATTCTTATGTCCAGCCATGGTTGAAAATTATCGCTTTAGAAAAGTACAACAAACAAAAGTTGTCTTCTCTCTCCTGCCATTGAAAGATGAGAAGACCTGAAGATGTATATGGCTTCTCTAGCTATATATAAGGTTGATTTTCCCCCCCAAAATTCCTTCTCAATAATACTGCTCTATTTTCTAAGGGCATTTTCTGAAGACCGGAGGCACTGCTCTACCTCCTCCAAAGGAAGAGTCGTCTTGTCCTCAATGGTCTAACAGCCAAGCTGTGCACACAAAGGCGCAGGAAATATCCATTAGCGTCAATCACAATCCCCATACTGGGTGGGAGAAACACCAACAAAGTATACCAGGCATAGGTTCTTGGGTCTCACACACCTGTCTATATTCTGAACAAATTCCTTTGAGCAATTCTCCATGCCAGGGCCTACCCAAAGGGCTAAGGAATGTCAATCATTCAAATTGAAGGCAGAATAATTTATTTATGACACATAAATCTGCTTATCAATGAATAAAAGTAAAAACTCTCCTCTTCGTTTTCAAAAGATAATTAAACAAGGAAATAAAGCAGTATCGTGTGAGGCTCTTAAATGTTTATCAACCCAGAAGCTCCACTCTAGACACAGTTCAACTACCAATCTCCTTGGTGAGTCTTACCCACTTTTCCAGTTTGGATTTCCATGTTTGTGGAAATGATTGCTAACTATGCACCTCCAAGCTAGACCTGGACTTAATATACCCAGGGGGTACAGTATGTCTCCAAATGAACATCTTACACCACCTCAGACTACCATCTATGGAGAGAACTATCACTTTCCCCACCCAGAACCATTCTCCTCAGAGTTCCCTCCCTACCTTGTTCAATGGCAATACCATATACCCAAGCTGGAAATCTAGGAGTCTGCCTAGATAAGTAAATGGGGGCCAGGGTATGTGGTGCAGTACTTTGCTTCTGGTGTTTAGCCAGGCCCCCTTCACTGTGTGCCTTCACCTACTAATGTAGCATCCCCAAGCATCTTGACAACAAAATTCTTTTACATGTCTAAATGTCTATCAGTGGGTAGGGGTAGTAGTGATCCCAACCAGGATGAAAACTACTGATATAAGTAGGGCCTTGTACACTGTGGTATAGAGTTTTCCTTCCTCTTTATAATGGAGTCCTTGGAGAATTTTAAGCTGGGAAGTGACATAACCTTACATTAAAAAAATATATATATTCTTTCTGATTTATGGAGAATGGATTGAAGAGCAAAGGTGTTGGTGGCCTGGACTAGTATGGCAATGGAGAGGTTTAAGAAATACTGAGAAGTGTGGTGGTAGAACCAAAGTGTCTTGTTGAAGAGTTGGCTGTGAAGAGTAAGGGAAAGCAGACTCAAGGATGATTCCTGGGTTTCTGGTTTAACCAAATGGGTGGATGATGGTACCATTTTCTGAGAAGGGAAGTTTTGTTTTTGTTTTAAAAAACAGGTCATCTAAAAACGACAACAATAACAACAACAACAAAAAACAGGTCATCTATCTTTCTATCTTTTTTTTTTTTTTTAAGATTTTATTTGAGAGAGAGAGAACACAAGCAGGGGGAGGGGCAGAGGGAGAGGGAGAAGCAGGCTCCCCACCAAGCAAGGAGCCCGAAGTGGGGCTCGATCCCAGGAGCCCGGGACCATGACCCGATCTGAAGGCAGATGCCTAAACAACTGAGCCACCCAGGTGCCCCAGGTCATCTATCTATCTATCTATCTATCTATCTATCTAATCTATCTAATCTATCTATCTATCTATAAGTAAACTCTACCCCCAAAATGGGGATAGAACTCATGACCCCACGATCAAGAGTCGTATGCTCTACCGAGTGAGCCAGCCAGGTGCCCTGAGAGAAGTTTTCAATAGCGGTAGAGGTGATGCTGAAGGGCTGAGATATCTTCAATAAATCCAAATAAATGAAAAATAGGCTGCTGGATGCATGAGGAAGGTTCAAAGGGAAGGCCATGGTCTAGAGTAAAGATTTGTGTCTCAATGCAGCATAGGGTATAAGACATGGGCTCCAGAGCCAGCCTGTCCAGGGCTGAACCCCAACTCTGCTACTTACTAATCGTGGCTTTGGTCTTGTTGTTTAATCCATGTCTCAGTTTCTTCATCTGTAAAATGGAGATAGCAGTGCATACCTCATAAAGTCGGTGTAAGAATTAAATGAGTTAACCTGTGTAACACTGAAATAGTGCCTGGCAGATAGTGTCAGTGACTATCATCTTCAGTGTCACCAGCCATCTAGAGGGTGCTGAAAACCATGGCCATAGACAGAAATTCTTTAGGGAGAAAAGAAGGCTAGTACTGAGTTCTGAGGAACATTAACATGTATGGTTCAGATAGAGAAGCACCAGCAAACTCTCCTGAGAAGGAAAAAGAACCAGTGGGGGTAGGAGGAAAACCATGCCAGAGGAGAATTCCAAGAAGGCAGGTATGGTCTGTTGTGTCATACGTTGCCATGAGATAAAAACAGACATGCCTGCTGGATCTGGCCACAGGGAGGTCACTGCTGACCTTGACAAGAACAAACTCCGTCATAAATTGAAGAGAAAACTGGTTAGTAGGCGGAATCAGCTTGTACAGATAATGCTTGAGAACTCTGGGAATAAAGCAGAGTAGAGAAATGGGGAAACAGATGGAGGTGGATGTGAGCTCAAGGGAGGGAGGTTTCACCATAAATCTGGTTTTAAAGGCAGGTGATAAGAGAACTTTCATAAAGGGTATGCCAGGTGAAGAACACAACACTTTGTCATCAGCTCTCCTTAGGGTTCAACTCACATCACAGCACAATTACCTTCCCCATGGACTGGGAGTACTCCAAGGGCAGAGACTATTCATATCTGTTCCTCAGCACCTGGCACTAAGCCTAATAAGGAAGGCAGAAGGATGTTTGTGGTATAAATGGACAAACTCACCTTTCCTACATGATGTGTATTCTTCTCGATTTTTCCTTTTCTGGTAATACCTAACATTCATTCCTATAAGACTTTCCCAAAGGAGACATTGCCTCTGAAGAACATGGGCCTACTAAAATGAACTCCCCAAAAGATCTTCTCTTGCTTAAGGGCCCAGAAGTGGAAATTACAGAGACTGATGAGCATCAAAAGAGGCCTGACCTGCAAATTGGACCATCAGGCCCAGTAAAGCTGAGGAGAGGCCTGATGTCCTCCCATCCCTGTGAGCAGAAGCTGAGCTACATCACAATTCTCCAGGCTGGTCTCTCCTACACGCAATTAATTCTACACATCTGTAGTTGATTCTTAGGATTCTGGAAAAATTTCCTACCACAGATCAGGTCAAGCTCAACTCTTCACTTTGGGAAGATAAATCCTTTGCTCCCTGTACTAACTCCTCTCCCATAGTCCCCCTCTCATGTTGCACTAAGCCATGTCCCTTCTGTCCATCCCTGGCTCTGTAATGATGTTGCTCCATTCTTGACAGTTGAAGCTATAGAGATCAAATGCCACTTTTCTCACAATGACGCCTCTGCTGACTTTTTAACTAGAATGGTCTCTGAACACCCAGTTTGTTTTTGTGTGTGTGTGTGGAACATACAACATCACACTTGATTATGCTGCCTTATAAGGAATTCAGAAAACAGAAATCAACATTCTTACTCTAAAACTGGACTACAAGCTACTTGAAGCAATGATTCTGTCTTGTTCTATTTCTAGGCCTGACAGCTGGATATTTAATAGGTCCTTAACAAAGTCACCTACAATAATATACCATTCTCTATGAAACCACTTGGTCAGCCTTTGCTTACAGCCTGAGTTTCTGAGTATGGCCCCTGGTCTAACAGTGCTCTGTTTATGCCACCTCCCTTGCATGCATTCCCAGGAGCCCCTGCCCTCTGAAGCACACTGCGTTCAGCAGTGCCATGAGACCAGAGGCCCTAAAGTTTGCTAACAGTCTTAAGGAATAAATTTATCCACACCTCTGTGGTATCCTCAAAAAGATTTAACAATTAGGGGAACCTGAGTGGCTCAGTCAGGTAAGCCTCGACTCTTGATTTTGGCTCAGGTCATGATCTCAGGGTCATGAGATCGAGCCCCGAGTCAGGCTCCACACTAAGCACAGAGTCTGCTTAAGGTTCTCTCCCTCTCCCTCTGCCCCTGGTCACACCAACACTCTCTCTCTTAAAAAAAAAAAAAAAAAAGATTTAACAATTAGAAAAAAGAGCCAATTTTAAAGTTAGAATTTCAAAAGAGTTCTATTTTCTGTAAGTCAAAGATTAGTTCAAAACAAAAAGTCAAAACATTTTTTTCAACATAGGTTCCATTAACAGAAAATTAACCAAGGCTTATTTTTAAGGAACATAAAAACACCTGCAGTGGTGGCTTATTTGACACTCCCAAAGGTGATCACTTTCAACAGGCCCATCAGGAAGTATTTTAGATCTTCTAATTCACCTACACTGTGTCCACAGATGATAACTAAAAAAGAATAATTCCACAGCCCCTCCGCTGTGATGGGTTTATAGCCTGTGTACTAAACTACAAGGGTTCCACTAGATCCATTCATTTGTGATGTAGAAAGTAGCTTATTAAACTCAGATAATACTCGGCATGGCCCATTAGTCCTTCCCTAGAACTTTATTCTTCTTAAAAAGAGATTACAAAGAAGCATCCAAGGCATCTACCTCCAAAGCAGTTATTGATCATTTCATCTCCCTCCAGGTACCAGGACAGAACTCCTGCCTGTTCCATAGTTTTCACGTCCTGCTTCTATCCCCCCTCCCCAACCTCAACTCAACATTGCAGTAAACAAGCCAGAGGTTGCCAGGAAAGTTCTGTGTTGCACTGGGCCCTGAGGGAGCAGGCTGCCCTACAGATAAGTCTTCACTTACTGAACAAGTAACCTGGAGCTGCTGCTGCTGCTGTTGCGGTGGCGGCGGCGGCGTCTGTTCCTGGGGGGTTTGTGGTTGTGGCTGCTGCTGGGGGTCCCATATATGGACAGTCTGAGCTGTGTTCTGGTAGGTGCCTGCCACAGCCTGCACAGCCACTGGAATGTGGATGTTGCCATTCATGAACTGTGCTGGAAAGAGAGAGTTTGCAAGGGTCTGCACTACCTCTTCATGGGAGTTTTTCACTACAGATGTGGTGCCCACCATCTTCTCCTTGTCATCCTCCAGCTTTACAGCTGCCAGGGCCGTGGGTGAGCCACTGACGTGAACTGCATTGTAGGCTTCCTGGGGAATGGCAATGTGGGTAATGCTCTGCTGCTGAGGATCCCCACGGGGCTGGGCAGAGTAAACAGGGATGGTCCAGGTTTCTCCTGTAGGGCTAGTAATGGTCCCAGTGGCACTGTACAGGTGGGCACTGTCTACTGTCAGTAAGTCTGGCCTCAAAGACACATAACTCTGCTGCTGGCCCTGTGGAATGGCCAGCACGGTAGCCACCGGCTGCCCTGAGATGGCATAGGACACAGTGATGGGCATGTCCACTTTGCGCTTCTTCACTGGCTGGAGGACACTGGCTGTGCCAACCCGCCGTTCCCCTTCCCGGGGTGAGCCCTGCTGAGACGGTGGTGGGGAAAGGGCACCCACGGTCTGGATTTGGATCTGCTGACCCCCAGCAAGAGACTGGCCAGCCACCAGCTGAGCCTGGATCTGCTGATGTGGGATGTGCTCCTCTGGAATCTCTGCAGCCTGGATCTGCTGGGCTGCCTGCACGTGCTGCACCTGGATCTGGGCCGCCTGCAGCTGCGAAGGGCTGGGGCTCTGCAGAGACGGGGTCTGGATGGAAGGGGCTGCCGGCTGTGGTGCTTGGCCTTGGATCTGCACCTGGACCTGGATGGGCTGCTCAGCAGGCTGGTGAACAGTGAGCTGCGGGGAGAGCTGCTGAGCCGAGACCTGCTGCGGAGACTGCTGTACCTGCACCTGTACCTGCAGTGACAAGATTCAGCAGTGAGTGAACCAGGCAACATTAAGAATCCAGCCCCCAAAGGAAGAGATCTCAGACAGGGACCCTAGGTAATGTGAGGAGGAGGAGCGGCCATACCCAAGGCTTCTGAGGCCACAATCCCCAAAACCAAATGCAAAATTTTCCAGCATCACACAGCATTTAGAACAACAATTATCTACCAGAGCAAGCAAGACCATCAAATAGGATCTATGAAGAAAATACCAGAACTTCTGCTTATTTTTAATTCTTGTTTTAACGTGTGACCCCCTTTGTTTTTACATATTGGTACAGTAGTACAAGTATGCAATTGATAAAAATATATTTTGGTGTATGTTTAAAAAATAGTTTATCCATGGGTTGAGTGATAAAAAGTGTGGGAACCAGTGTTCTAAAAGATCAGTGAGATAAGTACTTTTCACAGGCATGCAATTCTCAACCCAGGATCAAAACTACTTCCACCACAGACTAGTGAAAAACACAGTAGAGACGAAACTCTTGAAATCCCTTTTGGAGGAATCTCCCAACATTGTTACTAAAATGCAGGCACCAAAGAGTGCTTAATTAAGATAACTTTGTTTTAATAAAGAAGCCATTAAAAAAACCCCCACAAGATTCCTGATAATCTAAGGAAGGTTACTATATCCTGAATCACACATTTCTGATGATAATGCAGCTCATTTCTTATTGCTGTTACCTCAGCATACAAAGCAGCATGAAAGGATGCCATGTATAGTATGTAATTTGAAAAAAAGATTTTCCTTCAGACACACATATCTAAACTCTAAACACTGGTCTAGGAAGGTAAAAAGAAGGCAGATGAGAGATTGTATCTTTTTTTTTTCTTTTCTTTTTTATTTTAATTTAATTTTTTTTAAAGATTTTATTGATTTATTTGACAGAGAGAGACACAGCGAGAGAGGGAACACAAGCAGGGGGAGTGGGAGAGGGAGAAGCAGGCTTCCCACTGAGCAGGGAGCCCGATGCGGGGCTCGATCCCAGGACCCTGGGATCATGACCTGAGCCGAAGGCAGACGCCTAACAACTGAGCCACCCAGGCACCCCAATAAATAAAATCTTTAAAAAAAAAAAAAAGAAAAGAGGGGCACCTGGGTGGCTCAGTCGTTAGGCGTCTGCCTTCGGCTCAGGTCATGATCCCAGGGTCCTGGGATCGAGCCCCGCATCGGGCTCCCTGCTCAGTGGGAAGCCTGCTTCTCCCTCTCCCACTCCCCCTGCTTGTGTTCCCTCTCTCGCTGTGTCTCTGTCAAATAAATAAAATCTTAAAAAAAGTATTTTATTTATTTGAGAGGGAGAGAGAGAGCGTGTGTGCACGAGGGGAGGAGGGGGAGAGGGAGAAGCAGACTCCCTGCTGAGCAGGGAGCCTGACGCATGGCTTGATCCCAGGACTCTGGGATCATGACACGAGCTGAAGGCAGATGCTTAACGAACTGAGCCACCCAGGAGCCCCGAGATTATATCTATCTGATAACAGGAGACACATCACATAAATAACCAAGCACGGTGCTGGGACAACTGGTTATCCATATAAAAACAATGAAGTTGGACCTCTTCTTCATATCATACAAAAAAAAAAATGAGGATCTGAATAGACATTTCTCCAAAGATACGCAAATGGCCAATAAGCACATGAAAAGTTGCCCAACATCATGAGCTATCACAGAAATGCAAATCAGAACCACATTAAGATGCCACTTGAAAGCCAGTAAGATGGCTATAATAAAAAGATAGTGTTTACAGGGATGTGAAGAAATTGCAATCTTCATATACTGCTGGTGGGAGTACAGCCACTTTGGAAAAAGTCTAGCAGTTCATCACAAGGTTAAACATACCATATGACAGGGGTGCCTGAGTGGCTCAGTCAGTTAAGCGTCTGCCTTTGGCTCAGGTCGTGATCTCAAGGTCCTGGGATTGAGTCCTGCATCAGGCTCCCTGCACAGCGGGGAGTCTGCTTCTCCCTATCACTCTGTCCTCCCCCTCCCTTGTGCTCTCTCTCTCTCTGTCTCAAATAAATAAATAAAATCTTTAAAAAAACAAAAAACATACCATATGATAAAGATATGAAAAACAACCACATGACCCAGCAATTCCACTCTTAGGTATATGCCCAAGAGGAATGAAAACTATGTCCACAAAAAACTTGGATGTAAATGTTTATAGTAGCATTATTCATAATAGCTAAAAAGTAGAACAACCCAAATGTTCATCAATTGATAAATGATAAATAAAATGTGGTATTTCCATAGAACAGAGTATTATTTAGCAACAAAAAGGAATGACATTCTGATACATGCTACAACCCAGATGAACTCTGAAAATGTTATGCTAAGGGAAGTCAGTCACAAAGACTAAATATTGTATGATTCCATTTATGTGAATGTCCAAAATAGAAATAGAAAGTACACTTGTGGTTGTCTAAGAGCATAGGATTAGGGAAAATACAAAGTGCCAATGGGTAGAGGGTTTCTTTCTTGGAGTACTGACAATGTTCTAAAATTGATGTAATGGTTGCACAACTTTGTGAGTAGATTAAAAAACCGCTTAATTGCTGGGGTGCCTGGGTGGCTCAGTTGGTTGGGCTTTTGACTCTTGACTTCAGCTTGGGTCATGATTTTGGGATCATGGGATCAAGCTCCCTGTCAGGCTGTACCCTCAGCAGGGAGTCCGCTTGGGATTCTCTCCCTGTGCCCCATCCCCTGCTCATGTGTGCATTCTGTCTTTCTAAAATAAATAAATCAACTCCCCCCACCCCCCCAAAAAACCAGGGACACCTGGGTGGTACAGTTGGTGAAACGTCTAACTCTTGGTTTCAGCTCAGGTCGTGATCTCAGAGTCATGAGATTGAGCCTGGTGTTGGTTCTGCACTCAGCATGGAGTCTACTTGTGATTCTCTCTCCCTCTTCCTCTCCCCTCCTGCTCGGGCTGTCTCTAAAATAAATAAATCTTAAAAAAAAAAAAAAACCCCGCTGAATTGTATACTTTAAATGGGTGAATTATACGAGAATTAGATCTCAATAAAGCCGTCCCTAATTAAAAAGAGAAGCAAGGAGGTTATGTAAAGAGAATAGGCCTTGAAGTTAGACTTGAACTTGAATTGGGGCTGTACTTTTCTAGCTGTGAGTCCCCAAGTTTCAGTTTCCTCAGGTATAATAAAAAGCGGGAGGGACACCTGGGTGGCTCAGTCAGTTAAGTGTCTGCTTTCGGCTCAGGTCATGATCCCAGGGTACTGGGATTGAGACCCTCATCGGGCTTCCTGCTCAGCCGGGAGCCCTGCTTCTCCCTTTGCCTGCTGCTCCCCCTGCTTGTGCTTTCTCTCTCTCTAATAAATAAATAAAAATCTTTAAAAATAAATAAATAAATAAATAATAAAAAGGGGGAGAACACCTAACTCCCTACAGAGTTGTTATGAGCATAAGATAGTAGGTGCTCAAAAAGTAGGTTTCCTTCGTTATAAACAATATTTCTTAACACCAGTGAAATCTCAAAATATAGTTTCCAGGCCAACAGCATCACCACCAAGGCACTTGTTAAAAATACTAATTCTCAGGTTCCACCTCAGAACTACTGAATCAGAAACTCTGGGGGAACGGACCCAACAATCTATCTTAACAAGTCTTCCAGGTGACTAATGCGTGCTCAAGTTTAGAACCAGTGCTTTACATCAAGAATGTAAAGGAAACTATGAGACCAGTTACTATAGAACAGTAGTTTTCAAGCTTTTTGTCTCGGGACCCTCTCAAAAAATTACTGAGGATCCCCAATAGCTTTTGTTTACATGGATATGGATATTGTTATTTACTGTATTAGAAATTAAAACTAGGATATCACACAAACCAATCACGTTAACATAAATAACACTGGAAAGGCATACATACCTAGTTTTATTGTGCTCACCACATGATATGTTTTTTGTTTTGTTTTGTTTTGTTTTTAAATGAAGATTTGTAGCAACCCAGCACTGATCAAGTCTATTGGCGCTGTTCTTCCAACAGCATTTGTTCACCTCATGTCTCTGTGTCACATTTAGGGAATTCTCACAACATTTCAAACTTTTTCATCATTATATTTTTTATAGTGATCTGTCAACAAGATCTTTGATGTTACTAAGTTACTTGTTATAACTGTTTTGGGCCCAACAAACCTCACCCATGTAAGATGGCAAACTTAATTGATAAATGTGTGTGTTCTAACAGTTCTACCAATTGGCCGAGTCCCCCTCCTTAGTCCTCCCTATTCCCTGAGACAAAATAATATTGAAATTAGGCCAATTAATAACAACTGCTCTAAGTGAAAGGAAGAGTCATTTCCAAAAGCTAGAAATGATTTAACTTAGTGAGGAAGGCATGTTAAAAGCAAAGGTAGGCCAAAAGCTAGGCCTCTTGTACCAAACAGTTCGTCAAGTTATGAATGCAAAGGAAAACCTCTTGAAGAAATTCGAAGTGTTACTTCAGTGAGCACAGGAATGATAACACTAAACAGCTTTATTGCTGATAAGGAAAAAGTTTAAGTGGTCTGGATAGAAGATCAAGCCAGCCACAACATTCCCCTAAGCCAAAGCCTAATTCAGAGCAAGACCCCCACTCTCTTCAATTCTATGAAGGCTGAGAGAGGTGAGGAACCTGCGAAGAAAAGTTTGAAGCTAGACACTGGTTCACGTGGTTTAAGAAGCTGTCTCCATAACGTAAAAGGGCAAGGTAAAGCAGCAAGTGCTGATGTAGAAGCTACAGCTAGTTATCCAGAAGACCTAGCTAAGATAATTAACAAAGGCGGCTATACTAAACAGCAGATTTTCAATGTAGATAAAACAGCTTTATATTTGAAGAAGTTGCCATCTAAGACTTGCATAGCTAAAGAGAAGAAAGCAATGCCTGGCTTCAAAGCCTCAAAGAAGAGGCTGACACTATGTTAGGGACTAATGCAGCTGGTGACTTTATGGTGAAGCTAATGTTCATCATTTTACTATTCCAAAGGTCCCAGGGCCCTTAGGATTTATGCTAAATCTACTCTGCTTGTACTCTATAAATGGAACAATAAAGGATGGATGATAGCACATGTGTTTAACATGGCTTACTGAATATTTTAATTTTGAACCCATTGTTGAGAGCTACTGCTCAGAAAAAAAGATTCTACTGCTCAATGACAATGCATGTGATCACCCAACAGCTCTAATGGAGATGAACGATGGGATTATTGTTGTTTTCATGCCTGTGAATACATCCATTCTGCAGCCCAAAGATCAAAGAGTATTTTTGACTTTTAAGTCTTATACTTTAAAAAATACATTTTGTAAAGCTACATATGCTTAGATATAGAGAGTGATTCCTCTGAACATCTGGGCAAAATAAACTGAAAACTCTGGAAAGAATTCACCATTCTAGATGCCATTAAGAATATTCGTGACTGGGGAGGGTATGTGCTATGGTGAGCACTGTGAATTGTGCAAGACTGTTGAATCACAGATCTGTACCTCTGAAACAAATTAATACAATATATGTTAAAAAAAAAAAAAAAGAATAAGATAGCAGGAGGGGAAGAATGAAGGGGGGGAATCGGAGGGGGAGACGAACCATGAGACGATGGACTCTGAAAAACAAACTGAGGGTTCTAGAGGGGAGGGGGGCGGGAGGATGGGTTAGCCTGGTGATGGGTATTAAAGAGGGCACACTCTGCATGGAGCACTGGGTGTTGTACACAAACAAGGAATCATGGAACACTACATCAAAAACTAATGATGTAATGTATGGTGATTAACATAATAAAAAATTAAAAAAAAGAATATTTGTGATTCATGGGAAGAGATTAAAATATCAACATTATCAGAAGTTTAAAAGAAATTGATTCTGATCCTCACAGATGACTTCAAAGGGTTCAATATTTCAGTAGAGATAGTAACTGCAGATATGGTAGAAAGAGCAAGAGAACTAGAACATGGAGCCTGAAGATGTGACTGAATTGGTGCATTCTCCTGATAAAACATTAATGGATGAAGAGTTGTTTCTTAAGGATGAGCAGCAAAGAAAGTGGTTTCTTGAGATGGAATCTATACCTGGTGACAATGTTGTTAGTGTCTGCCTTCGGCCCAGGTCATAATCCCAAGGTCCTGGGATGGAGTCCTGCATCGGGCTCCCTGCTCAGTGGAGAGTCTGCTTCTCCCTCTGCCTGCCCCTCCCTCCTGCTCGTGCACTCTCTCTCTCTCAAATAAATAAAATCTTAAAAAAAAAAAAAAAGGCAAAAAACCCCAAAAAACAAAAAACAAAACATTGGTGAAATGACAACAAAGGATTTAGAGTATCATATAAACTTAGTTGATAAAGCAGCAGCAGGGTTCCAGAAGACTGACTACAATTTTTAAAGAAGTTCTATTATGGGTAAAATGCTATCAAACAGCACAGCACACCCCAGAGAATGAGGCACCTGGGTGGCTCAGTCAGTTAAGTGTATGACTCTTGATTTAGGCTCAGGTCATGGTCTCAGGATCATGAGATCGAGCCCCCCATCAGGATCCGCCCTCAGCACAGAGTCTGCTTAAGTTTCTCTCCCTCTGGGGTGCCTGGGTGGCTCAGTCAGTTAAGTGTCTGCCTTTGGCTCAGGTCATGATCCTAGGGTCCTGGGATTGAGACCTGCATCAGGCTCCCTGCTCAGCAGGGGTCTGCTTTTCCCTCTCCCTCTGTGCTCTCTCTCAAGTAAATAAATAAAAATCTTACCAAAAAAAAAAAAAAATTCTCTCCCTCTGCCCTGCTCATGCACTTTCTCTAAAAAAATAAAAATTTAAAAATAAAAAAAAATCATACTACAGAGAAGTCATTACTAAGAAGATGAGTCAACTGATGCAGCAAACTTCTCTGTTGTCTTATTTTAAGAAACTGCAAGGGATGTCTGGGGGGGCTCAGTTGGTTAAGCATCTGCTTTCGGCTCAGGTCATGATCCCACAGTCCTGGGATCGAGTCCTACATCGGGCTCCTTGCTCAGTGGGGAGCCTGCTTCTCCCTCTGCCTGCCGCTCCCCCTGCTTGTGCTCTCTCTGACAAATAAATAAAATCTTAAAAACTGCCACAGCCACCCCAACCTTCAGCAACCACCACCCTAATCAGTCAGTAGTCATCAACATCAAGGAAAGACCCTTCACCAGCAAAAAGATTACAACTCACTCAAAGCTCAGACGATGGTTAACATATTTTTTAGCAATAAAATAATTTTAAATTAAATCATGTATATTATTTTTTAAGACATAATGCTGTTGTTGTAATGTATGGTGATTAACATAATGATAATAATAATAAAAAAAGACATAATGCTGTTGCACACTTAATAGACCACGGTATAGTGTGAATAACTTCTATCCAAACCGGGAAACCAGAAAATTCATTTGACTTGCTTTATTGCGATATTCACTCTATTGCAGTAGTCTAGAACTGAATCTGCAATATCTTGGACGTATGCCTGTATTTGCCAAAACAAAAAATTTGTAAGAGTTGCACTTTTTACATTTTTGCGAAACTCTTTAATGGGTGACTTAATTGAAGACAGCTGGATTCTCATATCTGCTTCTGCATTCAATCTGTTGTGCACATATCACACGTGACCTCTAAAAATCTCCACTGGTACATTCATGAGAAAATAAGAGTGAAAAAGGCAAATAACATCTCAATATTATAATAAAAACACCTTTGACCTTAAGAAGCCCTGCAAGTGTACTGGAGAATACTGGTCCTGGACCACCCTTTAAGAACCACTGCCTGTGTGGCTCAGTTGGTTAAGCGAGGGACTCTTGATTTCGGCTCAGCTCATGATCTCAGGGTTTTGAGATCGAGCCCGGGACAGGCTCTGTGCTCACTGGGAATCTGCTTGATATTCTCTCCCTTTCCTTCTGTCCCTCCCCCTGCTCTGCACACGTTCTCTCTCTCAAATAAATAAATCTTTAAATAAATCTTAAAAAAAAAAAAAAGGAGTAACTGCTATAGATTTAAATACATGGTATATTTTATAATTGTTACTACTTGCTTAAAAACAAAATTTTAAAAATCTGGTTATTGGGGCACCTGGGTGGCTCAGTTGGTTAAGCCTCCAACTTTTGCTTTAGGCTCAGGTCATGATCTTCTTGGCAGTGAGACCGAGCACACATCGGGCTCTGTGTTCAGCAGAGAGTTGATTTAAGTCTCTCCTTCTGCCCCTCCCCCCACTGGCACACTCTCCCGCAAATAAATCTTAAAAATAAATAAATGAAATAAAAATCTGGTTATTATCACTAAATCACAGCCCATATGCTTCGTAAGTTTACTGTATCTTTTTTTTCTTAAAGATTTATCTATCTTAAAGAGAGAGAGTGAGTGAGCAAGCACGCAGGGGTGGGGGGGGAGGGGCAGAGGGAGAGAGAACCTCAAGCAGACTCCCCGCTGATCGAGGAGCCCCACGAGGGGCTTGATCCCATGACACTGAGATCATGACCTGAGCCAAAACCAAGAGTTGGACACTTACCTGACTGAGCCACCCAGATGCCCCTACTGTATCTCTTTTAATTGGTTTTTTCTTAGAAACCATTTATCAGGGGCACCTGGGTGGCTCAGTTGTTAAGCATCTTCCTTTGGCTCAGGTCATGATCCCAGGGTCCTGGGATCAAGCCCCACGTCGGGCTCCCTGCCTGTGTTCCCTCTCTCGCCGTGTCTCTGTCAAATAAATAAATAAAACCTTAAAAAAAAAAAAAGAAAAAGAAACCATTTATCAACATTCAAACTTCCAATAGAAACAGAAACAAGTTATTACAAATAATATGGAATCAGAACTGGGGGAGTGGGGGACAGGACTACTCCTCACTCCAGAACAAACAAGTACAAATGATCTGATGCCATTTTAGATCCAAAGTAGTTAGAATTTAAAATTAGAGAAGAGTTCAGAGTTAAAGCATTTTGTGACATTTCTTTACCAATGTCAACATACTGAATAAGAAATCAGATATTATACATTCATAACCTTTATTCATAACTATCATAGGTCAATAAAAATTAAATGCTATTTTTATTACCTCCCAACTTTTTCATTTACATAAAAACATTAACTTTTTATCTGGCTAATCACTACTACATGGTCATAGTAATAATTTGGAAACTCAGCAAAATAAATATAAAAAATTAAATTTTACTTAAAAAGGAAGCAAAAGTGAAGTGAACTGAAAGAACTGATCAACTTTAAGTATTTCTTTGCAGTAAGAGAATTCCTAAAAGATTCCTCTTTAAAAAGAAAAAAAAAAAAAGAGCGCCTGGGTGGCTCAGTTGGTTAAGCGACTACCTTCGGCTCAGGTCATGATCCTGGGGTCCTGGGATGGAGTCCCACATCAGGCTCCCCCTGCTCTGTGGGAAGCCTGCTTCTTCCGCTCCCTCTGCCTGCCACTCCCCCTGCTTGTGCTCTCTGTCAAATAAATAAATAATCTTAAAAAAAAACAGGGAGTGGGAGGAAAAGAAAAATCTAAGGTAGACACTCAGAAGTTGGTACTGTGATTCATCAGCTCTATGTTTCTTAACAGGTTTAGCTGTAATTTTCAAGGTTATAATAATACTTAGGTCAACTGTCTCAAAAGATAAAAACCAAACTGACTAATAACTAAACAAAAATATATATATTTATATTATTAAAAAGCATTTTGAAACTTAAGCCTATTTAAATTTAAGATGAAATTTAAAATGATTCTCAAGAGGTACAAAAGGAAAAAGATCATCTCTAAATCTAGCATATCCTAGAAAAGTTACATATCAAATAGGAGAGGGGGACATTTTTGGGGAAATGAATTTGGGTTTTTTGCTTCAAAAACCACTATTTCTCACCTATCAATCTCTCATAAATCACAGTTTTAGTTCCCTTCACATTTAAATCCTTCAACCTTCTCATTCAGCTCCCCTCACCTTTTCCAGAGTTTTTTTGTTTTTAAGATTTTATTTATTTATTTGACGAGACACAGGGAGAGAGGGAACACAAGCAGAGGGAGTGGGAGAGGGAGAAGCAGGCTTCCCACCAGGCAGGGAGCCCGATGTGGGGCTCGATCTCAGGACCCTGGGATCATGACCTGAGCCAAAGGCAGATGCTTACCGACTGAGCCACCCAGATGCCCCTTCCAGAATTTTTAATTGCCTTTTTTTTCCTGTTGTTCAGAAGAGACACTTAATAATATGTACGGCACTACTACTTTCTTCTTGAGTATTCTGACTTTGTATTTCAACCTGAGCAGACTACTTTCTGGCTCTTCCGTACAGCTACCACACTGCAGTTAGATCTCAATTCTGAGCTGGTTTTGTTTTTTCTTTATTTCTCATGACTTCTTTCTTAGATTCTTTACTTCATTGAGCGTATTACCAATTAAGCTTTTCAGAAAGTATGTCTGAATGTGATCCACAGAGCAGCACATTCAGCATCAACCTGGAAATTTATTAGAAATGAAAATTCTCGGGGTGCCTGGGTGACTCAGTTGGTTAAGCATCTGCCTTCGGCTCAGGTCATGATCTTGGGGTCCTGGGATCAAGCCCCTCGTTGGACTCTAAGTTCAGTGGGGAGTCTGCTTCTCCCTCTCCCTCTGTCCCTCCCCCTGCTCTCTCTCTCATGCTCTCTTTCAAATAAATAAAATCTTTTTTTAAAAAAAAAAGATTTTATTTATTTATTTGATAAAGAGAGCAGCAGAGGGAGAGAGAGAAGCAGACTCCCCGCTGAGCAGGGAGCCCTATGCGGGATTCGATCCCGGAACGCCGGGATCATGACCTGAGCTGAAGGCAGACACTTAGCGGAATGAGCCACCCAGGCGCCCCAATAAATAAAATCTTAAGAAAGAAAGAAAGAAAAGAAAGGAAAGAAAGGAAAGAAAGGAAAGAAAGGAAAGAAAGAAAGAAAGAAAGAAAGAAATGAAAACATGTCAGAGATATCTATACCCCAATGTTCACAGCATTATTTAAAGTAAACAAGACATGAAAATGGTTGAAGTGTCTGTCAAGGGATGAAGAAGTTATGAAATACATAAAAAATGGGCTACTATTCAGCCATAAAAAAGGAAGAAATACTGACATTTATGAAACATAGATGGACGAGGGCTTTATGCTAATAATAAGTCAGACAAAAATGCTACATGATCTCATATATATGGAATCTAAAAAACAGAACTCAGAAAAAGAGATCAGATTTGTGATTACTAAAAGCAGTGGGTGCGGGGAAGAGGAAGAACTGGATGAATGTGGTCAAAAGGTATAAACTCAGAGTTTTAAGATACATAAGTGCTACGGATATAATGTACAACAGGATGACCGTAGCTAATACTGCTGCATGGTATAGAGAAAAGTTGTTAGGAGAGTAAATCCTAAGAGTTCTCACACAAAGGAAAATATTTCTTTTCTTTATCTTTTTTATCTATATGAGATGATAGAAGTTAACTAAACTTACTGTGATAATCATTTCATGATATATGTAAGTCAAATCATTAAGCTGTACACCTTAAACTTATACATGCTATATGTCAATTTTATCTCAATAAAATTGGGGAAAAATGCGAACATTCAGAACCGACCCCAGTCCTACCTACACTGAATCAGAATTCAGGGCGTGGGGGGAGGGAAGCAGCCACTCTCTCTTTTCCTTTTTAAGATTTATTTATTTGAGAGAAAGAGAGAGAGAGAGAGAGCTCGCACGTGTGCACACACGCTTGAGTGCAGGAGGGTGCACCTGTGAGCACGAGTGGGGGGGTAGGGGCAGAGACTCTCAACTGTGCATGGAGCCAGGATAAGCCACCCAGGTGCCCCAGCCATTTTTCACTTTAAGAAACTCTCTAGCTGAGGGGCGCCTGGGTGGCTAAGATGGTTAAGCAGATGACTCTTGGTTTCTGCTCAGGTCATGATCTCAGGATGGTGAGATCGACCTGTGTTGGGTTCTGCTTCAGGATTCTCTCTCCTTCTGCCCCCCACCAGACTCTCTTTCTAAAATAAATATCTTAAAATAAAACAAAACAAAACCTCTCCAGGTGATTCTAGTCACCTGGATAACCACTAGTCTAGAAATTTTATTGGCCCTGACTTGTCAATGTTCTTCATTAGGTTGCAGATGGATGATCTTTTCCTTTTTCCTCAGTGTCATTCAGAACCTAAGTAATCCAGAGCTTAACACAACATTTGGACTGAGTATTCCAACTAAGGAACAATGAGAAAACATGAACGTGTATTACCCCAATTAGGAATCTTTTCTTCCAATCACCGAAACTAAAACAAACAAAACTGAAAAAACATAGTATCATTTCTTGATTTTTTTTCTTCTGGCTAAAGTGTAAAACCAGTATTTCATTTAAAGGAGAACAGGGGCGCCTGGATGGCGCAGTCAAGTCAGTTAAGCGGCCGACTCTTAGTTTCAGCCCAGGTCATGATCTCAGGGTTGTGAGATCAAGCCCCATGTGGTGTTTTGTGCTCAGTGTAGAGTCTGCTTGAGAGTCTCCCTCTGCCCCTCCCCCTCTCTAAAATGAATAAATAAATCTTAAATAAATAAATGAGAATAAACTGAGTGTGTTAGGTCAATTTCCAAATTCCGCCTCATAAACAACTTTTTTTTTTTTTTGGACGCGCATCTTCTGCGGTTTTTTTTTTTTTTTTTAAGATTTTATTTATTTATTTGACAGAGACACAGCGAGAGAGGGAACACAAGCAGGGGGAGTGGGAGAGAGAGAAGCAGGCTTCCCGCGGAGCGGGGAACCCGATGCGGGGCTCGATCCCAGGACCCTGGGATCATGACCTGAGCCGAAGGCAGATGCTTAACGACTGAGCCACCCAGGCGCCCCATCATAAACAACTTTTAAAATTACTTTCTTATTTCCACAAGAAAGAATAAGCAATTCTTCTCTCACATTTCTCTGAAGCTGCACTGGTCCAATACCCATTACATGTAGTTAGCAATCACTTTTAATGTTCAAACTATAATGTGCTACAAGTACAAAACACAACCAGATTTCAAGGATTTGTACCAAAAAAGAGGAAAATAGTTTTTAATATTATACTGGTTACATGTTAAAATATTAAATAAAATGCGACTTAAAAAAATCAATTTCACTTTTCTTTTATCCCCCTTAAAAAAGAGAGTACTAGAAAACTTATAATAACATATGTGGCTCATGTTCCATTTCATGTTCTGAGTCTCACTGAGAAGGGATGGTTGAGGACAGTCCTCAGCGTGGCAGAAGAACACCCCACTAGGTAAGGAATCACACACGTAGGAACCTACCTGCACCATTTAACAACTAGTCTAGCAAAAATTTAGGGACCTTGGTAGAATTTCTCTGTTCAAATAACACTCTTCTGAAAATGGTAAAGGCTTTACCCAAGTATTAAACATTTACCAAACTCTTATACAAATGAACCTAAAAATATGGTAAGGGAAGAGATTTAAATGTGAGTAAAAGGCTGGACATGAAGGGCCAGAGAAAGCAGCAATAAAATGGTTCACCAATCCAAAGTGCTGATCAGGATCCCAATCAGCCCACAATGTGCCAGTGAGAGAGTAGCTGACTGTAGTCCCATGTTTGGCTGCAAACCCATGTTTGCAGAATACATCATCATTTGAGTGTTGCCTCTCCAAGGCAGAAGCCAGAATCACTCTCCGAACCTCTCCTGCAGCTAGAGTGCAGGCGTGTGACCAAAGCTTCCCAAATTAGACACACTGCATGAAATCTGACTCAGAAGGGAGCAACATGAGGCAGCAAGAACCACAACCTCCATTTTCTGGTGAGAGTGGAGGAATGTGGCAAAAATGGAGCAGGATGGCATAGATCCCAACGAGACTGTGGTAGAGCAAGGACCTGTGCCCAGGGGTGTGGCAGAAAGTCTCTGCCAGAGCAGGCCAGCAAAGTGACCTGAGTCCTGTTCCTGGCTGCACAGTCTCCAAGACCCACTCTCTGGTCCTCCCATAAATTCCTTGAGCTAACTACTATCCTTTAGTCAATTTTTTTAGACAATTTCTCCTGAATAAACTAGAGGGATGAGGGGGAATATCTAATATTTGTAACTAAAAACCAATACCCAGATGGATACAGAAAATATCACACCAATTGAAAACTTTAAAATAGCATTTACACTGGGAGAGGATTTGTACCAAATGTTCAGAGGAGTTATTAGAGATTTGAATTGCATCTGTAACAGTTTATGTATTAAAAGAAAAAAAAGGATGGGGCGCCTGGGTAGCTCAGCTGGTTAAGCATCTAACTCTTGAGCTCAGCTCAGGTCTTGATCTCAGGGTCTTGATCTTGAGTTCAAGCCCCATGATGGGCTCCACACTGGGCCCTACTTAAAAAAAGAAAAAAAGAAAAAGGGGATAAAAATGGCACTACCAACAGTGTGGGAATACTTGTTTATAAATGTTTGGGTACTTTTCAAATACCTGAAAAGCAACTGAGGCCCAAGGCAGGGATGGCACTAAAGAGGAGAAGAGAAAGAAGAAAACAGCAGCAGCTATTATTTATTTATTGAAGGATTACTATGTGCCAGGCAATGTGTTTAGGACTTACTATTTTATATAATCCTCAAAGTATAACTACAACATAAATTCTTTTATTTTCATGATGTAGATAAGGAAATGGGACTCTGTGGTTAAATCACTTGCCTAAGATGACATATCTAAAGTTGCAGAGGCAGACCAAACTCCTGTTTGTCTCAGAGCTGAGTATGGCTTTTGATTAACTCTTTCTCACTCTTAGTAATTCCACACTATCATTAGGGGTTAGGGACCATCCAGCATGGGGGAAATGTTAAACAGCAAGAAGAAAAAGAGGAAGAGGGACAAAAGTTGAAATGACATATGAGGAAGAGTTGCATTTTGAGCCACTGAAGGCTTGAGATCTTTACTTCTAACAACAAAAGCAGCAAGTGATGAGAGGTCCCCTTCCCCAAAGTATCTTTCACTTAGCGAGGCCAGAATGACCAACTAGCCTTGTGTGAAGCCTCAGTTCCTGCCCTGTAGAAGGGCAGAGAAGAAACAAGCAATTTTATGGGTGCTAAGTGAAACCCAACCCCTGGGATTCACCATGAGAAGGCCTTCTCTCTAGCACATGCATTTAACTCCATGTGGATGCTTTAGGAAGCAACCAACTCAAGAGGGTTCTTGAAAGGGAAGTTCCAAATGAATCCCCTTTACCCAGCTCAGGCTGACCTACCAGGAACAGAAAACTTGGGCCTTTCCTAGTACTGTATACACTGTCAAGGCATTTACATGGCAGCTCTTGTTTTTGCCTTTAGAAGGTACCTCCTTATCTTAACTAGATGTATGATACTATGATATAATAAAAATTATGTATTTTGTTTTCTCTGGTTCCTGGCCAGAGCTTCTAAAACCTTTGTAATTTCATAAGCAATAATAAAAATGCTAGGTGCATCTTGTGTTCTAATGAGGCAACTCCTGGTGGGCTCCTCGATGAGGCTGGTCACCAGAAAGACCAAGCCATGATTAGAAGCTTGGCACTTTCAGCCCCACACTCCATTCTCTGGAGGAGGGGCTAGAATTGAGTTACTAATGGATTATACTTATGTGATGTAGCCTCCATAAAAATCCCAGAAGTATAGGGTTCAGGGAACTACTGTGTTGGTTAACACACTCACATGCCAGGAATGTGGTACACCCCAACTCCATATGGACAGAGGCTCCTGTAGGTCTTTATCTGGCTGTTCATTTGTATCTTCTATCATATCATTTATTATACAATATACCAGTAAATGTGTTTCCTTGAGTTCTGTGAGTTGTTCTAACAAATTATGAAACCTGAGGAGGGGTAGTGGGAACCTCAATTGATAGCTGGTCAATCAGAAATACAGGTGATATCCTGGGACTTGATCGGTATATGAGCTGGAGGGCAGTCTTGTGGGACTGATCCCTTAAGTTGTGGGACCTGACACTAACTCCAAGTAGACAGCGTCAACTGAATTGTAGGACAGTTAGCTGATGTCAGAGAATTGGTCAATGTGGGAAAAAACCCACACATTTGGTGGCCTGAAGTGTGACTGTGTTAGTAGTAGAGAGTAAAAGAACACAGTGAGACTTACTCAGATAGCTACTTTTGTGATTAACCTTTAACATGTACCTTTGTCTCCCACCAATTCACTAAAACTGTTCTAAGGATGTAATTACTGTGTCAAATCCAACAATGTATGTGCTGCTTCTAGGCTGGACAGATGAGGAAGTCTGACAGAGGAAGCTATCCAAGGTGGTTAACAGTTTTTAAAAAGCAATCTAATTTTGCCACAATAAAAAAAAAAAAATCTAGGTTCCAAGATAGTAAATTGTTTTGAAATTTACAGCCTAGGTTCTCAAGACAGTAAACTGTTTTGAAATTTTAAATAACATTAATATAGACATAATTTTTAATTCTTATCAAAAGGGTTAGGTTGAGGGGCACCTGAGTGGCTCAGTTGGTTGAGCGTCTGCCTTCAGCTCAGGTCATGGCCTCAGGGTCCTGGGATTGAGCACCATGTCAGGGTCTCTGCTCAGAAGGGAGCCTGCTTCTCCCTTTCACTCTCCCTCTCTCTATCAAATAAATAAATAAAACCTTAAAAAAAAAAAAGGGTTAGGTTGAGACACAATACAGCTGACCCTTGAACAACTTGGGTTTGAACTGCATGGGCCCACTTATAGGCAGGAGTTTTTTTTTGATAAATGCAGTATAGTATTGAAAATGTATTTTCTTGGGGCACCTAGGTGGCTCAATCGGTTAAGTGTCCAGCTCAGGTCATGATTTCATGGGTCATGACATTGAGCCCTGCCCCACATCGGGCTCCGTGGAATCCACGAGATTCTCTGCCTCTGCTCCCCACCCTCACATGCACACGCATACTCTCTCAAATAAATAAAATCTTTAAAAAAAGAAAATGTATTTTCTCTTCCTTATGATTTGCTTTATAACATTTTTTCTCTAGATTATGAGAATACAGTATACAATACATACAACATACAAAATATGTGCTAATTGACTGCTAATGTTGTCAGTAAGGCTTCCAGTCAGCAGTAGGCTATTAAGTTTTTGGGGAGTGAAAATTACATGAAGAGGGACGCCTGGGTGGTTTAGTCGGTTAAGCGGCTGCCTTCTATTCAGGTCATGATCCCAGGGTCCTGCTCAGCAGGCAGCCTGCTTCTCCTTCTGCCTGCCGCTCCCCCTGCTTGTGTACTCTCTCTCTGACAAATAATAAAAATCTTAAAAAAAAAAAAAATTACATGATTTCCACCTGTGCAGGGAGTCAATATCCCTAACCCCACATTGTTCAAGAGTCAACTGTACCATGTGGCAAGGAGTCTTTTAACCATGTAAATTGAGAAGGCAAGTCTGTTCAGACCTACATTTCAATATGTACATATGTCACCTCTCTAGCCTCATCCATCCATTCATTCAGTGCCTTTCTGCTTTTTTTTTTTTTTTTTAAGTACATTCCTAGTCCAGCGCAGAGCCCAACATGGGGCTTGAACTCATTACCCTGAGATCAAGACCTGCGCTAAAATCAAGTCAGGCATTTAACCAACTGAGCTACCCAGGCACCCCAGCCTTTTTGCCATTTTTTAAAATAAGCAGGCTCCCACCTTAGGGCTTTCTGATTTGGAATGCTCTTTCCTCAGATAACCACCATGGTTCATCTGCCAACACCCTTTGGTCTTAACTCAATGTTAAGAGCACACTTGGGCTGGGCACCTGGGTGGCTCAGTCGGTTAAGCGTCTGCCTTCGGCTCAGGTCATGATCCCAGGGTCCTGGGATTGAGTCCCACATCGGGCTCCCTGCTCAGCGGGGAGCCTACTTCTCCCTCTGCCCCTCCCCCCACTTGTTCTCTCTCTCTCTCTCTCTCAAAAATAAATAAATAAAATCTTTAAAAAAAAAAAAAGAAAAAGAGCACACTGGGGCTTATCCTGATCCCCCCATCTACCTTCGTTTCACTCCTCTGCATTCATCACTATATAACAAGATTTTTTTTTTTTAAAGATTTTATTTATTTATTTAATTGACAGAGAGAGAGACAGCGTGAGGGGGAACAGAAGTAGGGGGAGTGGGAGAGGGAGAAGCAGGCTTCCAGCCGAGCAGGGAGCCTGATGCGGGGCTCGATCCCAGGACCCCGGGATCATGACCTGAGCCGAAGGCAGTCGCTTAACCAACTGAGCCATCCAGGCGCCCCTATAACAAGATTTGTCTTATGTACCATCTATCTCCTTCCAGCTATAATATTATGCTCCACAAGATCAGGGAGCTTTCTGTCTTGTTCACCATTGTACCCAAGCATCTAGAGCAAAGGACTTTATACATAGAGACATAAGATGTCTGGGACAGGGAAGAAAAGGTTAAGAATCATTGCCCTACTAGTATCCAAAATCTATAAAGAACTTATCAAACTCAACATCCAAAGAACAAATGATCCAATCAAGAAATGGGCAGAAGAATGAACAGACATTTTTCCAAAGAAGACATCCAAATGGCCAACAGACACATGAAAAAGTGCTCAACATCGCTCAGCATCAGGGAAATCCAAATCAAAACCTCAGTGAGATACCACCTCACATCAGTCAGAATGGCTAAAATTAACAAGTCAGGAAACGACAGATGTTGGCGGGGATGTGGAGAAAGGGGAACCCTCCTACACTGTTGGTGGGAATGCAAGCTGGTGCAGCCACTCTGGAAAACAGTATGGAGGTTCCTCAAAAAGTTGAAAATACAGCTACCCTACGACCCAGCAATTGCACTAATGGGTATTTACCCCAAAGATACAAATGTAGTGATCCAAAGCGGTAGTACATGCACTCCAATGTTTATAGCAGCACTGTCCACAATAGCCAAACTATGGAAAGAGCCCAGATGTCCATCGACAGATGAATGGATAAAGAAGATGTGGTATATATACACAATGTAATATTATGCAGCCATCAAAAGGAATGAAACCTTGCCTTTTGCAACAACATGGATGGAACTGGAGGGTATTATGCGGAGCAAAATAAGTCAATCAGACAAAGGCATGTATCATATGATCTCACGGATATGAGGAATTCTTAATCTCAGGAAACAAACTGAGGGTTGCTGGAGTGGTGGGGGTGGGAGGGATGGGGTGGCTGGGTGATAGACATTGGGGAGGGTATGTGCTATGGTGAGAACTGTGAATTATTTAAGACTGTTGAATCACAGACCTGTACCTCTGAAACAAATAATACGTTATATGTTAAAAAAAAAAAAAAAGAAGATAGTAGAAAGGGAAAAATGAAGGGGGGAAATTCGGAGGGGGAGACAAACCATGAGAGACTATGGACTCAGAGAAACAAACTGAGGGTTCTAGAGGGGAGGGGGGTGGGAGGATGGGTTAGCCTAGTGATGGGTATTAAAGAGGACATGTACTGAATGGAACGCTGGGTGTTATACGCAAACAATGAATCATGGAACGCTACACCAAAAACTAATGATGTAATGTATTGTGATTAACATAACATAATAAAAGAAAAAAAAAAAAGATTCATTGCCCTATACCTACAAGTTCAAAGCAAAATATTTCCAAACAGCACTTTCGTCTCATCACAAAATTAGTTTTTTTTTTTTTTTTTTAAGATTTATTTTTAGAGAGAGTGAGCACATGTGAGCAGGGGGAGAGGCAGAGTGAGAGAGAGAGAAGCAGACTCCCACTAAGTGAGGAGCCTAATGCAGAGCTTTGATCCCATAAACCTGAGACAACAACCTGAGCTGAAAGTAAGAGTCAGATGCTCAACTGACTGAGTCATCCAGGAGTCCCTCATGTTTACTTAAAAATTCAAGCCCAGCATGGAGCCTACTTAAAAATAAATAAACAAACAAATAAAAATTCGAGCTCTCCTCCTTAGCACCCCACTCCTGAACCCAATTACTGTTTTGAACTTCACTACTATTATTTAAGGACCACTACATTCTACATGTTAAAAATCAGTGATACTAAACTGGTTTTGACACTCAGCAATGTGTTAAACATCCTACCCTGTCAAAATACATAGATCTACCTCATTCTTCTGGCACATAGGACACTACACTACAATTGTACCATTTTTGCCATTTCTCTTACTGAGTGACTTGTTTCTAGTATTACTACTACTATTAGTGCAGCAGTGAATACCCCTATATACACATATATCTGTGAACACAAATGCAAGACCAAAGGTATGCACACTTAAACATTTGACAAGTATTGGCAAAATCACTTCCAAGAAGTTACACTAATTTTTTTTTGCATTTTTTAAAAAAGAGTTTATTTATTCACTTGAGAGACAGTGAGCAAACGAAAGAGCACAAGCAGCAGAGGGAGAGGGAGAAGCAGGCTCTCCACTGAGCAGGAAGCCAGATGCAGGGCTTGATCCCAGGACCCTTGGATCATGACCTGAGCCAAAGACAGATGCTTAACTGACTGAGCCACCTAGGCGCCCCAAAGTTACAAATTTATCTTCTCCATATCCTTGCTGTCCTGGGTGAAATCTTTGTAAATGTTTTCCTATCTAATAAATGAAATATATTTCACTTTTAAAATTTATACTTCTATAATCACCAGTAGTATGAAACATCTGATATGCTTATGATCACCACCTGTGTTTCCTCTTCCATAAACTACTTATATCCTTTGTTCATTTTTTTTTACTAGATTATTTTTTTCTACTTTCTAAGAGTTCTTTATGTATTAGAAACACTATTTAGAAGCACAGGCTCCAGTTAAAACAGTTTGGGTGCAAACAGTATCTACTGATACAGGACTTGACCTCCCTATGTCTCATGTGCTATTTTTAGTTTCAAAAACTATTCTTTTGGGGCACCTGGGTGGCTCAGTTGGTTAAGCGGCTGCCTTCGGCTCAGGTCACGATCCCAGGGTCCTGGGATCGAGCCCCATGTCCGGCTCCCTGCTGGGCAGAGAGCCTGCTTCTCCCTCTCCCTCTGCCTCTGCCTGCTGCTCTGCCTACTTGTGCTCTCTTTCTCTGTCAAATAAATAAAATCTTAAAAAAAAAACAAAAAACTATCCTTTTAAACTGAGTATAGATAGACCTATAAAAGAGATCAAGAAACTGACGTGTGTATATAGTAATTCTGTGGTGTTTTTTTTTAAGTGGGCATGGAGCTGAGCGTTCAAGCTGGGCTTGAACTCACGACCCTGAGATCACGACCCTGAGATCAAGACCTGAGCTGAGATCAAGAGTTGGAGGCTTAACCAACTGAGCCACCCAGGCACCCCTGTATAATAATTTTGTAACTGCGAGGCATATATTTGATTCTGATGTCACTCAGGAAAAAAAATGTTTTTTTCGAAGTCTTATATAAAGTTGTATCATCAGTCATATTATCTGGCTCATGATTTTGGTAGCTTTAGATTAACAATGTCAATTTTCATGTAAGTAACATTAATTAATATCAATTTAATCTTTATTTAAATTAAATCTACAAAGCCAACTTTTAGAAAAATTAAATCCCTCTGGCTTAAGCCAGTAATTAATGAAACTATATCTGCCGTAAGAGTTTTTTTTGGGGGGTGCCTGGGTGGCTCAGTTGGTTAAGCGACTGCCTTCGGCTCAGGTCATGATCCTGGAGTCCCTGGATCGAGTCCCATATCGGGCTCCCTGCTCAGCAGGGAGTCTGCTTCTCCCTCTGACCCTCCCCCCTCTCATGTGCTCTCTCTCTCTCATTCTCTCTCTCAAATAAATAAATAAAATCTTAAAAAAACAAAAAAAAAAAGAGGTTTTTTTTTTGTTTTTTTAAGTGAGAGAGAGCGCAAGTGGTGGGAGTGGCAGAGGGAGAGAAAGAATCTTAAGCAAGCTCCATGCTCAGTGCTTGTATCTCATGGATTTATTCTATTTATATTTCTTCTTTTATTTACAGGTGTTTTGAGGAAAGAAGATGTTAATAGGTGACCTCAGTCAGCCATCTTAAACATAAAGTCTCAAACAACACTTTAGACTCAAATCCCAAACCATTCTTTTTCCCTTTTTTTTTTTTAAAGTGAGCTCTATGCCCAGCATGAGGCTTGAACTCAAGACCCCAAGATCAAGAGTCACATCGCATACTCTACGGATTTAGCCAGTCTGACGCCCATATCCCAAACCATTTTAATCTTAGGAAAAAGGAAGTCCATGCTGTAAGTAACAGCAGAATAATTTCTCAAACCAAAAAGTCAGCCTCCTCTTATCTACCTTTCCTGTACCCCTCCTTCCTTATAAAGAATGGAAAAAACAGGGGCACCTGGGTGGCTCAGTTGGTTAAGAGTCTGCCTTCAGCTCAGGTCATGATCCCAGAGTCCTGGGACTGAGACCTGCATCAGGCTCCCTGCTCAGCGAAAAGCCTGTTTCTCTCTCTCCCACTGCCTGCTGCTTCCCGCTTGTGCTCTCTGTCAAATAAATAAAATCTTAAAAAAAAAAAAAAAAAGGAAAAAACAATGACTGCATTCCTCCACGTGCTAAATGTTTTCTTGTCTATTATCTCATTCAGTCTCACTAAATTTAACAGATGAAAAATCTAGGGCTGAAAAGATTTAAATCATGTCAACAAATAGTAGGTCAAGCCAGATTTAAACCCAGGAATCCTACTCCAGAGCCCAGGTCCTTCCAATATACCTGCCTGCATTCCTAAGAAGCAAAGAGGCCACAGTCTTTCTATCTCATCAGACACACCTCTCCACAGTCCTTGCCCGTCCGTGAGGTTCTACCCTTTCTAATTCTCTTGGTGGAAAAAGCAGTGAGGGCAGAATGAAACAGAATCACAATAGACAGGAGCAAGAAAGCAGCATTTGTAAATGGAGCATACTGTTAGTTTCATATAAGGAACCCCTAAAGAGGCACTTTTACCTTCTCAGCAAATGTATTAAGTTTCTCCTCTTTCTGTAAGCTCATTATCAATTAGCATTATTTCCTGAGGATTACAAATAGTAAATGCAGACCTAGAAATCTACAAGTGACCTAAGTCAGGGAACCACAAAACTAAATGAAGATCACTAAAATATATCATATCCATTTTAAAACAAGTTTCAAACATCATGCTTTAAATAATGAGCTAACACGAGCCCCTCCTCTGCCCTTGATCTGTTCAGGGTGACACAGACAAAAGGGAACCTTCAGTTACACACAGCTGTGTCACATCCAAATCCAGTCCCAGAAGACCACTAATTCCTATACTGTTCAATTCTCCAAAGCAAATGGCAAGTATCTGTAATCTTTTTAGTTTATGGTAGTTGCAAATATTTTTAGTCTGTATTATGAAAGCCTTTATGTTAAATAAAATGTTTTTTAAAATACCAGAGTACTCCCCTTAGTGAAAACAACCTCGGACATTTGTATATAAGATGTGATGTTCCTACTAACCAAAACCCTGATGGCAAATAAAATCTGTTAAACAGAATGCACCTCAACATCTCCCTTTTACCTGAACCTGCTGTGGCTGTTGAACCTGAATCTGCTGTTCTTGTTGGGTTTGTGGCTGAACACTGGTGGTGACTGGACAGGCAAGTTCAAGCAAAGACCCAGCCACTTCGGTGCTGTCTGTGTAAATGCAGTTCCCACCCTGTTGGTACACCATGGTAGTGGTAGCTGTCTGCTGGAACTCCTGAAGGGCTTCCGGCCCCTTAGAGGCTAGCGAGTCCAGAAATTCCTTCATCCTGTGTTGCGGGACAGACCGCGCCTTTACTCTGATGTACTCTTCAAAGGAAATGGTGTTTTCCAGAGAATTATTCATATTGCAGAGTCCTCAGGGTTCCTAGAAATAAAATAAATGTCAGAAGTCAAAATCATGCTACTGTTTTCATATTTTGAAATGCAGAGCAATCATGCTTGCAACAGAGTGGAATATTCAAGGCAGCTTTGTATATCTAGAATTCAAAATAAAGTTATTATACCACCTTATTCTCTTTTTAGTTAACAGTGTCTAAAAATTGTTTCTATAAACATTTCTTAAATCAAACTTTCACACTGAAAACAAAAAACAAAGCATGCGTCACAGTACTGGATGAAACAGGCTGAAAACACACTCTCCACCCAGCACTAGGTCAATGCCATCTTCTCTGCAGAGCCAAGCACTGGACAGTAAAAGTCACATGCAAAACTACTCTGTGACCATCACAGAGAGGACTACCAAGGAAGCTAGGAGCAGGGATTCCTACTGACATGTTCAATTTCTGCTGCCAATGATGTCCTAGAGTGAAGAACACATATGCCATCTAGCTGTAGCAAGACCCTAGAGAAAGGGAATATATACTTCATCTTCCACCAGAAACACCAAAAATCCGTTTGCCATATACTGCTCACATTGTTTTATAGCACAACTTACTGGTCAAAAGCATGGATTTTGGAGCTAGCCTGCCAGGGTCCAAATCCCAGCTTGATCTCTCCTTAGCGCTGAAACCCTGGACAAGTTAGTTAACCTTAGTTCTCTTGTGTATAAAATGGGGACAAAAGAGTATCTACCATACAGAATTGCCATAAAGGTTAAACATACGTAAAGTACTTAGAAGAGCATCCAACATAGATAGCACTATTTAAGTACTAACTAATATTATTAAAATTAGTTGGGGGGAGGGAGTTGAATAGTGCTTTAAATTAACTAGGTCACTACTAAAATTCAGAAATCAATTCAGCAAGTTTTTCATTGTGGTATTTACCCTAAGAATTAACCTGCAGGGATAGATAGTAATTCTCAATTACCAGGGCGCAACCATGCAATCTATCTATGGACTGCTGAGTGCCTTGCCACTGCTGCTTTCATACCGTTCCCTCCCCTCTGGGTCAGAACCACCTCCAGAACAAAAGCAGCAGCAGGATATGAGAGTCACACAAACCATGTGAACCTTTTTGCCAAAAAGGACTCTCCGTCAATCGCAAATGGAAAAGTGATTTGTTTCCTTGAGCCATCAAGGAAAGGCTAGAAGGGCATCAAGGCTAGAAATACCAGTCTCTCTTTCACTGCCCAGATGTTCTACCTTACGTTACAGACATAAGGCATATGGGTAATCATCTCATCTCTTCCACCTGACTAAACTCCTGGCAGACAAGACTGTGTCCCGAAACTCTCTGAATGGCTGACACACAGTAGGTACATATATGTATATACATGTATGTTGTATTTGCAACTGAATGTAAAAAAAGGATTATGGCTCTTTTGTCTCTGTAACATCTGTAACTTACAACCATAAATGTTACCCTTTTTCTTGGTAAATGGTTAGTATATATCATGGGAAAAGAACCTATATATCCAGGACAAGTGTGAGACCAAAGAAAACATATGATTCTTACTGCTATTAAGTTACTAACACTGGCAACATTTCTGTGGGACACTGTAAGTATACTATACAAGTTATATTTGGGTGCTTTCAAAGAGAATAGACCCAACAATAAATCTTTTATAATGATGCATATAATATATTCTAAATATATTTCTCCATAAATAAAAAACACCACATATACCTTGTCTGCCTAAAATCAAATCCTAGGCCACTACTCTCAGGAGAGCCTCTATTTCTCAGGAAACCCCAAGAACAATAAAGTGCAGAGAATAGCAAGTGCAGGTCAGGTGAGGGCAAGGTTAAAGCCTTTGCTGACAGCCTCTAATCTGAAATTAACTCGTCTGTCCCTTTCTCACTTCTCTTCTGACCATCTCCCTTGCTCAGTTCTCCCTTCTCTCTGCTGCTGGGGCATTCAGGTATCTTTTCTCAGAGTTGAAAATTAGGAGGTCTGTTATGAGACTTTGAAATTAAGCTCTCAATGATGTCCATGGCACAAATGAATAAGACCACCGCAAGGCCAAGCACCTCATCCTTCTGTTACCTATTCAGAGAAGGACATTCCAGTGTAGGTGACCCAACTCACTCACTACAGGTACAGACTGTGTCATATCTCCCCTCTGATAAGAGCATCATGACTGACTGGAATTTCCTTCTGAAGAAGGCAGCTCTCATAATATAGCCCCAACAACATTACAAAATGCTCGACATGTGACTGACTCTAAATACCTAATCACACCTACACTTCTGGCTCAAAAAGGAACAAAGGAGAGATATATGAACATAATTAACTGGTTCTCTACCATGCTGTTACATATTTCAGTTTTCCACCTCCATTATAAAAGAATGGCAGAGGTCAACTGAAACTTACATTTCCCCAAATTTATTTTCTTCAACAATTAGTTGCATTCCCATAAAATACTGAGAGACTGCTTGAATTCTGAAGACTGTACTGGAATCATAGCTACTGTGTCAACGCAATTTTTTTATTTTTATTTTTTTAAAGATTTTTATTTATTTATTTGTCAGAGAGAGAGAGAGAGCACAAGCAGGGGAAGCAGCAGAGGGAGAAGAAGCAGGCTCCTCACTGAGCAAGGAGCCCGATGTGGGACTCGATCCCAGAACCCTGGGATCATGACCTGAGCCGAAGGCAGACGCTTAACAACTGAGCCACCTAGGCATCCCAAAGCAATTTTTAAAAAAAGTATGGAGAACCATGTAGCAAAACCTTTTTTTGTCTCAAATCTGGGAGAAAATAAATACAAACACACACAAATACCCCCAAAAGTTACAAATTAAGTTTACAGAATCAGAAAACCTTCATACAAACGTTGTTTGATAAAGGCAGGCCCTAAATCTTCTAGTGACTTATTTCCCTTCATTATTCCAAGTTTCAGTAATCAGGAGGCTTAAGCCTCATCTGAAGCCTGATATTAGATATAAAGGAGAACCGCACCAACTTCTTTTTCTGGAAACAACTTTTCTTTAGTTTTCAGGGTAGAATTATAACCTAGTTTTCTGGTTTGTTTTTGTTTTGGTTGTGGGGGGAAAGTACAAGTAACACACCCATTTTCTAAGAAAAAATATTCAAATAGTACAGAAAAATAATTTTAAAAAACCCACAAAAAAACAAGTATGCTTTCTTGATCTACCAATTTTAAACACTGACCTGTCCTTCAGGAAAGGTAAGTTTAGGGCATTTAAATCATCCTCCTCTCACCAACCCCTGCCAATCACATTGTTATTTTTGCCATGATCACTTTCATAGCTTTAAACCTCTACTTGTAGACTTACTAAGTTTAGAGTATCTCTAGACTTCCTACTATGTAAAATAAGGAAACTAAAGTCCTGCATCTTCTATTTTTCACAAGCCTTTAGCAAAGGGAGTAGAGCTTCTAATTAATCAATAGTTTACAGCATTTTAGAATACAGCATTTCATACCAAACTAAACTCAGGATGTTTTTTTTTTTAAATCAAGGTTCCAAAGATGATAAAAACCATTCTGCTCCAAACAAATGCTACCTGTATTTCTAGAATAGGATCTTAAGATAAATCACTATAAGGGGGCGCCTGGGTGGCTCAGTCGTTAAGCGTCTGCCTTCGGCTCAGGTCATGATCCCAGGGTCCTGGGATCAAGCCCCGCATCGGGCTCCCTGCTCTGCAGGAAGCCTACTTCTCTCTCCCTCTCTCCCCCGGCTTGTGTTCCCTCTCTTGCTGTCTCTCTCTCTGGCAGAAAATAAAATATCTTAAAAAAAAAAAAAAAAGACAAATCACTGTAAGAAACTCTAGTCCAACTATAAATTTATTCCAAAAAGGACAAATAAGATGGATATTCAGCTCTCAGAAAGAATGGAATAAGGGGTGCCTGGGTGGCTCGGTCAGTTAAGTGTCCAACTCTTGATCTCAGCTCAGGTCAAGATCCCAGGGTCGTGACTTCGAACCTCGTGTTGGGCCCCATGGAGCCTACTCAAAAATTAATTAAATTAAAAAAAAAAAAAGAATGGAATAAAAGCTTGGGAATGTTTCTGCTATGAAGTCTCAAAGTTCATTCTTTAGGATTTCATTAAAACAAAACACCAACAGTTTGAAGAAGAAAAATTCTATAAAACTCAGAAAATGTTGATAAAGGCTCAACAGATATTCTTCCTATTCTTCTTTGCGAAATATCTGAAACATCCTATGATAAAGACACCTTTTGTATTTTAAACAGTTTAGACTACAAAGTATAAAAACCCTCTGCAGTGCTCCAAGCTTAGAGCCCACTGTAGTTAGTGGAGCTTCAAGCAGAAGCCACAGCTTCCCAATTCCCATTGCTTTTTTTCTTTCACTAAGCCCCTAGGAGGTTCTTCACTGACTCTGTCTGTACAAGTCCAAAGAATCCTTTGAGAACCAATGAATCAGAGGAAGCTAAAAATATTAACCAATAATGGACTCAATGGAGAACCTAAAAAAATTTTTTTAAGATTTTATTTTTAAGTAGTCTCTACACCCAAGGTGGGGCCAAACTCACAACCCAGAGATCAAGAGTTGCATGCTCTACTGAGCCAGCCAGGCGCCCCCTGGAGAACATAAAAATTTAATGGAAAAGGCCAATTTGAAAGAACATTCCAATCTGCCCATTTATACAGACTAAAACACACATGGCTTCATTTCTTGTCCTTTTAACCTGCTCACTTGGCAGTATCCACCAGACTGACACATCCCAATAATGAAAATACACTAAGTCAGCATTTGACCTGACACAAAAGTGCTGTTTAGAAGGGGTGGGGGGTGGAGGGAAAGCTTCAAAAATAATATTTAAATATTTTAGACTAGTCAGTGAGTAAAAAAAAAAAAACACAGAAAAATTAAGCAAATTCTCAATAGTGGTGATCATGGTTTCTTCCTTTGTTTTTATGCTCAGAAAAAGCCCTCCCTACCATAAAATCAGGTCGTTATTCACCTACAATTTTTTTGACTTACAGTGTAATTTTTTAATACAATGCTTTGATCCATTTAAAATTTATTTTGCATAATGTGAGGTACAAGTCTAATTTTATTTTTTCCAAAGAGCAAACAACTCATCCCTGTATTATTTATTGAATTATTGAAATTCCTTTGCCCACTGACTTGAAATGCCACTGTTATCATATACCAAATTCATATAAAGAAAGTCCACTCCTAAGCATTCACTAAGTGTTCTACAGATCTTTCCATTAACACAGTAGCAAAAAAAAAAAAAAGAGAGAGAGAGAGGGAAATGTTAATATCTGGAAGATTCCTTGTCCCCTCAACACAAAGTTAATTTAAATTTTTAAATTTAACAACACAGAAATAAGTTATGTGTGAAAAGGAAACCAATGCAATTGTATTTATATATCCCAGTATTGTTTATACGCCTAAGAAAAAAAACGCAAAAAGACCTGCCAACAGTAGTTATGCCTTGGTGGTAGAATCACAGAGGACTTAAATTTCTTCCTGTTTAATACTCTCCTGTATTACTTTCCACAATTTGTATTAAATCAAAAAGATAATTAAAAATTAATCTTTTTACACAGTGATTATACCACAGTAACAGTAATAGACACAAACAATTCTGGCTGATCATAGCATGATTTTTCCCTCAAAATCTGAAACTCTTAAAGACAAAATCATCAAGCACCAGAGCTTGCATAATAATGAAGATTGTTAACTTCTTCAAGATGCTGCTCTCAAGAAACACAAGGGTGAGCCTTGGTAATGGAGAAATAGAGAAACTCTCTACCCACCCCAAAGAAGCAAGATTCTTAATTAGCTCCAAGTCAAAGACTTGGTGAGGAGCAGTAAATAAACTGATTAATTAAAATACTTCAGAAAAACATGAAGCTGAAGGGACAGTTGAATACTCCCAATTTCTGGGAGTCAAAAAGGAAAGAGCGAGGAAAACACTTTGGGGCTCATTGGGGTAGGGGAGTCTGTAAACAAGCATTTGCTTCTGAATACTTTTAAGCATAGCTGCTTTGCAAAACAATAAACAGACAAACCCCACACCAACAGACCTAGGAAATTTTCACTTGTATACACCTTTTAATCACTAGTATTTCCCCTTTACCTTCTACTGGAGCTTAGCACAGTGTCTGACATAGATTTAGGCCCTCAATGTATTAAAGTTATCATTACTTTTATTATTTTATAGCTAGAACACAAGAAGGTATGATGGACAAAGATTATTCTAAAGGAACAATCTATTACATTTTCATAGGTCTCTTTGCCAGTTTCTTTTTTCTATTTAGGTACTAAAGGAAGACTTAAGTACTCACCAGAATCATCCTATCTTGGGTCGCCTCAAATTTCTGATACCTCTTCCCAGTTCCCCATGCAGTTCCACAAGGTGGGTCTTGAATATGAGATGGACTAAAAGAAGAAACTCTGAGCTGCCTCAGAGCCCTGCCTCTTCCTGTTTACCCAGTCATGTTACTGGGCCCCTCTCACGGTTCACATCTACTCTATGTGTAGATGGCTCCTCATAGCTTTGTAAGTCTGGCTTGAAGAACACATTCACATTAAAAAAGAAATCAATTTCTATTTTAAGGAGTTGCAGTCACATTTGTCCTAATTAACATAAAGAATCATTTCAAAGAAGGAAATTGGGAGATATGCTTCTATTCTTAAAAGATACTAAACCAATACAGGGTTTGTGATAGGTATTATCCTATTGGGCCATTCATCTACCCCATGCCTTTACCAGAGGAATCCCTGATTTAGGGGCATTTTTGCCATGGTTCTATTTTTGGACAACACACTTTCAACCAGGATCTTATATTCACATTCCCACCAAAGACTGATGGGGCTGTAAATTGGCACAACCATTTGCATTAACTAGTAAAGCTGACAATATTCCCTCCATATAACCCAGGAATTCTATTTCTAGGTGTGTATGACACACACATACAGAAAGGTACTTATACAAGAATGTTCACAGTAGTACTGTTAATAACAGTCCAAACCGGAAGAAAACTAGATGTCTATCAATAGTAGAAGGGATAAGTAAATTGTGATACAGTCACATAGCTGAATACTACAAAGAAACTGGAATGAATGAACTACAGTAGCACACAACATGGATGAATTTAGCAATGCTAAAAGAAGGAAAACATAAAATACAGCATGATTCCATTTACATAAAACTCAAAAGCAAACAAAACTATGTTGTTGAGGGATATGAAGGTGATAAAAGTAAAAAGAAAAAACACGATTGTCACAGAAGTCAGAATGAAAATTATCTCTAGTGGTTGAGAAGCTATGACTAGGAAGGGGCCAATGAAGGGTGCAGTGGTGCTAGCACTGTTCCACTTCTTGAAGAGGTGGTAGTTACACAGTGGTTCATTTTACTTTTCATTACAATTAACTTTTCATTAAATTTTATACAGATCCACCTGAATTTACAGATAGATATTTCAAAAAACAAACAAAAAAAGCTTTCTGACACAGCCAACCAGCTCTACCTACAATTTCGCTCTAGCCTCAAGTGTGACACCAAAGGTTCATTCTTTCCCCCTTTTCAGCAAAGCAAGAGGTTAATCTATCATTTGTTCATGCAGCCAAAATCAGAAATCACAATCCAGTGTGACAAATGGAGCATTTAGCCTGGAGAGGACTTAAAACATCTGGAACAAAATGCAGGGCAACTAAGAACAAAGTAACAGAAAAGAACAGGTGTTCATATAACATCTCATTCTGAGGCTGAGAAATATAAGACTACAGATAAAGAGTGGCCATTTAAAAAGTAGACAAGCAAAAAGCATGACACATAAAGAACAAACCACAACTGATTAAATTAAAAGACAGCATGCAAGCTTTAAGGAAGAGATCCCTGATTCTGAAGCTGTCATAATGGAAGACAGCCATACCTAGAGCCCCTGACTTTGGTTACCTTTAGGGAGCAATTCAAAATTATAAGAAATTTGAACCCCTATTTGATCTTTTGTGTGAAATGGCAACAACGTAAGCTGGAAAGGGAATGTGGAAAGCAAAGGTTCATGAAAAGGTACACAAATTATTCATCACAGAGGGCTGGAAGTAGGACATCTTCTAGTAGGTAAATCTAAATTAATGAGCTTACAAAAAATATTATCTACAAACACCAATTTAAAAGGCAGATCTCAAACTTAACAGTTAAAAACAAAGATATCCCAGAATAAGCAGGCCTAAAAGGTATATTAAAATTTTAAGCCTTTCTCAAACTTTACTGCTTTTCTTTGAACCATTTAAGGTCCTTAGAAAAGCTGATGTGTCCTAATGCTAAAACCTGAAAGTTGCATTGACTTACATTTCAAGAGAAGAAAAGTGTTCAAGCAGCAAACTGTGGCTGGATTCAAAGATGCAGTTCTCCCACATCTTCAATTTCCCAGCACTTAGTAGTTTCTGTCAGACAGCACCCAGAATGATTGGCAGGATTTGTAATGTTTCAATACTACGAGGAAAAAGACTGCACACATATTTCCAGCATATGAATGATTTTAACTCACCAGTCACCATGTTGCATGTATTTCTGCTGCTTGTCCTGAGTTCTTAAGACTTGTAACATTCTGAAGAAGATAGAACAAAGAAGTCCTTTCCATCCTAAGCCTCTTTTTAAATTTTAACTTTGTTCTTAAAATACAGTATATTAAAAGAACTACCCCCATCATTATTAAATTTGGTTGCTAATTTTACCTCCTTAGTTTCTTTTTCCTTCAACTTAATTAACCAAGACTGTAAAACAGTCTGATGTCTTGTCTTAGAAAAAAGAAGTGCATATTTCTCTAGGACAAACCTAGAACTCCCCTAGTACCAGAACAACAAAAAAAGCTGAAAAGAATTGAAATTCTACATCAAAAGTGACTTCTGCAGTGATATATGAACAGATTTTAGAAATTTCTGTTGGAGAATTTTGTAATTATAAAAGAAGGCAAAGCACAGATTTCTCAGGTTGTTTAATTTTGTTCTAGGCAACTTTTTGGCTGATCGATAGCGGGCCTTCCTTAGTCTTAACAGAATACAAGTAAGCTCCTCCCACCCGCACAGAAGAAAAGGCTGCATTTAAGGATTTGAAGTGGAATTTTAAAGCTCGGGTAGTTTCACGACCACAGAAGAGGATCCCCTTCCGGAGCGCACAGAGGTGACGTGTAGGAATTGCGCTTATGCAAGAATTACTTTACAATGACAAGAAAGCAGGTACCGCTGAAGAGCCTTCCAGGATTAACCTTCCCTCTCCAGCACAAAGCACCAGAACAAGGTGAGGAAACTCGAGGGGGCTCGCTGCCCTCACAGACCTACAGGGCTCAGTTTCAGAAACAGGGCAGCACCCTCCCCGCACATTGGCCTCAGGTCACTGCATTCTTCGAGAAGAACGAGCAATCTCGCTCGCCTCGCAGAACAGCGGAGCCTCCAGTCAGACGGCAAAGCCGGTTGGTTTCTCCCCAGGCCTAGGCCACGGCGGTCCGGGGACGTCACCAGAGCAGGAAGGGCCCAACCCACAACCTTCCTCACACTGCGAGCTGCCCGCCAGCTCGCCGCCGCTCCACGCAGCAGAGGTGTCCTGCGCGTCCTCGCGGCGGCGGCGCCGCCACCCAACAGCAGGGCGCGCGCCCCGAAGCCGGGGGTCGCGGGCGGGCGCGCGCCACAGAGAGCCGCTCTTGCCCAAGAGCCGCAGCACCAGGAGCGGAGATATCCGAACCGGGAACGCGCACGTCGGCGGCCACGCGCGCCCCAAGGGCCGCACAGCGCGCGCGCGCCCGCGTATAAACAGGCCCGGCCGCGCGCGAGCACCAGGGCGCGTTCGCGCGCCGCGCCCACCCGAGTCCCCGACCTGCCTCTCCCCACCCCACAAGGGGCGGGGGCGCGCGAGCCCAGGGACATTCTCCGCTCCGGAGCCGCCCCGAGGTCTCCTGGGCCCAGCGGCAGCGGCCCGCCCGCCCGCCCCCGCCCGCCGTTGTGTGGGGTGGGCCCGCTGTCTCAGGCCCGCAGGTTCGCCGCATCCCTGCCCCTACTGCAGCCCTCACCCGGCGACGTCGTCGTCGCCGCCGCCGCCGCCGCCGCTCTACCCGCCGGCCCCGCCGCACCGCTCGGGGCCCCGGTTCCGCCGTCGCCGCTCCAAGACCGACAGGATTTTCCCCTCACAGCTCCCTGGGCGCCATCTTACATTCAACCCTCACAGCCAATGGGTGCCGAATGCTCCTCTCGCGATAACCGAAGCGTCGGATCCCGCGAGAATTGAGACTGCCTCCTGGCCAACCTTAAAGGGAACGCTTCTGCCGAGGCGAGAGGCCGGGCCTCCGGCTGCAGAAACGGCGAGTAGAGCCAGGAGTGTAGGGCGGAGCGTCCCGCCCTCGGACGCCCCTCCATGCTGGGCGGAGTCAGGGCCGGAGTTCGGCCTTTCGAGTTGGGAGCCTGGGCGGGTTGGAGCTCCAAGCTTGCTCTCTGGACCCTTCTGCAGCGTGCCTGGGCCTCCTTCAGTCGCGTAGCCCCACGTGGGGCGGGGCCCCGTCTCTTGCTTAAGGTAGCCCCCACAGCCCCTGACCTAGGCTCTGCGCCCCCGTACCATCGTCCCACCTGGGAAGCCCGGAGTCCCTCTCGTGCAGGAGTCCTTAACATTTGGGAACCCCCTCCTCAATAGGCTGTCGTCCTAATCCAGCCTTCCGCAACCCAGTCCACCTTAAAGCGGGCCTCTAGTAGCCTGGTGTTTGTATACAGGGAAAATGTGGAGGGTGTTAAAGCTGCAGGCACACGCGAGTAGCCCACACTGCCCCAGAGGGCAACCAGTTGGCTATAGCCTTTTTTTTAAAAGGGCCTCAGGGCCTTTGCGCTTGTTCCTCCTGCCCTGGCAAACATCGCCTTGGTCCTTAGGGGTTCCCTAAGGAGTCACCTCCTGAGAGTAGTCTAGGCACAGGATTGGTCAGGAACTTCCTCCCGCCTTGCACAGGCCCCAGGGAGACCTCTCTTGCACAGTGCCTGGTCACCCTCTGTCTGCCTAACTAGACGGTCAACTTAGAAGGCCATCGCACAAGTCTTCCTCTTCTCATTGTGCCTGGCACGTGGTAGGCACTTGATAATTATTTGCTGAATGATTGGACTGAGAACCAGGTCTGTTTTCATCTACCTAGGCACACAGGCAGACACAAACCGTCCAGATCCCTCTAGCACAAGGTTGCTAACAGTGGAACAGCACCCAGAGCCTGCCAGCACCCCCAGACCAGGTGCAGAGGATTTCGAATCAGGCCCAGGTCCCTGCCCTAGAGCACTAAGAAGTGCACCAGTGGTTTCAAAGATGTCAGTACTGCTCTCTGTGCGGGGCACCTCCTCTTACCCCCAGCAAGTCTCTAAGGTCCTCAGGAGCTGGAAGTGCAGACAGATAACACACAGACTCCAGGGGATTTAGCTGTTCTTTATTGATACGGAGTCTGGGTACCCCTAGCCTCCAGAAGCATGAGGTAGTTCCACGGGGCTTCCTTACAGCTCACACCTTTCCTGGGTCCTCCTTCAGTGTGACAGTCCGGTTGAAGACAAGCTGGATGGCAGATGGGGAAGAATGACGACCAAACCAGAACCAGGCTAGGAGGCCCAGACCTCACCGGACCCTACCCTCACAGCTGAGGGTCAGGACACTCGGGTTCTCAGTAACTATGACTTTGGGTAGAGGACTGGATGGCTCTGGGCCTCCATTCTATACGGATTGTAACAACCACTATGCCTGAACCCTACACCTTGAGGAGTAAGAAAGGCAGGGTCCATACAAAATTTTGTGCATGGACCTCTGAACCTGTTTCCTCATCAGTAAAACATGAACCCCATCTCAGGTGGTAAGGATTGACTAAGGGAATGTTGACAGAGCACTTGGCACAGTAAATGGCATCCACCACTGTCATTGTTGTGCAAAGGGCAGGTAGGTAAATTCAAGCACCTGTCCCTGGCAGCTGTCTGGATCCACGGAGAAGTAGCCAAGCCGCTCAAACTGGAACTTGTCAAAGGGCTTTGCCAGGGCCACAGAGCAGTCCACTAACGCTGCCTCCACCACTTGTAGCGATGCCTGTGGGCAGGGAATTAAGGTGGCCATCCAGCCAGAGAGACCCACCACCCTCACCTTATATCCTATGGGCCTACCGGGTTCAGGTCACTTAAGAATCCACCAGGCACCTCAGCAGGATCCTCAGGGTTCTTGTGCTGAAATCTGCAGCCAGAAGGAAGGTTAAGACTCCAGCTGGGTAGCCACAGCAGGCAATGCCCATCTTGTATCTGCCTGCACCCCAGCTCTGTTCACTCACAGTCTCTCATAAAGGCGAATCTCACAAGTCAGAGGCTGTGACACCCAGTGAATAAAGGCCTTGGGCTTTTCTCCAGCATCTGCCTGTCTACAGGTCACTTCCAGGCTCTCTACACAGCCAGTAGGGCCCTGGAAGTCAAGCGGCCTACAATTAGACCCAGGGACCACTACTAGAACTGGAGGCTGCACGCACCCAGATCCTCTCCGAAGCAGGCACTGAGGTAGGAAGGCTGCAGCTCGCTCTCACCTTGAAAACATTCTGCAGCTCGATGACGTAGCCAGTATGCCTCAGGCCCACAGGCTGGCCCCATGCCAGGCGCTTATAGCCTGGCTCTGGCTCCTAGAGGTAGGAAGTGGTGTGGACACAAGAGACTGCACAGGTCAAAAAGGTAGAAGAGGCTTCTCCCCACCCCCATTTCTGGCAGGGGCTGGTTCATCTGAAGTAGCAAGTAGGTGAACTGACAGAAGAGATGAAGGGATCTCAGGACAGGGCTCAGCAGCAAACAGGACCCTTCACACCCCCCACTTACTTCTTTGAAATCAGTCCTTTCAATGAAGACCATGGGTCCAAAGGGAACCTGATGGAAGCCCTTGGTCTCATCAGCTGGGAAGTTGGGAACCTGGATGTCTAAGGACTATAGCAGGAGATAGGTGGCTGAGTCACACTAGACACTGGGACCCCCATGCCCAGACCCAGGTGCACCCCCCCAACACACACATAGAGGCACACCTACCTTGGTAGCAGGAAAGTTGGTGATGATGACCTGTAAAGGCTCCAGCACAGCCATAGCCCGTGGGGCTGTATCATTCAGCACATCACGCACGCAGGCTTCTAGCAGATGGGGTTCCATCGTGGTCTGTGCCACTGTCACCCCCACCTAGTAGGAAAAATCAGCATCACTCACAGCCACAACCACAAACTGCTCTGCTCAGCCCCCACCTGCCCACGCAGCCCACTGGGCTATACCCGAGCACAAAAGTTGTTGATGGCCTCAGGCGGAAAGCCCCGCCGTCGTAAGGCTGTGAGTGTGAAGAGCCGTGGGTCGTCCCAGTCCCTGTGGGCAAGGAGGTGGTAAGAAGGCCTTTGGCAGTATATGCCACTAGTTACTTCCAACCTTCAGTGAGGCAAACAATCATGCCTACCGCACAGCACCAGCTGCCACAAGCTGGAGAATCTTCCTCTTAGACACAACAGCATAGTGAAGGTTGAGACGGCCGTACTCCCACTGAACAGGGCAATAGACATCCAATGCGTTGCACAGCCAGAAGTAGGAAGAGCGTCTGGGGTGGGAGAGTAGAGTCAGGTCTGGCCACCTCCGACCAGAGAGAGACCACAGGAAGGGCTGCTGGAATCCCACTGGCCCTACCCACCCCATGGGCCCAGCTCCCTCACCGGGCCTGGAATTCCTTGGTGCAGAGCGAGTGGGTGATGTGCTCGATGGAGTCACAGAGGCAGTGTGTGTAGTCATAGGTGGGATAGATGCACCTGCAGGGCATAGGCAATAGGCCCCACCATCCAGCCCCACTCTGCCTTACCGATGGCCCACCACCCCACTCTACAACTCCACAGCCCCACCCCATGCTCACACTCACCAGGTGTCCCCCGTGCGATGGTGTGGTGTATACTTGACTCGATAGGCCACAGGGTCCATCTTGCCATCCTCCATCACCAACTTCATGCGCAATGTGGCCTCACCCTCCGCAAACTTGCCCTTGCGCATTGCCTGACAGGAGCAAGGGCTCAGACTGCCTCTCAGCACAGGGGCATCTCCTCCTCAGCACCCACCCAGACCCAACTGCCCCTCCAGAACCCCACCTCAAAGAGCAGCAGTGACTCCTCTATGGGACGGTCTCTCCAGGGTGAGGGCAACGAGTTATGGCCTTTGAGCTCCTCTCCTCGCTGGTGGCACACATAGGCCTGGCCCCTATGGGGAAGAGGTATGAGCACCCAGGATGGCTATGTCCTGGGCAGCCTGCCTGGCTCTACATGACAGCCCCCGCCTCACCTATGGATGAGCTCCACAGCCCAGGCATGCAGCTGGTCAAAATAGTCAGAGGCATATGTAACCTTGTAAGGAGTGTAACCTGGGGCAGAAAAAGGCACGCTATGAGCAACTAGCCAGGGACACCTAATGGCAAGCCATAGCCCAAGGAGACGCCCGCTGACCACCAGGTCTTTTTTCCCAGCCCTTGCCCAGCCCATACCCAGCCAGGACACCATGTCACAGATGGCAGTGAAGAACTTTGCTTCCTCCTTCTCAGGGTTGGTGTCATCAAAGCGCAGAAAACAGATCCCGTTGTTAGCCTAGGAATCATAGAATCTGTGAGCTCTCACATCATCAGCTTCCAGAGTCCAACTCATCAAACTGGGACATTCTCAGAGCTCTCCCATGTCAGAATTAAAAACGCCTTCAAGAGTTTCACTCATTTTCTTGGGCGCCTGGGTGGTTCAGTTGGTTAAGCAACTGCCTTCGGCTCAGGTCATGATCCTGGAGTCCCGGGATCGAGTCCTGCATCAGGCTCCCTGCTCGGCAGGGAGTCTGCTTCTCCCTCTGACCCTCCTCCCTCTCATGCTTTCTGTCTCTCATTCTCTCTCTCTCAAATAAATAAATAAAATCTTTAAAAAAAAAAAAAAAAAGAGTTTCACTCATTTTCTTATATCTAAATGCCTTAAACAAAGCCTCCTACACCAACTCCAGACATCCTCTTTCTAAGCCTGAGGAGTTGCACTGGGCACTTCACCAAAGTTGAACTCACTGCCTCACCTACAGCTTTTTTCCCATGAGCCCAATGGATTCCTGGCCTCGTATCACATATGTGATTCCCTTCCATGGCTTCTGTCTGCTCTGGGCACATTATAGGAGCAGCAGGAAAGGCAGGGACACCTTTCTGGTATCCAGTCTTGGGAGCAGCAAGTGGTCACCCTGACTGCCAGATCCCCACACACTCACCTTGGCATAGCCGAAGTTGAAATTGATGGCTTTGGCATGTCCTATGTGCAGGATTCCATTGGGTTCCGGCGGGAACCGGGTCCGTACCTGAGATAAGGGAAATGGGAACAGAGGAATTACGCCAGAACTGAGATTACCCTCAAGGAACAGATGCCCCTTCCCAGGGAGGCCACGGTGATAGGTTAGATGGAGCAGTACGAAGGCAGCCCAGGTCCCTTGGCAAGTGACGGCACTAACTTGCCCAACAGTACTTCCACACACCTGTCCTCCAGTGATCTCCAGGTGCTGCTTCAGTAGGTCCATGGTGTGTGGAGTGGTCACATAGCCTGGGGTCTTATAGTTCTCACCTGCCAGGGCCAGAACAAGCCTGAGGACTGGGCTACAACCCAAGGCTCCCTACCCTGGCTATAAGAGTTGCTATCAAGATCTCACCCTCCCCAGGATTTTGATCTGCCAGCTCACCAGGTTTGTGGAACTTAAGTGCCTCCCCTCGGAGCTGCTCCATCAGAGACAGGCCCTGATCAGCCGCCTCACCTGTGAAGAATAGACCAAAGAAAACTTACCCTCTGATCCTCTGAATACAGCTACCCCATCCAGCTCAGGGATAAAATCCCGCAACCAGAAGAGAACCAGGCAGGTCCCTCTTTCCCCAACCCCAGAGACAAGAGATACAGAGCCAGACTTCTCAGTTCCTCATGTTAGTGTCTGGCAGCAGAAGGCAGGGTGATGAGTAAGCTAATGGCCTGAGGAGATTGGGCTATAAGAACCCATCAGGAGGAAAGCCTAGAAGTCAGGGAGCTGAATGTGACAGGGACCTCAAACCTCTCACCATTCTCCATCAAGTCCTTTGCTGTCCTCCGGTCTTTTTCTTCTGGCCGAGCTTTTGACACCTGAGAGAAGCCCAGAAGTTGGGTCAGGGTCTCAGGATCACTGGGGTCAGATACTCCCTTCCCCAGCCTGAAGTCTCACCCTACCCCACCTCATCCCCAGGGACCCAGGACCATACTCAGCCCCACCTTGGGTTTCTTCTCCAGATCAGTCTCTGTCTTGGGACCCAGAAGGTGAAGAACCTGAGCAGAAAGCAGAGTCAGGGCTGAAACAGGAGTGTTCTGTTTCAAGGAGCCCCTGACTGACCCCACCTACCCACATAAGGGGTTCCTGGCCTGCCTACCAACACTGCCTTGAAGAACCTACCTAGCCCATCCCATTTCTGCTCCTCACATGGTTCTGCTGGCCTCAAATGCTCTTTCCCCCCGAGAGTCCAAAAGGTAGTGACAGAACAGGTAACAAAAACTGCCATTTACAGAGAGGAACTGTGGGCTCAGCATCAAGACAACAAACTACCTCAGCCATCAGCCTCTTGTGATGCTCAACCACCATCTGAGATGACAGCCATATCACCTCTATTTACAGGATGAGAAAACTGAGGTTCAGAGGACAGCAACTCACCCGAAAATAGGCAGAATCCAGAGGCCCAAGTCTTTCACTGCCCACCAAGGTGCTGCTCCTCCACACTAGGCTCTACTATCCACCACAAGAATAGGGACAGGGTCTCTTCGCCTCCCACCCCTATGTATCCCTCAGTGGACTCTAGGCACTGTCCATGGCAGGGTCTTTGCCTGCTTCAGCTCAAGGAGTTGCCCACCTGCATGTCCACTTCATGCTTGATCATTCTGCCATCTGCCCACTTCAGCACAGCTCGAGCCTCTCCTAGAAACATGGGCACAAGGAGCTGCAGAAAGGCCAAGAAGGACACTTCCTACTCTCTTTCACAAGAAAAAGTCCTGGCTGACCTCAAGAACCAGAGCCTGGGCCCAGCCGGACCACTTTTAAAGTGCTCCTATTCCTCCCTCTCACTTAGGCCCAGAAAAGAAGGTATGACCAGAGAGAACAACATAGTCCCCTGCCCCAGGCCCTGCTCACCCATCAGCAGTCCCATGTTGAAACGATAACGCTCCTCCAGGAGCTGGGGCCGGTGACGATTTATGGCGGCCTCCACCTGCAGAAAGCCAAACCATGTGGTTCAGAAAGGTGTCCTTCAGAAATGCTCTAGGGGCCCACACTCTCACCCTGGCTCTTCCTGGGTGGAGAAGCTGAGCCACTCCTTTCCAGGGCCAGTACTAAGGAGGTACCCAATGCCTAAGGAAAGACTCACAGCCTCTTCAATCTGCTCTGGGGTCACCATGACACCCACACCACATTCCTGCTCAAAGTCCTCGGTGTTGATGGGGTCCAAGGGATGACTTCGCACATACTCAAGGGCAGCTGAGAAAGGAGAACCAATGAGTGGCATCTCAGCCCAAGAAGTAGTTACACAAGGCCCTAGCCCCTTGAAACCCCAATAATCACAAGTTGGCTTCCTCAGAAGTTAAGCCTTGCACTATCCTAGAGAAGCTCTGAAAGAATAGTGTTCTTTTTTTTTTTTTTTAAAGATTTTATTTATTTATTTGAGAGAGAGAATGAGAAAGAGAGAGCACGAGAGGGGGGAGGGTCAGAGGGAGAAGCAGACTCCCCGCTGAGCAGGGAGCCCGATGCGGGACTCGATCCCAGGACTCCAGGATCATGACCTGAGCCGAAGGCAGTCACTTAACCAACTGAGCCACCCAGGCGCCCTGAAAGAATAGTGTTCTGAGCGAGGCTCTCCCTCAGATCTACACAGTTCCCCAGTCAGTCTCACCAGGGGCGACCCTCTCCACTCTTCATTGCCAGGGCCTAGGTTTAGAGAGGAGTGCAGTGGGAGCATATAGAGATACACTGGGGGACTTGGCAGAAAGGGCAGACCAGGGGTATTGGCTGAAGGGAGGAGTTGGGAGGTGGAAGTGGCAGGGCAGGCAGGGGTCTCACCGCTCAGCTGGAGCTCGGTGTGGATCTTCTTATTGGCTATGTAGCTCACAAGGAAAGAAAGACGCCGGGGATCCCTGAGTCGGGACGCCAAGCCATATAGCAGGGTCCCGGTAGCTTTGTCGATGGTGGAGCCCAGAGTCTGCTGCGCCTGGGGTCCAAGGAGTCAGGAGAGAAGCCCCACGCCCAGTAAGAAAAACATGAGTTAGACAAGGTTGGTAGGTCGGGGTCGGGATTGGGACCCGGTCCGGCACTGGAGCACAGTCGGCAGCCAGGGCCAAGGGCAGAGGGACTCCCACCTGGGTCGCCGCCTCGCGCAGCTGCGCGCTCAGAGCCGTGTTCTTGAGCGTCTCCCGGGCCTTATGCTCGCTCAGGCCAAGGCCGGTGAAAAGCGACAGCGAGTCCAGAGCCGCCATTGCTGGGATACCGGAAACCGAAAGAAAACTTTGGAGCCAATCTGCACGTTGGCATTAGCCCACTGACCAATAGGAGAGCGAAGCCGCCAGGGACAGCCAATGGTAGCCTTCCTGGAAAGAGGGGGCGGGCTAGCCAGGCTCGTCGGCGCCATTTAAAAGACAGAGGCGGCCCAAACCGGTCTTTCCGGGGGCTTCACTTCCGTTTTCGCGGTGCGGGTCGCTTGAGGCAGTGAAGTGGTAGGGGGCGGCAGGACTTTAGGGGAGATTTGCCGCGGACCTGGAGGGAAGGTGTTCTGCACAGAAGCAGGAAACCCTGGGACCATCCGATTTCTGTTGTTGGGAGCAACTGCGAGTTCCTGTCACATTTCTGACGTCACAGCTTTGGAGTTGTCATGGAAACAGTTGAGAAAAAAAAACGAACCCCGGGAAACCGGTCAAGACTCCAGCACAGATAATGTGCGAATGGCAGATAGGGGGGCTCCCTAAGTCGGGCACTTTTCAGGCGCCCACCTAGGCAACACCTGGCTAGGAGACAGAGGGACCTTGAAGGTGTTCTCTATAATGATTTGGTTTAAAATCTCCTGACATACTTACCCTCCCTTGCCAAAGCACGCAAATGTCACAAAAACCACAAGCCAATTAGACCTTGAAATACATCTGCCAAGTGTTTGACAAGATATTTTATTGAAGTTGGGATAGGGTGGGGCAGAGGAGATACAATCTTCATGATGAGGCCTACTGTGCTTGGGGGAATCTCCCCACAGTCTCTCACTGGACTTCAAGGACCTGCTGAGAATCAGGCTAAAAGAGAACTGTTTTCTTTGTGGAACTGGAGCTGCTGGGATGGTGAGAAGATCCCCAAATTTGGGATTGGAACTCAGGCTCTTTGAGGCTTTGGTATCACTAGTAACTTGAGGACCTTCAAGAACGGGGCAGGATACTGACCGCAATCTACCCATATTCTGTGTCCTGCTTTGTGGCCATATCCCACTAATGACCAAGTTCCATTTCTGGGCCTACATCTGGGTCCCCCATGATGACCACATCCAGGTTCTGCCCAGGGCCACACACTGCATCAATATCTAAGTCCAGTTCTGTGTCTTGGCTCCCAAGACTCCAGCCTGATGTCCAGCCCAGGCAAGGCCAGGTGCAGGCGTTGAGTGCGGTGGTAGACAGGCACCACGAAGCAGAGTCTCAGCCACACCACCCCTGTGCTGAGTCCACAGCTGCAGGTACCTAGCCCACAACAAAGGTGCCTATGATGAGCACAGTGTCTGCCACATCCACTGTCCCCTCCGTACTTGATGCCACCAAAGGATTTATTACAGCACCATCACTACCACCACTGAGTCTTGCAGGTCTGGTGATGGCTCCCTCAATGGAGTCAGGGCGTACATCCCCTTTTCTGGTTCTCTCATGGTGCCTACCCTGGGAATCCTGTGGCTCCATGTCACAGGATGAGACAGTGGCCCCACCAATGCTACCAAGAATGCCACAAGAGGCAGTGGCAGGCTAGCCAGTCTTCTGGAGCCCTATAACTTGCACAGAATAGAGCCATGACATTTTATGGCCCAGCCCAGGGGCTGGCTTGCTTGCATGGACCCTTGGCACTACTTCAAGGAAAATCAAGAAAAAGATGATCAAGGAGAAAAGCCAGGCAGCAGTCAGCAAGGCCCAGCTGTGGCATGGGAAGAGGCAGGGTCCTGGGGCTGGCAGGACAGAGGCAGTGGGGGCCATAGTGCGGATGCCATAGAAGGGTTATGTGGCAGACGCAATAGCAGCTGGGCTATGGTCAGGGGCAGACAGAGCTCCTTGATCAGTGCTCCCAGTACAAGCAGACCACCAGTGGCTAGATACTTGGGGCTGCACACAGTAAAGACCCAGTACAATCCTACTGTAGCCCATACCTAGCAGGCCCTCCAACAGTATGCCAGCACCAGCACTCAGCTTGGCAATTCTGCCGTTTCTGCAGGCTCTCACACCCAGCTCTCCAGGCTCCACTCCATAGCCAGCAAACCTACACTACCCCTGTGCCATGTTCCCATAAGAAAAAGCCAACACTGGTCACAGCGGTAGCTTTCTGCAGGAGCTCCCTCTGCCGCCACCCCTAACTCCAACTGAGGCTAAGGTGTACTAACAGGGCCCATAAGCTAAGTTTCTTGTAAGACTGGCCCCAGAGGGGGCGCCTGGGTGGCTCAGTCGTTAAGCGTCTGCTCAGGTCGTGATCCCAGGGTCCTGAAATCAGGCCCCACGTCGGGCTCCCTGCTCCGCGGGAGGCCTGTTTCTCCCTCTCCCCCTGCTTGTGATCCTGCTCTCACTGTGTCTCTCTCTGTCAAATAAATAAATGAATGAATGAATGAATGAATGAATGAATAAATAAATAAATAAATAAATAAATAAATAAATAAATAAATAAATAAATAAAAAGACTGGCGCCAGAGGCTTGGGGCAGGGATGGATCTACAGGGCTGCCAAGATCCTGTTCCCCCACCCTCTGCCTACCTTATACTCTTTCTGGCTTATCTAAACAGTTCAGCTCATGAGTACCTCTGCTCCCCATCTCCTCTGGCTGGAGACACCCACCCTTACCCTTAAGCAATAGGACAGAGAAGGAAGTAGCATTATCCATGAAGAGAGGCAAGAAAGCTCTTCACAAGATTTGCCCTTGCTATGTGTATGTACAAGGTCACAGAGGCTCTGAAACTAGGACAAGCCTGCAGACCCACTATGGGTGAACAGCCTGGGGCAAAGGCCAGGAGCCAAGGTCTCAGGGACTTAAGGGAAGAAATGGCCTGCCAGGACTCTGCACCTTCCCTCCCACATGAAGGCAGCCAAGATGAGCTCTGGGCTCACTGCCTGTCCTCCTTTTGGAGCAGGATCTCTCTCCTCACAGCCGTTTTTTCCTGTGCTGTTCTCCACTAAGGGATCCAGATGGTGCTCAGACTACAGCAAAGAAAGACCTGATACTAGGAAAAGAAGGAAGACAGTACTCCCAGTGCTTCCTGTTCCCCAAGAAGTCCTCCCTGACTTGCTGTCTGGCTGTCAGCCCCAGGCTACTCCAGTGCCTGCACCTTTGACCCCAGCTTCTAGAGCCTCTTGGGGGTACTCATCCACCCTTTAGGTATGAAGTATTGACAATGATGCCGAACACAGCTGCCTCCACATGAGACCCAGAACTGGCAGGATCAAAGGGCAGCGGGTAGGCCCCAGAAAACTGATGGCTTCGTGACCCATAGGGGCTGAGGTGGGACCCCACTATCTCTCCTCAGACCAGAGCACTTTCAGGGTCTTTAACACACCTACACACAAACACAAACACACACACACACACACACACCCTCTAGAGGATGGGGAGAGGTGGCCACAGCACCTGGTGCATCACAGTCACTAAGTCTGCTTATTTATCATTTATTTTTAAAATATATTTAAACAGCAGCAATCACTTCCAAAATGCAAAAAAAAAAAAAAAAAAAAATTACAATTTTTAGAATAAAATTATAACGTTTATGATGCGAGTCAGAAAGAATTGAAGGTACAACTGAGAATCAAATCACGCAGCACTGGGGGTGGCTGGAGAAGCCAAGGCCCATGGGTTGGGGGGGGTCAAGCTGAGAAGAGGGCCCAACCTGTGAGGTTCCCACCTCAATCATACCCCCAACCCCCACTGATGAAGCCAGTGTCCTCTGGGTTAGAGAAGGAGAAGCGGTAAAGAGCTGGCCCTCTGTCGGGAATTCCCCAAACCCAGTCCCCACCCCACCCCACCAGCCAGGGACCTGCTAATCGACCTCCTCCATGTTGCTGTAGGTGGGGGCTGGGCGGTCCACAGAGGGGGCGAAGCGTTCAGGGGCTGTCCGCGTGGGGGCCACCTCGGGGGCCTGGCCAGGGCCTAGTCCCTGCAACAGAATATGAGGACAGGGGTTGGGGGCTGCCCGGTATGCTGCCTGGCATCCCGGGGGTGCTGGCTCAGAGCCCCGGCACCCAAGGGAGGGTCCCAGGGCAGGCGCAGACAGCAGCGGCGTTGAGACAGAGAGACAAGAGCGGGCCTGAACAGTCTCACTTTATTAACACTTTAAATACAGGAAGCTGTTTGGGCAGGGCTAAGCCCCAGGCCAAGGGTCAGAGCAGCAGGACGAACGGACAGACAGCTGGACGGATACCCACCCTAGGATGCTCTGCCCCTGCAGGAGCCACATTCTCCACCCTCTCCCACCAGATGAACACACTGAGGCCCAAGCCCAGAGGTGATCCCCACCACAGAGGCAGGCACTGCCCGGTGGGCAGGCAGGTGAGCCAGCTCACAGCAGCTGCCTGCAGGCGAGCTCATCTCCAGCAACTCTGGAATACCAGAGAATAGAACGTGTTGAGCATGAGGGCCACCAAAGCTGCCACGATGCCCAGAACAAGGTACTGGAGGCGGCCCTCATCTGGTGTGGTAAGGCCACGTGGTGGGGGGCCCACCCAGTCTTGGGGTCCCCAGGGACCCAGGGGCACAGGCCCCTCGGGTACCGGTTCCTCCTCGGCCTCCAGCTCCTGCCAAATCCGGGAAGCCTACAGTGTGTGGAAACGGCCATCAGCACCTGGGGCAGGGGGTGGGGAGGGACCCAGTGTCCCCGAGACCCCTGGCCACGGAAGTCCCTCCCAAAGTGACTGGCACTAACCCTTACACAACCCAAGTCAAGCAGCAGGGAGGTGGGCAGGCGGGAACCAAGTGGACCATTCGCAGGGTTGTCTAGACAGAGCACCAAGGCAGGCGAATCTTGACAGCATTGTGGCCCCCTAAAGAAGCTTCCCAATTGACATGCAGCTTCCCAAAGGGGTTGGCCGGGGGAGGGGGCAGATAGTTAGCTGGTCGGTTCTTTAGCCCGGGGCTCCCACAGAGGAGCTCATGGAGGATAGAGCTGCCAACCCGAGTAATCTGGCTCCCTCCCACCCATGTCCAGATAGACTGTGACCACTGTCTTCTATCGGGATTCCTCTGCATCTGAGCGGAGAGGACTCAAGGGAGGAGAGGATAGCAAGGAAGAAACCAGTCCAGAAAAGAGATGCAGCTGTGCCCACCCACCAGGCCTATGGCACCCCATGTCAGTAAGGGATAGAAGACCCCAAGGGCTGGGCAGAGACAGACGCTCACCTCAGAGAGGGTGGCGGCCACCCTAGCCCATGGCCAGCCTAGATAGGCCCTGTCCTGAGTGCACATCAGAACAAAGGAGTTATGACAAGTGAGGGTCTGTGGGCTGGCTGGCACGTGAGGAAGGTGCAGAGGGAAGCTGGGAGAATGTAACGTACAGTCTGTCTACGGCATCCCTCTACCCAGTGAGGTTCAGAGCAGCTACTTAGCCTGTGCCAAGAGGGTGCCTATATGCACGCCAACAGCAACGTGCTGGTGTGTGTGCACCTTTATAAGTGTCACTACAACATGGGGATCCCTCCAGCTGGGTCTCTGATGTAAGAGGATCATGAATCCCAAGACTCCAGGGCCCGAGGGCTGGAGGAGAGGAGGCTGTGCCCCACCCCCTCCCGTCTGTGAGCGGAGCTCCCTAGCCTGCGCAGCCTCTCCCATGCCTCACCTGGCTGGCAGCAGCCTCAGCTGCAGGGCCTAGATCTGGGTGGTGCTCAGAGTGACCTGCCCTGGGGGGCCTCTCCACAGGAGAGTTCCGCCGGCGGTAGAAGAGTACATAGGCATAACGCGTCACGACCTGGCTCTCGTCTACTGTCGTCACCGTGCTGTCGTCAAACAAGCGCCAGCCTACAGCGAGGTGGGAAGAGTGTGAACATAACCTGCACCGCCACCCCTACCACCTGTCCTGCTGGCTGCGGGTGCCCTCACCCACGTCGCTGCGCTGGCTGCTGCGGTCACTGGGCAGGCGTGCACAGGCGGTGTAGTGGCCGCCGATCATGCCTCCGTAGTGGTTGATGACGGCGTACAGGTCGTAGCTAGGCAGCTGTTCCTCTTTCTGACCGATGCAGAACTTGCTCAGGTCCAGGTTCCTGTGGTCCCAGCCAGAGAAAGGTGAGAAAGTCAAAAGGTACCCAGGATGCTACCCCCGCCCATGCCCTGACTACGGCACCAGGGCTCAGTGCTCACCGAACAGGGAACTCCACCAAGTCGTTGATCTTGTCACGCCAGATGAAACTCCGGAAGGAGAAGCGCTTGAGCTGCACAATGAGTACGTTAGGAAGGCGCCACAGCAGCAGCTGCTTGGAGGCCTCTCGGTGTTGTTTACACTGCGGGCAGTACCTGATAGCGGACAGAGGTGGGGTCAAGACCAGCAGATCTCCACCCCACCCTGCCCCACTACCTGCCTGCCGCCCCGTCCTCACCAAGCCTCCTCAGGCGCCAGCACCTCAGGCCGGGTGAAGAGGTTCAGGCACTGGTCCAGAGTGAAGTGGCCAGCACGGGCAGCCTCACCAGCAGAGCCTGGATCCTCAGCACACTCCAGCTCCTTGGAGTCTACCAACACGAACTCCTGCAGGCGCTCATTGTTCCGCCACACTAGAGCCAGGCTGCAGTCCTCACCCAGCTCCAGGGGGGTGTCTCCTAGACATGAGCAGGGAGAGGGGTCATGTAGCTGTGGAGAGTGGCCAGCCCAACCCACCCCATGGCTCCTACCCACAGCCTCAGACACCTTTGTCCTCCAGCCGCTGCTCTCGGTTAGATGCGTCAATTTTGTAGATGAAGAACTGGGGTGTGTGCGCATTCATGGCTTCACTTGGGTGCTGATATCCGGGCACAGCAGCTGTGAAAAAACATACTATCAGAGCTCTTCTACCTACCAGGACCTAAATCAGCTTCCCCCAACCTCCCCTACCCCGGCTGCAGAGCTTTCTAGCAGACTCTTACCTTCGGGCCGAGACACTCTCTCACCAGCCGGCAAGGAGCCAACTTCAACAGGCCCACTGACCAGCACCTCAGAAGAAACTCCACTGGTGCTGGGCACAGGGCCCCGGTCAGGGGCCGCCCATGCCCGTGGGACCCCTGTGTCTCCCTCAGCCACAGGGGTCACCAACTGGAGCTCAGGTGGCTGAATTGGGTCCCTCTCACTGTCCCCAGCATCCAGGGAGCTAGTGGAAAGCAGTGTCGTGCAGCCAGGGCCTTGGGACTCCAAGGCCATACGGCCAGGCTGGAAGGGTGGCTGGAATACACTCACAGAGTACCTGGCAACAGGCAGCAAGGCAAGTAAGAATCCGGACAAGCCTACCTAGCATCTCTGCTCCCCCAACTACCCCACCCTAATCCAACCACTGGGCACTTACCGGGCGTAGCCCTCTAGCAGCTGAGCAAGACGAGCATAAGTGAGACGTGAGGCAGGTACACTGACCAGAAATGGGTAGCCAATGTTCTCAGGGCGGCAGAGACCCTTGTGGTCAGGCCAGTGGGTTTTCTGGCAGAGCCTGGAGGGAAGGGCGAACTAAGAATAGGGCTTCAGCCCCACCTCCTATGCCTCGCCACTGGGAGCTAGCCTCTGGCCTTAGGAACTGCGCGCACCAGCCCTGCTCTGTCCCCTCCACCCCGCCCCCGGAGCCTGGCAGAGTAGAATGGTTAAGTGGAGGGCTTAAAACATGTGCCTTTATGGGGAGAGGAGGTAGGGTGGCAAGTGAAACGTGGAGAGGAGGGATAGGGAGGGGGAGATGAGGGGTTCCTCACTGGTTGCAGTAGCCCACACGGTAGCACCGGGTACAGCGCTTCAACTTCTCATCCTCTGACTGCTGCTTCCTCTGGCAGGCTGCACACTTGGAGATGGGGATGCTGGGCACCTGGGGGCGCTAGGGCAGGGTGTCTGGCTCAGCAAGGCCAGCTCCGGTGAGAATGCCCCCCTCCCACGGGGCCTTGTACCATCAGGTTGGTCCTCACTTACCTGCTGCACCTCTAGCACCATCACCCGCTCCTTAGCCAACTCTGGGGATAGCAGCTCAAAACAGAGGAGCGTGTCAGATGCGGACACAGTGTCCAGTGAGTGGGAGGGCAGGAACACACGGTGGAAACGATTCTTAATCACCTGGGGACAGAGAACACACAGATCCTACGTGAGGACGAGCCCTTTCTCTAGCCCTGCCTCAGCGCACAAGAAGACTTGGCCCTGAACTTGGGTGTGGGCAGCAGGGTGGGGACTGTGGCCCCAAAGCAGCATATGCCTCTGCTGGCACCAGCTTCCGTGGCCAACAGAGTAAGTAGCCTGGTGCATCGGAGAGCCTGAAAGCCAGGACCGGGAAAGGTAGCAACCAAACCAGCACTCCCTACCGGGGGCCTCCACTCTATCAATTAGTGGGGCCCTGCTGAGACTGCACCATGGCTGTTGTGGAGGGGCCACATCAGAAAGGCTCCCTCCCATTTTTTTTTTTTTTTAAGATTTTATTTATTTATTTATTTGAGAGAAAGAGAGAGAGACAGAGAAACAGCATGAGAGGGGAGAGGGTCAGAGGGAGAAGCAGGCTCCCTGCTGAGCCGGGAGCCCGATGTGGGACTCGATCCCAGGACTCCGGGATCATGACCTGAGCCGAAGGCAGTTGCTTAACCAACTGAGCCACCCAGGCGCCCCAGGCTCCCTCCCATTTTTATCCCCCAAGAAAAGAGCACCTCCAGGCTGGAAGCTAAGAACTTTTGGGAAAGACTAGCACCCAGATCTGGGATACTGTGAGGGAGCAGCAGGATAGAGGGAGAACCATAGCTGCTAGAAAGATAGTCCTGCAGCTCCAGCTCCTTGTATGAAGATGGAGGGTCCCCACCAAAAGGGGGAGTAAACTCCGACGACGGCAACCCGGGGAACTGAGGGCATGTGTGCTGCACAGCCCAAATGCCTGGCTTCATGCCTCAAGCCCTAGCACACCTATGGGTTTCGGGCAGTCACACACACATTCGTGGGGACGTGTACAGATCAGATGCCAATGACCATTCACACGTGCCTCTGTGCTCTAAGTACATACACGTATCCACGTGCCTAAAAGCCTGGGGAAGGACAGATGTACCTCAGCCAGACGCAGGTTGTCAGGCTTCACATGCACACTCTGAGAGAGGGAGTCCAACACTTCACTTGCGCTGGAGTTCTCCTTGCTGATGCTCACCAAAAACTGGTAACAAGAGTAGAGTCCATGGGGGAGGTGGGCCAGGGTGTTTGGGATTGCCCAGAAATAGGAGCTTACTTCTCACCTTGATGGGCTTGCTGTGGGGCTCCCGGGCAAAATAGAAGACAGGGAGAACCTTTTGCTTCTGTGGCAAGGGCACCGGCAGGTAGAGGAATGGGTCAAAAGTGATGGAGACCTACAGATGCACAAGTGGCACTAGGTGGCTGTACCGGGAGTGGGGGACAGGATGCTCCCACCCAGGGAGCCCAATCCAGGCACTCAGATGGCTCTCAGGGCCTCAGGGCCAACCAGGAAACTCTCTGGCTTGAGAATACTGGACAGACCAGACCAGGAGGGCCACCAGGAGAGAATATTCGCTCTTTCCAGCAATTGAGGCCTTGCTCAGCCTTGCCACATATCAATTTGCCCCTCACTCGTACCCTACGTGTCTTTCTAATCTTACCCCTACCCCTGCCCCACCTTATGGCTGTCTTTGAGCCCAAACACCCCTTTTACCTCAGTTGGAAAGCTACCCAGCCTGACCTCTGCAGCCCACAAAGAAGCTGAAGGCCTATCAGCCTCTTTGCTCAAACAACATCTAAAGATGCACATGCCGCACCCCCCAACCCCAATTTGACCCAGGCTAGCTAGGCCAAGCTAGGAGCCGCTTTTCTGGGGATCCCTTCACACCTTGGCACACACAGGGCACACCAGCTTCGACTTATACTGGCCCTGAAATAGGTCTACGATGAAAGAGTCATTCCTCATCTTATGCCGCTGCCATGCTTCTTCAGCCACCACCTGAGGAGCAGAGTGGTGAGGATCAAGGAGACCTGGGGACTAGGATGTGCATGAGATATGCCCACCTCTGCCCCCAACCCTGACCTCATCGGGCCGCCCATCCGAGTCCACGGTCTCTGTGTAGGGCTTGTTCTGAATGCGATTCAGGTCTTCGTGCAGCCCATCCAGCAAGAAAGCCATGAACTCCTGGGCATCATGCTGCGCATAGCCTGTGAACTGGCTGGCCTTGCTCGCCACAATGGCCTGGATACAGGGGCCAAGTGTGAGCATGGAGCCCCAACACCCACCATGTACCCAGCTGGCGAGCCTTCCCCACCCTCTCTAGCCAGGGTGGGAGAGGCCACAGATCACCTTCAACTTGGAAGGCTGGAAGGCATGGTGGGTGCCCTTCCACAGTGCCCGGAGCAGCACGGCAAAGCCAATGGCCAGACGCCCACCAGTCCCCAGTGGGTTGTTGTAGTTGATCTCGGCCTCAAAGGAGCGGTCTAGGGACAGAAGCCAAGTAGAGGTGTGAGCAGAGAAAGGTATCCCCTCTGCCCACGGCCCTGGGCTCCCGGCCCTGCTCTCACCGTGGAAGAAGTCCCGGAGCTCCCGAGTGTTAGACAAAGACTGAATGACACTGTTCATGAAGCAGGTGTTGCCTAGATTGACAAGGCCAGTAAAGCCTGGCAGACACACCTTCTTCTCTTCCTCCTCCTCTTCCTCCACACTGTCTCCGCTCACGGGGCTGTGGGGCATCGGGGGCACCATACATGTGGGCTTGGGCTGTGGGAGCAAGGAGGGGCATGAGAGAGCAGCCCTGAGGCTCTCCAGCCTCTTATCTTGGCCCTCTCCTTCCCACCCCAGGATTCTCACTGAGGCCAGGTGTGGCTCTGGCTTTGGGGCCACATGCTCCATGGGGGTGCGGGCCACCACACCATCCAGCCCCGTGTCCTCAGATCGAGCCTTGGGTTTTTCCTTCTCCACAGCCCGAGCTTCTTCCTGGCCCGTGAGGGGGTGGGGGGCACCTCCTGGTGGGGTTGAATCCAGAGGGGTTGGACCTGTCGGCACGGCAACCTTTGCACCACCCACTGCACCTTAAAAAGGGGGAATGAGGGGGCTGGTGGTTAGCTGCATGTGGCAGGGGGTGGGGGTCCGGGTTATGTGGGCTGGACAATGAAGGGAGCTCGTGTGCAGACCTCGTGCAGCTGGGGCCTCCAGGCCCCCCCAGCGCTGACTTTGCCGCTTACGGAGGCAGATGTCAATGCGAGAGGCCGTGAAGCAGAAGGTGCACTGCTCGGGCTCAATCAGGTTCCTGTGGGGAAAGGCTGAACTCAGGGACTTAGGTGGAGTAGGTGTCGGGCTAGATGGGCCAGGGAGATGGAGCCCAGGGTGGGACAGGCGTAGTACTGGGGCCGAGAACCACCCACCTGAGCTTCACCTGCCAACGGAAGATGGTATGGGGCCCACAGCCCGGGTGCAGTCTCAGGAAGTTTCCATCCCTGCCGAAGCAGAACAGGGACAGGGCAGGAGGAAGGGTGGGAAGAGCATGAGACACACTGTCCTGCCTGAAGTGTACCCTCTGCCCCATGTCCTGCCCACCCACCCACCTGGTCTGGAAGATAAGCGTGAAGTCCTGCTCGCGGAAAAGCACTCGAGAGGTGTCCCTGCGGATTTCTTTCACATAGACGTGCACCACCACTGAATCTGGCCCCTTCTCGTATGAGTCATTCTTGACAAATGCCAGGTTCACCATGGACTCCGGCTCTACGTTGAGACCACAGCTCAGCACCACCCAGGACAGCTTCTGGCCCACTGCTGTTCTATTCCCAATCCACCCGCCAACCTTGCAACCCAACCTAGGGCTCTGCCTGCTCACCCCCAGCCCCACCTTTACCATCCACCAAGGTTATAGCATCTGCTGCCACTACCATCTCCTCTTTGGAACGGTCACCTTTCTCAGGGTCTCTGCTCCGGGCCATGGCTGGGGAGACTGGATCATTCCTGGGGGACACGGTCTTCTCTCCTGCCAAGAGTGCTAGATTCTCCTCTGAGCCCAAGAGGCAGGTCTGGGGGTTCAGCGGTGGTACCCGGAGCTGTTCCTCAGCCTCGGCCTATTTGTGGCAAGATTATGGGCAGGATCAGCTGTAGGTCTGGCAGGTGGCCCCCCCCACTGCAGTCCATTTCCCAACCCTCCCATCTCCCACAGGTATCCCACTCTCACCTGGGTGGCTGTCTCAGCCAAGAAAGGGGGGGCATCACCCCGGGGTCCAGGCCCATCTCTGGACCCTTCCCCCTCTGGCCCTCTGCGGAGATGCACAGCCCTCTTGGCGCTGGGCCCCGCCTGGGCCCCAGGGCCAGCCCCTGCGCCTACCTCACCACGGCCCTGGGCCCGCTTCTGGTTCCGGGCCTCCTGTTTAGCCCGACGGGGCTCAGGGCCTGGCTCCAGGGCAATGGGAGAGGGCTCCTGCCCATTCTCCTGGCACCGCAGCCCAGGCACCGCCTCCTGGGTCCCTAGAGGTTTCTTCTACCAAAGATAATAGCAGTCAGGCCCTGTCAACCACACTGGGTATCCCTACCCTACTCTGTTGTGGAACTTACCAGAAGAGAGGGCCACGTGAGCAGAGGCACCTTCTTGGGCAGTGCCAGCTGCAGGAGGCCACCTTTACGGGCTTGTACTTTGGCGCAAGAACTTTCTATCTCAGCATAGAAAACACCACCCCACTGCCGACCACCTGGAGACAGAGGAGGGGCAGTGAGCTAGGGTGGGGAATATCAGAGGCTTCAAATACACTGCTGGGCTCGGGGCAGATGGACGCACCTGGAAGCCGCACCACGCAGTCTGTGTCTGTGAAAGCAGCATCCACGTCCTCCAGCCGCAGGGGACCCGCTCCCACACGCAGCTTGACAATCACCTCATCTGCACTCTGCCTCCAATCAAGCAACAACTCTGTAAGAGGAGTACAAGTGAGAGTATGAGAGTCTCCATAAATTCCTGATGGGGATAAACAGGTACCAGAGACCTAGCCCTAACGGAACTGCTCCAGATGAAGGCTATAGCCCCAGTGCTCCCTCCTCGCCCTTAACACTCTAGCACCCAAAAGGCCTACTAATTACTCACCCTCTTTGGCCTGCTCCTCCCGAGAGGATGCTGACCCTGACAACAAAGAAAAGAACCAGGAAATGATGATGGGGAGGCAGCCTCCAAGACCCCACCACCCCAACAAGCACCAACTTTAGGATCTCAGCCAGGCACACAGACCTTAAAGCTGAGGCTCTACCCAGACTGCTGTGAGTCCTTCTCTCAGTATCAGACCAAAACAGAAGGAAGAGCAAAAATGTCATCTCTCAGTCCCTAATCTGTATGCTCAACAGGGTGGAGGAGGAGACCACAAGCACTCTGGGAATGCCACAATCACCTCTCCTAGGATCGCCATCCTTGCTCTCCTGGTTTGCTCGATCCTTCTGCTTCTTCTTACTGGTGGCCTCCTCCAATCCTGGGGGACCTCTCCTTGGGCCCGTGGCGCTGGCCCCGCCAGACATCTTGAGCCGCTTGGTCGACAGCCAGAGTGCCCCGGGGTCGGCAACGGCGTCTGGGTCAGGGCTACGGCGCTTTCTTCCTGGCCCAGCTATCTTGGCAACTCTTTGTGGCCAAATTCTCCAACAAGGAACCGACAGCCTAATGAGAAGGGACCAGTGATCACTACCAAGGCCCAACAATTTGCTCCTTGGTTACAGCCAGGGCTCAGCAACGCAGGATACAACCAAGCCTACAGAGCAGTATCTCTCCACCACCTAATGTAGCCCTGGACACTCTCAGACTATTCTGAAGGGGGAATAAACAATACAAGTAGCAACAACAACTTCCAGCAGAGACTCCTAGATGCCTGCCCTACAGACCCCTACAAAGATGGGAGCCTCACTGAGGAGGCACCCGGTGAAGGCAGCCATGGCCTGGAACCAGGATCCTCAACCGATCTGGAGAGGAGCCATGGCTCCAGCCCACAGGGCTGGCCCTCTGAGCAGGGTGCTCACTTTTCCTCACTCTCACTGGCTGCTTAGTCACCACCCGAGAAGTAGGAGGTGGAGGAGGAAGGCAGAAAGGAGAAGACAATCAAGCAGCAAGGGGACCAGGCTCCGTGGCTGAAGACAGGCTCAGCCCAGGCGCTGCCACTGCCCAGGCACGGTTCTGGCGTTAAGGTGCTCCACCTGCCACCTGCCAGCTCCCACCCTCCTCTGAACCTGTTCCTATGCACTGCCTGGTTTTTCTTCCTACATCCCAGGAGGGATTTTTCTCTCCAACTGCTGCCAACCAGAGAGGGGCCTGCAAAAGCTGGGGTGAAAAGGATATCTGGCTGTCACACTACCCTTTCAGCAGCAACCCTGCCCCAGAGCCAAAGCAGGACAGGCATCCAGTTTGAGAATGAAACAGACATCATCCCCTTCCTTCCCAGGTCCACTCGCTCATCAGCACTGGGCTAGAGACCTTCTACCCAGTTTCCCACAGACCCCCCCCCTCCCCCGTAATTCTGGACTGTTTTTCCAACCAAAATAAAGTTCTCGAAATTGAGATAACGGTGGGGATGAACCATGAACCGAGGACCTGTGGCGGCCTCAAGCCTGGCCTGAGATGGTAGCAGAGCAAACAGTGACTACTTTGTGTTCCCCAAGGTGTATGTGTGGCGGGGGATAGAGAGGGACGTTCTTCTATGCGGGACTAGTGGGCTGGATCTTTAATGACGACAGATCCAGAGCCGAGGGGTGGACACCCTCCACCTCCTTGCACCAGGCCCCAGCTTAAGGTCGCGTCCCTCCCCATTCTCCCGGGGACACCGAGACAAGAAAGGGGCTGTCTAGAGACCATGCCGGCCTATACTGCTGCGGGGGTTACTGACTACAGACCAGCGCCCCGACCGGGCTGCGACTCAGCTCCAGCCTCCAAACCCTGGGCCCGCCACCACCTCCTCCAGGAAGGCGCCCTCGCTCGCCGCCAGCCCTCTCTGAGGCAGGAGGCCAACCCCGGGCGTAGACTAACGGCCCCGCCTGCATCGGTGGGCCCGGCACGCCGCTGGGCTCGAGGGTTCGAGGCTGGCACGGCCCGTGACCTTGAACAGGCAGCCCGGGGCCCGCGTCGCGGCCTCCCTGGCTCCAGCCAGACAGGCCAGTTGCGGCCCGTCCCACTCACCGAGCGAGGCCGCCGCCGCCAGCCCTCTTAGGGCCCTGGCAACCCGCTCTCGGTTCCGGTTCCGGCGCCTGGTCGGTTCCGGTTCCGGCGCGCCCCTCCCCCGTCCCGTCGCCGCCGCCGCCGCCTCAGCCGCTTGTTTTGTTTCGACTTCTAGTTACGGCCGCGGGTGGCTGAGCGCTTAGCTGGTGACGCACTTCCGGTGGGAGCGGGCACGCGGCGACGGGTAGCTCCGGGGCGGGCCCGAACGGAGGAGGCGGGGCTCCGGTGCCTTGGCCTCGCCCTGGCCCCCCGCTGGTGGCATCCTGAGGTTCCGCCCAGAGACCCCGCCCTCCCCAAATCACAGTCCAGACGACACACTGGGGATTCACAGCGGTTTATTGGGGGCCTGGTCAGGCTAGGAACTTTTCCATGCAGAGGCAGTAACGGGGGCGGGGCGGGGCTGGGGACTGGGGTAGGAATCGCGCAGGGGTCACTGGCAGGTGTTGTAGATCTGGACCTGCAAGTTGATGGCTTGAAGCACACTACGCATCCTGGCCTCCAGCCCATCCAGCTGGGCTGCTTTGCCTTCCAGTGCCCGCTCGTTCTCCTCATAGGTGCCCTCCAGCTCTAGGAGGGGCAGGTCTCAGCTGAAGGGTCCGTCTCCCACAAGCCCCACACCTCTGGCGTTCCACCCACCCCAGTCCTCACCTTGCAGCCGTTGCAGCTTGTCCTGAGCAGCCTGCAACAAGCTTCGAGCCTCATCCCGAAGTTGCTCTGCCCGCGCCTGTGCAGCCAGCACCCCCTGGGCCTTGCGCTCAGCCAAGGCCTTCACTGTCTGGTACTGGTCGCCTAGTGGGCCCTGCAGCAGCTGGGAATATAGAGGGCAAAGTCAGCGTGGTGGCCCAGTGGACCCCGGCCTCTACCCCAACCCCCACCAGCTGGCTCTGCCTCAACCTCAACCCACCTGCTCAGCTTCCCGGGCACGACCCTGGGCACTGCCTGCTGTTTCTTCAGCACTAGAGGCTGCCAGGCTATTCCCTGCTCGTTTCAATTTCAGAGCCTCCAGGAGACCATCCAATTGCTGAGCCCGCTCCCCTGCAGAGCTCAGTGCCTGCTCCGCACCTGCCATCTTCTCCTGCACCTGTTACGGGTGGACCCAGGGTTAAACAGGTCATGTGTGCGTGCCCATAATCTTGCCCTACTGATGTCCCAGAGAGACCACACCTGGTGCAGGGTCCGCTCCGTGTCCTGTGTGTCGACTACTGCCCCCTGGATGGCACCCTGAGCAGCACCCTGGGCCCTCTGGGCTTCCTCCAGTGCTGCCTGTACTGTTTCTGCCTTCTGTTTCTCACCCTCAGCCCGGCTCCTGAGGAAGAGAGGGAATCAGGGCCTGTAAGTATCAGGACCAGGTGTCAAGGATAGGGGCCAGGATCATGATCAGACCTTGCCCGCTGGGCATCTTGTAGCAGCTGCTCTGCCCGACGCACATCTCCCACGGTACGCGCCAGGATTGTGTCCACATCCGCCAGGCTCCGGACCCTCTCTGCAATCTCGCCTGCCAGGTGCTGAATCTGCTCAGGTGATGCTGGGATGGAGAGCTCTAGCACTCGTGTGGCCACCATCTCAATGCTATCGGGATCAGCCCCCTCCTCTATGGGGACACAGGCAAGGGCTTAGGGACACAGATTCTCCGGCATGGGCATCAGACACAATCTTGGGGTGTGGGACCACACATGGAATATGGGGTTGTTAATAGGCATAGTGATGTAACTACAAGGACAGGAACTGTAAGTGAGCACACACTCGGGGTCATGGACTTCAGGACCACATATAGGCAAGGGTTGAGGGATTAGACATGGAGTCATAAACACAGGTCCAGTGCCAGCCCGAGTATGAGCCCAGGGACACAAGTATGAACACAGACACAGGTAAAACAACCACATGGCCTGGGCCACACGGGAGGCTCACGGCTGAGGAAGTCCTTCACATTCTGGATAAGTTCCCGAAGCTCTTGGTTGGCCTTCTCCACCTGTCCCCTGGAAGCATTAGCCTTGTCCAGGGCTGCCTGGGCCTGCTGTTGTGCCTCGCCTGCCTGCCGACGGGTCTCAGCCACCTGGCTGAGGATGCCACCACCTTCTGCCAGAGCCCGATGCAACTCTGCCTGTGTGTGCCGGGCCCGACCCAGTGCCAGGTCCGCCATGGCTACTGCCCCATTGCAGCCGAGGCCCCCACAGCGGGGTTGCCCGTCCTCGTCCAGACAGCCAGCACCCCCGCAAGGGCTTGTAGCACAGGGTGCATCCCCCGGGGGTCCACACACCTGCCAGGCACAGAACAAGTCAGGGCCCTGTGGAAGGAACAGCCACAGCCACAGCCACATGTCCCACCCCACACTGTGCCTTACCAGTTCATTTATGGCGGTCAGGCTCAGGGAACGGGCACGGGCAGAGAGCTCGCCTAGTGCCCGTTGGTTGGCCATGTGTTTGCGGTTAAAGTCCTCCCTCTGGGCACCCATCAGCACCTCTGTCCGGTGCCGAGTATCTGCTGAGCTGCTCACAGGGCTGGGCACCGTCAAGGCCGATGTGTTGGCACGATGTTCTGCCTCTGCAGACAGACTGTGGGCGTGGCGGATGCTATCATAGGCACCTACATTGGGCAGAGGCTGGCAGTCAGCTGAAGATCACCTAACCCGGGGCGCCTGGATTAAGCGTCCGACTCTTGATTTTGGCTCAGGTCATGATCTCAGGGTCGTGAGATCAAGCCCTGCGTTGGGCTCTGCGCTGGGCGTGGAAACTGCTTAAGATATTCTCTCTCTCCCTCTCCCTCTGCTCCTCCCTGCTCGCTCTCTCTCTTAAAAAAAAAAAAAAAAGAAAAAAGGGGCACCTGGGTGGCTCAGGCGGTTGGGCGTCTGCCTTCGGCTCAGGTCATGATCCTGGAGTCCTGGGATTGAGCCCTGCATCGGGCTCCCTGCTCGGCGAGAAGCCTGCTTCTCCCTCTCCCTTTGCTGCTCCCCCTGCTTGTACTCTCTCTCTCTTTCTCAAAAAAATAAAATCTTAAAAAAAAAAAAATCACCCAACCCTGGTCCACCTGCCTCGCTGGCCAACAGCTCACCCAGGAAGTTTGAATGCTTGAGCAGGTCCAGATGCTGATCCAGCTGCCGCAGTGTGAGATTAAGTGCAAGCCCATCTCGCTCCAGATTGCTCAGTGCATGGTTGGCATTGAAGTTCTCATCCTGCACATCTGTCAGTTTTGCCTCCAGCTGGGTCAGGTGCTCAGTGGCCTCTCCAATTGCACGCCTGTGCCAGTAGGGGGTGGTGTTTAGAGAAGCTTCAGCCCTGGTCCACAGGGTCTCCGCCCCATCCCTCCATGTATCCTCAGGCCCATCCGCACCGCAGATCCTCTGTGGCCTCTACGAGCTGCGCAGTGGAGGCAGCTGAGGCGTTGCGGGCACCCACAATCCCCTGCACAGTCCCCAGCTTCTCCTGTATGTGCCAGAAGCTGCTCTCAGAGGCACCCAGTACACCCGTCTGCTGCAGCTCCTGTGCCCGCTGCTCCAGGCGCCGTGTACGGGCAGCCAAGTCCTGTACCACGCGGTCCCAGTCCCCGAAGCATGCGTGGCATGGCAGGCAAGCAGGAAAGACCCCTGAGAAGCCACGGGCACACTGGTCACAGCGCACGCCTGACACGCCTGGGCGGCAGCTGCAGTGCCCCGTGGAGCGGTGACACTGAGGTGTGTCTATTCCACGAGGGTCACAATCACAGGCTGCGGGAAAGGGCAGACCACAGAATTAGGGTGCCAGTGGGGCATCCTGGGAAGCCCCCCAGCCACCCTGGCCCTGTTGACTCTCTCACCGCGGCACTGCAACCCAGGGTCTCCCCAGTGGAGCTCCTGGCACTCAGAACAGGTTCGCCCACCAAAGCCAGCATGGCAGTGGCACTGCCCTGTGAACTAGAGTGGGAACAGGGCAGAGGTCAGTGCTTCAATCAGAGGCTAAGCTCTTGAGACTCGAGACAGACAGCTGGCCCCATCCACCCAGGGATCCACAGGAGGGTCCTGTACCTCATTGCAGGTGGGGCCTCTGGCTCGGCTTGGGTGGCAGGCGCAGGGCTGGCAGCCATGGCCACTGGTAAGGTTCCAGAAGTTGGGGGCACAGCGGTCACAGCTGGGGCCCTGGACATTGGGGAGGCATGGGCACTGCCCACTACTTGGGTCACAGTTGCAGCGGTCAGTGGACGGGCACTGCTGGGGATCTGTACCCAGCAAGTTGCAGGTGCAGCCTGGGCCAGTCAAGCACATTAATCAAGGGGAGCCCGAGCAGCAGAGCCCGACCCCCGCCATCCCCTCCCAATCCCACACTCACGGTGACAGCTCTGTCGGGCAGCCTGCCCATGGAAGCCAGGCTTGCAGTGGGCACAGTGTGGCCCCTCCGTGTGGTGTAAGCAGCGCAGACACTGCCCCGTGCGGGGGTCACAGGCATCAGGGTCCGTGGGGTCAATGTTCCCACTGCACTCACATGGTTGGCACTGGCCACCTGGCCTTGACGGGTCCCCAAAGTACCCAGGGGCACAAGCATCGCACCGCAGCCCTGCCCACATTTGGGGAAGGCATGAGTATTCAGTTCAGCTGCCCCACCCTGATCCCACGCCTGCACCTTATCTATCTACTCACCTGTGTAGCCTGCCCTACAGTGGCACGTGATCTGCTGGGAGTACCCATCCCGATGGCAAGAAGTAGCAAAGTGCCGCCGGCTCCCAGGGCCTTCAGGGCAGGGACAGGGCCGGCACTGGCCCCCATATGGGAGCCGTGGGTCCCCATGGAAGCCAGCAACGCACCTTCGGGGAGCAACAGGAGGAGAGATGTGCTCCTGGAGCAGCCTTCCCACCCACCCACCCTCTCCCAGCTGCTCCAGGCTCACCTTTCACAGTGCTCACCCCCTGTGTGATCGCGGCAGCCCAGGCAAGCTCCCGTGCGGGTGTCACACTCGTCTGCATGCCCGTTGCAGACACATGGCCGGCAGTTAGGGAATCCCCACTGGCCCCGCTGGCAGCCATCACAGCGAAGCCCGAAGGCACCAGTTCGGCAGGGGCATTGCCCGCTGGTCCCCTCGCACAGGCCACTGAGTGCCCCCTCTGGGCTGCACTGGCAGGCTGGGGGCAAGGCAGAGGCTGAGCCAGGGAAGGGGTTTGAGGGAATCTAGGTGGGGTCAGGGCAGGAAAGTCAAGGAATCGAAGAGAACTTCCAGTGCCCCAGTGCTGGGAGTATGGGCTCTAACTCAGAGTCAGAGAAAGGAAGAAGCACAGTCGGAGGGAGGACGGGGGACAGTCGTGGGGAGGAGAGAGAATAAGAGGGAAGAAAGGCAGGCAGTTACCTTGACAGCCTGTGGGGCCAAAGCCGTAGAAGCCAGGGGCACAGAGATCACAGCGGCGCCCCACCACCGCAGGTTTACAAAGGCACTGGCCGCCGTGGGGATTGCACTCAGAACTCAGTGAGCCCTGGGGGTCACACTGACAGGCTGTGGGCCAGGGGGAGAGGGCCAAGTCAGACTGGGGCCCCACACCTCTGCCCCACCAGCCCACAGCACAGACACTCACGCAAGGCACCGTTGTAGAGCAGGGCGGACAGGCTGATGAGGAGGGGGGCGCAGGCCTCCGAGGGAGGGGTCTTGCCGGGCACCAGCCCCTCCTCGTGGCAGCGGTAGCGTTCAAAGGCGGCACGGCGCTCCGGAGCAGTAGCATCCCCCCCACTAAACATCTCCAGCACCAGGACACGGGGTAGCAGCACCAGCTGAAGCGATGAGCAAGGAAGAGTGAGGCCCAGACCCAGGACGCTATCGGCACTGCCAGAGCACTGAGCACCACCCGGGCCTGCCTCTTCTGTCACGGGCCCCTCCCGTCCGGCCCCCGCTACAGGTCCCATCCCGCACACCCTGCCTTCTTGGTCGGTGTGGGGAGAGGGGCTATTCACCGAGTCAACGAGCAGGCTGGGTGCAGAGTAGGGAGCCTCGGTCTGGGCGCTTCCCCCTGTTCGCACCAGCTTCAGATGCAGTTTGTAGGAGATGCCAGGCTCGAGGCAGACAGGTCTGGGAAATACCATATACCTGGGGGGGGAATAAAAACAGGTATGGGGTTCACCCAGGGACCCTGTACCCACCATCCTAGGCCTCCCCACCCTGCACACCAGCAACCAAATCACTGGCCAAGAAAGACACTAGGCTGGGCTGGGTCATGCCAACAGACAGCTGGAAAGCCTGACAGAATTTATGCAGGAGATTCCCACAGACATGCCTCACTGGAATCCCACACCTGTGCAGACCAATCTCTAAAAACACTCCCTACAACCTTGCAACCACACAGCATTTCCCTGGCACAAATAGCCGCCCATTTTTCTTTAACGGCCCCCTCACACTTCCTCCAACCTTGACCTCCAACCTCTGCTCTTCTTCACCAAGACTACATCATCCCCGCCTGCCACCTGGCCCTGCCTTTCCTAGGTTATTCTCATCAGTCTGCAAACCCATGCTAGGGTTCTTTTATCTCCCTTGGAAACATCTTCCCTCAATCCCTGAGTCTCCCTTAGCTCTTACCTTGTCTTTGCTTTCCTGCCCAACAAATTCCTAAAACCGGACTGTGGTCACTGCCACCACTCTTGCCTCCCACGCCAATGGAGTTTTTATGCCAACATGCATGGGGACAGCCTGTACCAAGCTCACCAACGACCTCCATGTGGCCAAACCCAGCAGCCTCCTCTCTGTTCCTGTCTGCTCCAGCATTCAGCGGCATGCAATGAAAGCAGTGCACCCTTCTTCCTGAGACACTCTTCTCTCCCCTTCTAGAACCCTGTCCACACTGCTGATTTTCCCCCACCCCCAAATCCTCCTTCTCTACTGGCCTCAAACACCCCACAGCTTGGTTCTGGCCCTCTTTCCTTTCTCTGGTCATTTCATTTAGACCTAACCCTTTAGTGACAAGTCCCAGATTTATATCTCCAGCTTGAGGCCTCTCAGTAATTCCAGACACACAAATCCAACCACCCACTGGCCTTCTCCTCCATGCCTAAGTACCTCGGAACTGCTTCTCCCTATGTCTCTATCTCAGTAAAGAGCCCAATCCTCACCCAGATGAACAAGCCCAAAACGCTAGAGTCATCTTTCCACTTTCTCCTTCCTAAATATCTGAGCCATCAGCTCTGCCGCTGGAACCCTCTGGAACCTTCATCATCTTGTCACATCAACTGCTAAACCTCTGTCCAATCCACTGTCACTCAGCTAACTCAAAAGCCTCCATCTTTAAGTCTATTTTCCACTCCTCAAGTAGAGGGATCTTTGTTAAAAGCAAATCGCAGTTGGTAAAATGTCTATAATGGGTACGGCCCATTATACATTGCTCTCTCCACTCCGTGTATTGTTTGAATACTTAAATAATAAAATGTTAAAAAAGAAGGTGATGAGGGGCGCCTGGGTGGCTCAGTTGGTTAAGCGACTGCCTTCGGCTCAGGTCATGATCCTGGAGTCCCGGGATCGAGTCCCGCATGGGGCTTCCTGCTCAGCAGGGAGTCTGCTTCTCCCTCTGATCCTCCTCCCTCTCATATGCTCTCTCTCTCTCTCATTCTCGCTCTCTCAAATAAATAAATAAAATCTTTAAAAAAAAAAAAAAAAGGTGATGAAAAAAGATACATGAAAAAAATTCTACCCAAAATGTAAGAAAACATTTCTTATCAGAGAATGCACTGATGCCTTGCCTTTCCCCTGTGGGCTCAGAATGCACTGATGCCTTGCCTTTCCCCTGTGGGCATTCCCTATAGTGACACTGAATGGCTTCCCATTAAATCTTGCCACAGGCCTCTGGAACTCACACCCCTACAAGAGCAGGACATGTTCTACTTCCTTCTTCTGACCTGTGCCATGCCTAACAGCACCTGGCAAACAGCACTCAGGAGGAGGCACTTGAAGCAAGGGACAGATGAATGAGCAGCGGCATCTTCCAAGTGTCCTTCAGGGAATTAGGGCTGGCCCACAACCCTCCACCGTTACAGATGCTACCATTGGTACCCTCACCTGGTTTCTGGTTGCAGAGTCCCTGGGATGTGGTCATCCTTGGGCAGCACATACCCACACAGGCTGTGGGCAGACACAGGCCCTGGGCGCTGCACAGTCACTTCCATCTCTGCCCATTGCTCAGGGACCTGGGGGGATAGGATGATGAAGGAAACGCTACCACACCCGGAGGTTCAGCTCTGGGTCAGGTTTCACAGGGTCTGACCTGGGGCTCCAAGCGCAGCAGCAGGTCGTAGTCCATGGCTCTCGGCACAGAGGCCACCAGGAACTCCAGTGTCTGACCCTCCTGCAGCCTACCAAAGCCCCGGCCTGTCCAGGATGGAGTCCCAGTAGGGGTTGCCAAGCGCTCCACCACATCGAGCACCTGGGAGGGATGCAGCTCAGGGTGGGTGCTCAGGTGAGACACCATCTCTTCTGCCGCAGCCTGTCCTCACACCCCAGCTCTTCAGCCGAGGCCCTGTCCAAGGCCGGACACCCTCCCCAGACAAGTACCACCCACAACTCCACCTCTCCAACCCAAGCCCTGCCCTCCAACGTTGCCCCCTACCTGTCCTCGGGTGTCCTCGGCCTCCAAAGTTAGGTGGTCAAGGAAGGGCCGGAAGTAGCCAGGCTGCACCTGCTCACAGCGCCGCCCCACCATGTGCTGGCGACAGCGGCACTGGCCTGTGGCCTCATCGCACCTGGGAAGCCCACAGGTACTCAAGAAGGGCCCCCTATCCTGCCCAGGATCTCTCCCCACCCCTCCTGGGACCCCTGATACAGCACTCACTGGGGATCCAAGGCACCACCCACGTCGCAATCACACGGACGGCAGCCAAGCAGGTCATGGCTCAGGCCCCAGTGACCAGGCTAGGGGAGAGGAGGTTGCTGGGGGCTAGAAACAGACCCCCTTGCCACCCATCCGGGAATCCAGTGACAGCTCTCAGCCTCTACTACCCCTTGGTGAAAACACGGTCCCTAGACCATGGCTCCCACCCTTCACCTCCCAGACCTGAGGCCTCTCAGCCAGGAATGGACCCTAAGATCTCCGCACCCACCCAGTGGGGCATAGACACCATCCCCTAGCCCGGATAAGTGCAGGACCCCAGACCCCCAAGCCCCTCCAGTCGCACCAGGCAGCGGTTACAGCCACGTCCAGTCACTAGACGCTTGCAGAAACAGGTTCCACTGTTGGGGTCACAGGAGGTGACCCCAGGCACTGTGCCCCGTGCATCACACTGACACCCTGCAGGGAAGGAGACCCATCACACTCTGGGGAGCTGTGGCAGTGCTGGTGTTGAGTTGGGCCAAAAGTAAGAAGTCAGGGTTAAGGTCAGGACGGGAGCGAGGGCAAGAAGCACATACGCCGGCAGCCGGCAGGGTCGCTGGCACTGAGCCCGAAGAAGCCATCACGGCACCGCTGACAGCGAGAGCCCACCACATGTGCTTTGCAGCGACACTGGCCCGAAACCAGCCCCAGGGCAGGATCATCATGGGAATCGCAGCGACCACCATCTTGGGAACCCATGGGGTCACAGTCACAGGCTGAGGGCAAAAAGAGATGCAGGGTCACCCTATCCCAACTAGCCCAGCACCACGCATCTCCCTAGCCTCCCCGACACTGGATTCCCAGCCTGGCTCCACCCTATGCCCCCCACCCACACCCTAAACCCCTGCAACCTGGACAGCAGTCTGGCCTCCTAGTTCCTACCCCAGACTCAGCCTTCCCTCTCCCATGCCCAACCCCAGCCTCACAGCGGCACATGGCTGGGTCCCGGAGGTCCTTGCTTGGGTCACGGTAGAAGAAGGGTCGGCAGAGCTCACAGTGGCGCCCAGCTGTATTGTGCTGACATCCATCACACACACCTCCACTCACGTTGCCAGATGCCAGGTATACAGCCATGTCAAAGTGGCAGCTGTGGGCGTGCCCGTGGCACTCACACTCTTGGGGGGAGGGGAAGGCAGGACAAAGGCCCGTTGAGGGACCACGTCCTGAGGATAAGGGGTGTAGGGGTCCCAGTGATACTGCAGGTCCCTGACACAGGCCAGAATTTGTGGGTGGGGGCTCAGATACTTTAAGGTTTCAGCATCATACTGGGCCCCTGACCAGAGAAGACTTGGAAGAGGGTTAAGGGAGACCCTAGGGGCATCAAGGCCTGGACACCCTTCGGACATAGCCTGGGTGTTAGGCGCTTGACCAACCAGCTCTAAGTTCTACCCATGGCACAGCCAGGCCACAGTGTTCTGGGGCTACAGGGACCAGGACCTCACTCACTCCTGCAGGCATGACTGTGGCCATCCTCAGCTGGATGCCAGGGCAGGTCATGATAGAAATCCTGACATTGCTCACAGTTGAGGCCACGAGTGTTGTGTTTGCAGATGCAGGCCCCATGAACCTAGGAGGCAGAGAGGCAAGTGGTCAGCACTGTCCAGCCAGGCCTGTCCCTGCCCCCAGCCCTATTCCAGCCAGCTGAAGTCCCTCACCATGCCCTCAGCATGGGTTGGTGCTCCTGGGGCGGGTGCACACTGCGAGGCGTGTCCATAACAGAAGCAGTTGCCACGCACAACCAGCTCGTAGAGGGCATAATAGTATTTCTCACGGATCTCCCGCCGTGGGTCGAGCAGGTTGTCCCCCAGTGTGTGCAGGCGTGTCAGGTTCACCCGTAGGTTGGTGATCTTCAGCAGGTCTAAGTAGGGGGAAAGGATTGGGAGCCAGCTGGCCAGGCAGGCTCTTGTTGCCCCATGCCCACTCAGGGGCTGCAGCTGCCAAGGTCACCTTGGGAGACCTTCTGTCTACTGCTATATGAGCTAAATTGGACTTGGCACCTGCCCCAAGAAGCACCCAAAATAGCTACTGAGGCCCCAAATAGTCACCAGCCGGACGCTGGGACTGTGCCAGGCTCAAAGAGAGGAACACTCACTCTGGATCCATGGGCTATAGGGGTCTGGGATAGGGATGGCAGGATCCAGCACACGATAGATGACCTGGAGGGACATGGAGCCATTAGAGACACTGGACCCTGCCTCAGGCCCATCATCCCCCTCTTCCTGCCCCACGTCAGATCCCAGCTCTCACCTCGCCTTCAGTGGATGGCTCAATCTCTGAGTAGCGGGACTCACAGACTACATCATCCCAGTGCCGTGGGGGGGCGAGTGGGACTCCTGGAAAGTCAGCCCCACAGTCATAGGAAAAATATCGGTACACATGCCAGGTGCGTCCATAGTCAGCTGAGCGCTCCACCAGCATGGCAGCAGGACGAAATGTCTGGGTGGGGGGCATGGCTGATCAGTGAATATCAGGACTCAAGTCTGGCCCAGGCCCATCAAGAGAGCCCTGCCCAGCTGGGGCTTGCCCTGAAGCAGCTCATGGACAGGTGGGGGTGACCACTGGAAGCCAAGCAATAGTCAGGAAGGGTAGCCACTTCTAGGGGGAAGGCTCAGGGGTCATGGGGCCCAGGGAGGCAGCACCTAATCCAGCCTCACGTTGGGGCAGCATGGGCAAAGGCCTGGAGGCAGAAGGCAGCAGAAGGTGTGGGAGACGAAGGAGCCTCCCATGCAGCCAGACAGAACACAGCATATGAGCTCAGCAAGACTGGGCTAAGGAGCTGGGACTCTGTTCAGGGGCAATGGGGAGCCAAGCAGGGTGATTCAAGCAGGCTCCCAGACATGCGGGCACCTTGAAGGTCATAATGAGGTGCGTGAAATGAAACTCAGCCTCCAAGTCCAGCTGGATGGTGACCACGGGGACACCTGGGGCAGGAGTCGGAGGTCAGGGACTTGAGACTACTGGTGGGCAACCCTGCTCACCCCATGCCCCACCCACGGCCTCACCATTCTCTGACTGCCACCAGGCTGCCCGGCGCTGTGGTGCAAAGCTGGTAACTACATTCTGGATGCGATGGCTGTTTGGGTTGTCTCTAGCAGAGAAGGGGCGCCGGGAGTCACACAGGAAGCACTTCTTCTCATCCTGGGTTGGGTCAGAGTCAAGGTCAGGGTCAGTGTCTCAGGCAGTGGCAGCACCCCCTACCCCCCAGTACGCCCATCCCACCCAGGCGCACCTGCAGGTGACTAACGATGCAGTAGGGCTGGGGGCCATGCAAACCACAGGTGGATGAGGCAGTTAGTCTGTCAGCACGGCCGACTAGCAGGTCACCTGTGGCAGGGTAGCAGCTTCCCCTCGAACAGCCTGGCACATCCGGGGCCAGCGCCTGGGCCAGGGCGGTGGCCAGCACTGGGAACAGTGGGTCAGCCAGTTCTGCTGCGCTCCCACCCAGTAGCCCCAGGGTTGGCTCCCCCAGGACCCACCATCGCATCCCACAAACCCCAGGCCTTCACCAGGCCCTCTCACCACTCAGCAGTAGGCCCAGTCGAAGCTCCCAGGGCCCAGGCTGTCCCCGCAGGTCCCTCCCTCGGTCCCCTGAGGCCCGCTCCATCCTGGAGAGGAGGGGAATCCAGATGAGGGGTGATAAGAGGTCCAGAGCCTGTGCCCACCTTCCCCCTCCCTTGGGGTCCCGTGCATACCCTGCCCGCGTAAGTCCGCGGCTGATTTCCCACTCAATCCTCCAGCCCGCGGCCCCTACACTAGCTGAGTCCTGCGACTTTGAGCAAAGTTGAGAAGCACGGCAAGAAGGAAAGCATGGAGTGGATTTTGGGCAGGAGTACATTTCCACACAGAGGTTCCCCTCCCACCTCTCCAGAAGCCACCCTCATTCTAGAAACCAGACACAGGCCAGCTCACCTGCAAATCTTTATTGAGCTCCCTTGCCCAGACCCGTGCAGAGCAAGGGGAAGGGGGGTTGTCTTTAAGCCACCACAGTTAGGGGGCGCACCAAGGAGGAGGTGTGGCATGAGCTAAGGAAAAAGAGTCTGATCTGAGACTTCAAATGGCCCACGGAACACAGTCTTTGTCCCTAGCATTGTAGGTGCTGTGGAAGTCACCATCAGTGAGGCTGTTCAGTCCCAGGGCTCCAGCAACAGCGGGGAGGTGAGAGGGCACACACAGAGATCAAGCTCCTCTATTTAGGGAGGTGGGAGACTTTAGGTTGGCCTGGTCCAAGCGACAGGACAAGAACGGGGTAGGAGGAAAGATGGAGAAAGGTCATCCTCTGCCCAAGTCACGGCTCCAGGGCTCTCCACCTCCCTTAGTCACTACAACAAGTAGGCACAAGAAGTGCTTTCTCAGTTTCCCAGTGTGAAAATGGGAGCTGGGCAGTCGACAGAGGCAGTGAGTGAATCCAGATCTTATGGCCATTCATCCGCTCCAGACCTTCTGGCCCGCCGGGAGGCCTGAGCCCGGGCTTGGAATGCGGGCTGCTAGCAAGTGCCCCACCCTGGCCCCTGGGACCACAGGCGGGACCACGGGACTCCGCAGGTCTGTAGGGCCAGGGCCTGGTGGCTCTGAGCTGCCACAGCTGTGCCCACTCTGTCTGGGGCCAGGTGGAGAGTACCCAGAGCTGTGGGACCGGGGGAGAAAGTTGGGGTTCTTCCCCGGGGGGAATCACCAGGCTTCTCCAGAAGAGTCTGAGCAGGGGAGCAGTCAATCTACTGGACTTTCAAGGTCTCTGGGAGTTATTCCAGTTATCTGGAGTAGGGGTCTCCAGTTACCCGGGGCTCATGTAGTCAACCTGAGGGGGCTCAGGGATACTAGAGGTGACTCAGAATTTTAGATCACTCAGAAAAGGATCTATCAGGGTCAAAGGCACTAGATGCCTCTGTTGAGTTTTACATGATATCTGGTTTCTCAAGGACAGAGAATCACTGGAGGATATCATGGGGTCCCATGGGGGGTTACTCAGGGTCAATGGGTACTCAGTGGGGTCCTTGGTCTCTCAAGGTCAGGAGATTCTTGGGTCAATCACTTTGAGCCACTCAGGTAGTCCCAGAGTCTGTCTTACCGGCATCCATAGACCGCAATCAGCAGGTGGCATACACATTTCCCCATAGCCGCATGTGCTCAAGCAACTCTGCTGCCCGCAGCTCCAGGGCCCACAGCGTGGCTATCTTCTTGCCCAGTATCTGCTCGTTCTGCACCAGGCGGCGCTCCAACCCTGAGGATCAGGTCATGTGAGCCACGCTCTGACCTTTGGCCCTAATCTCTGACCCTGGTCCTCAAATCTGTCATGACCTTAACTCTGACCTAAATGAGCTCTAACCCTAATCAACATTTGACCCCTCTTCTGAACTTTGACCCCAGCCCTGACCCTCCCACACCATCCCTGTTCTGACTCTGACCCTCCCATCTGACCCTTATCCCACCCCATCCCCACCCCTGTGCCTGATGGAGGACACCTTCAGCTCTGGGCAGTTCCTGGCCTATGATGTCTGGTGCAGGGAGGGCACCTTGGATCTGACCCAGCCGGAGGGCAATGCCCACTGCCCCATTTTGGGGGAGGGGCACCCCCAGCCCACGCCATGCCATGAGCTCCACACTTGCAGCATCTGCTCCTTCTTCTGTGGGAATTAGGGTAGGAATCTCAGATGTGAACTCTGATCTCTGACCCAACAAACACTGACCCTAGCCTCTCACTGACCCTGCCTCTGACATGACTACATGGTGTGCTGGGGGCTAATGAGAGCCAAACGTTAAATTTTCAGGAATTTTGTGACTCAGCTGGTAAACGGTAGGTAGACTAAAGTCAGCCATGGTGGATTTACTTATACCAGGGAAACTAGCAAACACTACAAATCAGTTCCCTTTGACCTCCAGCCAATTGTTAAATATTTACCCGCATACTAGTGCTCCCACCTGACCCCTGGTCAGCCCTTATGAGTATTCCTCATTTTGGAAGGAGTATCGTAGCAGTGTCCCAGATGCCCACCTGCCCCTGCCCTCAGCTGTGAACAGACACACAACAAGCAGACAGGTACCCAAGAGGAGGATCTGCACAGTTGCTTGCACATGCGCTATGGTGGCCACACCCCAGGGTCCCCTTGTCCGATGCCATGTCTCCCGGGCCTGGATTCCTGTGGCGCTTGCTGTGGCCTGGATTTGCTGCATCTGGTAGGGGTGGGTAAGATGTGGAATGTGTCTCCTGCAACCCTATGGCCAAGCTATGGTTCCCTATGACTCCCCCACCTTGGCCCCCATTCATGGCCCCAGTGGCTCTGTACCAGTTGCTGATGCTGCTCTAAGGCTGTGGCAGCTGTGTCCAGGCTATCGGAAGAGTTACGGGAAGCAAGTGGAACCCACTGGGCAGTGGGCAGGGTCCCAGGGCAAGAGGGAACAACACAGGGTACAGGAACACAGCCATCCCAGGTCCCCAATCCCTGCATTCCTGCAAACAAGACAGGTGATCCAGTGAGAAATGCATGTCCCAAATGCCCTAGTGCCCTACATCCAGGTTATGGCTAGAAGAGAGTCCTGGCCTTGGCGAAACCCCTATAGTGATCCATATCTCCACCCACCACTCCCGCTTTGACTAGGAGTCTCAGAAGCTGTGGATGCAACATCTGCACCCTGTTGACCAGCTCCTTCAGTTTCAGCTCCCACACAGCTGTCCCTGTCCCTGGCTGGCCCACCCCCTGAAGCAGCTGCTCCATCCACTGCTGGGCCTCTCGGGCCTTTCCCAGGTTGCTGTCCGGTTCTCCAAATGTGGCCATAACCTGGGCTCCAAGCAGGGCCTCCTGGGAAAGCAGGGCAGCTGAGGAGACCTGGGCCACAGCATCTGCAGGGGATGGCAGGGAGGGATAGAGGTGACTCAGAGCTCCACTGGCTGAGGCAGGGCCAATCAGCCTTCTGGGTTCCCCAGATACATAAGCAAGGGCACCTGGCCCCTTCCTTCTGCCCCAGCCTAGCCTTTACCCCCACCTGCCCACCCGCCTGCCCATTAGGCCTCACCTTGGGCTCCTGTGGCCCTTTTGGGCCAGGCCAAGCCCTTGACACAATCTAGCTGCTGGGATAATTCTTCTAGCTGTTCACACTGCCTCCTAACCCATGGCTCTCTTTCTGCCACAAACTGCCCTGTGGCCCACAGTGTCTGGACCAATGCAGTCACTTTCCTCCTGCAGGAAGATGGAGTTATCAGCCTGACCAGAGATGTACTCTCCTCCATGACTCCTCACTCAAGAAAACCCACCTAACTCCAAAACCCAGGACTCAGACAGGCCAACCTGAGACCTTCTGAAGTCCCCAACCCCGAGAAGCTAGCTGCAGACCTCCTCCTTACTGACCCAAGACCCCTTGGCGAATCCAGCTATCTACTCCGTAAGTTGCTCCAGAGTCCCCGCAACAAAGGTGAAGAAGATTCCAGAAGAATCGGTGCTTGCTGGAGTATCCCCTCCAGGGCCTGCAGGTGTCCACCCTGGCCCCTAGCACCCCAGTCAGGCATCCCCTGGTATAGGGAGGTGACCTTCTGGGCCACAATTTCCAGCTGCAGCTGGAGGAGAGCTAGACGTAGGTCCCAGGAGGTGAAACAGGTAGGGCAGGACATGCAGTGTGGGAAGCCACCTCTGGAACCACAGGCACACGCCTGGCACTTCAGCCCCGAGATGCCCTCTCTGCATAAGCAGGCACCTGTGTGTGGATCACAGCTGGGCAAGATGGAGCCCTGTGGGTCACAGGCACAGGCTGTGGGGGGGAGCAGGCAGCTCTTGCCCCAGCCTTGCCTCCAAGAAGCCTGGAGAACAGCCCTGTGTGAGTGGGAGGGTGCACACAAGCCTTTGCCTAAGCCACTGCTCAGAATGACCATGGGCACTGGCATCTTCCCTGGCCACAGAGGCCATATGGCATGGCAGCCTTTGGGCAGGGAAACAGCACAATGCTCTGGAAGCTCTACAGTCCAGTCAAGGGTCAGCTGGGGTACAGGACTGGCAGATGGGTTCAGAAAAGAGCCACCTGATGTGTGCTCTCTGTAGGAATACCCCACCTGGCCTTGCCAACAGCTTTTCATGAATATTTCTTTGAATCTGGGGGGAAACATCAATAAACATGCTGTGTTCTCCCTCAGGAAAGCCCCACTGTTCCCCTGCTACTCCACACTGGGCCCCTTCAGGGAAACATCATCCCTGGTGGTGTGGATCATGTGAGTGACTTTCTCACCTCTGCATTCCTGCTCTGGGTCACCCCAGTACCCATCCTGACACCTGGAGCATGTGCGACCCCCGATCCTACCCGGCAGGTGCACTGACCTGGGACCTGAGGGAAGAGAGTGTGGGCCAGTGGGTAGGAACACAGAGCCTCCTCTGGGCCAGGGAGAAGGACACGAGTATTCAAAGGCAGTGTACGCATACCAAGCACAGAGTCTTCTCCCTGCCCTGCTCCTGCCCTGGGCAGCATCCACACCTGTGCTTGGCCGAAGGCTTCTCCCTTTCCTGCTTCCTCTGGCCTGACCTCCTTGGCCAGCCCCCACCTTCCCACATTGCCAGCCTCCCACAGACCCTCTGGGTTCTCAACTCCTGACTTGCTATTCTGTGTCCTGATCCGAACACACCGCTGTCTCACCCTGATGTCTCCTTCACCCTGCCTCCCACCATCTCTTTGCCAAGGACATAAGAACACACACTTCAGGCCTCGTTTCATTTGGTCGCTGATTACTCTCCTCCTGGAAACTCCTGCTCACAGTGGCCAAGCTCTCAAACCTTACCCTTCACCTGTGTCTCCTCAGCCTCCCCCCCAGCCCCTGCCACGTTCAGTCCACTTGCGGGGACCCATTCACAGTGGGTCACCCACACACTAGCACATGGCTGCACGTGGGGTCAGGTACGTGTGGTCTCATGTCTGCCTTACCCCAAATCCCGCCATTATCTTATAGCTGATGTCACACAAAAGCAGAGACTCACACAGCTGTTTGCAGCCACACACCCCGGTGCTGGTGGTGATGTGAACACTCACACCAGCCACAAGTATCATCTTGTCAGAGGCACACACACCTTCACTCGCACCCGGACGCCGCCACAAGCTATGTGCAACGTGGCCTCACTCCCTGGGTGACATGCCGGCTGCACAGTGTGTTGGGCATGGCAGTTGCAGGGCTCACAGTCCCCCCAGGTTCCAGAAGAGAGGGGCACAGCGGCTAGTCCCGCCCCAGTGTGTGGGGGCGGCAAGAGCACAGCCCGCTGACCTGGTTGCAGAAGCAGGCTTCAGCCCAAGAGGGGCACCGTGCAGGGACAGTGCCCTGGGGTCACAGCTGCAGCCTGGGGAATAGGAAGGGTCTGAAGAAAGAGAACGCACCCACCTGCCTTGGGATATTCTCACCCATCCTAGCCACACACTCATGCCAGCAGCCCCCTGGACGCAGGGCACTGCCATGGAAGCCAGTCCTGCAGTGGGCACAGCTGGGACCTTAGGTGTGGTGCAGACAGCGCCGGCAGTCCCCACTGTGGGTGTCGCAGGCAGCATGATCACGGGGACCGATATTGTTGCACTGACAGGGCCGGCACGGGCTCCTTCTGGGGTCTCCCCCTGGCCAAGGGTGCCCAAAGTAGCCAGAGGAACAGCGGTCGCAGCGGGGGCCCGGAAAGGATCGAGGTATGGGTGGGTTGTCTCAGGTGCCTTCCTGTACCCTTGTGGCCTATGGGTCCCACGTATGCAGCCAGAAAGTCTGAGGTCGAGCCAAGAAGGCAGAGAACACAGAAGCTACATTACAGCCCACCTTCCCGGTTTACAGATTCCATGTCTATAGCTCCTCCCATCTGCCCCTCCCTCCCTTGAACAGCAACTCCTCCAGGAGACGTGCCCAGCCTGCAGCTCCACATACAGGTGGCCCTGGCAAAGATTTGCCTCGTGGGCCTGATGAGGTTGTGAACAAGTGAGCAGGGCCACCGGGCTGCCCTTGCCAAACAGCCCTCACCTGCATAGCCAGGTGCACAGAGGTATAGGACACGTCCACTTGCACTGTCCACATGGCAGGAAATCCCATGATAGAGGCCAGAGCCAGGGCGCCCAGGACAGGGGCAAGGTCCGCACTGCTGGCCTGAGCCCAGGGTGGGGTCTCCAGAGTAGCCGTCCAAGCACCTGCGGGCAGCAGCACATGGAATGGGACGTGGCCCACTCATCGTAATTCCTACCCAGCCCTTCCAGCGACAGCGCTCACCTTGCACAGTGCCAGCCTGTGGTGGCTCCCGGGCAAGCCTGGCAGACCCCTGTGAGTGGCTGGCACAACTCAGCGTGTCCAGTGCAGGTGCAGGGCTGGCAGAGCGGGAAACCCCACCAGCCAGAGAGGCAGTGGGCACAGCGGTGACCAGCAAGGCCTGCCCGGCATGTGCACTGCCCACTCACAGGGTTACAAATGGTACTAGTGGCCCCTCGGTGTGGCAGTGGCACTCTGTGGGGAATGACAAGGCCGTCAAGCCATGCGGAGAAAGGAGATGATTGGTCCCAGACCCCACACCCATCCTCGCTGGCCCTGAAGGCTTACCACTGCAGCCAGTGGGCCCGATGCTGTATATTTCAGACATACAGTCACAGGTACGACCAATGATATTGGGATGGCAGGGGCACTGCCCACCTAGTGGGGTGCACTCAGTGTTCAGGGAACCCTGGGGGTGGCACTCACATGCTGGCAGGAGAAAGAGCGAGATAAAGTGAACCTCACGGTGCTTCCTGCAACCCCTATATTGCAGCCCCCTCAAGCCAGGGGCATATACTCACCAAGGCCACCCCCGTGGAGCAGGGCCGAGATGCTGCAGACAAGGTGGGCACAAACCTCAGGCATGGTGCTGGGGAGGCCAGTCCTTGCTGCCTCCACGCAGCCTGCCTTGTGGAGCTCCTGTAAGTGCTCTGTGGCCCCAGGGTCCACAGATCTCAGCCCAGGCAACTCCTTCACCCACGGCAAGAGCACAATCTAGTAGGAGGGTGGAGGGTGGCAGGCAGAGGGCAGTGAGCCCAGCCCCACTCACTATCACCTACTAACTACCCTTCCTTGTAGTGGATCTCACAGCCCCTTCCTACCCCTTTCCTAGTTCTCTTCTGAGTCTGTTTCTCCTTCCTGTCCCATAGCCCCCATCTAGTCCACACAATGCCACCTCTCACTCAGAATCACTGCAGCAGCCTCCACCTTGCAATCCATTCTCCCCCATGAATTTTCCCTGTTCAAGTCCCTTCCATGGCTCCCCACTGCCCCACAATGCCCATACGTCCTTGGAGGTCTGGTGGCTGCCTATTCTCATCTTCTATCCTTCGCATGTGCTTTGCTCCTGCCTGGATCCCCCTCCTTACACTATCCACCTGTCTCCATCCTCTTGGTGCAACTCCAGGCCTCTGCGACGCCTACTCCCCAGCCCTACCGCATCCACGTCATTCTGCTATAATTTGTCTCCCCCAGAGGTGAGGTGGAACCCCTAGGACCTCACCGAATCCAGAAGGATAGTGCCCCCCTCTGGTCTCCGCATCCCCTTGGTCCTGCACAGCCTCAGGATCAGGGAGTAGCGTGTCCCCAGTTCAAAGCAGAAAGGTCTGGATAAAACCACAGCTCTGCAGAGAGCAGGGAAGGAGTAAGGGTGGGATAAGGAGGCCATGATCATGTGGTCTCAGGGGTGTCCCATTTCTGCTGCATCTAGTATTTCATCATATGACCCATGCAAAAAAAGACCAACTTCTTAAATCTTGATGTTTTACGCTCAGTCCCTGTTTTGACTGCTCTATGACATGATGATATTCCATACTGGAGATTTTCCACTTTGAGTGTTGTTTCAAATGTGTTGGCAGCATAATAGGGTCTTGCTATTGGGGGTCCTAGGGCCCTGCCTACCTGTGTGCGTAGGTCAAGGCCACCTGGAACAACTGCTCTGAGCGCAGATGGGCACAGAGGGTGCTCCTGGACAGGGACCGGGCATGAACACAGACTAATGCCTGCCAGTCTTCAGCTGCCTGGGGTTAGGGATCAGCAGTCATAGAGCTGCCCCTGCCCACCACCCAGCATCACCCATTCACCTGCTTGGGACCTATGTCACAGACCTTGGTCTCATAGCACAGGACAATGTCATGCTCCATGACACGAGGCACTGTGGGCCCCAGCAGAGAGAGGCCGGCCCCATCAACCACATGTGCAAAGCCCAAGCCAGTCCACGGTGCAGAGCCAGCTCCCTGCTGCAAGGGCAGGGGCTCCTCTGGGGCCTGGATGTGAGACACAGACTCCCAGGCCCAGATCACCCCATGACCTGGACCCTCAGGACTTAGGTTCCCATTACCCCAAGACCTCAGGGACCCATATCCCCAGGGCTTGGGCCCCATCCCTACTAAGACCCTAGCGACCTATGACCCCACCTTGTTCCTCAGATTCCTCACCCTGGGCAGCTGACTGCTGTAATAGGCTTGCCTAGCAGAGTGGCAGGCACATCGAGGGTCACGCTGTCTCCAGTGGGGGCCAGAGCCAACCAGGAGAGGTCCCTGAGTTTTGTGTACAATGGGCAGGAGCAGGCCAGGGGGCTCCCTGGGGGCAAGCCGGGTGTCAGTGTCCTCCAACATTCTGGCCCTCTCTTCTCCCACACTGCCCTGAAAATATGGGTTCTAAGACACCAAACCTCTGACCACGCTGACGCCCCCACCTGGACTTTCTCACCTTCCTAACCCTGCTCAGCCTCTTATTCCAACTAGTTCTCTCTACACACTCCCTCCCTCCCCTGAAAACCAAGTCTGAGCCTTGGTTTCCTCTTGCCCCTGCCCCTACCCCTCCTGGACACTCACAGGCAACTGGGGGTCAGCTGGCTGGAGGACCTGGTCAAGCTCAGCTTCAGCAGTGGCTTGGTCAAGGGCAGCACAGAAGTGCCCAGATTGGAGTTCATGGCAGCGGCGGCCACAGAGGTGAGGGCTGCACGGGCAGAGGCCCTCCCCAGCAGAACACCTGAGCAAGCATGGGGGCAGGGAGGGAGAGTCAACTCCTGATTCTTGCCACTTGATCCCAATTCCCAGGCCCTGCCTTGTACCTGTTGCTGTAGGCACCCCAAAGTCACAATTACAGGGCCGGCAGCCCAGAGAGTCGCTGCTCAGACCCCAGAACTCGGGCTGTAAGAGAGAGCAAGTAGGTGGAGAAAGGACAGGAAGATCTGGAGCCTGGGAGGTCACGTACTGGGACTGCCTGTTGCAGGAGGAAAGGGCGTGAGCACAGGGCTTGAATGCTCCTCTGCTTGCTGCTGGGAGGGGGTGAGGAGACCCCAGTGTACTCATGCACAACTTTGTAAGAGGTAAGATGAGGACACTGCAGGGGCGCCTGGGTGGCTCAGTCGGTTGAGCGGCTGCCTTCGGCTCAGGTCATGATCCCAGGGTCCTGGGATCGAGTCCCGCATCGGGCTCCCCGCTCTGCGGGGAGCCTGCTTCTCCCTCTCTCTCTGCCTACTTGTGTTCTCTATCTCTGTCAAATAAATAAAAAAAAAAAAAAAAAAAAAAGATGAGGACACTGCAGGGGTTAAAGTAAAAGTTAAACAAAGGATTTACATTCAAGGAGAGGCAAAAAAGGGATGGAATTGTTTCTTGGACTGAGTGTTCCTTCAAACATGTTTGTTGCAAAACATCTTTAAACCTAGTTCTTTAAACCAATACTGTTGTAACTTGTTTCATCGCTTTTCCTTTTTATGCCCCCAAAGCTCCCACCTGAGGGCATATGCTGGTTCAGCTAGCTGAGGTGGCATTGACCCCAATAACCAGATCAGGGAGTTGAACCAACCCATGTGTAAGGCTCAGTCTACATTCACACTGATTATAGCCTTATACTTATCAGCTTCTAGAAGCTCAATGCCCAAGATCAAGGTCAAATCAGAAGGTGGGTCAAGGCTTACCAGACAACAGCTGCAGTCCCACCCAGAGACAAAGCGTTTGCCAGTGACAGGCACCGCTGGAGGGATCACAGGCATGAGTGCCAGGGACCCGGCCCCAGGGGTCACGACGCCTGCAGGCTAGGGCACAGGGCTCCCAGGGTGCTATTGGGACTGCTGCAGAGGTAGGTGCATGCATGTGTTCTTATGGCAGTGACTGGGGGCAGAGCAAGGACATGGGGTTTGGGGTCTGCTCCCAGGATAACTCATGCTGGCAACCTTCTGTTTGGGTGGGGCTGAGGCCACAGTGACCAGGTCGGCAGAAGTCACAGTGCCGGCTCCAGACATGAACTTTGCAGCAACACTGCCCAGAGAGGAGACCAGGGGTCCCATCTGTGTGAGCATCACACAAACCCCCTTCCAGGGTCCCCCCACGGTCCCAGTTACAGGCTGCGTCATGGGTCAGAGGTGAGGACAGAGTTAGGTCAGAGGTCACCACGGAGCTGAAGGATCGAGGTCAGAGTTGGGATTGGGGGTTGGAGGGCTCACGTTTGCAAGAATGAAGGGACCGGGGATCCTCCCTGGGATCTCGGCAGAAGGACTGGCAGAGCTCACAGTGGCACCCAGCTGTGTTGTGCTGACATGCGTCACACATGCCTCCACTCACATTGCCAGATGCCAAATACAAGGCCATGTCAAAGTGACAACTGCGGGCATGTCCATTGCACTTGCGTTCTAGGGCAGAACAAGGAAGGTGGATATGGAGTGGGCTGAGCTGGGCAAGTATGGCCAGGCAGAGAGGGCATGGCACCTACCCTGGCAGGCTGAGGGTGCCCAGGCTCTGCTGCATGCCATGGGTGGTCCTGTGCAGGTCCTGGCAGCGCTCACAGTGGGTACCAGCTGTGTGGTGGCGGCAGACGCAAAGGCCATGCACCTGCCAGGGAGGAGGGCAAGATGAGTCTGCCCCAGTCCCCCCAGCCTGCCCACCCCACCAGCCACTGGATGCCCCTCCCATGGTGCTCACCATGCCTTTCACATCAGCTGGGGTCCCAGCTATGGGCTTACACTCAGAGGCATGGCCATGGCACAGGCAGCTGCCTCTGGCCACGAGCTCATAAAGGGCATAGTCGTAGAAGGGGTGTCGCTTTAGGCCCCCCAATGGCCTGTCACCCAGTGTGTGCAGTTTGGAGAAGTTGACACGGAGGTTTGTCATACGCAGGAGCTCTGGAGACACAGGTTGGGGGACCTCAGATGCACTAGTCATCATCCCTCTATGGCTGGGATGGAAGGGGGAGGAATGGGGGTAGTCTCTTATCTGCGTCACTACGGCCACCTCCTCCAGCATTCATGCTGTGGGACTCCCCCATTCCTGTTCCTCTGGGCATGCCATCTTAGGATGACTACAGCCTAATGGTGGTAATTCCACTTCTGCACGGCTCCAGCCCTGGTATCACTCCTGAGCTGAGACCTGCACATCCCACTGCTTCCTGGACATCCCGTCCTGGCATCACTAGATATTTGAAACCTACTTCCCCAATGCAGTAAAGCATTCCATTCCCCAGCCCATCATCAAAACTAGAAATCAGTTTATCATCCAGCCAAACCATATACGGTATTAGTTTGCTTATTTATCCAGTTTTTCTCACTTTCATGTCAGCTCCAAGAAGACAGATACCTTGTCTATCTGCTTCCCACTGAGCCCTGCTCAGAAGATAGATGCCTGGTACACAGCGGAGCTCAATGGGCACTTGCTCAATGTACACATGGGAGAGATGGGTCCATGGCTCCTTTCTGCTCCACAGCTTATGTCAGTTACTGAGCCAAGGTTCTCTCTTGTACCCCTCCTTCGCCAGGTGTCTCTCCCGTGATCAGATCAGAAGAGCAACAGCTGCTTGGAAACCTAGCATGGGGACTTGGTGAGTGGCTGGTAATAACCAGTCAAGGTGGGTGGAGAGTGCTAGTTTGGGCTATGTCCTGCTCTGGTACTCGCCTGACCTGACTCTGGGCTGCCTTGCTGGGTTTTGGTTATGTGTCTCTTGTCTTTCAAGACTCCTGCCTTACAAGAAAGAGGTCACAACCCAGAGACGCCCTGGCATCACCTAGAGGCAGCTGCAGAGATGCAGGGTACAAACTAAGGCCTGGATGATGAATCAGGGGAGGGCAATGCCAAGGGACCAGGATGGAGGCAGTGACGGAGGCTCATAAAGGGGACAGTCATGATGTTCAGTGATAGATGCAGTGATGGGGTACACTGTTGGGGCTGGCATAGAAAGTAGCGATGAGAACTACAATGGGGCCCCACAAAGGAGTTATGATGGGGCAGAGATGGAAACTGTTACACGTGCCAGTCCCTCTGCACTGGACACAGGTCCAGGGAACAATGATGGGATAGGAATGGAGGGCCATAACAGGGCCCACAATAGAGGACCATGATGGTGCAGAGCTGGGGAATGATGCTGGCTTGCCTGCCACCCCTGCCCCACTTGTGTACACACCCAGGCAGGACCTCACCTCCCCCCAGTATCTGGCTGTCCTAACATGCAAGGAGTACAGGATTGGCTGTGGGGACAATTACCCTGAATCTTGGGGTTGTTTGGGTTCTCCACCAGAATGGCTGGGTCCAGAACTTTGAAAATTACCTGAGAGAAGAAAGCAAACCTGAGCCTCTGGCTTCACCCCAGGGCCCAACGCCCCTTCCTCTGGGCCTGACCTGGCCCTCAGTGGAAGGCTTGATGTCAGAGTAACGCCGGTCACAAACAAGGTCACTGACTCTGTGGCCAGGAGCAAGACGGATCCCAGGAAGAAGGCCTGAGCAGTTGTAGGCACAGTATCGGTACACATGCCAGGAGTGGCCATGGTCCACTGAGCGCTCCAGGAGCAGAGCTGCTGGGCAGAATGCCAGGGGACAGGAGGGGATCCTTGGGTCACCAGGGGCAAGCATCACTGGTGGCCATCAGGTCAGGAGGCACAGAGCAAGCCTTCAGGCTGGGGCATTGGGTCACCCTGAAAGTCATGATGAGGTGGGTAAAGTAGAAGGCACTCTCTAGGTCCAGCTGGATGGTGACATTCTCAACACCTGCAACCACAAGGGCTTGTCAGAGTGACCAGGCCATGACCCTAGACCTGAACACATGGGCACACGTGTACCCTCACCACTCTCTGCTTGCCATCAGGTCTTGTTGCTGCCACGACCACCACTCCAGATCACATTCTCAATGCCATGGCCTCCCTGGTCCCGAGAGTCACAAAAGAAGCAATTCTCAGATTCCTGGGGGAATGCCCAAGGAGAATGACAAGGCAAGAGGTATGTGGTTGGCCCCCAATTCCAAAATTTCACAGCACAGGCCTCCCCTCTCCAGCCCCCAACAATGACCTGAATACCCCCGCAAGGCCAAACCTGCCCAGGAAAACCCAGAGATACCATCTCCAGAGCCCTCACACTCCTCCCCACCTGTAGGTGACTGACAATGCAGTAGGGCTCAGAAGGTTCTGGCCACGGCCAACAATCAAGTTGTCAGTAGGTGGGGAAAGTGTGTCTGGCACCTCCTCAGCAACTGTTCTGGGAGCCTGGACTGGGAAGGACAAGGTCTGAGTAGAGATCCTAGGATACCCCCCACCTCACTCTGCCCCACAGGGAGGCCTGGAGAGTTCTTCTCCCCCTTTGAATGGCTCTCAGGGAAAGAGTCAACCTCTCACCCATTGGTGGCAGCAGCAGCAGAACTGAAAGGAGTTGTAGACTGCGAAGGAGGAGGCCTAGCCGGGCTGGGGGTCCTGGGCCATGAGCTGGAATCAGGCCTGAGAGAGAGGATAAAGAGTGGGCCCCAAGCAGGCTGCCCTTGAGGAGCTGGGTGTGGCCCCCTACTCACATGGTAGATGAAAGCAGGACTGCCAGACACAAGGAGCATGCAGGGTTGTGAAGCCACGGTGAGGCTGGGAGCAAAGGGGTCCCCAGAGCCTGGGAACCAAGGGAGGCCATACCCTACTAATGGCAGCCACCAGATGCAGAAAAAAAGGTAGGGAGGGGGTACCAAAAAAACAAGCAGAACTTCTCTATGGGTCCGCCATCCAATGCAGCTGGCGCTAGTGGGGCCAGGGTTCAGACTAACCCACAGAGACAGGAGAGATCTGATTCTCATTCAAATGAGGCTCCCATCCCTAGCCCTGAAAGGCTGCTGGTCTCTAGGAGCCTCTGGGGAATGTGTCCCCCTCCCTGCCAGCCCCAGCCACTGCCTTTCAAGCCGGGCAGACAGGGAAGGACTGGCAGATGGGCGGGGAGCTAGTTTTGTTCCGGGGGCCCAGCCCCCTCTCCAAAGCAGGAAGAGCCTTTAGTGTCTGAAATACACACAGGCCCCTGTTGGGAAGCTTGATAAGGCTGGACCTGGAAACAGAGTGCTTGGGACTCAGGCAGAAAGCACTGCTGATGGGGCAAAGCAGTTGTAGAAACTCTCCTGGCTCAGCTAACACAGTACCCCACTGATCAAAGGAGAAAATTCTGCAGTCAGTGAGGACAGACTCAGTGGCCGAACAACCCAGAGCCCTGGCCTCTGACTCAACCCCAAACCCTTGCCACCAACTGGGGAAGTCGAGGCTGGAAGGACAGGCAGAGGTACTTTAGCTAATTTATGCCTGGCCCTGCCCCAGACAAGCTCAGGTAAAGCCCCAAGATTTCAGCCAGAGCAGGCTAGGAGACAAGGCCAGGCTGTCTGAATGGCCCCTGGGGAGCAGTACCAAAAACCCCCCTTCCCTGGCCTAGAAACCTGCTGGCTGCACGGTTCCCCACAGAGCCACCTACTGTCCTCTTGCATAGGGCCTACCTGGATAACAAACCAGTGCAGCCCGATGGGGAGGTGTGCCACCTCCGAGTGGCTCTGCCCCTGTCCTCAGGGGCTGCTTCTCACACATCGACAGAGGCCAGCACCTCCAGAGAAGCCTGAGAGCTCCTCTTCCCACTCACACTGATGACCTGTCTCAGGCTACCAGGACCCCCTTTGGCAGCCCTGTTCCTGGGGCCACTCTTCCTATATGCTCAAGCTGGCCCACCAGCAGCTACAAACGCAAAAAAGACCATGAAGGGTGGGCAGGGAGACCGGAAGGTGGAAAGGTATAAAACGTGATAGATGGAACAGTGGAGGTACAACTTGAAGAGTAACAAATCACAGTGCATCGCGCCATGAGAACACCCCTCCCGCCCACCCATACCACCCCATATCCTCCAGTCTCTGAAAGGAGAATGGTGGCTCTCAGGGCCCTGGAGAGGCACCTGGAGTCCTTGGGGTTATAGAATCCATGGGCATTGCACACTGTGCCACTGGCCACACAGACAACTGGGCTCAGTTTCCCCAAACATTGCTATGCGAAGGAATCAGGGTGCTGAGTATGGCAGCAATGGCTGGAGCTGTATTACAGGGGACAGGTTCACACGGAGGATCCGTTGAGCCCGCTGCCGCACCTCATCGTCCGAGGACCGCCTGTCCACCTTGATGGCCCGGAATTTCAGCAGCTTTGCTGTTCCAGGCCCTAGCCACGCCTTAGGGGATCGGGGCCCAAGTCGTGTTCTTTTCTGGGGAGGAAGATCCTTTGCCTCCTCAGCCCTTTTCCTCTTCTGCCCCACAGTCTCAGGGTGGCTTTTTGGGCCCCTCCTCGCAGTCCTGGCCTGAACAGACCCTTTTGGCCTGCCCCTGCTCCTGGACTGGGTCCGAGCCACCTTGGCCTTGGCCCGCACTGCCTTGGCCTTGGCCCGCACTGCCTTGGCCTTGGCCCGCACTGCCTTGGCTTTGGCCTTGATCTGTGCTGCCTTGGCCTTGGCCCTGATCCGTGCCGCCTTGGCCCTGGCCCTGATCTGTGCTGCCTTGGCTTTTGCTCGAGCCTTGGCAGCTTTGGCCTGTGTTCGAGCCACCTTGGCCTGGGCAGCTTTGGCCAGTGTTCGAGCTGCCTTGGCCTGGGATGTTTTGGTGCCCAGGGCAGAGCCACCTTTCATTCGTAGGCCACTGAGGGACCCAGTGGCTTTGTAGGTCTTGTTCCGGGGTGTAGTGCCTTGTTGGGGTCTGGCCCTGGGGCCTCTGTAAGTCAGACACTTAGGGCCCTTGCCTGTGGCTTTTCTGGGAGCTTTGGCCCGACAGTTCCCCTGCCTCTTCTCTGGACCTTTGCGCAGCTTCAGGGGAGAGTCTGCAAGTGAGAGCTGCAGTGACTGTGTCTTGTGCTTGGCACCCAAGCAGGGCATGGGAGTCTTTAGTGGAACCAGGGCCTCAAGGACAACAGAGAGCCGCATGGCAGGGTAGACACCTGGATAGAGGTGGGCGGGGAAGCCCACTGCTGCACCCCGGGCACGGCTGGCACTTGACTGCTTCAGGGAGCTCAGCAGCAGGTTGGTGGTAGCATGCTTGGCAAGGGCTGGTGAGGATGCTTTGGCCAGCCTTCCAGATAGTGGCATAGGGAGCAGCGTGGCCCGGCCTGCAGGCAGCCGCATGGCAGTTCGGGGAGCACTGGCTGGAGGTGATGTGGCAGCTGGGGTGGGGGCACGGGCTTGCAGCTTCGTCTGGCTTGGGGGGTTGGCTGTGCATGAACTATAGCCATAGACATCACCGCTGCGCAGGATGGTGGGTTGGAAGCCATCATCCCGCAGGCCCTGCAGGAAGGCTACAAGCTGGGCCTCTGTGGCACTGAGATCCTGGCTCATGGGGTTAAAGACAAGCAGCGCCTCCTCCAGGGCCTTCTTCCCTGCCGTGGAGATCCGCGACCAGGAGTGCACAGCTTTCTCCTCCACATGCTGCACCACGCTCATGGCATTAGGCACTGCAGATCTGCCTGGGTATCCACAAACCAGCGCTCGGCACCTCCAAGACAAGAGGAAAAGAATCAATAAGAACGGCACCGAGGGGCGCCTGGCTGGCTCAGTTGGTGGAGCATGCGTCTCTTGATCTTGGGGTCGTGAGTTCAAGCCCCACGTTGGGTGTAGAGATTATTTAGAAAAAATGATAATACTTCGGATATATTGCATTAAAGAAAATATATCATTGGGGCGCCTGGGTGGCTCAGATGGTTAAGCGTCTGCCTTCAGCTCAGGTCATGATCCCAGGGTCCTGGGATCGAGCCCCACAACAGGCTTCTGGCTCAGTGGGGAGCCTGCTTCTCCCTCTCCCTCTCTCCCTGCTCATGCTCTCTCTCTCTGTGTGTGTCTCAAATGAATAAATAAAAATCTTTAAAAAGAAAAAAAAAATATATCATTACGTTAAAAACAAAAACAAAAACAAAAAAATGGCACTGAGATAAGGGGCAAGGCAGGTAAATAAGTCCATCAGGGCCTGCACTCTCCATGATTAACAACCATCGATACAAAGGGCCTGGCCAGAGTGAGCCACTGCTTGGAGCAAAACCCTGGTCTCCTGAACTACCATGGTGTCAGGGTGAGGACTGGGGTGGCAGGTGGCACCCACATGGGTCAGAGGCAGTTTCTTCAAGATAAATGTCCAGAAGCTCATGAGAGCCATCCAACCTGCTGTTGGGTCCCTGGAAAGATTTGGGCTTGGTTGGCCCATTTTAATTAAATTCTCCATTTTCTGAGGCCAGAAACCTGGTATTAGACTCAACCCTGGGAACGCAGGTATGTCTGCAAGGAGCCCTATATAGAAGGCAAGACAGAGACCATCAAAGTTCTCGGGAGTGCACACTGGCACCCAGCTCAGCTTGCCACTGAGTCAGAGAAGGATTCCTAGGAGAGGCAACACCTAGACGGGACATGACTGATGAATAGGAAGGACCAGATGGAAATGGAGCAAAAAAGGGAACAGCCTATGCAATGACTTGGAAATGAGAAACAGTAAGGCACATTTAATGTGTGTGACTGGAGTCTGTGGTCAGGGCTGGGAGGTCTAGATGGAAAAACAGCTAAGAGCAGGACAACATGAGCCTTGAAGTCATGCCCATCTCTCTCTGTTCCTCCAGCTGCTGTTGTTCAGGTGCTCAGGGGTGAACCTCCCTGCCTACCAGAAGTTTTGCTTTTGGAGTACCCAGACAGGCTGAGAGGTCTGATCCTGGCGCTGAAACCACGGAGACTAACCCCAAAGCAAGAGTCAGACTCTCCAACAGAAACTAAGAAGGTAAGTAGCAGGTACTCAAGACACATGTCTTGGCAATCAGGCAGCCTGGGGGCCAGGCAGCCAGACCAAGAGCCCAAGGTCTGACAGCCAAAGGCTCCAACAGGATGATTAATAAGGTGGACACTAGAAATCTGAGCTGTCCTAACTAGGGTCTGGAGGGCTGCAGACCTCAGTACAGCCCAGATGGAGCTGTCTGGGAACACCCAACCTGTCCCAGGCTTCTTCATGAAGAAGCCATAGGCTGTCAGTCAGGACTAATGTCTTAACGCCCAACCCAACACTGAGGGCTCCCAGAGGGAGCTCCCCAGCTGTACCGGAGCATTAAAAGATCAGCTGGGATCAGGCAGGTCCCCGGGGCCAGGAGGCGCGTCTGTGCAGCTTCTTCCTACCGCCCTAATGGAGCAGAGGAAGTTTTCAGAATCCCCTGGAGGAAGTGCCCTGGGGCTCTTTGTTTGGAAACATTCTTGGATCCTCAGGTGTCTCGGGCACTTCCTCTCTCCAGAGGCCATTCTCCAAGCACAATCCTTGCACATGACTTCAGTTCTTTTATTTTTTTTTTCCAGGGGGTGTAGTTCCCAGGACTGTGAACTGTTGAATAGGGAGGGGCCTGTTTCCCCGCAGGCACAGATACTGGGGGTGAACTGGGGGCTCTTCCGCCCAGGTCGGTCTAGACTCTTGGGAGGGGTCTTCTGGGCTTTCCAAGAGGCTCCGGAAACAGAGGCTGCAGTCTGGCCCCCGACTTCCCTTCACACGTGCCCCCGGGGCCGACAGGGAAGTTGATGAAAGACAGGGAACGGGAGAGGCCTCATCCAAGGGGGACCGGGTTGGGGGCCGATCAGGGCCATTGGCCTGGGAGTCCGTGTCCCTGGGGCCTGAGCCGCGGATAGGAGCAGGGATCTTGGAGGCAGCGAAACGCGAGGGGCGGGCGGGGCGAGCCCGACCGGGTCGCGCAGCCCCAGGGTGGGGTCGCTGGGCAAGGGGTAGAGGGGTGGGGGGAGTCTTGGCCAGGCCGGTGGAGGGCGCGGGTCTCGAAAGAGCCGGCCGCCCGGCCCATCCGCCCCGTCGCCTCGCGGACGGCCCCTCCGCGGCGCGGCTAGGCCCATGGCCCCAACCTACCGGCGCCGCCGCGGGGACCCAGGACGCGCCTCTGCGCCGCCTCCGCTGCTCCAACATGGCCGCCCGCTGCGCACCGGAAGCGCGCCGCACTTCCGCTTCCGGGACCTGGCCCGCCCTAGTGACCCTTGACCCCCCGAGACCCCGTTTCCCCCAAAGTCTGGGGGCAGGGCAGGTGGGTACCAAGGAAGGCTTCCTGGAGGAGGTGGCCGCAGGGAACGCTCTAAATCCATCTGGACCTGTGCAGGAGTCTGAGGAACAGTGGTGCTCTCAGACATGTCCCAGAGAGGACTGCACAGGAGCCCTCCTAGGACTGGATTAAGGCCTAACTGACACCCCCTCTGAGGGACCTGGTGGTGCAGCGACATCTGGGAGGGATTCCCTGCAAGTTCCAAGCCATCCTCCAAGCTCTGGTCCTCCCACAGCCACGGACAAGGCCTGCCTCTGTCCCAAGCTCCTGACCAGAAGGAAAGAGGAATGCCCCATTGCCTGCCTGAGAGTGTTGCAGGGGTGTCTCCTCAAGGGCAGCAGGCCCTCCTCTCTTCCCAAGAATGAGGCCCACATGTGGGATGAAAGGCTGACGTGCACACACATGCTGCACACAACCCCAAAGCTGGGCATGTCCTATCTGAGAGTCCTAGCATACCAGTGTACTATGCCTAGCATACCATGTGCATGGGTGTGGTGGGAGAACCCTTGCCCAGCCTCAGCCCCCTCAATGTCAGGAAGTCCTGCCTCCAGTCTCTTCTGTGCAGAATCCTTGTCCTCTTGCCTAGGAGACTGGGACCTCAGTCTTGCTACCTGGACCCTGGGGTCAGCAGAGGGCTGGTGGTTATAGAGCCCACTGCCCAAGCAGCACCAGATGAGAGGACACAGGTTGAAATTAACCCTTGGAGTCTAAGAGGTCAGACTCTAACCAAAGGCCCCTCTTAGGGTCCCTCCACCCCAAGTCCAGGTTGGGAGCCAGCATGGAAGCTCTGGTTTTTGCATTTCAGTCAGAGCCTGAACTAGGAGGCAGAAATATTGCCACAACACTTGGACCCTGATATGTACAATGGTGCCATATTTGGTAGCTGGGGGTAGGTGAAAGCCTGTGGGCAGTCACAAGAGGGTGGGTGGATGCTTCATTTAGGGACTGGCTAATAGCTCTTCTCCCTCCCCATATGACCCCAGGATCCTCAAACTTGCTCTACATTGCCTACTGATACAGAAGGGTCTAGGCACCCCTAAAGAGAAACACCCAACCCACCCTAGGCCTCATCTGGTAACTCTTGAGCTTCCCAGGGCCTCAGCACTGACAGTGAGGTCCTCATGCCTTCAAGCATAGCCAAGGTGTCCAACAGTAAAATGCAAACTCTCCCGTTCCTTTGGGGTTAGTGCTTCTAACCCCTCATCCTGTTAGAAAGAAGGGAAGTGTGGAGTCCCAAGGGCCAGGGTATCCTGGTGCAATCAGGAAGTCCCACCTTAGTATGCCCAGTCCCCAACTGTGGGTGAGTCCTGTCTCTGTCCCATCCATGGTTGAGGATTAGCTGCTACTCTCAGGACCAATCTCGCCTCACCTTCTGCACAAGTTGTCTTCCATAGCTTCTCCAAATCCAGCAGTGTTGGCCTCCTGTGTTTAGGTGGTGCCAGGACTGTGTAAACAGAAGCCAGTCCCATGAAGAGTCAGAGTCCAGCCTCCAGGGATGGCATGGATTTAGGTGTGTCCTGAAAAGGGGAATCCCTCTCTGGTGATGTCCAGCCCAGAGTTCAGTGCAAAATAGAGGACCAGGTAGGGAAGGTCCATCCCCAGGCTGTATCCCTTGCAGACATTAGAACTGGGGGGATAGTAGGGGTTAGGGGTCAGGGTCATGGGTACCTAGCATCCTGAGGGGAAGCTGAGCCTTCTGCCTCTTGGTGCTCAGTATGTCCCAGATGGAACTCTGGGAGCATTCATCAGAGCAAAGAGTGACTTGACCTCGATTTTGGTGGATGCTGACCCTGTAGGTGTAACTGGGATTGGAAAGGATGAGGTTGGTAGAGACCACAGGGTCATCCCAGGATCCAGCCCTTGCTCTCCATTTGGCATCTTTTACAGCCCTGAGTAATGGGCCCTAGACCCATTTCCACCTGACCAGAGAGATCTGGTGGACATCTAGTTGTGAGTGATGCCAGTGGGCCTGGGAGGGCTCACCCCAGGAGGGAGTCTGTGTGCCAAGGAGAAAAGCCAGGGCTGGATCTTGAGGAGCTACTTCCTGGGGAGAAGAGGAAGCAGGGCCTTCAAAAGACTCTGAGAAGCAGGATGAGTTGGAGCACAGGTGCCAATTTCACAAGAAATGAAACTTTGAAGATGTCAGCAAGATTTCAGTTGTGACAAAGACCGTAGGGACCCATAGTATTAGCTATATGGTGTTCCATAGTGACTTTGGCAAGAGCAATTTTGGGGGAGCAATTTTGTTCTGCTCACTGCTGGACATAAGGTAGCAGATATCAAGGTGACTGGAGGAGAGGAAGGGGAAATGGAGGGACTGGGGGTCCTGGGAGGTATCTCAAGGTAGGAGGCTTTTAAGTGCTTAATTGCCGGAAAGGGAAGAGTGGGAAATGTAAGGGGTTTTGCAGAGCAATGTGAACACCCTGTGGAGGAAGGTTCCCTTAAGTGAAGAGCATGTTAGGAGCAGAGTGGAGAGGATGGAAGCCTTCTAGCTAGGTTCTGTAACTGGCCTTGGTACCACCATTTCCGTAGAGACCTTCCAGCTCCAATTGCCAGCCTGTAAAAGGGGCTGGAGACTCTCTCTGGTCATGAAAAGGCTCTGCCCACACTCAGGGTTGGCTTCAGAATTTAGGCAAGCCAAGGAGTTAATGCCCCCAAGCAGCTCTTAACCCACAACTGATGGAGATTTGAGAATGAATTCCTCAAGCAACCTTTGCTCTGGGAGGGACCCCAGCAAGATTTGGTCCCAGTTGCCCGCAGTGGTAACTTGCTTGATGACACAGCCTTTATTGGCTGCTTTCTCTTTTTGCCACTCCTCTGCTGGTGCTTCCTGGCCTCACCTCCCACATTAACTGTATGTACTGATATCTTTGTCTCCAGATGTGCTTCTTGGGCGTTGAGACACACACCGTCCATGAAAGAGGGACAAGATAGTAGCAAGGATTTCTTCTAGGTGACCACCAACCTGCACAAATGGTCCCGCAGCTCACAGACTTAGCCAATACTCTGAATGCCCAGAAGATAGGCTGGGCCAGGGCCTGGGTCTGAAATAGATAGGCCTCTGTCACACCAACTTGCTCTCATCTGATCCCAGAGTTGGCTACAGGCAGGCCCAGGACCCTGGATATGAACTGTCACAAAATGTCTTGGGTCCCATAGTAGCCCAGGCCTCAGGGCCTGCAGAGTGACCTGCCTGGGAGGTCCCCTGGCCTCTGACACTTGAAGCTCATCCCTTGCTCAGAGCTACCCTCCCGGCAAGAACTTCCCCCACCCAGGCCTGTGGAAGGGCCTGTCAGGCACTGAGGGCTGCACCTCCATCCCCTGCTAGCCTCGATGTCCACCATAAGACCTATTCTGCGCCTTGCTGTGTGCCTGGGGAAGTGCCACCCAGCCACCACCCCTATCAGAGGCCCAGGCCACGCCCCAAGTGGCCTCCAGGGGGCGCCGCCGCGAAGCCTGTCTTAGGGCTCCTCCGAGCTCAGTGCCGGTGGGCGGGCGCGGGCCTCTCAAGCCTGCTGGTTCTGCTGGCCCGCCCCCCGCCCCCCGCCCCCCTAACCCCGCGGGTGCTCCCAGGCTGGGTCCCGCTCAGAGCGGTCCCCCACCATACACGTGTTGTGCTGCTCACTGCTGCCTCAGTTCTCCCCCAGCCCAAGGTCGGACCCTAAATCCTGGGCAGGCCCAGCGTCCACATGTCCAGCTGTCTGTTTACCGATTTGCCTGTGACTATGGGTCGACGCGCCCTGCTCTGGCCACGGCAGGTGCAGGGTTAAGGCGGGGGGGAGAGTTTCCCGAGTCGGGAGGGGGGACGAGGGGCGGACCCGGTCCAGCCCCGCCCCTCGCCGAGCCAAGCCGGAGCCCCGCCGGAGCCCCGTCGGAGCCTGGCCTCAGCCCCAGCCAGAGCCGGCACGGAGCCGGAACGGCGGACCCCGCGCCCCGGCAGCGCCGGAGCCCCGGCCGGTGAGTCCCGCAGGAGCCGCGCTCAGGGGAAGTTTGGGGCGCGGGGCGCAGAGCCCCAAGCGCGCTCGCCTGGACCCGCCCCCCGCCTCCCGCGAGCTGGAAGTTTGGGGCCAGGAGGCCATCACGCCAAGGGTCCCAGGAGCGTGGCCCCCGCGGGAAAGGAGAGGCTGAGGAACTTGGGGATCTGCTCTGAGGGGACTCGGAGGTACAGCTGCTCATTCCTACTGGAAACGCCCTGGACTGTGGGAATCTAGAGTCCTAATGCTCATGGGATCCCCAAATCATCCCCCTCCCTACTTCTGGACACCAAGGAGACTGGCCTCTAGGAACCTGGCATGGGCAAACCCCTAAGAGTAGACCTGAAGGGGGAATGTGGGACCCTGGCGTCCAGCTCCTCCCCTCCCAGTCCCAAACGCCCTGATCTTGGCCTTTTGCTGGTGGGAATGGATGATCTCTATGGAATGGCCCCCAAAAGGGTTGTAAGTATACCTTGGAGTCGGATCCCTGGCTGTCCAGGGCACACTGGAAGGCAGTAAGGGGAGGGTACAGTAGGACTCTATTCATGCAGAGCCCCAGAATGAGGCTTGTCAAGAGGAAGAGAAGGGGGCCAGGGTGGAGTGTCCTATCCTAGTCAACTTACCTCCCACCTCGACCTAGATTTGAAGGGGGAGGGGAGGAGGTTGGGTGTTCTTAGGTGAGGGCAGGGGGTGGGGAGAGAATCCCTCATGCCCCATAGGAAGGGGGGAAGTTGCCTGAGTTTCTGGGAATCTGCCCTCTTTCCCCCCCAGGAGGGCCTCGCCTCTACAGTGGTGTGCGAGCCAGTAGGGGTAGGTCCTCCTTGTGCCTTTCCCGCCAGTGATTTTGGGCCAGTCCTGCCCTCAGCTACACACTGCTCAACTGTACCCTCAGGGACAAGTCAGTGGCCCTGACCCTTTGTTTTCCCTCTCTCCTCTAGGTGAAGGCGAGGTCCCTGAACTGGTCAGACACTCCCTGTGGCCCTGAGTCAAGATGAGGCCCCATCATGCCCCTCAGTGAGCCCTGCAGCCTGAGCAGATAGTATGGCCTGTCACAGGAGGTGAACACCATGGCTACAGGCGGTGGCCGGGCCTTTGCTTGGCAGGTGTTCCCACCCATGCCCACCTGCCGCGTGTATGGCACAGTGGCATACCAGGATGGGCACCTGCTAGTGTTGGGGGGCTGTGGCCGGGCTGGACTGCCCCTGGACACTGCCGAGACACTGGACATGGCCTCGCATACATGGCTTGCACTGGCGCCCCTGCCCACTGCCCGGGCTGGTGCAGCTGCTGTGGTGTTGGGCAAGCAGGTGCTAGTGGTGGGCGGTGTGGATGAGGGCCAGAGCCCTGTAGCTGCCGTGGAGGCCTTCCTGGCTGACGAGGGCCGCTGGGAGCGTCGGGCCACCCTCCCTCAGGCAGCCATGGGGGTTGCAACTGTGGAGAGAGGTGAGTGGCCTTAAGGGAGTCCCTCAGGCGCCCCAACGCCCTCTATTCTTTTCTGACTTGGTCTCTTACCCTCAGAGATTGGACAAGAGCTGTAAATTTTGTCTGAGTGCCCTGGACACAGCCTTGAATCTTGTAAAGACCCTCTCCTACCTAGGTCTGAGCTGAGCTAGCAGCAGCCTTCACTGCCCTTTCCTGCTGTGAAGTGGGAGGCAGAGCCCAGACTGGCCCCCAGCATGATGGGAGGCCCCAACGACCTCCCTGCCCATTCCTCTTCTCTAAGAGACTAGGAGGGGTAGCCCAATGACTGTCAGGGTTATAAATAGTCTAGGGGACGGGGAGGGGAGCAGGGCCTTGGCTCAGAGCCCAGTAAGTGCTTAGATTCCCTCCCCCCCTCTTCCTCCCATATACCCGTTTACCAGGGAGCCGGAGATGGGAAGGCCAAGCTGGCCTGGGGATAGTTGCCATGGAAGCCCTCGGCTGACTGACCCATCTCCCTAAGGCCTCCAGACATGCCCCCAGCCGACCTGGAGGGTGTAACAGGGCCAGAACCTCCTCTAATGAAAGGGTGGGATACAGAGGGGCTGGCAGCTCTTCTGGGCAGAAGGCTTGTGGCCAGCACCTCTACCCTACAGGCCTAAGTCCCTCTCCTAGCCCCGAGCTGATCCCCAGAGATCCCTCCCCAGTCTGAGTTCTATGCTTAGCAGATCCCCATATGCCCCTCCCTGGCTGAAACCATCCTCCACCCTCCTTCCCCTAGAGGAGCCCCCACCTTGTGGCCTCCAGGTCTGACCACCGGTCCTGCTTAGATGCCAGACTTGGTTGCCATAGCATCTCCAGGGAGACAGAGATGGATTATAATTAGATCATCTGCCTCCTGCTCTTCACTTGGAGGGGCCCTGGCCAGAGCAGGAATCCTAGCTCTCCCAGACCCCACTCAAGGAAGGAAAGAGGGTTTCTCTGCTGCTTGGGAGGGGTACTACAAACATGTGGGTCCCCAGCCACCCCCAGGCCTGACCAGGGCAGCTGTCAGGGTAAGGTGCCCTGGCCAGGCTGAGGTGCACTCTGAATTGCTCTTTTCTACGCAGATGGTATGGTGTATGCTCTGGGGGGAATGGGCCCAGACACGGCTCCCCAGGCCCAAGTTCGGGTATATGAGCCCCGGCGGGACTGCTGGCTTTCGCTACCCTCCATGCCCACACCCTGCTACGGGGCTTCTACCTTCCTGCATGGGAACAAGATCTATGTCCTGGGTAAGGGCCTGGGGGATGTGGGAAAGGGGCTCGAAGTGCAGAAGCACCTATCCCCATAGGTTGGCTGGGATCAGGTTTAGCCTGAGATGGCAGGACAAGAGAAGCTTTGAGTGAGCCAGGCTTGCTTGGAGGTTCTGACCTTTGGTGGCCCTCTTGGGCCAGAAAACCAAACCCCAGTGCCTGAGGATCTGCAGGGTAGGTGATCCATGCTCTGGTGTGCACACAGCTGGGTATGGGGGGGCTAGGGTGGGCAGTGGTAAAGGCTTAGCAACCTGGTGAAGGAGGAGCCTACTAGGCCTCCCAGGCTCCTTCCCAGGTACCCCAATTCCATTGGCAGGGGGCCGCCAGGGAAAGCTCCCAGTGACTGCTTTTGAGGCCTTTGATCTGGAGGCCTGTACCTGGACCCGGCACCCAAGCCTGCCCAGCCGCCGGGCCTTTGCTGGCTGTGCCATGGCGGAAGGCAACGTCTTTAGCCTGGGTGGCCTGCAGCAGCCCGGGCCCCACAATTTCTACTCCCGCCCACACTTTGTCAACACTGTGGAGATGTTCGACCTGGAACACGGTGAGCAATGGCTACCTGGGCTGTTCTCCCACTTTCCATGGGATGGAGGGGCACAGTATATGTTGTGGGGCTGGATCTGACCTCCCCTTTCCTGCAGGGTCCTGGACCAAGCTGCCCCGCAGCCTGCGCATGAGGGATAAGAGGGCCGACTTTGTGGTTGGCTCCCTTGGGGGCCACATCATGGCCATTGGGGGCCTTGGTGAGTATCTGTGGGGCTAGAGATAGGTGGTGAGCCCAAGACAGGAAGGAGGAAGCCCAAGCATGAGCACTACCTCCTGCCCTGCTTCACACACTCCAGGGATCAGGGCTTTGTGAGCTTCCCTTTCCCAGTCTGTGAAACAGACAGGGTGTAGTCTGCATAGCCTAACTCTTGGGGTGTCCCTCAGCACCTGATTGATGGCTCTGTACCAGTAGCGGCCTAGGAGACAGAAACAGGACAAGTGACCACTGAATGAATGGACAAGTAGAAATCTAAAGAAATGAACGAATGATGAATGGGGGCTATGAGTAGCAAGGCACTGGTAGCCCATCTTGGGGTGATGCCTGCTGGGCCATCTCGGGGCTCAGCAAGCAAAAGAGCAGGGGCCCTTGCAGCCGGTGCCCTTTACAACTTCCGTCTCCTTCCTGCAGGCAACCAGCCTTGCCCTCTGGGCTCTGTGGAGGGCTTCAGCCTTGCACGGCGGCGCTGGGAGGCCCTGCCCACCATGCCCACAGCCCGCTGCTCCTGTTCTAGTCTGCAGGCTGGGCCCCGGCTGTTTGTCATTGGGGGTGTGGCCCAGGGTCCCAGCCAAGCTGTGGAGGCGCTGTGTCTGCGTGATGGGGTCTGAATGCCCGATGGGATGTGTCAGCTGGGGCAGCGCATGCCAGAGGCACAGGTCTGTGGCTCCTTTTGCTGCTAAAGAAGCTCACTGTGGCTCTGTGGGATGAGGGAGGCACAGGGTCAGGGACTTGAGACAAATGTCTCAAAGGGTGAGGGGACTTTGTCTTTAGTGCAGGACACATATGCTTATACCCACCTTTATCCCCATTCATTCATGGACCATGCCTAGCTCCACACTTGCTCTGGAACTACTGGGCCCTCTGTCCAACTGGGAAGTGGGAAGATGGGAGAGCTGGCCTCATGCCCCACAGGATTAGTGCCTACCTGGAGTTGACCAGGCTCACCCCAATAGCTGTTCCTGAAAAATCCTAGCTGTCAGCCACCTTGAAGGCCTCTGTGGCCCCAGGAGAGTTCAGACAGGTCAGAGGACACAGAGGGAGTGGAGGAGTGGATGTAGGAACCTCCAGAGGACCAGAGGAATATTGGCTTTGGGCCCTTTACACTGTTGACTGTGTGATCTTGAGCAAGTCATTTCACCTCTCTGTGCCTCAGCATCCTCATCTGTAAATGGGGATCTCTGAAACCTTCCTGCCCTACCTACCTCACAGGGCTGTTGTGAGGACCCAGGAAGTTCAGATGTGAAAGTAAAAGTGCTGCTAAAATCCGGTGTATGGCCCTCGGTGTGGACTCCTGTGTTGCCCCTGCAGCCCCTTGCCCTCCTTCAGGGGCCTTGATTCTCCCAGGGAGGAGGGTCCAGAGTAGCCTTTTGGATCTGGCTTCTGCCCCCAAAGTGTTCTGGTGTCTTAGCCCCACCTAAGCCTTAGTTTCTCTTTTGGTGACATAGGATGACTGCTGCCCTCCACTGTCCTGGGTGTTAGAGGGCACTCACAAGACAGCCAGAGAAGAGCTCAGAAAACTACAGCAAAGCACCACAGGGTCAGGATGACCTCCAGGTCCACGTTGCGCAGGATATCCTCAAAGTCTCTGCTCACCTCCATAGGGAGGGGTGGTCCAGTGGGGGCTGTGGCCAGGGCAGGCTCCCCCTTTCCCAGCTTAGGCAGAACCATGTTGCTTCCCACCAGACCCCTAGAGACATAGTAGCCTCCCAGAGAAATCAAAGCTGCCAGCCCTTGCCTCCTCCTCCAGTCTTTGCTGCCCACGGACCCCACTTTCCCTGCAGCCACATGAATGCAAGGGGCTCACAGCTGGGTTTACTGCAAGAATGGATCTGGGGTCCCAGAACTGATCTGCTGTAACCATGGTGACCCTCCTGGACCCTTAGCCTCCTGCAGGGTTCTCGCTCAGAGGCAGGGTTCTCGCTCAGAGGCAGGGTTCCCAGGGTAGCACCTCCCCTGCCCAGCACACAGGTGCCATGGGCCTTACTGCTCTCCAGCTTCTAAGAGCCCTTGGGCTGCAAACACAGACAGGCCGCTGTGTCAGCTGTCCTTGTTTAATGCTCTGGACCAATTTAGACACTCCGAGACCCCGTCATGAAGGTAATGCTGCAGCAGCTTGGGTCTTGGGATCCCTGGGAGGTCAGGCAGTGTGTTGGTGACTGGTCCCATGTTGTTGCTGCCACAGTGGCCACCCCGGGATGGCTGGCAGAAGTTCTGCTGGTAGGTGGTGCTGGTACGGGGAGGCTCGATCTGCACAAAGTGGATAAGGCGCTGGGGGAGGTCACTGAGTCCGGGGCCTGACCGGAAATTGGCCTGGTAGGAGGATTCAAGGGGCCGCTGCTTGCCCAACTCCAGCTCATGGGGTGCCCAGCGCAGGAAGGTGTGCCGCTGCCATAGGCGCTCCAGGTCTTTCCGCCTTCCGATTCCCTGCAGCAGGCAGTAGGGGCCCTCCTCAACGGTGTGGGCCCTTGGCCCATAGTCCTGGCACCAAGCACCCCTCGGCCCCTCCTCAACCCAAGCCTACTTGGTGATTCCTGGCTCCCCTGGCCTGTACCCCAGCCTCTTTGGCCTGCCTCCCCAGCCATGCCTTCCATTCCAGGATGAAACCTCCAGAAAGTCAGTGGCCCCTAGGATATTTGCACATTGTCAGGCAAGCTAGTGGATGAAACCAAAGCAGAGGTACCTTTGTTTGGGGAATGAGCTGTTTCCCAGACAAGAGAGGTTGTCAGGAGCCCTCCCTCCCCTCAGTGTCTTATCCCCTCCACACTACCTCAACTTCAACCTAGGCTGGGGCCCTGCCCGCTCTCCTTCCTTTGTCCAGTACTCACTTTGTCGAAAGAAGTACGGTTGTCATGCTTGGAGAACAAGTGTTGCTGTGCTGGCTCCTTTAAAGACAGTGAGAAAGAAGGTGAATGGGGAAAATGATGCTCACCTGCCCTTAAGATGTTACCTCAGGACCCATAATGGAGGGAGCTGCCAGGAGCCACTACCCCTAAGCTGCTAAACTTGCCACAATCCTGAAAGGGCAGTTAGAAATTAAAGCAATGCCTCACTCCTAGGACATCTCATGCTGGTATTTGCCTCCAAAGCCGAGGTCTCTAGGGCTGCTGATTGAGGAAGGGGCTGAGGCATCTTCTAAGGCATCCTGCCACCAGAAGGGCAGTGGTTCAAGTTTCATGTCAGGCCCTTTAACTCTTAGATTGCCCAGGACCAGGCTTCAATTCTCTCGTCCCCTCTGTCCACACTTAATCTTTCATCAGTAACCCAAGTTCTTGGCCCTAAGTACCACCTGGAAACTGCCATTTCTCTTTCTAGCTTGAGCTCTTTCCTGAACTCCAGACTCAATAGCCAACAGGCTATTCCATATCCCCTTGTAAATGTCTTACAGGCATCTCCAAACACAGTGTTTTGACTGAGCTCTGGATCATTCCCCAACCCCACCCCTCCGCAGCCTTCCCCAGGTCAGGTCATGGTAGCTAGATCCTGCCAAACACCTTGGAGTCCCCTTGATGCTCTTCTTTCACATCCTATATCCAAAGTGTCAGGAAGTCCTGTTGATTATTCCTTCAGTATGTACCCAAGATTGAACCATTCCTCAGTATGTCCACTGCTTTCCCTGATCCAAGAGGCACCTTCTTCTCTTGCTTGAATAGTTGCAAGAGCTTCCTACCTGGTGTCCCTGCTTCCAAGCTTTCCCCTCCAGTTTATTGTCCTCTTAGCAGGCAGAATAATTCTTCTGATATGAAGATCAGATCATCTCCCTTGTTTGCTGAAAATCCACAACAGTTCCTCATGTTTGTAAAAGCCAAAGTCATCATAGTGGTCCATGAGACCCACACAATATTGATCTCTCCATTACCTGCAACCGCACTGGCATCCTTACTGCTCATGAAACACACCAGCTATTTCCACTTTGGACCTTTGTACCACCTGTGCCTTCTGTCTGGGACTCTTCCTGTAGCTGGCCATAGGACTCCCTCTCACTTCCCTCTTGGGAGGACTTCTTTGAGCACTAACACCAGCAGTGTGTCACCCCAACTCTGCATTTTCCACTTTCTGGCATACTAGGTGACTACGTAGTATGATGTTGCCTAATGTTTCTGATGAGAATATAAGCTCCTTGTGGGCAAATGTTATTGTCTGTCTTGCTCCCATCTGTAACTCCAACACTGAGCCCGATGCTTGGGCAAATACATGTTTGCTGTTTAATTAATGAACAAGGTTTAGAAAGCCCCCAGGGCATTTGCTTTGGCCCAGTTGGAGCCAGAGAACCATGCCCTATCCCCAGGCAGAGAAAGACCACCCCAGGCCCCCAGACCTCAATAGGAATCTGTCCTAAGACCATCCACCTTGCCTTTGTGCCTGGTCTCTGGCCCTGGAGTTCCCTGTCCCCAGCCATTCAGCTTCTCCTGCTGCAGACCTGAATGAAGTGTCTGGTCTGATGAGTTCAGCTTGGCTGGGTTGGGGTATGAGCAATGGCTGACAGCAGGTTCCTAGATAAAAGGCTGGAGCTAGCTCCATCCCAGATCCCTGAACCAGAATCTTCTGTGGTATGTGTCTTTAACAAGCTCCCTTATCAGGGGCACCTGGGTGGCTCAGATGGTTAAGCGTCTGCCTTCGGCTCAGGTCACGATCACAGGGTCCTGGGATCGAGTCCCACATCAGGCTCCTGGCTTAGCGAGGAGCCTGCTTCTCCCTCTGCCTCTCTCCCTGCTCATGCTTTCTCTCTCTCTCTCTGTATCTGTGTCTCAAATGAATAAATAAAATCTTTAAAAAACAAACAAACAAACAAAAAAAAACAAGCTCCCTTATCAGGACCTCCTGCCCTACACAGCTGGTGTTGGTTTCCAAATAGAATGAAAGCTCCATGAAGGTGGGAAGCCAGGCAGCCTTACCTTTCATTCCTCATAAAGCAAACTGACATGACAGGGATTAAAAACCCAGGGCCCTTTTAGAAAAAAACAGGAAAAAATCTTCAGTATTTAGAACTAGGCAAAGAGTTCTTTGACTTGATACCAAAAGCAAGAGCAATAAAGGAAAAAATTGATAAATTGGACGTCATCAAAAAATTTTTAAAGTTTTGCTCTGTGAAAATTTGTGTAAAGAAGATGAAAAGACAAGCTACAGACTGGGAGAAAATATTTGTAAACCAAATATCCAATAAAGGAATAATATCTAGAATATATAAAGAATTCTTACAACTCAACAGTAAAATAACAATCCAATTAGAAAAAGGGCAAATGTCAGATGTGTATCGACAGATGAATGGATAAAGAAAATGTGGTATATATATATATACAATGGAATATCACACAACCATCGAAAAATGAAATCTTGCCATTTGCAATGATGTGGATGGAACTAGAGGGTATTATGCTAAGCAAAATAAGTCAATCAGAGAAAGACAATTATATGATCTCACTGATATGTGGAATTTAAGAAACAAGGGAAAGGATCATAGGGGAAGAGAAGAAAAAATGAAACAAGACAAAACCAGAGAGGGAGACAAATCATAAGAGACTCTTAATCTTAGGAAACAAACCGAGGGTTGCTGGAGGGGAGGGGGGTAGGAGGATGGGGTAAGTGGGTGATGGACATTGGGGAGGGTACGTGTTGTAATGAGCACTGGGTATTATATAAGACTGATGAATCACAGACCTGTACCATTGAAACAAATAATACATTATATGTTAATTAATTGAATTTAAATTAAAAAAAAGAAAATGGGCAAACAACATGAAGCCATTTCACTGAAGAGGATATACAGATGGCAAATAACACATGAAAAAATGTTCACCATCATTAAACATTAGTGAAATACAAATTAAAATCACAATGAGATATCATGACGTATTTATCAGAATTGGCTAAAATAAAACAGAGACAATACCAAATGTTGTTGAGAATGCAGAAAAACTGGATCATTCATACATTGCTGGTGGGAATGTAAAATTGTACAGTCACTCTAGAAAACTTGGCAGTTTCTTTTAAAAACTAAACATACAACCACCATATAATCCAGCAATTGCACTCCTAGGCATTTAATCCAAAGAAATGAAAAGTTATGTTCACCCAAAAACCTGTACCAGTTTTATTTATAAGAACCAAAAACTGGAATCAGCCCAGATATTTTTATTTTTTTTATTTTTTATTTATTTATTTATTTTTTAAAGATTTTATTTATTTATTTGAGAGAGAGAGAGAATGACAGAGAGCACATGAGAGGGGGGAGGGTCAGAGGGAGAAGCAGACTCCCTGCTGAGCAGGGAGCCCGATGCGGGACTCGATCCCGGGACTCCAGGATCATGACCTGAGCCGAAGGCAGTCGCTCAACCAACTGAGCCACCCAGGCGCCCAGCCCAGATATTTTTAAAAGGTGAATGGTTACAAGCTGTTTATACATGCCATAGAATACTACTCAGTAATGAAGAGGAATGAACCATGAACAACTTGGATGAATCTCTGGGAAATTATGCTGAGCAAGAAAAACCAATCTCCAAATATTGTGTGCCATATCATTCCATTTATATAACATTATTGAAATGACAAAATTTTAGAAAGGGAGAAGAGGCTGGTGGTTGCCAGGGATTAGGGACAGAAGAAGGGTGGAGGAACAGGAGGCTGGTGGGTGTGATCATAAAAGGGCACTACTAGGGGTACTTGCCACGTTGGCCAGTATCTTAATGAAAGAGGTGATAAAATTTTATAGATCTTAATATACACAAATGAGTATAAGTAAAATAGGAAATCTGAGATAGGTAGGTTGTGTTAATGTCAATGTCCTGGTTGCAGTATTATACTATAGTTTTGCAAAATGTTATCATTGATAACATTGGGGAAAACTGGGAAAAGTATAGAAGGGATCTCTATTATTTCTCACAACAGGTTATGAGTTTACAGTTATTTCAATAAGAATTTCAATTAAAAAAACCCTGGGAGTATGCAGCAAGTTCCAATTGACTCCCAAATTTCGTCTTCATCTCTATCCTTGGCTAAAGAATTGTACACAGCCCTGGAATGTGGATGCCTCTGTTGTTGGAGGCAGCTCTGACTCTGAAAACTCACTATATATGTATTTTTGCCTTTTGATTTTTTTATTACTCCAAAAAGCTTCAATAAGAAAAATTTAGCTTTCAGGCGCCTGGGTGGCTCAGTTGGTTAAGCGACTGCCTTTGGCTCGGGTCATGATCCTGGAGTCCCGGAATCGAGTCCCGCATTGGGCTCCCTGCTCAGCGGGGAGTCTGCTTCTCCCTCTGACCCTCCCCGCTCTCGTGCTCTCTCTATCTCATTCTCTCTCTCAAATAAATAAATAAAATCTTAAAAAAAAAAAAAAAAGAAAAATTTAACTTTCTGACTCTGTGCTTGTGCCTTCAACACTTTCACAGTGTTTTTTTGCTCCTCAGTAAGGAAAGCACACTTGATCCGGTCATAGACACACTTAACATATAGGGAACCACTACAGGCCCTGCTGACGTGTTGTTTGTTTGTTTGTTCTAGACAACCTCATAAGAACTTTAGGTCTTACAACACAAACTTCTTGAAGTCAGCCTGGTCACATGCCCTTTGTGGACTGTGGTGCTTTCCCAACTTTGTTGGTATAAAGGTACACAATTCTATTACCAAGGGTTCAGGACAGCCTAGTTTTGTTAGAAGCTGTATTGCAGGACAGCCTATGATGGTATGTCAGATTCCGGATCATTCTGAATGCCTCTAGACACCATCCCCGGAAGAGTGAAACTCACTATTCTAACGGTGGCAGGATAATCTATTGACTTCCATTGACTCAAGTTTTGTTCTCACAATAATGGGACCCTGGTAAGAAGTGCAGTCATTTCCTTCCACCCAGGCAGTTCTGAGTATTCTTATCCCTGGAGAGGATTTCACCTGCATCTTTGTTTCTAGGGATCCTTTTCCATTGAGGTAGTAAAACCCATGATCTCTGAGCAGGTGAGCTTGGGCTGGGGTTCCAGCTGAAGAAACCTTGGAGGAAAGGTAGATTTCCTGGGAGGGGGCAGTAGTTGCATGTGGGAGGGCTAAGGGCCCTGGTGGAGGCTGGGCATTCTGCAGTCAGTAGGATGCTGAGTAAGGAGCCCCTGTGACAGACTGAGGCATGGCAGGGGTGGGACAGGGAGGAATACAACAATCATGGCACCACCAGTGAAGGACTTACTCCAAACCATGAGTCCCTGGGACTCTTGTCTAACCTTAAGAACAAACAGGACCAGTACTACATGTCCCAGGAGTCAAGCAGGTGATGGCTAGAAATAAGTTAATCTGGTCTAGAAGAGAAAAAGAAAAAGAAGAAAAGAAAATTTTCTTGCATCTGAATGACACAGACAAAATTCTACCTGCCCCAAACTAAAGAAAAGTGGTGTCACATCTTGAAAAGTTTTTCAACAATAATAGCTGCAAGCAGTTGGTTGAAACCTGGTATCTCTTAGCTAATAGGAAAATAAAATGTGCACCTTCCCCGAACAGTCCCACTTATTAAAAGAGATTTAGACATAGAATGAGCCACCAGACTTGGCATTTATACAATCTGAGCCCAAGACACATAGATCATGCTGTTTGGGGATGCTGGTATTGCTAGTAAATGCTTTGTGTAGCAAGTCTTCAGTTAAAACATGTCCCAAAACATGTTCCCTACTTCTGTTTCTGGGGGACAGATTGAGAGGATGTTCCAGTCTTTAGGATGACAGCTGCCCCTGGGCTCCTACAAACACCCAGCAGAAAGTCCCCAGTTTGCCTCTGTCCCTGCACTACCCAGGTCCCATTATTCTCAAGGGGGAGGTGGCTCCAGATAAGCGGTCTGGAGCTGCATTTGGGCCTGGCTCTTTTAGTAGGCAGTGCCAGGCAGCCCTTCCAACTGAGAATGCTAAGGAAATTCAGGCTCCATAGCATGGCGGCCTCCAAGACCCTGTTCTTGGCCTGGGAAAGCAAGTCACGGAGAATTCAGATGGCAGGTCAAGTAGGATCTGGCTAGAGGCTTGGAAGCAAGAAGCTGCAGTGGGCAGAGCATGTTCCAGACACTCCTCCAGGTCCCCTTCCATGTTCTCCACCCTGCTGTTGCCCAGGGGGCTGATCTGAGTGCATTTCTCACCAGCCTGCTTTCCTTCTGGCCACTGAAAAGCCCTGGGAAGAGATGGAGGGAAGGAAGGAGAGGTCTCTTCTCTTAACTCCCTCCCAGACTAGCCCCCACCTGTCTGTCTCTCCACCCAAGATCACCACTCCTCTCAGGGTAGTTCTCTCCACACCACCCTCCCCTTCTGGGTTCTATGAGCCATACTTTCCCCTGTCCCTTTGGGCCCAATGGTACTGACCACTTGGTTGTTACCAACCTGTGCTACCACCTTTACCTGAGGCCTTCACATCTACTCCTTTGCATGTACACTCTGTTGAGTTCTCCTACTTTGAGTGAGCTTTTTACAGTTGGGACCCCAGCTGATGATCAGTGCCCCCTCCTTGTTTCCAGGCCTAGAAGCCGTAGAGGGTCTGGGCCTTGCATCTCTCTCTCTCCTGTTCTCTGGAAGCCTTTTCCAGCCACTTCTGCCATCACTCCCTTCTAGTCCTCCTTGGCTACGCATGTGAGTGGGTACCCAGCCACTTTATATGCTGCTTCCCTCACCAGAGGAGGCCTCCTGGGCCCCTGAACTACAAGGCTGACTGTGGACTAGACCATGGGCTTTCATGACATCAAGGAATTTGAGCTTGAGAGCAGTTGTTGGCAAAACTCAAGGCTTACTTTCTGGGTTCTGGAGGGTCTCGCCCCATGACCACCTACTCAAACTGGGCCCTGACCCTCCCTCTACCGAGAAGGAACATTGAGCAAGACTGTCCAGCTTGGTACTAGCTCTTCTCCACCCTTTCTATAGGTGGAGATAAGGAAATATGCTATTTCAGGGAAGAGTGGCCTCATGAATGTTCTGGGGATAAGCTGGCCTCAGGTCTCAGTCCAGCAGTGGTAGGTCTGGGGATGATGCTTTTGGGGTCTGAGAGAAACAGAAACTGGCCCAGCCACCCCAGCTGCCCCCAGAGCTGCCTCGTACCTGACATCGCTGCAGGAACACTGCTGGAGGCTGGGGCTTGGCTGCAAGGCGGTATTCTTGAGCACTTTCACTCTTGAATTGGCCTCTGTAGTGCCCATAGAAGCCAGTGTTGTGCTATAATAAGGCAGGCATGAGGGTGAATCTCTCCCAAACACTTATCCTGAGTCTCAGACCTCAGGGTTCCCAGACCGGAAGCCTCTCCTGGGAGCTACTGACAGAATAAAAAGAATCTGAGGAGAGGGATACCCATCTGCCATCCATCATTAGAACAGTCGGCCTCAGGACGCCTGGGTGGCTCAGTCAGTTAAGCATCTGCCTTCGACTCGGGTCATGATCCCAGGGTCCTGGGATCGAGTCCTGCATCAGGCTCCTTACTCAGCGGGGAGCCTGCTTCTCCCTCTGCCTGCTGCTCCCCCTGCTTGTGTGCTCTCTCTCTGACAAATAAAATCTTAAAAAAAAAAAGAACAGTTGGCCTCAGCTGTGCTGGCCCACCTGGGAGGGCTATGTGTGTGTAGGGAAAGGGCACCTTTTTTTTTCCTTTCCCTTTTTTCCTTTCTTCCATCCTTCCCTTCTTTCTTTCTTTTTTTTTTTTTAAAGATTTTATTTATTTATTTGAGAGAGAGAGAATGAGAGAGAGCACATGAGAGGGGGGAGGGTCAGAGGGAGAAGCAGACTCCCTGCCGAGCAGGGAGCCCGATGCGGGACTCAATCCAGGGACTCCAGGATCACGACCTGAGCCGAAGGCAGTCGCTTAACCAACTGAGCCACCCAGGCGCCCTTCCTTCCCTTCTTTCTTTCATAAGATCCTAGTATAAGCCAGGGAGGCAACGGTGAAAGGACAGAAATATCCTGGTCCTTGAGAACCTTCCTTCTGGTGAGGGAGTCAGACACAGCAAATAGGGTCAGGGAAGAAATAACCTGATGACTAGATCCAGAGTGACAGGGAACGGGGATAGCCCCTCCTGACAATGAAGGTGGGACCTGAACATGAGGAGTCAGCCGTGTGAGGAACAGGAGAAGAGCATTCTATGTGATGGGAACTGAAAGAGCAAAGGTTCCAAGGCCAGAAAGAGAGAAATGTGCTGGAAGGATGAAATAGAACAAAAATCCTCATGACTAAAGGATTTTGAGCAAACTAGTCAGGTAAGGTCAGGGAAGGGCAGGGCTCACACTAGTTTAAGAATATGGATTCTCGGGGCACCTGGGTGGCTCAGTCGGTTAAGCGTCTGCCTTAGGCTCAGGTCATGATCCCAGGGTCCTGGGATTAAGCCCCACATCAGACTCCCTGCTCAATGGGAAGCCTGCTTCTCCCTCTCCCTCTGCCATCCACTTCCCTGGCTTGTACTCTCTGTCAAATAAATAAATAAAATCTTTGGAAAAAAAAAAAGAATATGGATTCTCTTCAAAGAGCAAAGGGAGACTTTCCAGCAGGGGAAGGGACCAGACAGTTTTTGAGTTGGGGTAGTTCAGAGCACTGAGCAGTTTTGAGAACAGGGCCACTGACTGGTGATATGATCCTTCCCTGGGGATTGAATGGATCCATGTTGGCATCTATTGACAAAGTCACGAGCACCTATTTGCCACAAACCCTGCTATTCTGGGGCAAGAAGGGCACCCTCTGAAACTGGAGCACCTAAGCAAGGGATAAGCTTTTCAAAAGAAGTACTTTACCAACAGTGATAGCTTCTGGAGAGAATTTCAGAGACAGGGACTGGCAAAAGACATAAATGAGCATTTATCAGAGGTCTAAGAAGGAGCTATTCTGTGTTGATATCATTACGTGGATGCCCTGTGGACAACAACCATGTCTAGCCAGGGAACTCCTAGAGCCCACCTCTTTGTCCTGAGAACTCCCTGGAAAGGATGGGTGTGTCTGGTCCTCCATGATCATAGCCTTGAGCAGAAACAAGCTGACCCAAGTTTGGCCTCTGGCCATCACAGCAGGTTCCTGTACACGACTGAAAAGCCCTTTATCTTTTCATCCCACTGAGGGTTTGGGTTGCCCAACTTGTCTGTCCATCTTTCTATTATCTGTTGAACTTGCTCTCTATTCAGTTTAGTTCAATATTATTTACTGGGCAGCCTTTACTGCATCCCAGGCATTGGACTGGGCATGGGATATACAGTGGAAAACAGTCTTTGCCCTCAAGATGTTCCCAGTATAGAGAGCAGTCAAATTCCAGAAGTCTGGGGGGACCAAGCAAAGAACTGGGAATAAATGGGGTGGCTAGAAGATTAGGAGGTTCAGCTGGTTAGCATGAGACCAGGACATATGGGAAAGGACATGGCATCAGAAAGACTAGGTAGGTTCCAGGGGTAACCTTAGAATGGCAGGGAAGTTCAGGGTCCTCCACCAGCCTGGATGCTGGATGAAATCCTTCTTGCTAAATTTACTCTCATGATTCATTCAAATTTCAGGTACTACCCCGGGGCCAGGAGCCAAGATTAATTGTAAAGTGCACTCTTACCCAGGAGCCTACTAAAGCACTTTGCATCTTTCCAGGAAGGAAGTAGAAAAGGTAAACTTTCCTTTTGTCTTTTTGAGGCTATGTCTGAGGAAAGAGAATCTCAGCTTCTTGTTGCTTAGTGACAAAGGGAGGTTGTGACTGCACAATGCTGCTGAGATTGTTGAGACAGTGCCCAGCCAGCTACCCCTTTGTGCTTCCTGCTTGTTTTCACTTCTTTATGAAAGAAATCTGCCCCTCAGCATTAACAGCCTAGAAAGAGTCCTTACATATAGAAACAGCCTAGATAGAGTCCATGCATATAGAAACATATACTCCACAGTAGAGTGTGATGAACTCATAGCCAATGAAATATCAAAGAACATTTTAAAGGTGAATCCTGCATTTTAATATTGTGTAACCATATTGCCAGGAACATAAATTTAGAAAACATTCCACAGAGTCAGAAGAAATGTTAAAAGGCTGATGGTTCTTCGGATAAAATTGCTGCTTCAGAATAAGGTTCTGCCAACTTTTCTTTTAGGAGTCTGTGGCACCTGAGAACACTGGGCAGGTGACTATTACCAGGGACCCAGTAAAGAAAGAGAGCATAACAGAGGAGCAAAAGAAGGAGTGTGAAAATATTTGACATTGTGTTTCCATTGCAAGCTACCCTTCTGCAGATTATTGTCTTTCTCTCTCATTTGTAACACAGGGACATGAACAGTTCACCCCTTTCACTAACCAAAAGGAGCTGGCAATCAGCCTCTAAAAATAGAGTTTTTTAAGTTTAACAGCAGAAAACATTCAGACCCTGCTGGTGTCACCGATACAACCCTACTAGCCAGGAAACCCACCCTACTATAGTTAACCCTGAAGACCCACTCTCACATGTATTCACAGGTACAAAAAGTTTCATTGCAGCATCTGCATAGGGGAAAAACTGTAAGCAGCTGAATGTTTTACCAATAGGGCAATAAGAAAGATACTTTAATCTACAAATATATATCTTAAAAATGGTGAGTCGAAAAGTCAAATTGTAGAAAAATGCATAAAGTATACCATTTATAAAATGATATAACCATGCAAAACAATGCTATATATTATTTATGGATGCAAACATATGAACTAAAAGTATAAAACATACATAGAAATGATAAGCATCAAATTCAGGATAGAAGTCATCTGGGGAATGTATCAGGGAAGGCAGAGTGGAGCTTCAACTCTATCTGTAATGTTTTTATTTTTCAAAGCTTTATTTAGGTGTAACTAACACAATAAACTGCACATATTAAGTGTACAATTTGACACATTTTGACCTATGTATACATGTATGAAACATAGCCACAATCAAGGTAGTAAACGTATCCATCACCCCCAACTTTCCTTCTGCCCATTGGTAATCCTCCTCTATGGCACTCATTGGTCTCAAGCAATCACTGGTTGACTGTTGCCATAGATTACTTTGCATTTTCTAGAATTTTATATAAATAGAATCATTCAATATGTATTCTTTGTGTCTGACTTCTTCCATGCAGCATAATTATCTTGTGTTTTATCCATGTCATGGTGCCTATCAATCACTCATTCCTTTTTATGGCTTAGTAGTTTTTCACTGTATGGATGTGCAAAACTCTGCATATATATACATATATGTATACGTATATATTTTTAATAGAATTTTTAGAGCAACTTTAGGTTCACAGCAAACTTGAGTGGAAGGTACAGAGATTTCTCATATACCTCCTGCCCCACATGTGTATAACCTCTCCTATTACCAATATCTCCCAACAGAATAGCACATTTTTTATAATTGCTGAACCTAAAGTGACAGATCATTATCCCCCAAAGTCCATAGTTTACTTTAGAGTTCACTCTTGCAGTTGTATATTCTATGGGTTTGGACAAATGTATACTGCAGTTACATGTATGCACCATTAAACTATCATACAGAATAGTTTCACTGCCTTAAAAATCCTCTGTGCTCCACCTATACATCCCTCCCTCCCCCAATCCATGGCAACCACTGATCTTTTTTTTTTTTTTTAAAGATTTTATTTATTTATTTGACAGAGAGATAGACAGAAGAGCACAAGCAGAGGGAGTGGCAGAGGGAGAGGGAGAAGCAGGCTCTGCACTGAGCAGGGAACCCGATGCGGGACTCGATCCCAGGACCCTGAGATCATGACCTGAGCCGAAGGCAGATGCTTAACCTTATCTGAGCCACCCAGGCGCCCAACCACTGATCTTTTTACTATCTCCATAATTTTGCCTTTTCCACAATGTCATATTGGAATCCTACAGTATACAGCCTTTGCAGATTGGCTCCTTTCACTTAGTAAAATATATTGAAGTTTCCTCTATGTCTTTTCCTAGCTTGATAGCTCAGTTCTTTTTAGTGCTTAAGATTCCATTGTCTGGATTACCACAGCTTATTTATTCATTCACTTACTGAAAATGACTTCTTGGTTGCTTTTAAGATTTTGCAATTATGAAATAAAGCTGCTATAAATATCCATGTGCAGGTTTTTGCGTGGACATAAGTTTTCAAGTCCTTTGGGTAAATACCAAAGAGCATGAATGCTGGATCGTTTAATAAGAGTATGTTTAGCGGGGGACCTGGTTGGCTCAGTCGGTTAAGCATCTGCCTTCGGCTCAGGTCATGATCCCAGGGTCCTGGGATCGAGTCCCGCATTACTCAGCAGGGGGCCTGCTTCTTCCTTTGTCTCCTGCTCCCCCTGGTTGTGCTTTCTCTCTCTCTCTCTCTCTGACAAATAAATTAATAAAATCTTTTCCAAAAAAGAGTATGTTTAGTTTTCTAAGAAACTGCCAAACCATCTTCCAAGGTGGCTGTACCATTTAGCATTCCCATTAGCGATGAATGAGAGTTCCTATTGCTCTACATCCTCACTTGCATATGTGTTATCAGTGTTCTGGATTTTGGCCATTCTGATTGGTGTGTAGTGGTAGCTCATTGTTGTGTTGTTTGAATTTTCATTTCCCTAATAACTTACAATGTTGAGCATCTTTTCATATGCTTATTTGCTATCTGTAGATATTTTTTGGTGCAATGTGTTAAACTCTGTGTTGGCTTATTTATTTATAGAAATGTGGGGAGAGGGGCAGAGGGAGAGAGAATCTTAGACAGGTTCCAAGTCCACTGCAGAGCTCGACACAGGGCTTGATCTTACAACCCTGAGAACATGACCCGAGCCAAAATCAAGAGTAGGTCACTTAGCCAACTGAGCCACCCAGGCGCTCCTGGCCCATTTTTAAATCAGGTGGTATTCTTATTGTTGAGCTCTAAGGGTTCTTTATATATTTTGTTTCTTTATCAGATGTCTTGAATCCATACACTAATCAGGTTTTTGTCCCCACTACACCACAGTCAAGATCACCAATAATTAATTCTCACTCTTCTTTTTCCTTGACCTATCAGCAGCATTTGACATTGATAAAGCAGGCAGTTAGTTAGACTTGAGCTGGAGGCAAAGGTTGTGATAAATAGGTGACACATTAGAAGCCTGAGGGCACAACCTCCTAACTTTGTGGCTTTTAACCTCCTGGTCTTACTGCTTTCTTTCTTTTTTTTTTTTTTAAGATTTTATTTATTTATTTGAGAGAGAGAGAGAGCACAAGAGGGGGGAGCGGGAGAGGGAGAAGCAGACTCCCTGCCGAGCAGGGAGCCTGATGCGGGACTCGATCCCGGGACTCCAGGATCATGACCTGAGCCGAAGGCAGTCGCTTAACCAACTGAGCCACCCAGGCGCCCCTGGTCTTACTGCTTTCAAAACCCAGGGGCTGACAGAGCAACAGCCTCAGATGCAGAACATGCGCTCTCCTCTTCAACCTCTGCCCCAGGGTGACCCCCTAGGTTCATTATATTTGCATTGTGGTTTTGAGCCCCCATGGGACAAGATGGTCATGACAGTTGCAGCAAGAACCTTGTAGGGCCCAAAACTCCCTCTCCTAACCAGGAGGAGGGGTCCCTTAGATGACTGGAAACAACCTCAGTCGGAGACCTCCTTACCATGACCCATAAACTTTGCAAACATAAAAAGACACCCCTAACCCCAGTACAGTTCCCATCTCTGGGCCTGCCCACTCTCCCATGTTAAACTTGATAAACTGCTTTGTGCTTGCTACTTTCTTTCTGGCTGCCTTTATTCAAATGGGGAGGCTCATGTAAGTCTTTTGTGGGGAATCCAAGAACTGAGACCTCCATTCACACCTCCATTCTCCCACCAGTAACAACATAACTGGTCTCCTCCTCTTCTTTTTTTTTTTTTTTTTTTAAAGATTTTTTTTTTTATTTATTTATTTGAGAGAGAGAGAATGAGAAACAGAGAGCATGAGAGGGAGGAGGGTCAGAGGGAGAAGCAGACTCCCTGCCGAGCAGGGAGCCCGATGCGGGACTCGATCCCGGGACTCCAGGATCATGACCTGAGCCGAAGGCAGTCGCTTAACCAACTGAGCCACCCAGGCGCCCTCCTCCTCTTCTTTAAAGGGTGGTCCAGGAGGCTTCCACAGCACCTCACTCTCTTGGGTGTCCCTCCTCTGTCCCTGACCACACCTGCTTGGGGTCCTTTGCTGCTTTTTCCTTATCTAGGCCTCTAAAGTTGTGTGTCCTGGGGCTCAATACAATCTGTTTTTCTATCCGTATTCTTTCATTGGTGATTTGTTTCATGGCTTTAAAAGCCATCTATAACTATCAGAGGCAGAGTTACACAGACCCCTCCTCCCTACAACCCTCTGCCCCTGCCCACCCTGCCCTCATTTTGTCTCAGTATCTAGCAGGCCAGGTTCCCTGGACTATTTCTTGCCTTCTTCTCCCCACCAGGCTGCCAGTTCTGTGTCCCCTTTTGACCACAGCGCCTCTCCTTCCAGCGGCTCTCTCTACCCAGCTCGTTAGGACCTCTTGGGCCCCAGCCGGGCCCTAGCCCCTGGGCACTCAGTCCACTCCACATACGGCAGGGTGGGTCAGGTAACTCCTGAGCGGGTCTGCATTGGTGAGGGGATGCTGCGTGGGGTGTGGGTGGCAGCAGGGGCGTGACTGTGGAGGTGCGCGGGTACATCTTGCGAGGTACACGTGGGCTTGGCCAATGAACCTGCTGGTAAAAAAAAAAAAAAAAGCCGTTAGGACCGTTAGAACCGTTAGAACCGTTAGAACCGTTAGAGCCGTTAGTCTTGAGCCGCAGAGGGGGCGGGCCCAGGGGCGGGGCTTAACCCTCATTGGTGAGATCGGGCCGGGGGGCGGGATCACGCATGCTCAGGCAACCTCGGCGGAACTGTCCTTGAGGCGAGATCAGAGACGCCCCAGGTGGGGCGCGCGCCGGCCCTCAGAGGTTGAGGCGGGAGGGGTTTGGTCAGAGACGGCAGGGAGGGGAGGGTGGGGTGCAGGTGGGGGGTTGGGGAGCCATATGGGGCTTTACGTATAGGTTCGGGATTTCCGGGGACCTTGAGGAATTTCTTAGGACGCTGGCTTGTCCACTTGATCCTTGTCCGGGAGTTCTGGCCATTCATTCTTTCTCTGTGACGAAAGACCACTCTGGGTCTTCAGGGAGACTTTACCTTCTGTGCTTATCCTTGGAGAGCTGTTTACGTCAGATTCGCGGGGTTCCACAGCCTCTCACCCCGAGTCGGGGATTAGGAGACGCAAGGAAGAGAATTGGCTCCGAAAGTCAGGGTGAACAGGAATCCAGGGAAACCGACTGGGATTTACCTTTATTATTATGCAGTATCCCTTGGAAGCCTCTGGAAAGGACATTGAAATGATTTAGTCTAGGAGTCCAGAACATGTCTCCTGGTTGAAAAGTGATGAAGATGAGGGGATGGCTGCATGAGGTTGAGGCGGGCCTCCTGAAGGCCCGTGGGGCCACAAAGTCTGAGGGACCAAACTGTTTTCTTCTGCGACCGAGTGGAGGAGCCAGAGGGGCACGTAGAGGACCTCACACTGTGGCTTCAGGATTCTCAGTGTCGAAGACGGGGTCAGATGGGGGTGAGGGGTGCTCTATGAGACCCGTAGGGTATTCTCTTCAGCCCACTTGTTCCTCCCCTACCTACCTACCACCTTGCCAGGGCCCTTCCTATGGAGACAGTCGCATTCCTTGCATGCACTTAAACCTTTCCTCTGGCTTTCTTTTTTTATATTTATTTATTTGGTGGGGGGGGGCAGAGGGAGAAAATCCCCAGACTCCCCACTGAGCGCGGAGACTGCGGGACTCTATCCTAGGACCCATGAGATCACCACTAAAGCCGAAACCAAGAGTCCCACACTCAACAACTGAGCCACCCAGGCACCCCTAAACCTTTCCTCTGCTTTTATGCTTCTTCTAATAGGACTGGGGGATGAGAGGGGGGGAGAACCCTGCCCTTGAAAGTTTGTAATGTGTGCATTTCAGTTTTCATTTACCTAGTGTCCTACCTAAGAATGACTACCTCTTCATTACTAGTATACTAGCATCTACAAGGACAGGTTTAGGCAGATGGGATTTTTGCCCTCTGGGAATTTAAAAGACTATATAGGTAGCACAGTGATGGGTAAGTGCACAGAGAACAGATAAACCTGAGGCTGAGCACATCAAGCCCCATGGGGTCCTTAGACATAGTCAAGGGTGCAGCCATGGAATTTTTTCAACCACATTTATGAAACCTCTTAAGAGTAAGTTAGGTTTGGAACCCCCAATGTAGTCATTCTAAACCCCAAGCCATATACTGCGTAAATTATTCTCCTCTCTCAGCATAAACAGAAATGGAAGATGATAGAGGATGTATCATCTAGATGTAGTAATAATGGTCTTAAATAATGGTCTTGTAGTGATGTGTATAAAATTGTCTAGATTCTAAATCTAGACTCTAGAAGGAGGAATTTTCACAAGTGTGGATGGAAGAAAAAACAGATTATCAAAGAAATAAGTAAACGTAAGAGTCAGGAATCCTATATTTACTTCAATTCTTCCCCTTTATTAAAATATATAATAAGTCGGGGTGCCTAGGTGGCTCAGTCATTAAGTGTCTGCCTTCGGCTCAGGTCATGATCCCGGGGTCCTGGGATCGAGCCCTGCATCGGGCTCCCTGCTCGGCTGGAAGCCTGCTTCTCCCTCCTCTATTCCCTCTGCTTGTGTTCCCTCTCTCGCTGTCTCTCTCTCTGTCAAATAAATAAATAAAATCTTAAAAAATAATAAAATAAAATAAAATAAAATATGTAATAAGTCTCTGGTGATCTAGGGATTTGAAATGTAATAATTGAAAGCAAATCATATATATTTTTCAATTTGTGGATACTTGGAAAGTTTTGCTCTCTTGTCCGAATTTAGTTCTCATTTTTTAAAAGATTTATTTATTTATTTGAGAGAGAGAACAAGCAGAGGGGGAGTAGCAGAGGGAGAAGGAGAAGCAGACTTCTGCTGAGCAGGGGACTGTAAGCAGGGCTGGATCCCAGGACCCTGAGATCATGACCTGAGCCGAAGGCAAGATGCTTAACTGACTGAGCCATCCAGGCGCCCCTAGTTCTCATTTTTAAAAAAAAACTCATTTAACAGTAAATATTTTCTATTATGTGCCAGGCACAATTTCTAGATTTTGAGGATATAGTAGGGAACAGAACACACAAAAATTCCTATCCTCAAAGAGCTTAACTTTACAGTTAAGTAGTAGGCTTGGGTGTGCATGCTGAAATAAAAACAAGATAAATTAATAAAATATTTAATGTATTAGAATAATGGTATGCTGTGGAGAAAAAGCAAGGGAGAAACAGTAAATAATGAGGTGTTAAAATTTTGAATAATTTGAGAGAACACCTGGAGGTGGTGGAGGTGTTTGGCCTATTATGCTGATATCTGAGGGAAGTGAACCAAGTGGAGGAAACAGTATGGGAAAGGGACCTGAAACTGGTTGTGTGCCCAACAAGGGAGAACAATAGTGAGGAGCCCCGTAAGAGGTGTGGAATGGAGTGTAGATGGGAAAGAAGCAAGGCTAAGGGGAGATTGAAGACACCAAAGATAATCATGGGAACTCTGGCTTGTATTTGAGTAGGGTAGAAGCAGTGGAGAGTTTGATCAAAGGGGTAATATGATCGGACATAAGGTTTGAACTCTGCTTCATAAAGAAGAGTCTATAAAGTTGGGACAAGGGTGAAATCAGGGAGACCAGTTTGGAGGCCATTCCAGTAATCCAAGCTGGTGGCAGTAGAGTAGTGTTGTCAGATTTAGCAAATAAAAATATAGGACACCCAGTTAAATTTGAATTTCAGGTAAACAATATATATATATTTTTTAGTACAAGTGTGTCCCATGCAATATTTGGGAAATTCAAATTTAACTGGGCATCCTATATTTTATCTGGTAAACTTATAGTGGAAGGAATGAGAAGTGGACAGATTCTGGATATGTTTTGAAGGAATTAACCATAGTATTTGCTAACAGATTGGATGTGAGAAGAGAGTCAAAGAGGGCTCTTAGATTTTGGCCCAAGCAACTAGAAAGATGGAGTTGCCATTAACTAGAATAGGAAGACTATAGGTGGAGAATGGGGGAGAGATGATGATCTTGGTTTTGGACATGTTGAGTTTGAGGTGTATATTAGTCACCCAAGTAGAGCTGTTAGGTCAGCAATTGAATATAGGAGTATGAAATTCAGGAGAGGGGTCTGGGCTAGAGGTAACATCTTTGGGAATTGTCAGCTAATACAAGGTATTCACTTATTAACTTTTTATTGTGGAAAATTTCAAACATGTAAAAGTAGAAATCATTGGATGAATGAACTCCAGTGTACCTACCCGTCACCTAGCTTTACCAAATAACCTAGGGGCAGTCTGTACCCCTCTCCAGGTCCCCCAATCTATCTACATTGTTTTAAAGCAAAGCACAAACATTAGATTATTTTAAATATTTACTTATTTTAGAGACAGAGAGAGCACTAGCAGGAGGGGCAGAGGGAGAAGAAGAGAGAATCTCAAGCAGACTCCACGCTGAGTGCAGAGCCTGACTGGAGGCTTGGTCTCCCGACCCATGAGATCATGACCTGTGCTGAAACCCAGAGTCGGATGCTTAACCAACTGAGCCACACAGGCGCCCCTTGCCTTTTATGCTTTAAAAGAATATAGTCATTTAAACTATAGAATTAACCACTCTGGATTTTGCTGATTACATTCCTCTGGTTCCATTTAACCCCTGTATTTTCTGTAAACTGGTCCTTAGATCTAGAAGCTTAACCAGATTAAGTCTCAATATTTTTGGCAAGTATACTTACTTGGTAATGCTTGGCACCTCCTGTTGAACTGCAACAAGGGCTGGTGTCTTTCTTTGTGATGAAAGATCGAGAGGTTTAGGTGTTTTCAGCCTCATCTATTCATTATAAAGTTCCCTATCAGCCTTTCACCTCATGGTTTTAATAGCCATTGATGATCATTGCCTAGATTCATTATTTTCAGGTGATAAACTAATTCTACCATTCATTCCGTGTTTATTAGCTGGAATACCTCTATAAAGAAGAACTTTCTTACCATCTATATGTTGGTTACCTTGAGGTACATCTATTCTAGAAAGGTAAGATAAATGATTGATTCTCTTGTCTATCCTACCAATTTTCAGAATAATAAGTTGGTTGCCTATCCTCCAAAGTGACTGATGAGGGTTTTAAAAAATATAATTATAAATTTAACAGAGGAAACCCCTTTAAGTTAGCTCTTCAGTAGTCTTTAGTCCTGGTAGTCTGATAACTTCCTTGTTCTCTGGGACAACAAGATGTCCCAGACTCATCTTGCACATTTCCTGCCCCAGACCTGGTTCCTTTTAGTGGTGAATGGTATTTCAAGACCAAAAGCTGGATGTGAATTATTGGCTCATATGTCTTGACCATTTTCTATAAGACTTTTATATGAAACAAAATGTTCTATTTATTTAAAGATTTTATTTATTCAGTTTAGAAAGAGAGGGAGCATGAGTGGGGGGTGGGCAGGGAAGAGGGAGAGGGAGAAGGAGGAGCAGACTCCCCACTGATCATGGAGCCGGAGGCAGGGCTCATCCCAGGACCCAGAGATCATGACCTGAGCTGAAGGTAGACACTTAACCATCTGAGGTGCCCCACAAAATGTTCTTTTAAAAAATTTTATGTAGTCAGGGCGTTGGGTGGCTCAGTCAGTTAAGCATCTGGCTATTGATTTCAGCTCAGGTCATGATCTCTCAGACCTGGGATCAAGCCCCACGTCTGGCTCTGTACTCAGTGCAGAGTTGCTTCAGATCCTCTCTCCCTCTCCCTCCCACTCACTCACTCTCAAATAAATAAATCTTTTTAAAAAATTTATGTAGTCAAATTTATCGGTGTTTTATTACTTCTGGATTTTGAATCAAAGTTTTCCCCACATCCAGGCTATAGAGGAATTTATCAGCTTCCCCCCCCCCCCAGTGCTTTTATGGTTTTATTTTTATATGATCTCTGATCCACTTGGATATTTTGTAGTGTATGATGAAAGGACTAGATTCAGTCTTAATCTTTTTTCATATAGCTGTTCTGTTATCCCAACTCTACTTTTTTTAAAAAAAGATTTTATTTAATTATGTGAGAGAGAGCTAGGGGAGGAGAAGAGGGAGAGCGACAAGCAGACTCCTTGCTGAATGCAGAGCCCTACTCAGGGCTTGATACCAGGACCCTGAGATTATGACCTGAGCCGAAACCAAGGGTCAGACAGTTAACTGACTGTGCCACCCAGGCACCCCTCAACTCTACTTTTTTTTAAATTTTATTATTACTATTTTTTAAAGATTTTATTTATTTATATGACAGAGAGAGACAGTGAGAGAGGGAACACAAGCAGGGGGAGTGGGAGAGGGAGAAGCAGGCTTCCTGTGGAGCAAGGAAGCCCGATGCGGGGCTCGATCCCAGGACCCTGGGATCATGTCCTGAGCCGAAGGCAGGCACTTAACGACTGAGCCACCCAGGCGCCCCTCAACTCTACTTAATAAAATGTCTTTCTCGAGGCACCTGGGTGGCTCAGTCGGTTAAGCATCTGCCTTCAGCTCAGGTTATGATCCCAGGGTCCTGGGATCAAGCCCTGCATCGGGCTCCTTGCTCCACGGGAAGCCTGCTTCTCCCTCTTCCACTCTCCCTGCTTGTGTTCCCTCTCTCGCTGTGTCTCTCTCTGTCAAATAATAAAATATTTAAAAATAAATAAAATGTCTTTCTCTCCTCTATATTTGAGATGCTACCTTTATCATATATTCATATACATTTCCACTTTCAATTAGATCTATTGTTATAATCTATTCTACTGGCTTGTCTATCTAAACATGTACTAATATAATGCTGTAAAATTATAGAAGCTTTATAATATGTTTTTAATACCTGGGAGGGCTGGCTTCCCCGCCCCGCCACTCTTTTTTTTTCCTTCTCCTCTTTCCTCTTTTTCTATTTCAGGATTTTCCTGGCTGGTCTTGCTTGTTTTCATTTCCAAATGAGCATTATAATCAGTTTTCTCCCTGTAGAAAAAAAAATATGGTATTTTTATCGGGACATTTCAAAGTTATAAATTAACCTAGATAGATTTAACATCTTTGTGATGTTGATTCTTTCTATCAATGAACATGATGTATCTTTCTCATTATTTGGGAATGGTTTATAGCTTTCTTCACATAGCTTTTGGACATTTCTTGTTAGGTTTTTGCCTAGGTTTTTTTTTTTTTCATCTTAAAGAGATACAGTTGACAAAATTGTAATATATTTAAAGTGTACATCATGATGACTTGACATTGTGAAAGGATCTCCCCCATCTAGTTAATTTACATTCATCACCTCTTATATCACTTGTTTGTTTATATATGTATGTGTGTATTTATTTATTTGGTGAAACCATTTAAGTTCTACTCTCTTAGCAAATTCCAATTATACAATACAATATTATCAACTACACTCACCACATTATTCATTAGGTTCTCAGACCTTATTAATCTTATAGCTAAAGGTTTGTACCCTTTTACCAGTGTCTCCCTATTTCCCCCACCCTCTGGCCTTTGGTAACCACTTTTCTACTCTCTGTTTCTATAAGTTTGACTTTTTTTCTTTTTTTTTTTTTAAGATTCCACATGTATATGAAACCATGCAGTATTTGTCTTCTATGTCTGGCTTATTTCACTTAGCATAATGCCCTTAGGTTCCCTTCACGTTGTCACAAATAGCAGACTTTCTTTCTTTCTCATGGCTGAATAATATTCCAGTGTGTGTGTGTGTGTGTGTGTGTGTGTGTGTGTGTGTGTGTGTTACATTCTTTATCCATTCTTTCATTGAGAAATCCTTAGTTTGTTTCTATACCTTGACTATGTGAGTAATGCTGCAGTCAACATGGAGTACAGATATCTCTTTGACATCCTGTTTTCATTTCCTTTGGATATATACCCAGAAGTAGGATTGCTGGATTATATATGGTAGTTCTATTTTTAATTTCTTGAGTAAACCCCATACTATTTTTTATAGTAGCTGCACCAATTTACATTACCACCAACAATACACAGTTTCCCTCTTTTCCATATCTTCACCAATATTTATCTCTTGTTATTTTGATGATGGCCATCCTGAAAAGTGTGAGATGACATCTCAGTGTGGTTTTGATTTACATTTCCCTGATGAATAGTGATGTTGAGCACCTTTTCATGTACCTTAGGCCATTTGTGTATCTCCTTTGGAAAGATGTCTATTCAGTTCCTCTGCCCATTTATTAATTGGTTTGTTTGAGTTTTTTCCTATGAGTTGTACAAGTCCTTTATATATTTCAGATATTAACCCTTTATCAGATATATGGTTTGCAAATGTTTTCTCCCATTCCACAGGTTGCCTTTTCATTTTGTTGATGGTTTCCTTTGCTGTGTAGAAACTTTTCAGTTTGATGTGGTCTTACTTGTTTATTTTTGCTTTTGTTGTTTTTGCTTTTCATGTCAAGTCCAAAAAATCATTGCCAAGACTGATGTCAAGGAGCTTACCCCCTATGTTTTCCTATAGGAATTTAACTGTTTCAAGTCTTAAACTTAAATTTTTCATCTATTTTGAATTGATTTTGTATGTGATGTAAGACAAGGGTCCAGTTTCATTCTTTGGTATGTGGCTGTCCAGTTTTCCCAGCACTATCAAAGAGACTATCCTTTCCCTATTGTATATTCTTGGCTCCTTTGTCATAAATTAATCAACCATATATGCATGGGTTAATTTCTGGGCTCTCTTTTCTATTCCATTGATATATGTGTCAAGTTGTTTGTTTTATTATTGAGTTTTTTTTTTTTTTAAGATTTTATCTGTTTACTTGACAGAGAGAGATAGTGAGAGCAGGAACACAAGCAGGGGGAGTGGGAGAGAGAGAAGCAGGCTTCCCGCGGAGCAGGGAGCTCGATGTGGGGCTCGATCCCAGGACCCTGGGATCATGACCTGAGCCAAAGGCAGACGCTTAATGACTGAGCCACCCAGGCGCCCCTATTATTGAGTTTTAAGAGTTCTTTGTATATTTGGGACACCTGGCTGACTTGGTCAGTGGAGCATGTGACTCCTAATCTCAGGGTCATGAGTTCGAGCCTCATGTTGGGTGTAGAGATTACTTAAAAAAATAAGTAATTTTTTTTTAAAGTGTTCTTTGTATATTTTCGTTATTTTGGATACCTTTTTCAGATGTCTTTTGCAAATATTTTCTCCCAGTATGTGGCTTGTCTTTTCACTTTCTTGACCATGTTTTTACAGAGCAGAAGTCTTTAATTTTAGGGAAGTCCAGCTTATTAATTCTTTCATTCATGGATCATGTCTTTGGTATTGTATTTACAAAGTCTTTGGCAAATGTGGGGGTCATCTAGATTTTCTCCTATTCTATTTTCTAAGAGTTTTTTTTTTATAGCTTTGTATTTTACATTTAGGTCTATGATCCATTTTGAGTTAATTTTTTATGAAAGGTATAAGGTCTGTGTCTAAATTTTCTTTGCATGTGGATATCCAGATGTTTCAGCACAATTTGTTTAAAAGACTATGTTTTCTTCATTTTATTGACTTTGCTCCCTTGTCAAAGATCAGTTGACTGTAGTTGAGTGAGTCTATTTCTGGGCACTCTATTCTGTTCCATTGATCTATTAGTCTTTTCCTTTGCCAATACCACACTATTTTGATTAGTGTAGCTTTATAGTAAATCTTGAAGTTGGGTAGTGTCAGTCCTCTGACTTTGTTCTTCTCCTTCAATATTGTGTTGTCTATTCTGGATCTTTTGCCTCTCCATATAAACTTTAGAATCAGTTTGTCAATATCCACAAAATAACTTCCTCAAATTTTTATTGAGATTGCATTGAATATAGAGATCAAGTTGGAAAAAACTGACATCTTGACAATATTGAGTCTTCTTATCCATGAACATGAATATCTCTCCACTTATTTAGTTCTTTTTTGATATCTTTCATCATAATTTTGTGTTTTTCTTCATATAGATCTTATACATATTTTGTTAGATTTATACTTAAGTATTTTAGGGGTACTAATATAAATGGTATTGTGTTTTTAATTTCAAATTCCATTTGTTCATTGCTGGTATATAGGAAGGTGATTAACTTTTGTGTATTAATCTTTATCTTGCAACACTGGTATAATTGTTTGTTCCAGGAGTTTATTTGTCACTTCTTTTGGATTTCTCCATAGAAACTTATGTGGTCTTGAACAAAGACAGTTTTATTTCTTCTTTTCCAATCTGTATACCTTTTATTTCCTTTTATTGTTTTATTTCATTAGTTAGAACTTCTAGTACAATGTTGTATTGAGAGAAGAGGGGGAATCCTTGCCTTGTTCCTGATCTGAAGAGGGAAAACTTTTAGTTTCTCATCATTAAGTATGATGTTAGCTTTGGAATTTCGTGTAGATGTTTTCTATCAAGTTGAGGAAGTTCCCCTCTATTTCCTACTTTGCTGAGAGTTTTTCTTATTAATGGGTGTTGAATTTTGTCAAATGCCTTTTTAAAAAGTTAATTAATTAATTTTTTTTTAGTAGGCTCCACGCCCAGCATGGAGCCCAACACAGAGCTTAAACTCATGACCTTGAGATCAAGACCTGAGCTGAGATCAAGAGTCAGACACTCAACCAACTGAGTGATCCAGGCACCCCAAATGCTTTTTAAATATCATTAATATGATCATATGATTTTTCTTCTCTAGTCTGTTGATGTGATGGTTTACATTATTTGATTTTCAAATGTTGAAATAGCTTTGCATGTCTAGAATAAATATCACTCAGTTGTGTATAATTCTTTTTATATATTGTTGCATTCAATTTGCTAATATTTTGTTGAGGATTTTGTACCTATGTTCATGAGAGATCTTGGTCTGTGGTTTTCTTTTCTTACAATATCTTTGTCTGGTTTTGGTATTAGGATGAGATTTTAGAGAATTGGCATAATTTCTTCCTTAAATGTTTGGTAGAATTCACTTGCGAACCTGCCCGGACAATATAGCCAGTTTTTAAAATGAATTTTCTTCAGTTTTCATCTCAATGAGGTATTTTATTAATTTATTTGTATCATGAGATAGTAATATTACATTGAACTTCTTTGAAGGTATTCTACACAGTCTAAACTGTGTTCAGGAGTGCTGAGACAAAATAATTAACTCTGGTATTTAGTCCCAACCTTGCAGTAACTTTATTCTTCTCAGCTAGGTGAGTGTGAGAGACTTGGTGTGTTACATATGAGAGTCCTTTGAACTGAGAGTAGGTGAATGTCAAAGTGTCCAGGAGACCATAGATTTATTTGAAAATGGTGAAGCCACAGTCTCTAAGGAAGTAATTAGGCACCTAAAAAGTGCCTGTATCCATATCCAGGCACTGGATATTCATGTTCTTGAATCCCTGTCCCCACTTTTAAAGATAGGCGTTGTCTTCATTTAACTGATGAGGAAACTGGGATTCAAAGAAGTTAACTAATTTGGGTTTCCTGTCTGGCTCAGTTGGTAGAGCATGAGACTCTTGATCTCAGGTTTGTAAGTTTGAGCCCCACATTGAGTGTGGAGATTACTTAAAAATAAAATCTTAAAAAAGAAAAAACCCAAAAAACAAAGAGCTTAGCTAATTTGCCCAAGTTCACACTATAAATGCAGGAGTCAGGATCTGAATCTTGATCTTGTTCCTCTAAAGTCATGTCCTTTCAAGTCATTACCAAGCTGCTCATAAAGGGAGAAATAGAGAGTTGCTTGGTTCTAGAAAGTATCTAAGACAGACCCAGTGTTGAGAAACAAGAGCACAACGTGCATGGCCTTTGGTAATGGGTTGACCTAGCATAGAACATATTTACCTCCAAATTTGGATAGAACTTGAACTAATTATTTAGTCCATGTGAGTCCTTACAAACTTCTAAGTTTGTATAACATCTGCCTCACAAAATCATTAACCTTGTATCCTGCAACATATCTAGTACTGTACCCAACACATAGCAGGGTTATGTAAATGATAATGCCTTTCACCCTTTGATCCTGTGATCTATGCTTAATATTCTTGCAAAACAAGTAGTTATAAACACCCCAGTGCATCTATTTTTCTAAAAAATCAGAAAACTTCAATGTAACAGATTTCTCTAAACAAGGTTAAATTATATAAAAAGTATACTAAAATGTCTATATTTATTTAGAACTTGTGTTTCATTTTATTTAGATCTCTGTTGGGACAGTATTTGATGTTTGGTCACATATGCCTACCATTTGTGTGGGAATCATTTTCTGATGCCCTCAATGGTAATATATAATCTGATAAATATGAATGTTCTGTGAGATCAGGTAGACAAAATTTAGAAATTGGGCTTATTTTATAAAATCCAGGCTCTATGATCATAATAATGAACCATAGTGTGCAGTATGTTGTGTTGGCAATGAGCAAAGTAGGCAATAAGAGGTATTGTCATAAGAGGTGTGGGAAAGCAGTTTGCCCAAAGCGCTCACTCTTCATCAAGCTTCTTTATTGCCCAAATTCGATAGCACTCTTGGCATTCCCATATCCTATGATCTGGGGAGAACTAGTCTTGGAAGAGGTTATAGATCAAGTCATTCATTGTATCAGGCAATGAAAAATAGAGTTTATTGGTCTTTTCCTAAAAGTAGATTATTAATAGGATGGCAAGAGAAAAGGACGAGAGAGCAAAAGATGGAATGCAAATTTACTGTTTCACAGATGACTAGTATTAATAAGGAAGGGATTTGTATGCAGTTTAATAGCAGAAAATACCTATTTCTTTTCTTTTTTAAAAGATTTTATTTTTAGTAATCTCTACACCCAACACGGAGCTCAAACTCATAACCCCCAAGATCAAGAGTCACATGCTCCACTGACTGAGCCAGCCAGGTGCCTTGAAAATACCTGTTTCTGACATGTGTAATGGGAGTTTTCGCCAAATGGATGGAAATATAGTTGCTGAAATGTCCTCATCTACATATAATAGTTACCAGTAGAGTAATCTTTAGGGGAAAGTTATACTATCTTAACCTTTTAAATTAATATTCCTCTCTTTTTAATAGGGCTAACCATAAGAAATGAATTTTAATGTCTGGAATATCAAAGAGATGCTCAGTATTCCCTCAGGCTCTGGGTAAGTTTTCTGGTTATATACTCTGATACTGAGGATCTTATAGTTGTATTGATTTCATAGAAAAAGGCTCCCCTTCCTATTAGTTAATTAGTAATAGAGTTACTTCTATAGCTTCTTCCCCTTCTCCCTTCCTTTCACTGCTCTCCCATCCTTGTCTTTTTCCTTTTGCCTATTTTCTGATTATGAAAGCATGTCAATTCAGCTATGTGTGTTAACTGAGCAGTGGCTCTGTGTCCAGCACTGGGCCTAGGGACTATGGGGCCTGTGAGAATTAGACATGGCCCAACATCTAGAAACTCACCTTGGTTGGAGCGATTGCTATTGAAACAGCAGGGAGCAAAATCAAGACAATGTTCAGATACGTGTTCAGTTGTGTAGTACCATTTGTAGGTACTGTGGAGTTAAGAGCCACTCTAGCTGTTGACAAAACTCACTGAGATATTGCCCCTTCTACTAGTCCACTGAAGTATTTACATTTCTGTCCGCCAGCCATGCAGTGGGCCTGCCATTGCTAACTTGGTGGATGTGCCCCAGAAGTAGTATATATTTAAGGGATTTCTAATTGCTTTATGTTTTATTATTGGATAGTTTATTTTCTTCCTAACACCTTCCTAAAGACAGTTATTAATTCAATAAAAACCTAGAGCACTGTGCTTTTTATCTCTTAAAAAGAAAAAAAAATGCTTGCAGTTGATACAGAGTAGGGAAAAATCTATCTTTGTTAAATTCTAGATCATAGCTTTAAGATGTAAATCCTACATAATTTCTATAAGCTCACAGTTTTTTTTTCCAGCCCAGCTAATTATTCTCTTTGACCTAAGAGGGGAGTCACAGAGAGCTATTTAAGCTATTTTGAGCAATGATTATGCAACCCATATTATAATACATGTGTGCAGCCCATTACCTTAGCTAATCTGAAACAAGTTGGAAGTCCACAGCTGGAACTACTTCAAGCAAGAATAAGACACTAAAAGTGTGAAAGGGAACACCACCTTGTTTCTTCTCTCTCTTTTTTTTTTTTAACACCGCCTTGTTTCAAAAACAATGTTTAGGGGCACCTGGGTGGCTCAGTCGTTAAGCATCTGCCTTCAGCTCAGGTCATGATCCCAGGGTCCTGGGATCGAGCCCCGCATCGGGCTCCCTGCTCCGTGGGGAGTCTGCTTCTCCCTCTCCCACTCCCCCTATTTGTGTTTCCTCTCTTGCTGTGTCTCTCTCTGTCAAATAAATAGGTGGAATCTTAAAAATAAATAAATAAATAAATAAATACAGAAACAATGTTTAATAGATCCTCCTGTGCACAAATCTGAGTTGATCATATTCTTCAGTCTGGATAAGGCCTGTATTAGTCTGCTAGGTTGCCATAACAAAGTACCCTAAATTGGATGGCTTCAACAATAGAAATTTATTTTCTCAGTTCTGGAGATTGGAAGTCCTAGAACCATATGCCAGCTGGATCATTTCTGGTGAGGGCTCCCTTACTGGCTTGCTGACAACTGTCTTCTCTCTGTGTCCTCACAGGGAGGAGAAAGAAAGGAAGGCAAACTCTCTGGTGTCTCTACTTTAAAGACATTAATCCCATCATGAAGGCCCCACCCTCATGACCTTGTCTAACCCTAATTACCTCCCGAAGGTCCCATTTCCAAATACAATCACATTAGGGATTAGGACTTCAACATATGAATTTTTGGAGAACACAGACAGTCTGTAACTAAGCTGTCTTGTGTTTTTTGTATTATGACTCCTACTCTCCCTGTAATCCTGCTCCCTTCCTTCCCTGTAGGCACACTCTAGGAGAGTTAATGAGAGTTCTAATTCACCTTCTACACACACAGTTATATACTTGTTTGGTGTGGTATGATGTAGATTTAAAAGATTATATAAATGATATAGAGTTCATTCAATTTTTACTCTCGACACTCAAAATTACATTTTTGAGATTTATTCATGTGGTTATATGTAAATCTAGTTTATTGCTTCTGACTAATGCCTCAGTTATATGCATACACCATATATTATTTTTATCTATTCCCTTAGTGATTAACAGATTCAACTTTCTTTTTTAGAGAGAGCAAGAGAGCGAGTGAGAGAATGGGGGGTGGGAAGGAGGGGAGAAGGAGAGAGAGAATCCCAAGCAGGCTCCATGCCCAGCACAGAGCTCTACATGGGGCTCGATTCTATGACCCTGAGATCATGACCTGAGCTGAAATCAAGAGTTGGATGCCCAACTGACTGAGCCACCCAGGCACCCCCAGATTCAACTTTTTAAAAGATAATGTTCTTTTAATCCCTAAAGATTTCAGGAACTTTGATCCCCCAAATGGTGTTATAGCCCACGGTGCTGTTGTACAAAAAATAATAGTGTCAGTCCTTAATGTTTGATTTCCATCTGATTGTTCTCAAGTTGCTGTAATCAAAATGCCTGGCATTCAGAATTTCTTTGTGTTTCTTTATAGGTAGTACTGGCAGTGTGCAGGGGACTAGGAGGTCAGAACAAACTAGTACTCTGCCCAGAATATTCTGAAATGAATAGCTGTGAATTATGATTTCATTTGTTCAGAATGTTTGTCCACTTGATATACTTCTCTTTTCTTGCTTAATTTCAGGACCACTAAGTCATCTAGCTGGAATAATAATCAGACTGATTACTCCAGTCTCAGTGATTCCCAGTTCCTCTTTGGATCCCAGTTCTGTCCAGAAAGTTCAGAGACTCTGTCAGCGCCCTTGGACAGTGTCCACTTGAGACAACCAAAACAGTCACAACAGAATTCTCTGGACGTGAGTCTCATTTCCAGAATTTCTCTACACACATTTCATAATCATTATGGAGATAAGCTATAAAGAAGACTTATTCTATTGAATTATATTTTAGAATTATACATCTCTAAGGATTACTCTCCTAAATGGATTTGCACTTGATTGGTAACTCAGTAGTCTGAGAGACTTGGTAGTCTGAAATACTGTATCGACTAAGTCAGCGAGGCACCTGATTAGCTGATATATATTTTTTCAAGATTTTATTTATTTATTTGAGAGAGAGAGAGTGAGCACAAGCAGGAGGAGGAGCAGGCAGAGGGAGAGGGGAGAAGCAGACTCCCTGCTGAACAGGGGGAGTCCTGATGTGATGCAAGACTCAATCCCAGGACCCTGAGATCATGACCTGAGCCAAAGGCAGATGCTTAACAGACTGAGCCACCCAGGTGCCCATAGCTGATAATTTTAATATCTCTGGGCTGGTAAGGCAGAAACCTTATTAATAAAAAGAGTTGCTTTATTTTAATATAATTTTCTGATGTATGTGAAATAAAAAGGAAATACTACATGCCATGTTGTTTTTTAGTATTATGGTTTGCACTTAAATGTGACTCTACATTGTGTAGAAAATAGTGAATGCCGTAAATATTTTCATGTGTGAAATGCTGTGATTTTTTTTTCATTTAACAGAGTGAACCTAGTATTTTCACAAAGTACCAGACAAAACCCCAGCTGTTTGGAGGAGATACAAACGACAGAGGCTTATTTCCTCTTCCTTTGTCAGTTGGAAAATCAAAGGGCCTCTTGGAACAGTTTGAAGAGAAAAAGAAAAGGGCAAAAGACAAATGTGACAGGTATGCAAACCTTTCAAGTAGATGAGACATCTCATCTCTTTTGAGGGAAACAGAAAATGGAATATTAATAGTCAAATAATTCTATTTCAGCATGATAACACTCTTGCCTTTATAGCTCATCTAATAATTACTCTTTATTTGCTTACTTGTCAGTGTGACTTGTGGCAGGTTTGAATTTAGCTGCCACAGTTCTGGCCCTCTGAAAAAAAGTAAGCTAAAGGACTTATTAGAGAAATACAATATTCAAGTAATGTTATGTTTATTTTGCCAAAATTCTGCCCTTTAATTTGTTATCTTTTCAGATCATCAGTTAGGAAATTAGATAACAGTTGTTTTAGGGTCAAGAATATAGCACATGAATTCTTTTTCTTTTTTAAATATGAAATGCTTCACAAATTTGCGTGTCATCCTTGCGCAGGGGCCATGCTAATCTTCTCTGTATGGTTCCAATTTTATGTGCTGCCCAAGCGAGCACAGTACATGAATTCTTTAAAAAGCTGATTCAGGCTATTCAGGCTGGTTTTCTCACTTTGAAATGTTGGTATTTTTTTTTTAAGATTTTATTTTTAAGTAATCTCTACACCCAATGTTGGGCTCGAACCCATAACCCCAAGATCAAGAGTCACATGCTCCACTGACTGAGCCAGCCAAGTGCCCCAAAATGTTGGTATTTTTTTTTAATTTTATTTTATTACGTTAACCACCATACATTACATCATTAGTTTTTGATGTAGTGTTCCATGATTCATTGTTTGCGTATAACACCCAGTGCTGCATGCAGAACGTGCCCTCCTTAATACCCATCACCATCCCTTCACCCCCCTCCCCTCTAGAACCCTCAGTTTGTTTCTCAGAGTCCATAGTCTCTCATGGTTCGTCTCCCCCTCCGAATTCCCCCCCTTCATTTTTCCGTTCCTACTATCTTCTTCTTCTTTTTTTTTTTTTTAACATATAATGTATTATTTGTTTCAGAGGTACAGGTCTGTGATTCATCAGTCTTACACAATTCACAGCGCTCACCATGGCACATACCCTCCCCAGTGTCTATCACCCAGCCACCCCATCCTCCCACCCCCCACCACTCCAGCAATCCTCGGTTTGTTTCCTGAGATTAAAATGTTGGTATTTTTTAAGATATACCCTAAATTTTATACATAGTCTTATTTGTTAGTTTTTATTTATTCATTTACCATAGCAAATACATGAGATAAATTAGGACTCCTATATTAATTTATAAATAAATAAGTTGAAGTCACTGAAGAAATTAAGTTGTTCATTTCTTGGTAGTAAGTTATCAGAATGACTTTAGGTGTCATGGAAATTATAACACTTAAGCAGAAATATACTTTATTATTTCTGTGACAGTGAAGATGTATCACTTAGTGTCACCACTAGTACTTTCATGTTGAAAGAGCCAGAATTTCTTTAAGGATTCTTAGACTAAGTATCCTTTCTGTTGAATACCTATCTTCCTTTAGTGAGAAAAGCAAAATGCTCTATTTTTTTTTAAATTTTTTTTTTTTTAAAGATTTTTTATTTATTTATCTGAGAGAGAGAATGGGAGACAGAGAGCATGAGAGGGGGAGGATCAGAGGGAAAAGCAGACTCCCCGCTGAGCAGGGAGTCCGATGCGGGACTCGATCCCGGGACTCCAGGATCATGACCTGAGCCGAAGGCAGTTGCTTAACCAACTGAGCCACCCAGGCGCCCAGCAAAATGCTCTATTTGAAGTGTTTGATTCTGTTGGTAAATAAACATTTTCCAGACATTGAGAGACTTCTTTCCCCTAGGAATCCAGGCTCTAGGACCCTACCAGTTTCTCAGAGGCCCCTCATGGCTATAGTAGGTTACTGCAGAGTACTCACCTTCTTACTCCTTCAGATAGATCAATGTTAAATTTTTTTGTTCTCTAGGCATGGGATTACATTTTGTTTGATCAAGATTTCTGCAGCAGGGGCAGGCTGGCTGACTCTGTTGGTAGAGCATGTTGGATGTAGCAGTTACTTAAAAAAAAAAAAGATTTCTGCAGCTAAAAAAAATTTTTTTTTTTTAAAGACTTTATCTATTTCTTTGACAGAGAGAGACACAGCGAGAGAGGGAACACAAGTAGGGGGAGTGGGAGAGGGAGAAGCAGGCTTCCCGCTGAGCAGGGAGCCCGATGCGGGGCTTGATCCCAGGACTGTGGGATCATGACCTGAGCTGAAGGCAGATGCTTAACGACTGAGCCACCCAGGCACCCCCTAAAAAAGTTTTTTTGAAACATTAAATTTCTCTCAACATTTTCTTCTTTCCTTCCTTTCTCTCTCTCCCTGTATCGTTTCCTTCTTTCTTTTTTTTTTTTGTAGTGAAATGAGTTTCTGTTAACAATTATTTACAAGATAGCAAAAAATATATAGCACTTAAATAGAACAAATAATGAGGACTCTGAAGAATCTCTCTCCATTAAAAAATTCAAGCTTAAGATATTGACTTATATGATAGGTAAAAAAATCATAATTTTAATAAATTCTGGCAAAAATAAAACCCAATATTTTATTTTATTATTATTACTTTTAAAGATTTTATTTATTTATTTTAGAGAAAGAGCATGAGGGGCACTGTGTGGCTCAGTCGTTAAGCGTCTGCCTTTGGCTCAGGTCGTGATCCCAGGGTCCTGGGATCGAGCCCCACATTGGGCTCCCTGCTCAGCAGGAGGCCTGCTTCTCCCTCTCCCACTCCCCCTGCTTGTGTTCCCTCTCTCGCTGTGTCTCTCTCTGTCAAATAAATAAATAAATCTTTAAAAAAAGAGAGAGAGCATGAGCACGAGCAGAGGTAGGGGCAAACAGAGAGGGGCAAAAAGAGAAGGAGAGAATCTCAAGCCGACTCCACTCTAAGTGTGGAGCCCGATATGGGGCTCCATCCCACGACCTTGAGATAATGACCTGAGCCAAAGTCAAAAATCTGTCTCATAACCGACTAAGCCACCCAGGTGCCCCAAAACTCAAGATTTTAGATTTTAGATTTTTTTGTTTGTCAATTAGTGCTTGTCAGAAATGTGGTAAGAATGGGGTACCTGACTGGCTCAGTTGGTAGAGCATGCAACTCTTGATCTCAAGGTCGTGAATTCAAGCACTATGTTGGGTGTGGAGACTACTTAAAAAAAAACGTGAGGGGCACCTCTGAGGGTGGCTTAGTTGGTTAAGTGTCTGCCTTCGCCTCAGGTCATGGTCCCAGGGTCCTGGGATCGAGCCCCGCATCGGGCTCCCCACTCAGCAGGGAGTCTGCTTCTCCATCTGCCCTCCCCCGCCCCCTGCTCATGGTTTCTCTCTCTCAAATAAATAAAATCTTTTTAAAAATGTGAGAAGGAGGGATGCCTGGGTGGCTCAGTTGGTTAAGCGTCTGTCTTCAGCTCAGGTCATGATCCCAGGGTCCTGGGATCAAGTCCCACATCGGGCTCTTTGCTCAGTGGGGAGCCTGCTTCTCCCTCTGCCTGCCGCTCTCTCTCTCTCTCTGGCAAATAAATAAAATCTTTAAAAAAATAAAAATAAAAAATAAATAAAAATGTGAGAAGGAGTGAAAAATTTTTAAATGAGAGAGAGAAGGCATACCACTGTAAATTTGGAAGCAGGAAAGTGATAAGACATGGTGCAGAGTTCAAACGTAAGAGATGCTACAAACCTATAAGACATACTGTGTTTTGAAAATACATATTTTCCCAAAATTATAGAGAAGACGTATGAGGGAAAGAAATCTCAAAAGAAGCCTAGGGTGCCTGGGTGGCTCAGTTGGTTAAGCGACTGCCTTTGGCTCGGGTCATGATCCTAGGAGTCTGGGATCAAGTCCCACATCAGGCTCCCCCTGCTCTGCGGGGAGCCTGCTTTTCCCTCTCCCTCTGCCTGCCACTCCCCCTGCTTGTGCTCTCTCTCTGTCAAATAAATAAATAAAATCTTAAAAAAAAAAAAAGCCTAATTGATTAGCTCAGATTGCATTTGTTATGACTCTTTTGATAGCGAATAGAAACTCACCTCAAACTGGCTTTGACAAAACAGAGGATTTATTAGCTCTTTTAACCAATCTGGGAAGGACAGGGAATGAAATGAAATCAGAATCTCTTTTCTGTGCTTCTCCCTCCATCTATACTTTATTCTTTCCTATTAGAGACCAGCTTCCTACCAACACAAAGAAGGAGTCTTTTCCCTTAGTTTGAATTTGAAAAATCCTAGTGGAAGCTTATGATAGGCTTGCTTAGATCATAGGGGTGAAGTGTGACTGGAAGTCTTCACCAGAACCACTTTTGGATGCAGAAAGAAGCAGTTTCCCATTAGAGGAGGATTCTGGGTACATCAAACAATGGATGGCCATGACCCAGATTATTGATTTTTTTGTCCGTAATATTTGAGAAAACAGGTCAGTCTCATAACTAATAAATCACCTAAGTACTACTAGTAGAATATAAAATAGCCATGTTCTTTTAATAATTGTTGATCACCATAGTGAAGTTTATTCATTCATTTACTAAATAAACACTGTGCTAGGCCCAGTACTACAAATTTATCTTTGTAGTTCTTAGTCTGGTTAGGCAAACAGACATTTGATGGATAAATAATACAACTAGGCCAGAATTATTGGTTGTAAACAATAGAAATAAATTAATTTAAATGGAAAAGGAATTTATTAAAAGGATATTTGAATGGGTTCTGGTTCTAGGTATGACAGAGTAAGCATACTCCATCCTATCTCTCCCACTGAATGCAGCTAAAAGCCCTGGACACCGTCCAGGTGGCATTTAAGGACTCTGAAAAGTAAATGGTAACAATTGGGGAAGAAAACCTGAATTCAAAGTATGAAAGTTCTGGCTTAGAGTTTCCTGTGTTTTCTTTGTTTTTAAGCAAAATTTAAAGTGTTTGTTCTGCAACAATCACTATTAAGAGAATGAAAAGACAAGCTACAGGGGTGCCTGGGTGGCTCAGTCAGTTAAGTGTCTGTCTGCCTCTGGCTCCGGTCATAATCTCAGGGTCCTGGGATCCAGCCTCACATTGGGCTCCCTGCTCAGTGGGGAGTCTGCTTTTCCCTCCTCCTTTGCCCCTCCCTCCTCATGTTCTCTTTCTCTCTCAAATAAAAAAAACCTTAAAAAAGAAAAAAAAAAAGAAAAATGGGGCACCTGGGTGGCTCAGTCGTTAAGCATCTGCCTTTGGCTTGGGTCATGATCCCAGGGTCCTGGGATTGAGCCCTGCATCGGGCTCCCTGCTTAGTGGGGAGCCTGCTTCTCCCTCTCCCACTCCCCCTGCTTGTGTTCCCTCTCTCGCTGTCTCTCTCTCTGTCAAATAAATAAATCTTTAAAAAATAAAAAATAAATAAATTTACAAAAAAAAGAAAAGCTACAGAGTGGGAAAAATATTTGTAAACATTTTCAGAAAAGGACTTATATTCAGAATATAAAAAAGAACTCTTAAAACTTAATAAGTAATAAGCAACTCAATAAAAAAATAGGAAAAGATTTTAACAGATACTTCAAAGACAATATATGGATAACAGGGGTACCTGGCTGGCTCAGTTGGAAGAACATGTGACTCTTGGTCTCAGGGTTGTGAGTTCAAGCCCCACGTTGGATGTAGAGATTACTTAAATAAATAAACTTAAAAAAATACATATGGATAACTAGAACATGAAAATGCTCATTACAAAAATACTCATAATGATGCTCAGCATCATTAGCCATTTTGGAAATATAAATTAAAATCACAGTGACATATTACTACACATCTATTAGCATGGCTAAACTTAAAACAAATAAAAACTGACAATACCAAGTGCTGGGCAAGGATATAGAGCAACTGGAACTCTTACTGGTGGAAATGCAAAATGACATAGACTCTCTGGACAAGTTTGACAGTTTCTTATAAGAGTAAACATAAGGGGTGCCTGGGTGGCTCAGGCGTTTAAGTGGCTGCCTTCGGCTCAGGTCATGATCTCAGGGTTCTGGGATTGAGCCCCACATCGGGCTCCCTGCTCAGTGGTGAGTCTGCTTCTCCCTCTCCCTCTGTGATCTCCCTCACTCTCACTCTCTCTCAAATAAATAAATAAAAATCTTTTTTAAAAAAGTAAGCATAATTTACCATATGCCTCTATAATTCCACTCCTAGGCATTTACCCTAGATAAATGAAAACTTATGTCGGGCGCCTGGGTGGCTCAGTTGTTGGGCGTCTGCCTTCAGCTCAGGTCATGATCCCAGGGTCCTGGGATCGAGTCCCAGTTGGGCTCCCTGCTCCATGGGAAGCCTGCTTCTCCCTCTCCCACTCCCCCTGCTTGTATTCCCTCTCTCGCTGTCTCTCTGTCAAAAAATAAATAAAATCTTTAAAAAATAAATAAATAAATGAAAACTTAAGTCTACACAAAAGGCTGTACAGTAATGTTTATAGCAGCTTTGTTCATAATCACCAAAAACTGGGCACAACATGAATGTCCTTAAATGAATGAATGGATTAACAAACTATGGTATGTCCATACAACAGAACACTACTCAGCAGTAAAAAATAATGAGCTATTGATACACAACTACATGGGTGAATCTCAAAGACACTATGCTGAGTGAAAGAAATCAGTCCAAAAGTTATATACTATAGGAGTCCATTTATGTGACATTCTGAGAAAAGCAAAACTATAGAGATGGTGAATAGATCAGTGATTACCAGGGGTTAGGGATGTGTGCTGGATTTCACCACAAAGGGACAGCATGAAGGTTTTCTTTGGATACTGCCCTCCTGGTTGTGGTAATGGTTACATGACCCTAAATTTGTGTTAAAACTCAGAATTGTGTACATACACACATACACAGTTAATTTCATATGTTAACTTAAAATTTTTTAATGTTAAAAAGTTATTAAAAGATATTAGATGGGTGATGAGTGTCAACTACAATTTAAAAAGAGAGAAAAAGATATTGGGTGGCTCATTTTATTAGCTAGAATTATGTTCAACTGTATATAACATATATACACATTCATACTCATAGAAACAAAAGCTTAAAAAAGATAAATGTTTATTTTTCTTTGATGCAAAAATCATCCTAAAGTGTATGGTCCAGGACTAGAATGGTGGCTTCATGGTTCTCAAGGATCTGGCTCCTTGCAGCACTCTGGTCTTGCATCCCTAAAGTGTGACTCCTGTCCTCACGGTGCTTGGTGGCTGCTGGAGTTCAGCTGTTGTCAGAGTTCTAGACAAAAGATGGATGAAGGAAAGAAGAAAGGTTATCTTCCTTTCCCTTTAGGACTCTTCTTGAAGTTACATGCAACACTCCTTATACCTCACACTGGCTAAAATTTACTCACATGGCCACACCTAGCTAGCTTCAGAGGAGTCTGGGAATGTCATCTATCTGGGTTGCAATGCATCCAGGGGGGGAAAAAATCAGGATTCTGATTTACAAGGAAGAAAATGAGGCCACTTTAAGTTTTTGCAACAGTCCTGCAATTGCTAGGTGTTACCCATCGTGGATAATTCTCCAAACCAAGCAACAAAATTAGTCCGCTACAAATTCTGCTGCCCACTAACCCCTGTCCAGAGGGTAGTAGACCCTCCCTGCACTGTAGCCAGTATAGTCCTGGACCCTTTTACCATTCTCCTAGAGCTCTATCTTCCTTCTACTGGAGCCACAGCCACTAGATAGAGAACTCACAGTCTTTTTCTCCTGACTCGTGGTCTGGCAAGTTAAGTGTGAGGGAAGAGCCCAGGGTTCAGGAGAAGCTAAGAAAGCAAGCCCCTGGCACTCTCAACCTCTACAGGAAGAAAGAGGCTCTGCTTCCCTCCAAGATTGCTAACCTGAAGAACTACTTAAACAGAAAAGAGGGTCAGATACAAACCAGCCTAAAATAAAGGCTCTGGACTTTCCACTCTAAGTACAGAGTTGTAAATAGTATAGTAAAGTTTGCATCCAAATGCTTTGGAAGCCCTGAGGACAGGCTCCCAGCTCTGCCTGGGGGCATCAGGAAAGACTCCATCCAAAAGGACACCTAAACTGAATGGGAGGTTTGGGGAGAGATATTGGGTCTGTCAGATCTTCAAGTCTGCCTCTTGAATCAGTTTATTCTGTGAACCTCCATTAACAATGTTTGATATAATGCTGCTCTATTTTTATGTATTTTTAAAAATAAAAATGTACTGTTTCCTATGGACTATTTTTTAATCTGCTTTAATCTTTAATGATTATGTTTCTATTTCATATACAAAATCATTTCTAATGGTTGCATTGTACTCTATCATATGGATCTTTCAGGGGGTTATGTTTTAAATTTTTAACACAGCATGAAAGAGTGCCAGGAATTCACAATGGGAAAGGTTAATCTTTTCAACAGATGGTGTTAGAAAAACTGGATCCATATGGAAAAGAATGAAAAAGGACCCTTATCCTATATCATACATAAAAATCAATTCAAAATGGATTAAGGACTTAAACGTAAGACTTGCAACTGTAGAACTCCTAGAAGAAGAAAAAATACATAGGTAAAAGCTTCTTGACATTGGCATTGGCCATGATTTCTTGGATATGACATCAAAAGCACAGGCAGCAAAACCAAAAATAGACAAGTGGGATAACATCAAACTAAAAAGTTTCTGCACAGCAAAGGAAGCAATCAACAAAATAAAAAAGCAGCCTACAGAATGGTAAAAAATATTTGCAAACCATATCTGATAAAGGGTTAATAAATACATAAGGAAATCCTACAGCTTGATAGTGTAAAAACAAATAGCCCAATTAAAAGATGGGCAAAGGAACTGAATATACATATATGCAAAGAAGACATACTAATGGCCAACAAGTGTATGAAAAAGGTGCTCAAGATCACTAGATGTCAGGGAAATGCAAATCAAAACCACAATGAAATATCATCTTACATCAGTCAGGATGGCCATTGTAAAAAAAAAAAGCTAAGTGTTGGTAAGGATGTGGACAAAAGGGAACCCTTATACACTGTTGGTGGGAATGTAAATCGGTGCAACCCCACTTCTAGGTATATATCCAAAGGAACTGAAATCAGGATCTCAAAGAGACATCTGCATTACCATATTCATTGCAGCATTCTTCAAAATAGCCAAGGCATGGAAGTAACCTAAATATCCATCAATGAGTGAATAAAGAAAATGTGGCATATACATACAATGGAATAGTCTTCAGCCTTAAAAAAAGAAGGAAATTCTGTCACTTGTGACAACATGGATGAACCTGGAGGATGTTATGCTAAATTACATAAGTCAGACACAGAAGGACAAATACAGTTGACTTTTGAGCAACACAGGTTTGAACCGCACAGTTCCACTTATATGTGAATCTTTTATAGCACAGTAGTAAATATTTTCTCTTATAATTTTCTTAACATTTTCTCTTCTCTAGCTTACTTTATTGTAAGAATACAGAACATAGTACATATAAAAAATTTGGTTAATCGGCTATTTGTGTTACCAGTAAGGCTCTGGTCAACAGTAGGCTTTTATGTTTTGGGGAAGTCAAAAGTTATATACAGATTTTCAACTGTGTGTGGGGGGAGGTCAGCTCCCCTAACCTCTGAGTTGTTCAAGTGCCAACTGTACTATATGATACCACTTATATGAGGAATGTAAAATAGACTCAAAGAAGCGGAGTGTAGGATGGTGGTTGCTAGGGACTGGAGTGTGGGACAAAAAGGGAGGTATTAGTTAAAGGGTACAAAGTTTTAGTTTATACAAGATGAATAAATCCTAGAGATCTACTGTACGGCATAGTGCCCATAGTTAACAATACAGTATTGTATACTTTAAAATTTGCTAAGATGGTAAATGTTTTAAGTGTTTTTATCACTGCTACTACTGCTATTAAATAAAGAGAGTGAGAGAAAGCTTTTGGAAGTGATGGATGGGTTTATGGAATAGATTGTGGTGAGGGTTTGACAGTTGTATACTTATCTCCAAACCTGTATACTATTAAACGTGTACAGCTTTTTGTATATCAGCCTTAACTCAATAAAGTGATTTTAAAAAATACTTGAATACTAACCACTCACAACAAATGCTGACTATAAGCAATTGGCACAGCTATGTCCTCCCACAAGGTTGCTGTCAGCTCTGCATGTACTATAATTTACATAAATACATTGTTATTGGACATCTCAGTAAGCAGAAGATTCGATTCAATAAGCTTTGATCAATTTTTTTTAATAAAGGATCACTCAGTTTGAGTGGATTTTGAAACCACATTCAAAAACACCAACTAGGTAAACTCCTTGAAGGTAGGGAGTTGAATTTTTTTCACTCCATATCACTGAAACTTATAGCCAAGACCCTGTCACAAAAGAAGGCTCAATAAATAGTTGTTGAAAAAAATGAGTGGATTTTCTTTTTTTTTTTTAAGATTTTATTTATTTATTTGACAGAGAGACACACAGCGAGAGAGGGAACACAAGCAGAGGGAGAAGCAGGCTTCCCGTGGAGCAGGGAGCCCAAAGCGGGGCTCGATCCCAGGACCCTGGGATCATGACCTGAGCTGAAGGCAGACACTTAACGACTGAGCCACCCAGGCGCCCTAAATGAGTGGATTTTCAAAGCAAAATAATTCACCAACATAGGGCAGTACCAAACTTACTTCCATTCTTAAAAATAGGTTGTGTGTGCGTGTGTGTGTGTGTGTGAGCACAGATAATTTCCTAATTGACTTTTTCTAGAGAAAACATTAGGTCATAGTTGACTTCCTATGAACCTATACATAATATTGGGTGGGTGAGAAATCTCTACTTTTAAGCATCCTTTTTTATTTTATTTTGGTAAAGAATAATAAAAATGGCTTCCAAACGAACACTAGCTTTTTTTTTTTTTAAGATTTTATTTATTTATTTGACAGAGAGAGAGACAGCAAGAGAGGGAACACAAGCAGGGGGAGTGGGGCAGGCTTTCTGCTGAGCAGGGAGCCCGATGTGGGGCTCAATCCCAGGACCCTGAGATTATGACCTAAGCCGAAGGCAGACGCTTAACGACTGAGCTACCCAGGTGCCCCTGAACACTAGTTTTTTATTTTTTTAAGATTTTATTTATTTATTTATTTGACAGAGAGAGACACAGTGAGAGAAGGAACACAAGCAGGGGGAGTGGAAGAGGGAGAAGCAGGCTTCCCATCGAGCAGGGAGCCCGATGCAGGGCTCCATCCCAGGACCCTGGGATCATGACCCAAGCCGAAGGCAGACGCCTAACGACTGAGCCACCCAGGCGCCCCTGAACACTAGCTTTTTAAGAAAGGTTCAATTATCAAGCTTTTAATGTTTTTACTGTTTATTAAGCATCTTAACTCAAGGCCTTTGGGTAAATCAGAACTTAACATTTCAATTTAGACAGGTGGAATCAAGGATTAATAAACAGTTAAGGTAATGGGAGCTATCAGTTATATATAAAACATTTCAATATAGGGGCACCTGGGTGGTGCAGTCGATTGAGTTTCTGACTCTTGGTTTTGGCTGGGGTCGTGGTCTCGGGGTCGTGAGATCCAGCCCTGCGTCAGGCTCCCCACTCAGCAAGGAGTCAGCTTAAAGACTCTCTTTGCCTGTCCCTCTGCCTGCCCCCACCTCTCAAGATAAATAAATCTTTAAAAAAACATTTCAATATAAAATTATATACAAACAGTATTTAATTTGTATAATATAGTTTCCTGTTGGGAACATTGTTTCCCAAATGTACTAATAAGGAGTGAGGTCATAAGAATAAAGAATCACTCTTAACTGGTGGTATACCATGGTTTAACTGGTGGTATAATATAAATGGGCAGCATTTTGGTAGCATTATTAGACTTTAGACATCTTTACATTTTTACGTTTTTTTAAAAAAGATTTTATTTATTTCAGAGAGAGAGTGCACAAGTACGGGGAGACAGGCTGAGGGAGAGGGAGAAGCAGGCTCTCCGCTGAGCAGGGAGCCCGATGCAGGGCTTGATCCTAGGACCCTGGGATCATGGCCTGAGCTGAAGGCAGACGCTTAACCAACTGAGCCACACAGGTGCCCCAATTTTTATGTATTTTTTAATCAAGTTTTTACATGTCCATATTTTTTTAAGATTTTATTTACTGGTTGATTTAGGGAGCGTAAGCGGGAGGAGGGGCAGAGAGGGAGAGAGAGGATCTCAAGCAGACTCTGCTGAGTGTGGAGCTGGTCATGGGGCTTGATCCCATGACCCCGAGATCATGAACTGAGCCAAAATCAAGAGTTGGACGCTCAACTGACTGAGCCACCCAGGCTCTCCATACATGTACATCGTTTTTTTAAAATACAATTAGGGGGCGCCTGGGTGGCTCAGTTAAGCGACTGCCTTCGGCTTCGGTCATGATCCCAGGGTCCTGGGATTGAGTCCCACAACGGGCTCCCTGCTTGACAGGAAGTCTGCTTCTCCCTCTGCCTCTGCCTGCCACTCCCCCTGCTTGTGCTCTCAATCTCTGTCAAATAAATAAAATTAAAAAAAAAATACAATTAGGATTATAGTGAAAAACAGCAGGCCTATCTTTCCCCACTTTTAATTCCCTTTTCCTTTTTGCAACCAACTTGAAACCCTTTTAGCTATGCTAGTACTTAGGTCCACATATCTTATGGCATATGTTAGATAGCTTATATTGTCATTTCTTGATTTTTTTCAGCTTCAGAGAATGACTTTCTACCCTGGAATAAGAATTTGCTTCTCTGCCTCCTCCACCATAAACTTCTCATCTTCCATCATTTTAGTTAAATCAGTTTTCATTCGGGTCGTGCTCCCAGGGTCCTGGGATCGAGCCCAGCATCGGGCTCCTTGCTCAGTGGGAGCCTGCTTCTCCCTCTGCCTGCTGCTCTTCCTGCTTGTGCTCTCTCTCTCTCACAAATAAATAAAATCTTTAAAAACAAAAAAACAGTTTTCAATCTTTAAATCCTTATCTAGTTAGCCTAGAAAAATTATATATACTATGATTACCATTCCCTAATGTTAAAAATGGCCTTGTTTTCTTTTTTGCTGAGTTTTCTATGTAGGAATCACAGTCCATCCCCAAATTCTGCAACAGAGCTAAAAAAAAGCTCCTTGTTTTATTTTTTCTTAAAGATTTTATTTGAGAGAGAGAGAGAGAGAGTGTGTGTGTGTGTGTGTGCTTGCACGCGTGCTCGTGAGAGAGAGAGAGAGAGCATGAGCAGGGGGAACACAATGTGGGGCTTGATCCCAGGACCGGGGATCATGATCTGAGCTGAAGGCAGACGCTTAACTGATTGAGCCACCCAGGTGCCCCAGAAGCTCCTTGTTTTATACCCAAACACATCAGAAATTCTTCAGTGTCATTTTCTTCTCAGAGTCATCTTCCTAATTCTGATCTGAACTTGGTACTCTTGCTCTGCAGCGCAGCTGTCATCCTGAGTCCTCCCTTCACCGTCATCCTAGGCATTCCTACCTCCTCTCTCCTGCATTCCTACCTCCTGTTACTTTTATCCTATGTCCCTTTCATTCTTAGTTTACCCCTTGGATTTGGTGGAGCATATATTCCAGAAACTTCCAGACAACAGGTGCATGGCACCTAAATAACTTTTTAAGACCTTGCCTATCTGAAATTCTTTATTTTCCCCTCATACTTGTTTGCAAATTAGGCTGGATATAGAATTCTAGATTGGAAATTATTTGTCCCAAAAATTTCTAAAGCATTGCTGTCATTGCCATATCACTTTGTATGTTGCTTTTAAGAGGTCTGATGCCATTCTGATTCCTGATCCTGTGTAATCACTTGCTTTTTTCTTTCTGGAAGTTTTTAAGGCCTTCTCATTATCCATAGACTTTTGAAATTTTACAGTAATGTGCTTTCATGTGGCATGTCATAATCTTTTGGCATTGAGGAGTTCCTTTTGACCTATAAACTTGTGATTTTTGGTTCTCAGAATTTTTCTTTTGTTATCTTTGAAAATCTCCTATTTTTATTCTTCTTTCTTCTGAATCTCTAGTTTTGGGTGTGTGTTGGCTCTCCTGCATTTATCCTCTTTTTTTTTTCTATTGATCTATTTTTCATCTCTTTGTCTTTTGTTCTATTTTCTTTCCTTAACTGTATCTTCTAACTATTCTACTTGTTTCTGCTATTTTTAATTTCTATATCCCTTTCTTATTCTCTGCTTTTATAATTCAATAGCATTCTGTTCTTAATATCCTTAATTCATTAACTTTTTTTAAGATTTATTTGAGAGAGAGAGAGAGAGCACGTGTGCACATGTGAGCAAGGGGGAGGGGCAGAGAGGGAGAGAAGCAGACTCCCCGATGAGCCCGGAGCCCGGCACAGAGTCAATCCCATGACCCTGAGATCATAGCCTGAGCTGAAATCAAGAGTCAGATGCCCAACCAACTGAGCCACCCAGGTGCCCCTAATTCTTTAACTGTTTAATTTTTAATATTTTTATTGTTTCCCTGGTTTGCCTGACAATGGTCACAGAAAGTCTATGTTCTCGTTTTTTGTAAGTGGACACTAAAATTTTTCAGGTAATGTCCCAATATCATAAAAAGTGTAAGGTTTGTAGACCCCTAATGGTTCTATAAAATTCTCCTTTTATTATTTTTTAAAAAGATTTTATTTATTCATTTAGAAAGAGAGAGAGCACATGAGCAGGGGGAGGGGTAGAGGCAGAGGCAGAGAGAGACTCTCAAGTAGACTTCCCGCTGAGCAGGGAGCCCGACATGGGGCTCCATCTGACGACCCCAAGATCACGACCTGAGCCAAAACCAAGAATTGGCCACTTAACCCACTGAGCCACCCAGCCGCCCCAAAATTCTTCTTTTAAAGTCAGTCTGGTGGAGCATCCAAAAGACTTGGTAATGAAGAGTAGTCCTATTAGGGTTCAAAAACTGATATTTGCATTTATATTGTGTAGATTGAAGAAACAAAACCTGTAAAAAAATTTTAATGACAATCCATGTCTGAATCTTTTCAAAAGTGGGATATTTGAGGAATAATTGTTATAGTTTCTTTTTCATTAAAAATTAATATTGCTGGGGTGCCTGGGTGGCTCAGTCGTTAAGAGTCTGCCTTCGGCTCAGGTCATGATCCCAGGGTCCTGGGATCGAGCCCCGCATCAGGCTCCCTGCTCAGTGGGAAGCCTGCTTCTCCCTCTCCCACTCCCCCTGCTTGTGTTCCCTCTCTCACTGTCTCTCTCTCTGTCAAATAAATAAATAAAATCTTTTTTAAAAAAATTAATATTGCTGGGGCGCCTGGGTCGCTCAGTTGGTTAAGCATCTGACTCTTGGTTTTCGCTCAGGTCTTGATCTCCCAGTCATTAGATTGAGCCCCAGGGCGGGCTCTGCACTTAGCACAGAGTCTGCTTCAGATTCTTTCTCCTTCTCCCTCTGCTTCTCCCCCACCCCCACTCACTCTCTCTCTCTTAAATAAATAAATAAACAAACAAATAAATAAATAAATAAAATATTTGGGAAAAAAAAAAGAGGGGCACCTGGGTGGCTCAGTCGGTTAAGCCTCTGACTCTTGAATTCTTCTCAGGTCACAATCTCAGGGTCATGAGATGAAGCCGGAGTAGGGTTCCATGCTCACTGGGGAGTCTGCTGGAGATTCTCTGTCTCCCTCTCCCTCTGTCCCTTCCCCTATTCTCTCTCTCTCTCAAAATAAATAAATAAAATCTTTAAAAAAAAGAAATTAATATTACTCCCAGAATCATCTCTACCCATTCTTACAGTCAAAGAAATAGTCATTAGACTAAGATGTTTCCAGGAATTTTGGACTATCAGAAGGAAGTCACTATCTTCTGAAGACACTGTTGCTATGAAAATGAAAGCTGATCTATTTTATTGTAGTAACCACTTGAGTTGCTAATATTTACCTTATTTAAGATACATGTAGAGTAAATTTTAAAAAGAAAAAGAGTGGTTTGCCTTGGCAATGGTCACAAAAAGTCTATGTTCTCATTTTTTTTTTGTAGCTGGACACAAATTTTTCAGGGTTGAGTCTCCAACTCTAATCAAGTACTGTTTTGATGCTATACCAGGTGAAGGCCTGCCATGTTCATGGAATCAATTCTGTTACAGACTTTTTCCATATTTCACAAAGATTTATTTTATTTTTTCTCGCTTATTCTAGTGAGACTCTATACAACTTCATTTCCCATATCAGAGAAAGCATTCACAGGGTAAGTATAGCTGCATGTCAAGGAATTAAAACATTTTACATTTTAAGAAGTTTACTAATTACATTGACCTTAATTCATATAGGATAACAGTATTTTAACTACCTTTTTTTTTTAAGATTTTATTTATTTATTTGACAGAGAGAAACACAGCAAGAGAGGGAACACAAGCAGGGGGAGTGGGAGAGGGAGAAGCAGACCTCCTGCAGAGCGGGGAGCCTGATGCGGGGCTGGATCCCAGGACCCTGGGATCATGACCTGAGCCGAAGGCAGACGCTTAACGACTGAGCCACCCAGGCGCCCCTTAACTACCTTTTTTATCACTAAATGACAATACTCCAAGTTAGGAAAATAAGGCAATAGTCTGTGAATTCATTCTTAATTTGGGGTTGCTTAGTTGCAGACATCTGTGGAAAAGTCTGAGGAACATCTCAGCTCAAGAAGCCAATCTATTTTGGATTGTTTGGAGACTGTGGCCAAGACATGTGAGTATCTTGTATTTGAGGTTATCAGCAGAGGGCACTAGTGAGCAGTGAACTGAACTTTCTGACCCTAGCCACGTTTCTGTCAGGGGTGAGGTTCCATAGTGTTTCAGATGAGAGAATAGGTACATTAAGGTTAGCCCTATAGAGATGTGGAGCATGCTGAACTGGGCAGTGGGACCCACGTAGGTGTTGGGAATGTTCCTGGTCCCTAGATGCCCTCTGTGAAGCACTACTCCTCCACCCAGTAATCCCGCCGCCTCAGGATAGGTAACTCTGCCAGATTTCTCATCTCACTGCCTGAAGTGAATCAACAGCATCCCTGAGTCCCTAATGAGTTGCTGGCTGTGCTATCTATAAAGACATTGTTCCCTTAGGACTTAGAAATAAAGACTGCTCCCTTAGGAGTTAGAAATACTCCAGTCACCTAATCTTCTTCTTGCTGCCATGGTTTCAATGAGAGCTGTTTTGTAGTGAATCACAGCATCTTTCTCCATTTCAGTTATAGTTAGTGATCTGTAAAGTCTCCTGCTCTACCAATTAGTGATTTATGTTTAGATAAAACCACGGTCCTGGCTCTTACTAAACAGAAGAGAGCCATAACACTGCTTCTTAGGCAGACACCCCTGTAGAACCAACAGCTTCTCAACTAAATAGCAAGATGATGACTGCATCTGCACTTGTTTGCATTTGTCTGTGTGTTTATTTTTTTATTTTAAACAAATTGAAGTCAACTTATTTAAATGCCTTGGAATGGATTGCTCATGATTTACAAAAATTAATGCCTTTGTGTGGCTTAGAAATTAATCTCCATCTGTCTGCAAAAAAGCACTGTACTGTCTGCTGGCTTCCAACCTGGGTATCCCACACACAGGGCAACTGTGCATCTGTTTGGAAATCAGTTCTGGAAGCCTGGGACTGTTGCCCTCACAAGAAGTAGCAAGACAAAGAGCAGAAGCAAATCAGGAGTGCTTTCTTTGTATATGATGGAATAACTCATTTGTAAGTGACCAAGGAAAGCACTCTTTTTGCTTTCTACATTTGAAACTAGGTAAAGTACAAAAAGGAGGATTATATGACATTCTTTGCCCAGACTAGGGAATGGAAGTGTCCAAGCTCCCAATACAAGATCAAGGCAGAGCAGGGACTAGAACTGGGTCTGGTTTATAGTAGGCATAGGGATCCTGATCCTTCACCCTGATGGTTCCTTTTTAGAGGATAAGACTCAGGAGAAGGAGCCACTTTGATAGGGCAAACAGTAAAAGACACTGTGGCATCATGTTAATTACAAAGCCAGATCATTCTTTTTTTTTTTTAAGGTTTTATGTATGTATGTATGTATGTATGTATGTATTTAGAGAGCTTGAGCAGGGGGAGGGACAGAGAGAGAGGGAGAGAGAGAATCTCCAGCAGACTCCACACTCAGCACGGAGCCTGAGTTGGGATTAAGCAGGCCTTGATCCTAAGACCCTGAGATCATAACCTGAGCTGAAATCAAAAGAGTCGGATGTTTAACCAGCTGAGCTACCCAGGCACCCCTAGAAAGCTAGATCATTCTTGAAAATGGCACAAGTAGCTTGTTCAGAGTCATTCCTTTTCTTGGTAGGTAGCAATCAGGATCAGGAAGTTAGTCATTGAAAAAGGAACCAGACAAATCCTCTATCATCATATGGTGTGGCCCAGTCTAGCTGGCCTGAAGCACTGAATTTGCCAGTCAGTATATTCCGCAGCTTTCAGTATGCACTCACTGTAGCTCATAAGGGAAAGGGAAAGATATTGTGTGAACGTGCTCTCTTGTGTTATTATGTAATGGGCGCCTTCACAGAATGAGGTCATGAAATCTTTCCCCAGTCACAGTCTGCCTGTTCAACCAGAGGAATCACTCAAAGCCATCTAATCTAACTCCTCTTGTTCTTCAGCTGAAGACTGGGGAGACCAGAGTAATAGAATGAATTACCAAGGCCATCCACATCCTACTTTAGTTTAGGTTTAGGTGGGCTAATTAATTAGTAAAGAGCAGTACCACCTAATAGGTATCAGTTCTATTGAAAAATATGATCATTAGGAAAATAAAAAGGAGGGGATGCTATTGAAAATCAGAAAATGGGGGCACCTGGGTGGCTCAGTCAGTTAAGCATCCAACTCCTCATCTCAGGGTTGTGAGTTCAAGCCCCGCGTTGGGCTCTATGCTGGGTGTGGAGCTTATCTAAAAAAATTAAAAAAGAAAGAAAATCAGAAAATGTCTTCTTTGGAAAATAGATAACTCTATACATAAAAATAAATTCCATATGAATCAATATAGTAAGTGTAATGATTAAATCGTAAAAAAAACTATAAGAAAAAATGGGCAACATTTTTATAATTTTGGAGTGGAGAAATGCCTTTCTAAGCAAGGCACATATAATCATTAAGAAGAATGAGGTCTATCTTTATGAATCATGTTGAAATGGAAATAGCTCTTCATCGTTAAGTAATAACAGCAAGGTGCTGCTTGTGCGCACATAATTTACCCCGGGACACATCTTGTGGAGGAGTGTGACCAGTTAGTGAAAATTGGGAAGGGTATCCCAAAGAAAATGGGAGACTGAGCAATCTCTTCTTACACATGGAGGCTCCCAGACCTTTCCGCAGGCTGTCATCAGCATGGCAGGGAGAACAAAACTATAGAATATGTAAAAGGAAAACCACTGGCAATCAGTGGAAAAGTGTCAGAATCTGATCTCATGTCAGTAGAGCCCTCGTCAAATAGCTAAAATAGAAATGAATAAAAAATTCATCTTCAAAGAAAACAGAGATACTGTCCAGAATATGGAAATGGATTTTAAATGGAATTTTTACAAAAAAGCTAAAAATACCTGATGTTTATGGCCAAAGCAGAAATGAAAGGAGTCCTCTTCTAGAGAACAGCCATACACATATATACACACACAAGCTCTGTAATCTATACATGGATATGCACATGTATCAATGTATCAATGTAAAGTTCCAGAAACCACTCATAATGTTAAATTCCAGGAAGTGGAACCAAGGTCTGCATCGGAGAGAATCGGTCAATTTTGCATTGCATACCTTTTTATACTGTTATAGGTTTGAGTTATTTTCTTAAAAACTTTTTAAAAGGAAAAGAAAGGGATAGACTTTGGAAGTAATGAGCTTGATACAAAAGCTCCTGTGAAAGAGAAGATCCCAAACATACGTTTCCCAGGGGACAAGGAAAGAATATGTGGGACCACAGATAGATGCTTTCTGAGTACTGAATCTGGAATTGAACACTTTGCTTGCCTTCCCCATTCTCTGCATTTGTGGTTGGTAATGTTCACTGTTGCTAAGAAACATTGCTATTTAGGAATTCATCTAGGATAGGATAATTACATTTGCTTTCTACTACAAATATCTACAAGGATGTCTGGAAAAATATTTGACTAATTGAGTTTAGGAATAGGAATCCAGTACTTAAACATAAGTAAACAGCCTTTTTCTAAGTGGTTGACATATGGAATTTAACTTTGTATTGAGTAATAGAAAATTTGCTTTCTAAAAAATTCTTTTTTTACTGTGGTAAAATACACATAACATAAAATTTATCGTTTCTTACTGCTATTTTGCAAGACTACACTGGCTTGTCTATTTCTAGTCATAACAGGCTCTTTTACTTTGCACTTGCTGTTTTCTCTATCTGAATAACCTTCCCCTTATCTTTGCAGGGCTAGCTCCTTTAATCCTTCCGGTTCCACCTTAAATGTACCCATCTCTGATGACCTTATCTGAAATAGGTGTCCCCCACTCTGTTATTTTTATTATAATCCCTATCATAGCATTTATTACAGCTTTCATTTATTTTTTTTAAAGATTTTATTTATTTATTTGACAGAGAGAGACACAGCGAGAGAGGGAACACAAGCAGGGGGAGTGGGAGAGGGAGAAGCAGGCTTCCCACGGAGCAGGGAGCCCGATGCGGGGCTCGATCCCAGGACCCTGGGATCATGAACTGAGCCGAAGGCAGACGCCCAACGACTGAGCCACCCAAGCGCCCCTACAGCTTTCATTTATTTATGTACATGTTTATTTACTTTTTTATTTTTATTTTTTCCTTTTCAAAACTGCAGAAATTCATGTATGTAGTAGACAGTTTTGTTCAAGATTGTTTCCATGTTCCTAGCACAGTATCTAATTTTCAGATAAAACTGTAAATCTCCAAATAATACATTCAAACACATCAGGAATTCTTTCTGTTTCATTTTCTCATCAGAGATGTCCTGCCTGGAGCTCAGTCTTCCAGCTCCAAACCGGGCAGATTACTCCTGAGGTCCCAATCTTAGGACTTCTCTTCACCATCATTCTGAGGATCCTCTTTTTTTCATCCCCAGTCTTGGGTCCCTTTGTTTACTGGACTTTGGTTTATACTTGTGTTTGGTGATACACATCTTCCAGTAGCCTTCTGAGAAAGAGTGTGTGGGAGGGAAACTTTTTATACACTCATGTTTGAAAATGTCTTCTATCTCTACATGGGTCTAGAATCCTAGGGGGAAATGCTTTGTCCTCAGGATTTCTAAGGCATAGCTCCATTGTCTTCTAGTGTTAGTTTGGTTATTGAGATGTTTGATGCCATTTTGCTTCTTGATTCTTTATGTTATCTGGGTACCCCCTACTATCCCTAGTAGACATTTTTTTGAGTCTCATGTTTTCCCTTGATAGTCTGAGAACCAACTGGTAAAGTGCCACAAACCATAAGATAATTTAGTTGGGTAGCAGAAATTAACAAATAATGTAATGGGGAAAAAAAGATGCCATTTATAAATCTAACACAGAAGATAAACTACTCAGGAATAAACTTAACAAGGATATACAACTCACTCGTCTTTTTTTTTTTTTTTTTTTAATGGCTTCTGGGTTTTGTCTTGCTTAGAAAGGCCTTCCCCTACGTCTCTCCCATGTTTCCTTCTTGTACTTTACAATTTACTTAATTATACTAAAATTGTCAATCTATCAAGAATTTATGTTAATATAAGAAATCTGAAATGTAAGACTCCTTTTAGGAAAGGGATTATGTTTTATTTTAAAGAGAAACTCTGAAGTAAATCACTTAAGCTTTATTAGATAGCATGTGTTAAATTCCTGCCCTTGGGGTGATAAGAGAAGACAAAAGAGACAGAATAGTTAGAACAAGGAGTGGGGGTGAGATGGGGACACTAACCAAAGCACCTATCAGATTGAAGCAAGCTTTCAAATAAGACTAAATTTGAGGGGTTTTTTGTGTTGTTTTTTTTTTCAAAGATTTTATTTATTTGTCAGAGATAGAGAGGGAGAGCACAAGCGGGGGGGTAGAAGGCAGAGGGAGAAGCAGGCTCCCCGCTGAGCAGGGAGCCTGATGTGGTACTCGATCCCAGGACTCTGGGATCATGACCTGAGCCGAAGGCAGACGCTTAACCGACTGAGCCACCCAGGTGTCCTATAAATTTGAGTTTGTTATCCTGTCTTTTCAATCACCAGATGTCACTCTGATTTTCCATTTATTGTGAAGAGTTAAACACTCTCTTGTTGCCAAATTGTTTTTTACCCATGTAAAATGAAAAAAAAAACTGTCAAGAATCTTGAAATACCCTTTAGATAGTTATGAGAAGATAAAAGGAATATCTGGTGTATTATTCCTGATTATTTGTAAATTATACTTGTTACATATTTAAGATGTGTGTGAACTTAAAATATTTATAGAATATAGTAGATACTCATCAAATATTTGTTGAATAAATGTAAGAGTGTCTTCACATGACCTGCCATTTAGCAAGAGGGTGGCAATAATTGATTGCAACACAATGTGTTAGTTAAGTGTGTGTGTGTAAAATCTCCCTATGCCAAAGAGAGGAATCAGTATCAGTCCTGAGTGGTTAGCACTCAGGTCACCAAGTTCATTGCAGCCCAAGTGTAAATAGGGGATAAATAAGTGATGGGTGATAGGTGATAAGTGACGGTAGAGCACACAAATGGTGCCAACAGCAGAGAAAAGGAGCCCCCAAGCCAGCCAGGATATGCTGTTTTCCAAGGAGGTGACTGCTGAGAGCAGAGGGAAGAATAGGAATTAGTTGCACTGAGGGGCACCTGTGTGGCTCAGTCGGCTAAGCACGTACCTTCGACTCAGGTCATGATCCCGGAGTCCCAGGATCAAGCCCCATGTCAGGCTCCCGCTCAGTGCGGAGTCTGCTTGTCCCTCTGCCCCTCCCCCTACTCGTGTTCTCTGTCACTCTCTCTCAAATAAATAAAATCTTAAAAAAAAAAAAAAGGAATTAGTTGCACTGAGGTGGTGATTGAGGGGAATGGGTAGAGTTGATAAGGGACTGAAGCATAAGTACTCCAAGCCAAGGGAACAGCATGCACAAGGCCAATGGTGAGAGAGAGATTGCACAGGAAACAGACCTCAGAGATGTGGAGGTGGACAGAGACGGTAAGCAGAAGTGAGCCTGGGTCTTCATGGCCAATTTAAAAATTTGGACTTTGGGGCGCCTGGGTGGCTCAGATGGTTGGGTGTCTGCCTTCGGCTCAGGTCATGATCTCCGGGTCCTGGGATTGAGCCCCGTGTCGGGCTCCTGGCTTGGTGGGGAGTCTGTTTCTCCCTCTGCCTCTCCCCCTGCTTGTGCTCTGTCTCTTTCTCTCTCAAATGAATAAATAAAATCTTTAATTAATAAATAAATAAATAAATAAAGATTTGGACTTCACCCAGTGGCCAGTGGGGTGCTATTGAAAGTTTCAGTGCAGGTTTCAGAGGAGGCATGATCATATCTACATTCTGAAGAGTTCATTCTGAGGACAGAACCAAAAAGGTAGGCCAAGGAGGAGGTTGGTGCCATCATCTGGGCAGCAGGTTTCAGAGTCCCCAGGAGGTGCTGAGATTGAGGCTGCCTGGGCCAGAATGTTCTCAGGGTGGGAGGGAAGAAGAGATAGTGGAAGAACCACCCTTCTCGGGCTTCCTCTCCTCACGAAGGCTGATCTGGTTGGAGAGTCCTGGGCACCGGCAGAGCAGGCTCAGGTGGCCCATGCCTGATTCTAGCTCGTCCCTTTACTGTCTGTGCGGGGTGGGGCATTGCCATAGTCTTCGTGAAGTGATTGTCAACTTTCTGTATTTAGTACAAGAGACTGTGCGGGCCCAGAGTGATCTGGTGTTGGAAACAGTGCATGACAAAGGCAACATGGAGCAGGTCATCTTTGAGATACAGAAGAGATTTGAAGCTGTAAGTGTGGATACCAACCTCTTTCCTCAAGTATGTTTTTAGCTTTGTCACTAAGACCCAGAGAGACACCTTTAAAGCTGCAATTTTTTTTTCAGCCCAGAACAGAAGCCAGATAGGTCCCTTGGCAATGGACCAGGGTGGGACCAACTTCCTTCTCCAAGGTTCTCTGGCATGATGTGGACCCAAGGGGCCCTGCTCCAGAATGTTGCCATGCTTCCTCTGTAAAGCACCCAGCAAGGGAAAAGCTTTGGTTCTGCTAGCACATCCTTTGGTTGGTTTGCACATTTCATTGTGCATTCTGAGTTGCAGTGTCCATAACTCTTTTCTCACTATCTTTCCCTAGAGACAAGCAGAATTTATAGAAATGAAATCTGACCTGAAGCAACTTGAAGTTTTAGTTGCCCAGCAGAGTAAGGACTTCCAGCAGCTGTGTGAGCAGCTAGGCCAGCTGAATGTGGCCAGTGTCCTGGCAGAGCTGAAGAGATTGATTTCAGCCCCTCGGGGCCCCGCGCACGTGAAAGACAGCACTTCCCAGACCTCACCACCTCTGGCCCAGAGCCTCCATTTCACCAGGCAGGACACATATGCTTCTGAGGAACCAGTTCTGTGGCAGGCTCAGGCCCCCCCTGCTGTACGGAATCCGAGTATGGCTTCCCTGCAGCCTGGAGAGTTTGGTGTCTGTGGTGAGGGAGCAAAAAGTGATGCTCTCCAAGAAGAGGCTGCGCTGATGGCAGCTGGAACCAGCAAAAGAAACAGGCGAGTCAAGGACAGGGCAGTGCAGACCAACTGCAAGAACTGGACCCTTCCTAAAACCAGCTCAGAGAACCATGGCTCCGGCTTCCCAGGCCCCGAAGTTCCTGGTGGTAGGGACTGGGTTTCCCAAGGAGCCTCAAGGCTTCTACCCCTGGACTTGAACAACTTTGCAACCAGCATTAAGAACATCTGCCAAAAATGTCAAACCGAAGGTGTGTCTCCGTGTGACCCTTGTGAACAAAGGTGGGTGGCTGCACAGAAAGGCAGAACCGTGGAAAGGGGGGGGACAGGCAAGAAGCAGCAGCCCAGGAAGTCCCACAGAGGCAGGCTTCTAGCCAGGAAGCAAGAACAAGTCCCTAGCAAAGCCTGTGCTTTCATTTCTAAATATCCTCAGCCTCCAGTTTCTGGCCCACAAAGGCCCCCCCTGGAGCAGCAGAAGCCCCTTGCTCAGCCCCTGCCTCTGAGGGGCCCCAGCAGCCCCACAAAGCCAGTCAGCCCTGTTCTGGGAGGAATAGTCAGGCGCAGTAAGGTGATGAGGGCAGCACAAAGGAACATCTTACAACTCGGTGGGCATTCTTCCCAAGACGACGGGCTGCTTTCCACCAGTTCCCAGGGGGACCACCAGATGAGCTGGTTCAGCGACCTCAGCCTGGGAAGTTCAGAACCCCCTTTGTGCAGGGAGCCAGGCAAGAATGTGCTCTATGATCTGGGTTTTGATAGCAGTGATGATGGCTTCTGACCAGCCCACAAAATGTCTGCAGCTGATAGTTTATTGGTCTCACCTGGAAAGACAGATGACAGCGCCCCAGGACTAACAGCAGAAAGCCCCTGAAGCCGAGGGGAGCGCTTGGGCTCAGAGGCCCTGCTGGGGGTCAGGGCGGGATGGGTCTGGCATTCTGGGTACCAGGTGGCGCCCATGACAGGCCTCAGAGCTACACGCATCCTTATTTATCGGAGCGAAGCGTGTGAAGACCGTGGTGAGGAGCCGGGGCAGCAGCCTGGGTGTAGGGCATCGGGGGAGGGTGCTGTTTCTGGTGAAAGGAGGGATATTTTGTGGCGGAAGGGCTCTCACAGAACCGTTGCTGCGGCACCATGACTCCCCAGCACCACATTTTTGGTCTTCACAATATTTCCTACACATAAACAATAACTTTCCAGGCCTCAGTAGTTTTTTTATTATTATTTTTATCCAGTTTTACTGACAGAGCACTTGCATTTTTTGATCAGTGGAGGTATTATTACAGAATACACTAAGTCAAGTCTTCTTGTGTGAGAAACCGAGAATGTTAAGCTGCCAATGAAAGAGAGGTGACATGCACCCAATGAATGCCCAGAGTGCCGCTGTACACGAGCCAACCAATCCCAATTTTCTTCCTGGCTCTTTGTCCCCATCCTGTTTTCAACCACTCTTCAAGCTGGTGAGAGCATCTAAGGGTCCAGTAATATTTCCGGAGGGCATGGGGCTTATATGAAACTTTGGCTTTCTATTTATATCTTGCAGAAGTTTTGAATTTTTGTTATACATATATATTTATTTTGTAACAAAAAAATAAAACATATAAAACATTTAAAAGCATATGTTTTGGGGAGGGGGTGTCTGGGTGGCTCTGTTGGTTAAGCGTCCGACTCTTGATTTCGGTTCAGGTAATGATCTCAGGGTTATGAGATTGAGCCCCGCGTGTGGCTCTGCACTGAGCGTGGAGCCTGCTTAAGCTCTCTCTCTCCCTCTCTCCCTCTGCGCTTCCCCCTACTCAAGCTCTCTTTTTCTCTCTCAAAACCCCACAAAAAACAAAACACTTAAAAGCATATTTTTTCATTAAGTTTATTGATCTCCCATCAACTTAAGAAAATCAAATGGATAAGATACATACCATCTTTTTATCCTGCAGGCTCCTCCCAAGATGATTTTGAATAAACAACACCCTACTCAGACTGGTTTCTCTTCCTTTATCGTTTGAAAGTAAAAATCCTCGCTGGATGGATTGGCTTCCAGAATCTGCCCATTTTCTTCTCTTTTTTTTTTTTATATTCTTTATTTAAATTCAAGTTAGTTAACATAGAGTGTGTCATTAGTTGCGGGGTTGGATTCAGTTATTCATCGGTTGCATATGAGACCCCGTGCGCATTATATCACGTGCCCTCCTTAATGTCCATCACCCAGTTACCCCATCCCCCCACCCCGTCCCCTCCAGCAACCCTGTTTGTTCCCTAGAGTTAAGAGTCTCTTATGGTTTATCTCCCTCTCTGATTTTATCTTATTTTTCCTTCACTTCCCCTATGTTCATCTGTTTTGTTTCTGAAATCCCACATATGAGTGAAATGATATATTTGTCTTTCTCTGACTGACTTACTGAGTTTAGCATAATACCCTCTAGTCCCATCCATGTCTTTGCTCATTTTCAAGGCTGTAGTAAATGACACTAGGGCCTCTGAGTGGACCGTTATAGAAAACAGTGTTCTTGATTTTTTTCTTATTTTTACATTCTTTATTTTCAAGGGTGTGTGTCCCACAAAAGTCTGAGTTTAATTTGCCTTTGACACCTTTGGCAGGGATACCAGGCACCAGCCTAAGCTGCTCTTACTCCCGTTTCCAGACCAAGGGTGTCCTGTGGCCTGTGGCTGGGAGCCCCAGGCAATGGCAGCTGCCCTTTCCGAGGCCAAGGGCGTACAGACTTGGACTCTGCCTCAGGCTGCCCCGACCTTCTCTCTGCCTGTGAGCCTCACTGGATGTCTGTTCACCCTGGCCTCTGCCAACCTCTACTGCCTTCCCTGCTGGTTCGCTCTGCCTGTGCAAGGGAGGCCTGCGAGGAAGGGGCCCAGCCACACCACGGGTTTCTTCCAGCCCTTCTCAAACTGACTACAGGTGGCTGTTGGGCGGTTAGCATAAGGCTTGTAGGCCATAGGCGTTTGTATCGGGAAATCTTTTATTACTCTAAGTTGAAAAGTTTAGTCATTTTGGGGCGCCTGGCTGGCTCCAGTTGGGCAGCTGCCTTCTGCTCAGCAGGGAGCCTGCTTCTCCCTCTCCCTCTGCCCCCCGCCCCCGCTCGTGCTTTCTCTCTCTCTCAAATAAATCAACAAAAATCTTTAAAAAAAAGAAAAAAGTTTAATCGTTGTAAATCGAAGTTGAGACCCTGTTGAGAGAACTCCATCAATATTTATGACTGTGGCCTTCTCATTGAAGGGTCTGTCCAATTTTGAAATGCCAAAGCAGGACCCTCTGTTCTTTGATTCTGTTGTGAGTTATGAAATCCTGTATTTCTGGGGCGCCTGGTGGCTCAGTCGTTAAGCGTCTGCCTTCGGCTCAGGTCATGATCCCAGGGTCCTGGGATCCAGCCCCGCATCGGGCTCCCTGCTCTGCAGGAGGCCTGCTTCTCCCTCTCCCACTCCCCCTGCTTGTGTTCCCTCTCTCGCTGTGTCTCTCTCTGTCAAATAAATAAATAAAGTCTTTAAAAAAAAAAAAAATCCTGTATTTCTTCAGAAGGATTTCTTTTTGTGTTATGAAGTCAAAGATCAAAGTGACTCAGTGTTCCATGAGCTGGGTGTTTTTGTAGAATGAGCAGTAAATTTATCTCCTAACAAGCCTGGGTTAATTAAAATTACACCGCCTGTCTCTGGTAATCATCAGGAAAGGATATTCTGTTTCTTATTTTATTCCTAAGACTTCTTTTTTTTTTTAAACTCCTGTGTTCCTGCCAGATCTGGTGAGCGTGACAAAGCCCAGGCACATCCCCAGAGCACACAACGTTTCTGGTTCTTTGGATGCTGATAGAGATGTGGCTACACAGGGGCGGATGTCGTGGGAGGTCTAGGGACCTAGGGCCCGGAGAGCCACCTAGGGATGCCTCCCTCTGATAATGACCCCAGCTACATCTGAGGATGGAAACCACATCACCTAATTGTCTTGACATTCAAGTATCAATTTAAATGTCACCTACAGAGAGGCCTTTTAGTGACCTCTTCTGCAGAAGCTTGCCCTACTCCCTGCCCATTCCCTTACCCTGTTTTAATTTTCTCCCACAGCTCCATCTGAAACGGTGTATTGATACATATGTTTTACCTGCCTTGCTGGGTGGGATATAAACCTCAGAAGCAAGGGCAGCATCTGCCTCATCCCTGCTGTATCCTCAGCACCCAGGAGAGTGTCTGACGCGAGAAGACACTTGACAAATACTGAGAGCAGGGATTTCTTGCTTTCCATTTGAGCAGCTCCTTGCAGCCCTGTCCCAAAGTCAGGTCTGTCCAGCATCCCTTTGCAACTTCCCTTTTTGGCATTTTGTCTCAGAAGTTCCAGAGGGCTCCTGATGAGGGGTCTGTCTCCTGCAATATGCCCTCTTCTCTCCCAGGCCAGATGCCAGCAACCCCTTTCCACCCAAAGGGCCCAGAAAATAGCCTTTCTGCCTCCAAAAAAAAGACAGTTGCTCCCTACAAGGGTTGAGCAGTTTTGAAAATTTTTTCATGCCAGGCCTTAGGCCAAAACTCTTCATCAAAGCAGTCATCTTCCAGCTGGCCAAGCACAGAGAGTCCTTCCCCACTAAGGCTGGGATTCATTGTCAAATAGATGTCCTAAGTAAAACTTTGTCTACTCTATAAATATTTAGCTGGAACATAAAATATTAACATTCTCCCACATACTCCAGGGAGAGAGCACATTGCCAGAGCCTCAGATAGTCTGGGGCTGAAAGCCTTTTCAGTAATTACCTACAATCAGGTGCAGTGGCCTCCCTCGGGTGCGTGCCTCCTCCACCGGTCACTGCTGTATTAAACGTTCTGTGCTTCAGTTAGCGGACGGGCACGCTCGGACCCGGTGAGCCCCCAGCCTGGCCGTTCGGGGAGAGGGAGCTTGGCCTGAATTAGGCCTCTTTTGCAAATCCTCTTCCTCAATTTCTCTGATCACTAACAGCTCACAACTCCTCCGGTGGGAGGCTGGTGTTGCTGCCCTATCAGCACATTCCTGGGTGCACAGGTGAGGGACGCGTGCCCCCGGGTTGTCTGTTCCCTTCTGCCTGGTCTCCTGATCCCTTTGCGGTTTGCCCTGAGATTAGAAGTGGAGGGTCCAAGGAGCCGGGGCAGGTGGGCCAGGAGGTGGCGCCCCTAGCCCCCCAGTGAGGGGGAGCAGAAGGCTGGGGGAGGGAAGCCCGGAGAGCCCGAGCTGAGAAGGCAGGCCCCAGGGCCTGGTTGCGATGGCTGGAGCCCCACAGAAGCAGAGGCGTACTAACTGGAAGTGCCCCTGGAGCTCACGTGGCAAGACTTCAGACTCTAGGTCCATGTGGCCAGACAGCCGTGCCCAGGAATGTGGAGAACGTGGCAATCTGGACGAGGCTGAAGCCAGGGCCAACATTTCCAGCCCATGGCCACCCCTGAATTGTCCTTTTGAAAGAGTTGTTGCTCGGCTCTCAGGCCTCACTGTGGCTCTCTGCTCCTTGCTGACCTTCGCTCAACCATTGGCTCGTCTCTCTGCTTTTTCCTATCCCTTCTTCCTCAGCAGGTCCTAGGAGCTTCTATGGACCAGCCCCCACCTTACAAAGTCTTACCAGTCTGCATATAGAGCTGGGTTCTAGTGGCCTGGGCAGGGACACTGGTGGGATGCGGCCAGGGGACCCGGAGGCCTCTTACAGGGCTGGATGGGCCCCGCTTCTCACATGCCTTGTGCTGTGGCTTGAATTTGCAGTTTGTGACTAGCAGGTTCCAAAGCTCCTATTTATTCTTGAGGTTGCCTTGTTTCTATTTTGAGTCTGCTAATCCAAATCACAGTTTGGTGTTTCCACGGAAACAATTCAGTGATTGTTTGGTTTGCCAAGATGAGCTGCGGGGGAGAGAACCAAATGACGTAAAACAGTTTTAGTTTCTCAAATATGACTCTCATTGTCTCCCCGAGAAGCCTTTGGTGCCAGCCCCCTGAAAACCTGAGGAAGTTGTATTAAAATAAATGTTCTAGACTCCTGTGCCCCTTCTGGTTAAGTCCCTGGAGACCCACTCCCCGAACACCCCTGCTGTGTGTAGATGAGCACACATCTGCCCAGTAAAGCAGATGACAGAGGCAGGAAGGTCTCCTTGGGGCACCTCAGGAAGCCAGGGATGCGGAGACAGGCGTCCAGGTCACCAGGGAAATGACCATATGGCTACCCCTGTTAATCTGGGCCTGGAGAGCCAGAGGCTTTAACTGAACAGCTGTGTTTCTACAGTGAAGAAAAGCTCCTCATTCAAGGATCCCAGGATGAATTACCCCTCTGGTAAATCTGAATTTTTACATAAAGGCTTAGCTAAAACAGCAATATGTCTGTCTGTCCCTCCAGGGAGAGCCAGGTCCCTCCTGCATGCTGACCCCTGTTCTCAAGGACCATAGTCTCCTCTACAGGCAGAAATAATTCTTTCTTTTCAGTCTTCCAGGGTTAGGGCTAGGCCCCCATTCCCAGCACCCGCTCCCCGTGCAAGGACCCTGGGGGAGCATGAATGGAATGCTGAGAAGCAGCTCCAGGAGACCTAGAGCTTCCAGTCACTGGGACCCGACATCCTCAAGGTCAAGGTCCTGTGAGTCCTCCCATTGTGGGTCTAGCATCTGCCCCAGTTTCTGGGGACTGTGAAGGTCAGCTCTGGGCAGTCAGCTGGTGGAGGATACCCATGGCTAGTTGGTGGAGATGGGAACTTTAAGAAGCCATACATGTCCACTGCAGACAGATCAGAAAATACGGACAAGGAGAAAAAAAGACAAACCCCCTTGTCCCTCCATAACAATCTCCGTGCGTGCCGTGCTCACACACACATCCGTACAAACTGGAGACCAAGTGCACTTTTAAAAAATAAATACATTTTAAATTTTGGAATAGCTTTAGATTTACAGGAAGGTTACAATGACAGTTTGTATCTACCCTTCACCCAGCTTCCCCTAATCTTACATAACAGAGGCATATTTGTCAAAGCTAAGAAAAATACATGAACTCTAGCCTTTATTTAGACTTCACCAGTTTTTCCATTGTCTTCTTCCTGTTCCAGGATGCGATCCAGAATACCACACGGAGATTGAATCAATGTGTCTCCTTAGTCTTCACTAGTCTGTGACGGGTTTTGAGTCTTTCCTTGTTCTTCATGACCTTGACAATCTGGAGTGCTGGCCAGGCATCCTGCAGGACATCCCCCAGGCTGGGTTTATCTGACATTCAGCTTGTGATTAGACCGGGGACATGGGGTTTGGGTAAGGACCTGACAGAGGTAGAGCCCCCTTCTCCTTGCTCCCTATGGTGGGGGTGTGTGGGGGGGGTCGGGGGGAGGCTAGCATCCACACATCACTGGTGCTGTTCCCCTTCATCACTTGCTTAGGTGCTATCAGGTTTCTCCATAGAAATCTACTGTTTGGGGGCACCCGGGTGGCGCAGTTGGTTAAGCGTCTGCCTTCGGCTCGGGTCCTGGGATCAAGCCCCGTGTCTCTCCCCCTGCTTGTGCAAGCTCACTCTCTCTCTGACAAATAAAATCTTTAGGAAAAAAAAAAAAAGAAATCTACTGTGTTTCTCTTTCCCTGCTCTGTTCCTTGGAAGTGAGTCACTAAGTCTAGCCCGGCCTCAAGGGGCGGTGAAGGGATAGGGGTTGGATTAAGCGCCACCTTCTCTATGGGAGACTCTCCACATCAACACTTTTTATTTGGAGTGCACTGTTGTGAGCCCTGGCTTGGATATCAGGACATCTCTCCACGCACACAGCCATTCTTCACCCGAGCTGGGCGGCCCAGGATGCTGTGAGCCTTTCTTCTCATTTGCTCCTGTCCTTCCTGCTAAGGGAGAAGGAACTCCCCAACTCCACAGGCTGTGAGTGCTTACTGAGGGGGCCTCTGCAGGGACTGAAGGTCGGGTGGCCGGGGAGGAGTCTCCAGGTAATCTTGTCCCCGTCTGCCCCAGGCAGGGCAGTGGTGGTGGCTGTCCCCGCAGGGGAGGCCCATCCCACAAGGTGGCCACCCCGCTAAGGAGTAGGTGGGCAGTCTCCACCTGAGAGCCTGCAGGAGTCACCAGACCCGGGTCACCGGCTTTGCAGCCTGCCCTGTGCTCAGGTCCGTAGCCTAAAAGATGGCCTGGCAAGGTGGCCCCTTGGCCACTGGGCCTTCCTTCCCAGTTCTTTGGGTCTTACCAATAGCCCCTGTGCCAGCCTCCTCACCCCCATGCTGCCCATCGGAGCCCAGAAGGCAGGCACTTCTCTAAGACTCTGTTTCTGGGAGGCATCAGACCTTCCCGATAGCTTATGATGTTTCCTGAAAGAACATCATGGTTTTGAGACATTTGTCCAAATAATTTCTGATGATGTCCTTGTCCTTTCTTTCCAGGGGTGTGGCTGGAGCCAGCCCTGCCAGGCTTTTGCTGCCAGGCTTTTAGGCCTAGCTCCTTCTTTACTCCCACCCATCTTGCCCCACTACCTGTGGCTTCCAGGGTTTCCAGGCCTGGAGTGGGATGCATGAGGGCTCAGGCATGAAGGGGATGGGCAGAACCTGTGCTTACCTTTTCTTCCCACTGCCCTCGGTTGGGGGCCCAGGTGTCTGATGTGGGGGGTGTGGCGGGGAGGCCTCATGGGAATGTCCGGTCAGGAGGGGATCAGCCCCTCCAACACAACCATTAGGCCCCTGCAGAGGTCTTCAAGCTGAACAGGGTCAGGGTTGGGGGTGCTGAGGGGAGGTTGGTCTGGACACGAGGAGGGTATGGAGCCCATGCGGAGGACAGCCCTGTGCGCAAGGTGTGCAAGGCGTACAAGGGTAGGAGGGCTTGGGGCCACCGTCTGTGCAGGCTGGGCTGGGCTGGCCTGGGCTGGGCTGGTCCCAGGGGGTGCGTGAAGCCCACCCTGGTTGTGGGCCTAGTCCTTCTTCAGGGGCGCATGGAAAAGAGCACCAGGAGACACAGAGAGGCCTACGACCGGCACCCGCCTTGGGTACTTGGTGTATTAAACATCAGTCAAAAAACACATTTGAGACGTCAAGAAAAGTGAAAAGAATCAACAGTAAGAAACAATTCAAAGCAATAGAATAAAAAAAAAATTGGGCTTTCAGCTTAAAAAGGGACACAAGTAGAAGTTCAAGAGGGTGTGGTCACTCCGATCCTGCCAGCCCTGTGGCAGTGGCCCCCGTGACAGTGGCCCCCGGCGGCACTGACCACGGCCTCAACCGCAGCCTCCTTCTGGGAAGAACCAAAGCTCCGGCCGACGGCCCTTACTCGATCTGGTATTTAAAAGAGGTCATCAAATTGTAGTCCTCTTCCAAGTCCAGCACAGTCTCGACGATATTGTGATCATCGAAAGTCTGCCTGAGGCTGCCGGAGTCGCCATGCGGGGCCTTCTGAGGGCTCTCGTCCATGAGCAAGGCCCAGGCTTCCTCCCTGAAGGGCGAATCTCCGCAGCGACCACACACGCGGTTCAGCTCGTTTTCAAATTCTAGTTTCCCAGCCAACTCTTCAATAGTTCGGATGCTCGTATGGTCTTAAAAAGAACATTCAGCATTACAATTCCAGTGAAAGGTTTCGGGAGACATTTCAGGCACCGGTTAAAACCCACAAACGGGTGGCCACTCTCCAGGGCCTTCAGGGCAGGGAGGCTGCCAGACTGAGCGCCCAATTCTAAGGTGGCCTTGGTGCCCACCCCTCCGGCTCTGCCTTTATTGAGCCCAACGACCCGCCAGTCCCCAAGGAAGGTGCAAGTGGGAGGATACAGAGATGTCTTGGCTTGTCTTGGATCTTAGGGAACTCCCTGACCTGCAGGCATGACATGACATCGTGTGAAAAAAAGGGGAGTCTGTAAGGGGAATCAAATGCTACCCGGGGCTGGCAAGGACTGTGGAGGATGGTGAGCAGAGGCAGAGGACTTCGGCTCCCCTCTCGCGGCCACTGGAGGAGACTCCATCCACTCACGCGGTAGCATGGCAAGTGTCTTGCTCTGTGGCCTCAGGGGAGCGACTCCTCCCACCAGGCCTCCCTTTCATCCCCCCAGAACCTGGAGGCCCTTCAAGAACCAACAGTTTCAGGCAGCCCCCAAGGCTATGCATCCCTTAACCTGGGGCTGTTTGTCCACTATGCAGTGTGAGTCGTTTGAAAAAAGAGCATACAAATAAATAAATAAAAAGGGCATATATAGTTCACACATAGAATGCACAGATGTGGGGGGAAAAACCTCTGGCAGGATGTCCAGCAATGTTTTGGGGGGTTTTTTTGTTGTTGTTGTTAAAGATTTTGTTTATTTATTTGACAGAGAGAGACACAGCGAGAGAGGGAACACAAGCAGGGGGAGTGGGAGAGGGAGAAGCAGGCTTCCCGCCGAGCAGGGAGCCCGATGCGGGGCTGGATCCCAGGACCCTGGGATCATGACCTGAGCCGAAGGCAGACGCTTAACGACTGAGCCACCCAGGCGCCCCAGGATGTCCAGCAATGTTAACATTGGCTTTCTCTGGGTGCTCGTGTTACAGGGAAGCTTTGGGATTCTAATTTTTCTTATGATGTTGTATTATCTACCCAAGCTGGACCGCCCCCCACCCACCCCATCTTTGCCTATGTCCTGCCTCCAGACCTGAGCTCAACCACCAAGTCCTGGAGAACCACTGTCCCTTGTGTCACTGTAACCAGACATTTATGACCGGATTCATGTGTGACTCCATCAGGCTATCAGCTCCATGAATGCTTTATGCATAGAGCCTGCCATGGGTAAAACAAATTTACTATGTAGATGGATGAGAACTAAGAGAGTGTTTTTTTTAAAAAAAAAAAAAAAAAACCACCTGCTGACTCAGGCGCCTGTGTGAAGGACCTATCCTCCCAAGGAGAGGATAGACCTGCCCTTTGTACTCACCGATCATATCAAGCAGATCCTTTGTGACCTCTTGGCTAGAATTGCTGAGTGGCATGTTTGAGTCAATCTTCAAATCTTTCTCCATATCTTTCCTGCAACCCCCAGGTGGAAACAAAAAAAAGAAGAAGAAGAAGAAGAAGAAGAAGAAGAAAAGGTGGAGGATTAGAGCCTCTTTCAAGAAAATATTGTAGGGAACTCAGTGTTAATCTTAAAAACAAAAACATACTGGTAATTTTAAATTGGCTCCCATGCTGTGATTAGAGAGAGCAACTGGAAACTGCTAAGTCAGTGAAGTTGACTAATAGCATCACCCTCGTGAGCATCCCCGACAGCGCATTCATGCCTACAAATGCCCGTATTAACATTTGTTAGAATTGAACCAACTAAATGGCTTCTTCCTTCTCTGCCTCCAGGGCAGCCAAGATGGCAGGACCTTGAAGTTCCATCCCATATGGTCATCCTTGCTCCAAATCAAGGTGCCTAGAACCAGGCAGTTTAAACCTACCAGGGAGAGGGGCCCCTGGCGGACTCAGTCAGAAGAGCATGTGACTCTGGATCTCAGGGTGGTGAGTCTGAGCCCCACCTTGGGTATAGAGATTACGTAAATAAATAAACTTTAAAGCTATTGGGGGGAAAAAAAAGTCTAGGGGAGATCTTAACCCAGGGATGGTCTAAGACCTCAGGAGGTGGGGTGGGGGAGGGGGGGAGGGGGGTGAAGGGAGCAGAAGCAAGGATGTAAGCAGGAAGTAGGGCCCATCTGGCCTCTCCCTGGTATGGATGTTGGAACGAAGATTTTTATTTCTGCAGTATAAAAAATAAAGTGACTTAGAAGTCAGGTTCTCTAACATTCACTACCCCGTGGGAACGGCAAAGTGGTTTCTAGGAATGGGCTGACAGTCCTAGGGGGGAGGCAGAAGCGGCGCCAGACTCAATTTAGGAACTTCAACATTTTCAGAAATGAGAGCCCCATAATTGTAACTTTTTACACTGTCAAGTTGGAATCACCTTAGGCTGTCTTTTCTCCAGTTCTCCCCATCTCCCGCGGCTCTCCAAAACGGTCTTTCGGGTGCCAAAACGGAGGAATGCATCAGTAGGTTTTCCTTACTGGTCAGAGGTTTCCTTTTCGGGCAGGAGGCATGTGGCTTTGCATTCCCGGGGGCATGGTTTGGAGCAAAGGCAGGGCTCTCGTTCTCCGGAGCACACGGGACTGGAATGAAAGGAGCCGCGGAGGAGGAGGCTGCCCGCGGGTGCCTCCTGCCGAGCAGCCGGTGCACAGGGAGGGGGAAGGGGAGCGGCGCGGCGTCCGGCTCCAGCCTCCGCCGGCCCGAGCACTCCTGGGAATGACTGACGCCTTCAAAGGCCCGGTCAATGGCCGCAGTCAGCTCCTTTCTGCATCTTCTCAGTTTTTCAGACATTTCCCCTAAAAGCGACCACGTCTTTATTACGTAACACATTGGAAATGCACAGAGCAACACTAGAATATCGTTACGAAGTTGCAAACCACCCCCGAAAGACGCATCTCCTGGAGCTTGATCCACGCCACGGGCCAGAAGGACCCACACGCCGGGCGCCCCCTCCCCAGGTGGCGGGTGTGGCCCGCGGATCTCCGGGAGGAACCAGCGATCGGACGGGAGCCCCAGGGACGCCCGGCCCCGCCTCCCCCGGCTCCGGGCCCGCCCGCCCCTGCCGCCCGGCCCAGCCGTCTCCGCAGCGCCCTCGGCCCTCGCCAGCGGCCGGCGGCCCGCAGCCCGCCCTCGGGCGGAAGGTCCAAAGCCGCGTCCTCACCCGGCAGCGCGGCCACTCCGCCACCCCGGCCAACGGTCGCCGCGCGCGCCCCGGCCGATCGCGCGCCCGAGAATGGCGCTCCCTGCTGCCCCCCCCCCCGCCAAGGTTAAAGGTCAGGCAAGAATGCCCGGACCCACCACCTCCTTCTTAAACCCCACTCGGCCGGAGCGGAAGCGAGCCCCCCGCACCCCCCCAGCGAGGGAGGCGGCCGGATGCTGAGGACCGCGGGGGGGCGGGGGGGGGCCGGCCCGCCCAGAAGCCGGCGGGGCGGGGCGGGGGGGACAGGTGGGGTGGAGAATCTCACTTCTTACCAAAGTCGGCAAGAAGGGAGAGGTTCCCATTCTCAAGCCAACGGAGAGAAACTGGACGGGCCACTGTACCCGGGAAGTTTTGTGTACCGACTTCCTTTAAGTGACATCTAATAAAAGCGCCACACCGTCTCCAACCGTCTCAATTCGTCAAGGATGGTGAGGGACGTAACAGAACTGCTAGGTTCCACACGAGATTGAGGGGCAGGAGACCCCAACACCAAATATCTTCATTTCATTAGGGGGAAGAAAGCTAGAAATTCCAAGATGGCTCAAAGGGAAACAGAAACGGGCTTCAGGGACTAAATTCTGAGGGAATTATAAACCCATGTCAGTGCACAGCAAGGGAGAAGGGGACAACATCAAGTGAACTGGAGGCTTGGTTTACTGTGGGCAGACTGCTGGGGTGACCAGGAACCAGCACCAGAATAAGAAATCCAGAAACTCAGGAAAACCTGCCGCAGGTCTTCATGGCCACCATAATCAATTACAGTGTTCCTCTCCATTCTTGGGAATTCATCCGCCTTACTCCGCTGTGCACCCCCCTCCCGAACCCCTACTTTCCAGCTCCACAGGTCTTACAGAAATTTCTCACCACCTGTATAAAAAGAAAAATAATTCAGCCTCTTGACATAACCCTTCTGAGCAAACGGTCTTTTTTTTCTTCTGCTCATAAAAGAAGGGGATTTCTTCATCTGGTTTTTAGACCGAACACTAGTAGTCTTCAGAGTGTCAAAGATGTTCTCCTGGGGGATTACACTGGTGCTGTGGGGTGGCAGGGTCTCGGAGGCAGCATCAGTTGGTGTCCATGCTGCAAGCCTCATCGTCCCCCGTGCCTTGCTGCGAGCTGCCTGGGCTCGTCCCTCCCTCAGAGGATCCAGGAAAACAGACGAGTGAAGGCGTCTTATAAAATTCATCATCTCGACGTTGGTAAAAGAGCACGTAAGCTGCTTTTGTCTAAAACACAAGAGGGGAAAAATTCATTCACAGGTTGGAATTATCACCCTTTCTCCCAGCTTTTTGCTCACTGTTCAAAACCTACTTTCAGAGAACTGCCATCTTGTCCTGTGCATCCATGCACAGAGGCCACCAGGAACGTGACCCTGCCCAGAGTGGGGAAGGGCCAGTGCCTGTGACAGAATGCAGAGAGTGGAGCTTCTCATTTAGGAAGGGTCCTGGAAGGAATGGCAGTCAGCTCTTTCTCTACCGCACCCAGCTCCCACTGTCACATAAGGATGACCAAATAACCAGCTAGCCCAGGAGACTCTTCCCAGCTTTAATCCGTCAGGTAAGAGGAGGAACCAAGTACTAGAGCCTACTCACCACTATCTGATCCTCAGAGGCCAGGGACACGTTGCTATCATCAAAATAATACCATTTCCCGTTCAGTTTGTTCTTCGCATATGCAGTGTCTGCCAAGTCAACAAAGAAAACAACCTCTAGCAATCACCAGAGAACTACTCTGGCTTTATTAGGCTTGCACTAAACAATAACACTCTAAAAAAAATAAAACAAAGACCCTGAAATTAAGAGTAATTTACAGGTGACAACCAAAAAAAGATAACTCATCCTTTTTTGAAATCTGTTCTTCCTCAAAAAGGGTAAAAATGGGGCGCCTCGGTGGCTCAGTCGGTTAAGCGTCCAACTCTTGATTTCAGTTCAGGTCATGATCTCAGGGTTGTGAGTTTGAGCCCCGCGTTGGGTTCCATGCTGGGCATGGAGCCCACTTAAGATGGTCTCTCCCCCTCCCATAATCTCTCTCCCTCCTGCTCTTAAAAGAAAAGGGAGGGAGGGGCAGTAAAAATGGAGTGTCAGGGACCAAGGTTTTAGGCTGTAATTTTGGGAAACTAATCAAAAGAACAGAGAAATCCAGTATCAATCTTCAGGATGGCTATAAGCAATAATCCAGAGCCAAGGCACCCATAAAAGAAGCTGATACTTTAAGATTTAAGCAAAAATGGCTCTCAAAAGAACAGGTCAAATCAAACCCCACTTGGTCCAGCAGATGGCTACTGCCTCCTCCTGCCTCTGGAGCCTCCGGGGTAATCCCGGTGAGGGACACACTGGGCGTTGGGTTTGCAGAGCTGGAATGTGGACAAGACGCTTTAAATGTATCTTTCTCAGAAACTGAGTCAAAGTCTGTGGCTGGGTAACAATTCCTCACAGTGGTCCAAGCATTCCCCACAGCCAACACTTCCTGTCTTGATTTTATAGATTCCGCAGCAGGATGTGGTTACAACAGCAATCCCAGCAGCAACGAGCAATTCCTGTCCCCTCCAGACTCTACAAAATGACACTCTCCTGGAGAATTGGTTGCTAGTCTCCACCTGCTGCATGACTTGGGGCCAGACACTTATCCCTCACCGGAGCACCTACTGCGGGGTGAGGAACAGGAAAAGGTGCCGAGGGCCTGCCCCTACTGTCCCTCTCCCTCTGCCCCTCTCCACTGCATGCGCGCGCTCTCAAATAAATAAATCGTTTAAAAAACAAAAACCAAAACCTACACATTCCAGACATTTTGGAAGATAAGGTAGAGCAAAGAGAACGTTTCCTTGCTTTTTGCTTTAACATAGTTGTGATGGTAGCTTCTGTAAGGACACAAGTTTGAACATGTCATGGGCATTTCCCCACGTTGTCATTCATTTTATTTGGCAATGGCCGTGCACTCGACTGTCACGTAGATGGACAGCAGTGCCAACTGCTGGGTCACCGACGCAGCTACTAATTTTTCACTGTTACAAATACGTGAATCTTTGTGCATAAAGCTTTTTCCCAATGTCAAGTGCTTTCCTTGGGATAGATCCCAGAGGTGGGACTACTGGATTCAAGAATATGAAGATCCGGGGCGCCTGGCTCCTCAGCTGGTGGAGCAGGCGACTCCTGATCTTGGGGTCATGAGTTCGAGCTCCATGTTGGGTGTAGAGATTACTTAAAACTAAGATCTTTTTTTTTTTTTTTTAAGATTTTCTTTATTTATTTGACAGAGAGAGAGACAGCGAGAGAGGGAACACAAGCAGTGGGAGTAGGAGAGGGAGAAGCAGGCTTCCCGCTGATGAGGGAGCCTGATGTGGGGCTCGATCCCAGGACCCTGGGATCATGACCTGAGCCGAAGGCAGATGCTTAACGACTGAGCCACCCAGGCGCCCCTTAAAACTAAGATCTTTAAAAAAAAGAAGACTATGAAGAGAGAGAGAGAGAATGGAGAAGCAGCAGTTTGGACCATGCCTGAAGCCTGACACTGGGGCCTGAGGCGCTGTGTAAAGCGCTGAGGACAGGGCCTGGCACACGGGGAGAGGCCAGTAGGACTGGCCGAGGGCCTCTCAGCACGTCCGGGCGGCAGACGCCAGTACTTACAGTGACCAACCCCCATGGCTCCGTAGTGGTTAGACACGGCAATGAGGTCGTACACGTAAGGCCTCGCCGACAGGTCACACACAAATTCGGACATGTTCAGAGCTCTGAGCACAAAACACAAAAATGGCCTTTAACACATTAACCTCAAAGAAAGAAGCTGGAGTAAGCGAGCACCCCCTTTTATGCATGAGGCTGGCACACGGGAGCACTCGGACATGAGCTGCAGCAGGAATGAATGCAGAGGCCGCAGGGGCAGGGGCCCCGGGGGCTGCTGCAGCCTGGACAGACGCCGCCCGGGGCGCGCCAGCCCCGCAGCTGGCGGCGGGCAAGGGCTCTGGGCAGGTAAGAGCGCTGCAGCAACTATGCAGAAATGGCCATCAGGACCAAAATTACCGTCGCTGCCATAAGCATTTCAGCTGAATACCGAAACAGGTCCCAGAAAACTTTTCTCCCCCAGTATTTTATTTTGAAAATTTCAAACATACAGAAAAGTTAAATGCATTTTTAGACAAACGTCTATACTCTATCCGTGTCTCTACCTCCACTCCCACCCCCCAGGAAGCATTTTAAAATCTGCACTTTGTGGACGAACTCTTATCTGGTTGACTTACTTTCCTGGCCCTGTCACTCTGCGTCCTGGCACCTGGGGACACGAGTAGACAGCCAGTCCCACTCTCTGCCCCAGGGACCAGACAAGTGGCTCCGCAGCCCCGCTGCAGCCCCCAGTTATCCAGTTCTCCTCAGCAGACTACACTCCAGTTGCTTTTTCGCGCAGTTAACGAGAAGCAGCACTGTGTTTGTGCTGTCCAGACGAGCCCAGGCCCCTTGGACCAACGACGGACAGGAGGCCCAGTTCAGTGAGGGGGCAGCAATGATCAGCATCACTCTGAGCCTGGGAAGCACTTCTGCTGAATCTTTTCCCCAAAGGTAGGAGGATGGGGAGGGGGGTGAGCCGAAGTCCAACTGCCTGAAGCCCAGCAACACACCTCCTAATGCAGAAAAGTCTTTCGTGACAAAACTCAGCCAATCGGTGCCCAGGTCTCCTGCCTACTTCTTAATTTTCCTAAGAACACTGCAGCTCAGGGACCCACCTGACTGGGAATTCCACCACTGTGTCGAGCTTATCCCTCCAGTATCTATTGTAGGAGAAACGTTTGAGGTGGACCACCAGGATCTTCGGCAAGGACCACAGGTCAAACTTCTTAGTGGCCTGCTGATGCTTCTTACAGTTGGGACAGTACCTGCAGAGAAAAGAGAAACTTCCACTTAGCAGGGAGACAGAGAGCCAGGGCCCCCTGGGCACCCAAGCACGGAGGCACAGCCACAATCCCACAACATCTTTTCCTGAGCTCAGCATGGCTGCTTGCAAGGCGGGGGTGGGGGGGTGGGGGGGTGGGGGAGGGTGGCTATCTCTAAGCCACCTTCTGAAATGCAGGGGCGGGGGCTGGCTTTCTTAGTCTGGAAAACAACTTGTACAGAAAAACTGTGATATAGGGGTCAGTCATGTAAAGAAGTGACACCTCCCCCCCGTAAAAGGGTTTCTGTGTACACAGATGGCCCCAGCAGATCTCAGTCCGGGGTTCACGGTGCCCCCGCCCAGACTGGGGAGCTGCATACCAGGGGTCGTGCTCCCCAAGAGTCTCCATGGTAGTGAAAAGCTCGATGCAGTCTCTCAGGGCCACAGCGGTCTTCTTCTTCTTCTGAGGCTGCAACATGCTCACATGCTTCTCGTAGGCCTGTGAGGAAGAAAGCGCTGACTTCCGGTGGGGAAACGAGTTCTCACCAGGTGAAGCCACAACGTCACAAGCTCCCAGGCCAAGAAGATAATGTACTTTCTGAGGCCTCTGATCACATATGACAAAATCTGTAAGTGCTTTCCGTTCTCAGTCTGACACAGAATCTGTTAAATTGCTGGGGAACTGGTGACGGTGACCCAAATACACAGCCAGAGCAGAACCCAGCACGCCCCCCCCAACCCAGAATCCCGAGTCACCTACCTCAGACTCCTGCTCATCATAATAAAGGCTCCGGGTCTCACTGTCCCAATCGATGGCCAGTGTGGATCGAGCTGCGGAGGAAGACCAAAGCGTCACTCATGACTAACGGCCAGCATAAGGAAAGGCTCTTCAGGTGATGGCAGCGAGAAGAAAACACTCAGCTACACCATCAACTCCTGCTCCTCCATCAGCAGCCGCAGCAAGAGCAACGCTCCGCCCTGAGCCAGCCAACTCTGAACCCCTGGACCCCCAAATCCTTTGGCAAAGATTTCCTCAATGCCACAGTAAGTTCCAGAGGTGCTAACTATATAGGATACCAAAAGAGAGAGGTCAAGATGAAGTAACAGCAACCAGATCTGCCCTCTCACCTTACCTCATAAGAAAACCTGACGGAATAATGAAAGACTGTTTTGAGACGATGGGTACTGGGCAGAGGAAGAGTGCGATTCCCAAGAGAAGGAAAACAAACAAGGTGATGCCTACACCAGGTGCTGGATGCCCAGCTTACTGCCTGCAGGCACTTGCCAGGCCACGGCATGGGAGAGACGGGGAAGAAGCTGGGCAGACGGAGGTGGGGAGCTAAAGACTGGAGTTCGAGGAGGTGGCTAGAGTTTGCAAGGCATTGACAAGAGGAGGAGGCCGCACAGAGAGGACGGAGCTGCAGAGACAGGGAGAGAGATGGAGAGACCCGAAAACGCCTCAGTAAAGCTGGTATGAACACACATTTTTAAAGAGATCTAACAAAAAAAGAAAGGGAGTGAAAGGAAGCTAATTTCTTTTCCAGTGAAGGAGACACAGAATTGCGTCCAGGCAGGGGTCTTCTCCGTCCTCTCGTGCTCTCCACACGACGCGCGTCCTGCCTGGATGCCTCTTCCGTGCGCTCGGCGGCCCCCGTTACCAGCTCCAGCTAACAAACAGCCCATGAAACCCATGACCATCATCTAGATGGGTCACACGTCATGAGTAGTCTTATGGAGCAGAAGAAATAGCCACGTAGTCTCATAAGCGAGAGGACTCTGGGGAAATGCCGCCACGCAGGAGGCACGAGATGTGTTACCAACCCAGCACAGAGGCCCCGAGGGTGGTGGCGGTGGCGGGAGAGGACGAGAGAGACAAGCCTGACAAGATGGCTGGGGCAGGGGCTCAGGTCTCGTGAACATTTTTTTTTTTTAAGGTTAAAAAAAATTTTGTTTTTTTTTTAAAGATTTTATTTATTTGACAGAGACACAGCGAGAGAGGGAACACAAGCAGGCGAGTGGGAGAGGGAGAAGCAGGCTTCCCGCGGAGCAGGGAGCCCGATGCGGGGCTCGATCCCAGGACCCTGGGACCATGACCTGAGCCGAAGGCAGACGCTTAACCAACTGAGCCACCCAGGCGCCCTCGGGAACAGTCTTTAGGGAGCTTTAAGCCAAGGCCCACACAAGCGTCTATTCGTGGAGCTACAGGGAGAAGGTGAGAGCCCAGCGCAGTGAGTACTGAGTGCAAACAGGATTTTCAGACAGAGTCTAAGCCCCCCCACCCCCCCAAGCCCAGTTTGAAAGGTCAAAGAAAGTGCTTACAGTTGAGTTTAAGTAGTTTTCCATCAGTTGCAAGGGAATTTATGTCAGCTGTTCCATAGGAGTTCACAAGGCTGAAGGTAAAAAGCCTTTTCCGGCAGGGCTGGCCTTTGACCTTCTTTTGGGTGGTCTCACCGTGGTCACCACCCAGCTCATCCTCCCCACTGCCTTCTGTTTCTGAAAGCTGCTCTTTGCCTTCTTCCTGATGCTCCATTTCTTCTTCGTCTTCTCCTGGCACACAAACAAAAACCAGTGTATATAATCTGCCACCACTTCAATGTTAAAAATTTTACTTCATACCTAACTCTGGTGCTTCCTCCCACATTTTGTCCCGTGTACGTGAAACTCCATCTAGCCCTTTACAAGGCACCTGAATTCACCCTCACCACGAGCCGGTGAGACACGCAGAGAGGCCCTGCTAACGTGTGATGAGAGAGCGCAGGCCCAGGGAAGCTCATGGAGGCCCCCGAAGGCACAAGGTGAGTCAGCAGGCCCACCTGTCCTAATGGGGGCCCCTCCACACTTGGTACTTTACTGGGCTTCACCCCACATCCTCTGACTCTTTCAACTTTGTCATCTGACCCACAGAGAGAAAAGGACCAAAGGGTTAAGAAACACAATTTAAAAGTCAATTTTAAGGGCGCCTGGGTGGCTCAGTTGGTTAGGTGACTGCCTTCGGCTCAGGTCATGATCCTGGAGTCCCTGGATCGAGTCCTGCATTGAGCTCCCTGCTCAGCGGGGAGTCTGCTTCTCCCTCTGACCCTCCCCCCTCTTAGACCCTCCCCCCTCTTATGTGCTCTCTCTCTCAAATAAATAAATAAAATCTAAAAAAAAAAAAAAAAGTCAATTTAAAAAATACTACCATGATCACAAATACTAAGCAAAAACCTTCAGTTCCTCTACAAGAAACATGCTGACTATCCCTTCACCAAGTAGTTGGTGAATGTCTCCCAGGTGTAGGTGCCAGGCTGGGTCCCGGTGACACAGCAGACAGGGTCCTCCCTATCTTTTTTTTCCTCGTTATTCATTTGAGATTGCTGAGTTTCAAGAAATTTTTTTAAGTTTATTTTTTTTTTTTAGTAATCTCTACACCCAGCATGGGGCCTGAACTCAAGATCCTGAGATCAAGAGTTGAATGCTCTTCCAACTGAGCCAGCCAGGCACCCCTCAAGAGTTTTAATAGGCATTCTAGAGACATACGCTGATGAATAAATTTCCCAGGTATTTCCAGAGAACTGGTATATGTGGCTGCAGTAAAATGACCCATAAACATAGTCATCGCACTTTTTGTTGTTGGGAAAAGGGGAAGTCAGGGTATTGGGTAAGTAATTTCAACAAAGATGGGACAACTCCAAAAGAGGAGAAGAAAGCATTTAAAATATGAAGTTTATATACTTGGGAAATAGCAGTACAAATGGAAACTCTGAGGAAAAGAGGATGTTCCCACATAAGAATCCTCTTTTTCAAAGACAGTCTGCCTTGGGAGTGTTCCTAAGGAATGAAGGAAGCCAGGCCCAGGACAATCCAGCAGTTTCCGCTCAAGCCACAGGAACAGCACAGCCATGGATGAGGGTGTGACCCGGACTCCCATCGGCACCATTCCCAACCAGCCAGCAGCTGGCCTACGACAGCCAGCCCGGCCCTCACAGACAATCCTCTTCCGACCAGCTCACTTGGCCCGAGATAGCCGCACTGCCCCTCTGACCCCCGGGGGAGCCTGCCCCGCTCCCAGCCCAGCAAGTGAAACCCTGCCCTACCTGCTACCTCTCTGAGAGGGACACAGCCAAAGCCTGCTTCAGCCCCACTCAGTGAACAAACAGAGCCCTGGAACTATAAAAACTGTTTCCTGGCTGGGCCACTGGCTGCCAGCTCCTCAGACAATCTCAGGAAGCTTCTGCTAATGCAGGAATGGATACCACAGGATGAGGAAAGAAAGCAGAGTCCACTGACAGCAGCTAGCCCCGATCACTCAGAGAATCAGCAGGAGACAGCCACCACAGGCCTGACAAGGAGCCATGGCAGTAAAGACGTTAGAAGTATTTCAACATTAAACGGAGTTCGAAGTCTATGCACCAAGACTCCGTTAAAGGATTCGAAAGAAGGCAGTAATTCTTCCCGAACAGGAGACTGACAGATGGAATGTCTAAAAAGCGAGGCTAACTATAACAGCAGCAAATACTTACATGGTGTGATTATTAATTGAGCGTCCGTTATGTGCCAGGGACTTTAACCCACATTATCTCATTAAATTGTAATCTCAACTCTGTGAAGCAGATGTGATCATCCCATTCTGCAGATGGGTGAACCAAGGTTCAGAGGAATGAGGCAACTTGTTGAAGTCCACCCCACACTTTAAGCTAGGAATCACAGTGCTTTAACTGCCAGAGCGCCGAGAACCCACGGGTCACCCCGGGTCTGCTCAGAGAGCGCAGTGCCTACCCTGCCATCTGTGTGTGTGGGGCGTGGGCACAGAACACCCTCCTCTTTATCCCCAGTGGGAGAACATCATAGTCTGGGCAAGAATAACATTAGGACTATACTAAACACTCAACCTAAGAGACTCATAATTTGCAATATCCCATGAGGACAGAGCCTTGTGGGCATTATCTCTAATACCAACTCTCACTTTCCAAGATGTGCGTATCATCTGAGCATTTGGATTTGCAACTCAAAATTTATGGCACTAACTTGGAGGACATTTGTGGTTTTATAGTGATAAACCCACTAAGTCACCTAGGCCCCCAAAAGAAGGGTGACAACCATAATGCAGGTCAGACACAGGCCCCCAGTCGGGGATGAGCTTGTGAGCATTTGGCCACAGGAGGACGGCGAAGGCTCCAGGTTTCCCACAACCAGCCTCGCCTACCACTTTGTACACTGTGGCTCTCTTCGCTCCCGCAGCGGGAGCTATCTAGTCAGTGATCACCTGTAGCTTCCTGGGTAGAAGGAAAGAAACACTCAGGAGAAACTGTCTCTGCCCTCTGGCTGGCTGGCCAGGACTCCTGTCCTTCCCAGAGGCAGTGCCACATCAGAGGGATGGGTAAGGGCCAACATGACAGCTCTGCAGACGGAAGCCAGGTCATGGAGGCAGTCAAGGGCTGGCTGAGCACCCACTCTACCCATCCCAACGGACCAGAATCAACTCCTGACTTTGCCTTGTGACCCCGGGCAAGTCACTCAGTCCTGTCAGGCTAACTCTGCCTGAGGTGAAAGCCAACCTACATGTCTCAGAAGATTCCACGAGGCGCCGAAGTTGGACAGCATGGAGTGGGTGCAACGGGGCTCCCAGGTCTGCTCTCCAGCCAGAGCCCCCACCCAGCCTTACAGCCTCCCTCTCCCGTGTGTACAACACCTTTGGAAGAAGAGGGAGGTCAGGAGGGATTTGGTCAGTCACAGCCCATAGCGTGGCGAGCGCTCACCTTCACAGCCGCCCCTGGAGCCATTGCAGGCCCCCGGCTCCAAGGGCGAGCTGCCAGACTCCTCAGGCAAAGGCTGTTTTATATAGCGGCTGGGAAAAAAGAAAGAAAAGGAATTATTTGTTAGCCATAACATTTACCTGTTTTTCTCCACGACTCAGCTAAATGTGGTTCACAGCGGACATACAGCTATTCACAATGCAATTCAGGTAAATAAAAGGGCTTTAAAATCACGTGATGGCTCAATACTTTAAGAAACTGAGAGGAACCCAAAAGATAAGACGTTTTAAGTACCAAGTCACTGAAGGCTCTGAGTCTTCTATGAATGCCTGTTTCAAGTCTTCTACAAATGTCACGTGGCACCATCATTGAAAGAAATATTTCTCAGTAACATTAATCACCAGCTTCAAAATGATAGGGGAGTACTTTGGAAACTATATTCAAACACAAACGGACATCAAAGCACTAGATGGCCCAAACCCAGTGACCGACAAGTGTGACAGACACGATTCCAGGGACCACAGAAGCAGCTGAGGTGCTCAGTGTCATGGCGCTTAAGGGGTGCCAGATGCCCTATCCCCACAGCACCTGTCCTGGCCCTCCCGGGGGCCGGCCCAACTGCATTTTCATAGGACTGAGCACCCAGGACCAATACAGGCACTGAGGGGGGGACGGTGGGGGGAGGCACTACAGAGACTGGGCTCTTTGCGATTTTAGGTTGCAAGCAAAACGCATTCCTGCCACCAACCTGATACGCTCACAAACAGCCTGGTACAAAGACTCGAGGGTTAGCTTGTGCTTGGCAACAGAAACCAGCAGTGGCTGCCCGTACAGCACGGCCCCGGAGGAAGTGCTCGACGGCCTGGACTTCCTTTCCCTGAAGTAGACTGGAAGCGTGACACATTCAGAGCCATCGTCGGAGGTGCCGCAGACCTCGTACCTGTGTCAATCACAGAAGAGGGCCCGTTCAGCAGCAGGTCACTCCGAGCAGCAGAGATCTGAGCTGCAGCTACATGGTGGCCAGGACTGTGGTTGCTGGGACAAACCACACCTCAGCATAAAAGGCGGATAAACCATTTCCAAGATGATTCTAGAAGCTGGGTCAGCAATCCCAAGGGTCACTGTCAGCAAAACGTGATACACAACCCAGGACTTGGGGCTAACGTGATTCTCTTTCCCCCAACCATGGCCTCAACTCTGTAGTCCTTCAAATGGAACTCAACACAGATGACAGCCATCATCCAGACCATCACTGCAGATACAGAGGCACGGGGGGCTGGGGGGGGGGGGGGGCCTGGCCACCAAGTTCATCTTCTGTAACCAAGGAGCTCAACTTTTAAAAAGGTATTCCTACGTGCCCTGACCTTCAATAAAACCAAGTATCATACAAGAATGTATACCTAGAATATTAGGCAAAGATTCTTTATTTCAAATGAGGAAGCAAATTTATAAAACTAACTGCCATCTTTGTTCAAAAACATTGAAATTAAAGAATCATATTTAATTTTTTAAAAATTAGAGATAACCAAAGAAAATGCTAAATACAAATCAATGATTTTGAAAAATGTGTCTTACTTAGTGAATACATGGGATTGAGGAGATTTATAGATGTTTTATCCTGGAACAGATGTTACCAAAATTGCTGGCAACCGACTGTAGTCTTTCCCTCTTCCTATAGGGGGAGACACAAACTTACTGATTCAATTTTTGAAAACTATAAACAAACATACACACAAAACCCTCCCCAGATGCCTGGCAAACGATTCTAAATGAAGTATGTGCAGGAGGAGTTCTAAGAAAAACTCACAAAAATGTCCAAGATGTGCTGGGTAAAGGCCCTATGGTCCAGCATTAGGGTCAAGAACCAGGTCTTAGGAGTGAGGCTGGCTCAAATATCAGGCCTGTCACTGTCACTTTCTGGCTGCTGTAACAGGGCCACATGCCCCCCTCTGACGCTGCTTACTCAGTGAGCAATGGGATTACCCACCTTAGAGGATGGTGGTGAGAAATCAGTAACTAGCAGCACAGTGCTTGCTCCACATGCTCAAAAAATATTAGCAGTACTAGTGTGTTTTCATGACAATTACCAATTCATCTTTAAAACAATTTGCTTCCTTATGGTTGGCACTCAGGCCTCCACAAATTCCTTCGTTGGTGGTGGTTTGCCAGGTTCCCCACACGGCAGTGCCCCAGCACCTCTAAGCTCTGGTGTTTGCAAACATTAGTTTCCAGAATTGAGGGAAGACGCTGTTCAGGACTTGGGATCAGAAATGGACAGCCTTAGCCTGAATCCCAGCATGAGCCCTGGTGCCCTCCATTTGTAAAGTGAGAGAAGATGGCTGTGAGTGGAGAGGCAGCTGCGCAAGTGTGAACAGAACCAGGATCTTGGAAGTGGTCATGAAGTACTCCTTTTAGAGTAATCTAGAGGTCAGAGGCCCAAAAACTTAAAAGGGAAGGAAAAATCCTCCTTGGTGCACTGCATTCCTCTACCAAAACACAAACCAAAACAAATGCTAAAAACCTTTCTCAGCAGAGTCAAGTTTCCAGTGAGAGGGAACGAGGGAGAAAGAGCATGGGTGTGGTCTACATTCAAGCTTCCCCGAGCAAGTGGCTGTCAGAGCGCGCAGGCAAGCTCACATTCCCCTCCACCCCACTTGGGAGAGGGGGACACACAGGTACAGGGCCTTGAAGTAAGGGGACCTGGGAGGGGCCAAGGGGGCCAGTGGAGCTGGGGGTGTACTATCCCCACACAGATGAGAAAACTAGGTCTCAGAGCTTACAGACTGTTAGAACAGAAAAAGGCTGTTTCCATCAAACCTCCTTGTCACTCTTGAGACGGCACCTGCCCAAGGAGCGACTGCCTGTACCACATCCCTTCTCTCATCTTCCCGTGGCCCCTTGCACAGCTCTAACTCTTCTTGAGAAAGGCATTTCTGGCAGCAAGTCCATCTGCAGAACCATTAAATAGGCCTTCTTAAAAGGTAGTGACTGTTGACAAAAGGCTATGTCCGTGCCGAAGAGAATTATCTGGAATGTCTAGCTCTGAAGTGCCAGGAGGTGCTTAGCACTGATGGCTGCCCACAGTTCTCTGAACACCCATCCCTTGCACCCAAGAGTCAGGGCAAATCCACCTGAGCACTGAGTACCAGATCTTCTGCTCTGGAGACACCTATAAGGCAAAGCCTCTAGAATGTTTCCTTTGACCCTGCAGCAGAAACCACTGAGTACTCACACAAAAATGTCATCCCGAGGCATGATGTGGTTTAAACCTTCATCCATTTGGAAAATTTTGTGGAACCGGTGATTATATACATCTGTGACCACCATCTAAGAATCAACAGTAACAGAAAGATTACAGATGGTTAAGAGCCTCTACATACAACCCAGGAGCAAATGAAAACGATGTGCTGCCAGTATGGCCTCCAGAGAAACCGCCATGCCACCAGCCCCAGAGCTCAGGGGCCAAGGCCCAAGGGAGCACAGCGTGACTGCCACCAGCAGAAAACACGCTGGTAACATCTGTCCGGAGGTTTACAATGGGATCTGCCCTCAAGTGGGAGGAATGGTGGGGAGCGAGTGCTGACCAGAGACTGGTAGTCATCCAGAAACCTCTGGGGTGTCCCCCAGGGCCAAGAGTCTTGAAACCATCCTCAGCACATAGCTGATCACACCAAACCCCAACTACACAACTGCCTAAAAGCAGCAGGAGTACAAGGGGAGTGGGGCTGAGCAAGGGCACTGACCAGTGCTGGGACCGGGGACTGACTCGGAGCATACTGGAGGATGGGGAGAGGGCTCTTCACTTTCCCCACCTCCACACAGGGCCTCAGCAGAAAGCCCAGCGAGGGGAGTTGCTTTTGAATAAAGATTTCCATCAACAACATCATAATATCACTCCAGACATACAGGATTTAGCGTAGGGAAGAACTTCTAGCTTCTCATACTACAGAAAAGGTCATGAGGGAAGGGGCAGGAAAGCTGACAGCAGAGCCCTACTCCTGGCCCTCTGACCATGGCTAGTGGGCCATCAACGGAAGACAGAGTGCTCCCCATGGCTGAAGGGACAGTCTTAGCCGCAGTGTGCAGTGCACAGTGAGGGAGGGCCAGGAGGTCAGCAGGTCCGAGGTATCCACATATAAGCATGTTTGTGCTGGCCAATAAGAACTACCCCCTAAAATGGCTACAAGTTTGAAAATACACTCCCAAGGACTATGAAGCGGCCCCGGGAGGCTGCGTGCCACTGACCGCCCCGCCTTACGTTTTCCGCAGCAACACCGGACAGCCTGGAGAGTGCCTCGCACAGGTCAGACACGGCCCCCATGAGCGGCACAACCACACGGTACTGCAAGAGAGAGAGGCAGCAGGGGTGACGGGGGTGCAGCAAAGGGTAGGAGACGAGCTGGGAGGAGCAGGCATCATGGAGGGCTGAGATGACCTCCCAGGAACAGTGTGCATGAGGTCAGGGCCCAGAGGAGTGGTCAGAAGAGCAAACAGCAAGTCCTCTGCCTCGGCACCCGCCTCTCTATTTGGGCAGCAGCACGGAAGCCAGCCATCTCTTTCCCTCCTCAATACTGCTTTTTTTTTTTTTAAGATTATTTATTATTTATTTGACAGAGACAGACACAGCGAGAGAGGGAACACAAGCAGGGGGAGTGGGAGAGGGAGAAGCAGGCTTCCCACTGAGCAGAGAGCCCGATGCAGGGCTCGATCCCAGGACCCTGGGATCATGACCCGAGCCGAAGGCAGGCACTTAACGACTGAGCCACCCAGGCGCCCCTCCCTCCTCAATACTGCTTTGTCTCATTCTTCACTTTTGGCAGTCATCCACTACTTCCTTGAAGGAATGGCTGAAAATTCTACAGACTGCCACGTGATGGCATCTGTAAGAGGTGAAGAAACCAAAGCCAGAAGACGAAGCAGTACAGTCTTCCGGTAAGCCAGCAGCAGGGCGGGACACTAAGACCCGCTGGCCATGCCATCCATCTAGCCTTCTGTTCTAGCAGACTCTCCTGGCTGACTGACCAGGAAGTACCCTCCTGCTGCCTCCCAGCATTCAGATGCTAGGACCACTCAGCAGATCAGTCATGTTACCTTAGCTGAATGAATGGAGCAGGGGGAAAAAGGTGACAGAGAAGCCCAGCGGACCTTCACAATCCTCCCTGAGAGATACAGGATTACACAAAGGTCTGACAGAGGCTGAGGGTGCACACTCAGGCAAGCGCCACGGGGATTCAGAGGCAGCTGGTAGAAGAAGCCGCGCTCAGAGTCCCACGGTGAGGGGTGCCGTGAGGGTGCAGATCCTCTTACCTGGGTAGGTCTGCAGCGAGGGTCAGCAGGAACCAGAAAGACCTCCATAACTCTATCTTTCTTCAGGGGCAGTGGGAGAGTTAGATAGCAAAATGGGTCAAAGGTCACAGAAACCTTCGCACATTCTGGGCAAACCAAAGTAGATTTGAAGAGGCCGTGGAACGTGTCCACAATCACAGAGTCATTCCTTAACCTGTGATTCTCCCAGGCTTCCTTTGCCACCACCTGGAAGGAGAAAGATAAACAAGACATTCTCAACACACCCAAGTTATTTACCCCTTCATCCAGAATGATCCACAACAGAATCTGAGCTGGACCGTGAGGCAGTCTCTACAGCAAAGAACTTGGTCCAGGCCAGCCAGGGCTTGGACTGCTCTCAGCATACCATTCTCACAACCACCTGCCAGCTCTATGCCCAATCCCACACTTAACGAAGCCTTCACATAGGATCGCGGGGCATACAGGCGTCTGCGTGTCCTCTGATGGGAGACAGACAGCCCTGACAGCACTGGGGGCAAATGGAGCTGACTAGGGCAAGGACTGCCTCCTATAAGGTGTTCAATGATCCAAAGTCCCTTCACAGTGAGGTTTTAATTTATACTATAGTTCAGCTAATTCAGCTAACTCATCGTTTTTCCTTCAAGATATAAATACTACTTTAAAGTTTTCATATGATTAAGCCCAATGTGATAGGGGAACTTAAATACCAAATTCCCTTTCATTAGATCAGAAAATCGAGGCAAAAAAATCAGTGCCTTAATAATGTTAATAACAAACTATTTTAATAATCCTATATGTATTTTAAGGAGGAGGGTAATAATCCCAAGGCCCATACTACAGGCACTTTAGTTTTTAGACTGCCCTAGTCTCTGGTTCAGCAATGGAATTATACTACACAAACTGACACTAACTTAAAGAAGCCCAAGCAGGAGAATTAGGAGTAACTAGAGTTCGCCTCTTTCTGACCCGGAATGCATTTCTCTACCACAGCCCGTGTCCACGTCATCAACAGCAAAGGGCAACCAGGGTCCTGGCATCAATACTCAAAGACTCAAAGAATGTCCCTGCAACTCTCAGTAGGAGGGAACTTCTACGAAATGCGATTGTTCAAAAATCTTCAATATCATACCGCATCTGGCCGCCCATTGGCATCCTTCAGCTCCAGGTAGGGTTTCTTCTTTACTCGGTTCAGATCTTCGTGCAATCCGTCTAGAAGAAAGGCTAACAGCTCCTGAGAGTCTTGTTGCTGGTAGCCAGAAAACTGAGGGGCGAAACGTCCCACTTGGGTCTACAACAAAAGCAATCACATCAGAAGGCATAAGATTTAAAGAACCAGTGAAGTCAGATGGGAACTTGCCATCAAAAATAACTTTGCAGACTCAGCTGGGACAGTAAGGGAGAACATCATCTGGCCGAGTGGCCCAATTAATTCCTCAAGAGCTTAAAGGAGGCCAGTAGTTCTCGCCAGAGACAGGGCTCAGATCAAAAGCCAGGACAATAGTAGACCTGGCACCTGGGCCACTACCCTAAAGGAAGAGTGAAGGGTGGCATCCTGAGTGGCCAACACCTTGCAAGTACTGACACGAATCCCTCTCTTACTTCCTTCTTTGGTTCAGAGTCTCCACGAGAACTTTACAAATGCTATCTGCATTAGCCAGAGGAATCCTCCTGTACCTAACAGCCCTCCTATCCTTAAATAACTGTCTGCCTTGTATTGCTCTGCATTCATGATCCTCAAGAGCATGGTCCCCAACTAGCACCACCAGCATCACCTGGGAGCTTGTCAGGAATGCACATTCTTGGGCCCAACCTGGACCTACAGAATCAGAAACTCTGGGTATAGGTCCAGTAGTCTGTGTTTAACAGGCCCCTCCAGAGGTTCTAATGAATCCTAAAGTTGGACAATCAATGCTTTCCACCTGTGTTGCCCAATACCATAGCCACTGACCACATGTGACTATTTAAATTAAAATTAAATACAATAGGGGCGCCTGGGTGGCTCAGTCGTTAAGCGTCTGCCTTCGGCTCAGGTCATGATCCCAGAGTCCTGGGATCAAGCCCTGCATCGGGCTCCCTGCTCAGCCAGGAGCCTGCTTCTCCCTCTCCCACTCCCCCTGCTTGTGTTCCCTCTCTCGCTGTCTCTCTGTCAAATAAATAAATAAAATCTTAAAAAAAAAAAAATTAAATACAATAAAAAAGTTCAGTTCCTTGTTCACACTAACCACATTTCAATGGCTAGTGACTGTCATACCAGACAGTGAAGAGAAAAACTGTCCACCATCAAGGAAGCTCTGCACTATCCCTAATATCCCTAAATACGGTCTGCCAATTGCTCATTTACATGAGTTTGAGCTTAATGTGCCATCACCTGATTCTGGTTTCTTTCTGACTTCATGGTATGGGAACAGTAATTTACATGTATTTCCCATGATTAATGTGACCACAGGGGTAAAAAGAATTAGTTTTTAATTTCGATAAACCATTTAAATTTTCTCACTGAGCCAAGTTGCTACTACCCTCCAACCCTTTGAATAAAAAATAAGCCTATCTTTTTCTACCATGTGCTTCATGAAGGCTCCTTAAACTCCACTGGTGCAGGCTAAATAGGGTCTCTGATTTCAAAATATGAAGGCAAGGTCCTTCCCCTCAACAGGAAAAAACATTTAGGGCAAGGGAAAGCCCAAGTTGCTCCAAGAGCCCACTGCAGTTCACCCAATCTTCCTAGCTGAGGGATCCAAGTGAGAACTGACTTTCACACCACATTCCAGGACTATCAACCCAATTTCTGACTTAGGGGGCTCACAGTGTGTATAGGTTCCAGGCTCAGAGAACCTGGGAATACCCTTCAGATAACACTGGAAATTAAACTGAATTATTACAGTCTGGCTTAGGATGTTTCCTACTTCAAGACTGGCACCACAGAATACAGCATTCTGAGCAACCAGCTTACAAACGACTTCTGCAGTATCCTCAGCCCAGAGGTGGGAGCTGAGGTCACTTAGAGTAACTGTGCGCTGCATGACTGAACAACAGAAAAGGAGGATCTCATCGTGTGGGGCTTTTAATCTCATCTTAACCCCAAAATGCAACTGGAATAACACTAAATCACTCTCCCCAAAATGGAAAAAAGGAAGTACATATAGCAACCTACTTTGAACATGCGAGGTGCCACGTGAGAGTCCCTTCCAGACCACATCTGTTTAATGAGCTCTGCATAGGCTTCTGCAATTTCCCCTTTCATTCCCAGCGGGTTATCTCTGTTGATTTCAGCCTCATATTCATCTTTGAGAAAGTAGTCAGTCAGTGGTGCAGTGTTGCTCAAGCACTGAAAAAGAACACGATCAGAGCTCACACCCCTTCTGACAAGCACACAGAGATAAAGATAAACCAAGTTATTAAGGGCCACTGAGGGTCAACTCCCAACAAAAGGAAGTTCTCAGGAGATTCTCTACAAGGCTCACAACTGTAAGGCATAACCTCCCAGAAGCCCAAGCTGGTGGCCTGCCTTGCGGCTAACCTCCCAAGGACATGGACTTGGGGCTCACACTGTCTAAGAACTGTCCCTGAATAACTATCTGAGGGCAAAAGCTGCATACCCCAAGTGCTTGACAGAATAATTTTCTATTCAATGAAAGATGATAATTTTTAACATCATAATTTTAAGATGATAATTTTTTTAACTGGAATTGATTAGGACATTCCACTATCTCATGGGAAGACAAAATATAAATAAGCTGAAGGCAAAATATCTTACTAGAGCTGAAACATTATGGGGGAAAAGATCAGGATAACGAGATAGTAGAAAAAGTAATATATAACATTAATATACGTGTGTACATACTAATTTTAACTCTTCAAATTAAAAAACTGAATTTTATCAAGTGTTTTTTCTGCATCTACTGAGATGGTCATATGGTTTTTTCCTTTATTCTGTGACTATGCTAGGTGACACACATTAATTTTTCAGGTGTCCAATCAACCACGTTCTCCTGGTACAAATCCTACTTGTTCTATACTTTCATCTAGGTATCACTGAATTTGATTTGCTAAAATTTCATTTAAATTACTTGTGTCTACAGTAATGAGATATGACTATCTAAAATCTTCCTTTTTTAAAAAATTCCTGTCGCAGGTCCTGGCTGGCTCAGTCGGTGGAGCATGTGATTCTTTGATCTCAGGGTTGTGAGTTCAAGCTCCACACTGGGTGTAGAGATTACTTAAAAATAAAATTTTAGAGGGCACCTAGGTGGCTCAGTTGGTCAACCGACTGCCTTCGGCTCAAGTCATGATCCTGGGGTCCTGGGATCGAGTTCCATATCGGGCTCCCCCTGCTGTGCAGGGAGCCTGCTTCTCCCTCCCTCTCCCTCTGCCTGCCACTCTCCCTGCTTGTGCTGTCAAATAAATAAATAAAATCTTTAAAAAATAAATAAACAAACAAAATTTCAGAAAAAAAAATTCCTTGTCAATTTTTGGTATCAGAGTATGCTGCCTTGTAAAATGATTTGGGGAGCTGTCTCTCTTTTCCCATTTCATGAAAGAGTTTTTGTATGATTGGTATTACTTCTTGCTTTAAATCTTTGAATATATTCACCAATAAAGCCATCCAGAACAAGAATTTTCTTTGTTGTAAAGCTTTTAATTACTGAGTCAATTTCTTTAACAAATACAGGACTATTCATAATTTCTATTTCTTCCTAAGTTTGATAAATTATGCCTTCCAAAGCAACCTGTCCAAACTTGTCATCTAAATTGTGTTATTGGCATAAAGTTGTTCTATCTTCTAATCTTTTTAAAATTTTTTAAATTTAATTTTATTTAAATTTTACTTAGTTAACATAAAGTGCAATACTAGTTTAGTTTACTATCCTCTAATCTTTTTAATGGCTATAAGGTCAGTAGTGATACTCGTCTTTCATTCCTAGCTTTGGTCATTTATATTTTCTCTCTTTTCTTCTTCATCAGTTTCCCTGAGCATTTATATCAATTTACTATTTTTTTTTTCAAAGAATCACATTTGGCTGTAGTGTAAATCACCCCTGTATTTCATTAATTTCTGGTCTTCTATTATTCCCCTCCCACTTCATTTGGGTTTCATTTGTTCTTTCCCTAGCATTAGGAGATAGAAACTTAAATCATGGAAATTTAACCTTTTTTTTTTTTTCCCTGAGATTTACATGTAGAGCTATAGACCTCCTCATTATCATTATCTTCATTTAACAGCTGAAGAAAATTGAGGATACAAAGAGTTGAGAAAACCTACCCATGAAAAGCCAAATCTCAAGTTTCTTTTCTTTAGTACTCTGCTCTTCCCATCTCACTACAGTGGGGAAAAAATAATTTCCAAATCCAAGAGTTACCTAATTTTTTACATGTCTTTTTATTTTCTCCTTTCTACTCCATGAAACTTCAAAGTTAGATTGTAAGTCCTGTGAGTACAAAAACCATGTCTCATTTGCTCACCATGGAGTCTCTATGTATAGTAAAGAATTTGGCCTTGCCCAAAGAGAAAGTCTGGCTTTTGCCCTTGGCTTCTGTACTTCTACAATTTTTTATCTTTTTTTTTTTTTTTTAAGAAGGCTCTGTACCCGGGGCGCCTGGGTGGCTCAGTCGTTAAGCGTCTGCCTTCGGCTCAGGTCGTGATCCCAGGGCCCTGGGATTGAGCCCCGCATCGGGCTCCCTGCTCGGCGGGAGGCCTGCTTCTCCCTCTCCCACTCCCCCTGCTTATGTTCCCTCTCTCTCTGTGTCTCTCTCTCTCAAATAAATAAATAAAATCTTTTAAAAAAAAAAAAAAAAAAAGAAGGCTCTGTACCCAACATGGGGCTTGAACTCACGACCCTGAGATCAAGAGGCACATGCTCTACCATCTGAGCCAGCCAGGCGCCCCTTGCCCTTGGCTTCTGGAAAATACTCTGTTGACCCCTGGAATGTTATCCCTGACAGGAGTATCTTTGTTTGTCTGGAGGTCATCAGTCATACTGTATTTGGGGTGGTGGTGGCCACACTTATACTGTCATGTTAGGGTGAGAGCCAGCCACTCCAGAAAGACCAACACTGTGACTTGGGGGGAGCGGGGGGGCAGGGGGACGGACGGACTTGGGTCACGTCTTATCAGTCTACCTGGAGACTGAGTTTAACCACCTAGGCAATCAATCAATCAATCATGCCATGTGATAAACTACCAATAAAAACTCTGCAAACCAAAGCTCAGGTGAGTTTATGTATTTGGCAATACCCCATGCCTACTGTTACACATCAATGCCAGGAACGTAATGCATCCTGACTCCACAGGGAGAGAACAACAAGCTTTGTACTGGGGACCCTCCTGGACTCTCCCTATTTGCTCCTTCCCTTGGCTAATTTTAACTTGTATCCTTTCCCTATAATAAACCACAACTGTGAGTATAATAGTTTTAAGTGAGTCTATGAGTCCTTCTAGCAAATTACTGAAACTGAAGGTGGTCTTGGGGACTCCCAAACTTGCAGCTGGTGTCAGAAGTGAAGGCAGTCTTGGGAACTCTGCCCTCCTAACTCTGTAGTTGGACCCCAACTCCAGCCCATGTCCACCACAGTATGGTCACACAGTATGTCCCCAATAAATATTTGATCAACAAACAAATGAAGTATCAAAGGGAGGATTTTAGGATTTTGCACAATCAGGGGCATGAGATAAGACAGCTATCACTGGTAAGAAGATAGTACCAGCTGTAGTGAGTTCTCATCCCATCAGAAACCAGCCAGGCAAGTACTCCAATATTTTCTGGGGAGATCATCCCTAATGGCCAACAAAATTCAAAATATTTTTACTGTAAAACCAACCCCAGAACTGATTAAGAAGACATTTTAGGGCCATTAAAAGTGATGAGGCCATTCTGTACTTACCAGTGGGAGATGCCCTGATAGGGATCCCTGAAGCACTAACAAAGGGTAGGCAGGTACCCCTGGTAAAGGATCCCCCAACATTTTAGCATGCCTTTCCTAACCACACCTCAGTCCTATGAAGAAGCAGTTATTGAGACGACAGTTCTCCCCTCTACCTGCAAAGCGGAGTTCATGAAGCAGGTGTTCCCCAGGTTTCCAAGTCCGCAGAGCCCAGGCTGAATGTGAGACGATGGGGACTCCTGACAATTATATGAAGCAGAGAAGCCAGATCCACTGGAAAACACAACCCACATCAGCAATAAAAGCGAGTGCTGTGCACATGCCCTCCGGATACCTTGTGGGGCTCCTCCAGGGCCTCTACAATTCTTATCTGGTAATAATTCCATGATATGAGTTCTTTCTACTCCCCTTGCCAGCCCTCCAGCCGCTCCCCTTCTCCTACCCCTGCCCCTGATTTGACATGACAGTAGGTGGTAAACACATCCTTAAGGGGAGAAATGCTGAGTTCTCTAGTTTCAGGCTTTTGGCAAATGCTAACTGTGTCCCTCTGGAAGGCTAACAACTACCATGTGACTTCAGGGAAGAACATGTGGTTACCAAGATTAAGAGCTCACACCTGCCACCACTCACCAGGCCACACTCAGTCCTGTGCCTGAGTATTCATGCACACTCTCTTGCCTCACCCTCCTCCTCATTCAGTCTGTGTTATGTGGCAGGCACTCGTGAGATGCTTGCACAAAGGTCACAGCCATCCGGAGGGGAAACAGGCAGGGATCCCCCACAGCTGAGAACCATTCCCTCAGAACTATTACTGTGCTGTGATATGGCCAGTCCATCCCTGCACACAAAAAGTGGTGACCCCCCAGGACCACCAGTGACTTAGGCTGTCATATAAGCAGCTCATATAAGGACAAGCAACGTTAAGTGAGAAGTAGGAGGCATACTTTACGGTGGGTATGAAATGGAGAGAGAAAACACATGCAGCCCGCTCCCACAGGGAACCCTAATCCCACTAGGCTTAGTGTGGCAGCACTCGGAGGGAGGGAAGCAAAGTGAAAGGGCCTGCTCTTACCCCCTGCTGACACCGGAGCTGTGCATCCCAGAGGTGTTAGTGCTATCACCATTTGCAATGGGAGAGGCAGACACTGAGGAATAGGGACTTGCTGATGATGTTGGAGAGGTAGGAAAATTTCTGCTAGGCGCAGTGCTTGATCTGGGAGAGAGAAGCAGAGACAACGCTACTGACTTTTTGCAAAAAGCAAGCCCTACTGAATGCCTTGGGTCTCTTTCCAAGAAATAAATGTTCTCCAGATTCAGTTATTTAAAATAAACTGCAAAAGGCCTACTGTCATACTACTTCAAGATAAATTTTATTTAAATGAGTCAAGAAATTAACTGGTCTTCCTGGTCTCATTCATCCACATGGTTACCCACCCAATCTCTCAGTAGGATGAACCACAAAGTTGATCTTTAGGGCATCCTGACTTGATTTATAAATCATAAACTTCCCTAATAAGAGTTACCAGTGAAAGACACAGAAAAATGGCAGTAAGAGATGAATATCCCCAAAAATACTTGACCCGAAATGAACAGCTGGTTGTAAGTACACTACAACAGGAAAACGGTAATTCGGCTTCACTATGCTATTCAAGGAGAATTGTTTTTGCTTCCTCAAATTTATCAAATGTGAGTGACCTCTGTCTCAAACTTATGTTTCGATATTTTTCATAGCATCTTATTTTAGATTTATTCCAACTTTCTGATTAATAAATGCAAGCACTGTCCCAAATATTAAACTGGTATGATTTTTATTAATTTTCTACTAAAATCTGTATAAGAATATGTAGAAGAAAGTGAATTGTTCTGCTTTGTTTCAAATATGTACAAATGTGATTTTCCTTCTAGATTTGGGGTTATTTTTAGACTACAGAAAATGATTACAATATGCCCCAGCAGAGAGCCCAATCTAATGGGATCTGGTCTCAACCAGGGTTCCCTGCAAGAAAGCGAAACAAGGCAGCAGAGATAAGGAGTGACCCTGCAGTGGACAGACATCAGGAAACTATCCAGGGGCCTAAGTGGGCATCAGGAACTGAGTTCTGCTCCACACTCTGACATCACAGTGAGAGAGAGAGAAAGAGGGCTCCGCAGCCCTCACCTTCCCATAGGGAAATGAACCTTTCTCAAATCCTGAAGAGCATCTGCTTCAGAGAGCCTCATCCTCATGCTGCAAATAAGTCCAAGAATCTGGATACCTCTGTAAATGAGACTCGGCAGAACCAAGGGCACTGAAGGTGACTTCAGCACACACATGAAACCTGTCCAATGTGATACAGGCAGGAAAGTTGCTACTCAAGGCTGGTCTGATAGGGCATACCAATCTCAGGTCTGTTGACAGGTACTATATGATAGCGAAATTCAAATTCTGACGTGCAGAACCTCAAGGCATATAGTCTAATACTCCCCTTTTTACTAACTGTTCACTAGTAACATTCTATTTCTTTGAACTCAAAAGGGCAAAAATCCACAGAAGCCATAACCAAGATCTGTCAATTTCTTAACGACTGAGCCACCCAGGCGCCCCTAGATCTGTCAATTTCTTAAACAGACATTTCTGGTTGAAATGAAAGAAAACAAAGAAAAATTCTGACATTTGTTCAAAATGTTCTAGAAAACACTGGCAGTAGTTTTCAGAGTAAATCCAGTCGAAAAGAAACCCAATGATGAGTACATAAGGATTTCTTTTTATATGCCTGAAAATTTACATAAGACAAAGTTTTTCTTTTTTAAACCAGTTTTTTTTTTGTTTTTTTTTTTTAAAGATTTTATTTATTTATTTGAGAGAGAGAATGAGAGCACAAGAGGGGGGAGCGGGAGAGGGAGAAGCAGACTTCCCGCTGAGCGGGGAGCCCGATGTGGGACTCAATCCTGGGACTCCAGGATCATGACCTGAGCCGAAGGCAGTCGCTTAACCAACTGAGCCACCCAGGCGCCCAAAGTTTTTCTTTTTTAAAGACATTTATTTCAGAGAGACAGAAAGCCAGTGAGCAGGTGGGGGGAGGTGCAGAGGGGGAGGGAGAGGGACAAGCAGACCCTGCACTGAGCGCAGAGCGGGGGGGTGGGGAGGCTATCTTGATCTCAGGACCCTGAGATCATGCTGAAACTGAGTCAGACACTTAACCGACTGAGCCACCCATATGCCACAAGACAAAGTTTTTCTTAAACTCCACCCTTGAGAGACAAAAGCAAGACCTCCGTGCAGGAAAGTGACTATATGGGAAACGCCTGGGCACTTGGCACTTGTCATCAGAAGCTTTAGAGCACATTCTGGGGGCACTGCAGGCTGACAAATAGGCAATTGGTGGGAAACACCTTACGCTCGAGGGTACATATTAGGTGAGTCAAGACCTCACTGGGTCTCATGCCACCAACACTCTGAAAACAGAGGCTTACAACTCCAAAGAAGGATTCCTCTGCTCCTTTAAAAGACACTCTGGTCAAGCCCCTAGTCTCTCAGTAGCTTTCTACCTAGACATTTCCTGCTTCTAGGCATGTCCAGTCCTTACCAATCATAACTAGAACATGCCCTGAACCCATGACTGAGGCCCTGTAACACACTCATGCCTGCCCTCCTTGCTCCACGGACCTCTGCATGCTTCTCAGATGTTCTCCAGGCTGAAAGCTGCTCTGCAGATAAGCCCACCCTTTAGGGATGACCTCAAGTAACCAGAGTCCAGCACCTGGCATTATCATTAAGACAACAATGAACTCAGGGCGCCTGGCTGGCTCAGTGGTAGAGCATGCAACTTTGATCTCGGGGTTGTGAGTTCAAGCCCCATGTTGGGTGTAGAGATAACTTAAGAATAAAATCTCAAAAAAAAAAACAAAACATAATAATGAACTCTTATTGGAATCCTCACTGCCTTCACAACATCCTAAGAAGCTCTGCTCTCCCCACAACAATGCTGTTAACCCTCACCTGCGTGCACCCACATCTCCACTTCAGGAACACTGGCCTCTTCTACCTCTGAGCAGGCAGCCTCAAAAGGGGGCCATGGTGCAGAGCTAACCAGGCCTTAGAGACCTCAGGCTAGTAAAGTCAGAGGGAGTTAGAGTTAGAGAGAGAGAGAGAAGTGAGGCCTGCTCTACAGAAAATCTTGGAAGCACGAACACAAAGGTTGGAGCAATCCACAAGGAAGACAAACTTGTCTTAAAATGTTCAGAGTTTACAAGGTGGCCCTCACTAATAAAAGAGCTGAACAGAAACAATTTATGCTGTTCTCCAGCCACAACACATGTAAAACTGACTCTATATGTAGATTTAAAAAAAAAAAAAAATGGGTTAGGCCAATCAATGACTTCCCCTGGATGACAAATTCACTGGCCGTATTTTACCACTCCCTCAAGGTTAACCTGTGTCTGCTTGACAGATGATGCATTACTAAATATAGCTGTTTTTGTTTGTTTTTTAAAGAAAATCTGATCAAAAGGGGCACCTGTGTAGCTCAGTTGGTTAAGTGTCTGCCTTCGACTAAGGTCATGATCCCAGGGTCATGGGACCAAGCTGCGCTTCAGGCTTCCTGCTCAGCGAGGAGCCTGCTTCTCCCTCTCCCTCTGCCCCTCCCCCTGCTCGTGCTCTCTCTCTAATGAATAAATAAAATCTTGGGATGAGAAAACATGAGATAAGGAGGCTGAATTAAGGATAGCTTGAATAGTGATTAGAATAACTATAAATGGGGGCGCCTGGGTGGCTCAGTCAGTTAAGCGTCTGCCTCTGGCTCAGGTCATGATCCCAGAGTCCTGGGATTGAGCCCCGCATCGGGCTCCTGCTCAGCGGGGAGCATGCTTCTCCCTCTCCCTCTCCCCCACCACTCCCACTCATGCTCTCTCTCTCAAATAAAATCTTAAAAAAAAAAAGAAAGAAAATCTGATCTGAGAGTTTTGATGAGTGAGTATAACCCGCTTATAGTTATTTTCTTTTTTTTTTTTTTAAAGATTTTATTTATTTGACAGAGAACAGGCAGGCGGAGTAGCAGGCTCCCCGTTGAGCAAGGAGCCTGACGTGGGGCTCGGACCCAGGACCCTGGGATCATGACCTGAGCTAAAGGCAGTCGCTTAACCAACTGAGCCACCCAGGTGCCCCCATTTATAGGTATTTTAATCACTATTCAAGATGTCCTTAATTCAGCCTCCTTATCTCATGTTTTCTAATTACCAAGTTTTCAGTTGTTCTTTTTTACTTCTTGCCCTCAATTTCCCTTCTTAGGTGTGGCAGTTTCCTAGTTGTCTCCTAGAGTACTGTGATTTTTAATAAGAAATATGTATTTTGGGGGGCACCTGGGTGGCTCAGTCGTTAAGTGTCTGCCTTTGGCTCAGGTCATGATCCCAGGGTCCTGGGATCGAGCCCCGCATTAGGCTCCCTGCTCAGTGGGAAGCCTGATTTTCCCTCTCCCACTCCCCCTGCTTGTGTTCCCTCTCTGGCTGTGTCTCTGTCCGTCAAATAAATAAATAAAATCTTAATAAAAAAAAGAAATATGTATTTTTTTAAAAATAATAAGAAATATGTATTTTGGTCTTGTCCAAACTTCCTGGTACACAGTCCCTCAGTAATTTTCTCAGTGATGAGTGCTGGGAGCAGTTTTTGTTATACTTGTGTTTTTGTCCTTGGTTCCTGAAATAGCTTCAAAGTGATAAAAGTGAAAGGAATGTCTTATTTCCAACACACCCCTTTCAACCACCTCTGTTTATGTTAATGACTTTTGGAAAGTCACAAAGGATGGGGCTTGCCAGAAGAACTAACCGTGGGATTAGAGGGTTGGAACTTGCAGCTGCCTACCCCCAACCCCCTGGGGAGGCGAGAAGGGCTGGAAATCTGAGTTTAATTACTAATGGCTAAATGATTTAATCAATCAGGCCTACTTATTGAGGCCTGCACAAAAATCCCTGAAGTACGGGAATTTTGGAGAGCTTCCGGGTTGGTGAAAACTGGAAGTCCCAGAAGGGTGGAATGACTAAGGGCAGCTCCTCACTCACCCCTTTCCTATACCCACCTAGTACCTCTTCCATCTCACTGTTCCCGAGTTATAGCCTTTCTTGACAAACTGGTCATCTAGCAAGTAAACTGTCTTCTTGAGTTCTGTGAATTGTTCTAGCAAATTATCAAGTCCAAGGAGGGGTCACAGGAACCTGAACTTGGAACTGGGATCTAAAGTGGGCCAGTCTGATGGGATTGAGCCCTTAACCTGTGGGATCTGATGCTACTTCCAGGGAGACTGTGCCAGAATTGAGTGAAATTGTACAACACCCAGCAGGTGTCAGAGAACTGAATGGTGTGAGAAAAACCTACACACACGTAGTGGCAAGAAGTACTGGTAGAGCAGAGAAGAAAAAGAGGGTTTGTTGCTTTTTTTCCCCCGTTTTGCCTCCCAATAAGCTATTCTGCCCTTTTTCCTTAAAGAACCCCAATTTTAATTTTTTTTATTTTTATTTTATTTTTTTAAGATTTTATTTGAGAGAGTGAGAGAGAGAGAGAGCGAGAGCACACGCAGGGTAAGGGCAGAGGGAAGGGGAGAAGCAGACTCTCCTGCTGCGCAGGGAGCCTGACACAGGGCTCGATCCCAGGACCCTGGGATCATGACCTGAACTGAAGGCAGACACTTAACTAAGCCACCCAGGCACCCCAAGAAACCCAATTTGTAGTTAGACACCTTGCAACCCTGCTAAAAAGCATTTTCCTGCCTCTCTTGAAGCCAGGTATGGTCATATCATTGGCTCAAGAGATGCAAAGGGACGTTTTATGTATGATTTCTGGGAAATTTCCTTAAAAGGAAGGGCTATGTCCCTCCTGCTGCTTCCTCCTTGCCACTTGAATGCAGGTGAAACCACAGCAGCTCCAGAATCCTAGACCCACAAGGAAGAAGCACCTTTGAAGTAGAAACTTCACACAGTAGAACAAGACAGAGCGGCTGGGTTTCTAATGATACCAGCAGTGGACTGCCCACCTCAGAAATTCTTCTTAGAAAGACTCCAGCATCTATCTTTCTTAATTGCCATCAAACCTTTCCTAATTAACACAGCATATTCCAAAGATATATGTTCTATTTTTACATTTCTGGTAGTTACTCCATTAACTTATCAGGACCTCTATTTTTATTTTTCCCCATCAATTACTTAGACTTGTAACTATCTCCATTTCCCCGTAGAGAAAGAGTTCAGCACATTCCCATCTCTCTCTGCTCTGTACTGCCTCCCGTTTCCTCACTTGTCTTCCGTGTTGGGATTACCCAGAATTAACTTCTGGACTGTTACTGATATGGGCTGCTTTCTTACACCTTTCTTATTATTCAACTTTTTACTGAAGTACTACATAGAGAATACATAAATCATGAAAGTAAAAATCAGGAAATTAACACCAAATGAATACATTTACATAACCAGTGCCCTGACCCAGAAACAGGACAGCCCTAGACCCAAGTGTCCTCTTCATGCTCCCTTCAGTCATCATTTTTCCCACAGCTAACCACTACCATGACCTTGAGACCCCTAGGTAAGTTTTGCCTGTTCTTAAACTTGGTATCAAGAGAACATAGGATGTCAGGTTTTGTTTCTGGCTTCTCTCATTCACCATTGTTCATGAACTCAACACTGCTGGGTCCCTATAGATTTTCACAGTGTAAATACACTACAATGTATGTATCCCCTCTATTTTTGGTGGACATCTGGTTTAACTCTAGTTTGCGACTATGACAAGTAGTGCTGTCGTGAACATCTTTGAACATATCTTTAAGTGAACATGAGATGTATTTCTGTTGGCTGTATGCCTAGGAGTGGTTCGCGGAGTTGTAGAATATGTACATAATTCTTCCTCTAGTAAGGGTTGCCAAATCTCCTAAAATCACCGCATCAATTTATATGCCCTATCAGCAGGGCCCAACAATTCAGGGTGCTCCAACCTCAACATCACTTGGTACTGTCCATCTTTTTCACAGCCATTCTGGGGGATGTGCAGAAGCACTGTGTTATGGTTTTAATTTGCCCTTTCTGGATGACTGCAGAGGTTAACACCTCTCCATATACTTGCTAGCCATCCGGATATCCTCTTTGGTAAATTAACTGTAAAGATTTTTTGCCCCTTTTCTAACGGGGTTGCCTAACTTTTTCTTACTGTCTTGGGAGGCGTTTCTTCCAAATTCCGGATCTAAGCATTGTGTCAGACATATGTACTGCAAATCTTTTCTCACCCTGTGGCTTGCCTTTTTACTCTCTGGTGAACAGAAGTTCTTAAAAGTCAGTCACCCCCGGGGCGCCTGGGTGGCTCAGTCGTTAAGCGTCTGCCTTCAGCTCAGGTCATGATCCCAGGGTCCTGGGATCGAGCCCCGCATCGGGCTCCCTGCTCAGCCAGGAGCCTGCTTCTCCCTCTCCCACTCCCCCTGCTTGTGTTCCCTCTCTAGCTGTCTCTCTGTCAAATAAATAAATAAAATCTTTAAAAAAAAAAAAAAATCAGTCACCCCCTCTATCCATTTCCTCCTCCAAGGTTTGTGGCATTGCGCCTTGTGTCAGAAATCTTTGCTCACTCCAAAGTCCCAAAGCCCTTGCTTTTTTGGCCAACAAAACACTTCCCTAGGTGTGTGCTCTCTCACATGTTACGGATTCTACTGCGTGCCCCTGGACTCTAAAAGTACCTCCTCCACTCAGGAGCTCTGTGTGGAAAACCTTCCAAGGTCAGCTATGCTAGAGGAAAAAAATATTTCATCTTTACATTTAAGTAACAGTTTAGTAGGATACAAAATTCTTTTTTTTTTTTTTAAGATTTTATTTATTTATTTGAGAGAGAGAGAATGAGAGAGAGAGCACATGAGAGGGGGGAGGGTCAGAGGGAGGAGCAGACTCCCTGCAGAGCAGGGAGCCCGATGCGGGACTCGATCCCGGGACTCCAGGATCATGACCTGAGCCGAAGGCAGTCGCCTAACCAACTGAGCCACCCAGGCGCCCCCAAAATTCTTTTAAATAAGTTATTTTACTTTGACACTGAAAAAGTATCTCTTAGATCCATTGTTGCTACTGACAAGTTTGATACTAGTCTGCTTCTTATTCCTTTGTGACTTTTTCTTTCAAAACAATTTGGAATTTTCTCTACATCTTTGTTAAGTTTTTGCTCTAGTGTCTAGGCGTGGGCTTTCTTCCTTCCATCTGTTGTGTTTAGCATTCTTTAAATTTCAGACCTTTCCTCTTTTATGATTTCTGAGAAACTCTTGGTCATTATAACCTCAAACATTTTCTTCCCCTTCCTCCGGTCATTTCCTCTCTGCTTCTGAGATTCCTATTATACAAACGTTGACATTTCTAGCCCCCATCCTCCACAGCACTTTGCTTCACCTACCTTTCATCTCTTTATCCCTCCTAACGCCTTGTAGAATTCTTAAACCTGACCTTCCAACTTCTTCAGTCTTCAGCTACATCCATTCTGCTACTCAACCCATCTCCTGAATTCCGTGTTCCCAAGTATGCCTCCCTATTCCTGTTTCACGTACCCACTTCCTTTCCTTGATGATATTCACTATGCTTATTCCACCCTCCCAGGAGGCTGGGAACATGAATTATGCTCCCACTAGCACAGGCTGTCAATCTGCCATTTTCCTTTCATTCGACTATACCACTCGTCAGCTTCTCATTATGGCTCCCTATGAGCTCTTCATCAGGTGAGACCACACTACTCCTCCAATCACTGCACCCCCTCCAATGAACTCCCTACCTCCCGCAGAGGTACAGCTAGAATCCAGAGTCTCACATGACCCACCACCGTCCCCCGAACCCTCCTGCCATCCCTCCTGGCACCAGCCCCAACACACTCCCGCCAGTCTTCAACAAAGCCTGCTTCTGCCTCGGAACGTCCACCGCTGCTGATTCCCTCACCTCCTTTGTGACCCTCAGTGGGGCCTCCCTATCACCATATTTAAATCTGCCCCTTCCCAAAGCCTAGCACTTGATTTTCTTCCCTGTTTTTTTCCCACAGTCCTTATAAACCATTGGATGAGTGGGTAGTTCCTGTCTATTTACTGTTCCTTGAGGACAGAAACGTTGTTTACTGCTGTATCCTCAGTATCTAGAAGAGTGTCTGGCACTATTAGGGGAGTAGGGAGGGGAGTGTACCTCAGGAATCTCACTCTGGGCTCATTGGCCACTGGACAGACTTTGCAGAGAGAATCTAACCTTCAAGCAAATTCAAGGAGGCACTGCTCTTTTCCAAAAGCTATCTCCCTTCACTGGAATCTGAGACTTCAGGGTGTGGAAGGGATGGGAAGCAGCAGCACTGGGAAGAGAAATGGGCAGAACTCTAACAGTCTCCCTTGGCCAGGACATCCAGCCTCTTCTGCTCCAAGTTGTCAACACTACCTCCCAGACTGGAATCTACCTTCTGTCTCCCCTGGGGGTTCCTCACAGTTTTTATTTTCTCTGGGTTCGGTGGCATTTCCAGTTCCAAGAAGGGAGTTAGCAGTCTGGGCTAGCCTTTTGATTGCTGCTGTCACAAATTACCAAAAACTTGCTGGCTTAAAACAACACAAATTTATTATCTTAACAATGTTGCAGGTCAGAAATTCAAAATGATTCTCACTGAGCTAAAGAGCTGTGTTCCTTTGTAGAGGCTCTAGGGACTTCTAGAGGCCACCCAGTGGCCACTGGCTCGTGGCCAGTGAAGTCTTTCTGCTCATTACATCACATGCCCTCCATAATGGCCATCACACAGTTACCCCATTCCCCCACCCCCTCCCCTCCAGCAACCCTCAGTTTGTTTCCTATGATTAAGAGTCTTTTATGGTTTGTCTCCCTCTCCGATTTCGTCTTTATTTTTCCCTCCCTTCCCCTATGATCCTGTTTTGTGTCTTAAATTCCACATGAGTGAGATCATATAATTGTCTTTCTCAGATTGACTTACTATGCATAGCACAATACCCTCTAGTTCCATCCACATTGTTGCAAATGGCAAGATCTCAATTTTTGATGGCTGCATAATATTCCACTGTATATATACACACCACATCTTCTTTTCCCATTCATCTGTCTATGGACATCTGGGCTCTTTCAATAGTTACTGTGGACATTGCTGCTGTAAACATTGGGGTGCAGGTGCCCCTTCGGATCACATTTGTATCTTTCTGGTAAATACCCAGTAGTGCAATTGCTGGGTCATAAGGTAGCTCTATTTTCAACTTTTTGGGGAAACTCCATACTGTTTTCCAGAGTGGCTGCACCAGCTTCCATTCCCACCAACAGTGTTAAGAGGGTTCCCCTTTCTCCGCATTCTCGCCAACATCTGTCATTTCCTGACTTGTTAATTTTAGCCATTCTGACTGGTGTGAGGTGGTATCTCATTGAGGTTTTGATTTATATTTCCCTGATGCCAAGTGATGTTGAGTATTTTTTCATGTGTCTCTTGGCCATTCATATGTCTTCTTTGGAGAAATGTGTGTTCATGTCTTCTGCCCATTTCTTGATTGGATTATTTGTTCTTTGGGTGTTGAGTTTGATAAGTTCTTTATAGATTTTGGATACTAGCCCTTTATCTGATATGTTATTTGCAAATATCTTCTCCCATTCTGTCAGTTGTCTTCAGGTTTTGTTGACTGTTTCCTTTGCTGTGCAAAAGCATTTTATCTTGATAAAGTCCCAAAAGTTCATTTTTGCCTGTTTCCCTTGCCTCTGGAGACGTGTCTATGAGGAAGTTGCTGTGACTGAGGTCAAAGAGGTTGCTGCCTGTGTTCTCCTCTAGGATTTTGATGGATTCCTGTCTCACATTTAGGTCTTTCATCCATTTTGAGTCTATTTTTGTGTATGGTGTAAGGAAATGGTCCAGTTTCATTCTTCTGCATATGGCTGTCCAATTTTCCCAACAGCATTTGTTGAAGAGACGGTCTTTTTTCCATTGGATATTCTTTCCTGCTTTGTTGAAGATTAGTTGACCATAGAGTTGAGGGTCTATTTCTGGTTCTCTATTCTGTTCCATTGATCTATGTGTCTGTTTTTGTGCCAGTACCATACTGTCTTGATGATGACAGCTACATAATATATCTTAGACTCCAGAATTGTGATGCCATCAGCTTTTGTTTTCTTTTCCAACATTCCTTTGGCGATTTTGGGTCTTTTCTGGCTCCATACAAATTTCAGGATTATTTGTTCCAGCTCTGTGAAAAGAGTTGATGGTATTTTGATAGGGATTGCACTGAATGTATAGACTGCTCTAGGTAGCACAGACATTTTAACAATATTTGTTCTTCAATCCACGAGCATGGAACGTTTTTCTATTTCTTTGTGTCTTCCTCAATTTCTTTCATGAGTGTCCTATAGTTTTCTGAGTACAGATCCTTTTCCTCTTTGGTTAGGCTTTTTGTTTTTTCTTAAGATTTATTTGAGACAGAGACAGCACGAGCAGTGGAGAGGGGCAGATGAGAGGGTCCCTGCTGAGCAAGGAGCCCAACCTGGGGCTCAATCCTAGGACCCTGAGATCATGACGTGAGCAGAAGGCAGACACTTAACCAACTGAGCTACCCAGATGCCCCTCTTTAGTTAGGTTTATCCCTAGATATCTTATGGTTTTTGGTACAACTGTAAATAGAATAGACTCCTTAATTTCTCTTTCTTCTGTCTCATTGTTAGTGTATAGAAACGCAACTGATTTCTGTGCATTGATTTTATATCCTGCTACTTTGCTGAATTCCTGTATGAGTTCTAGTAATTTGGGGGTAGAGCATCACGTCATCTGCAAAGAGTGAGAGTTTGTCTTCTTTGCTGATTTGGATGACTTTTATTTCTTCTTCTTGTCTGATTGCTGAGGCTAAGACTTCTGGTACTATGTTGAAGAGCAGTGGTGATAGTGGACATCCCTACCATGTTCTTGATCTTAGCGGAAAAGCTCAGTTTTTCCCCACTGAGAATGATATTCCCTGTGGGCTTTTCACAGATGGCTTTTATAATATTGAGGTATGTTCCCTCTATCTCTACACCGTGAAGAGTTTAAATTAAGAAAGGATGCTGTACTTTGTCAAATACTTTTTCTGCATCTCTTCAGAGATCATATGGTTCTTATCCTTTCTTTTATTAGTACAGTATATCACAATGATTACTTTGTGGATGTTGAACCACCCTTGAAGCCCAAGAATAAATCCCACTTGGTCCTGATGAATAATCCTTTTAATGTACTACTGGATCCTATTGTCTAGTCTCTTGGTGAGAATTCTGGCATCCATGTTCATCAGGAATATTGGTCTGTAATTCTCCTTTTTGATGGAGTATTTGTTTGGTTTTGGGATCAAGGTAATGCTGGCCTCATAAAAAGAGTTTGGAAGTTTTCCTTCCACTTCTATTTTTTGAAACAGCTTCAGAAGAACAGGCATTATTTCTTCTTTAAATGTTTGGTAGAATTCCCCTGGGAAGCCATCTGGCCCTGGAATCTTGTCTGTTGGGAGATTTTTGATTACCCCTTCAATTTCCTTGGGGGTTATGGGTCTGTTCAGATGTTCTATATCTTCCTGGTTCAGTTTTGGTAGTTTATACCTCTCTAGGAATGCATCCATTTCTTCCAGACTGCCTAATTTGTTGGCATATTGTTGCTCATAACATGTTCCCTTAGTGTTGGTTGTGATCTCTCTTCTTTCATTCATGATTTTATTTATTTGGGTCCTTTCTCTTTTCTTTTTGGTAAGTCTGGCCAGGGGTTTATCAATCTTACTCTTTCAAAGAACCAGCTCCTAGTTTCTTTCATCTGTTCTACTGTTCTTTTGGTTTCTATTTTGTTGATTTATGCTCTAATCTTTATTGATTCTCTTCTCCTGCTGGGTTTAGGCTTTACTTGCTGTTCTTTCTCCAACTCCCTTAGCTGTTAAGTTTAGGTTGTATATTTGACACCCTTCTTGTTTCTTGAGAAAGGCTTGTATTGCCATATACTTCTGTCTTAGGACCACCTTTGCTGCATCCCAAAGGTTTTGAAAAGTTGTATTTTCATTTGTTTCCATTAATTTTTTAAATTCTTCTTTAAATTTCCTGATTGACCCATTCATTCTTTAGCAGGATGTTCTTTAAGCTCCATGTATTTGAGTTCTTTCCAAATGTCCTCTTGTGAGAGTTTAAGTTTCAAAGCATTGTGGTCTGAAAATATGCCGGGAATGATCCCAATTTTTGGTACTGGTTGAGACCTGATTTGTGACCCAGTATGTGATCTATTCTGGAGAAAGTTCCATGTGCACTCGAGAAGAATGTGTATTCTAGTTGCTTTAGGATGGAATGCTTTGAATGTTATCTGTGAAGTAAATCTGGTCCAGTGTGTCATTCAAAGCCCTTGTTTCTTTGTTGATCTTCTGCTTAGATTCTGTCCATTTCAGTGAGGGGGGTGTTAAAGTCCCCTACTATCTTGTATTATTATCAATGTATTTAATTTTGTTATTAATTGGTTTATATAACTGGCTGTTTCCATGTTAGGGGCATAAATATTTACAACTGTTAGATCTTCTTGTTGGATAGACCCTTTAATTATGACATAGTGTCCTTCCTCATCTCTTATTACAGTCTTTGGTTTAAAATCTAATTTGTCTGATATAAGTATTACTACCTGAGCTTTCTTTTGATGTCCATTAGCATGATAAGTGGTTTTCCACCCCCTCACTTTCAATCTGGAGGGGTCTTTGGGTCTAAAATGAGTCTTCTGCAGACAGCATATTGATGGGTCTTGCTTTTTTATCCAATCTGATACCCTGTGTCTTTTGATTGGGGTATTTAGCTCATTTAAGTTCAGAGTTAACTACTGAAAGATATGAATTTAGCGCCCTTGTATTGCCTATAGTCACTATTTCTGTATATTGTCTCTGTTCCTTTCTGGTCTATGTTACTTTTGGGCTCTCTCTTCACTTAAAGGATCCCCTTTAATATTTCTTGCAGGGCTGGTTTAGTGATCACAAATTCTTTTAGTTTCTGTTAGTCCTGGAAGCTTTTTGTCTCTCCTTCTATTTTGAATGACAGCCTTGCTGGGTAAAGTATTCTTGGCTGCATATTTTTCTTATTTAGCACCCTGACTATATATATCATGCCAGTTCTTTCTGGCCTGCCAGGTCTCTGTGGGTAGGTCTGCTGCCAGTCTAATATTTCTACCCTTGTAGGTTACAGACCTCTTGTCCCGAGCTGCTTTCAGGATTTTCTCTTTGTCTCTGAGAGTTGCAAGCTTCACTATTATATGTCGAGGTGTTGACCTATTTTTATTGATTCTGAGGGGGGTTCTCTGTGCCTCCTGGACTTGAATGCCTGCTTCCTTCCCCAAATTAGGGAAGTTCTCCACTATAATTTGCTCCAATATACCTTCTGCCCCCCTCTCTCTTTCCTCTTCTTCTGGGATCCCAATTATTCTAATATTGTGTTGCTTCATGGTATCACTTATTTCTCGATTTCTCCTTTTGTGATCCAGTAGCTGTTTATCTCTTTTTTTCTCAGCTTCCTTATTCTCCATCATTTTGTCTTCAATATCACTAATTCTTTCTTCTGCCACGTTTATCCTAGCAGCTAGAGCCTCCATTTTTGATTGCATCCCATCAATAGCCTTTTTGATTTCGACTTGGTTAGATCTTAGTTCTTTTATTTCTCCAGAAAGGGATTCTCTAGAGTCTTCTACGCTTTTTTTAAGCCCAGCTAGTCTCTTTATAATCGTTATTCTGAACTCTAGTTCCGACATCTTACTTATGTCCATACTGATTAGGTCCCTGTCAGTCAGTACCGCCTCTTGTTCTCTTTTTTGAGGTGAGTTTTTCCGTCTTGTTATTCTGTGCAGAGAAGAATAGATGAACGAGAGAACAAAATACTAAAATGGCAATAACAGCCCCAGAGAAATACCCACTAAACAAATCAGAAGAGACCCGAAACCGAAAATAAGTAAGTAAATAAACAAAAATTTTAAAAAGAGAGAGAGAATATAATCAGACAAGGTGAACAGAACAGAGCAATACACTGGGTCCTGTGTGTATTTTGGTCTGTTACAAAACAAAATCCCAAAACTGTAAAGAAAGAAAAACTAATTTACGTACAAAAATCAACTTAAAATGAACAGATAGAATGTAACTGTAAAAATGAAAAACACAAAAGAAAAAAACAAAAAACAAAAAAAGAAAGAGTATAAACAGACACGTGAACAGAACAGAGCTATACACTATATCCTGGGTGTATTTTAGTCTGTCTGTTAGAAGAAACGACATCCCAAAATTGTAAAAAAAGAAAAACTTGTGTGTACACACACACACACACACACACACACACTGAAAGGATAGAATATAACTGCAGAGATGAAAATTTAAAAAGACTTAAAAAAAAGAATATAATCAAATAGGTGAACAGAACAGAGCAATACACTAGAATCTGGGTGTATTTTGGTCTGTTTGTTAGAAGAAACTGCATCCGAAAACTGTAAAAATGAAAATTAAGAAAGACTTAAAAAAAAAGTTAATAAAATAAGAAATTGGTTGAAAACGAAAGAGAAAAAAATTAAAATTAAGACTAAAGAATCAGAAAAAAAAAAAAACCCATGAATTCTATACACTATTCTCCCCTAGTGCTGGAGTTTTGCAGTTCTCTATGATGGGTAAACATGGTCTTAGCTGGATGTTCTTGCTGATCTTCTGGGGAGGGACCTGTTGCACTGATTCTCAAGTGTCTTTGCCAGGGCGGAGTTGCACTGCCCTTGCCAAGGGGCTAGGCTAAGCAAGCGGCTCCGGATTGCTCTACGTGGCTTTTGTTCCCTGAAGGCTTCCTGTGCAGCTTTAGAGGATGAGAATGAAAATAGCGGCCTCCCAATCTCTGGCCCCAGAGTGAAGAGCTCAGAGCCCCACTCCTCTGTGTGCCCTCAGGAAAAAGCAGTTAATCATTCCTGTCTCCCAGGTCTCCGGCTGCACTCTGTGATCACCCGGCCTGTGACCAAGCATTTCTATCTCAGGCACGCGGCCCTGCTTCGAGGCTCCAGAAGGGGTGGGTCTTGCCGTGGTTCTGCCGCTTGCTGGGCCCCTGCTTGGAGAACGGCTGCCCAACTGTGCCACAGTCTGCAGTTTATGGCAAAACCAAGCTGAAAGCCCACTCATGGGCTCATTGATAACAGCCAGCTTCCCTACTCTGATGCCTGGGAACTCTGCAACACTCAGGCACCCCGGTCTTTCTTTGACCCCGAGGATCCTGAGACCACACTGTCCCATCTAGGATTCTGCCCCTCTTTGCCACCTGAGCGCCTTTCAGGCAGGGAAGTCCCTCACCAGAGCAGACTTCTAAAAGTTCTGATTTTGCACTCAGCTGCTATATCACTTTCCAGTGCCACCTGCCGGAGCTTCCCATATATCGCCTCGGATTCACTTCTCCATACCCCCTACCTTGCAGAAAGTGGTCACTTTTCTATTTGTAGAATTGCAGCAATTCTTTTTTTTTTTTAAATCATTGATTTTAAAGATTTTATTTATTTATTTAACAGAGAAAGATACAGCGAGAGAGGGAACACAAGCAGGGGGAGCGGGAGAGGGAGAAGAAGGCTTCCCGTGGAGCAGGGAGCCCGATCCGGGGATCGATCCCAGCACCCTGGGATCACGACCCGAGCCGAAGGCAGATGCCTAACGACTGAGCCACCCAGGTGCCCCAAATTGCAGCAATTCTTTTCTTAGATCCTGGTTGAGTTCACAGGTGTTCAGAATGATTTGATTACTATCTAGCTGAATTCCTGGGACCTGACGAAACTAAGGTCTCCTAGTCCTCCGCCATCTTGGAAAGCTGCCCAGTGAAGTCTTTGCACATATCATCACTTAAGACTCTGTTTCTGTCCTCACATCTCCTGACTCTCCTGTCTCCCCTGTTCACCCTGTGATTACACTGGGCCCATCCAGATAATCCAGGATAATCTCCCCATGTCAAGACCCTTAATCACATCTTAATCACTTTGCCATGTAACCTAACATATTCATAGGTTCTGGGGATTAGGACTTGGACATGGAGGGGGCATTATTCTGCATACCACAGCTATATGTCATCTTGTCAGGAACTGGTGACCAGAGTTTCTAAAACTTGAGTCCATAGCTAGACTTCAGGTTATCTGTAAAACTCTTGAGATTATTGGCAAAATGTTCTATCTTCTGACGTGTTTCTCAAGAGAGAGCCTATAGCTTTTGTGATTCTCAAAAGAGCTATGTAAGAGCCCATCACTATCAAACAGTCACTGTCCAAGACCTGACTGAAAGAAGACAGCAAAGACCAACACTATCCCCATAACTATCAGAACACAGACACAAATTCCCCCACCTTATACCGTAAGAAAAACTCATTACTTCTTCTGTCCCCTTCTCAGGACATGCACAATTCCACACCGCACACAAACCTCTCCTGAGATAGAGGTGCCTGGGGTCCCAGTTTAAAGGCAGAATAATCCCCCCAGTATGCAAAAAGGGCAACAATGACTAACGGGCCTGTGGGTAAAAAGTGGGGTGGAATCAAACTTGAAGTCATACAGGACCCCATGCCTGAGCCCTCTTCTTTTCCAGCCAAGCTTCTAATTACAGGTGGAGAAAATAAAAGCCCTTGGCAAAAACAAAGCTGCCTCTTGGCAGAGCAGCTTTCCCAGATCTGGGCCCCTTCTCTTCCTTCTCTTATTCTCAAGAAGGAGAGGCTCACCACCGTGTTCACCCACTCTGATAACTTTCCTCACATGGCTGCCCAGCATGCTGCTTACCAAAGGCCAGTATTACAGACTCTGGATATGAAATAGACTCTGGATATGAAATGGAACGCTTTTTCATCTGACCCCAAAAAATTTTCCTTAGCACAAGTAAATGCCTTAGGAAATAGTGTCTCTCTTACACCTGTGTGCCCAGCCACAAGGGAGAAAAAGGTCACTTACTTTGACTGCAAGGTCTGCCTCGGCCATGTGCCATCTTCATTTTGGGGCTCAATTACTAGCACCTGAGTGAAAGGGGAAACCAAATAAGGAATATGCAAAGCATCTCACTGGTGACGAGCTCAGAACCAGAAGATATCTGGCCACACACCCTGGCAGAGCTGCCTGCTGGGCATGGCCTGAGCCCTCCTACCTGACCCTGGTAGAGCCCAGCATCCTGGACAGTGTTGTCTAGCTTGCTCAGCTGCTCATAGGTGTTGCTCATATATTTGTTCCATAGTCGTGTTTCACGCTCAGCAGGGATATTGAACAGCTTCCGCATCTCCTTCTCAATGGTTGCTAGAGACAGGCAGAAAGATCACTCAGGATTTCCTCGAGATGCAAGGCTAAAAACAGCTGTAGCAAGCTAATGCTCATCCTCCTTCCTGTTCGGATGGTCAGTCACAGAGTGCTTTGGACCAAAAGTTCTGACTGACAGCCCCTCGGTTTTTAAGGCCAAATGTCTCCCATGGGAATCCTCTTGCACTCACACACTAGAAACTTTCCCTGTGCTTCTCCTTCTTTAATGAGGTGGGTCCCATTTATAGCACACAAGCAACACAGAAAGGTGAGAAAACTTATCTTTGAACTTAAGATAAATGTGGTTTCAAATACCAGCCCTGCCACTTTTTTTTTTTTTTAAGATTTTATTTATTTATTTGACAGAGAGATAGAGAGCACAAGTAGGCAGAGAGGCAGGCAGAGGGAGAGGGAGAAGCAGACTCTCCATGAGCAGGGAGCCCGACGCGGGGCTCGATCCCAGGACCCTGGGATCAGGACCTGAGTCGAAGGCAGCCGCTTAACCGACTGAGCCACCCAGGCGCCCCCTATGCCACTTTCTAACAGAGATTTTTTAAATAAGTTACTGTAACCTCTCTGAATCTGCATTTCCTCATCTTTATCACCATATCACCGCATGTCAGGGATCATGCCCAGTGTTCTATAAAACATGATTCCCAGGCTTAGCTCTCCTCAAGAACCAGGTCAGGACCAGCACCTACAACCTGAGACTATGTGGGTAACAATTCTGGAGGGGGTGTCCGGCTTCGCACCCATAAGCCACAACGCTCTGCACTCTCCCTCCGGATAAGCAGGACCCCAGCCCAGCTACTCACCGATGGTGTCTGCCTTGCTGAAATGGCAACTCAGCACGTTGGTGGGGTCACTATTCTCACAGAGCTTCAGTTCCAGCAAATACACCTCCACCTTGCAGTGCTTGACAAACAGGCCATGCTCCACCACCTGCAAACAAGAGGCACAGGTGAAGGAGCAGTGGTTCCACACCAGGCAGTCTTGGAAACAATAGGTTTCATTAGTGGTAAGAGGCAGAATCCACACAATAATCATTTTCCCTAAGTGATCAGGGGATCAGGACAGATTTTTAAAGCCACCAGCAACTGTCCAAGAGTTGAAAATCTTTCTTCCCTTCATGAGGGAGAGCACCCGGATGGAGCCAGAGCTAGCTACAACACTGCCCAAAGGGAAGCCACTGTTCATCTCTAAATCAGGATCACGAGGTCTCCCTTGCAGGGTTTGTCGAATGAAAGGACTAGAGAACGTAGCTAAATCCCTGTGGTAGCAGAACACTCACCATATGGCAACACTGTGGGCATGAGGGGACATCTGCAGGAGACTGGCACACCCCCAACTTTTTGATCCCTAACCCCTCTCAGGGGCCCAGGTTTCCAGCTGGAGAAAGAAGGTCATTCTGGCCCCAAACAATGACTCTTACTTAGAAGCATGGCCTCAGGACTGCAGATCTTTCCTACTCTGAGAAGGGAAACTACATACCAGGGAGAGTGAGAAATTTACCCAATGTCTACCTATTAGCAGGCATGTGATGTCCCCTCTGGTAGGACAAGCAAATGACTGTGAGAGTCAGGGTGGATGGTCTTCTCATAAGTCCCATCTACCAGAGGGGTAAAGAATCTGGGTTTTGATCGTATGGCCCACTTTCCCTCAGGAGGCTATTCTTCTCTGGCTTATGAACACCTGCTTTTTGAGATATTCAACAGTGTGGCCAAAGACTCATAAGCATAGAGGAAAAAGCAGTCTCAGAGAAGTTGTAAGATAAACAAGAAGCAGTACATTACTGTATGTCCATATGACCCCAAGTAAACTCTCTCTCATAGAGCCTTCCAGAAAGTGCTCTCATGGCACTGCTGGATACATCCCAAGCCACTGGGCAGCTCTGATGTTTGGAGGCCACTCACTGTAACATCTCAGGTGAGCAACCTCACTCACCACCACTCACGACCACAATTCCCTAAAGAGAACCAGAAACAAGGCCTCAAACACCTCTATTCGACCACTTAGGTACATCCAGTACCCGAGAAAACCAACACCAGTCAGTGTCCCCAGGGAGCACTCGCAGACACTGACCGGCAACTGCGACAATTCGTGTACTCACTTTTCTGACAATGGGCTGCTGGCCTTCTACACAGCCATACCAGTTTAGTAATTTATTCCAGGCCTCTGTTGGGACCAATACATAGTCCAATTCATCAATTAAATGTTCTTTCAAGGTCTGACTCTCAGGATCTGAAAAAAGAAAACAGCTCATAACTCACTGCTCTTCTCCCCAGAAATATTTGTTTTACAGGATTCTTATGTACTTTTCAGAAATAAGAAAATTATTTATAGGAACAAGTACAAAATTCCAAAATTCTGTCACTAGCCATAACACAGAGCAGACCTGACAACTGTCTTCAGCCACGCCTTCAAAGGAACGTGTATTTCTTCTATAATGAAATGGAGTAGGGAGAATAAAAAAGTCCAATTTACATTTTCAACATGCTTCCAGATTCCACAATGAAAACTGTTAATTACGAATATTTAACATAATATTCTGCTTAGTGAAACTTCATTGAGGTCAAGTATCTTCTGAAAGATTTACTAAGAAAGCAACAAACCCATCATTGAAGTTAACTTTATTTTACCAAGAGTCATTCAATATTCTTAGTTTTCCAGTCCAAGTCAAAACCCAGCTGGACAACCCCTTATGGAGGGGGAATGTCTTTAACACCCTAACATGCTAAACATCCACCTCACACCCACCACAGGCAGGCAACATGACTAGGAGTCAGAAGCGGACATCCACAATCAGAAACACACCCTCAACTGACGACCAAGGAACTGGATCAAGGGAACGCTGATCACCTCCCATCAACAGAGCCTCCCTGTGCCCAGCAACACCCAGTCCTGCTGTAGTGGGTACAAAAGTACCCACAATGGTGCAACTCATCTGTAACTCAAGGCATATGTTTTTTTGTGTGGTTTTTTTTTTTGTTTTTTTTAAAGATTTTATTTATTTATTTGACAGAGAGAGAGAGAGAAAATGAGCACAAGCAGGGGGAGTGGCAGGCAGAGGCAGAGGGAGAAGCAGGCTCCCCACAGAGAAGGGGGAGCCCGATGTGGGACTCAATCCCAGGACTCCGGGATCATGACCTGAGCCGAAGGCAGTCGCTTAACCAACTGAGCCACCCAGGCGCCCAAGGCATATGATGTTAAAAACAAAAACCAAAACCATAAGCAGCGTTCACAAAGTGACTGCGGCTTCCCATCACCCACACCCCCCTTCACCCCCACACCAGTTTATACCCTATCCCATCAGCTCTTCTGTCCTTCCTTATATCAAGTTTCAGATCTGATCCACCTCTGCTTTTTTCATTTCCAGGGAGAATAGGAAAGGAATTAAATAGCAGCAAAGGACAGGAATACCAAGGTGAGATGGGTGAACGGATAAACATGATAAACAGCGGAATATTATTCAGCCTTCAAATGGAAGGGAATTCTGACACATGCTGCAACGATGAACCCAAAAATATTATACTAAATAAAATAATGCAGTCACAGAAAAACAAATACTTAACGATTCCACTTAAATGAGGTATCTGGAGTAGTCAGATTCAAACACAGAAAATAGAATGGTGGCTGCCAGGGGCTTGGAGGAAAGGAGATTGGGAGTTATTGTTTAACGGGTGGGGGGTTTCAGTTTTGCAAGGCGAAAAAGTTCTGGAGATTGGTTGCAAAACAATGTGAATATACTTAATACTATTGAACTATACACTTACAAATGATCGAGATGATAAACTTTGTTATGTATATTTTACCATAGTTAAAAAAAAAAAAAAAGATGGATCCTCCTCATTGATGAGCCAACCACTTTCCACAGCAGCTCTGGCATGATTATTAACACTGACAGAGCAGGCCTTTTCTGTTGAGCAACAGAAGGATGATCCACTGGTATCGGTCTGCTTGAGACAAAAGCTTCCCCCCCAAATTGACATTTTTCTCTGATTTACAAATTAAACTTTTCTGAATTATAAATCAAACCTTTCTCTGATTTATAAATTGAAACTCATAGAAGTTATTCACTTCTTGTCTTACTTGGGGAGATACATTTCTGCCTTTCTAACACTAAGCACTACGCACATCTGCCTATACACACTGTGCCGAGCAGCCGCCAGAAACCTGTAAATGTGGGAAAGGAACACACCGTTTTCAGCATCACCAACCCCAAGTACATCATTTCCATGGGGCATCTTCCCCTCTAAGGCTCTGTGATGACTTTCGCACACATCCCTCTTACACACTCAGTGCAAATGCAGGAAACATGACTGGAATTCCCAATTCAGTTTACTATTTTCACTTGAAACAGGATCACTCTAAAGGCATCATGCTCAAAATCACACAGACGTTTGGGAATGAGGATTTAGTCTCTGCAAATTTCTTCCACAGAGGCAAATAAAGGGGAAAACTGAGAGCACTGCTTGGCCTAAGCACAGGGATTTCATCTGATATACAGTAGAGGCAGAGGTGGAAAAAAGAAAAGGTGCTCTGCAGACAACGTAAGGAAGGACATGCTAGAGCCCATCCTTCCCACACTTTCAAGAGCCCCATCCAGCCACTTCCATGTCCGTAGGTGAAAGGCAGCCTGACTGGGACTGACAGGTGACTGACAGCCTGGGAACTGAGGGGTGACCCTCATTCACCAGAGATAGGTCATTCCTATACCGTCAATGTTCTAAGCAGGGTCTGAACACAATGTACTTCTCACCTCCTAAGCACATAGCAAATGTTTCAAGGAAAAGCCAGATGACATTAAATTGGGAGACCACGGAAGAAATGCTTGCCCTTAGCTGAAGGTCACGCAAAATGATTTCACAGAGCCCCTCTAGCCCTAGGATTCTCATCATTAGTATTCTTAAAAGCATTAAGAAATCTTCTGTTTAGGGGCACCTGGGTGGCTCAGTCGGTTAAGTGTCTGCCTTCGGCTCAGGTCATGATCCCAGGGTCCTGGGATCAAGCCCCGCATCGGGCTCCCTGCTCGGTGGGAAGCCTGCTTCTCCCTTTCCCACTCCCCCTGCTTGTGTTCCCTCTCTCGCTGTGTCTCTGTCTGTCAAATAAATAAATAAAAATCTTAAAAAAAAAAAAAAAGAAAGAAATCTATTTAAAAAAAAAAAGAGGGGCACCTGGCTGACTCAGTCAGTACAGCATGGAACTCCTGATCTTGGTGTTGTGAGTTTGAGCCCCACACTGGGGTTAGAGATTACTAAAGAAAAAAAAAAAAAAGGCAGGGGGAGGAAAAGTGCAAACACACTGCTGTGCTCCCTTATGCCAACTTCATGGTGTGATGCCACCATCTGACCTACATCAGGAAACAAAGCACATGAATTATTGTGTCACTTGACCTCCCCTAAAACAAGTCTGAGCTGAAGCACTGCCCATTTTTAAAAAACACGCAGGTTAGGGGCGCCTGCGTGGCTCAGTTGTTAAGCGTCTGCCTTCTGCTCAGGTCGTGATCCCAGGGTCCTGGGATCGAGCCCTGCATCGGGCTCCCTGCTCAGCAGGAAGCCGGCTTCTCCCTCTCCCTCTCCCCCTGCTTGTGTTCCTTCTCTATCTCTCTCTGTCAAATAAATAAATAAAATCTTTTAAAAAAATAAATAAATAAATAAATAATGAAAATAAAAAACACCCAGGTTAATGAGAGACGATGGACTCTGAAAAACAAACTGAGGCTTCTAGAGGGGAGGGGGGTGGGAGGATGGGTTAGCCTGGTGATGGGTATTAAAGAGGGCACGTTCTGCATGGAGCACTGGGTGTTATACACAAACAATGAATCATGGAACACTACATCAAAAACTAATGATGTAATGTATGGTGATTAACATAACAATAAAAAATTGGAGGAAAAAAAAACCACCCAGGTTAGTGTTAAGTACTTGGATCAAGCCTCATACGTGTCTGCCTTCCTACCGCTCTGATTTTGGACATAATCAACAGATCACTCTCATCCTGCTTGCAAGGGAGTCTAAAGCTTAGCAGAACACAGCCTGGGAAAGGTCAACTGTCATATCTATGCATCTACAGGTACAAGCCCAGCTCTGGTATGTCATGCATCATTTTTTCAATCACTTCTTCCAATGGGAGCTGACTGTGATAACTCTACCTTCCCCCTCTCCTCACACACTCTTATGACAAACAACCATCATAGGAATGCTTGATGGATGTAAACAGGTCTGCAATTTGTTCCACTGCAACGGTAACATAGAAAATTCTGGTGCCCAAATTTCAGATTCCAGATGCAATTTCAAAATAATATCCTATTTCTTTCCATTCCACATGCTAGTCTAAAATCTGACATCTCGAACAAAACTATTTTGCAAAAAGAAAAATACTAGAGGCATGCTCCTGTGTGAAGTACTTAGTTTAGGGAAAAAGTAGCTTTACTCCTCCCTGACGGTCTTACAAAGATGTCTGCTATAGATGCAAATCAAGGACACTTGTTTCTATCCCATCACAGCAGGAAAGTCAGGTTCACAATATCCCTGTTACCGATAAACACGACCTCAGGTCACTGCCTAGGTGGGTATTTCAGTTAGAAAAGCAATGGGATACTATACCTGAAAAGAGTCCGGAGTTATCTATTGGGCCAGGAAATAGATTGTGTTCACCCACATTGTACATATCCCAGCTGTCGAAACCCACATACTTCTTCCACTGCTTGAACCACCGGCTGTCAATAAGATACCTAGAGACAGATAAAAATTTACTATACCAGAAAAACTGAGGTTCTAAGTTTTTGCAGTTGCTCCTTTAATTTTTTTTATGATCTTTCCACCTGGGGAACACACATTCCCCATTCCAAAACACATTCTCAAGAACAAGAGCAGGACTAGGCCTCAAGATGGCACAGACAGACTGGCCCAAGACAGGAGTCCATTAAGTGAAATGACTGTTGAAAGAATGAATAGAGGCGCCTGGCTGGTTCAGTCAATCTGGAGTGTGTGTGCAACTCTTGATCTCAGGGTCATGAGTTCAAGCCCCATGTTGGGCACAGAGCTTACTTAAAAATAAATATTTTTATTAAAATACAACAACAACAACAACAAAAGACAGGTGCCTGGGTGGCGCAGCTGGTGTCCAGCTCTTGATTTCAGCTCAGGTCGTGAGATCAAGCCCCATGTCGGGCTCCTTGCTCAGCGTGTGGAGTCCGCTTGAGATTCTCTCTCTCTCTCTGCCTCTCCCCCCACTCACGCACTCTCACTAAATAAAATCTTTAAATTAAAGAAAAAAAAAAAAAGAATGAGGGGTGCCCAGGTGGCTCAGTTAAGCATCTGACTCTTGGTATCAGCTCAGGTCCTGATCTCAGGGTTGTGAGTTTAAGCCCCACATTGGGCTCTACACTGGGCATGGAACCTACTTAAAAAAAGAAAAAAAAATGAATGGATAAAAGGAAATGATTGGCTTCAAAATGCTTATTTAAGTGAAGTCCTCCTATGAGTAAAATCTTGTTTGCCAAGGAGCAAGTCATTAATTTAATAATGATCTTTAAAGAGGTCCTTGTTGGGGCACCTGGGTGGGTCAGATGGTTGGGCATCTGCCTTCAGCTTGGGTCATGGTCTCCAGGTCCTGGGATCGAGCCCTCCATCAGGCTCCTAGCTCAGCGGGGAGTCTGCTTCTCCCTCTCCCTCTGCCTCTCCCCCTGCTTGTGCTCTCTCTGTCTCTCTCTCAAATGAATAAATAAAATCTTTAAAAAAAAAAAAATTAAAAATTGTACATATCCCAGCTGTCGAGACCCACATACTTCTTTATTAAGAAGTACTTCTTGTTAATTTAAAAAAAAAAAAAAAAAAAGAGGTCCTTGTCCAGAACAGAAAGTTTGGTTATACTGCTTGACATGAAAAGCATTACACTAATTCTCTTTCTGAAAATGGGAAAATAACACCATACAATTCAGGTTTCCTTTGAGTACCAAAGAAGACATTTTAAAAACATGTGCTTGGGGAGCCTCGGTGGAGTCTCCTTTCGGCTCAGGTCATGATCTCAGGGTCCTGGGATCGAACCCCGCATCGGGCTCCCTGCTCAGCGGGAAGCCTGCTTCTCCCTCTCCCACTCCCCCTGCTTGTGTTCCCTCTCTCACTGTGTCTCTATCAAATAAATAAATAAAATATTAAAAAAAAATAAAAACGTGTGCTTAAAATAAAAAGTACACACACGCATATAATAGTGTCTAGGTATGGTACTATACATATATAATAGTTTCTAGTCTCTAATTATTGATCTGGTTATATTTTAAAAGTACCACTATGAAAAAATAAAAAAATATAAGTATCACTCAATTAAGACAGAAGAAGTAAATCTCTGTGGAGAAAAAAAGCACAATTATATCGGTGAGTCCTTTAAGTTGTTCCTGTTGTTGTTTTTAAGATTTTACCTATCTATTCATTTGAGAGAGAGAGTGGGAGAGAGAGAGTAAGAGAGCACAAGCCGGGGAGAGGGAGAGGGAGAAGCAGGCTCCCCGCTGAGCAGGGAGCCCCACTCAGGGCTCGATCCTAGGACCTGGGATCATCACCTGAGCCGAAGGCATATGCTTAACCAACTGAGCCACCCAAAACAAACCTCAGCAATCAGGCAGCTTCCCAGAGGCCACAAGGATTCATAAATACATCCAAATCTTTAAAATGCTCTTTTCCCTCCAAACACTTTTAGTGTGTGATCTTAGTCTATCTCAAACTTCCTCTGGTTCTGCTGAATATTCTTCGTATGTGACCCCTATGCAAGGTAACTTCTGTTTGCCCTGCCTCTCACAGCTTGGCCAGCTGTACAGCCCTATCAGAACTCCTCCTAATCCCAATGCTTCCCTTCCCTGGGCAATTCCTCTGTTACCTAAGTGGCATTATCAACACCACCATAATTTCTTAAAGATGGATGTTCAATCATATTCGATGCAAAGCGAAGCCCTAGGTTTCTACTCTCACATGATAATACCACCCAGGAATCTCTTCACTAGTGGAGTATTGTCCCTTCTACTAAACAATTTATTAAGAAACCTCCTATCTCCGACTTGCTTTTCTAAACCTTGGACTTTTAATCTTTTCATCTAGGCTCTAAGCTATCCTCCCCTCCCACTCCGAAATACTGCTGCCACAATTATTTTTGACATCTGCCACCAAAATAACCTGGGGCTCTCAAACATTTGTTCAACTTCTGACCTTGACATCTGTTCCGCAGTTTACAAGTTACAAAAGTATCTACTTCTGATCTTCTCCTCAACCCATAAGGTGGGGGTGCCAAATATTGCTACCCGGACTTTAACAGTAAGGCACCAGGGTCTGGGAGGTGTGGTCGCCTTCGCTCAAGGTCACACAGCGAGTCCTCGAAAGTAAAAGGCTCTTCCCATCCAGAAGGTCCCCGTAAGCACTCCCCTATTCCCCCTCCTGCAGCCCTTGCCCCCACCGGATCCGCCCTCTGGGGCTCCGAATGGGCCAGGACAACCCCCACACTTTCCCCGAGGTGATTCTGTGGTCCCTCTCCTGAGAGGCAGGGTCCAGGACACCCTCTCAGGGTCACTCACACCGCCCCCGCCCGGCCCCTACCCAAGCCGGGAAAAAGGGGTCCGGCCTGAGGGCCAAAGCCCCTGCCCCTGGGCCTGGGCGGCGGAAACGCGGGTCCGGTGCTCACCACTGCGCCCCACGTTGGAGCGTGGTCCTCATCAAGGCCCCGAGCTCGGATTTCTGGGTCTCCGCATCCGGCCGCTCACGGCAGCCTCCACCTTCCGCCATCTCGTCCACGGCCCCGGCCCCGGCCCAGCCGGCCCGGACATCCGCCTCGCGCACTGCGTGCTGTGGGCCGCGCCCACGCACGGACGCAAGCACGCACGCGCGCGCGCGCGCTCCCAAGCCCCACCTCGCGCCGCGGCCTCGAACGCCCTCCCTCCCGCCTCTGCCTTTCCTCCCCACCTCTCACGCACCGTCCCTCTCCCACGGGTGCGCCGCGGAGCCAGGAGGGGGCCGGAAGAGGAGGTGGGCGCTGGCAAACTAGCCGCCCCTTCCTCCCGCCCTGCGGGTGGAGCCGCGGCGTGCTTGTTCCGCGTCCCTCTTTCTGTCTAGGCCGGCCGTCTCTAGGGCCCTGACCGCAGGCCCCTCGACTCCTCGGGCAACCCGTCCAGGCCGGCGGTGTTAGCCTGCTCTTAGATAAACCCAGGGCCAGGTACGGGAAGCCCAGGAAGTAGCTTTTCTTGCTTTGAGCTGGAGACCTTAGGCCAGTCGTTAGCCGCCCAAACGTGAGATCGGGGTGCCTGCCCTGGAGGCCCTACAGGGATTTGGGGGACTGCCGGGTGCACCAGCGCGTTGGGACCGGGACTCGATGGTGCGGTCTAGTCATTAACACTCCTCTCAAACAGTCTAGACGCCAGAAACAGCCCACGACAGAATTCCCCAAGCCCTCCACACTGAGCTAGCTACTTGCCTTGGCAGGGAGACAAGCAGCTGCTGAGTGGCGATAACAACGGGGGAAGAAGGAGAGGTCCAGGTGTGTTCTCCACATTAGGTGCTCAAGCTGCTTCTTAATTTGTTGCTGCAACAAGATGCAGTGTCCTGAACACTGTATGTTTTCCACTCGACCCTGCATACAAAAAGCACAGCCCTCCTCATGGAGTGGGAAGTAAGCCCAGAGCAAGGAGGAGACCAGGCAGCTGGCTAGCCGCTGGTCTAGCAGTTCCTGCCCTCAAAAATAAGTCACAGTGCCCGACTTGAAACAATCTAATGGAGAAGAGATCCTCCACAAATAACCCCAGGGTTAAGCAGTGTGTGGTAGGTAAGTGCCATTAAAGGGTATGAACCAAAGACTGTAGACCCCCGAGCTTGTGAAAGGCAGACTTTGGCTTGGTAGCATTTGAGTGTGGTTTTAAAGAAGCATAGAAATCGTGGTGCATGCTATAGGAAGGGAAATTGCAGGATCAGTTTCTGGAACAAGAAGGGCAGAATCAAAGAGCAAGGGTTAGACCAGTTAAGTTGGGCACAGACTACTGGAAAGAACCTTCGATCTAAAGCTAAAACAGAGGCCAGAAGGGCCACATATTCTGCTTTAAATGGCCCACAGATATTGTAAAAGGTTTTGGAGCAGAGACAAAATGGCTGAGGGTGCTTTATACCCACAATGGTGAAGCCCAGGAGAGACCTGTTAAGAACCTTTAACTGGAGAGATGGCAATGAGGGAGGAGAGGAGAAGGAGATGAGCCTTGTTCAGTGTTGGGGATGGAGGAGGGAGCACTGGCCAGGTGAAGGTGTGGTAGGTCATTTGAGCAGATTTACTATTTTAATGTGCGGGTTTGGCTGATTGAAATTAACATGAATGGAATTTGCACTGCCTGGGACACCCCTCAGGTACCATCTGGTAACACAGGCCTCCTCGTAGCTGGGTAGATAGGAGAGGAAAAGGAAATTTGGAATTAAAAGCGCCTTGAATAACCGAATAACCTTATAGCTGTTAATCCTCTGCAGACAAGAGTTACCACCACGTGGTAATTCTACACCTGGGAAGCCAGCCCTGACAATCCGACTGCCTTTCTGTGAAACTTATTTGAAAGCGTTAAAAATGTTGTGAAATAAGAAACACTACCTTCAGCCCTGTTATTTATGGAAAAAGAAAGCTGGGTTATCGACATGACTTCAGAACCTACATTAGAGGGTGTCTACTCTCTTCTTTTTCTTTAGCAACTTCTCCTTTACCATTTATGACATGGGTCAGAGTCTTAAGGAAGTAGGACAAGTCCTCAGCACCACTAGAAAAGGGGACAAAACCTAATTATAAATAAGAAAACTTTGGAAAACCTTTTTAAGGCAGGATCTCTTCAGTGCTATTAAATGGCTGTAAAAATCTTGCTCTAATTGTGGGTAGTTCCTAAAAAATTTACACTAAGATCACAAAGTGCCAGTAGTTAAAATGCGAGGAATAGGGGTGCCTGGGTGGCTCAGTCTGTTAAGAGGCTGCCTTTGGCTCGGGTCATGATCCCAGGGTCCTGGGATCGAGGCTCGAGTCGGGCTCCCTGCTCAGAGGAGAGCCTGCTTCTCCCTCTCCCTCTGCCTGCCTCTCTGCCAACTTGTGCTCTCTCTCTATCTCTCTGCCAAACAAATAAAATCTTTAAAAATATATTTTAAAATGCGAGGAATAAGGTGAAACTTCATAGTCAGAAAGTCATTATTTCCAAAGTATTAAAACATTTTTAATGGGATGCCTGGCTGGCTCAGTCGCAAGAGCATGTGACTCTTGATCTCAGGGTCGTGAGTTCGAGCCCCATGTTGGGTACAGAGATTACTTAAATAAATAGAAATTTTTTAAAAAATTAAATTAAAAAACAGAACACTTTTAGTGAGTTTCATTAAAATGTTAAAGATTGGGAACTAGAAACAATAAACATCTGCCTGTGTGTTCCTGCTGTTGTGGATGACCTGTGGATTTGGGAGGAAATGAGTGATTCAGCTCAGGAGACATCCTGGCACCAGGGCATGTTCTCTGTTGGGCCTTTTACCTTAGGGAGAGGTGTAGGCCAACTAGGGCACTCGCTTGGCCTCATAACCAAACTCCAGAACTGAACAACCCACCCATTGCCATGATAGCTTGGGCCACAAGAACAGGAAAGAAAGCATGAAGGGAGCTATAGAGGAAACAGGTTTGACTGATCGGTCACATACTGCTTGATCGTGGACTGTGATGACCTAATTGAGAGTTTGTAATGTCTGGGTGTGTGAACTTTAAGCTCTTGCCTTGGCTGGCACTGTGGCTTGCCCTACACCTAACTAGAGTTGGCCCTCCAAGGTAAGCAGCGGTCCACACCAGGGCCAGCAGTGACAGAGCACATGTGGCAGTGTTCACAAATATCGGGCAGCTTTTGATTACAGCTCTCTTCAGGGAAGAATTATTCTTGTTTCCTTCTTGTCTGTGCTCCTTCAACCTGCCCAGGGGACTATGAAAAAGTAAAAGGCTCTAGAAGGACATTTCAGAAGAATTAAACATCTTATCAGTGACGTTATAACCTCTGTTACAGAAGGATTAGATTACTGGGGAAGGTGACAGGCAAAGACCTGAAGGAATCTCAGAGAGGAAGTGGGATCATCTTTCCTACACTGAAGACTCATGCTGTTGGACAGATTCCATTCTGGTTATGCCACTCTTGGTGGCCAGCCCTGACTGGGCAGAGAGGGTGTGGGTTCCTGGGCCCAGGTGTGGCCCGTATCTTCTCTTCCTCCTCTAATTCTATTACCATTGGTGTCTTCCCAAATACACAAGGATTTAGCTTTTAATTGTGTTGTTTGCCCTTTGTACAGAGAAAATTCTCAATAGACCTTTCTGGGACGAATGAATGGAAGAATACCAGATACTAGTCATTTTTTCATTTGACTAATAATCTATTACACACAGGTACTCATAGTCCCTTCCCTCCAGAGATAAACAGCCAGTGTGGTTGGGGAAGATGTTTTCACATGTAATTACAGTTTGTGTGGTGTGTGATGAAGTGCTCCAGGAACATGGAGGGTGATGCTGCAGACACTTTGCTGGGGAGGAAACCTAAGCAACTGGTATAGGGAGCCAAGACATGCTAACATTCCCCCTGGACTTTGGGCATGTATGATGAGTCTGCAAGGGATGCTCAGGGGACCTGGGCATCTTTAGATTCACACACACATGTACAGAGGCATAGCTATGTGCTGGGGACAGAGGAGGCTAGGGTAGCGGGTGCTTCCTCTACAGGGAGACTCGGATCCCCCCCACTTCCCTCCCTGTGGAGCCAGGTGGCCTGTAGGACTGTAAGACACCGCCCAAGGCTGGCTACACATTCCCCTGGATACTGCTTGGACTCTAGGCATTTGGATGAAGTGGGCCTGTTTTGTGGTCTCTTACTCTGGCCTTTCTGGCTGCAACCATACTGGGCCTGGGGAGGGGGGGCATTGGGAGGGGGTGTTCTGTCTGAGAGATGAGTGATGGAAAGGCTGCTGGGCCTCTGCCTAGCACAACACTGTCGTATCAGGTCAGTCTCAGTGCCTCTGGATGCAATTAACAGAATACCCATCAGCAGGCTGCCTACCTAGTTGGTGATTTTTGTTTTGCTTTCTCACATGACAAATCTAGAGTTGAGTTCTTGGGGAGGTCAAAGCTGAAGGATGTCAGGGCTCAGAGTTTGCTTCTCTGTTACTCCCAGGGTTAGGGTCCGGACCCATGAGCCCTTACTGCTTAGGCAAGAACTCTTATTTGGGCTCCAAGCTCCCAATCCAGCAGTGCCTGATGCAAAGCATGTGTCTGGTAACTTGTGTGACCAGCTGGAGCTGGGCTTTATTTTAGAGCCATCCCAGCCATGTCATACCTCCGTATATGAAAGCATGCTCTTCCAGCCTATTTGTTGATTGTTAATATAACAAAAACCTGCCAACTTCAGGGTTCTTTGGCAGGAATCACTGCCCATTCTTTATAGATCCATGCTGTGTTCTCTTAGGGAAATCTTTAGGCAGTGTTTTTTACTTAGTATTATCCAAAAGTTTAAACTTAAGAGATTTATTGAACTGGGGTGCCTGGGTGGTTCAGTCGGTTGAGCGTCCGACTCTTGATTTCCACTCGGGTCATGATCTCAGGGTCGTGGGATCAAACCCTGTGTCAGGTTCTGCGATGGGTATGGAGCCGCTTGGGATTCTCTCTCCCTCTCCCTCTACCCATTCCCCCCCAACACCTCCCTTGTGCACGTGCTCTCCCTCCCTCTCTTTCAAAAAAAAAAGATATAAAGAGATTTATTGAACTGATAGGGCCAGGAGTACTTCTGAGAAAATAAACTTGTTTTACTTATTTATTTATTCATTTATTTTTAAATTTTTTTAAAAAAGATTTTATGTATTTGTTTGAAAGAGAGACAGAGGGAGCATGAGCAGGGGGAGGGGCAGAGGGAGAGGGAGAGAGAGGGAAGCAGACTCCCCTCTGAGTGCGGAGCCAGACATGGGGCTCAATCCCAGGACCCTGAGATCATGACCTGAGCCCAAATCAGACGTTTAATCAGCTGAGCCACCTATGCACCCCTATTTTTAATTTTTAAAAAAATAAGCTAGTTTTAAATGTTGTTTGTGGAACTACATTGAGACAGAATGAGGAAGTCATCTGATAAAGAGCTAACTGTGCAAGAAGTGTCTGACTGTATTTTATCAGGTTTTTTTTTCAGTTTTATTGAGGGTTAATTTACCAATAAAATTGTAAAATATTTAAAGTGTACATAGAGGTAGTTTGATGTACTTCTACATGATTTTATGAGATTCAATGCTTTAAAAACAAAAAGAAAACCCAGTATTTCTGGAAGAACTGCAAAAACTAAAGCTTCCGAACCTGAGTAACAGCAGGGCCCATTCCCTTTTCAGAAGGCCTGTGGCCTAAATGCTGTTGCCTGCTCCCAGATAAGCAATGTCCTGCGGCCACTTTAACTAAACACTTGGACCTCAGGCAGGCTTGCTGGGATTCCTTCGCTTTTACTTGTTCATCTGAACTGCTGATTCACGATGGGGTGGGGCGGGTGCAGGTCAGAGCCAGTAGCGGTTTCATGGTTGAATGATAAGGAATGTGTATGTGTAGGAGTGTGTATTTGTACGTGTTGGGGGAAGATGTCCAGTTTCTTGGGGAGGAAGAGGTAGTGTTAATTGGCTTTACTCTGATTCTTCCTGAAGGAGAGCGAGTTGGAAATGACTTTCAGTTAAGGGAGGCCGGCAGCTTGAAGTCTTAGGAAGACAGGGGCAGCCACATTGGGAACTCAGAAGTTCCCTTCTTTGGCAACCCAAGGCAAAAACTGAGAGGAAAAAAAAGTGGGCGAGTAAGAGTGAGTCACCAAGCAGCTTGGGAGGGAAGAGGTTGAAGTTAGTTTGGAAAGCCCTGGGTTCCCATTTAGAGCCTAACCAGACAATGTGGCCTGGGCGGCACTGACCCTTTACAGGAAAGGGGAGCCTTGGAGCAGAAAGTCTGTCCTCAGGTTCAGCTGGTAGGTAGCTGAGTAGGATCCTAAGTCCCCAGACTTTCCAAAGCAGTATCTCTGGGTGAGGGCCATGGAACATTTTAACAAGTACCCTGGTGATTCTTGGGGGCTCTATGTTTAGCTCCTAGAACAGGACCTGACACATCTCGGACACTTGGTTATCTGGCTTCAATTCCAGCTGCCCCCCTGAAACTGTACTTGCTGAGGAACACTCAATCCACAAGCACTTGCCCCAGCCACGTTTATGAAATATCCCTTCTCACGGCCCCTTGACTCCATCCTGGTTTTCCCAGCTGTTCCTGTTAGCTGACCCAGGATTGGGAATCCATAGGCCTCGGGCCTAGGCCCCCCTGGTTTATTTCTTGCCACTCTCCCCAGGTGATCTCATACTCTCCAATGGCTACTTACTGTCCCCGTGGCTAGATCTTTGTCTCCAACCCATACTTCTTTTCTGAGCCTCTTTTAACTACCTGCTCCAGATACTCCATCTGGATGTCTCATGCAAGATGTCTGAATCTGAACACTCTTCTCCCCAAACCTGCTTGTCCTTGTGTTGTCCAACTCAGTCAGTGGTGCCCCCTTCCCACCTCAGACCCTTGCACACTGTACTCCCTGCCTGTCCACCCTCCATCAGTTCATTCCTCAGCTAAATGCTTCTTGACTTCTCTTCAGCTTCACTGCCATTTCCTCCAGGAGGGAAGCGGGATCCTCCCTACTGGGCCAGGCTCTCTTATTCTCAAAGTACCCTGTACTACCTCAGAACTACACATGCTTTTAGGAACTATATATTCTGTCCGCCTTTCCGAGGACTGCATTCCTGGCAGCCAACAGAACACATGACACAGGACCGAACGATGAGCCCACATTCTGGACTGGGAGACACTGTTAATGTGTTTCTGCATCCTTGTCTGCCCAAGTAGGAGCTGCGTCCAAGCCGCCCAGAGTCCCCTGGGCTGTGATAGTAAGTGGCTTCAGGTCTGTTTCAAAAGATAGGCAGCAGAGACAGGAGAGGGAGAGAGAGGTTAGACCCAAACCACACCTGAGAAGCAGCAGCTGGCTTCCAAGATAAGCCCCTGCCGTGAGCCTGACCATGCAATTCCAACTGCTAAGTGCCAAGCAGGGCATGGTCAGAAGGCCCAGTTGTATACTCTTCTCACTCTGAATACATGAGAGGCAACAAGCAGTAAGGGCGGCATGGGAGTAGACATAAATAAGCCTGGGTGGCAACATGCAAAGATCTAACAAAGTAACGGGAAAAAATTTGTAAAATTGCATGGGCTTACGACTGTGTAAAGTAGGTGGACCTGACACTTGGAGAAGCCACAGACTCTGAATGCGAGTGGGAACTCGTGGTGTTCTCTTTTATGAATGTCCTTTCATGCCTAGTCAATACTTAGAAAGGAGGCCTACTGCTGGGATTAGGCAGTTGGCTCTTGACTTGTCTTCCTATTTTTGGAATCTGGACTTTCTAACAGGACCTTGGGATGGCCCTACTAAATATCCTGGCAGAAGGAAAAACACTGGGACAGGAGTTAGGCTTTCCAGACACTACAGACAAAAGCTTAGGAAGTTCAGGCTTGGCTAAAACAAAGGCCAGGGGCGCCTGGGTGGCTCAGTCGTTAGGCGTCTGCCTTCCGCTCAGGTCATGGTCCTGGGGTCCTGGGATGGAGCCCCGCATCGGGGTCCTTGCTCAGCAGGAAGTCTGCTTCTCCCTCTCCCACTCCCCCTGCTTGTGTTCCCTCTCTCGCTGTGTCTCTGTCAAATAAATAAATAAAATCTTTCAAAATAAAAAAAATTAATAAAGGCCAAGGGGTGGGGGGGGGACATGACACTTAAGCTCACAGCCCTGTGACAATGAGGTTACTAGGAAAGATGTCCCCAACTGACACAGGACACACACAAAGTTGTGCTGACACCCAACACTTTATTACTGAGGAGCCTCGTTAGGGAGGGGGTGCTGGGATGGACAAAAGCGCCTAGCTCAGGGGATTTTCCTGGAAATCAGGTGTTCCTCCATGCAGATTTCGAGGAAACACCGTCATGGATGAAATCCCGAGGGCAGCGCTGCCAAGCAGCAGGGGGCGGAGGGTTGCCTAGGCACTGCTGGGCCCCTGGGACAGCAGGGCTTCGATGTCAGGCTCGATACTGATGGTGGGAAAGCGGCGGCTGTACCTGCGCACAGGCACACCATCCGGGCCCACCAGGAACTTCTCAAAGTTCCAGGCGATGTCGTTGCGGCACACGGGAGACCAGGTGATGAACTTGGGGTCGGTCATGAGCGCAGTGGCGTCGTCACTGGGGGCTGGCAGGGACTCCCGCAGGAAGGCGAAGAGGGGGTGCGCCTGCGCGCCGTTCACCTCGCACTTCTCAAAAAGCGTGAAGTTGGGCTCGAACCCGCCGCCAGGTCGGACGTACTTGAGGGAATTCAGGATCTCTTCGTTCTTAGCGTTCTCCTGCGGGAAGGGAGAGCAGCTGGAACCCGGGGCCGCAAGGGGAGGGGAAACGTTCGGACAGCAAACGAGAAGTTTCTCGATGAGTCACCGGGCTCTTGCCCTTCTTGTACAACCCTAGGGAGACCTGACCCCAGCTGGGACGAGCGCCGGTGGGCCCGCCTCTCCGCAGCCAGGACCTGGTGCACGCCCCGCCCCCCCGCTCTGCCCCCAGCGCGCACCTGATGCCCGAACTGGTTGCACGGGAAGCCGAGCACAACCAGGCCCCGGGGCCCGAGGCGCCGCTGCAGCTCGTTCATCTGGGTGTAGTCCCGGACCGTTGTGCCTCAGAGCGACGCCACATTCTCGATGAGCAGCACCTTGCCCCGCAGGGAACCCAGGCTCAGGGGCTCCCCGCCGGCCAGCGGGCGCGCAGAGAAGGCATACACGGAGCGCGGGGCCGCCGCCTCAACGGCGGCGGCGGCGGCGAGCGGAGCGGCACACATGGCGGGCTTTCTGACTACAGTGCGTAGCTTCGGCAGGGGACAGCGAGGACTGTGGGGTCACGTGGCGCAGGGACTTTTCCGGCCGCTCCGCCCCCCCCCCCGGCCCCGCCTCATCCGGCCTCCGCCCTCCCTCCCGCCGGGTGGGAGGGTGCGTCCTGGCCGGATGCGGGCACCGCCCAGGCGGTGCAGAGCCGCAGGCACGCCAGGTCCCGTCCAGGCAGCGCAGGGCTGGTGGCGTTCCCGCGAGTTCCCCAGGGCTCGGGTCCAAGAGGGCTCCGGTTCCTTCTCAAGGGTTTTTAGTTAAAGGATGGGGCAGGGCCCAAGGAGACTGGGCAGCAACAGCAGCCGGTGCCGCTCCTCGCCACACAGCCCTCCCAGGTTAAGCCACATTACTTCTCTTGCAGTCTGTGCCCTATTGTCGCCAGGTGCACAGAGCGAGTTGTGACTTGTGGTGGTGGTGCAGTTGGCAGTGGCTGCCAAGGCAAGTTCTCTCTGCGGTGACGCGCTGTGGCTCTAGGAAGGTTAAGTTGGAGGAAAGTGGGCATTGCCCGGGGCAGCCAGGGCTCAGGCTCCAAAATGCAGCTCCAACTCCCTTCCCTGCATTCTGGGGCTGCCTGGCGCGTCTTCTCATCCAGGCCTCCGATCTCCTTTTAGATCTCCAGTGTGGCACTGTCCTTAACACTGGTTTTTCCAAGGAGCCACTGAGGCCCAGCCCCCTCCCTGGCTTCTGGGGTGGACCCAGCCGATTTCAGGCCATCCTCTATACCTAATCAGCTTAACCTGAGGCTCAGGCCTGTAAGTAAAAGACACTGAAAACGGGCAGGAAGAGAAAAATGTCACACTCCTGAGATTCCTCTAGAGGAATGACTGCTTGGAGTACCCTTCATGTATCCTCCGTACAATGCATTCCCCACACTAGGCCACTGTGAACTTTAACTGACACAAAATGATCGTTTCCACCTTCTTAGGAGCAGCCAGGTTAGTGCCAAATTGGGGGTGTGTGTGTCAGAATGGGGGCCAGCTGGTATTTTGCACTCTGAAGGAACCTTCCAAGGAGAGCTAGGCTGGATATATCCTCCCACTCCCAGCCCTGGAGAGAGCAACACAAACACCAGGATACAGGAAGTTTAGAAAACTGCCTTTATTCTATTAGTAGTTGGAAAAATTAACTGGTACAGAAAAAAAGTTCAGTCAGCTGGAGAGAAGAAAGAGTGCCACCCAAGAGAACTGGTGGCTCCTGTGGGAGGGAACCTGGATACAGTGAGGAAAAGCACTGTGAACTAGAGCCAGACCCTGCAGTCCAGGTGAGACAGGTCATGCCACCTTCTGAAGTGTCTAAGTGCCTCAGGCATGAAACCAAATTCCTATTTATTTAGCCCAGCTCTGGGGAGGGGGTACTGGAATATGTGGGGCCAAAAACAGGTGATATGGGCCATCTTTTTTATCAGAGAAACTGACAAAACGGGAATTTTAAAAATGAATTTTCCATCTGACTTTATTTTCAAATACACTTTCTTTTTTAAAAAACCAATACACTTTCTGCAGGGATGACAAATATCAGTATTAGGAAATCCAATTATACAAAAAATACTACATCTAGTCTGGGGTAGATATATTTATTTTTTGGTAACATACATTAAGTGGCACTAATTACACAGTAACTATAAGGTAACTAACATGAAACCACAGAACTGTAACTCTGCCACAGCTGCATGGACCTGGGCCTTTCTGGATGAGCATTTTCAAAAAACTGGATGCCCATCACAGAGCTATGCCAATAAAATTTGTTAAGGAGTAAAGCTCTGAAGTAGGGACTCACCAGAGTACCTTGCAGCTGACAGATGGCAGGCAGGACATGTTAGTTATAAAGTAGTTACAGCCTAATTCACAAAAGTTACCAACTGTTTCTCTTTCTAGAAAGAAGCAGGAAGTTAAGAAATTCCTTGAATTAGCGCCTGGTGTGTCAGGTGGGAGTGCAGAGGAGGGCTGTTAGAGCGGTGTCAGAAGGACCCCGGTGGTCGGGTGGGTTGGACATCATTAATAATCACGGTTGGCTTCTAAATACTGGTAGCAAGATGACTTCTGATTTGTAATCTTAGGTAAATTATAGATAAATGAAAAAAGGCCAGTAATCATACACTAAGATTAATAAACAGCACTTCAAAATTAACCGCATGAGGGCTGTGCTTGCAGCAGGGTTTCACAAGACAAGGCACCCAGATTTTTTCTTCCCACGTCTGGCTTGCAGAGCAGCTCTCGTGGCCATTTCAAAAACCTCCCTCACTCCATCTTTGGTCTTTGCTGAACACTCCATGTAACCGAAAGCGCCAATCCTGTTTGCCATATCTCTGCCTTCTTCTGGTTTCACCGGCTCCTAACAAAGACAAAAGAGCACTTTCAGTTAAGTGTCACATATATGAAGTAAGTGCAAAGTACTCAAATTCAGCTTAAAAGACTTCTTTTAAAAGCTGCCAAACCCAGATTTGAGTTCTGACTTATGAAACTCATATGCAGTGATCCTCCCTACCCCAATATAAAATCTCTATCAAACAAGCTCTTCTCTGGGACGTAGAGAGAAAGGGAGAGGCCAGAGAGCCCTGCAGGGTTTAGGAGGGAATCAAGGGCAAAATGATTCAAGCTTTCAGTCCAGGGTAAGCACTTGGGTCTTCCTGTAGTTAGCTTCACAGAGGACTCAATGCCTCTGGGAGGAGACAGATCCTGACCTTAACATTCAGAGAGAAACCTCAGTGGAAGAACCTGGGCTGAAGACCTCAAAGCTCTTGCCCTGCACTAGGGAAGCCCTGCCATTGGGCCACCTGGCTTCTCAGAAGCCAAGATGCGAACTCCATCATGCCTTTTATAAAGGCATCAGGGCTCTCTGGACTCCTTGTCCTCAGGATTTCCTGATCCTTTAGTTGCCACCAATTTAATCTTTGGCCTCACACATACCAAGGTAATAACCAGAGAGGGAAATCAAGAGCCTGATAAAAAGTTCCTGCATTTGGAGCACTGACTACTGCTGCTGATAGTCCCTTCTCAGGCAGGCAATCCTTGGAGGCACAGCACTACCTCACAGGAGAGCTTCCCATCTCATATGAGCAGGGAGTCTTAAGGACCCTCTGAGCAGGCCCCAGTGAATGAGGGACAGATGGAGAAAGAAAGGCTTCTGGGACTCTCTGAAATAGCCTGGCTTGTGAATTTCTGCTGGGCCCCTCCACATCCAACCTTCGGCCCTGGGTTTAAGACTACTACAGGACAACAGAGTCCTGCTCCAGACAATACCTGCTTCATCTTGGCTAGCTCCCGCCTTGTGTGCTCATCATTCCGAAGATCCTTCTTGTTCCCAACCAGGATGATGGGCACGTTGGGACAGAAGTGCTTGACTTCCGGGGTCCATTTTTCTGGGATGTTTTCTGAAAGAAACAAAATTTGGATATACAATACAATTCTATCTTGAATAATGTCCAAGAGCCCTAGTTAAATTGCAAGGAAACTACTTAAAAAAGTATGCTCAACATTTAATGGAGTCTCACTAGTTTCAAAAGCACAGAAAAAGGCAAAATCTAACCCCCTTACATTAAGCACAGAATCACCAGCTTTTCCTCAGTCCCCACTAAGGAACTCAGTTCCTGTAGAAGTGGGGCCCAGTTAAAGCCTCTGGAGGAGCAAAGGATCCAGGACACAGGGTGGCTCCACACAACCTGACCCAAGGAGGGAAGCTATCCATGGACCATTTCGTCACTGCTGGCTAGTAATTCTGACTACATCTTACAGAAAGGGTCTCCATTCAAGGGCTGCAGCTGGCCCAGGGTCCCCATGTTCTCTCGATACCTTCCTTTTGGACCTTCAGCATGACCCCCCTCGTGTAGGTTATTGGTATTTCAAATGGCTCAAGAATGACTTATGAAAATGAGTGATAACCAGCTTCTTGCCAATACTGTACTAATTTACAAAGGTTGGACGTACCTCATGGTGTGTAAGTGGCCCGGGTTCAACCTCCCACAACCATGGCCTTGGGCATCTCAGTGTCAGGCATGATTTTATAAAATGGGGATAACAGTATTACCTGTCTCACATAGGGTTATTCAGAGTCAATGCATACAAAGTACTTATTGACAATCATTTAAATGGTCTGCTTGTAATCTGAGGCTATATTTTGGAAATAAATTGTTCAGGGGCGCCTTGGGTGGCTCAGTCGGTTAAGCGTTTGCCTTCAACTCGGGTCATGATCCCAGGGTCCTGGGATGGAGCCCCATGTCGGGCTCTCTGCTCAGTGGGAGCCTGCTTCTCTCTCTCCCTGCCGCTCTGCCTGTTTGTGCACACTCTCTAACAAATAAATTAATAAATAAAATCTTAAAAAAAAAGTAAACTTCATTCTCTGACTTCAAGACAAATTACCAAAAGGCAAGAGTTATTTAGAATATGGAAGATGCTCGGGCGCCTGGGTGGCTCAGTTGGTTAAGCGACTGCCTTCGGCTCAGGTCATGATCCTGGAGTCCCTGGATCAAGTCCTGCATCGGGCTCCCTGCTCGGCAGGGAGCCTGCTTCTCCCTCTGACCCTCCCCCATCTCATGTGCTCTCTCTCATTCTGTCTCAAATAAATAAATAAAATCTTAAAAAAAAAAAAAAAAAAAAAAAGAATATGGAAGATGCTCTGTCTTCTGGCTGAAAGACCGTATCAGATAAAGAAGCTATATGAGTAAGGTCAGGAAACTTATATAATTTGATGCTTTATTCTTCAGCACACAAGATGGACACTTGACTGTGCTTTGCTACAGCAACAATAGAGTCAATTTTATCACTAATGTCACAACTTAAAACTCAAAAGTTTTATTCTGAAACAAAGAGGTTCCCAAAGAAGTGCAGTGTTCCAGTCCTCAGAACAATACAGAGTAATACAGAGAAAAGGGCCAACCCATCTAACGACCACGCCAAACAGCCTCAGCCTGAACCTTGCTCTCACCTCTGCACCTGCGGTCACTTTTCAGTTCAGCTGTGACAGTGATCACTTTAAAAGGTAAGTGAGACATCACTCCCTTGTTCAATCCTTCTCACAATCCAGTTCCCAACTCACTCATGATGAAAGGAAAAGTCCACACCATTAACCACATGGCTTTGCAACCCTCATTCCCACCTCTTCTGCTGCACTGGATTCCTTCCTTCCTCTTCCTGCCTTGGTGACTTTGCATCTGCTGTTCCCCCTACCTGGAAGGTTCTTTTATTAGATATCTGTATTTGCTTCCCTCAGATCCTTTAGGTCTCTCCCAGCAGTCACCTTTTCAGTACGGTTGCTGACCATCCTATGGTCATCCTCTAAAACAGAGTACTACCATGGCCCATTCCACACCCACCTCTAAGAATGCTATTTGTAAAATTTCTTGCTTTCAGATTGTTTTTTTTTTTTTTGGATTTACTGTTGTTTTTGCTCTTCTGTCTCCCTTAATCTAGAAATTTCTTCCATAAATAGGTGCTCAGTAATTATTTGCTGAATGTATGAAATTATTACTCCAATAGTCTCCCCACCCCCTGGAAATTCAGGACACATAAATTAAAATGAATCACCTCTGTCTTGCCTTCTCTTTTCATGAATAACTTTAAAACTTAATTTTTTTCTTTTCTGCCCCCCCCCCACTTTTTTTAAAGTAGGCTCCATGCCCAACATGAGGCTTGAACTCACAGCCCTGAGGCAAGTCTCATGCTTTACTGACTGAGCCAACCAGGCGCCCCTAAAACTTTATGTAATCCAGTGATGGCAATCACCTATAGTATCTCCCACCCCCGAAATAATCTGATAACATTGAGGCTTATCACTCTGTGTGGATTTACAGTGGGGTTGTATGAGGGCCTTTGGGAATTCCAGAAAGCTAGAGAGTAGAAATCCTTATCATCTAGATCAGGGTCAGCAAATAAAATCTTGTCTGGAGTCTACTTTAAAAAAATACTTATAAAAATAAGGGGCACGTGGGTGGCTCAGTCAGTTAAGCATCTGCCTTTGGCTCAGGTCATGAACCCAGGGTGCTGGGATCAAGCCCCACATGGGGCTCCTTGCTCAGCAGGGAGTCTGCTTCTTCCTCTCCCTCTACTGCTCCCCCTGCTTGAGTGAGCACGCGTGCCCTCGCTCTCTCAAAAAATAGCATCTTTGGGGAGCCTGAGTGGCTTAGGCAGTTAAGCATCCGACTCTTGGTTTCAGCTCAGGTCATGGTCTCACAGTGGTGGGATTGAGCCCTGTGTCCGGCTCAGTGCTGAGTAGAGTCTGCTTCAGATTTTCGTTCCCTCCCCCTCTGCTCCCCCCACCCCTGCTCGCTCACACTCTTTCTCTCTCTAAAATAAATAAAATTCTTTTTTTCTTAAAGTAAGTTTTACTGGAACATAGCCAAGCTCATTCATTATATATATTCTGCGGCTGCTTTTGTGATACAACAGTGAAACTGAGTAGTTGTGGCCAAGTTCAGTACAACATATGGCCAACAAAGCCTAAAATATTTACTATTTGGTCTTTTACAAGTTTGCTACCCCAGGTCTCAACTAGAATATAGACTCTAGAACAACTGCCAGTCCAGACAGCAGACGCTCAAAAAGTAAAATTATCACAGGGTTGGCTGGCAGCAGGGCTGAAACTTTCACACCAACATTCTGATTCCTGATCAAACTTGTTATCCTATACCTACATACAGGGCCATAGTCTAATAACATCCAATCACGTAAGACAAAGTTTAACATTAGGTTGACATTAGCTTTTCATTTTCTTGATCCATACTTTTTGAGTTCCCATAACACATTTTACTTGGGCAAACTACTGGTGAGATTCTCCCCATATCCAAGCCAAGACAACAGAACTTTTAAAAGGACTTTGGCAAAACCAAGCTAGTTAAGTCAGCTCAGCAAAGGGGGTCCACCTATCAACCACACTCCTGCAGTGACCTCCAGGGAAGGCAGAGCATCCTCCAACATCAGACCCTCTCCCCAGGTGTATTTGTATTTCAGAGATCTCTCCTTTGCCTCTTTACTTTCTACCTCTACTCTCCTCCCCAGGGCCTGCCCTTTGGGAGAAGGGCCAGCAAAAAACAAGTCATGGCTAGTAAAGAGAAGTCAAAAGCTAAAGAGGGGCACCTGGGTGGCTCAGTCAGCTAAGCACCTGAATCTTGATTATCAGCTCAGGTCTTGATCTCAGGGTTCAAGCCCCACACTGGGCTCCACGCTGGGTGTGGAGCCTACTTTAAAAAAGGGGAGGGGTGCTATGGGGGGCCTGGGTGGCTCAGTCGGTTGAGCGTCTGCCTTCGGCTCAGGTCATGATCCCAGGGTCCTGGGATCGAGCCCCGCGTCGGGCTCCCTGCTCGGCGGGGAGTCTGCTTCTCCCTCTCCCTCTGCCTGCCTCTCTGCCTACTTGTGCTCTCTATCTATCTGTCAAATAAATAAATAAAATCTTAAAAAAAAAAAAAAAAATAGGGGCGCCTGAGTGGCTCAGTTGGTTAAGCGACTGCCTTCGGCTCAGGTCATAGTCCTGAAGTCCCTGGATCGAGTCCCGCATCGGGCTCCCTGCTCGGCAGGGAGTCTGCTTCTCCCTCTGACGCTAACCTCTCTCATGTGCTCTCTCTCATTCTCTCTCTCTCAAATAAATAAATAAAATCTTTAAAAAAAATAAATAAAAATAAAAAAGGGGGGGTGCTAAAGACCTCCTTTGAGACGAGGAGACATGGAGAAAAGTAACTTCTTGCTCTGAAGTGTTTTTGTCCCTAAAGGATTATACCTTGGATGATGAGATATAGGGCACGCATTCCTCCTCATTCCCACAGGACTTAGACAAATCCATGATGTGTGTGTGAAGGGAGGGTGTTGCACGGCTCTATTTTTTCTATGCCCCATCTTCTCGGACCTTCCAACAGACCCCCAAAGATAGCCAGGTTCGTTTGAGAAACCAAAACTGAAACAACTGTTGAAAATGACCGAAGTGAACCAATGGCAGAGAGTACCTGCTCTATCTGTCTCAGTCTCGGGAGACACTGCACAGAAGGCTCAGTCTCAGCTTGATGCCTTGGGATGCATAACCCTGATCAAGGGGCTCAAAATCTTGGAGCGCCCAAGTACTGTCATTAAAATGAGTATAACCATGACCAAAAAAAAAAAAAGGTCACATAACCCTAACTGGCCAGCGCAAGCCCACATCACCAGCAGGCCCTCCAAGGTTGTTTGTGTTAATGATGACAATGTTCTTGGCCCAACTGCTACCTTGTAAAGACAGAGCACTACATCACCAAGAGAAACATTTTATCCTCTTAGGTACAAACCGAAAGTAAGTTCTGTTTCAGACCTTAGTGCCTTGCTTCGCAGAGTATGAGGTCAGTGTTATTCGGTCTTTTTCTGAAGGAAGGTGGCTTCTGAGACATGTGACCAACTGAGCTGGTGAAATGGTCAAGTTCAAGTCTCTCTTTATTAGCTAAGATACTTTAGAAAACGGCTAAAATGGGGCTTTAAAAATACTACCAGGAGGGGTGCTGGGTGACTCAGTTGGCTAAGCACCCAACTGTTGATCTCGGGGGAGTCTGCTTCTCTCCCTCTCCCTCTGACCCTCCCCACGCACTCACTCTCTCAGATAAATAAATAAACCTTTAAACAAACAAATACACTATCAGGAAACAGCAAATCACCAGTTTAGATATTGGGAAGCAACAGGTTCAATATGAAGTACTGAAAAAAGGTGTGAGCACCTAAAAAAGCCTTCCTCAAATTTTAGTAGAAAAGATGGCTTTGTATTTGGAACCCACCTACTTTACAAAGTAGACACATAGGAGACCTAGGCTGAAAAGTGACCCAGGGCCCAGGCTTTCTAGTCCCAAGGCTCTAGGACTCTGGTCACTGATGATTCCTTCTATGAAGTTCATGTTTGCTTTTCAACGACTTGATGCACAGAAATGACCTGAGAAACCAGGTGTCAGCCAGGCACACAGACAGTGACAAACATCAGGCTGCAGAGTTACTCACCTAAACTATCAGGGCTGTCAATGGAGAAACACATCAGTATAACATCAGTGTCCGGATAGGAGAGAGGCCTCAAGCGATCATAATCTTCCTGCCCAGCTGTATCCCACAAAGCCAACTCTACCTGTGATAGGAAAAATAAACACAAGAATGCAAGGTTAATCCTCCCCACTTTCAGACGAAGTGGTACTCACCAAAGTACATTCAAATGGCAAACTGTCCAAAACAGTAAAACAAGCCTGAGCTGGACGGTGTGTTTAAATTGTTTTAGGTTGAAATTTCTCAAAATACTAGAGTACATAAAGTATATAATAAAGTACATAATTAGTACATAATTTAAAATATCAAGTCAAAAATAACTTTATAGTTTGTAAAAAGCATAGTATTTAATTATAAACAACATTCTACATAGAAAAGCAGATGAACAAGGAAAATCAAACTTTATTATAAAGAACATTCTACCAGGTGTACAAAGCAAGACAAGGAAACATCAGAGCTGAGTAACTTTTCCCAATACATTCTAACTCAATTGTTTCCTTTTTTTTGTCTCATCATTCTGCTCCAATGTGCAAACATGGAGACAAAACTGTATTTGAGGGGCACTTGGGTGGCTTAGTCGGTTAAGCATCTGCCTTCTGCTCAGGTTGTGATCCCAGGGTCCTGGGATCAAGCCCCACGTCGGGCTCCCTGCTCAGTGGGGAGTCTACTTCTCCATCTCCCTCTGTTCCTCCCTGCACTCACGCTTACTCTCTCTCTAAAATAAGTAAATAAAACCTTTAAAAAAAAAAAAAAGACTACATTTGAGTAAGTGGGTAAGAAAAGACACCATGCTGGATGTTAGGCAAGGTCTCAGTGGACAAGAAAGGTCTCTGGACCTGCCTTTTCTGCTCAAAAAATATCTGAATGAAAGCATCACTAAGAGAGCAGGGTACTCCTTTCACACCTGGAACCTGCTCACCTTCCTGTGGTAGGAGGGCAAACTGATGCCTGGGCTCTGGACACAGGTCCCCTTCCATGTTGTCCGGCACTGCAGCCAGCCCTGTGATTTCTCACAACCAGAGTGGGATTTTAATACTTCTGCTCAGGGAGGCTTTGGAGCCAAAAGCTCTCCTTCTAGTACTTGGAATACCCTTTTTTCCTAGAGCCTTCACAGCACATATTTCAAAGTTTCTAAATATCATTCTTTCCTTAAAGTTGATGGCTAATTATCTCTTCCACCCTCAACCTCTGCCCTAGGATGCATCGCTCACAACCTCCACTAGACCCACTGCACTTCTGTCATGCACACACACTACTGGTTTGGTATGTGTATTTCTAATACATTGATACCCAAGCCTCACAACAGAACGAACCTCAGAATGGTACAGCTCATTCACTCTCTGCCTAATCGCACTACCTTGGCCCCTCCAAGCCTCATGTGTGCTCAGTCAGACACATCCAACCCTATCTCCTGATAAATGCTTTGGATGTTGGCCCTATCTCTTGTCAGAATGGGCTTTTCCATCTTTGGTAGGTCTGTTCCTGGGACCACAATCACCTAGAATCTTGGATGGTTTCCTAGACTATTACTGTATACTCTTAAATGAACATTCCTAGCACCCTCTCTCAACTTGTAGGCTACTGAGTTGCTAAGAAGCACTTTTATTTCAGGGACCCTAGAAATCTGAATAGCTAGCTTAATGTGCTTTCCATACCCGGTGCCACAAACTGAAGCTAGGTAGCACCGGGACAGAAAGGGGTAATAGGTAAAGCAGGAAAATGAGAAGGGAGAAAGGGCATGGAATTATGGGGGCCAATATATTAGGTGCTAGCAGCATGAGACATGTGGATGAATGCCCAAGAGGACTGAATATATTGGAGAAGAGCCCCTTGTTCTAGTTTCTTTTCAGCTGACCCATCTGCAGTAGGAATTTCATGCCTCTCCAAAAGTTGTACAGGAGCTGGGTAAGACATTATTTGACACAAAAGGGAACAGAAAGGGGCGCCTGGGTGGCTCAGTCGTTAAGCGTCTGCCTTCGGCTCAGGTCATGGTCCCAGGGTCCTGGGATCGAGCCCCGCATCGGGCTCCCTGCTCCGCAGGAAGCCTGCTTCTCCCTCTCCCACTCCCCTTGCTTGTGCTCCCTCTCTGTGTCTCTGTCAAAAAAATAAAATCTTTAAAAAAAAAGGGGGGGGGGGGACAGAAAATTAAAAAAATATATATATAAACTCTAATTCCAGGAGAGTTTTGCTCTGGTCTTGCCAGTGGACTTTCAGGACAGACATGAAGAAACACTGTCCTTGTTGCCAGTAACAGGTAATTGAAGCAATGGTGGCAGCCTATTTATGTTAAAGTAAAACACTATTAAAAAAAATTAAATATGAGGATATTTTTTTTTTTTTTTTGAGGATATTATTTAAATGTCACATTGCTGGTGGTGTACATCAGTATACCCCTTTGAGACCCATAAAATGACCTCTTGACCTAGTAATCTCATACTTCAGCACTGAATGACATATGACAGAACTGGGGAAGTCCATCCATACGAAGAGATTCATTTTAGCATTATCCATCTGGCAACAAACTAAATTTCAAATACAAAGCTGTAAAGAGGCTTCCCTATGTAAAATACATAGGGATGTGATTAAAGTCTAGATGACAGCAGTTAAAAATGAACAAAGTTGGGCTATGATGGCAGGAACAGAATGGATTTCTCAAACATGTTTGTTATTATTATATTGTGTACTGAAGAGACAAAAAGGCCTAATTCTCTACAGGCTCTATGAACATCTTTGCCTAAGATGCAAAATGAAACCAGTTGTTATGAAAAGTGTACTCACCTGCTTTCCATCAACTTCAATATCTGCCACATAGTTCTCAAACACTGTGGGTACATACACCTCTGGGAACTGGTCCTTGCTAAAGACGATGAGCAAACAAGTCTTGCCACAGGCTCCATCACCAACAATCACCAGTTTCTTCCGGATGGCAGCCATGCTGAAACATGAGACAAAGGTGTTATCTAGAACGCACAAGAAGCTATTAATAGCCCCAGGCTATGACACACACTTTTCTGATCATGGGGCACAAGCCTCTATTAGCACACCCAAATACAAAATGCTAGTACAACTTTCCACTTGACACCAAAACTCCACAACTAATGGTTATGCTTTTTTAAAGATTTATTTATTTATTTGAGAGAGAGAGAGAGAATGGAGTGAGGGGGGGAGAGAGAGAGAGGGAGAGAGAATCTTTAAGCAGACTCTGTGCTGAGTGTGGAGCCTGACGCCTGGCTCTATGCCAGGACCATGAGATCACGACCTGAGCTGAAACCAAGAACTGATGCTTACCTGACTGCTGCCCAGGCGCCACAAACTGTTATATAATGGTAAAAAGACTGAAAACTTATCCTCAAGATTAGAACAAGAATGGCCACTTTTGCCACTTCTATCCAACATGATAATGAAGATTCTAGCCAGAGTAATTAAGCAAGAAAAGAGATAAGACATCCAGACTGAAAAGGAAGAAGTAAAACTATCTTAATTTGTAGATGACATGACCTTATATATATATGGAAAATCCTAAGGAATCCACTAAAAATTATTAGAACAAATTCAGTAAGGTTGCAGGATACAAGATGAACATACAAAAATCAAGTACTTCTATAACCTGGTAATGAACAAAGTGAAAATGAAATTAAGAAGACAATTTCAGTTACAATACCTTCAAAAAGAATAGGGATAAATTTAACAAAAGTACAAAATATACTCTGAAAACTCCAAAACAGGGGCACCTGGGTGGCTCAGTTGGTTAAGCGGCTGCCTTCGGCTTAGGTCATGATCCCAGGGTCTTGGGATCGAGCCCTGCGTCCGGCTCCCTGCTCAGTGGGGAGCCTGCTTCTCCCTCTCCCTCTGCCTGCCTCTCTGCCTACTTGTGCTCTCTGTCAAATAAATAAATAAAATCTTAAAAAAAAAAAAATATGAAAACTCCAGAACATTGTTGAGAGAAAGATCTAAATGAATGAAAAGACTTGGAAGACAATACTGTTAAACGGCAACATCCTCCAAATTATTCTGCAGATTCAAGACAATCCCTATCAAAATACCAGCTGGCTTCTTGAATTGAGAGTCCAGAAATAAGCTCCCACATTTAGGGACAAGTGATTTTCAACAAGGATGCCAAGACAATCTGATGGAAGAAAACGTCTTTTCAACAAACAGTGCTGAGACAACTGAATAGATCCACACAAAAGAATGAAGTTAGAAAGCTACACCTCACATCATATACAAAAATTAACTCAAGATGGATTACAGGCCCAGGGGTACCTGGGTGGCTCATGAATTTTACCACTAGCTACTTCATGTGGGTCCTGGGGTCCTGAGATCAAGCTCTATGTCAGGCTCCATGCTCAGCATGGACTCTGCTTGAGACTCTCTCCCTCTCTCCCTCTGGCCCACTCCTCCATGCATGCTCATCTGCTCTAATAAATAAATTAAAAAAAAAAAAAAGAATATATTTATCACTAGCAACCAAAGAAAAAAGAGGTAATTGGACTTCCATCAAAATTTTTAAAACTTTTGTGCTTTGGGGTGCCTGGGTGGCTCAGTCGTTAAGCGTCTGCCTCTGGCTCAGGTCATGACCCCAGGGTCCTGGGATCGAGCCCTGCATCGAGCTCCCTGCTCCGCAGGAAGCCTGCTTCTCCCTCACCCACTCCCCCCCACTTGTGTTCCCTCTCTCGCTGTGTCTCTGTCAAATAAATAGATAAAATCTAAAAAAAAAAAAAAAAAAAAAAAGAGAGATACCATCAAGAAAATGAGAAGACATGGGGCGCCTGGCTGGCTCAGCATATGAGTTTTGATCTCAGAGTCCTGAGTTCAAGCCAAATGCTGCGTGTGGAGTCTACGTTTTAAAAAAAAGAAAGAAAGAAAAGAAGACAACCCACAAATAGGAGCAAATGTTTGCAAATAACATACCTAATAAGGGATGTGTACCCCCGTTCCTCCCCCTGCGCTCATGCATTCTCTAAAAAAATTAAATCTTAAAAAAAAAAAAAAATGGGCAAAGGATCTGAATAGATATGACCCAGCAATTCCATTCCTAGACATACATCTGAGAAAAATGAAAACCTATGTTCACACAAATACTTATACACAAATGTTCAGCAGCATTAAAATATTCATCACAGTTGGGGAACCTGGGTGGCTCAGTCAGTTAAGTGTCCAAATCTTGGTTTCGGCTCTGGTCATGAGATCGAGCCCCATGTTGGGCTCAGCACTCAGCAAGGAGTCAGCTTGAAGATTCTCTCCCTCCCCCTCTGCCCCTCCCCCTGCTCCTGCACTCTCTAAATAAATAAAATCTTTTTTTTTTAAGATTTTGTTTGATAGAAAGAGAACAAGCAGGCGGAATGGCAGGCAGAGGGAGAGGGAGAAGCAGCCCCCCAGGAGCAGGGAGCCCTCTGTGGGGCTCGATCCCAGGACCCCAGGATCATGACCTGAGCCAAAGGCAGCACTTAACCAACTGAGCCACCCAGGCGCCCAAATAAAATTTTTCCCCCCAAAAAGCGGAAACAAACCAAACATCCAACAACTGATGAATGGATAAAATGTGGTATATACATCTCCATAGAATGGAATCATGTTCAGCAATAAATAGAGGAAAAAGTGCTGATACATACCACAGTGTGAATGAAACTTGAAAACATTACATATGTGAAAGAAGCTTGCCACAAAGAACTACATACTGAGTGTCTCCATTTGAATAAAATTTCCAGGGTAACCTGGTTGGCTCAGTCAGTAGAGCATAGGACTCTTATCTCAGGGTCATGAGTTCAAGCCCTACATTAAAATTTAAAAAAACAAAAAACACAATACAGGGTGCCTGGATGGCTCAGTTGTTAAGCGTCTGCCCTCAACTCAGGTCATGATCCCAGGGTCCTGGGATGGAGCCCCATGTCGGGCTCTCTGCTCAGCAAGGAGCCCGCTTCTCCCCCCTGCTGCTCCCCCTGCTTGTGCTGTCAAATAAACAAAATCTTTAAAAAAAAGTGTGTGTATATATATGTATATATATGTGTGTATATATAAAATGTTCAGAACAGGAAAATACAGAGACAGAAAGAAGGTTGGTGGTTGCCTAAGGGAGTTGGAGGAGGGAGGAAAGAAAATGATTACTAAGGGAACAGTGGGGTTTCTTTTGGGGATGACAAAACTGAGATGGATGCAGGGCCACAGCTCTATGAATATACTATATAGTATGAATATATGACATTGAATTGTACACTGAAATGGGTAAACTCTAAGGTATATGGAGTGTATTTCAATAAAGCTGTTACCAAAAAAAAAAAAAAGAAGAAGAAAAAGAACCTCCAGAATCCTTCCATTTGCCAGAGACTAATTAATGGTCAACCACCCCAATTTCCACCATTCCCTCTTAGAATAGCACTCCAACCTTTAGCTGCGTATTTTGTTGCCTAGTTAAAAGACTACATTTCTTAGCCTCCCTTACATTAGGTATGGCTATGTACAAAGTTCTAGCCCATAAGATGTAATCAGCAATGCTTGTGGGACTTCCAGGAAGTCTTCCTTAAAGTTAAGTCATATGTCCTTCCTCATTCCCTTCCTCCTTCCTGGTGCTTAAACCTGGAGCCAAGGCTGCTTTCTGAACAGTCATCCTGGAATGTGAGGATATGGATGTGTGGATGAAGAACATAAGTGCCACATTCTGGAGCTGGAGGATTAAAAGGTAGAAAAAGCCTGGATCTTAGCTGCTCTTGGGAGCCACCATCTCAGCCCCAGACTGCCTACACTTCCACACTCCTTTATGTGAAAAATAAATGTCTTGTTTAAGATGGTATTTTTCAGATCTTTGTTACCTGTAGTCAAACTAATCCTCAACAATACATACTCATAAAACCAGACTATCTAAAGGGAATGCTTCCCAAACTGGAGCAGGTATGATAATTCACTGGGGTTACATGAAAGAAACACAAGAAACACATTTTTTAAGTCTAGAAAACCTAAGGAATTTAGCTTTAAAATTTTAATTGCATAAACTCCTAAGCAGAAGATCCCATAATGGGAAGGGCGCACAGTGCTGCCAGCATGCATTTGTGAGTTCTCAGTACGCTTAACATACGGCAGTATGTGCCTCGCTAAGTATATACACAGACTTTATGAAGTTTTAACTAAACCCAAAAGTGATCTAGTGATTTTTAAAGATCTTTTATTTTTTTGCACAAAAGCATTAGATTGAAGATAATACTAATAATGAAAGTACAATAATAAGCATAAACAGGAAATGTGCTTGATATCATTCTTTCAACAGCAGGAGCATGCAGGGGTGCCGGCCTGGCTCAGTCAGTAGTAAGCATGTGACTTTTGATCTCAGGGTTGTGCGTTCAAGCCCCACGTTTGGCTTGGAGCCTACTTTAAAAACAAACAAACAAACAAACAATAGGAGCATGCAATCAAAACAGTATTATATTGAGACCAGCCTTTAAACTATGGCCCAGTACTCTGGCCACCCCTTCAGCTCCCTTTTCCTTTTTTGCTTTGGATTCCTAATGGATATGGGACCGATCTCAAGGTCCTGTAGTTGTTTCACTTGTGTTTTGTCTTCCAACTGGACTGCAAATCACCTAAAATCAAAGAACGTGTCTTAAATTTCTTTGCAGCCTTATTCAGTTTGGTACTTTAGTGGGCATGCAGTAGGTATTAAATAAATACAAGAAAACCAAAAACCAAAAAACATTTCTTAAATGAGAAAGGAGATAGAGTACCTCATTTTCAGAATCCAGGGCACAGACACTAATGGATTTACCTCTTAAAAATTGTTCCTCTAGGTTCAGTCTGACTGCTAACATCTCGATAGGATTTGTAAATCCTTTTGTTTTTCTCATGCTCTCAAATTCACTTCTAGATTTTATATACTTCACACATCTCTTCAGGCCTAACTTGTACTGGTTTGTGCCCCAAGTCAAACAACCAGGGCCTCACGGGATGCAAACAAAATTCATCAGGAAATCCCTGGTTCAAAAAAAAGGCTGCCAGCTTTGAATACCTCCTTCCTAGAAGGCACTCAATTCTCAAGAAATAATTTCTCTCAATCTAATGTGGTTAAAGATGTACAAAATGACAATGCCAGGGAGCAACCAAAAAGGCTTTGGAAAATTTTCCTTGGGGAACATTTGGCCCAGGAAAAGTGTAAAACCAATCAGCCTCTACTGGTGAGAAAGAAATTACAAGTGATTATGGGACAAAATGAAAACGAAAGCCTAGAATTACAAACTGATTTCTGGGAGTGTGGCCACACAACCAGAGTTGTTGACAAGAAGTGAGAAGTACAAACATCAGGTCGTTTCCTGAAATGACCCAAGAAAATGTTCCTCTTGTCTTTTCCTTTAATTTTGTATAAATCCAGCACCTTTTTCAAGTACATGGCTTGCCACAGCTTGAGAAAGGAAATCACACCGAGCTCTCTCTGCAGTCTCTCTGCCGCATGTGTCATTTTCTAGGCTGAATGCAGTCTCAGAAACAATTCTTAAGAGCTTTGAGGAGATATTTATTTGTCCAGTAAAAGTCAGTTATGACATATTTAAGTCACCTGTAACTGTATGTAAAGGACTGTAAATTTCCTTCCTCAGTTCAAAATCTTTTATAAAAGTTACTGTGCCACCCTCACAAAAGTCGAAAGGAAAAAGAAAGGTCGAAAGGAGATCTCCCATGGTGCTGAGAGGGCACAAGTAATACCTGCCACCACAAGATCAGTCTTTCCCCACAATCTCAAAGAACGGTGCGTTCTGGCTGTGGACCAAACCTTGGCAAATTACATTAAGCAGTTACTGTTAACGAAGACAACCAATACTGTAATATATTTCCCACCCACATGCAAATAGAAATGGATGCCCAAGGAAAGCAATAGAGGGGCTACATGCAGTGTCCCATGTAATCCTGTGCTTCATACTCAACAGACAAAAGAGCAGACAGCTCACTGACGGGAGGCGGCACCGCACTCCTCTCCAGGGGATGCAGTATCTCAGCGAGCATCTCTTACGGGGCTGGCATCAGAGGAAGCACTCAGTAAACAGCAGCTCCTACTACTACGGTCTCTCCCTCCAGCTGGGCCTAACCTCACATCCTCTAGCACCTTTCAATTCATACAGTATTGCCACTTGTGGTATCCCACACCTCCTTTCTCTCTCCCTCTCTAATGGCTTCCTTCTCTCAGTCTACAATAAAGTGCAGAGTGCTCCTACTTCAAAATAATAAATCTTCCCACATTCACGCTTTCTTCTGGTTACTGTTCTCTCTCTGGCCTGTTTCAAAGAAAAGGTATACATTTCTGCTGCTTCACACCCACTGGCTTGCTTAAAATCCCTCCAACCTGCCTTCTGCCCAAACTACCAAAACTTTCTCAGTTTTCACTGAGACCAATGAATCACCAATGACCTCCCTTCACAAAATACAATCCACATTCTCCTTGATATTTTTTGTTCTAACTTACCTCCCTAACAAAAGACGCTGATGCGCTGATCTCTGTTGTCTGTCTCATTAGCTATAGCCTCCACACCTAATCACTCCCAGCCAGGCTGGGTTTTTCCCTCATCTCCTAATACTCTTACCTATCTCTGGGAATCTCAGTTCTTCAAAAAAAACACTTCTATGAATGTCATTCCCAAATATCTCTCTCTGACCCAGTCCCTGTTCTAAAACTTCTGATACACCTCAATTCTATGCTCTACTTGCATCTCAAATTCAACATCTTCCAGACATCATCCCAATCTCTGTCCAATCTTCTCTTCCCAGTTACTTCAATCCTGGTGATGAAAACAAAATTACACTCCTAAATACAGGTAGAAACCCTGTGGTTGGGGCGCCTGGGTGGCTCAGATGGTTAAGCATCCGACTCTTGATTTAACTTAGGTCATGATCTCAGGGCTGTGAGATGGAGCCCCGAGTCTGGCTCTGCACTGGGCGTGGAGCCTGCTTAAGATTCTCTTTCCCTCTGCCCCTTCCTCTCTAATAGAAAAGAAAAGAAAAAAGAAAAGAAGAGAAGAGAAGAAAAGAGAAAAAAAAAAAGAAAAGAAGAGAAAAGAAAAGAAACCCTGTGGTTACACAATTCTCCTACTTCCTTTGTTTCTCACAGCAAGACTGCTTTCAAGTTCTAGGGAATTCTGCCCCTTCATGGGTCTCCCTTCCACCACTACCACTACCCACTTTGACTTCCCATAATCATTGTTCCATTTCAAGTCTTCAGTCCTCAACACTGCCTACCTGGAAAAAAGCAAAAATGCAACTGGTCTCACCTCCCTTCCGTCCTGCTTGCTGCAGGCAAATTCTCCATTCCTACACCTGGGCTTTAGCCCATAAGGCCTTTCCTCAAAGGCCTTCAGAAGGTCCTCAATGCCAAAATCAGGTCAAAACTTCTCAGCCTTAACATTAGGGTCCTCTGAAATTCTAATTTTCTCTTCCCACTTTCTCTCCATTCCTTATCACACACCTAATTCCAGTAATTGGACTTGTAAAACTCCCCCACCTCAGCTCAAAGTAATGCCTTATTTGAATTTTTTTCTCCCTTTCTCCAGAAAATAACACCTCATCTGTCCACCCCAAGTATTGCCCTGTTCCAAAGCCTATTTCTTTTTTTTTTTTTAAGATTCTTTATTTTTAAGTAATCTCTATGCACAACGTGGGGCTCAAACTCACAACTCTGAGATCAAGTCACATGCTCTACCAACTGAACCAGCCAGGCACCCCGCAAAGCCTATTTCTTATTTCTGGTCCTACATCTTTCACTCCTCAAAATCAAATGTTGCCTCCAAGTGAGGCTTTAGTCCTCTCTTGGTCCTTATACACCTCAATTCAACCACTTTTACCAGGCACCCTACTCTATGGAAGAGAGATAGCAGTTCTATTTCTTGTGTGCTTGACTCATATCCATTCCTGAGTATAAGTTTCTTAAAGACAGGGACCACATCTGGCTTGGTCTGTCCCACTTGGAGCTGCATTATTAATGTAGCAAGGATATGCTGAATGGGATGCTAATACAGAAGAACAAAAGTACAAAGAAGGGGCATGTTTCCCAAAAATACTGATAAAAAACTTGACTCCTTGGCATTCTCTGTTTATTCTTTTCTTGAAGCAAGGACTGTTTTGTTTTTGCTTTTTTAAGATTTTATTTATTTTTTGACAGAGAGAGAGACCGCGAGAGAAGGAACACAAGCAGGGGCAGGGGGAGAGGGAGAAGCAGGCTTCCCGCTGAGAAGGGAGCCTCATGCGGGGATCAATCCCAGGACCCTGGGATCATGACCTGAGCTGAAGGCAGATGCTTAACGACTCAGCGCCCCCCTGCAAGGAGTGATTTTTATAGGATTCAGGAGATTGAAAAAAAAAAATAGGTGGAACAGTGAAGAATCAGACAAGTGAAATTCTAATCAAACTAACACAGGCCAAGCACAAAAATAATGAAAAAGACTATTTGGACCTGCATATATGCTATGTAGAGTATTTCAATAATATTCCTTTGAAAAACAGACTAATTAAAGTAGGTCAACCTGAACCTGACTTATTAGGAATGATTTTAAAGTCTCAACATTCCAGCTTCCCCTCCTTAGGTCTGATATGCCATATATAGTATTTGCTAACTGCCTTTCAAAAGCCTCCAATTTTAAGTATATACTTTCTACCATCACTGTATTGCAATTGGATCCTTCACACCTGAAAACATCTCCGTAAAATGCTGCCAGAAAGCCAGGTAACACCTGAGCAAAGATGACTCCTGTTAGTGGTTACTGTTCATAGTGGGACACTGTACCAAGTATATCAGGCCTCGTCCTGCCCTTTGATTTACACGGCCAAGAAAATTCCCTAGAAGGGAAACACAGGCAGTTATCAGTATCAACAGAGGCTGCCAATCAAAATCAACCACAATGAGAAGAAGCCGACCCTGACTTGGATACCTGGATGCCTTGCCTCTGGTACCTTGCTTTGATAATAAGCAGCTACTATTCTATAGGAAAATATAAGTCCCTCCATTCTCCTGGTATAGTCTCACTCACAAAGTTACTGATAATCACACACACAAAGTCAGTAAGACCTTCTGTGTACAGAATGCTTGGACACAGAGCTCTAAGTTACAGCAATAGGAAAAACTTAATGACACATGGGTGGCTATCTATGGCTAGCATTCAATCATCTTGTGGTTAAAGTATAAAAAACAAAGCAAAAACAAAAAAAAACCCGTTAATTGCTATTTAACGTTTTCTATTAAAAGAGTAGGAACCATTGTTTTACTGGTTCAAAGACTCGAAACTTACCAAAGATTGGCTCTTACTTGGAACTCGAGGATGGGACTGGCCCTGCTGCTGAGGTGCACAGTGCTGGGAATGAATGGCAAGATGACACCCTTGTGTCTTCCTTTCACAAGAGGAAATAAGGTCTGTCTGGACATAAACATTCTCCCCTGAACAGCCGTGAGGACAGAGGGTAAGAACATCCTTTTTGTGATGTGCAAATCCTGGCTGACATGGTCACAAGTACTCAGGAGCTGGGGCACCTGGGTGGCTCAGTTGGCTAAACAGCTGCCTTCAGCTCAAGTCATGGTCTCGGGGTCCTGGGATAGAGCCCCATATTGGGCTCCCTGCTCAGTGGGGAGTCTGCTTCTCCCTCTCCCTCTGCTGCTCTCTTGCTCAAGCTCTCTCTCTCAAATGAATAAAATCTTTTTTTTTTTTTTTTTTTTTTAAATAAGTACTCGGGGGGCGCCTGGGTGGCTCAGTCGTTGGGCGTCTGCCTTCGGCTTAGGTCATGATCCCAGGGTCCTGGGATTGAGCCTGGCATCAGGCTCCCTGCTTGGCGGGAAGCCTGCTTCTCCCTCTCCCACTCCCCATGCTTGTGTTCCCTCTCTCGTGGTGTCTCTGTCAAATAAATAAATAAAATCTTTAAAAGTAAATAAATAGGGGCGCCCGGGTGGCTCAGATGGTTAAGCGTCTGCCTTCGGCTCAGGTCGTGATCCCAGGGTCCTGGGATCGAGTCCCGCATCGGGCTCCCTGCTAGGCGGGGAGCCTGCTTCTCCCTCTGTCTCTGCCTCTCTCTCTCTCTCTCTCTTTCATGAATAAATAAATAAAACATAAAAAAAAAAATCTTTAAAAATAAATAAATAAATAAAAATAAAAATAAGTACTCGGGAGTAATGCCTCGTTTTTCAGGGTGACTCCTCTGCTGGCATTGTTGATGATGCACATTCCAAAGCATATACCTCACTGGCCCCATCAGAGGGACACAGCAACCACAAGATACACTTCACTGCCATGTCTGATAGTGATGCCTACCGCTAATCACAGGCTGGTTGCGGCTCTCAACTCCATTTCTGCCTATTACCTGACATACAACTTCTTTAAGAAAAAAACAAAAAAACAAAACAAAACCACACTATACTAACCATTCTCCTGATGTTCTCTTTAATACAAATGGTGTCAGAAGTTCCAAAAACTGCTACAACAGATCCTAACAAACTGTGTGGACCTTCATGAGTGACCATGACACCTACACACTAGTGTATCACAATGCCCTTTCTATACATTTGACAGGAACTTATTTGATCCTGAACTTCCAAAGGCAGGTATAATTATCATTAATTTCTATTTTACCAACGGGGAAAGCAGCTTAGTGACTAGAATTTATTGAGTGTAAGGCCAATATATTAAAACACATTAATTTTCAAACTGAAAAACCATTCCGGCATAAAGTACACCATTTCCCACCTGTTTTTAGAGACGTTGCTGAGATATAACTTGTGCAATTGGGACACACAACAAAGGATTTACTCACTGCCAAAGAGACCTACAAGTCAGTCATACTTCAACTCTATTAGCCTATATTTCTGCCAGTCAACAGATAAATTAGGCCAGGTCTACTCAGCAAACATGTTGTGGAAGACCACCTAACTGGTCACAAGGGGGGGCGGTTTGGAGACATGTGAAAAGACTCTATTCTATTAAAGTGTGGTACACAACATGTTCTTAAAAATAGCTTTATTGAAATATAATTCACATACCATACAATTTACACATTTAAAGTATACAATTCTGGGATCTAATGTACAGCATAGTGATTACAGTTAATACTGTGTTATATACTTTTTTTTTTTTTTTAAAGATTTTATTTATTTGACAGAGACAGCGAGAGCAGGAACACAAGCAGGGGGAGTGGGAGAGGGAGAAGCAGGCTTCCCGCTGAGCAGGGAGCCCAATGTGGGACTCGATCCCAGGATTCTGGGATCATGACCTGAGCCGAAGGCAGCCGCTTAACGACTGAGCCACCCAGGCGCCCTATAATACTTTTTTTTATTCATGAGCGTCAGAGAGAGAGAGACGCAGAGGAAGAGGGAGAAGCAGGCTCCCTGCCTAGCAGGGAGCCCGATGCGGGACTCGATCCCAGGACCCTGGGATCATGACCTGAGCTGAAGGCAGACGCTTAACCATCTGAGCCACCCAGGCGCCCCTGTATTATATACTTTAAAGTTGCTAAGGAGTAAATCTTAAATGATCTCACCACAAAAAAGACATGGTAATTATGTGACATAATGCAGGTGTTAGCTAATGTATCAACACTTTGTACACCTTTAACTTATACAATGTCATGTCAATTTTATCTCAAAGTGGAGAAAATAGTATACAGTTCAATGGGTTTTAGTATATTACATTATTTTTAGAAGTTGTGATAATATATAACAAAACTTGCCATTTTAATTATTATTATTATTATTTTTTTTAAAGATTTTATTTATTTATTTGACAGAGAGAGAAAGCGAGAGAGGGAACACAGGCAGGGGGAGTGGGAGAGGGAGAAGCAGGCCTCCTGCGGAGCAGGGAGCCCGATGCGGGGCTCGATCCCAGGACCCCGAGATCATGACCTGAGCCGAAGGCAGTCACTTAACCGACTGAGCCACCCAGGCGCCCCACCATTTTAATTATTTTTAAGTATACAACTGTGATACTGTGATTTACATATATTTGGTCTTAGTCCCTGTTCCTGGCACAGGGCTCCTAAAACCCTTCTAATTTCCTAAATTATATGAACAATGGAAGAACTTTTTATGTTTGCTATTTTGTCCTCAAATATCTCCAGTTCCTGAAATAGCTCTGGAATGATAGATCAAAGTCAAAGGCGTGTCTTGTTATTTATAACAAACTCTCTTTCAACCACACCAGAGTTTATGTAAATGAAGGGACTTTGGAAAATCCCTTAAAGATGGAGGCTGGTTGCCAGGGGAACCAACCACGGGGATTCCAACTTTCAGCCCCTCCCTGCCATCCTAGAGTAGGGAAGAGGGACTGGAGGTTGAAGTAATCACCAAAGGCCAATGATTTAATCAATCATGCCTACTTAAAGCCTCCAAAAAACTAAAAGGGCACGCTTCAAAGACCTTCCAGGGTGGTGGACATGTGCAGGTACCGAGAGAATGACACATCTGGGTGGGCGGGCAAGCTAGCTCCACATCCCTTCCCACATATCTTGTCCTATGTATCTGGCTGTTTTTGGGTTATATGCTTTTATAATGAACTTGTAATCTAGTGAGTAAAGTATCTTCCTGAGTTCTGTGAGTTGCTCTTGAAAATTAACTGAACTCCAGGAGGAGACCGTGGGATCCTGGGATTTACGTTCAGTCAGTCAGAAGCACAGGTAATAACCTGGACTTGCTATTGAGGTCTGAAGTGGGAGGCTGTGGGGCAGTCTTGTGGGACTAAGTGCTTAACCTGTGGGATCCGATGTGAACTTCAGGTAGCTAGTGTCAGAACTGAATTGAATCGTAGGACACCAGTCAGTGTTGTGGAAATGCTTGGTGTGGGAACACGCCCCCCCCCCCAATTTGGTGACCAAAAGTGTGAGAAGTGGAAGGTGTTGTAGGGGAGTACTGAGTAAAGGATACAAACAGGAGATGTTTTTTTCCTTTACAACAATTTAGTGGCAGTAATTACATTCACAATGTTGTGCAATCACTGCCACTATTTTCAAAGCTTTCTCATCACCCCAAAGAGAAACTTGTAACCATTAAGCAGTAACTCCTCATTCTTCTCTCCCCTTAGCCCTTGATAAACTCCTCTAATCTACTGTCTTTATAAATTTGCCTATTCCAGGGGCGCCTGGGTGGCTCAGTCGGTTAAGCGGCTGCCTTCAGCTCAGGTGATGATTCCAGGGTCCTGGGATCCAGCCCCGCGTCAGTCTCCCTGCTCAGCGGGGAGTCTGCTTCTCCCTCTGCCTGCTGCTCTGCCTACTTGTGCTATCTCTCTGTCAAATCAATAAACAAAATCTTTAAAATTTGCCTATTCTAGGGGCACCTGGATGGCTCACTCAGTTAAGTATCTGCCTTCGGCTCAGGTCATGATCCCAGGGTCCTGGGATCGAGCCCCACATCGGGCTCCTTGCTCAGCAGGAAGCCTGCTTCTCCCTCTCCCTCTGCCCGCCACTCCCCCTGCTTGTGCGCGCCCTCTCTGTCAAAAATATAAATAAAATCTTTAAAAAAAAAAAAAATGCTCATCTATGTTGTAGCATGTATCAAATTTCATTTCTTTTTATGGCTGAATTATATTCCATGGTGTGGATATACCACATTTTGTTTGTCCATTTACCTGCTGGTGTATGCTTGGCATTACTTTCACCTTGTGGCTATTGTACTAATGCTGCAATGAACAGTGGCATCCAATAAGTCTCTGCTCAAGTCTCTGCTTTCAACTCCTTTAAGTATATAGATATATAGATGTACAAACACACACCTAGGAGTGGAACTGTTAGGCAATTATATGATTTTGCTTTTTAAAGAACTGCCAAAATGTTTCCTACAGTAGCTATACCATTTTACATTCCCATTAGCAATGTACAAAGATTCCAATTACTTCACATCCTTGCCAACACTATTTTAATTATTGCCACTTGAGTGGGTGTGAAGTGGCGTCTCATATGGTTTTGATTTACATTTTCCTAGTGACTAATAATGTTGAGCATCTTTGCATGTGCTTATTGGCCGTTTGTATATTTCTTTGGGAAAAATGTCTGTTCAAATCCATTGCCCATTTCTGAACTGGGTTGCTTTTACTTTCCTGATGGTGTCCTTTGAAGCACACTTTTGATGAAGTCCAATTTTATCTATATTCTCCTTGGTTGCTGTCGATTTGTGTCATATCTAAGAAACCATTGCCAAATCCAAGGTCATGAGAAATCTCTATTTTTTTCTAAGACTTGCGCAGTTTTAAGTCTTACATTTAGGCTTTTTATCTCTTTTAGGTTAATCTTTATACATGGTATGAGGTAGGAGTCCAAATTCATTATTTTGTCATGTGGAAATCTAGTCATCCCAGCATTATCAACACTATTCTTTCCCCACTGAATGGTGTTGGTAACCATACTGAAAATCAACTGACTCTAAATGTGAGGACTTATTTCTTGATTCTCAATTTTATTCCACTGATCTGTATGTCTGTCTTTATGCCAGTACGACACTGTCTTGATTACTGTTGGTTTGTAGTTAAGTTTTGAAATCAGGAGGTGTGAGTCCTCCAACTGTGTTCTGTTTCAAGATTGTTTTGGCTATTCCAGGTCCCCTGGATTTCCAAATGAATTTTAGGAGCAGCCTGTCAATTTCTGCAAAGAAGGCAGCTGAGATTTTTAATAAGGACTGCACTGCATCTACAGATCAATTTGAGGATTACTGCCACCTTTACAGTATTAAGTCTTCTGATCCATGAAGACACGATGTCTTTCCATTTATTTAGGTCATCTTTTGTTTTTTTCAACCTTCTCCTCCACAGCTTCCTTTTTCTCCTACTTATACCTAGACCCATAGGCATTTAGCTAAAGGTGGAGAAATTTTGTCTTCCACCACTTCCTGGAAAAATGCCAAAAATAGTAAACATTTTAATAATGCTGTTACAAACTTTTTACTTTTTATTAACACATTTAATCCTCATAACTGCCCAATGAGATAGAGCCTAGTAATATCATTTCCCTTAAGTATCAAAAGGCTAACTTGCCGTAGGTCACACAGCTGGCTAGTAAGGGGCAGAACTAGGCACTGAACTAATAAGCAATCTATTCCAGAGCCCCCATTCCTTAACACTCCACTTTCTTGCCCTCCTTCCTTCCCCCCAAATGTCAAGAAGCAATTATACAGCTTATAGTGTCCTTTTCACCTTTGCTACCCAAGTAAACCTTAGTGACATTGTGAGTCAATCAGTTAATATGTAACTGAAGGTGACTGATTACTCTCAATTATTTCTTCTTGAGGTTTTGATGTATTTGATTAAAAGCCTTGTGGTTTTGGGGCACCTGGCTGGCTCAGTAGGTAGAGCATGCAACTCTTGATGTCAGGGTCTTGAGTTCAAGCCCCAAGTTGGGGGTAGAGATTACTTTTTTTTTTTAAAGAAAAAATTTTTGAAGATATTATTTATTTATTTATTGGGGGGGGGGGGAAGAGCACAGAGAGGGAACTCCATCCTAGGATCCTGAATTTATGACCTGAGCCGAAGGCAGACACTTAACTGACGGAGCCAACCAGGTGTCCCAAGATTACTTAAAAAAAAAAAAAAAGGCTTGGGGTTTAAAAATTATGTTACATTTATTTGACGTTTCCCAGGTTGTTTTCTAGCTTTTTGTGATTTTTTTGCACACATTCTTTTTAGAATGTCATTCACATAAAAAGAGGAAGAAAGAGTTGCCAAATATCAAGTATATTTGAGTTGCCATGAAGTTAGCAACTCTTAGTTCTAGTGTGTCTTAAGTCTGTTTACTCTCACTGGGGGACAGATGATGTCAAGCAAGGGTTGTGGCTTTCTGCGCTGCAGGAAACTCTGCTACAGTAAGACTGATAAGCGGTGGCCAGCCCTTTTCACACTTCTTTTTACAAGTCTAATGATTTCCTGTAGTCTAACTACAACCTATTTGTATTTGCACTCCTACTTGCCTTGCTCATCTAGTTGCAATGTGGGAGTGGTCTGTCCATCAGACATTTTCAGCAGTTAAGAGTGGCTGCTTCCTGCACTTGGGCAGGTAAACCACAACCACGCATTAACATTCAGTTCTCTCCATTTCACATAGCAATCTTTGGTGATTTCCTCATGTTTCTGTGACCATTATGTAGACTCACATTTGTCTAAATAGCTTCCTGAAGGTTTTCTGGATTTTTCATTTAGCCTAGAGTTTAGTATACAGCATTCTAGTCTTCCTAGCTTAATTGGTCTGAAATTAAAAAGAACTGCTCACTGGACAAAAAACAAATACTGTAAGACACTACTGACTGACCTAATGTCCTATATTTTTAATCCTTCAATCATCAGTTTTCAATTAACAAAATAATCTTTTTTTTTTTTTTAAAGATTTTATTTATTTATTTGACAGAGAGAGACACAGCGAGAGAGGGAACACAAGCAGGGGGAGTGGGAGAGAGAGAAGCAGGCTTCCCGCCAAGCAGGGAGCCCGATGCGGGGCTCGATCCCAGGACTCTAGGATCATGACCTGAGCCGAAGGCAGACACTTAACCATCTGAGCCACCCAGGCGCCCCCAAAATAATCTTATTAAGACAAATATCTAGCCATGACAATTCAACTAGCTATTTCGTTAGAATCTGGAGTCTCTTGTCAGTGGTTCTCAAAGTGGTCCCCAGACTAGTGCTATCAAAGTCACCTGACAACTTGATAGAAATGCAAATTCTCAGCTCCCACTACAAACCTACTGAATCAGAACTCACTCCCAGGAGTGAGTTCTGGACAAACTCCCAGGAGTGAGTTCTGATTCCTCTGGGTTTAAACAAGCCCTCCAGGGGAGCCTGCATTGGGCTCCCTAATCAGTGGGGAGTCTGCTTCTTTGTCTCCCTCTGCCCCTCCCCTCTGCTCGTGCTCAAAATAAAATATAAAATAAAATAAAAATAAACAAGCCCTCTAGGTGATTCTGACTCGTGTCCAACTTTGAGAACCTTTGATTTAGTGTATGCTTATCTTTACTGTACAGGTAAAATGAAGCACCCACCCACCAGGTACCCAAAGCTAATTTTTAGTGAGTCTTACAATTTCTCCGAAATCTTTTTTTTTTTTTTTAATGTTTTACTTATTTATTCATGAGAGTCAGAGAGAGAGAGAGGCAGAGGCAGGGGGAGAAGCAGGCTCCCCGCCTAGCAGGGAGCCCGATGCGGGACTCGATCCCAGGACCCTGGGATCATGACCTGAGCCGAAGGCAGACACTTAACCATCTGAGCCACCCAGGAGCCCCTCTGAAATCTTTTTATTTGCTTCTTAGTGATCGTCTGAACTACTCTGCCACTCTTTTGGCTTGTATTATAAAATTTCAATTTACATCTTAGTATGTTTCATAGGCATCTTATTTCCCCATTAAACTTCTTAGTCCAAAGTAATCCTTTTTCACAAAAGCAGCTTTCTAAAATGGCCAATAAACAGGAAAAGGTGTTCAATACTATTAGTCATCATATCAAATTAAAGCCACAACGAAGGGCATCTGGGTGGTCCAGTCAGTTAAGCATATGACTCTTGATTTCGGCTCAGGTCATGGTCTCAAGGCTCGTGAGATCAAACCCCATGTCAGGCTCCATGCTCAGCGTGGAGTGTGCTTGTCCTTCTCCTTCCCCCTTGCTGCCCCCCATGTGCACACGCTCTCTAAAATAAATAAAATAAAATCTTTAAAAAAATTTAAGGCCACAATGAGATATCACTACACACCCACCAGCATGGCTAAAATGTAAAAAGTGCTGTTGGGGGGAACCTGGGTGGTGCAGTTGGTTAAGTGTCCAACTCTTGATTCTGGCCCAGGTCATGATCTCAGGGTCATGAAATGGAGCCCCAAGTTGGCATGGAGCCTGCTTAAGATTCTCCTTCCCCGGGGCGCCTGGGTGGCTCAGTCGTCAAGCATCTGCCTTCGGCTCAGGTCATGATCCCAGGGTCCTGGGATCGAGCCCCACATCGGGCTCCCTGCTCGGCAGGAAGCCTGCTTCTCCCTCTCCCATTCCCCCTGCCTGTGTTCCCTCTCTCATTGTCTGTCAAAAAATAAATAAAAATCTTAAAAAAAAAAAAAAATTCTCCCTCCCTTCTGCCCCTCCCCCCAACATACACCTTCTCCCTCTTGGGGGAAAAAAAAAAGTGCTGCTGGATGCAAATTAACTGGAACTCCAATTTACTGCTGGTGGGAGTGTACAACTACTTTGCAAAACTGCTTAGTAAGTAGAACATTCAATCTCAGGTATAAACCCACAGAAATGTTTAGTAAATAAGTATACCAAACACATGTGCAAGATTTCCTAATAGAAATCATCATCAGTCAACAGTTGAGTGGATACATAGTGTTATATCAAAGACCAGAGTATTACACAGCAATGAAAAGTAAACCAACTGCTACTTGAAGGAACTTGGATCAATCTCTGAAAGATTGTTAAACAAAATAAACCAGACCCAAACCAAATCCAGCAAAGAAATTCAAATCCAGGCAAAACCAATCAATAGTGAAAGAAATCAGATTAGTCGAGTGCCTTAAGAAAGGAAAAAGACACAGGGAAGCTTTGGGGATGCTTGTTGTGTTGCTTCTTGATCTTAGTGGTGGCTACATGGATCTGTTGTGAAATTCACTGAATTGTGCACAAAATTTATTGTTTATCCAAAAATTAACTCCTGTACTATTAGTTTTTTTTTTTTTTTTAGATTTTATTTATTTATTTGAGAGAGAGAGAATGAGAGAGAGCATGAGAGGGGAGAGGGTCAGAGGGAGAAGCAGACGCCCCACTCAGTGGGGAGCCTGATGTGGGACTCGATCCTGGGACTCCAGGATCACGACCTGAGCTGAAGGCAGTTGCTTAACCAACTGAGCCACCCAGGCGCCCCACTATTAGTTTTTCTAACTTAACACTTCTTTCCTAGTGCTCTCTATCTTGGTTTTCTTTATTGCTTCCCTCTGATATCTTAAGACTTTTTGAGAGTTTAGTCTTTATTTTCTCTTTTTTATATACCTTCCCATGCCTTTTTTTTTTTTCCCCAAGCACAGACTATTTAAGTTATTTAGAGTGGCCAAGGAATAGTAAAGGAAGGTCTATTTCTCATGTAGTAATCATCTAAGGGTGTTTATTTGGATTTTATAGGTTCTTATAAAATGCAAATGCAGCTGAAAGAGTCCAACCTATCACACTTTATATATTACCACAATCTAGTGGTCTTCCTCACACCTGAGAGAATCAATCAAGAAATTGTAATTTGTATTATAAAAATTAATTTGGGAAAAAAAGGAGTACTTTTAGAAAGCCCAGAATAGATGCTGGCTGGCTGGCTGCTTTTGTTCCATCTAGGAAAGCAACTTTTCCCTTCTGCAAATGGGTTCTCATTTCATTGTTAAAAATTTTTCAGGATTAGGAGTAAGGTATATTCAGCGTTCAGCATCACTCCATTTCTGTCATCATAAGGAACTGTCACCACATAGATGATTTGGTACAGCAAAAGAGCTCTGAAGGCCAAGGACCTGTATACTGGAAACTACAAAACATTGGTGAAAAAAATTAAAGACACAAATGAAAAGATATCCCATGTTCATGGATTGAAGAACTTGATATTGTTAAGATAACAATACTATACAAAATGATCTACAGAGGGGCACCTGGCTGCTCAGTCAGTGGAGCATGAGACTCTTGATCTCGGGGTTGTAAGTTCAAGCCCCATATCAGGTCTAGAGATTACTTAAAAATAATTTTTTTTATATGATCTACAGACTAATACACCCCCTATCAAAATGCCAGTGTATAAAAACAGACATATAGTCAAATGCGATAGGACAAAGAGACCAGAAATAAACCTTCACAAATATGGTCAATTGATTTTTGACATGGCACCAAGATATTTTATGAGAAAGGGCAGTCTTTTCAATAAACAGTGCTAGTAGAAGCTATATTCACATGTAAAAGAATTTAGACTCTTAACTTGTACCATAAACAAAATTAACTCAAAATGGATAAAAGACCTAAACCTAAGAGGAAAACTATACGAAGCTTACAATATTGAGGGAAATTTTTCTTGTCACTGGATTTAGCAATGATTTCTTGGATATGACCCCACAAGCAAAGTCAATACAAGAAAAAATAAATTTGACTTCACCAAATTAACAACTTTTGTGCTTCAAAGGACACCATCAAGAGAATAAAAAGGCAACACACAGAATATGGGGAAATATCTGTAAATCATGTATCTGATGAAGGATTAATATCTAGAATATAGAGAAAACTCCTAAAACTCAATAAAAAAAAGCAACCACCTGATTCAAAAGTGGGCAAAGGACGTGAAATTTCTCAAAAGATATACAAAAGGCCAATAAACATGAAAAAATAATCAACATCACTAATTATTAGGGAAATGCAAATCTAAACTATGAGATAACACTTCAAACCCATCAGGACGACCACTATCAAAAAAAACAAAACAAAACAAAAAAAACACAGAAAATAACAAGCATTGGCAAGAATGTAAAATGGTACAGCTGCTGTGGAAAACACTATAGCAGTTCCTCAAGAAATTAGAAACCGAATTACCATATTACCCAGCAATTCCACTTCTGGGTATATACCCAAAAGAACTGAAAACAGAGTCTTGAAGAGATATGAGTACACTCATGTTCACAGCACCATTATTTATAGTAGCTAAAACATGGACGCAATCCATGTATCCATCAAACAATGAATGGATAAGCAAAATGTGACATATGCATACAATGGAGTATTACTGTTTTATTTTTATTATTTTTAAATAAGATTTTATTTATTTACTTGTCAGAGAGAGAGACCATGCATGCGCACAAGCAGGGGGAGCAGCAGGCAGAGGGAGAAGCAGGCTCCCCGCTGATCAAAGAGCCCAATGCAGGACTTGATCCCAGGACCCTGGGATCATGACCTAAGCCAAGGCAGATGCTTAACTGACTGAGCCACCCAGGTGTCCCTATTACTCAGTTTTAAAAAGGAAATTCTGCAATATACCCGAACATGGATGAACCCTGAAGACATTATGCCTACTGAAACAGTCATTTACAAAAAGACAAATACTGTATGATTCCACTTACATAAGGTACTTAGAGTAGTCAAAATCATAAAGACAGAAAGTAGAATGGTGGTTGTCAGGGGCTGGGAGTAGGGGGCAATGGAGAGTTACGAGTACAGTTTCAGACTTACAAGATGAAAAGAGTTATGGGGATGGATGGTGGTGATGGGTGCACAACAAAGTGAATGTGTTTAATACCACTGAATTGTACATTTAAAAATGGCTAAGATGTTATGTAAATTTGTTATGTGTATTTTAACTCAATAAGAAAAAAGTGACGGGCGCCTGGGTGGCTCAGTTGGTTAAGCGACTGCCTTCGGCTCAGGTCATGATCCTGGAGTCCCAGGATCGAGTCCCGCATCGGGCTCCCTGCTCGGCAGGGAGTCTGCTTCTCCCTCTGACCCTCCTGCCTCTCATGCTCTCTGTCTCTCATTCTCTCTCTCTCAAGTAAATAAATAAAATCTTTTTTAAAGAAAAGAAAAAAGTGACTGGGGCACCTGGGTGGCTCAATCGGTTAAGTGTCTGCCTTCAGCTCGGTTCATTATCCCAGGGTCCTGGGATCGAGCCCCGCATTGGCTCCCTGCTCAGTGGGAAGCCTGCTTCTCCCTCTCCCACTCATCCTGCTTGTGTTCCCTCTCTTGCTGTCTCTCTCTGTCAAATAAATAAAAATCTTAAAAAAAAATAAAATCTTGAGTGAAGAGAATAAAAAAATAAAATATTGTGTTTAAAAAAAAAAGTGATTAGTAGGCCCAAGTCTGCACACTGATTCAGAAGACAGAAGCAAATGAGTTTTACAAAAGAGAGAAGGCTTTCTTCCCCTCCCTTTGTTGGCAGGTGCCTGTGTTTCATCCATTGTGTCCAAAGGCTGTAAGAGGCAATCAGCCTGATAGCCCATGCCATGATTTAGTCCAGACTTTATGTGAAATGCTATCAGTTTGAAACAGTGAACATGTAATGAGAAAATACAGATGGAACAAAAGTTGGACTAGGAAAACATATGGCCTAATCCAGGGCTCAAGATTCCAAGGAAAATTTACAAATGTTAATGGTGGCAATAGAGAAACTAAATAAAACTCTTCTCAAGAAAGGTCAAAAGAGGGGATGCCTGGGTGGCTCAGTCAATGAAGCATCTGCCTTCGGACAGGTCATGATCCCAGGGTCCTGGGATCAAGTCCCACGCTGGGCTCCTTGCTCAGCAGGGAGCCTGCTTCTCCCTCCACCTGCTGCTTCCCCTGCTTGTGCGCTATCAAATAAATAAAATCTTTTTTTTTGTAAAGATTTTATTTATTTGATAGAGAGCACACAAGCAGGGGAAGTGGCAGGCAGAGGGAGAGGGAGAAGCAGGGTCCCCACTGAGCAGGGAGCCTGACATAGGGCTCGATCCCAGGACCCCAGGATCATGACCCGAGCCAAAGGCAGATGCCTAACCGAGCCACCCAGGCACCCCTAAATAAAATCTTTAAAAACAAAAAAATCAGTTTTCAATCTTTAAATCCTTATCTAGATAGCCTAGAAAAATTATATATACTATGATTACAATTTCCTAACGTTAAAAACTACCTTGTTTTCTTTTTTGCTGAGTTTTCTATGTAGGTCCATCCCCAAATTCCGCAGCAGAACTAAAAAAGCTTGTTTCATTTCTTAAAGATTTTATTTGAGAGAGAGAGAGAGTGTGTGTGTGTGTGAGTGTGAGCAGTCTTAACTCAGGGTCATGAGTTCAATCCCCACTTGGGCTCCACAATGGGCATGGAGCTTTTTTTTTTTTATTTAAGATTCCATTTACTTATTTAGTTGAGAGACAGAGAGAGAGCACACACACACAAGCGGGGTCGGGGAGAGGGGCAGAAGGAGAAGCAGACTCCCTGCCAAGCAGGGAGCCCAACCCAGGGCTCGATCCCAGGACCCCGCATCATGACCTGAGTCGAAGGCAGATGCTTAACTGACTGAGCCACCCAGGTGCCCCAGGTGCCCCGGGCATGGAGCCTACTTTAAAAAAAAGGTCAAAAGGAATCATGGTTACTAATATGAAAGAACAATCAAAGGGGAAAATAGGGAATCAAAGTGAAAAATTTACTTAATGAAGAAGAGTGAAGTAGTCATCTAACAGGGCGCCTGGGTGGCTCAGTTGGTTAAGCGACTGCCTTCAGCTCAGGTCATGATCCCGGAGTCCTGGGATCGAGTCCCACATCGGGCTCCCGGCTCGGCGGGAAGTCTGCTTCTCCCTCTGACCCTCTCCCCTCTCATGCTGTTTCTCTCTCTCTCTCTCTCAAATAAATAAATAAATAAATAAATATCTTAAAAAAAAAAAAGGAGGTCATCTAACAGATCTTCAAAGAGCCCAGAGTGACAAGTGCAGGTAACAAGTCGCTGCAAATACTGTTGTGACTTGGGGTTTAAAAAGCATACCTTAATTACAATTTAACTGAAACAAAGATGAGCAGAAAGCTGCTCAAAGTTAGGGACCTGCAGGATTCATGAGACATTTCAATGACAGAAAATACAAAGTACCTACTACTCTATGTTTATATACCAATCATTAATAACTATGTAACTGCTGGGGTGCCTGGCTGGCTCAGTCAGTGGAGCATGTGATTCCCGATCTCAGGGTTGTGGGTTTGAGCCCCATGTTGGGTGTAGAGATTACTTAAAAATAAAATGCCCCGCACTGGGCTCCCTGCTCAGCATGAAGCCTGCTTCTCCCTCTCCCACTCCCCCTGCTTATGTTCCCTCTCTCTCGCTGTGTCTCTCTTCCAAATAAAGAAAATAAAGTCTGAAAAAAACCAAACAAAAAAAAACCTATATAACTGCCAACGAAGTTGACTTTACTAAGCAATGAAGCTAGTATAACAAACAAGAACTTCACCTAGAGTTAGGTAAGAAAGGTGGTCGGATAGAAAAATCAGCTCAAGGATCAAAGATAAGAAATTTAATTTTTTTAAAGATTTTTATTTATTTGACAGAGAGCAAGAGAGGGAACACAAGCAGGGGGAGTGGGAGAGGGAGACGCAGGCTTCCCGTGGAGCAAGGAGCCTGATGCGGGGCTCGATCCCTCACGACCTGAGCCAAAGGCAGACGCTTAATGACTGAGCCACCCAGGCGCCCAGAGAAATTTAATTTAAACCTGGATCACAAAGACATCTTCTGGGTTTTAAGGAATGCACTGCAGAATCAATGTTTTCCAACAAAGTTCTCTAAAATTAAAAGTCACCTCCAAGTCTCCAGGTAAAGGGTCTAATTCACTGTATTCCATTATCATCTTAGCATCACAATACAATTTTATAAAATTAAAGGTAAATTTGGTCCTACATACATACATCTTCCTTCTGCCTAGGAAACCTCCCCACCTCTTGTCTATCTAGTAAATATTTACCTTTCAAGATGACAAAAAGTCATTTCTTTCCTGATATCTTCCATTTCCTTTTCCCAACCCACACAACTTACTTCATAAATATCTTCACACTTATTTATCATTCATACTTAATCAAGACTCTCTTTACTAGACTGAAAGCTAATTTAGGGCAGGGGTAGTATTATTCATTTTTACACTACCAATGCCAGATACCATTAGGCTATCTACATATGCCTGCTGAATGGAAAAAAAAAAAAAACACTGTGTAATCTACCAGTGGCTGCTATACACAGAAATAAAATTTTAACTTACAATCCACCTTTCAAAGGAAGCACATGTGAAGCTCTCCTCAACACTGTGAAGAAAGACTTCCTTCATGTCTGAATCATACATAAGCAGGGAGGAAGCCAAAGACTTCTACAATAGTTATAAAGTGGAATACAAAAATAGTGGAAAAAAAACATATATGGGGAGTAGTCATTGTTTGAAGCACTTGAACACGAGACAGAATGTTTGGGCTGCATTCACTCCCAAAGATGGTACTGTCACAGTTTCACTGCCCAACACAGTAGCCACTAGTCACATGTGACTATTTCTTAATTAATATTTTAACTGAAATTTTGAAATTTACTTCCTTGGTCCCAATGGCCACATTTCAAACGTTCAATGGACACACAGGACTTTCGTATCGGACAGGGCAAATACTGAACATGTCCATCGTCACAAAGTCTACTGGACAGCACTCTTCTAAACAATTCTCCCATGGTTGTTTGGCAGACACAGAATTCTTATTCAATGTTTTGCTTTGTTTTTTGCATGCTACAAGGATCTGCCAAAGAAAACATACCCATAATTTCATTCTATAGGTTTTCGAGAAAACATTTAATCAGGTCACTTAAAGATAAATTCTGGCAGGCACTTCCACCCATCTCTCATGCTTCCTCCAAGTCTCTCTTCCACCCACAACTTCAGTCCAATGGCAGTCACCTTGCCAGGTCCAGTGGTCTTGTCTCAATTCTTATCTCCCTTAACACTTGATGAGCCTAACACAAACCATGGGTTTTCAATGGGCCATTCTTTGTTCTAGGTGCTAGAGAGCAGCCTTATCTGGAAGACAGTCTTAGAGAAAACAATACAATGTAATTAAGTGCTATAACAGAAGTTCTTCCTCGCTGGTATGAATAAAGAGAAAAGTAAGCAATTCTGCCAAAGGGCTTCAGAGAAGATAACATCTGACCTAGACCTTGAAGAACGAGACCAAGTACCCTGAAAGAAGTTGAGAAGAGTAACAGCAGCTTACGAATACTTCCTGGAACACCTGCTCAGTGAGTTAAGTGTCTGCCTTGGGCTCAGGTCTCAGGGTCCTGGGATCCAGTCCTGTGCTTCCTGCTCAGTGGGGAGCCTGCTTCTCCCTCTGTCCGCCGCTCCCCCTGCTTTTACTCTCTCTCTCTCTGACAAATAAATAAAATTGGAAAAAAAAAAAAAAAAGGAATACTTCCTAATGTGAGAAACAGCCCGAGCAAATAACCCCAATGACCCTTAATATAAGAATTCAGAGAGGAGACTGTTAGAAAACGAAGCTAGAAATATGAGTGATGGTTGGACTGGAGGATCTGGTATGTCATGCACAGTAACCTGTATTCTATTCTGTAAGCAAGGGAAAGCCAATGAAACAGCACAATCAGACTGTGATTTACAAAGACAGCCTTGGCAGCAGCATGACAAATGGCTAGGAGGTGAACTGGACAGGGATGAGAAGACCATGGTGAGGGTATGAGAATGCGCTGCAGGAGAGAGAAGCCTAATGAAAGGGTGAGGTGGAAGGAGCATAACCTACAGGCTTTTCCCTAACCCCACATGTATCCCCCACTCCCCAACCAGCTGAAAAAGATAAGACCCCAGGTAAGTTGTTATTACAGGTAAAAACCTCATTGCCCTCAAGTGTATGGAATGAGGAGAAGCAGTGATCTATCCATAGAGACTACTATTAACATGAAAAAGGTAGGCATAAAGAAGCCAGAGATATTTGAGGGACACCTGCGTGGCTCAGTCGGTTAAGCGTCTGCCTTCGGCTCAGGTCATGATCCCAGGGTCCTGGGATAGAGCCCCGCATCAGGCTCCTTGCTCAGCAGGGAGCCTGCTTCTCCCTCTGCCTGCCACTCCCCCTGCTTGTGCTCTCTTTCTGTCAAATAAATAAATAAATAAAATCTTAAAAAAAAAAAAAAAAAGCCAGAGATATTTGAAAAGAACATTCAGAAAGCTATGATGACAACCAGCACCAAGAGAAAGGAAGAGGGCATTTCAAGGAATGGGTTCATATTACATGGCTAGTGAAAAGGGCATAGACAAAGCAACCAAAAAGCCTCCAGCAACACAGGGGAAACCTGTTCAGTTGGCCATGAGGAAAGAGTAGTAGACTGTGGTGGATTGAGGAGATGAGGGTCTCGAGGAAGGTGGTATAAAATGCTCTTTCAAAAAAATCAGGAAATACATGCTACAACATGGATACCTTGAAAACTTTATGCTAAGTAAAAGAAGCCAGTCACAAAAAACCAAATATTCTGTGGTTTCATTATATGAAATGTCCAGAGCAGGCAAATCTGCAGAGACAGGAAGATTAATGGTTGCCTAAGGCTGGGGGTGGTGATGGAGAGATGGAGGAATGACAGTTGAAAAGTTTCTTTTTGAGGTGATGAAAATGTTCTAAAACTGATTACACAACTCTGTGAATATATTAAAACCCACTGAATTACACACTTTAAACGGGTGAATTGTATAGTATGTAAATTATACTTCATAAAACTGTTACCAACCAGCAAAAGTTTTTTTAATTAAGAAAAAACGGTCTGGAAGGTGTGGCAGAGACTGCTTGTTGTCTGCCTCATTATCTATCATTCTCCTTTTCGGTCACGTGGCTGCCAATAAGAAAAACTACATTTCCTGACCTCTGTTGCAGCTAGGTGAGGTCATTAAGGTCTGGCCAGGGGACTGGTATGCCGAATTGGGGCAGGAGAGGGAAGAATTGCTACAGCAACGTTTTGAGATTAAGGGGAACACATCTAGCACCCAAGTGGAGGGGATGACCCTAGACATGAACTATGGACTCCTAAGGGACTACTCCACTATAACAAAGGAGGAAGCAGACCACAAGAGCCAAACAGGCAAGTGAGTGGATGCAGTGGCAGACCCTTCTAACTGCTTCCATTTTCTCAAGTAAAGAAGAAGATCATCAGTTGACAGTGAAGCTGGGGAAAGGAAACAAAGTTTGAGCTAAAGGTGGTGGTACTATCTAAAAATAGGAGGGGGGGGCACCTGGGTGGCTCAGTTGTTAAGCGTCTGCCTTTGGCTCAGGTCATGATCCCAGGGTCCTGGGATAGAGCCCCGCATCAGGCTCCCTGCTCCGCGGGGAGTCTGCTTCTCCCTCTCCCACTCCCCCTGCTTGTGTTCCCTCTCTTGCTGTTTCTCTGTCAAATAAATTCTTTAAAAAAAATAAAAATAGGAGAGGGGCACCTGGGTGGCTCAGTTGGTTACGCATAATAGGTCTCTTGATTTTAGCTCAGGTCATGATCTCAAGGTTGTGGGATCCAGCTCCTACAGCTCCGCACTCAGTGGGGAGTCTGCTTGAGATTCTCTCCCTCTGCCCCTCCCCCCAGCTTGTGCGCGCGCTCTGTCTCAAAAAAAAAAAATAAAAGATTTTATTTTTATTTATTTGACAGAGAGAGAGAGTACAAACAGGGCGAGTGGCAGGCAGAGGGAGAGGGAGAAGCAGGCTCCCTACTGAGTGGGGAGCCCGATGTGGGGCTCAATCCCAGGACCCTGGGATCATGACCTGAGCCTAAGGCAGATGCTTAACTGACTGAGGCACCTAGGCACCCCTAAATAAATAAAATCTTAAAAAAAAAAAAGGAGGTAAAACAAGATTATCTGTTCAAGTACAGTATATAACACTGCCAACAACTGATTCCCACTACTCATAATACTTTTCTTTATCTCCTTTAGGCCAAGAGTTACAACCTCCCGCAGAGAGGCCTCCATGACTACTCATTCTTCTTCATCCCTGAACTCCTACAGCACTTGGTCTACTAGGTGCTGCTTCCCAAATGATTATGTAAGCCTACATCACTTGATATTCTGTTTGCAATGGTAGAGAGAAGGCTCTGAAGCCAGGTACTAGTATTCAGAGCAGCTGTGAATCTTTAGGCAAGTTACTTAACCTCTGTACCTCTACTTCCTCATCTGTACCAATGGGAAAAATAATGGTTCCTACCATCACAGTTAGTGGTAATTATTAAATGAGTTAACAGAGGAAAGGGCTTAGAATAAACAATACTTAGCATATAACAGCTAATGTTTTAACTGTTGGATACTATTATCTGTAAATTCCAGTAAAAAAGACTGTATCTTCATTTCTATATTCCCTACAACCCCTGACGAGGTCAAAAACAGCACTGAACAGAAGTGTTTGCCGACTCAATCAAGGATAAGAAACCTAGCCTTCCTAAGTTAATGGATAAAAAATGCATTGGCATAGGGGCACCCGGCTGGCTCAGTCAGAAGAACATGCAATTCTTGATCTCTTGGTCATGAGCTTGAGCCTCGTGCTGGGTGTATGTAGAGATTACTAAAAATAAATAAACTTTTCAAAAACGCATTGGTTTAAGAAAGAGTTAATTTAACTTTTTGAAAGGAAACTTTCAAAATCTCAAGTTACTAAGATTAGACATTAGCCTTCAAATTTACTTCCTCTAAGCACTTCCCTTCTTTTCAAAATTGGCCTTAAGTCTCATTCTTCAAGTAGGAAGTTACTTCTTTTCAAACAAGGCTTACAAGTAACAAACTACTGTATATAAAACTCCCTAGTCCATACATTCATATACGAAACAACATGGGGAGGGGAAAAAAGACGACTAAATATCTATCTTATCATCTTAGATATGGCAAAAAGTGTTGAAGACAAGTACTCTTGGAATAGTCTTTGTTAAGTTTATTTTTTTTAGTAATCTCTACACCCAATGTGGGGCTTGAACCCATGACCTGGAGATCAAGAGTCACCCGTTCCACCGACTGAGCGAGCCAGGCGTCCCATTCTTAGAATATTGTAGAGCAGCAATTTCAACTGCTGAAGAGATTATGGAAGATCAATTTATAAATTGATTAATAAATTATAAATAATTAATAGCTAAAACACTGAAGATAAGAGCAAATTCAAGGTTACCTGAATACAGTGGTGTTTCTTCAAAACTGAAACGTTTCCCAATCTAGCAAATAACTAGTTTTTAACGACAAGAGCTTTTTTTTTTTTTAAGATTTTATTTATTTGAGAAAGAGCACACACAAGTGGGGTGGGGAGGGGAGAGGAAGCAGACTCCCCGCTGAGCAGGGAGCCAGACTCCGGGCTCAATCCCAGGACCCTGAGATCCTGACCTGAGCTGAAGGCAGACAGATGCTTAATGGACTGAGCCACCCAGGCACCCCTAAGGACAAGTGTTTTTAAGGCCTATTAGGATTCCTTTCTTGTATTCTAATAAGTGTTCCCAAGCAGCAAAGGCCTGGAAATTGTGCATTACAATCACTGTATCTTAACTTGTGAATGAATAATCTTGACTATTGCCTATAGTTGGAGGAAGGTGTGATCACATGCACTCCAATCCCTACCCCAACCACATATTCTAGGAGGGGCCACCTGACACATGTTTTCAAAGAGTTCCAGATGATTCTTACCCACCTCTCATCCCCACCCAAAACACTACCAAAAACCTTACTTGACCAAACATTGTATCTGGGTTTCAAAACTGAGTCCCATCCTGTGCGTGTCTAATGAACATACAGCATCTACCATATGGACTACTCAGTAAAATCAGAAATTCATTACACGGACAGGTCCCAGACTAGCCAAAGGAAAAGATTCTACTAGAAATTAATTTCATTTATAGGCAGCAATAGTTATTGCGTTAATAGGCAGTTAACAGTAGTGGTAAAGGAGCTATACCCATTACAACCAGTTTCCTTGTGTGTCAAGTGGAGAATGAAATCTTCTAAAAAGGGTTGGTACGAAGATTTATAATAAGACAGAAAGAACTTACCTACTGAAAATAGGTCAGTGTACAACAAATGTTTCTCATTATTATTTAGGTCTTATTTTGGACAAATGGCAACTCCCTCCAAATTCCAACTGTCCAGAACTCGAAGACCAGTTTGTAATATGGCCTGACCTGAAAAGAATGTTGTTTTTCCTAAAATTTCCTAAATTTTCCTACCTAGCAAATACAGTTGACCCATAACAACATAGGTTTGAACTGCACTGGTCCACCCCTATGCAGATTTACATCAGAGTACTAAATGGATTTTCTCTTCCTTATGATTTTCTTAGTATCCTTTTTTCCTCTAGCTTACTTGACTATAAGAATACAGTATGTAATACTGTATAACATCCTTAATATGTGTTAATTGTTTGTTATCACTAAGGCTTCCAATCAGTAGCAGGCTATAGCAGTTACACTTTCAGGGAATCAAGTTATATTCGGATTTTCGACTGCATAGGTCAGTGCCCCTAACCCCCATTTGTTCAAGAGTCAAATGCAATTAGTTTTCCAAAGTATATATCACATCCATACCTCACCCCACCCTCTTCTTTCCTATTGATAAAAGTACTAAGTTATTATTTAGCTTATCTCTCACTGTCTGGAATTATAGGCCCACAATGCTTCATCCAGAAGCCTTGGGACTAGATGTTTCTAAACTCAGAATTTTTCAGATCTTAGAAAGATGATATGGTGCAAATGCCAAATACTCCATAACACACCCAATGGGTTAATACCTCAGTAAAATAAATGAACATTCATACTAAAGAGGATAAAGCCTAAACAACTTCTCATCAGTTCAGTTCAGGTTTTGCCATCAATGAGTTTGTGGTTTTCAGAACTTTCCAAAAGGCGGCTATGAAAATCCTTAACCTGGGGTACATGGGTGGCTCAGTCACTTAAGTGTCTGCCTTAGGCTCAGGTCATGATCTCTGGGGCCTGGGATTGAGCCCCATGTCAGGCTCCCTGCTCAGAGGGGAGTCTGCTTCTCCCTCTCCCTCTGCCCCTCCCCCTGCTTGTGCACTGGTGCATGCACGCGCTCTCTCAAGTAAATAAATAAAATCAAAAAAAAAAAAAAAAAAAAAGAAATCCTTGGGGTGCCTGGGTGGCTCAGTCAGTTAAGCGTCTGCCTTTGGCTCAGGTCATGATCCCAGGGTCCCTCTCCCTCTGACCCTCTCCCCCGCCTGTGCGCTCGTGCTCTCTCTCTGGCAAATAAAATCTTTTAAAAAAAATCCTTACTTTAATGCGAATTTGTTTTAAACATACACACACACAATCACAATCCTCTCAATACTTTTTAAGCACCTTTTCTAATGCCCTCTAGTCTGATTTTCCTTGACTGATAACCATGCTATTACCTCAGAGAAGTGAACTGAGTCCCTCCTGCTATTTCTCTTGGGAAATTATAACAAAATAGGCTTTAAATTAGGTAAGTTGGAGATTGGGTGTGGTGTTCATTTAAACTAAACTTCAGGGCTGACAGTAATTTGAATTCTACAACCTAAATTAGCTGAATAATTTCAGTAACTTGTTCAGGGACTACACATTTTGTAATACTTATTTTCTTAGACTCACAGTAAATCTGCCTCTCTGCACAATTTTTAGCTTATTTTTGGCAGATAAGAAGCCACCAAAGATGTTTCAGATGGTGCTACTAGGTTACAACGCATGTTATTATACATTTATTAGCCAAGCATTCATTATAAGCAGGCATAAAACAGTTCTCCAGCCAAGAAACAGAAGTAGAAACAATTCAACTGAATAACTCTGCTGCTTCTGCTGGATCAAGATCTTTACAATATTTTGGAAAGATAATGAATAAATTTCTATGCAGATAAAATAATCACAGCTTTAAAAATGATTAATTTAGCATACTTGAGATAATTATAATTTTACCTCATAATTCTTCAAAGGAACTAATTACGCAAAAGAAGCAGTGATGATTACAGCAAGCTTTCTACCATTTCTCAACCACCCAAGAAATAAAAGCATTTAATACAGCAAGCTTTGGACATGACTCAATTTTTACCTTTTTTTACTGTACTCGTTACTTTAAACACAGTGGACACAACAGATTAGAAGTTGAATTCATAAAACTTACCTTTTTAACATCCATATGCCTCAATTATATAATCCAGTTTGAAATTTTATATCCTGTGGTATCCCCTTCTCTGCAAAGGATAAATTCCAAGACCCCCAGTGCATGCCTGAAACCACAGATGGTACTGAACCCTATATACTATGCTTCTTCCCGTATATATATACCTACGATAAAATTTAATTTACAAATTACACACAGTAAGAGACTAAACAATAACTAATAGAACAATTACAATATACTGTAATAACTTATGTGACTGGGAGTGCCTGGGTGGCTCAGTCGTTAAGCGCCTGCCTTCGGCTCAGGTCATGATTCCAGGGTCCTGGGATCGAGCCCGACATCGGGCCCCCTGCTCGGCGGGAAGCCTGCTTCTCCCTTTCCCACTCCCCCTGCTTGTGTTCCCTCTCTCACTGTATCTCTCTCTGTCAAATAAATAAATAAAATCTTAAAAAAAAAAATAAGTTATGTGACTGTAGTCTCTTCCCACCCCCTCATAATACCATATTGTACTCACCCTTTGTGTGATGATGTGAAATGATAAAATGCCTATGTGACGAGAGGAAGTGATGTGAATGATGTAGGCACTGTGATGTAGCATTAGGCTACTACTGACTTTCTGACAGATGTCAGAAAGAGGAGCATTACTTCCAGACCACAGGTAACAGAAACCATGGGTAAGAATAACTAGTGTGTTTTATTTCTCTCTCCAAATAAGTTGTTATGAATCAGTATTGTACTGATGACTATTACAAAAGCAAAAGTTGTACAGTCTTTTGGAAAGTAAACTTAATCCTGTGAATTTCACATAGAAGAATGATGATCCTTATGCACATTAAAAACTTCCTCCCCCAAAAAAACAACAAAAACTTCCTCCCAACCCCAGGTTTTGTCAATGTCAGTTTCCGCAAGAGGGTGTAGTGTCAATGAGAACTATGCAAAAAATTCTTTGGATGAAACCTGGACATAAAATGTCATATTGCAGATAAGAAAATATATAAATCCCAAGAAAACTATTTTATGAAATTATAAAACCCAAAGGATACAACCACCCTCAGCCAAAACAATATAATATCCTGTAACTGAAGCTATTAAGCCATGATTTCTTCTTTCTTTTGCCCTGATCGCACCCCACCTACCCTTCCCCCACTTAGATAACTCATACTTTAGGCTAAGTCACTGTCTCTCAGGGCATTCCCTGAGCTCCCAACTTAGATCAGGCCCCTCGGATACTCCTCCAGCACCAAACATTTCTCTCTGCCTCACTCATCACACCCCTCCAAAGTTTCTTCCTCTCAAACTCTATTAATATTAGAATCATAGCTGTCTTATTCACCATTGTCAGACAAACATAGGTGCAAGCACATAGTAAAGTGTTCAAATAACAAATTTGAAAAAATACACTTCCAGAAGCAAAGCAGCTTTATATAACCAATTTGCTGAACACAGATTTTAAAAAGAAAACAGTTACAACATCAGCTGTGTACACTAGTGGTGAGGCTATCTCCTAGAACACTTGTTTTAGTAGTTCAAGAATTTGCCCTCACAGAATTATAGAAACCCCTCATATAAATCAGAAACTTAAGTTATCTGTAACAGGAGTGTTAAACAGATCCTCCCTATGAACTAACTCATTTGCTCTTATTTTATAAACAACTCTGTAAGTCTAACTGGCCAGTAGCTGAATTCACAGCAGTTAGAAAAATGCATGCTTGGGTGAGAAAGAGGTGCGGCCTATGACAAGACATAGGAGACAGAAAACCCTGTAAATCAGGCTCAGAAATATAAAATAGGGAGCAAGAGAAGTGCCAATCTGGCCAGTCCTAAAGCAGGCCAACATACTCCAAGAATAGAACTCAAAAACTCTTTCCCTTAGGAGGAAAGACCTCAATTATTACACAGGGAAGCTTAAGTCCCAGATACTGCAAGACAGGGAAAAAGACATCCACCACAGAAATAAAACAAAATTTAAAGCTTAAGAAAACAAGCTTCAGTTATTTAGAACACAATGATACGATTTCAGTGGTTTAAGATCTCAATTTTTCCCACAAGAGCCATACTGTACCTAAACACACATGAATCCCATTAAAGCTTAAAAGATGCCCTACAATGCATTCTCTGGAAGCAAAGCTATTAGAATTATGAAACTGAAAATAAAGGTCAAAACACAGCCTTTTCTCTAGACAGTCCTAAAAGTAACAACCAAATTAGAATCAAATTTTTGTTCAAACAATAAACCTGGTTTAAAGTGTAGATTTTCCCAGGCACTCCCTTCTCCAATATCTTCCATTCTACTGCTTTTGTACTTTGTTAAAGTACACATCTAAAATGAATAGAGTACATACCACTTCATTAAATCAAAGAAAATCACTACATTGAAAGTGTTTCAGAGCAGTGGGCAGAAACCTGTCCTATCAACTCCAGGTTCATCCACAGCAGGTCTGTGCCTAGCACACAGGAAACACCATTAAACACTAGGAAATTAAATTGAAAACAAAAAGCCATTTATTTTAGCTGCAGACAACATAGGAGACCTCTGACAAAAAGGCTCAAACCATCTGTCCATTTGTTCATAATGCCCTTGAGCCTGGTACTGTCGTTATTTTGCCATCTTGATCAAGCAGTTGTCAATGGTCGATGTCGTTCAAGGGCCCTTAGAGATGAAGAGCATCAGGCCTAAAGCACATAAAGGCAAGCAGAGGAGAACCCCACAAAGCCTGTAATATACGGCCAAATAAGAACAATCCCAGATTTAAATTCTTTGGGGCTGGAGGAAAGAAACACTCTCTTCTGGCTTCCCAAGTAACACATCTTCTCATTCACCTCAAAATGTAAATATTTTAGGGTTAACCTTAATGGATGGGCAGAATCAGGATTTGACTTTGTGCAGCCTAATTCTCCACTTATATTGCCCACAACACAATGCTTGTCTGGAGAACTGCCATACAGAGAAGAATAAACCAAGAGGTAGCTCCAGTGAGCTGCCTAGGTGTTTCAGCAATGACAATACATAGCCAGACACCCTGCATTCTGGCACAAACATCTCTATTCCTCTCAAGGTTCCACAATTAGCAAATGAAAACTCCTCAGGGTGAGGCCTGCATCTATTTAAAACTTTTTTCTTTTTTAAAATTGAGTGAAATATACATAATATAAAGTTCACTTTTTTTTTTAATATTTTATTTATTTGACAGAGAGACAGACAACAAGAGCAGGAACACAAGCAGGGGGAGTGGGAGAGGGAGAAGCAGGCTTCTCACCGAGCAGGGAGCCCGATGTGGGGCTCGATCCCAGGACCCTGGGATCATGACCCCAGCTGAAGGCAGACGCTTAACGACTTGAGTCACCCAGGCGCCCCTAAAGTTCATCTTTTTAAAGTGTACAGTTCAGTGATATTTAGCACATTCACAATGCTGTACAACAACCAAGTCTACCTAGTTCCAAAACATTTTCATTACCACAGAAGAAAGCTCCATACCTATTAAACAGTCTGTCTCCAGTTCCCCCTCTCCTAGCACCTAGCAACCACCAAATTTGCTTTGTCTCTCTATAGATTTACTATTCTAGATATTTCATATAAATGAAATCATACAGCATATGACCTTCTGTGTTTGGCTTCTTTCATTTAGCACACTTTTTTTTTTTTTAAGATTTTACTTACTTATTTGACAGAGAGCACAAGCAGGAGGAGTGGCAGGCAGGGACAGAGGGAGAAGCAGGCTCCTCGCTGAGCAGGGAGCCCGATGCGGGGTGTCGATCTCAGGACCCTGGGCTCATGACTTGAGCTGAAGGCATATGCTTAACCGAGTGAGCCACCCAGGCGCTCCTAGCACAACACTTTTAAGGTTCATCCATTTTGTGGCAGGTATTAGTACTTCATCTTTTTAAATAGCTGAATAATATTCTATTGTATGTACATACCACATTTATTTATCCACTCATCTGCTGGTCGACATTTGGATTGTTTCCACCTTTTGGCTATATGAATAGTGATGCTATGAACATTTATGTACAAGCATTTAGTATGAGTACCTGTTTTCAATTCTTCTGGGTATACATCTAGGAATGGAGTTGCTGTGTTGTACGTTAACTATGTAACTATATGAGGAACTGCCAAACTATTTTCCACAGTGTATGCTATGAAATATCTTGCCATATAATCACCCAGACCTATTGTTAAGGAGAAAGAATAAGATCTGTAACACTGTGATGTGCAATAGTATGTATCTAAAAAAAGGAAAAATAGGGCGCCTGGGTGGCTCAGTTGGTTAAGCGACTGCCTTCGGCTCAGGTCATGATCCCAGGGTCCTGGGATCGAGTCCCACATCAGGCTCCCTGCTCTGCGGGGAGCCTGCTTCTCCCTCTCCCACTCCCCCTGCTTGTGTTCCCTCTCTCGCTATGTCTCTGTCAAATAAATAAATAAAATCTTTAAAAAATAAAAAAAAATTAAAAAAAAATAAAAAAAGGAAAAATATGTAACATACATACAGACACAGTATCTCTAGAAGGATACACAGGAAACAGTTACAAGGTTTTCTTTAAAGGAGGAGTTTGGGAAGCAGGGAGAAAGGCTTACTTTTCATGCCCACCCTTTTTGCACTGTTTCATATACATGCTTCATCAACTTCCTTGCTCTAAAATAATATATTTAAAAAAAAATTTTTAAGGGTGCCTGGGAGGCTCAGCTGGTTAAGCGTCTGCCTTCAGCTCAGGTCATGTTCATAGGGTCCTGGGATCAAGTCCCACATCGGGCTCCTTGCTAGGCAGGGAGTCTGCTTCTCCCTCTGCCTGCCACACCCCCGCTTGTGCTCGCGCTTGTTCTCACTCCCTCTCTGTCAAATAAATAAAATCTTAAAAAAAAAAAAAATCAAGGGGTGCCTGGGTGGCTCAGTCAGTTAAGCGTCTGCTTTCAGCTCAGGTCATGGTCCCAGGGTCCTGGGATCGATCCCAAAGTCCGGCTCTCAGCTCAGCGGGGAGCCTTCTTCTCCCTCTCCCCCCTGCCTGTGTGTTCTCTCTCTCAAATAATTAAAACCTTGAAAAAATAAATTAAAAAATAAATTTTTTAAAAAAATTGAAGGGCGCCTGGGTGGCTCAGTTGGTTAAGCGACTGCCTTCGGCTCAGGTCATGATCCTGGAGTCCCAGGATCGAGTCCCGCATCAGGCTCCCCGCTCAGCGGGGAGTCGGCTTCTCCCTCTGACCCTCCCCCCTCTCATGCTCGCTCTCTCTCTCATTCTCTCTCTCTCAAATAAATAAATAAAATCTTTAAAAAAAAAATTGAAAAACTTCTTAAAAAGATTTTACTTATTTATTTGACAGAGACACAGCGAGAGAGGGAACACAAGCAGGGGGAGTGGGAGAGGGAGAAGCAGGCTTCCCGCAGAGCAGGGAGCCCGATGTGGGGCTCGATCCCAGGACCCTGGGATCATGACCCGAGCCGAAGGCAGACGCTTAACGACTGAGCCACTCAGGCGCCCCCAAAAATTTTTTAAGTAATCTTGGGGCACCTGGGTGGCTCAGTTAAGTGTCTGCCTTTGAATGGAGCCCCACATTGGGCTTCCTGCTCAGCAGGGAGTTGGCTTTCTCTCTCCCCCTCTCCACTGCTCGGCTCTCTCTCCCTTTATCTCAAATAAATAAAATCTTAAAAAAAAAAAAAAGTAATGTCTACACGTGGGGCTCAAGCTCATAACCCCAAGATGAAGAGTTGAATATTCCAACGAAGCCAGCCAGGTGCCCCAATAAAATATTCTTAAAGCCCCAAAGAAAGCAATACAATGAGAGAGGAGGACTATTCTCTGGAATAGGAAGAATATACATCTTTTTTAAACTCTACCCTCAATGTGGGGCTTGAATTCACAACCCCAAGATCAGGAGTCACATGCTCTACCAACTGAGCCAGCCAGGCACCCCCATCTTTTGTTATAAACTTTTTTCTGTAAGATTTTGTCTATTTGACAGAGAGCACAAGCAGGGGGAGGAACAGAGGGAAAGGGACAAACAGACTCTGCGCTGAGCCTGGACTCGGGGCTCGACCTACATGGGGCTTGACCTCACGACCTAAGATCATGACCTGAGCCGAATCCAAGAGTCAGCTGCTTAACTGAATGAGCCACGCAGACACCCTTCCTCTTTTATTACTGTGGTAAAATATGTATAACATAAGCAGCCGACTCTGGATTTCAGCTCAGGTCTTGATCTCAGGGTCCACGAGTTCAAGCCCGGTGTTGGGCCCCACGCTGGGTGTGGAGCCTACTTAAAAAAGAAAACTTCAGGGCACCTGGTTGGTTCAGTCAGTGGAGCATGCAACTCTTGACCTTGGAATTGTGGGTTCAAGTCCCACGCAGGGTGTACAGATTACTTAAAAATAAAATTAAAGGGGCACCTGGGTGGCTCAGTCGTTAAGCGTCTGCCTTCGGCTCAGGTCATGGTCCCAGGGTCCTGGGATCAAGCCCCGCATCAGGCTCCCTGCTCCGCGGGAAGCCTGCTTCTCCCTCTCCCACTCCCCCCTGCTTATCTTCCCTCTCTCACTGTCTCTCTGTCAAATAAATAAAATCTTTAAAATAAAATAAAATAGGGCGCCTGGGTGGCTCAGTTGGTTAAGCAACTGCCTTCGGCTCAGGTCATGATCCTGGAGTCCCGGGATCGAGTCCCACATCAGGCTCCCTGCTCAGCAGGGAGTCTGCTTCTCCCTCTGACCCTCCTCCCTCTCATGCTCTCTCTATCTCATTCTCTCTCTCGCAAATAAAATCTTAAAAAAAATAAATAAAAAAATAAAATAAAATAAATTAAATTAAAAAGCATATATACAAAAAAAAAAAATAGAAAACTTTAAAGCTTTCCAAAGAAATGTTTTGTATCTTGACTGGGTGGCAATTACACATGTGTATGTATTTACCAAAACTTGCCAACCTGTCACTTAAATACATGCATTTTACTGCGTGTAAATTTATACCTAAACAAAGGTGATTAGGAAAAAAGCAAACAAAAAAACCCTCCCAAAGTGACTCCAAGTTTGGGATCCACCAAGTTTGGGAGCTACTGTTCCCAAGCACCAGAGCCCTGCTGTATTTCCCCAAGAATTACGTCTTAAGATGCTATCCCCCCTTTCCTCCCCCCAAAAATCTCTTCCACATTGGGGTGCTTTGCTGGCTCAGTCAGTAGAGCATGCAATTCTAGATCTCAGGGTTGTGAGTTCAAGCCCCACACTGGGTGCAGAGATTAAAAAAAAAAAAAAAAACACTTAAAATAAGTTTCTTGGGATGCCTGGGTGGCTCAGTTGGTTAAGTGTCTGCCTTTGGCTCAGGTCATGATCCCAGGGTCCTGGGATCGAGTCCCGCATCGGGCTCCCTGCTACGCAGGAAGACTGCTCCTCCCTCTGCCTGCTGCTCCCCCGCTTGTGCTCTCTCTGACAAATAAATAAAGAAAATCTTAAAAAAAAAAAAACCCACAATTTCTTCCACATTCAATTAGTGTGATTATTGGGTACTACAAACTGTAGCTTGAATAGTGAAAGTTAAAGGGCTGCACGTCTGGCACTGGAGCTAAGTGCTTCTCTCTCACTGAACCCTCACAGCATTTCGATACTAACCATATATATATGCTAAGGTATATAAAAAATAAGTGTAAGAACTAGTACTTAACTGCTTCTCCCTCTCCTGCTCCCCCTGCTTGTGCTCTTGTGCTCTGTCAAATAAATAAAATCTTAAAAACCAAACCAAAACAACAACAAAAAAAACACATTTTCCCATACGTTTTAGAAATTTGTTTTAGGTATACCTGGCTGGCTCAGTTGGAAAAGCATGCAACTCCTGATCTCGGGGTCATAAATTTGAGACCCATGATGGATGTAGAAATTACTTAAATAAATAAAACTTGAAAAAAAAATTGTTTTAGTGACTAGGGTCAGGATGCAGTGTTAGTAAAATTGGAAAACGTAATTAATGAAAAAGTTAACTTCTAAAGAATAAGCCTGAAAGATACATGAAGTGTGCATATAGCAGGTACATGATAAATAAATGCTTCTGGCTTCATGACTGAACCCTCTTAAGCCACAGTTCAACACACAAGTATACATGAGAGTTAGCATGGGTTAGAAGTTGTCCAAGAGGGGCGCCTGGGTGGCTCAGTCATTGGGCGTCTGCCTTCGGCTCAGGTCATGATCCCAGGGTCCTGGGATTGAGCCCCACACCGGGCTCCCTGCTCCGTGGGAAGCCTGCTTCTCCCTCTCCCACTCCCCCTGCTTGTGTTGGCTCTCTGGCTGTGTCTCTCTCTGTCAAATAAATAAATAAAATCTAAAAAAAAAAAAAAAAAATGATGGCAAAATCCTAGGACATAAATCCCAACATACTAACTCCTACAGTTAAACAAATGAAAGAAAATGCAGACACCAAACATGTTGTGTTTCTCCTAATTCAGTCAGGTGGCAGTAAAGAAATTCACATAACTTTCTGCTTCCTACCAATAAAATCTTTGTCACTCTGAAAGCAAACAGTCACTATATAAATACAATGCACTGATAACCTGAAAGCAAAATATCCTTAAAGAATCTATTAGAGGGGCACCTGGGTGGCTCAGTTGGTTAAGCGACTGCCTTCGGCTCAGGTCATGATCCTGGAGTCCCGGGATCGAGTCCCGCATCGGGCTCCCTGCTCAGCAAGGAGCCTGCTTCTCCCTCTGACCCTCCTCCCTCTCATGCTCTCTGTCTCTCATTCTCTCTCTCTCAAATAAATAAATAAAATCTTAAAAAAAAAAAAAAAAAAGAATCTATTAGAATTAGAACAAGTATTTCCACTAAGGGAGAAAACTAGTATGCATTGAGCATTGTGCTATTTCATCTAAAATTCCTATAAAATGGGGTCACCTGGGTGGCTCAGTCAGTTAAGCGTCCAACTCTTAGCTCAGCTCAGGTCTTGATCTTAGGGTCTTGAGTTTAAGCCCTGCACACCCAGTGTGGAGCCCACTTTTTTTTTTTTTTTTAAAGATTTTATTTATTTATTTGAGAGAGAGAATGAGAGAGAGCGAGTACATGAGAGGGGGGAGGGTCAGAGAGAGAAGCAGACTCCCTGCTGAGCAGGGAGCCCGATGCGGGACTCGATCCAGGGACTCCAGGATCATGACCTGAGCCGAAGGCAGTCGCTTAACCAACTGAGCCACCCAGGCGCCCTTGGAGCCCACTTTTTAAAAAATTCCATAAAAAACGGGGCGCCTGGGTGGCTCAGTCGGTTAAGTGGCTGCCTTCGGCTCAGGTCATGATCCCAGGGTCCTGGGATCGAGCCCCACATTGGGCTCCCTGCTCGGCGGGAAGCCTGCTTCTCCCTCTCCCACTCCCCCTGCTTGTGTTCCCTCTCTTGCGGTGTCTCTGTCAAATAAATAAATAAAATCTTTTAAAAAAAGAAAAGATTCCAGGGGCGCCTGGGTGGCTCAGTTGGTTAAGCGACTGCCTTCGGCTCAGGTCATGATCCTGGAGTCCCTGGATCGAGGCCCGCATCGGGCTCCTTGCTCAGCAAGGAGCCTGCTTCTTCCTCTAACCCTCCCCCCGTCATGTACTCTCTCTCTCTCTCTCATTCTCGCTCTCTCAAATAAATAAATCTTTAAAAAAATAAAAAAAAAAGATTCCATAAAATTCCTATAAAATGAATGTAATCCTCATTTCCATAGACAGGTCCTGAGGCTCAATATATATATACCTCTTCTATGGCAGAACTTTGTAATTACAGGGCCATGAGCTTTTTTTTTTTTTTTAAAGATTTATTTATTTGACAAAGAAAGAGAGAGCGAGAGCAGGAACACAAGCAGGGGGAATGGGAGAGCGAGAAGCAGGCTTCCTGCCAAGCAGGGAGCCCGATGTGGGACTCGATCCCAGGGCCCTGGGATCATGACCTGAGCCGAAGGCAGACGCTTAACGACTGAGCCACCCAGGCGCCCGGCCATGAGCATTTTTGATGAAGAATCTGATAAGCATAACCTTCCTTACTTTTGGTTTTACATACAATAATGTAGAAATACACAACTGAGAAAACAACTTTGAAACAGTCTCCCCTCTTACAGGGGAGGCCATCAGTCAAACTAGTCTAATGCATCACTCAAAGTACTTAAAGAAGAAATTTCAAACCTTGTGGATAACAATAGAGTACATATCCAGGGGTGCTGGGCTAGTTGTCTTCCTATGCCCAGTAGTTGCACTGAGCTAATCTTGCCATGGATCAGAGATTCAGGAAGCCACATCTTCCAATGTATCAGCAAAGCCTATGAGCACTCCTTACAATATACTGTGAATCCCTCCACTTCCACTGTTACCTTTCTTGTCCAAGCCACTATCATCTGTCACTGGATTTAAAGAGCCTCCAATAGGGGTGGCCTGGGTGGCACAGTCAGTTAAGCATCTGATTCTTGGTTTCAGCTCAGGTCATGATCTCAGGGTCGTGAGATAGGACCGCCGCATCAGACACCACGCTCAGTACAAAGTCTGCTTGAGATTCCCTCTCCCTCTTGCCCCCCCCACTGTGCGCTCTCTCAAATAAATAAATAGCTTCCAATAGATCTCCCTGCTTCCATTTTTGCCACCCTATAGTCTATTCTCCATACATGAGCTAGAAATATAAACAAATCAGATCTCATTACTCCCATTATAAACAATTATAAAAACCCTTTTAATAGCTTTCCAACACAACCGGAATAAACTCTAAATTTCCAGTTCCTACAAGATCTGGCCCCTGCCTACCTGTAAGACTTTATTTCTTTTACTTGCTCTTTAGGCTCCAGCCATTCAGGTTTTTTTGCTGTTCCCTAAAAAAGACAAGCCCATCCCTTACCTATCATCAGACTTCCCTACTAGAACAGTAACGACACAAGCAGGACTATTAACATTTTTGTGATTATTAACACCTGATGTGCTTTCTACTTTCTTGTCAATGATATTGAGAAAAGTAGGTAAGATTCAAAACCAACAGACTTTTTAGTCCCAAACCAATTGTTCGTATTTCTAGGAATAAAGATATCATAAAACAAACATCATAAAACAAACGAAAAACTTCTTGAGGGAAGGGATTTTTTTTTTTAATGTGAGACTTACAGTTTATTTTCTTAAGTAAGCTGTATGCCCAAAGTGGGGTTTGAATTCATGACCCCAAGGTCAAGAGTCGCATGCTCTACCAACTGAGCCAGCCAGGCACCCAGAGAGCAGGGACCTTCTTTGTTTTCTTCAGATGTGTCCCAGAACAGCATCTGACATATAGTAGCTATTCAGTAACTACTTGTTCAATGAATGAATGACAAAACTACAACCCAGCTTGGTCATTCTTCTTACCATGCGAAGGAGGAATTCAAAGCCAACCAAAACCACTACCATTTTATGCCTTCACTGCCAGGTAGCCCATCTCACCAAAAAATATTCATCTCTTCACAGCTCGCTTCTCCATATAGAGTTCCCTCAGACCCAAAGAGAACAAGGAAAGCTGATCAAAAAGTACTAGACCAAGATATTTATCATGGTATCAATTAAGATATTTCTATTTCCGGGACACCTAGGTGGCTCAGTCGGTTAAGCGTCTGCCTTTGGCTCAGGTCATGATCCTGGGGTCCTGGGATCAAGTCCCGCATCGGGCTCCTTGCCTAGCAGGGAACCTGCTTCTTCCTCTGCCTGCCACTCCCCCCTGCTCTGTCTCTGACAAATAAAAAAAACTTAAAAAAAAAAACTTAAAAAAAGATACTTCTATTTCCTTTATTTGTAATTAGTTTAAATATCTAAACAACCCCCGGATGGGCTATTATACCAGCTGTTAACATTGCTCCCAACTAAAGCAATAGGTCTCTGACCCCTCTGGTAAGAGGGAAGCTTGTCCTCTGATCTTCATTCTCTAGCTGGCTCATTTGCTATTGATAAATAGATATACCCGAAACACAAGCTCTAGATAAACTGTATGATAACCAAACTATCGAAAAAATGAAAACTTAAAGATGAAAAACAGCAGGAGTAAGATGGGAATGGCCCAGAAGTAAAAGAATATGTGTTTAACACAGGGAGTCCATCTCCTTAGGAAATATATCCTCATCTAAAAAAGAAATACCTTGGGAGGCCTGGGTTAACCAGTTAAGTGTCTGCCTTCAGCTCAGGTCATGATCCCAGGGTCCTGGGATCAAGTCCCTCATTGGGCTCCGTCCTCAGTGGGGAGCCTACTTCTCCCTCTGCCCGCCGCTCCCCCTGCTTGTGCTCTCCCCCCCCGACAAATAAATACATACTCTTTTATTAAATAAATACATAAGAAAAAAAGAAATATCTTAGGGCGCCTGGGTGGTTCAGTTGGTTGAGTGTCTGACTCCTGGTTTCCGCTCAGGTCATCGTCTTGGGGTTGTGGGATCAAAACTTGTGTCAGGCTCTGTGCTGGGCGTGGAGCCTGCTTGGGGTTTTCTCTCTCCCTTTACCCCTCCTCCCCCCATCTCTAAAAAAGAAAAAAAGAAAGATCACTTAGAAGTAAAAAAGGAAGTTAGAAGAGTACCTTATGGAGAGATAAGAAAATAAGACCAGAGAGAAAAGTATGGAATAAGATAAAGAATTCAAGATTGGTGAAGAGAATCATTAACAGTAATGCACTCACATTTCCCTAGAACTTAACATTAATATATAATAATCTGTCTTCCATGGGAAAAGGGAAGTAAAAGAAGAGGTTTCTATTTACATACCTTACAAATGTGCTGCAAGACCCACGGCCTGTGTGACAGAAGTTCTACAAGTGCCTTGAACTTCTCAGATGAAGGGCACTATAAAAATATAAAAATATCAGGAATTATGTCTATTGATTTTACAAGGAAAAAAGCCAAAACATAGGATGTAAACAGGCCTGCCCGAAGTTCCGTGAAGTAATTTAGGATCCAAGAGAGGGAAAAGGTGTAGAATTTAATTTTTGATTGATATACCACCAAATTTATCACATTTATACAAGTCTTAGCTTCTTTCAGTTAATAAAATGCTCACAATCGGGGCGCCTGGGTGGCTCAGTTGTTAAGCATCTGCCTTCGGCTCAGGTCATGATCTCAGGGTCCTGGGATCGAGCCCCGCATCAGGCTCCTACTCAGCAGGAAGCCTGCTTCTCCCTCTCCCACTCCCCCTGCTTGTGTTCCCTCTCTCGCTGTCTCTCTCTGTATTAAATAAATAAAATCTTTAAAAAAAAAAAAAAAAGTACGTTACAATAGATTGTTAAAAAATAAAAATAAAAAAAATAAAATGCTCACAATCAACATTATCTTGTGAATACTATAATATTGTCCTTTTAAAAGCAAAAAGCAAAAGCAAAAGCAAATGAATCCTATGTAAATTAATTTTCCAACATTTTATTATAAAAATTTTCAAACACATAGCAAAGTTAAAAGAATCTTACAATGAACACCTCTAATCCTACTACCTAGACTACTATGAACATTTGAATAACTTGCTCTAATTACACATTCTTCTTAATATGGCATTACAGAGAAATTACAGGCTGAAAGGCAACTGTCCAAAAATCAATGGCTTCAAAAAATCAGGGTGAAGGCATTAGGTCAAAGAAAATATTCGGAAATCTTTCTGATATTTTTGTCAGAAATGATCAGTATTAGTTTACTACTGGGATGCCTGGGTGGCTCAGTTGGTTAAGCGTCTGCCTTTGGCTCAGGTCATGATCCCAGCACCCTGGGATCAAGTCCCACATCAGGCCCCTTGCTCAGCGAGGAGTCTGCTTCTCCCTCTGCTGCTGCTCCCCCTGCTTGTGCTCTCTAACAAATAAATATTAAATATACATATATATTAACTATTTGAAGTCAGAATGGACTCAGATCTACTCCTACTCTTGGAGAGTGATTCTAGTTATTTGTTTAATATTAGATCATATCATTCTCCTGCTAACAAACATCTAACGAGGGGCGCCTGGGTGGCTCAGTTGGTTAAACATCTGCCTTCGGCTCAAGTCACGATCCCAGAGTCCTGGGATTAAGTCCTGGGATCAAGCCCTGCGTCTCATTGGGCTCTCTGCTCAGCGGGGAGCCTGCTTCTCCCTCTCCCTGCCGCTCCCCCAGCTTGTGTGCTCTCGCTCTCAAATAAATAAAATCAATCTTTAAAAATCTAATGATTTCTCATTTCAGAACAAACCCAAAGAACTTCCCATATCCTAACGGCCCTACAGGATTTGGTCCCTACCCACCTCTCTAATTTCATTTTACCTTCCATTTCTCCCTTTACTCCACTCCAAACATTTTGGTTGCTTATGTTCTCCTCTTTCCCTTCACTTGAATAGTAAAACACTATTATAAACATGCTTAAACATATTTACTTTATCCACCCTCTTCATTAAAAAAAAAAGCTCCATTTGGGACAAACTGCAAATTGGCTGCAATGTAACAGAATGTATCTCATATTTTGACCATTAACTATAAAATGTTAACCAGGATCATCTGGAGGAAGCGCCAATAAATTCAGACCAACACCCAGAATGAGCAGCGTCAATGCCTATCTGATTTTGTCACATGACTACCATAATTATGAGTATACAAGGCCTTCACTTAATACTACAGCACCACAGATTAAAAATGAGTCATTTGAAATAGAAACACTTGAAATAGGAATTTTACAGTAATTACTAACTTTAAACTGTCTTGGAAATTTTAATTTATTAATCTCATAAGTACTTAACAGCGAGCATATCCCCAAAGAGCACATACAGTAAGACACGTTAACACATGTTTAAAATTTAGTTACATTAAAGCGTAGGTGCAGGCAAACTAAGTTCCACTGGCCAGGGATAAAGGATAAACTAAGTGGTAGGGGAAGGAAAATAACTTTTAGGTGCCTTTTACAAGTACAAATATATGTGATTAAAATCCAGTGATTATGTACCATTTATCATTATCACTAGTGCAATTAAATCCAAAGTGCTGTCTATAGAAGCTCAGCAAGCCCAAATTAGTTCTCTTAGAAGTTGAAATATCGGGGCGCCTGGGTGGCTCAGCTGGTTACGCATCTGCCTTCGGCTCAGGTCATGATCCCAGGGTCCTGGGATCGAGCCCGACATCGGGTTCCTTGCTTGTCAGGGAACGTGCTTCTCCCTCTCCCTGTACTGTTCCCCCTGCTTGTGCTCTCTCGCTCTATCAAATAAATAAAATCTTAAAAAAAAAAAAAGTTGAAATATCAGTCTTTCTTCTGACAGAGTTAACATAAATAAATCTCTCAGCTCTAGGACAACTAAGAAGTCCCAAAGTAGCAACTCCTCCTGTCACTGCTTGAACTCTACTCCATGGACAGGAAACACCTCAAGATCTACCTGTTTTCATTCTCCTAATAAGAATCAGGACTAGGAGAACATTCCAACAAACTACCACCACACACACATATACACAGGGAATTGTTGACTTGATATGTGTTTCTCTCCATCCCACCTCAAATCAATAGGCAGAAGAGCCCTCAGTCACATGATAACATCTTAGCCTGACCTAATTATGTTGGATTTGGAACAGGGGAGTCTGGGCCTCCCTTTGGAAAAAGTTGTTTCCTCAAGAAGACCCAAACACCCAGGGGCCCCTGGCTGGTGCAGTCAGTTAAGTATCTGGGACTCTTGGTTTCGGCTCAATCATGATCTCAGGGTCGTGGGATCGAGCCCCGAGTGAGCCCAGAGCTCAGGGAGGAGTCTGCTAGGTTTCTCTCTCCCTGTCCCTCCACCCCTTCCCACACTCACTCACTCCTCTCTCAAATGGATAAATAAATCTTTAAAAAAAAAAAAAACAAAACACCAAACACCTAAAGCTAAAATTAAGCCAACCAGGGACCCTATATATTCATTTATGTATTTCAATCAACTGCTGCAGGACCATTCAGTTTCATGGAGGAGAATGTTGTGAAGCTAAAGAACTGAAATTTGTTTAGAAAATGAATTTTTCAGATTTTCATAACTATATAAAATCAGTAATACATAAAAGGAGAAAACACTGCAAATAAGTCCTGAATTTTACCTAACTCTAAACAAGGTGTTTTAGAGTATAAGGAGAATACCTTAAAGAGAAAACAGTTCTGGTCTGCACCTAACTAGAAAAATGACCTTAGGAAATTTACATAAGTCTCTGGGACTCAGTTTCCTCATCTGCAAATGGGGTTGGACCATATAAGTCCTGAAGATTCCTTCTGGGTCTAAAATTCTTGATCTATGAAAAAGTTGGTGGATTCCTATTCTCTTCTTCCCTCCAGTACAGATTTTTATGAGAACAGAAACCATAACTCTAGCACTAGACTCTGACTTAAAGCAAGTTTTCTTCTATTTTGTTAGGTCCCCAAGAGCCACCACTGCTCTACAAAAGTAGACAGAACTACTCTCCAAACAATTTATCAAAAGAGATCTTTAAATTATCCTTCACAATTAGGAATTAGTCTTGTACTTTCAGGTGACTTGCGCCCAATGCTCGAACCAGTATCTCTACCAACTTAGCCATATCTAAAGTGACAATCATGCAATGGTATATACATGTTACACATCTGGGTATCTAACACTAACTGAGTGAAAAATTCTCACCACATATAACATTTTTAAGAATTTTTTAAAAGTATTTTTTCCCTTCAGATCTGGGAGGGAGGACTATAATCTGACCGCACACCTGCAAGAAACATTTACTTCAAAGACAAAAAGAAGCAAACAAGTCACCAACATTGGTAAAAATTTTAAATCAGGACCCTTAAAAAACACAAGTGAAACCAACTCTGAGGCAAAAAGGATGCCAATTTTACACCATAAACTACTAAACATTGTTTTGACCAAATCGATTTGCGTGCAAACAGTGTTATTTAATAAAGACGGCTTGTTAACTGGGTTCAATCGGTAACTAAGGACAGCTGTTTAGGTGATTCCTATCAAGGTAGTAACTTAGACTAAGCAAAATTCCAAATTAATGTTCTATTTCAATGCAACACAGTTTAAATCATGAAAAAAAATGTTTTCAACTGGAAAATTCCCTTTCCAATACCCAAGAATCCTAACCCGTAAGATTTCAACACTACTTAACTTACACAATCTCCGAGAATACTGCATTTAAAAAGAAAATCTACCCAAAACATAACTGGACTTCACCCTGTATAAAACGGTGATTCATGTTTCATATTCAATGTAAAAGCCAAGATGGAGTTGTAAAGAGTTTCTTTCCCATTTCAACTCTCCACAGCCACGCGCGCTTCGCCGGGGCCGGCTGCACGGCGCGGTCGCCGGGCCCGGCTCGAAGCCCCCGCCCTGCCCGGCACCGCCGTGAGAGAGGAAGAGCCGGGGACCGCGGGCGGGCGGCTTGGGCTCCACCAGGCCTGGCCGGGCGGGGGAAGGGGCGCGGGAGGCCGCGGGGCGCGCTTCCGGGGACTGCGCGGGCGGGGCCGCCGCTTTGGGGAGCAGGGCCCGGGCCAGGAGGCAGAGGCAGGGGCAGGGGCCGGGGCCCAGGGGCAGCCGGCTGAGAGCAGCAGGTGGGGCGCGGCCGCGGCGGGGCTGCGGGCGGGCGGGCGGCCGGAAGAGTGCCGGGAGGGCGGGCGGGCCCGGGGCGCCGCAGCGCCAGGAGGGAACCCTCTCGCTCACCTCAGGCGACGAGTCGCAGTCCGGCCTCTCTGCGCCGAGGACGCCTGTCCGCGAGTCGCAAGCTCGGAGACGGGCGGGTGGCTGAGGAGACGGCAGCAGACTAACGAGAGAACCGACGAAGAACGGCGGGCGGCGGGCGGGGAGCGCGAGCGAGCGAGGGCGGTCGGCGGCGGGAGGGCGGGGAGCGACGTGCGCGCCCCCGTGTGCCAGCGGGCTCGAGCCAGCCCCAGTCGCGGTCCCGCGCACGCGCGCGCACTCACAGCTCAGCCACGATTGCTCAGGAGCGCGTCCACGCCCTAAAAGCAAGGCGCTTAACCAATCACTGCAGCCGCGTGGGGCATCACGGGAACTCCGGGGCTATAAAAGACCTGGTTGCTATTTTATGCTCCTCGGCTCACTCATCCTTTAAGCAAGCAGGGTGGGGCTAGTGCGCGTGCGCGGTTTTATTACTCCGCCCCAAACTGCCAACTCTTCGCGCAAGCGAAGTAGGCTCACCTTGCCTGGTTTACGCGTGCGCACTAATGGGCCTGGGCCCGGAAGACCAGACGCCTGCGCTGTGGGGACTACAGTGACAGTCCCCGGGGTGGGGCATGGGCCAGTCATGGCGGAGCCTTGGTCTGGGCAGTTCTTGCAGGCTCTACCGACCACGGTGCTGGGCGCGCTGAGCACCCTGGGCAGCGAGTTCCTGCGGGAGTGGGAGGCGCAGGACATGCGCGTGACCCTCTTCAAGCTGCTGCTACTGTGGTTGGTGTTAAGTCTCCTGGGCATCCAGCTGGCTTGGGGGTTCTACGGGAGCACGGTGACAGGGCTGTATCACCGCCCAGGTGAGGCTCCCCACCCCCACCGGACTGTACCATTGGGCTCCCCAGAACCCCCTAGACTACCACTGGTCCCCTGAGAACCTTATCACAACTTAACGCTGTACCCTGACCCATGCCAACATACCATTTCATGCCAGAAACCCCGGTCCACCCATCACATTTTAACTATTCCCTTGAACCTCCATCAGACACTACTAGTCCCTTTAGGGCCCCCACGAGACCACCAGACAACACCACTGGGCTGATACCTGCTCAGATCCCCACCCTCAGCCTGCTGCAGCTCTGGATGTGTTCCTGCCCCCAGGTCTGGGCGGCCAGAATGGATCCACACCTGATGGCTCCACGCATTTCACTTCGTGGTGAGTAAATCTGTGCCCATGGCAACCCCATGCTTGGCAGGCAGAGGACACACCTGTGCTGGGAACAGGGACGGGGCAGGAAGTTCTTAGGGCAGGAGTCCGCCAGTTTAGTGGCCTTTGCAGCAAGCTCCAAGGCCTGCAAGTGGAGCTCAGGCTTCGAGTGACACCAATTTCTGAACAGCGCATCAATAGGCTGTTCAGCAACCTGTGAGGTGGTGATTTCAGAGATGAAATGGCAAGTCTGTTGGGTTCCACTTTACTGCAAGCCCCTCAATTAGGAAGGTAGGAGCCTCTGTCCTTATTGCACTGACTGGCCTCATCAGGGTCAGCCTCCTCATCTGTAAAACCAAATCACTAATCAGAGCATTCGTTCAACTAATCTCTGAGCTCCTACCATATGATGGGGCCACACTAGGTCCAGAGAACAAGGATAACCCAGGCGCTGTTTACAGGGGGAGCCAGAGATTTAAAAGGGAGGGCAGCAAAAAATAAATAAATGAATAAAAATAAAAATAAAAGGGAAGGGGCAGCAGAGCAGGGGGTGAGGGCGGTCAGAGTTTTCTCCCAAAACAGACAGCTAAGCTGAGGGCAAAGGCTAGGGAGTGGTTAAATGTACCAGGCCGAGAATGGATAGCACGAGAGCCAGGGCAAGAACAAGGGTGTCATATTGGAAGACTAGACAAGGCTGTGACACCGCAGTTCAAACATGAAGGCATGGAGGGACCATGAAACCCTATCCTAAATCTCAGGAAACTGTTGAAGGACTCAGCAAGGCTATGGCCTGATCTAACTTCTCTTTGTGACTGCCTGCTTCATGGCAAGAAGATAAAGGGGTCCAACAGAGAAGGCAAGAGGCCAGTTAGGAGGCTTGCCGCTGCCCAGGTCCTGGGCAACTGGGGAAAGACAGGAACACTGTGATAAGGCGAGGAACCAGGAGGAAGAACGTGTTGGCAAGAGACAGGTGGGGGACCCAGTGTGGGCCGTGGGAACTCAGTAGAGAGGTCTAGGTTGTAGTGTGGCCTTACTGAGCCCACCTCAGCCCCTAAAGGGCTAGAGAGCCAGTCAGGGACTGTTAGGCTGCCTGGGAATAACCCCTCTCTTCTCTCCATCACTTTTAGGGAAACAACAGCAAACGAACCTCTCAAAACCCACAGAGAATAAGGGAAGGCAGCAGAGGGATCTCCAGGGACATCACCGGGTCTGCTGGTTCCCACACTGGGTTCTGCTGCTGCCCAGACCCCAGAGACAACGGCAGAGAGGTCAAGGTTGGGGGCAGGGAGTACCCCAGTGCTTGCAGGCCTGGGCCTCCACTGCGCTTTGCCTTGCCTCCAGCAGCTCCAGGCATTGGGCCAGTAAAGTTTGCCTCTACCCTGATCTGGGTGCCTTAAGGAGAAGGCATGCTCCTCCCTCCTCTCTTAGGGGTAAGCTCAGAAGCCTCTGGGTTGGAGAGGCCAACAGTCCCGTTTTCTGCCTTGGCTTTTTCCTGTCCCTCTTCCCATCCCCCTGGGATGTGACCCCATAGAAATTTGTCCTGAGAGGAAACTTGAGGTTGACCAGCTCTGGGATTTGTAAGGGAAGCCTGTTTTCCCCTAAGCTCTAGGTTTCTTGAATTTGTTTTTGCTTTGTTGGCAGGGAGCCAGGGAATTCTGGACTGGACATGGCCTTACACTGTGTAGTTACTTAGCTGGCCCATTCAAGTGTAAGGCAGGGGGAGCTGGCACCAAACTGGACTTGGAGGCACCAAACACCCACCTCCCTGGCCCATCCAGAGCTTTCCAGGTGTGAGTCAGGCTATGGAAATAGTCTTTTGCTGGATATCAACTCATTCATACTCCTCTCAGTCCTTCTTGTTGGGAAGCTGGGTGCCTGAAAGACGCTGAGCCCCGGGGGGTGGCCTTCCACCCCCACCGTTTTTAAGTGCCCATGGGGTTGTACCCTGCCCCCTCACAGGGAGACACTAAGCACTTAGTGAGGAGTTGCCCTATCCCACCACGCCCTGCAGCTTCATCACTTCCCATCTTGACCCGGAGCCACAGGAGCCTCATCCTAAGAGGCCACGGTCTCCCCACTAGCACCATCTCAGCCCCCAAGAACCGTCAACCGGGAAGAGCCACGGGCCTGCCACCTACACTGTGGGCCGGGGGAGCTTACAAAGGTGTGGGTGGCACATGCACTTTCTGAAAGCAGCGTACCGCTAGAACTGCCTCCGAAGGCCATACTCCTACCTGCTTCTGCTGCGCCACCAGCTACCTCAGTGTCCCGCCGCCTGCTTCCTCTATTAGAGGTCACATTTCCATCCAGCAGCCTTTGGCTGGCCACCTTGGCAGCAGAGGTGCACTGGAAGTAGGACCACACTGAACTGATGTACGTGGACCTCCTCCGGAGCTACCTTCTGGCTGGTAGGATGACAGTTTTGTAGCCCCAGCCCTGCCCATTGACACCACCCCACAGAACCAGGGTCTCACGTTTCACCCCAGGTTCAACTGAGGATGTAGCTTATTAAACATGGAAGTGCATCAGCTGTGTGATTATTGAGACAGGACAAGGGTGTGCATGCACAGGGGAGACTGGAGAGGGAACATTGCCCCTCAGCGCCCAGAATGCAACGACTTGCAGAGGTGGAGAGGTGACACCAGCTCCCTGGAGGAGCAGTGGTGAGTGGCTGACAGGGAGGGGCACTATCATTAGTTTTTATAGACCTGCCCCTCTCAGGGAGAACCCACTCTGAGCCTGCCTCAGAGGCCAGGCAAGCAGAGGTTGGGCTGGCACCCCAAGAACCATGTGGACAAAGGACAATGAAGCTAGACACTGGCAAGCAAGAAGAAAAGCTCATTTAATGTTTTTTTAGAGGTCAGTGGAGTCCAGTAATGGGCACCAGGGGCAAAGGGCAGCCAGGGTAAGTCAAGTCCAGGAGAAGGCCCAGCCTGTCCTACAACAGCCCTCAGGACAGGTGGGCTCAGGACAGGTGGTGAGCCTGGCACGGTTTGCTACTGGGCAGCAGGCTGGGCTAACTTGGGAATGTGGAAGAGTGAGTCTGTGCCTCCTCAGCTGTCCCTGAGTTTACACAGGCACAGCAGCCCTACAGGGCCAGCCCTCGGTGAGTCAGGAGTCATTCCTACCCAGGGAGAGGCCCCAGTCTGCATTCATGGAAAGTAAACGGAAGGAGGTGGCTGGCACTACCCACGGTAATAAGCCCCTTGCAGTGTGAGAAACCATGGTGAGGTAGGCCGGGCGGGCCTTCTCCCCTCCCTGAATGTGAGCCTCTGCTCCACAGCCAGCACGTGGCAGAGTGGAAGGGACGGATGCCGGAACTAAAGCTTCCCACAGCCCTCCAGCAGGCAGACGAGAACAGGGTCTGCAGGACCACGGGCTGACATCGCATGAGCTGGTCCCTTGCTCTTAAAAGTTAGAGAGGCACAGGAGGGGGGTGGGAACAGGTGTTATCGGCCGCCCTCAACCAGATAACCAGAACCAACCTGCACCCTAGCCACCTACCCCCAGTGTATTCAGCCTCAGCTTCTTGACTAACCCTTGTAGAATGCCCTCCAGGTCCAGGCTCCTGGATGGGAGGGGCCCTGTCCCAAGCCACTTTCACTTGAGGGTATAGTAATTTGTGGTCACAAAAGGCATCTTGCTGACCACAGCCATTTGCTGCTTCCGCCGCACCTCTACCAGCAGCGGGGTACCTGGCCGACTGTACTCATAGGGCACATAACCCATGGCCACATTCTTCTTCAGGCAGGGAGAGGGGCAGCCACTGGTCACAGCACCTGTGTGAGCAGAGGCCGTATGTCAGCATCACCTTGCCAGTCCAATGCCCACCTTCCTGGGGAAGGGACAAGGGCTCTCCAACTTTTCTGGTCCACCTACCAATCACAGTGCCCTCTGTATTCAGGATGGGGCTGTGCACCCGCATCGGCGCCCCCTCGCACATTAACCCCACACGTCTCCGCTGCACCTTGCCCCTCAGCTGGGCAACAATGACCGAGGCTCCAGGGAAATCCATGGCGGCTCGGCGGCGCTTCCCTGAAGCATGACACACCAGGATTAAGCCACAGTCCATAAGACCCCTGGCCACAGGAGATCCTAGTTACAAGGACCCCAAGTAACATCCATCCAGCAGTGAGGGCCCTTTGCTCAGGTTCCCCCAAGCCCCATTTCTCCCCTGCAATGCAGTCAGCCACCCACATCCTGTCCCCAGGTCTTAGAGGCTGTGCTGCCCACCTCAGCCTGCTGAAGATCCTCAGTGTCTAATGGGCAAAGCCACAATCGCACCTTCAGGGAAAGGAGGCTTAGGGAGGCTGAGTCACTTGCTCCAGGGTACACAGCCTTGGGAGCAGTCATGGGCTGGCCACTTCAGCCTTTGGGATTCGGTCACTGAGTGCTAGCCCAACTCACCCAATGTCCAGCTGAGGCTGCCTTCTACAGGTGTGGTGCGTTCATCGATGTCACTCCCATACAGGCAGAGGCCTGCCTCCAGGCGCAGGCTGTCCCGGGCCGCCAGCCCCGCCAGCTTCACCTCTGGGTTTTCCAGCAGAGCTGTTGCCAGGCGGACCGCCGCCGCCGCCGGCACCGAGATCTGCATGCGACACCAGAGAGCAGGGGGCAACTGGCTCCAGAGACCTGTGCCCTACACTACCCTACACCCACTTCTTGACATCTTGACATACCTCCACACCGTCCTCCCCTGTGTAGCCACAGCGGGTCACACGGCAGCCGGACACACCAAACACCTCCATCACAGCACTGGTCATGAAGGGCAATTTCCTCAGGTCATCTGCCACGCCGGCCTGCAAAACCTGTGCCGCGGTGGGGCCTAGGCCCAGGAAGCCAGTGACCCAGTGTCCAGGTCCCAGTTTCCCCTCAAAGCTGGACCACAGCCCCTACTCAGGGGCCAGAATAAGCCCTGAGCAAAGTCCTACTCTGCAGGTCGGAGAGATGCTCTTGCCCACAGGCCCTGAGCCTTATAGCAGGTGGAGGGAGGGCCTAATTGCAAACTTAGAATTATGGCACACAAATACAACACCATCCACACCTCCCTCCTGGAATGGCCCCTGTACTGAGCAGTCAAAAAAGCCAGCAAGGCAAAGGTCAGCTCCAACCCTAGCCTGGCCTGCTCACCTTGCAGGGCTAGCAAGGCATTATCTACCACCTCCAGGCTCACGTCACTGCCCATGTTCTGAAGCTCCCTGACCTTGTCCTGAAAGGAAAGACAGAAACACCACATCAGCTTCTGGGATTACTGAGCTCCTACTGCGGGCTGAGAGCTGAAGAGCTAAGGCAGAGTAAGCTGGGTTCCATCTTACAAGGTCATACAACTAAGTGGTAGGAATGACCCAAGCCCAGGTCTGCCAGTGTTCACATCGGGCTCCAGCCTCCACCTTCACCAGAGGATGCTTGCTTGGGAACTGGGGCCAGTCTCACCTTCCCTACTCCCCCCGTCACTGGAACCTGGCATTCTCCATGGAGGGCCCACTCTGGCCTGCTGTTCACTCACTCAGAGAGCCATTGTCTGAGCCCCTTGTCCCTGCCAGGTCTGTCCTGGACAACAAGGATGCTGCTCTGTGAGAAAAGAAGACAGGGTACCTAGAACACAGAGGGGCCGTACCTGCATGAGAGCCAAGTCCTTGTCCCAGCAGCCAGCGTTGGACACCACATACAGGTACCCCTCAGAGGTGCTGGTCACAATCAAGTCATCTAAGATGCCTCCAGCCTCATTGGTAAACAGCGACAGTGTCCCCTAGTGCCAAAGTGGAACATCTTTGCCTCCAGGTCCAGGAGGCCCAGGTCAAGTATGAGTCAGACACACCCCTGGCCCACTCAGCCACCACAATTCATGAACCCTCAGGCAAAGGGCTGGGAGGGGAGGAGGAGCAAGGAGCAAGGCTAGGCAAGCCCATGCCCCTGCCCAGCCCAGGGTTTTTGATCCTCATGCACTGAGAGAAGTTTTTTCCCCTTCCCCATCTTGGGAGACCTCCCTGACCTGGTGGGGCCTCTGCACTTCTCCCCACTCAGTACTGAGAGCCCCACTTCACACTTAATCCAGGACATCTAGGACTTGCTTCATCCCACCCAGACCTGAGACAACTCAGTCCATGCCACAAACCCCAAGACAGAGACTTCAAAGTCCATCCTGGTGATCCCATGAGTGCCACAGCAATACTCCAAAATACCGTGAGGCTGGCCTCACAGCCTCCCCACTGGATGGACACAGCCTGAGTTTGCGAGATCACATGAATCACCTGGGGATCTTGTTAAAACGCAGGTTCTGATTCAGCGGGTCTGGAGCAGGGCCTGAGAGTGTATTCTTAACAAGCTCTTGGTGATGATGAGGCTGCTGGATTAGGGACTACCTTTGCATTGCAAGGGGTCTGACAGCATGGAAGGTCACAAAACAGGACATAAACCTGGGTTTCTGGCTTTCCAGCCTGATGTGGTTAAGGACGGAATAAGCCCCCTCCCTGCAGATAACTGGACGTCTGGACATGACTCAGGGACCCCATCCCCCAAGACTGCAAGCCCTGAGATGCTGTGTCTGAGCCTTGGCTGCGCCCCCACCCCTCCCATTTGCTGGCTCAAGACTAAGAACACCCACTGAGCAGAAATACGAGAGAAGAGGGACCCACCTGGTTTGGCCTTAGCTCTGCAATATCTCCAACCACTAGACTCTCCATCAGCTTCACCCGATCACAACCAAGTATCTTGGTCTGGGAAAGAAATCAAAAACCTCAGGCCACTGGGCAAGGAGGCACCCTCTCTGCTGTTCACAACCCAGTCCGACTCAGCCAAAATGCCTGAGCAGTCCTTTGATTCTGCAGATGGCAGAGCCCCACCTTCTGATTCCCCCACCTCTGCCACCACAGGAGAGGGTGCAGTGGGGGAGGTTAGGAAACTTGAAAGGGCCCAGCACCATCCTGAAATACCCCCTTTTCCAAACCAACACCCAGGAGAGTCGATGGGAATGGGCGCCAGCCCTGGGGAACCCAGGACACAGAGGCACACCACTGAGTGGGAGCAGGCTGAAGAGATTAAAGAGGAGACAACCAAGAGACCCTCTGAGTTCATTTCCTGGGGGCCATAGTCTATGACACCGGGGACCTACCTCTCCTGCGAGGGTGGTGGCCCTTGGAATCCAGCTCCCCACAAAGCCAAGGGTTGCACCACTGTAGACGGGGAGGAAGCCCTGACCGGGCAGCTGGCATGCTCCCCTGGCTCACCTGCAGCATGTGGGACACGTCAAAGAGCGAGCAGTGCCGGCGTGTGTGCAGGTGTGAGTCCACGTGGCTGTCCCGGTACTGCACAGGCAGACTCCAGCCTGCAAACGCCACCATCTTCCCGCCATGCGCCAGGTGGAAGTCATAGAGTGGTGTCCTGCGGAGCACGCCCTGCGGGTGGCTGGGTTCAGGGCCACCAGTGTCCCGGCCTCCACCCTCCTCCCTCCCCCACCTCCAAAATTGGCACCATGCCCCGGCACCCTCGATCCCACCTGTGCACAACTGAACGGACGGCCCAGGGCCGACGGGAGCGCCTTCAGCGCCTTCAGCTGCAAGCCCAGATGGGCCACCACGCTCACTGCCCGCTGCATTGTTGCCCGCAACCGGTGCAGCCGGCGCACGGAGGCCGCCACTCTGCCAGGCACGCTGGGAGATGTAGTCCCGGCTCTGCTTGGACAGGTCTCTCTCCCACAAAGGGGATCAGAAGGGGCGGGCAGCCCCAAAGGCAGGCAGCCCCAAGGGCAGGCGGGGCTTTCGGGCAGTGTGCAGTAACTCCAATCTGCAGGGAAACAGCCCCAGGCACTTCCAGTTGATCTTCCAGGGCCGATTAGGCGGTCCAAACCAGTCAAGCTGCTCCGAGACAGAGCTGGGGGCTAGACCTCCCCTTGCTGACTGCCCTGCCTCCAGAAGGCCAAAGTTTTATAAAGGGCCAAAAGGCCTGAATTGCGCATTCAGGACATCAGGAGTGTAGGGTCACATGGGAGGAGGGGAGGGGGTGGAGAGGACGCAGGAGGGTGGAGCCGGCCTGGCAGGCGGAGCACATCAGTAATCTGGCCTCTAGTGAGGGTCTCCGGCTTTCGCACTGGGAGGACACAGGCAGCCAGTAGTCTTGCTTTCCACAAGTATTTATTGATCTTGCTGCACACTAGGCCCTGTGCTGGGTATGAATGAAGCACAGTCCCCACCACCGCCCCAGGGACCTCCCCCCACTCTTACACACACACATTCTCTCTCTCACACTCTCTCTGAGGGCTGCTACTCCCTGAGTACAGGATTGTGGTCATTACCCTCTTAACAGAAGCTGAACGGGGCGAAGTAAATGACCATGCGGGCAACACCTGCAAGAACTCTGGTAAGAGCACAGCGTGGCCACCAAAAGGGGGCTGACCTTCCTCCAGAAAGCTTTTGAGCCCCACAGATGTCCAATTTTCCAGGTCTAGCACAAGTTACAGTACTGCTGCATCATAGCCCCGGGGGGCAAAGCCAGGAAAAAACAGAAAAGGAAGACTTTCTCGTAAGAGCAGCCTGCCTTATTCAGCAGCAGGCCTGGGGTTGTAGCAGACCTCAGCCTCTCTGAGAGCGCTCACCTGGACCCACACCCTACCAAGGCTGATCTTTCATCACACTGAGCATGACTCTTGGAAGGGGGCAGCTGGGAAAATGGACAAGAACGTGCGTTGGGCACAAAGGTCCCGGAACTCATTCTCGCACCCTGGCCTTGCCGGAGGCACCTGCCCAGGCTGGATGGGCAGACCCATTTGAACACGCATCCAGGAGCAAGCTCAGGGACCAAGGGGTTCAAGCTGCCCAAATCCCCAGCTTTGCTCCCTAGGCAGGCAGCAGGTAGTTAAGACAGGAAATTTCTTCTTAGGGGTGTAACACAAAGGGAAAGAAGACCACTAGAGGGCGCAGAAGGAAGAAATGGGCTCCTGTTTTTCCCTCAAGCTTCCAAACTACCTGAGTGCGAAGACTACAGCAAGCAGCCTTCCAGCAACAGCTAGAGCAGGTTTAGTAGGTCACCCCAACCCACTGCACTCAGGGTGAAGGAGCAGGCAGGAGTCTGGAATGTGCATGTTGGCAGAAGGAGCAGAGGGCACAAGGGGATTCTTAGTATGTAGAACTGAAATGTTTTTAGGGTAGGAAAAGGAGTTTCGGGTTGCAGTCGGATGAGGACAGAGTACACCCCTGCCGAGAGCTCATGCTGAAGCAACACAGTGAGCCCCCAGGAATCTTGAATCTGTGAACGTGGCCCAGACCCAGTGAGCATGCAGGCAACACTCGGAATGCACAGGGAAAGCACTCCAGCCTCTGGTGGCCCAAACCGGGTCTGGGTGGGCACGGAAGGCCAACATCTTGGCTAACAGCCACAGTTCAGGTGTAGGAGAGCAAGTTCAGGTCGTAACAGCCATCCACCTGCAACACAAAAGACCATGAGATCTGACCCGCTCAGGGCAACGGGAGCAAAGCAGAGGGAAGCAATCACTCACATCAAAGCGGCCGATCCTTGCGGAGGTGTGACTGGCCCGGATCATCTCTGTCAGCGCCCACATCTGCTGCACCTCGGAGGATACCCTGCTGGGGTCTGGGAGACCCTGCTCCAGAAGGAGGGGTCAGTGGCCATGGGTATCTCCCCAGCAGTGCCCTTAAAGCTCCAGAGAGACCAAGTTGGGCTATGGGGCCCTCCAACTGAGACCAGTAACATTCCCAGGTGACTTGCAAAACATGAGGTTGGGGCCCCATGTGCAGGAGGCAGCCCAGCCCCATTCAGATATGCCTCAAATCCCACGGACCCCCCAAGAGGAAGATGGCACAAAGTGAACAAAGGGCCCTGGGTCCAGCCCCAAATTCTTGTAGAAAGAGGCCCGCCTGGGCCTGTGCTGGACACAAGAGCTTTTCACACATGGTTCTGACCCACGATGAGGGCTTACCTCAATGAGGGGAGCAGGCTGCTCACAAGGCACTGGGTGGGAGAGCCACTTGGGGAAGGTCATGGAGGGACTCTGCAAAGCAAAGGCATACGGCCCTGAAGGAGGCGGAGTGGAAAAGCCCTAGGACCAGATTTCAAGGTCCTCAGAGAAGAGAGAAGGGCACCTGAGCTTCAAAAACTGAGAAGACCCTGTTCAGGGGTCCATGAGGTCCAAGGGGCAGTCAGACTACCTAAGAGCTTAGAGACTACCTAAGCTCTTCCGCTATGCAGGAGGCCCCAGGAACACAAGGAACAGAAGCATCTCCCAGCACTTGAAGGCTCAAGCTCTGAGAGAGGCAGGTGGCCTCAAAGGTCAGAGGATATGAAGACATGACCTCACCTCTCACCCTTAGCTTCCAACAGTCCCTCCTGGCTAATTTCCTTCTGAGTCTTACCGTCCACTCCCAGCCCCACACCCAGCTCTCCTAGCCATAGCTAAGAGCCTCCGAGAGAAAGGGCCAACCAACAGCCCTGAGCTGGCCACTTACCTTTGGTCCCTGCTGGTAAATCTGCAGTTCCTCCACTGTGAAAGACACCCACAGTGGTGATGGCTGTCGCAGAATCAGGCGCAGCTCCAGTACTCTGGCCATGTCACACAGCATCTGACATAGATACACACACACACAAGGACCCAGCGAGGCCCTAGCTCACTGCCCAAGAGCCTCCCAATCAGCAGTGAGCCAAGACACTGCCTCCCCAGGCCTTTAGGAAGGAAAGAACAGTAATCCCTCCGAGGTACAAGCCCAGGCCAGCCTTACCTCCCCTCTTCCCTCCAGGTATCCTGGTCCAATCCCCAGGCCCCCTGAGAGCCCTCATCTGGACTTCCCTGGCCATGCTGAGTCCCAGCTGACCTGGTGCTTGAACAACGATACATACTCCTGGGCTCCCTCCTCACTGTGCGGGTCGGGCATGAGGCAGTAGTCCCGCAGGCAAGTCACCCACTTGGCCGGGGTGTGCGTTGAGCTGTGCTGCCGAACACGGATGCTCAGAAAGGCTGTGTAGTAATTCTTAAACACGATCTCCTGTAACTAGAGCACACACAACCCACCATGACAAATCAGACCCAGGCCCAGGGCCTGAGAGGCTCAAATGTACCATGTACCATCTCCTCCTCCCCTTAGGAATGTACTCGTCTACCAATCTAGCAATTTCAACAAGCATCCACTAGGGCCCAAAGACAATTTCATTTTCCTAGAAGAGCTCACAGTCCAAATGAGCAGGTCATGCAAATAAACCATGACTGCAGATCTTTTTCACAAGTCTAAGATGCTGCCAGAACCTTAACTCTGGAGAAGGCAGAAAATGTACAGATGAGGCCTCAAGAAGGAGGAGTTCACCAAGTGGACTGGGACAGAGAGAGTGTAAAAGTATCATAAGCAGGGGCGCCTGGGTGGCTCAGTCATTAGCATCTGCCTTCAGCACAGGTCATGATCCCAGGGTCCTGGGATGGAGCCCTGCATCGGGCTCCCTGCTCCTCGGGAAGCCTGCTTCTCCCTCTCCCACTCCCCCTGCTTGTGTTCCCTCTCTCGCTGTGTCTCTGTCAAATAAATAAATAAAAATCTTAAAAAAAAAAAAAAATTATCATAAGCAAAGGGGCACCAAAGGATGAAACAGCAGTGATTCAGCCTGGCTACAGCAATTCTCATCACTGGACACTCATCAGAATCACCCAAAGAAGGTTTGGTTTTTGTTTTTTTGTTTTTAATATAAATGTACAGGCTCCACCCCAGACATAATGAATCAGTATTTACAGGGTTGGGCCCTTTAATGAAGTTTCCCAGCTTATGGTAAGGAACAGCTTGGAAGAGGACCACACACTATGGGACAAAGTGCATGGGGTCAAAAGGCAGGCAGGGCACAGACACAGAGTGGCTCCGAATGCCAAGCCATCAGAAAGTGGACTTTGTTCTCTGTGCTGAGGTCTTGTAGTGTCAGTCACTCTGCCCGCAGATGTGGACGGGCAACTGGAGATTGGAAACTGGCGCCATTGGGATGATCCTGAGGAGCAATGTGCTGAACCTGACCTCCAGCAGGGACTGTAGGGAATGGACAGGAGGCAGGTTTGGGGGTAACTCATTGTCTAATGATCCCCAGCCCAGTGGCCAGGAACAAAATGACCTTTCACCTCTGTTTGGTTCACAATTGTATTTCCAGCATCACCCTACTATCTTGGCACTTCTACGCCTGCCCTGTCCTGGACATCGGGGAGAGTCGTTGAAGAGAACAGGACAGAAATCCGCATTCTAGTAAATATGTGCTTACTGAAGTAATAAATAAATGATTAACTGATTTGCAAGGGCGAGGACGCTGCAGAGGCTTTCGGTAAAAGATTAAATGCCTGGGACACGCCCGAGTTCCCAGGTCAGCCCCGCCCAGGAGCCCCGGTCGCGCCCACGGGGCTTGCTCACCTCGAAAGGCGCGACGCTGGGGAAAGTGACATCGATGACCAGCACACCAGGCCGGCCTTGGGAGGTTCGCACGTCGCCCACCTGCAAGGCCACCGTGCCTTTCACATGGCAGGGCACCGACACGCGGGACATAGTGTCAGCCGCCTCGACCAAGCCCAACTGCCGCTCCTGGCCTCTGACCACTGGTCCTTCCCGGCGTCCCCAGCAGAGCCCCAAGAACTACAACTCCCGGAAAGACTCGCGCTGGGCCAGCTCAGCCAATTACTGATGCTCTGGGCTGGCCGGGAGTCGGAAGTGCCTGAGGAAGTGCTCCTTCAGCCAATCATGGCGCGAGCCTTCAAGAGCTCTGGGCCCTGCCCAGAAACGTCCGAGCCCTCCGGTATCGGAGCGACCCTGACCCTTCTCCGCCAGCGGATCTTGCTCCGTTACTTCGGCTGTGCGGGGCGGGGGTTAGTTAAAGCATATAAAGCCAGAGCCCTAATGAGCATAGTGCCCGGCAGACATTAATTCCGAAAATAGGTATGAACACCCCCCCCTTTTTTTTATGGACGAAGGATTTGAACAGATAATTCACAAAAGAATATAAATAGCGAATAAACCCATGAAAAGATGCTTAATACGATTATTCATCAGGGACATTCTAATCAGAACTCCCACAACCCCAAGGAAGAGGCTAAAATTAAAGACTGGCAAGGCTATGGAGTGCTCCATTGATAATTTCCAACCATTTTGAAGAAGCTTGGCATTTCTTTAAAAACTAAATTCATGCCTACAATGTGATCCAGCCATTGTACTCCTAAGTATTTACCCAAGAGAAATGAATGCATAGGCCCGCTCAAGGACTGTTCTTAATAGCCAGAAATAGGAAATAATCCAAATGTCCATGAGATGAACAGATAAACTAATTGTGGTGTATCCATACAATGGAATACTGCTTAGCAATAAAAAAAAAAAAGAGCAAATCCAAGCATCTATCAACATATGAATGGGTAAACAAATAGTGGTATATACATACATGGAATTACTCAGCCTTAAAGATGAATGAAACTGATAAATACTTTAGTGTGAACATTGAAAATATCATGCTAAGTGAAAAAAGAAAACAGATATGAAGGAACATTGTATTATGATTCCATTTACATGAGGTACTTAGAATAGGCGAGTTCATAGAGACAGAAAGTAAAATAGAGGTTGCCAGGGACTGGGGGTGAGGGGAAATAAAGTTACTGTTTAACAGGTACAAAGTTTCTGTTTAGGATGATGAAAAAAATTCTGGAAATAGTGGTGTTGATTATACAACATTATGAATATACTTAATGTCACTGACTTATACACTTAAAATGAGTAAAATGGTAAATATTATGAATACCAAAAAAAATTTTTTTTAAAAGAGTGAACAACTAGTATGCACACCACCACCACTAAATCTCAAATGTACTATGTTAAGCAAAAAAAGTCAGGCCCGAGGGCACCTGGGTGGCTCTGTCGGTTAAGTGTCTGCCTTCAACTCAGATAATGATCCCGGAGTCCTGGGATTGAGTCCCACATCGGGCTCCCTCCTTGGCGAGTCTGCTTCTCCCTCTGCCCTTCACCCCGCTTGTTCTCTCTCTTGTTCTCTCTCTCTCTCAAATAAATAAAGAAAATCTTTTTTTAAAAAGTCGGACCCAAAAGAGTTCATACTGTATGATTCCACTTACGTGAAATTCTAAAAAAGGCAAAGCTGATCTATAGTAATATAAATCAGAACAGTTTTTCCTGCGGCAGGGAGAGAAGGGAAGGGATTGACTATGAAGAAGTACAAGGGAATACTTTGGGGTGATGGAAACGTTCTATAACTTGATTGTGGTGATTTGTAATTTTTTAAAAGATATTATTTATTTATTTGTCAGAGAGGGGGAGAGAGAGAGAGCACAGCAGGGGGAGCGGCAGGCAGAGGGAGAAGCAGGCTCCCTGCTGAGCAAGAAGCCCGATGCGGGGCTCAATCCCAGGACCCTGGGATCATGACCTGAGCTGAAGGCAGATGCTTAACTGACTGACCCACCCAGGCATCCCTAACTTGATTGTGGTGATAGTTATATTTGTATAGATAATTTTCAAAATTTATTAAACTGAATGCTTAAGATTTGTGAATTTTTTAAAAGATTTTATTTTTAAGTAATCTCTACACCCAACCTAGGGCTCAAACTCACAACCCCAAGATCAAGAATCACATGTTCTACCGACTGAGCCAGCTAGGTGCCCCAAAATTTGTGCATTTTTATTGCATCTATATTATACCTCAATAAACATGATTTTTTAAAAAAGATTTTATTTATTTATTTGACAGAGAGAGATATAGCGAGAGAGGGAACACAAGCAGAGGGAGTGGGAGAGGGAGAAGCAGGCTTCCTGTGGAGCAGGGAGCCCGATGTGGGGCTCCATCCCAGGACCCTGGGACCATGACCTGAGCCGAAGGCAGACCCTTAACAACTGAGCCACCCAGGCGCCCCAATAAACATGATTTTAAAAGTAAAAAAAAAGCAAAGCAAAAAATGAATGTTAACCATTATGTTTATCATCATCACCATCCTTCCAGGCACTTGTGGAAACAATGCCTCAGAGATCATTAGTTAAGCCTGTTTTATTGATAACAAAGCTGAGGCCAGAAGTGTTCCAATGATTTCCTAAGCCAATAAAGCACCATGGGCTCCTTCCTCACAGGTCAGAACCCTCCAGGTAATGGTCAGCTTTAGTGACCTGGGCCTGTTGAGGAACCCAAAGACACAGGCCCAGTGTAACCCATAGGGCTCTCAGAGTTGGGTACCAGACAGACACAAAACCAGGATTCCAGGCCAGCCCAAGGAACAGCCTGGAAGATTTGTGTCTTCCCAGTCCAGGTGCCCCCAGAGACTTCCAGAGACAGAAAACATTCCCTGTCTTCTCATCTTCTCATTGGCTGTTGTCAAGGGAAAATAATCTGTATCCTTGGGTCTCCTGGACTGGCCATTGCTGTCTCCATTTGGACTCAGACTAATGATTCACTGCCTGGGTCCCTCCAGGTTCCTGAGAGTTTCCTCTTTATGAAGACCACCCCATGCTAGAGCAGAGGCTTTCCCAAATCCCAGAAGATTATAGGCCCCCTAGAAATCAGGAGGATACACACAAGCTCTGGGCTTTAGGACTCAGCTCTGAGAGCATAGTCCCAGTATCACCAGCTAGACCCCAAGACTTGACCTTTACTGCTCTCCTGTTAGTACCCACTAAATTTTGTCCCACATTTTCCCCTAAGCTCTCCTTTCCAGCTTATCTTTTAACTCAGGCAAAAGACCCCTGGACACAGCATCCTGTGATGGAAACCAAAACTACCCCTCAAGCAATAACGACTGCCTGGATGAAGAGTTCTGGCAACCCAGACCACCCAGACCAGTTTGAGCTTAACCCCTGATTCATGCCTGGGCAGATGGACCATGGAGTGACCCATGGAGTCACTGACAGGTACCTTTACCTCATCATAATAGTAAAGTCTCCACCCAAGGAGAAGCATAAGCCTCATTTACATAACATGCAAGGTATGTGTAGGCATGTTTCCTTAAGGCACATACATGACCTCATGCCTACTTCTACATACGATGACAAGGCTCCCATTTCTTTTTCTTCTTCTTTTTTTAAAGTTTATTTATTTAATTATTTATTTATTTATGTAATCTCTACACCTACTGTGGGGCTCAAACACACGACCCTGAGATCAAAAGTCCCATGCTCTTCTGACTGAGCCAGCTAGGCACCCAAGGCTCCCATTTCTATTCATCCTAACCCTAGGGGGCACCTAGTCGACCCTTGCTCTTAGAGTCAAGGTTGGAAGTTATTCCCTGTGATCTCCTTCTTTGCTGCAAATAAAACTTCCTTTGTGTGACAACTCCACCTGGTGTAGTTTCCGTGATTCACCAAGGAGCAAACTCATGTAGTTCAGTTACAATGGCAGACACAGACCTGCGTGGCCCTTCACTGCAGATGAGTCTCACCTCATATCTCCCTGGTAGATAGCCACCTCCACTCCAGCCCCTCTAATCCATTACCCACTCTGTGGCAAGACAACCTTTTCAGTGTGAAATCTGCATGGAATTCTTCTTTTCAAGGTCAAATCCAAAAGCTCTTGGTAAGTCCATGAGTCCAAGGCATGAATGGCACCTGCCACAGGCCACTCAAAACCTTCTCACTGGGCGCCTGGGTGGCTCAGTTGGTTAAGCGACTGCCTTCGGCTCAGGTCATGATCCTGGAGTCCCTGGATCGAGTCCCGCATCGGGCTCCCTGCTCGGCAGGGAGTCTGCTTCTCCCTCTGACCCTCCCCCCTCTCATGTGCTCTCTCTCTCTCATTCTCTCTGTCTCAAATAAATAAATAAAATCTTTTAAAAAAAAAAAAAAAAAAAAAAAAAAACCTTCTCACTAGGGGGGCCTGGATGGCTCATTCAGAAGAGCATGTGACTAGGGGCGCCTGGGTGGCTCAGTCATTAAGCGTCTGCCTTCGGCTCAGGTCGTGATCCCAGGGTCCTGGGATCGAGCCCCACATTGGGCTCCCTGCTCGGTGGGAAGCCTGCTTCTCCCTCTCCCACTCCCCCTGCTTGTGTTCCCTCTCTCACTGTGTCTCTCTCTGTCAAATAAATAAATAAAAACTTAAAAATAAATAAATAAATAAATAAATTCTTTAAAAAAAAAAGAAGAGCATGTGACTCTCAATCTTGGGGTTGTAAATTTGAGCCTCAAGTTGGGCATAGAGATTACAAAACAAACAAATAAACAAAAACAACTTAAAAAAAAAAAAAAGAACCTGTTCCCTTCCCCAAACCTGCACCTTCACTCCAGTTCCTCCCAAATGGTGCCCACTCTCTCCTTCTAGTCTGCTCACAGAACACTCATTAGATAGATCACTTCTGCCCTACCACCAACCACCTATATACTCTTCAGTTCTTGGTTTAGATTTTGATTTTTCAGGGAGTACTTTCTTGATCTCCTGGACTAAGTTAGATCATTGTACCTTGTCAGAGGCTCTCCACATTTTATTGTAATCATTCCCCCAAAGCTTGTCTCCCACACTGGCTACATGGGGTAGGAAAGCAGGGATTTAGTCTGTTGGCTTGTATCCCACATCTCCTAGCATCATGCTGGACATAGATGGTGCTCAATAAATACATTCCAAATGAACATACTGTTCGATTTTAGGGACTTCTACTTCCAGCTAAGATGGAGTAATTGGGAAAAGATTTACCCTCCCACCTGACCCAACTAAAGAACCAGACAAAATCTATGAAGCAATCATTTTCAGACACTGTCCATCAGGCAGCACAGAACAGTGATCCCTAAGAGAGGAGAACAAAGAGAGTAAGCTCAATGATTGTCCCAGTTTACTGTCTGGAAAAAGTTTCCAGATACAATGAGGAGGAACCTAGGTGGAGTCTGTCAGACTCCCTGAGTTGAGGAGACAAAACTGTGAGTTTGGGGAGGAAAAGATGGCTAGTAGCTAGACAGGACAGAGCTTCACAGAGACATGACTCCAGAGATCTCTAGAGGGATCCCCCTGAGGCTTCAGCTTACTAATAATCAGTACCTGCATATGAGGAAACTACCCAAGGCCAAAGAAAGAACTACCCAAAAGAATTAAAAGGTGATAACATCAGATCTTACTTAGAGCCAGAAAGTTTGTGTTTCCATCAGCCATTAGTAAAAAACAAAACAGAACAAAACAAACAAAAACAAAACACTAATGAGACAGGGAAACTGCAGGGACCCCACAAAAATAGCCATTTTTTTCCTTTGCTCTGGCTTCTTCTTTTTTTTTTTTTTTAATTTAAATTCAATTAACATATAATGTATTATTTGTTTCAGGGGTACAGGTCTGTGACTCATCAGTCTTATATAATACCCAGTGCTCATTATAACACATACCCTCCCCAATGTCCATCACCCAGTTACCCCAGCCCCCCACCTCCCTCCCCTCCAGCAACCCTCAGTTTATTTCCTATGATTAAGAGTCTCTTATGGTTTGTCTCCCTCTCTGGTTTTGTCTTGTTTCATTTTTTCCTCTCTTCCCCTATGATCCTCTGCTTTGTTTCTTTTTTTCTTTTTTCTTTTTTTAAAGTCAATGGCTGATCCCTGCAGGGCTGGGCTCTTCTTTTTTTTTTTTTTTAAGATTTTATTTATTGATTGATTTGACAGAGAGAGAGAGAGAGCACAAGCAGGGGGGAGCAACAGGCAGAGGGAGAGGGAGAAGCAGGCTTCCTGCCGAGCCAGGAGCCCGATGCGGTGCTCAATCCCAGGACCCAGGGATCATGACCTGAGCTAAAGGCAAACGCTTAACTGACTGAGCCACCCAGGCACCCCTCTGCTTTGTTTCTTAAATTCCACATATCAGTGAGATCATATGATAATTGTCTTTCTCTGATTGACTTATTTTGCTTAGCATAATACCCTCTAGTTCCATCCACATCATTGCAAATGGCAAGATTTCATCTTTTTGATGGCTGCATAATATTCCACTGTGTGTGTGTGTGTCTGTGTGTGTGTGTGTGTGTGTGTACCACATCTTCTTTATCCATTCATCTGTTGAAGGACATCTGGGCTCTTTCCATAGTTTGGCTATTGTGGACATTGCTGCTATAAACACTGGGGTGCAGGTGCCCCTTCCAATCACTACATTTGTATCTTTAGGACCTTTGCTCTGGCTTCTATTCTTACTAGGACCAGCACCCTCACCCCACTCTACACATACCTAGTAATGCAAATAGTGTATGTCTTCCTTGTAAGGGATAGAGAGGTAGTGATATCTTTGGAATCTTCTAGCACAATAGATCACATCTAAGGAGTGATGGGGCAGGGTCATCATGAATGTTCTCCAAGACCACTGACTCCAAACACCTTGACACCAAGACCCTTGACTTCAGGAAATGAATGACTTCTGAAGAGCACTGGACCCTGTCCTTCTTCTAACCAGTTCCTGATGCCTAAGAGGACACATGCACCAGACCACAATCTTCAATAAAAACCCCAGGCCCCAAGCAAAAATGACACTCATGCTCTTTCAAAGTTTCCTGGACACTCTGTCCATATCATTCTATATATGTATATCTTCAATAACCTCTGCTTTCACCTTCTGCTGGCTCGCATCTGATTTCCATCCTTTCTGAAGCCAAGACCCTCTTAGCTAGTCCTGCAGGACCCCCTCTGGGTCCTCAGACCCAATCTGCCTTCATCACTAATTCATTGTGCAAAGTGCCTAGAAAAGTATTGCTTCAGTTGTGGATAAAAATTTGCCCTCGACTAAAATCTGCTTGCACTCCACCTAACAAGGGCTTAAAATCAAGCCTCAAAATGATCAAAATGCCTAAATGTATCGCAGAACAAAGTTCACAAATATTTATAGGAACACAATAGTATCAGCACCTAAAAAGGTAAAACTTGCGATGTCTGGCATCCAATTAAAAATTACCAGTTTTGGTGCACCTGGGTGGCTCAGTCGTTAAGCGTCTGCCTTCGGCTCATGTCATGATTCCAGGGTCCTGGGATTGAGCCCCTCATCGGGCCTCGGAGGGAAGCCTGCTTCTCCCTCTCCCACTCCTCTTGCTTGTGTTCCCTCACTCGCTGTGTCTCTCTCTGTCAAATAAATAAATAAAATCTTTTAAATAAATAAATAAGTAAATAAATAAATAAAAATTACCAGTCATGGGGCACCTGGTTGGTTCAGTTGGTAGAGCATCTGACTTTTGATCTCAGGGTCATGAGTTCAAGCCCCATGTCAGACAGGTGGGGCAGGCAGAGGGAGAAGCAGGCTCCCCACTGAACAAGGGCCCTGTGGGACTCGATTCCAGGACCCTGGGATGGTGACCTGAGTGGAAGGCAGATGCTTAACTGACTGAGCCACCTAGGCATCCACCAAAAGGACTTTCATATGCTAAAAAGGACTCAGGATCCTGGAGGAATGTTATAATCTGCCTATCACAAGTATTTGTCAATGGGCTGCAGGATATAAGGAGATTTAATTTTATCTACATTTCATTCTGCCTTTGTTTCTTTTTTTTTAATTTTTTGAAAGATTTTATGTATTTATTTGTCAGAGAGAGAGTGCACAAGCAGGGCAACAGCAGAAGCAGGCTCCCCGCTGAGCAGGGAGCCCTATTCGGGGCTCGAGCCGATCCATGGGATTATGACCCAAGCCAAAGGCAGATGCTTAACCAACTGAGCCACCCAGGTGCCCCCTGCCTTTGTTTCCTAAATCAAATATAACACGTATATTAACTACACTGGAATTAAAATTGGAAAAAATAATTTAAAAAATTGAAAGTTAAAGAGAAATGTTGAGTATATTTGTTTTTAAAGATTTTATTTTTAGGGGCGCCTGGGTGGCTCAGTTGGTTGAGTGACTGCCTTCGGCTCGGGTCGTGATCCTGGAGTCCCTGGATCGAGTCCTGCATCGGGCTCCCTGCTCAGCGGGGAGTCTGCTTCTCCCTCTGACCCTAACCCCTCTCATGTGCTCTCTCTCATTCTCTCTCTCTCAAATAAATAAATAAAATCTTTAAAAAAATAAAATAAAATAAAAAAATAAAGATTTTATTTTTAAGTAATCTCTACAACCCAATGTGGGGCTAGAACTTACAACGCCGAGATCAAGAGTCATATGTTCTACTGACTGAGCAAGCCAGGTACCCCATGGTTTGTTTTTGGTTTTTTGAGTATGTTGTATTATGCATAGATAGAGAGAGAGACAATAAGGAATTGGCTCATGCAGTTTTGGAGGCTGAGAATTCCCCAAGATCTGCAGATGGCAAGCTGGAAACCCAGGAGAGCCAATGTGCAGTTTAAGTTCAAGTCTGAAAGCCTAAGAACCAGGAAAGTTGATTGTATAAATTCTAGTCCAAAGCTAGCAGGCTCGAGACCCAAGAAAAGCTGGTATTTCAGTCCCAGTCCAAAGGCTGGAAAACACCAATGTTTCAGCTCAAGCAATCAAGCAGGAGGAGTTTCCTCTTACTAAACATTTCTGTTCTTTCAGGTTTTCAATTGATTGGATGAAGCCCACCCTTATTAGGGAGGGAAATGTGCTTTATTCAGTTTATTTTTTTTTTAAAGATTTTATTTATTTGACAGAGAGCGACACAGCGAGTGAGGGAACACAAGCAGGGGGAGCGGGAGAGGGAGAAGTAGGCTTCCCGCCGAGCAGGGAGCCCGATGGGGGCTTGATCCTAAGATCCTGGGATCATGACCTGAGCCAAAGGCAGACGCTTAACGACTGAGCCACCCGGGCGCCCCTATTCAGTTTATTTGAATGCTAGTCTCACCCAGAAACACCCTCACAAACACACTCACCCAGAATAATGTTTAGCTAAATGTCTAGATATTCTGTGGTCCACATAAAAATTAACCATCACAGAGTATGTTTTTTTTGTTGTTGTTGTTTGTTTGTTAAGATTTTATTTTATTATTTTTTAAAATTTATTGTTACTATTTTCTAAATAGGCTCCACCCCCAGCATGGATCCCAGATCAAGATCTGAGCTGAGATCAAGAGTCAGACACTTAACTGACTGAGCTACCAGCCAGGCTCCCCTAAGATTTTATTTTTGAGTAATCTATACACCCAACGTGGGGCTCGAACTCACAACCCCGAGATCAAGGGTCACATGCTCTACAGACTAAGCCAGCCAAGTGCCCCAACCATCACAGAGTATGTTTTTAAATTTCCACATATTTTGTGATTTTTTTGTAGTTTTCTTTCTGTTATTCATATCTAGTTTAATTCCATTGTGATTAGAAAAGATACTGTGTGTTATTTCAATCTTTTAAATTTTCTTTTTTTAAAAAAAGATTGATTCATTTATTTGAGAGAGAGTGTGTGAGTGTGTGTGAGTGAGCTCACACAGGGGAGGGGGCAGAGGGAAAGAATCTTCAAGAAGACTCCCTGCTGAGCAAGGACCCCCCCCCCCCACCGCCCCAGCTGGGCTCGATCTGCCACCCATGAGATCATGACCTGAGCCAAAACCAAGTTGGACGCTTAACTGACTGAGCCACCCAGGCGCACCTAAAATTTCTTAGGACTTATTTTGTGACTAACATCCTTGGTCTATCCTGGAGAATGTTCCATTTGCACTTGAGAAGAATGTGTATTCAGCTGTTGTTGGTGGAGTACATGTAATATTCTGTTAGGTCTACTTTGATCTACAGCATTGTCTAGGTCTTCTGTCTCCTTGTTGGTCTTCTGTCTGGTTGTTCTAGCCATTATTGAAAGTGAAGTATTGAATTTCCAGTTATTATTGTAGAACTATCTACTTCTCCATTCAGTTCTGTCAATTTTTGTTTCATGTATTTTGGGGCCCTGTTGTTAGATGTGTACATTTTTATAATTGTATCTTCTTGCTGTGTTGTACCTTTTATCAATATTATTTCTTTCTTTGGGGCACCTGGTTGGCTCAGTCGGTAGAGCATGCGACTTTTTTTTTTTTTTAACTTTTGAAAAGATTTTATGTATTCATTTGAGAGAGGAGAGAGAGAAAGAGAGAGTAGGGGTGAGAGGCAGAGAGAGAGAGAAGCAGACTCCCCACTGAGCAGGGAGCCAGACACGGAGCTCAAGATCAGAACCCTGAGATTATGACCTGAGCCAAAGGCAGACACTTAACCAACTGAGCTAGCCAGGCTCCCCGAGCATGTGACTCCATCTTGGGGTTGTGAGTTTGAGCCCCACGCTGGGTGTAGAGGTTACTTAAACAAATAAATATTAAAATACATTTCTTTGTCTCTGTAAGCTGTTTTGACTTAAGTCTATTTTGTCTTATAATAATACAGCCGCCCAGCTATCTTTTGGTTACTATTTTCATGGAGTATATTTTTCTACCCTTTTACTTTCAACCTCTCTGTGTCCTTGTATCTAAAGTGAGTCTCTTATAGATAGCATATAAATAGATCTGGGCTTTTAAAATCCAGTCTTCCAGGGGCACATGGGTGGCTCAGTCGTTGAGCATCTGCCTTCGGCTCAGGTCATGATCCCAGGGTCCTGGGATTGAGCCCCACATTGGGCTCCCTGCTCAGTGGGGATTCTGCTTCTCCCTCATAGCGAGAGAGGGAACACAAGCAGGAGGAGTGGGAGAGGGAGAAGCAGGCTTCCTGCTGAGCATGGAGCCCGATGCAGGGCTCCATCCCAGGACCCTGGGATCATGACCTGAGCCGAAGGCAGACGCTTAACGACTGAGCCACCCAGGAGCCCCAAATAAAATCTTTAAAATAAATAAATAAATAAAATCCAATCTTCCAAACTTTTACTAGTAAAGTTTAATTCATTCACATTTGATGTGATTACTGATAAAGGATTTACTTCTGACATTTCGTTTAGCTGTATGTATTCTGTATGTTTGTTGTTGTTCCTCAATTCCTCCATTTCTGCCTTTATAAAATTTAGTTAGGGACGCTTGGGTGGCTCAGTCGTTAAGCGTCTGCCTTCGGCTCAGGTCATGGTCCCAGGGTCCTGGGATCGAGCCCCACTTCGGGCTCCCTATTTGGCGGGAAGCCTGCTTCTCCCTCTCCCACTCTCCCTGCTTGTATTCCCTCTTTCACTGTCTCTCTCTCTCTCTCTGTCAAATGAATAAATAAAATCTTTCTAAAAAATTAAAATAAAATAAAAATAAAATAAAATAACAAATGCATAAAACAATTATAAATTTGTCAGTAGTCATAAAGTGTATAAAGATATTATTTTTGACAATAACAATATAAAGGGGGAGGAACAGAGATGTATAGGAATAGAGTTCTTATAAACTTGTTGAAACTAAGTTGGTATTATTTAAATTTGCTTGTTATAAATTTAAGATGTCAATTGTAATCCCAAGTTAGCCATCAAGAAAATAGTTTAAAAATGTACAAGGGGAACCTGGCTGGCTCAGTGGGTAGAGCATGAGACTCAATCTTGTGGTCGTAAGTTCGAGCCCCACATTGGGTGTAGAGCTGACTTAAAACAAAACAAAACAAATATACAAAAAAGAAGAAAATAAATACAAAAAAGGAAAGAAGGAAAACAAAGTAGTACACTACAAAAAAATTAACTAAATTTTATTTATTATTATTTTTTTAAGATTTTTATTTATTTATTTGTCAGAGAGAGAGAGCGAGCACAAGCAGGGGGAGCAGCAGAGGGAGAGGGAGAAGCAGGCTCCTCACTGAGCAAGGAGCCCAGGGTCCTGGGATCAAGCCCCATGTCGGGTTCCCTGCTCCGTGGGAAGACTGTTTCTCCCATTCCCACGCCCCCTGCTTGTGTTCCCTCTCTCGCTGTCTCTCTCTGTGTCAAATAAATAAATAAAATCTTTAAAAAAAAATAAAGATTTATTTATTTGAGAAAGAAAGAGCACATGTGCAAGTGTGAGTGGGGCGAGGGGCAAAGGAAGAGAATCTCAAGGAGACTCCCCCTTGAGTGCAGAGTCAACCCTGGGCTCCATCTCATGACCCATGAGATCATGACCTGAGCGGAAATCACGTGTGGGACCCCTAACCAACTGATCCACCCAGGTGCCCCAAGATTTTATTTTTAAGTAATGTCTTAAACCCAACATGGGGTTGAACTCACAACCCTTAGATCAAGAGTTGCATGCTCTACCAACTGAGCCAATCAGGCACCCTGCCTTTTATTTATTTATTTATTTATGTATTTATTTTTCTTCCAAGTTTTTATTTAAATTCAAGTTCATTAACTTATAGTGTAGTATTGGTTTTAGGAGTAGAATTTAGTGATTCATCACTTACATATAACACCCAGTCCTTATCACAACAAATGCCCTCCTTAATGCCCATCACCCATTTAGCCCATCCCCCCACCCACCTCCCTCCCTATCTTATTTTATTTTTCTTCTCCTTCCCTTATGTTCATCTGTTTTGTTTCTTAAATTCCACATACGAGTGAAGTCATATGGTATTTGTCTTTCTCTGACTTATTTTGATTAACATAGTACCCTCTGGTTCTATCCATGTCATCGCAAATGGCAAGATTCCATTCTTTTTGATGGCTGAGTAATATTCCATTGTGTGTGTGTGTGTGTGTGTGTGTGTGTGTGTGTGTGTGTGTGTGTGTATATATATATATATATATATATACCACATTTTCTTTATCCATTCATTAGTCGATGGACATTTGGGCTCTTTTCATAATTTGGCTATTGTCGATAGTGCTGCTATAAACATTGGGGTGTATGTGCCCCTTTAAATCAGTGTTTTTGTATCCTTTGGGTAAATACCTAGTAGTGCAATTGCTGGGTTGTAGTTCTATTTTTAACTTTTTGAGGAACCTCCATACTATTTTCCAGAGTGGCCACACCAATTTGCATTCCCACCAACAGTGTAAGAGGGTCCCCCTTTCTCTGCATCCTTGCCAACATCTGTTGTTTCCTGTGTTGTTAATTTTAGCCATTCTGACAGGAGTGAGGTGGTATCTCATTGGGGTTTTGATTTGTATTTCCCTGATGATGAATGATGTTGAGCATTTTTTCATGTGTCTGTTAGCCATTTGTATGTCTTCTTTGGAGAAATGTGTGTTCATGTCTTCTGCTCATTTCTTGACTGGATTATTTATTTTTGGGGTGTTGAGTTTGGTAAGTTCTTTATAGATTTTGGATACTAACCCTTTATCCCATATGTCATTTGCAAATATCTTCTCCATCCCATAGGTTGCCTTTTAGTTTTGTTGATTGTTTTCTTCCCTGTGCAGAAGCTTTTTATCTCGATGAAGTCCCAACAGTTCATTTTTTTTTAAAGGAAGTTTCTTTTTTTTTTTTAAGGATTTTTATTTATTTATTTGAGAGAGAGAATGAGATAGAGAGAGCATGAGAGAGGGGAGGGTCAGAGGGAGAAGCAGACTCCCTGCTGAGCAGGGAGCCCAATGCGGGACTCGATCCTGGAAGTCCAGGATCATGACCTGAGCCGAAGGCAGTTGCTTAACCAACTGAGCCACCAGGCACCGCGGAAGTTTCTTTTTTTTTTTGTTAAGGATTTTTACTTATTTATTGAGAGAGAGAGCGAGAGCATGAGAGGGAGGAGGGTCAGAGGGAGAAGCAGACTCCTTGCTGAGCAGGGAGCCCGATGCGGGACTCGATCCTGGGACTCCAGGATCATGACCTGAGCCGAAGGCAGTCACTTAACCAACTGAGCCACCCAGGTGCCCCTCATTTTTGCTTTTGTTTCCCTTGCCTCTGGAGATGCGTCTAGTAAGAAGTTGCTGTAGCCAAGGTCAAAGAGGTTGCTGCCTGTGTTCTCTAGGATTTTGATGGTTTCCTGTCTTACATTTAGGTCTTTCATCTATTTTGAGTCTATTTTTGTGTATGGTGTAAGAAAGTGGTCCAGTTTCATTCTTCTGCATGTTGCTGTCCAGTTTTCCCAACACCATTTATTGAAGAGACTGTCTTTTTTCCATGGGACATTCTTGCTTTATTAAAGATGAGTTGATCAAAGCGCCCCTGACTTTTAAATCATGTAGAAAAAAGAGAGAAGTTACAAACCAAACCAAATTACAATGATACTGGCTTTCATATTTACTGAGTTACCTTTATGAGTGTTCTTTATTTTTTTATTTTATTTTATTTTTAGAGAAAGAGTGTGCATGCTCTAAGTAAATGAAATTAAATTTTTAAAAATTAAATTTAATAAAAAATAAAAATAAATAAACAAGCAAATAGTTTAAATTTTCTCAGTTTTAATTTCTAATATCATAAACATCTATAGATATCACTCACATAAAATCTCTCTTAAGTCTTCATTAATTTTAAGAGTGTAATGCTCTGTGATTAAAAACTTTGAGACTCGGGTGCCTGGGTGGCTCAGTTGGTTAAGCGACTGCCTTCGGCTCAGGTCATGATCCTGGAGTCCCTGGATCAAGTTCCGCATCGGGCTTCCTGCTCGGCAGGGAGTCTGCTTCGTCCTCTGACCCTATCCCCTCTCAGGTGTTCTCTCTCTCTCATTCTCTCTCTCTCAAATAAATAAATAAAATCTTTAAAAAAAAACAAAAAAAAAACTTTGAGACTCACTACTCTAGGGTTTATTTCCTTTTTAAAAAATTTATTTATTTATCTTTTTAAAAAAAGATTTGTTTATTTGAGAGAGGGAGTGAACATGCATAAGCAGTGGGGAGGAGCAGAAGGAGAAGGAGAGAGAATCTCCAGCAGACTCCCTGCTGAGCACCAAGCCTGCCATGGGGAGCTCAGCTTAATCTCACCACCCTGAGATCACAACCTGAGCCAATATCAACAATCTGATGCTTAATCGACTAAACCACCCAGGTGCCCCAGCAATAATCTTTTAAACTGTACCACTGGCCCTCTTCTCCTTACTTATACTCCTCACTTCCCTTCTCTGACCACACCAGCCTCCATGTTGTCTCCAGGCTCGTGTTTATTTCCTCCTGTTTGTTCACTCATTTCTATCACTTCTCAGCCCCAATAGCTCCCCATCTGACATCATATGCACATTTATTAATTTGTATGTTGTCTGACTCACCCTCTAGAACAGAGGGTGTCTGTTCAATAGAAATATAATGCAGGGGTGTGGCGCTTGCTCGGTCAGTGGCGCATGTGACTCTTGATTTCAGGGTTGTGAGTTTGAGCCCCATGTGAGCTCGAGATTACTTAAAAATAAAGTCTTAAAAAAAAAAAAAAAGAGGGGTGCCTGGGTGGCTCAGTTGGTTAAGTGTCTGCCCTTTGGCTCAAGTCGTGATCCCAGGGTCCAGGAGGTATCGGGCTCCCTGCTCAGCGGGGAGTCTGCTTCTCCCTCTCCCTCTGCCCCTGTCTTGTGCTCGCTCTCTCTCAAATAAGTAAATAAAATATATATATTTTAAAAATCAGTGTTTGCTGAATTCATGAAAGAATGAAATGGCTTTGCACTCCTTGGCACTGTCTCCTGGGCCTGGTCTAGGTTCCAGCCTTATGAGAACAGCTCTAAGCTGGCAACACTTACACATAGTACAGCAGCGCCACCTGCTGGGAAGTGGAGTCATCCTTCCATTAGAATCAGGCTTCCCCCATCAAGGCTGGTGGGACTGGCACAGGCTAGAGGTGGGCTCTGGAGGTCCAGAATGGTATTCTTCACTGGAGCCTTGGACCCTCAACTTGCCAAAGGTCTTTTCCAGACATTATCAGTATCACCACGGCAACGATTTTTTTTTAACTTTATTATTTTTTAGTAATCTCTACACCTAATGTGGGGTTCAAACTCACAACCCTGAGATCGAGTCTCATGTTTCTCTGACTGAGCCAGCCAGGTGCCCCCCAACACAACTATTGTATTGAGAATCTCATGGATAATTAGAAACAAGACCATGATGGGCTTCTCATTGCACGGTCCACACCTGAACCCTGGAAATAGCTACCGGAAAGAGTCTCCTACAAGCCAAATTTCTGCCCAGTCCTTCTAAACTTCTGTTTGCTCTAGGCCTTTTGAGGACCTGCTGAAAGCCAACCTCCTCCAAGGTTGTGCTGTGTGTGTGTATGTGTGCACTCTCTCTCTCTCTCTTTCACAAACACAAGTTGTTCTTGCTTATAATGTTTGGGGATCCAGAAAGAGTAAGTATGTGTAAACTTGTCCTGAGTGAATAGCATGGTGGGTCTCCAATAGCAATCAACTTTCTGATCCAGGTGGGGAAAGCTCCTGGCAATGCTGAACGAACAAATCAGGATAAGAATGGTAACAATAATAATAATCACTAGCACTTACCTAGCATTTACTATGTGCCAGGCACTGTTCTCTTCATGCTCCTGTTCTTCACTCCATCCACTCCCCTTTAAGGTAGAAATCATAATTACTCTCATATTGCAGGAAGAAAACTGAGTGGAGGGGCCTTCGTTTGGCTCAAGTCATGATCCCAGGGTCCTGGAATCAAGTCCCACATCAGGCTCCCTGCTCAGTGGGAGTCTGCTTCTCCCTCTCCCTCTGCCCCTCCCCCCACTTGTACTCTCTTTCTCTCTCTCAAATAAATAAATAAAATCTTAAAAAAAAAAAGAAAACTGAGTGGAAAGGTAATAACTTGCCCAAGGCCATACTGTCAGTGAGTTGCCATACTGGGTTCAACTCTGGCAGAAGTATATCATGTTGTATATAGAATCTGGCCTCAACCTTATGAATTTTCTTATTTAGGAAATATTTACTGAGCATTTTTTAAAAAGATTTTATTTATTTATTTGACAGAGAGAGGGCACGCACAAGCAGGCAGAGCTGCAGGCAGAGGCAGAGGGAGAAGCAGTCTCCCCACTGAGCAAGGATCCCGATGTGGGGCTGGATCCCAGGACTCTGAGATTATGACCCGAGCCAAAGGCAGACACTTAACCAACTGAGCCACACAGGCGCCCCAACTGAGCATTTTTTTTCACAGAGACATACAGCAGTAAACAGTCTCTGCCAGAAGATAAGACAAATAAAACAGTTTACATGTAATATCTAGTAGTGATAAGCACTCTGAACAAAATGGCAAGAAACACATCCAACATACTCTTGCCAGGATTCAGCCAGGGCACTTTGTTAAAGGTCCCCTGGATCCTAGGGCAGACAGAAGTTGTTTCCTCACTTCCTACTGTGGGCTCAAGGTTGCAACAGGAGGTAATAAGAAATGAATAAAGAGGGCAAGCTCTGCCTAGAGGTGGCCACTTGGGCAGCCTACCAAAGCTCCACAAGAGTGGAAGAAGGATTCGATTTCAAGGTGAAACCAACTGGGAGGGCTGCACTGGGTGGGGGGCAGTCAAAGGTTGGGAGGACATGAGATTCAGGTAGGACCCAGAAGTATGGGCATTATTTGGACTTGTGCCCTCTGGAGCCAAGCCCTGATATATAGTAGGTGCTCAGTAAACGTGGTGAATGACTGTTAGAGACAATAAATGAAAAGAAAAACAGGGGGTGGGCGCCTGGGTGGCTCAGTCGGTTAAGTGACTGCCTTTGGCTCAGGTCATGATCCTAGGGTCCCGGGATCAAGTCCCACATCGGGCTCCCCCTGCTCTGAGGGGAGCCTGCTTCTCCCTCTCCCTCTGCCTGCCACTCCTCCTGCTTGTGCTCTCTCTCTCTCTGTCGAATAAATAAAAATAAAATCTTAAAAGAAAAAAAAGAAAAACAGGGTCTGCCTGGGTGGCTCAGTCCTTAAGCATCTGCCTTTGGCTCAGGTCATGGTCCCAGGGTCCTGGGATCGAGTCCCGCATCAGGCTCCCTGCTAGGCAGGAAGCCTGCTTCTCCCTCTTCCACTTCCCCTGCTTGTGTTCCCTTTCTCGCTGTGTCTCTCTCTGTCAAATAAATAAATAAAATCTTAAAAAAAAGAAAAAGAAAAACAGAAGGTGTGTTGGTAAGTGTACATGTGAATGAGAGCCCAGAACCTCAAAAGCTCCCAGAGGCCCACATATTGGCAGCCAGACTCATCTGGATGGGTAGAAGTTAGGCGGGCAACAGATACTGTTGGGAATCTAGGAAGCTTAGTGTGAAAGGGACAGCCCACCTCTGATGAGTGCAGGTCTAGATTCTCAGCTGGGTTTAAAGCTGTTGTTTTTTTATAGTCTCCAATAAGATGATCAGAAATAGCTCCAAGGAGATGGCAGAGCTGGTGGGCCCCTTGAGGCTCCCCTAGTCAACCCCTTAGGCTCTAGAGGGCAGTGCAAGTCAAGATGGCCAGGAGATGGCCCATGACTCACAGCCAGTAGAAGAAACAGACTGAAATTTAACCGACCTTAAGGACACTCCAGAGGCTCCTAGCCTAGAGTCCCTCCAAGCACTGCCAGATGTTTAGGACCCTTTTAAATTATAGGCAAGATTGTGGGTGTAGGGAGTGTTTGGGAAAAGTGTTAATAGCTTTTTCAGATTATGGAGGTAAGGAAGTTTGGGGACCCTTGCCACAGGGAATGAAATCCATGGTACCCCCTTCCCAGGTTCTGTCCCAGACAGGACCTAGGCTGCCTTTCCAAATGTTGACTGGCAGCCCCACCTTCTCCCTTGGGGCCTGCCGTTGAGTACTCAGCCACACCATCCAGAACTCTCTCTGTGTCCAATCAGAGGGATGGCAAGAAACAAGACTTTCTCCCGTCCATGGGGGCTGCTGGGCACAGCTGGGAGCTTGGAGCAGCTTCCTGCAGCTGCTGGGGACAGGAAGCCAAGGAATGTGTGTGCTTCCCTGGCTTTCCTGGGACCCAACTGTCCTGGCACTGCAGTCACTGGGCTCTACCAGGCCCCACTCTGGGCCTCACTGTTGGTACATTTTATCCCATTATGAAAGGAATCTGGAACAGATGACTCTAGTGTTGGGCAATGCAAGTCCAGCTGCCTATCTTGTTAGTGCCCCTATCTCCTTCCCTGGGCTCCCCCTACTTGACCTCACTCCAGACCATTCTGCTCAGAGTCAGGCAAGTTCCAGCAAAGTCTAGGAGGCCTGGTCAGGGCCTGCTCGGGCAGTCACCTTTGCCCCATTCTTGTCCATCTGGCCAGGCCTAGACAGGCTCTGATACTGCTGAACCCCTCCTGGGAATTTAGTAAGCCAGCAGGAAACACAGAGGCTCCCCTCCCGCAAAGACTCAGCTGCAGTGACCCCCTCCTCCAGGTGGCCGCCTTAGCCCAGGCAAGCTGCTTGACTCCCCTCCACACACCTTGATTCCTGTGTGCAGCTCTCCACCCCCTGCAGAGTGGAAACACATGCTTCTTAGTTGCCCCAGCTGTGACTTCTACTTTTCCGCTTTGGGTCTTCTTGCATGTCTGGGGACAGAGTAGATGCTCAGTAAAGAAAGAGCTTTGTGATTTGACTTGCCTACTTCGCTGCCCTCCACCCAGTTCCTTACCCTTTTACAATTCAGGACTGAAGTGAGCTTAGATTAAATGCCAGAACTGCGTAATCCGATAATCCTGCAGAAATTTATAATCGGGCTATCTTGAGAATACCTCTGTCCAACCACTGGCCCCCAGGCCTTTTTGCTGCTTTCTGAAATAGGCTGGTGACCTGGAGGCCTCTGCCTTTTCTTCCTCACTAAGGTTGCCCTGAAGCCTCTTCCCTCCCTTACTGGTTCCTGACTTACTCTCACAGCTCAACAGTGTCAAGACTCCACTGAGGGGAGGCCGAGTGGCCACTGGCTATGTGCACAAGTGGGGAGGGAAGACAGGGACCTGGTCATGTTTCTTCCAAGTCTGGAAGCCCCTCTCCTGAGTCCAAGGCCTCTGCGTCCTGCCCCCCCCCGCCCCGCCCGGGTCCGGCTACTTGAAGTTTTGATGCAACTGTATCCATTCATTCCCTCCTTCAGCAAGCATCAGTGGAGTCCCTTACCCTGGGCCAGGCACAGTGAAGGCTGTAAAAGTGAACACAGATCCACAGCTTGGCCACTTCCTGTGTAACCTTTGGTAAGTGACTTAAATCTTGGGCCTCAGTTTCCTCATCTGCAACATGGGGCCAATAATTGCCACAGAGGGTTGTTGGGAGGCATGGAGGAATTTTGTGTGTCCAGGGGTGCAGGACAGAGCCCAGTGATGGTAGATGTTATTATAAAGGGCCATCTTTGCCCTCTAGGAGCTTGGGGGTCTCCCAGAGACAATGGGAAGTCAGATGCTGGGAAGGCTTGAGGGTGTTGTTCTTAAGTAGGATAAGCAGGACTTGGGTAGGTGGAGGAAGAGGGACCCTCACAGGTGGTACTCTGCAGGGAGTTGGGGAGAGGGTATGAGACTGGTGGGTTTCGACTAGCCTAGGGCATGTCCTTACTGCCCACAGTAGTGTAGGGTGGGGCTTAAATTTATCCTGCGGGTGGCTAGAATTCCTGAAGGTGTGCCGGCTTCTGGAGTTTGGGCTCCAAAATGTCAATTGGATTCTCTGGGAAATCTCTCCAGAAGGCTCCAGGAGGCCTCATTTTCAATCAAATGTTCATTCATTCATTCCAATTTTATTAGGTACATTCTAAGTGCCGGGCCCTGCCCCAAGTTCTAGAAGTTCCTGGAATGGAGGGGTGGGAGTAGACAGACACAGATCATTCAGTCTGTGCTAGGTTTAAATTTTTAAATCTGACATACTAATATGGTGGGCTCAGCAGGGATCCAGAACAGGGACACCTGCCCAGGCCAGAAACAGACTGGGATGAGCAGGAATGAGGTAGGCTAAGAGGGAAAAGAATGCTGTGGGCAGAAGTGTTGCATGTGGGAGGGCTTGAGAGGAGCTGGCAAATGCCTGGTGTGTTTGTAGCAAGTGAAAGAGGTTCCATGTGACCTGGGTCATGCGCAAAGAAAAAACTGGGGGTGGGGGCACCTGGCTGGCTCAGTCAGTAGAGCAGGGTACGCTTGATCTCGGGGTGGTGAGTTCACGCCCCACGTTGGGTATAGAGATTACTTACATAAATAAATAAATATTACCAAAAAAACCCAAACAAACAGTAGGTTCTACACCCAATGTGGGGCATGAATTCACCACCCTGAGATCAAGCGTCCCCTGCTCTTCTGACGAGCCAGCCAGGCACCCCTGGGCATAGAGCCTACTTAAAAAATAAAAAATAAAAACTGGGGTACAAAAGGACTGGGGGTAGGTATTGAGAGAAGCGGAAGTGGAGATGTATGGGGAGGATGCATGGTGGAGAGGTGGGAGGTAAGGTATTGGAGGGGAGGGGCCAAGCTGGGCAGGTGAGGGGGATGTGAAGGGAGAGTGAGGAGTCCCTATCCTCCAGCAGCAGGAAGTCAGGCAGAGCCCTGAGTAGGACAGGTAGGTTTGGGTTTGGAAGTTGGTTCTTGCTGCTCCCACATGAGGACTGGGTCAGTGGGTAGTGTGAAGGTAGCCTCCCACAGAGGACAAGGCCCCACAGTCCTTCCTCCCCGAAGCCCCCTCCCATTGTTTTATGGGAGAAGATGCTCAGAAGACCAAGGCCCGAGAAGACAAGGGAGACATGCAGGGTAGGGGCAGGCACCTCACCCTCAGGCTGACAGAAGGCAAGGAGACCTTGGCCCTGGAGGAGCCTGGGAAAAAGGCAGCTGTTGCTTCTTGCAAAGGTGCAGGTGGCCCACAGCTGTGGTGGGTCTCCAGGACTGGAGGTCAGGGACATTTGAAAGGCACGGCTGTGGGGGGCCATCGTGACAGGGGAGGAGAAGGTCCTGGCAGTTCAGCCTGAGGCAATGCCTCAGTGGTCCAGCTGTCAGGGAACAGCTGCGGGCCCAGAAGAGGGAGGGAGCCGGGGCAGCAGCAGGTGAGGAAGCTCCCTGGTCACTGGGCCGTGGGAATGGAGAATGGCAGCCAGGGGAGAGATGGGGGGTGGGGTGGGAGTGGGGGAAGGGGAGCATCTGCTTGCTCCCTTGCATTCAGATGCAACTGGAATACCCAGGGAAGGAAATGCTTGTGTAGAGAAGGGAGCTAGGGAGGAAGCCAAGTGCTCTCCTGCCCCTTCCAGAGGTTCCCCTGAAATCCATCCTCCTGGGGTGCATTGCCTCCCTCAGGACCCCTCTGGAGCCCAAGCCCACACTAGTCCCTGGGTTGCTTTTTCCCCTCTCTTCCCCTCCTCAGCTCCTCATATGCACCTGTGTCCGGGCCCTTCTAGGAAGGAGAGGAAACAACCATGGGCCTTTTGTAAAACTTTGGCCAACAAGGGTCAGAAAGGGAAAGGGTCTGGAGAGGGAAAGGGGTTTGCCCAAGTGCCCAGTCAGTCAGAGGCAGGCACCAGGACCCCTGCCTGTGTGCACCCAGCCCTTGGGGCCTCAACCCTGGCCTGCCCACTAGTACCCACCCGCTTTAAGTGCAAGGAGGCCTGTGGGTACCCCAGGCCCTGCCTCCTGTGAGCTGAGGGGACCCACTGGGGGTGAGATTGGTCCCAATGTCTGTGGGTGCTGCAAAGAGGCCTGTAAAGAGGCCCAGTTTTCTGCCTACCTCAACACCAGGGCTGCTGACATTGAATTAATCCCCGAGGGTCCCAGGCAGCAGGGTACAAGGAAGTTTCAGGCAGAAGGAGGGTAGGGGGTCAGCTGAGGCCAGCCTTCTTTCCTGGGGCCCCTCCAACATGAAATGAGCAGCTGCTGGGCCCTGGCTCTGAGATCCAGGATATCCCTTTCAGAAGCAGCCTTCCCTCCACCCCCATGTCCCCACCTTTGTATTATACCAGCTGCCACATTCACTTCTGTGCCTGGGGGCATGGGGATGGGCTGGAGGAGGCAGAGATGATATGTTTCTTAGAAAGAAAGAGAAGGAAGGAAGGAAGGAAGGAAGGAAGAAAGAAAGAAAGAAAGAAAGAAAGAAAGAAAGAAAGAAAGAAAGAAGGAAAGGAAGGAAGGAAGGAAGGAAGGAAGGAAGGAAGGAAGGAAGGAAGGAAGGAAGGAAGGAAGGAAGGAAGGAAGGAAGGAAGGAAGGAAGGAAGGAAGAAAGAAAGAAAGAAAGAAAGAAAGAAAGAAAGAAAGAAAGATTTTTTTTCACCTTTTCTGGAAAAACTCTCCAGCCATCATGAATGTGTCTTTTTGTCCAGGTCATGTCAACGCCTCTGCACAGAGCCATCACCATGCTTGCAGCCAGCCGTGCCTACACCCAGAGGCTCAGAGCTCTAGCTTCAGGCTGGGGTCTCTCTCACCTCAAGGGCCCATACTGCACTCAACCTCCAGGGCTTCCCACTTCAGGCCTTCTTGGTCTCTGGGGTCCCTTATCAGCTTCAGCCCACTGATGGACATAGACCCTCTCCTGCTCATTCATGGGTGACCCCAGCCAGGACCTCAGTACAGCTGGGTAAATGGCAACTGCAAGGAGGGACCTTTGAAGGTCACTGGCCTTGAGCAGTAACCAGGAGGGAGAGATGGTTGGATTAGCTGACCAAGGCCTCCCTTGCCTGCCAGATGACACCCTTCCTGTCACCCTAGCTGTGCACCTGTGTGTTTGCAACTGTCTCTGGCAACACCCTCAGGGGAGTTGGGTAGGTGACTGCCCTGGACCCTGTCTTGGGGCAGGACCCTCCCCCTACTCCACACTTCCCACCCCATCCCCCCTACTCTCTCCCACCTCCACCTTGGCCCAGCCCATGGACTTCCTTCCAACCAGGAGTTGGTGCTAGGTGCTCGGTTCTCCCCGTGGGACTCTGCAGGGTCTCTCCTAAGCCCTGACCTGTAGCACCTACTAGGAGCTGCCCAAGGCCAAGGGAACGAATGTTCCCTCCCCTTCTTCTTCCTCCTCTGGGGCTAGGAAGAGGGATGCCACCTCTCTGCATTCCAGGCGAAGGTGGAGGCAGGGAAAGTGAGAAATGTTGTCTCTAAATGCTTGTTCCGACTTGACTTCTGTGGTGCCTGGTGCCCTTCCCCCACAAGACCCCATCTCTGCCCCTACCCCTGCCTGCTCTCCCAACTCTCTTTCCCCACCTACCAGAAGCAGGAGGGGCTCCAGGGCTGGGGCCAAGCTGCTGCCCCCTCATTCCTCACCCCACCACATTCCTTCCAGGAGGCCTGAGGCACCATCCCCACTCCCCTCCTTCTTGCTCCCACCCTTCAGCTTCCATGCCCCTTGCTCTTGGGATCCTATACTCCTGGCAAACCCCAGCCTGGTTCAACGCAGCTCTGGTGCCTACCCTCCCACCAGTTGTTCTTTGTCGTTTGTTCACTGCTCCATTCACTGCTCAGGCCATGGCTACCTCAGAGGTTCCTCAGACCTGCCTGCCCGCTTCTTCCTCTGTTTTACCGTGGCCATTCCCTAGGCCTGTGCTATTCCTTCCCTAGAAAACCCCAGGGCTCCCTCCTTCACCTCCTGCAGGACTTACTTCCCTGATGAACTGGACCACAGAGCAGCCCCTGGCCCGCCCTCCCATCCCTTGATCAAGGGGACTGACTTACTGCCTGCTGATCTCAGCCCCTCATTGACTTATTATTTAGTCTCTATCTTGTTACACTTGAATGTGGGCTCCACAACAGCAGGGCTTGTTCCTTTCATCCCTCACTGTGTTCCCAGCATACAATAGACTCAGTAAATATCTGTGCATTGACAACGCGTGATAGATGTTTCATCCTGGTCCTGACTCAGCCATTTAAAGTGATCTTCTATCACTCTCAGCAAGCTGGCAAGTCTGAAGCCCACACACATGGGGTCACTTGATGATGGGACGACCAAGAAGCTCAGAGAAGGCAAACAACTTATGAAAGATCACACAGTGAACTTAGCTTTAGGTCCCAGTGGGGACTTATTCTTCATATGGACACAATGGGAAGCTTGACTGAGGAGCTAACATCCACTCTTTATCCTTTTATTAGCGTCCCTCAAATTGGCTCCCAGAAATGTTGGGGATTCCCAGACCACAGGTGGGCCTCCTAGAGACCCTGCCTGTCTCTGTCAGCATTCAGCCTAGAACAAAGACTGTCTAGTTGGGTCCAATACATTCCAGTGTTCCGAGGTCATACCCAACAGCCACGATAACAGAATGAGAATCAGCGATTGTTGGGAAGCCCATTAACGTCTCTCTCTTTTTTTTTTTTAAGATTTTATTTATTTATTTGACAGAGAGAGACAGCGAGAGAGGGAACACAAGCAGGGGGAGTGGGAGAAGGAGAAGCAGGCTTCCCACGGAGCAGGGAGCCCGATGTGGGGCCCGATCCCAGGACCCTGGGATCATGACCTGAGCCAAAGGCAGACACTTAACAACTGAGCCACCCAGGCGCCCCTCATTAATGTCTCTTGACTAAAGGGCCCCTAAGGGGAGCCCAGGCTGATGAGAAAAACAGGCCCAGATCTTAGGTCCCCTCTGAGAGGACGAGGTGTTTCTGTCCTGAAGAAGCCAGTGGTGGGGCCCTGAGCCAGACCTAGACACATGACTGAGAGCAGAGAGAGACTGCCAATCTGGCTGAACCAGGACCGTAAGGTAGCTTCTCCCACTACTGGGTCTGGGGGCTAGCTGGTCAGTGACTGAAGAGAATTAACAAATAGGACCTTCAGTCTGCTTGCTTCCACCGGCTGCCTGGCCAAGACCAGACATAATCTGGTCTTTAGTCCAGTGTTCAAGGCCGCAAGCCCAGTGTTTTAGGAACAGTCGCCCAAAGTCAGCCTTGGAGGACTGTCTTATCTCAGAGCCAGCGGGGAGTGGAATGTGACTGAGGCATTTGTGTCCACTGAGGGGGAAGAGGTGATTTTTATTCATTCAATCAACACTTATTCTTGCCGTGGGGTTGATGTCCCCACAGGACTGTCTACCTGTGGAGGGGCAGGTGTGGAAGCTGCCACCTGGCTGACTGGAGGCAGGCCTTGAGCCAGACACGTAGAAAGGGGTCTAGTGGAAGAACTGGAGTGAAGGGCCCTGCAAGAGAAGGAACTGACTTCTGGGAAGGCTGGTGGTGACCCGCAAACACGCCTACTGGCAGTTTCTCCCGGATGAACTTATCAGCCCTTTCTTTCTGCCAGAGCTGCCAGACAATCTGCCTTCTGTTAAATCCAGACAAAAGGGACCCCTCCCTTGCCCTGACTTGGCTGGCCCTGCTTGGGCATTTGGGGCAGGAGCCTCCATCCTCAGCTAGCACTGCCCCTTGCCCCTCTTCATTGGGCCTGGGGGAGCAGCAGCGACAGGAGCCTCTTTTCCTCTGGAAGAGTCTGAATCTGGGCCCTGGCCCTTAGCCTTCAATTCCTTGGGAACATGCCAGAGTAAAAAGTCCTGGAATCCTAGGACCAGAGGAAAGTTTGGTCCATGTCGGTGTCTGCTGGATTTTTATCTGAGCTAGAACCAAAGCTTTAGCTTAAATCATATTGGTCCCAGGTAAACATTGGGGCATTTGCCTTAGGCTTTGCACAGGGCTTGGACCCTTGGTGGTGACTACCAACCAGGAAGTGAGGCAAGCAACATCTCATTCTTTCCTTCTCAAACAGAAATGGAGCCTCTACTATGTGTAGGCAGTTAGGTGGTGGTTGTAATATGGGGCCAAGCAGATTGGTCTCTGGCCTCAAGGGCTCATACTCCAGTGGGGGAGACAAACCTTAATCAGATAATTTTTCTGGAGCCTCTGGCTTAGGATCTAAGTGGAGGAAACACTGGAGGCTGAAGGGCCAGGAGAGTTCAGGGCTATCAGGCCTGAAGAGCCCTATTCTCAGCTTCTGATCAATCCTCCCCCAGCCCATACCACATGGGCCCTGTGGGCAGCTCCTCTTGGGTGTTCTCTGGACCTCACTTTTGGCTATGCCCAACTGGCTGTGAGCATCATCCCAGGTGGCCTAGGCCCTCCTGGGTCTAGAATAGCTCCCAAGGGTGAGTCATTGGGGACCTTGTCCCGAGCACTAGGATGGGTTATGTAGTTCCCTGGTAGGGGAAAGGCTTTGACTCTCAGGACTACAGAGAATAACAGGCCTTTTCTTTATAGACCCCACTTAACCTGGGGCCCATGAGGACAGCTGTCCACCTCCCTCTTTCCTATGGGCTCCGTAGGAGCTGATTGGGCTCCAGCTGGGGCTAGTTAGGCCCCAAAAGGCTGGTCAACTCTGGCCAGCCAGGCCATCTGCCTTCTGGAATAGGGGGGTGGGGAGAACAAAATGAAGAAAGCCAACAATGACGCCCAGAGGTTAGAGCCATTCTGGCCTGGGGGGTGGAAAACATGTGAGATCTGCCAGGACTGAAGGGCTAGGGAAGGGGGAGAGCATTAGGGCCAGCCTGGGAGCCACAATGCCTCCAACTGAACCCCAAACCTAGATTGGCAAGTACTGGAAAGGATTTGGCTATAACAGCTTTAGGCATACTCTGGTTGTTGTTCTCTCCTTCCAGGACTATCCCACCTTCTGGGACCATCTAATTGAGGCCCCTTCCTGTGGGTCAGAAATCTGGAGGCTGCTTAGGCATGGGGCACTGGGACTCTGGAGGCCAGAATGAGGCCTGGTGCTTCATCTGGGAAGACCAGGGCCAAAAAGGAAGAAGGGGAGTTACTCTGGCTTCCATGGATGGTCAGTGAGGACTAGAGTGGCCAGCAGCTTCTGTGCAGATGGTAGGAGGGAGGTACTTTAGGAGGCCAGTACCCACTGATGTCTTTTGTTTTGGAAAAACATTTATATATAACTATACAGTCAGGCACTGAAATACCCAGCAGAACCTAGGGCTGCAAACCATGCCTGGTGTATGTTGGGTTGGGTGTATGTGTGTGTGTGTGTGTTTGTGTGTGTGTGTGTTGACTTGGTAAACTGAAGAAGTGAATGAGAGAATATATTTGATTTAGAAACCCAAGTAACTTTTCACATTCTTAACCTTTTCAAAGCAGCAGAATTTTAAATTTGGATTTGAGAGGCCATTAATTTTTTAGTTTTAACATCTGAAGGGATGGTTTGGAGACTTTCCCCTGGTTTTTAGTTCCTTTTCTAGTCTGTGTGAATGAGGTTTGGAGGCTATGCATTTAAGTATAAAGAATCAAGGGGCATCTGGCTGGCACAGTTGCTAGAGCATGAACCTCTTGATCCCAGGGTTGTGAGTTCCAGCACCACGTTGGATCTAGAGATTACTTACAAAAATAAAATCTAAAAAAAAAAAAAAAAAAGGAATCACAAACAGGTATGTGCATTTGGGAGATGACTTTCCTTTCAGCTCTCTGAAATGTATTTCTCCCAGCAATGACGCCCCTCTTTAAGGAGGGGGAGAAGGCCAGGGAGACTCACACCTGTCTGGATTCAGGGAGGACCGCCTGGCAGGCAGCAGCCAGTTGTGTTCAGAATGTGCTCTCTGACAAAAGTGCAGGCTTGGAATTCCAACCTGGACACAGGCCCAGGAGGGAATGGACACATCCTGAGCAGGATTTGGGAGCTAAAGGGAGCAAAGCCCACTATGCATGCCACCCCCAGACCCATCCAGTACTTTTTCAGGTCTCTGGGGCCGTAGGGGTTGGAGGCCATAGGTAAGCCCTGGGGGGAGGGAGAGCACCTTTAGGACTCTCCCCTTGAAGGGAGAAGGACCTCAGCAGTAACCTCCGCTCCTTACTCCCCCACCCCCTGAAAGAATGCGGGCCACAAGTAGAGAGTGACCAGCTCGCCAGCGGGTCAGAGCTATTTCTGGCGCCAGAGGAGGCATCGGATTCCGGAGTTCGGGGGCAGGGGGAGGGGACAGGGTCAGGCCTGAGGCGCTTCCCGGACGCCCTCGCCGGCTAGGGGCTAGGCCTTTGGAGAGAGGCCAGCTTCCCGCCCTTCCGGCTCTCGCCTCAGTTTCCCCATCCGTGTAAGGGCCAAGCAACAGGATCATCCTTAGCGATTTAGAGGACGCTTCCTGATTGTTTTCATGGCTTAGAAATACCTCTTGATTTGCGTTCGAGAGAAATGAGGAGGGCCAAAAAATAGGTGGTCATTTGAGGCAGGGCCAGTTTTCGAGCCCGACCACCCTGGGTCGGAGGGACGAGTCTCAGTGGCCCGAAGGCCTGAGGTTGGGCGGGGCGCCCCTGCCCCTCCCCCCACTACCAGACGAGAGGGCTGGGGGCAACCCGGACGGGCCGGGGCGTGTCCCGGGGACGGACCCGGCCGGCCGCGGGGCGTGGCTTCCAGGGTGGGGCGTGTCTTTTCGGGCGGGGGCGTGGCGGGCCAATGAGCAAAGCGGCGCGGATGGAGGCGGGGCCTGTGCGCGGGTGCGGCGCGCTGCGGGGCGGCGGACGCAGGCAGAAGCGGGCGTCGCGCGGACTGCTGGTCGATGCCGCGCGGAGCTGGCGGCGGGATTGGTTGCGGCACTCGCGTGTCAGGCGGTTGCTAGGCTCCGGCCGCGCGCCCCGCCCTCGCGCTCGTCGCCCTCTCACCGCCCGGTACGTGCTCGCGCGGAGGCTGCGGTGCGGCGCTCGCGCTCCTCGGGCTCGGCGGCGGCAGCGGCGGCGACGGCAGCTTGGCGCCGAGTCCCCGGGGAGCGGCGGCGGCGCGGCGTCTTGCGGCCGGGAGGAGCAAACACCTGCCGCGGCCCGCCCGCCGGCGCTCGGTGAGTGCGCCGCCCGTCCCCTGCCGCCGAGCCTGGCAGCCCAAGCCCCCATCCCCGTGGCCGGCCGAGCCTCCCGAGGAACACCTGCTGCTCGCGGTTTGGCCCGGGGTGGGGACACGGTTGTGGACGTCTTTGCGGGTGAGGCAGCGGCGCGGCCCGGGGGGAGCCGCCCCCCTCCTCTCGGCCCCTCAGGCGAAGGCTCAGGGCGTTCCGCGGCCGGGCCCGGGCTCCGCGCCGCGGCGATGGGCCAGGCCTCAGCCCGGCCCGCGCTCCGGGGAACGCGGGGCCTGCGCGTTGGCCACAGGCGTGTACGGCCTTTGGGCCGCCCCCTGGGCTTGCAAAGAGGGTGGTCGCGCGGCCCAGTTGGGCGGAAGCCGGAGGATGGGGCATTGATCCCCCGCAGGAGGCGTGGAAGGGCGCCGCAGCCGCTGGGACCTGAGCTGCTCAGAGCCTTGGGGTCACCCCCTCTCCCCCCGCCACACACACACACACACACACACACACACACGAGCTGCTCAGAGCCTTGGGGTCATTCCCCTTCCCCCCCGCCACACTCACACTCACACACACACACACTCACACTCACACACTCTTGAGCTTCTTTGGAAGCCTCCTGCCTTTTCACCTTTTTACTTGGTGTTTGGAAAACCAGATTGACCAGCGGGTGTATGTGTAAAGTGTCTCCAGAGAAAATGCTGTCTCGGCTTAGAATCCTGCCAAAAATTCCGAGTTAATTTCATACAAACTCAAGTGCTAATTAAAAATGCATATTTTAATCTCTATGACATGTGAAGCTCTTAGGTTTGTAAACTGACTTACTTCAGAATTAGTTTTAATGATGATCATGAAGTTTTGCTTTGGTGGAAGCTAGAGCCTGGGACAACACGTTTATAGCCTAAAGTTCTAACTTAAGAGCCGGGCCTGCTATTTCCCTAAATAAGCGAGGAGAAGCGATTCCTGGCATGGAACCCAGACTCAGTGCAGGGAGGTGGTGTTTATAGGACATAAGCCCAGATAAAGAGTTGGATGTGCTACCAGGTGTTTTGGAGTCTGGTGTAGATGGGATATTGTAACTTTATCAGGTTGTTCTATGCTTAGTGTTCAGAGACATGATAATTTTGGAATGTCCCTGTTTTAAAAAAGATTCAACCTTGGAGACATAAAAATCTCTAGTTGGAGTATGGAGAAGTTGAATTGAACTTTGCTGTGGAGCCAAGAAATAAGAGCTCATGGCCTGCATGTTTAAAGGAGGCTGAGGAGCCATTTCTTAGAGAAATCAGATTTGAGGAGAGAGTAGGATGCATAGTGTGAGCCTGTTCAAAGCCTGTGGGATACTGTATGAAAGGAAGAGTAAGCAGTACTATATAGGCAACAAACACCTGGTTGGAACATGAAAGCTCTTGTTGATATGAGCCTTGGTTGAAAGAGGAAGAAAGCAAGTCTTAACTGTTCTTGGAAAAGTTGATTTGTGGCAAAATACATTCATTCATTTAATGAATATTTGGCTTCACTATTTGGCCTAATTTTGTGGTAGGTTCAGGGTACCCATGTAAAAGAGGCTGGTTCTGCCCTTAAGGAACACAGTTTCAGGGACAGTGGGGATTAAGGAACCTATGATTGATAGTATCTGCCCACTAAGTGTGCTCACATGGTGCTTTGGGAGCCTGAGGAGAGGGAATTCCTAAGCTGAGGCTTGCAGGGCCAGCAGGAATTAGCTGGGGGACAGCAAGGTCTGGACACAGGGAACCACATGTACATGAGCTCCTAAAATAGCACCTGTGAGTCCTCCAGCTTGGCGAGTGGGATCTCTAGGCCTTTCTCATTGTGCTTGGGAGTTCAGACTTTATCCTCAGGGTGCAGAAGCCTGAGAAGGCTTTTAAACTAGTGGAGTGGCAGGGTCCAGACCTATGTTTAGAAAGATGTTGCTGGTGGCCACATAGGTAGTGTCAGGGAGAGGAGGGGTTCAGGACCTCTGGCTGTGAGGTCAGCCAGTAGAGGAGAGATGAGGAGGGAGGAGGAGCCAGCTGAGAGGCTGAAAAGGTTGAGCCAAGGGAATGCCAAGCTGGGGTTGTGGGGGGGCAGGGAGAAGAAGCCTGTATTCAGGAATGTGTGGGTCAGAAGACTAAGCATGACCAAGGATTTAACTATATGTTCTGCAAGTTAGCTGGTGTCTGTTAAACACTGAGAGTGGTGGGGTAAGAGGGGGACCCTGGAGCCACTTAGACTGAGATTGTTTAGGAAAGAAGAGGCATGGCATTTGATTGTTAAAAATCTTTTTTTTTTTTAAAGATTATTTATTTATTTATTTGACAGAGACACATCGAGAGGGAACACAAGCAGGGGGATTGGGGGAGGGAGAAGCAGGAGCCCAACGTGGGGCTCGATCCCAGGACCCCTGGATCATGACCTGAGCGGAAGGCACACGCTTAACGACTGAGCCACCCAGGCGCCCTTGATTGTTAAAAATCTTATCTCTTGAACTTGAGGCATTGCATTTCCTGTTGGGCAGGGCTGTTGTATCCATCTCAGAGGTGTGTTCATTCTTTTCTTTTTTTTTTTTAAGAGGTGTGTTCATTCTTGACGCAGATGAGAGTATGTTCATCTCTTTATCTCACAGTTGTTCCAGCCTTTCCTGCTTTCTGAGGGTCAGTGATGTGATAGAATACATCAGCCACAGTCAAGGGCCTTCTGTTTCTGGTCTATGTGCATCATTGCTAATGGTTATGAGAATCCTTTATATTGACTGAGGAAGCAGAGTCCTAGATGAGGGAATGTTCCCAAGGACACACGGCTGTCATCATGTGGCAGTCAGGATTTGAATCCAGGTTGAACGTTTGGCTATGCCCACCTGTGTTTGTGTTGCATCAGACTGATGATGGTAGCCTTGGTTGGGTGCTTCTCTAGTGAAGACCAAGCCCAGGTGTTTGGTGGTGGGCACAATGCCAGGGCAATATGGGAGCAGTGATCAGGGACTGCACACAGAACTCCAGGAACATGCTGTGAGGGACCATTCTCAGAAACTAGGATTTGTCTGAGCTTTCTTGGGGCCTCTACTGGTGCTCTGGGCACTATGCTGAAGTAAGCCAAGGAGTCTGGGTCCTAGGCTGGGGAGGGCAGGCTTTAGGGTGGGATTTCAATTGAACTGGACCCTCAAGAAAGGTTAGTGGTTTGATTGGTGAAGGAGTTGATGGCAGGAAGGTCACAACTCTGTGGAAGGAAAAGAAGTGAACAGAGGCAAGGAGTGGGGAGAGAGAAGACAGGGCACCTTTTTTGTATGTTCTAGAAGGTTGGCTTGGAACCAGAAGGAACTTGGAGCACAGCTGTGGCGGTTTGAAGGTCTTGGAGCACAGCTGTGGTGGTTTTAAGAAGTGACCCTGGGGTGCCTGGCTCAGTCAGTGAAACATGGGACTCTTGCTTTTGGGGTTGTGTGTTTGATCCCCATGCTGGGCATAACATTTATTTAAAAACTTTTTTTTTTAATATAAAAAAAAAGCCCCCATTGTGACTGTGGAGACTGGACTGGAGGCAAGTTGGTTACTCCTGTGGTCCAGTAAGGAGACTGGGGACCTGAACAAGGACAGTGGTCAGCGGGGGCATGAGGAGAGAGAAAGAAGGTTCAACATGAAGGCAGTTCAGCAGACATTAGGGACCTGAATGGTGCTGGTATCATCAGGGATCTACCGTTGAATAGAAGGGGCAGGAGGTGACAGTGGAATGTAAGCCAGCATCAGCCAAGCACTGGTAAGGACTTGAGAGACTCGGAATAAACAGGGGCGCCTAGACTGCAAAACGAGGGGAAGGCTGAGTCTGTGGCAGGCAGGTGAGATGAGGGGCTGTCCTTGGGTGACCTGAAAAAGGTGGAGGAGTGAAAGACCAGGCCATGCCTGAGGACCAAGGAGTAGAGCCAAAGGAAGTGTCCTTGGGGAAAAGTGGGGCAAAGGCTGACATGAAAGGTTCAGCTGGGCCAGTGGGATGTCCCTGGAAGTTCTGAGTGGGATAGTGCTTGTGTCCCAGTTTTGAGTCTGTTGCAGGGGTGCAGTTGAAGGAGGTAGAAAGTAGATGTATAAAGAAGGAGGTAGGGGCGCCTGGGTGGCTCAGTCATTAAGCATCTGCCTTCGGCTCAGGTCACGGTCCCAGGGTCCTGGGATGGAGTCCCACATCGGGCTCCCTGCTCCGCGGGGAGTCTGCTTCTCCCTCTCCCATTCCCCCTGCTTGTGTTCCCTCTCTCGCTGTGTCTCTCTCTGTCAAATAAATAAATAAAATCTTTAAAAAAAAAAAAAAGGAGGTAGAAAGGGTGGTTGAAAGAAATGGCAAGGAAGGGGTGTACTCAGGGAGGAGAAACCGTGATTTGTTGACCCACTTGGTGGGTAGGGAACTAGTGTCTTTTAAAATGTCTGCAGTTTAGATCTTGGGGTCATGAGTTCCAGCCCTGCATTGGACCCCACACTGGGCGTGGGGTCTACTTAATAAAAAAATATGAATTAAAAAAATTGGGGGCACCTGAGTGGCTCACTTGCTTAAGTGTCTGACTTTCAGCCTCAGCTTAGGGCTTGATCTCAGGGTCGTGAGTTCAAGCACCATGCTGGGCATGGAGCCTACTTAAAAATATATATATACACACACACACATATATATGAAATGTCTGCAGTTTGGGAGACTCAGAATCGTAGCAAGGATGATGTGGCTTTCAAGTGGATTCATTGAAAGAATGGTCATTGGTTTGCACACTTGACCTGTGCAGAGTAAACTAAAGGTGGCCCATGATAGTGTGAAATTGGACACCCTTTACCTTGCTTGCCTTTTTGAGTTTTTATTTTGGTCATAGCCTTCTTGATAAGAGGTGTACAACTAGCGTAGTGGAATGGCAAGTGGTGATAGACCCATTTAGTGGATGGGCAAGAATAAGAGTGAGGCCTTGTGAGTTTTTTTTTTCTTCCAAATATTTATTTGAGAGAGAGAGAGCGCGCGTGTGTGCACAGTAGAGGGAGAGGGGCAGATGGAGGGGGAGAGAATCTCAAGACCCTGAGATCATGACCTGAGCAGAAACCAAAAGTTGGATGCTCTAAGGACTGAACCACCGATGCGCCCTGCCTTATGAGTTTTTTTCCTAGCCTATACAGGAGGTCAGTGAAGAGAAGTTTGATTCAATATCCAGGTGCTCTGGGTGTGTTGTTTAGACTGGAGTCACTGCGGAGTGTGACTGCTTGGAGGCTGGAGGCTTCCAGAGTATTAGAGAAGTAAGAAATGCTGGTTTGAACATTGAAGGGGTCCAAATGGGGACTAGAGACCATTGAACCTCAAGGGAACTAAAAGTGAGAATAAATTGAGGTAATGTGTTCTTCAGTGTGTCCTGTGAATTGGTCAAGGATTTCTCCATCCTTTTTTGGGGTAAGTTTTCTTCCTCCTCCCTATTAAAGAGTGTTTCTTTGCCTTTGCCAGTGTTACTGTGCTGTTGGTTCTTTTTTTTTTTTTTTTAAAGATTTTATTTATTTATTTGACAGAGAGAGAGAGACACAGCGAGAGAGGGAACACAAGCAGGGGGAGTGGGAGAGGGAGAAGCAGGCCTCCCTCAGAGCAGGGAGCCCGATGCGGGGCTCAATCCCAGGACCCCAGGATCATGACCTGAGCCGAAGGCAGATGCTTAACTCGACTGAGCCACCCAGGCGCCCCTGTGCTGTTAGTTCTTAAGCCTCCATCTTTTTCTGCTTTTCCTGTGTTGACACTCCAGGCCTGGAGTAAGGTGATAGTGGTTTTGAATATATAAGTGATTAATCTGGTCCTTTCCCAGTGGGTCTTTCTGTGTCCATGCCTTTGGGTACTAATCGAAAGCAGTCTTCCTACGAGTCACATAACCTGCTTTGCTTTTTGACCGTCCTATTTCACTCTGATCATTAGTAATATTGCTCAGATAGCAATTTCTATAAATAGGATTTTAGAGTAGTTTACAAAATTATACCAGCCAGAGGGCTTAATTTAGCTTTGATGAATAGGGTTTCCTATTTTCCTGTTTCTTGGGTTTGATAGCTAAGCATTTTCTTAGCTTTGCTCTCTGTCTGGGGTAGGAAGATGGATGGGACGCAGTGGGACAGTATCATAAACTGAAGGTATCTAAGTTGGTGAAGCTGTTCTGAGTTATCTGCTGGAGTGAAGTAAATCTGAATGAAACTTTAGCAGTATGGTAACTTAATTTATACTTTTATTTTAAAAAAAATTAAAATTTATTTTAAGTTTATTAAGCAATCTCTACAGCCTAAGTAGGGCTTGAAATTACAACCCTGAGATCAAGAGCCACATGTTAAGCCAGCCAGGCACCCCAATTTATACTTATATTTTATTTATTTTTAAATTTTTTTTTTTTTTTTTTTTTTTTAAAGATTTTATTTATTTATTTGAGAGAGAGAGAATGAGAGAGAGCACATGAGAGGGGGGGAGGGTCAGAGGGAGAAGCAGACCCCCTGCCAAGCAGGGAGCCCGATGCGGGACTCGATCCAGGGACTCCAGGATCATGACCTGAGCCGAAGGCAGTCGCCCAACCAACTGAGCCACCCAGGCGCCCTATTTTTAAATTTTTTTTAAACTTTTATTTTAAAAGCAGGCTTCTAGTGGGAACAATCAGCTGAATGTAAAAAATCACTTTTATGACTGAATGTCTTTGTCCTACACATCATAGCATTGAGGTTAAAATATCACTAAGTTTTAGATATTGGAATTTTTAAATTTTTATTTATTTATTTATATTTTTAAAAGATTTTATTTATTTTTAGCATTTTTAAAAAAGATTTTATTTATTCATTTGAGACAGAGAGATAGAGAGATAGAGAGCATGAGCAGGGGGAGAAGCAGAGGGAGAGGGAGAAGCAGGCTCCCTGCTGAGCCAGGAGCCCGATGTGGGGCTTGATCCCAGGACCCTGGGATCATGTCCCGAGCCGAAGGCAGACGCTTAACCATCTGAGCCACCCAGGCGCCCCGTATTTATTTATTTGACAGAGAGTGAGAGAGCGAGCACAAGCAGGGGGAGCAGGAGAGGGGGAAGCAGGCTCCCTGCTACACAGGGCTGGATCTCAGGACCCTGGGATCATGACCTGAACCGAAGGCAGACGCTTAACCTACTGAGCCACCCAGGTGCCACAGAATTTTTTTAAAAATTATTATTATTATTTTTTATTAAGTAATCTCTGTGCCCAGCATGGGGCTCAAACTCATGACCCTGAGATCAAAAGTCTCATTCTCTACTGACTGAGCGAGCCAGGCACCCCTACTGGAATTATTTTTTATCTTTGAAATTGTTAATAATTTTTGGTCCTGGATTAATTCTATAGAAAACATTTAGTTTTCATTGGTGGTGTGGACTGGAGACTGAGTGGCATTCCCCACTTCCTTTGGTGTAATTCTGTTTTGGTTGTGGGCATTCACCAATATTGGATCCTTCTTTTCCTCCAGGGCCTCTGCTCTTCAGGAAGATAAGGCATGCATGCATGCATTCATTTATTTATTTATTTATCTATCTATCTATCTATTTAAGATTTTATTTATTTATTTGACAGAGAGACAGCGAGAGAGGGAACACAAGCAGGGGGAGTGTGAGAGGGAGAAGCAGGCTTCCCGCTGAGCAGATAGCCTGATGCAGGGCTTGATCCCAGGACCCTGGGATCATGACCCGAGCGGAAGGCAGACGCTTAATGACTGAGCCACTCAGGTGCCCCAAGATAAGGCTTTTAAAGCAGCCTAGCACTAGAAGGTGAGGTAAGGTATTTGAAAATTTCAGAGAGATTTCTGCAAAAGAAAGATGATGGATACCTCCATACTTGGCAAAATGATTATGGAATTTTATTTTTATTTTATTTTTTTAAAGATTTTATTTATTTGAGAGAGAGAGAGAGAGAGAGAGCACATGAGAGAGGGGGGAGGGTCAGAGGGAGAAGCAGGGAGCCTGATGTGGGACTCGATCCTGGGACTCCAGGATCATGACCTGAGCCGAAGGCAGTCGCTTAACCAACTGAGCCACCCAGGCGTCCCGATTATGGAATTTTAAAACACTATAGTGGGGAAAAAGCTGCATCAAGTAATGCATATATTTAAAATAAGAAATTTGGGGGGTGCCCTGGTGGCTCAGTTGGTTAAACTCTTGGTTTCAGTCAGGCCATGATCTCAGTGTCTTGAGATCGAGCCCCACGTGGGGCTCCGTGCATGGCACCGAGTCTCCTTGTCTCTCTCCCTCCCCCTCTGCTCCTACCCCTGCTCTCTCTCGCAAATAAATAAATAAAATCTTTAAGAAATTTGGAAAATAAAAAGTAGAAAAGAAAGGAAAAATCCTTTGTCTCCCAATTTTAGTCTTTTTTAAAAAAGTTTTATTTAATAATCTCTACACCCTACATGGGGCTTGAACTCAAACCCCAAGATCAAGAGTCCCATGTTCTTCCGACTGAGCCAGCCAGGCGCTCCTAGTCTTTCTTTAAGTAGGAAATACCAACACATGGTACGAACTCAGAAAGTTCAAAAGGATTATACAGGGAAAAGCCTTCTTCCATCCATCCCTTCAATCCCCAGTTCTCCCTAGAACAGCCATTATCCCCTGAGACCTGGCTGTCCTCCAGTAGACCTTGGGCAGCACTTTTACTGAGTTTAGGTTAGAGCAAAGATTTCATTTTTATTCTGCTTTTCTCCTAGCATTATAGCATGAGCTATGTTCTAGAAATATAACTTTTTTTTTTTAAGATTTTATTTATTTTTTTGACAGAGAAAGTCACAGTGAGAGAGGGAACACAAGCAGGAGGGGGAGTGGGAGAGAGAGAAGCAGGCTTCCCGCTGAGCAGGGAGCCCAATGCAGGGCTCGATCCCAGGACCCTGGGATTATGACCTGAGCCGAAGGCAGGCGCTTAACGACTGAGCCACCCAGGCGCCCCTAGAAATATGACATTTCTAATGGTTAACCTGTCTCTAGTTCTTAGATGGTTGTTTCTTACTTTGAATAATAATGTTGCTGTTAACATCTTTGGGCATTAAGGTTTTTTTAAAAATAATCTCTTTTATCACCATATTAAATACAAAGCTTTTAAAAAGAGTGAGACATGACTTAGAGTTTTGCAGGAGCACACCTATAATGTCAAGTGAGGCAGGTTTGTATTGGTCTTTATTTTTAAGTATGGTGTATGTTTTTCCCTAGTCCCTTTTCTGTGACTTGCATGGAAGAGCGATCTTTATAGCCATGCAGAGGCCCAGACTCAGTCAGTGTTCTCTGCCACTGGGGGTATGTGTAGCCACAGATTCATTCTTCTGAGACATTCACAGCCTTTGGATACCCTAAGTATAGGGGAGGGTGCCAATTGAGGGGAGCTCAAGGACAAGTGAGACACTTGGAAGGATGTGTTGTAGTCAGGGAAATAACGGTCAGTGCCCAGCTTGGTCCCCTGTTTGGCATTTGCTCTTCATTTCTATGGGTGTTGAATTTTTGTATATGGAGTATGGGAATCTATAAACAAGAAACACTTCTAACAGAGTTCTTTCTTTTTTATTTTATTTTATTTTTAATTTTTTTGTAAGTTCTATACCCAACATGGGGCTTGAACTCACGACCTGAGATCGAGAGTCGCATGCTCTACTGACTGAGCCAGCCAGGTGCCCCCAGACTTCTTTCTAATAGTTGGTATCTATGTATTGAAACAGATTAGTGGACTTGGAAGATGTTTGTTTTTGCAAATGATAGAATTGTTTCTGTTTTACCTCTCTCTGTGCTGGGAGCATTTCCCCCCAAGCATTCTAGGGGTTGATGCGGGATTACTTAAGAAGATTCCCAAGGCTGTCTATAGCAGAATGAACCAGTTTTGCCTTGGTTGTCATAAATGCCTCTTACTTCGCTCAATTGTTCTCCAGGACTGGGTTGATCGTCTAGCCAATTATTGCCAAGAAAAATTATACAGTCAATAATGGAATTCCAAATAGCATTTCCTTTTAATTTGGCTATTAATCAGAATCTGGGACATCATCCATTTTCTGGGTCTTTGTTTTACTACAGAATGCCTCCATAAAACATGCATCTCTCCTCACTGTAAAAATCCTGTGTATACTCTTGTTTGGGCTGGTAGGTTGTCTTTGCATCAGATCTGCCCTGACCTCAGGGAGTCTTGCTTACTGGATTTTTAAATAACGGAGACCAGTCTGATGAGTAGCCCTTGAGCAGGGGTGGATTCTGAGTCTTGTGGAAAGTGAGGAAGTATAGAGAACTTTGCTCTACCTGTTATGTTAAGCATGCCTGAATAAGTGTCTTACATATTTTTAGACTGAGCAGTGTTGGGAAGATTGAATTGCCTGAGTAGAGAAATTTGGTGGGAGGAGACTAGAAGAGAAGCTCATTAAAGATCTAAAAATAGAATTCATTAAAGTCACAGATAGATAACAGTAGGATTCCTGTCTCACTCTCTCTTCTGGATTTGTGCTACCAGCTTACCTGGAAAAGATCACAATATTTTGTCAGAAGGGTCAACAGTATAGACTTAAAATACTGTGTCTGCCAGTCCGAAGATGTGCTTTTTCCAGTTTTCAAGTACTTTATTTTTTTTTTTTCTTAAAGATTTTATTGAATTATTTATTTGGGGGAGAGAGCGAGAAACAGCATGAAAGGGGAGAAGGTCAGAGGGAGAAGCAGGCTTCACGCTGAGCTGGTAGCCCGATGTGGGACTCGATCCCTGGACTCCAGGATCATGACCTGGAGCGACCGGCAGTCGCTTAACCAACTGAGCCACCCAGGCGCCCCTCCAGTTTTCAAGTACTTTAAAAGTGACTGGATTCCTTGGTGCCGGGAAGAAATCCTTAGCAGGAAAAGTTGATTCTTCTGCTTGCAGTGCCAGCCCTGAGCTGACAGGGCCTGTTGGGTGCTTGTCCCCTCAAAGCTCTGAGTTTTTTTTCCCTTCTGGTTGGGCACTGCTGACCAGAGAGGGGACTCTTATATAAGGCCACCTTAATCAGATGGCACTTCAGGTCTCTCCTCTGGTTGTTTTTAGGAGGCGTTTCATTTTGATTCAGAAAGCTGGAAAGGAAAATGGCTGCTCATGTTTTCTTCTTACGCAGGCGTCTGGCGCCCTGGGCTCCCTATGCCCTTTCCCTCTGTGTGAGGGGGTGTTCCCTCTGTGTGAGGGGGTGAAGGAATGTCCTTGCCTCCCCTCTCCCCTCCTGCCATGAGCTTCCAGGGAGAATGGGGCCCATTGTCCACGGCAGTGTCAGGTCTGCTGTGGCCTCTGCCCTTTCTGCTGTGGTTACTGGGTGCTGAGGGCCCAGCCAACAGTCCCTTCCTTCCATGCGGCCCTGCCTTTCAGGACTGTTCTGAGGGACGGTCCTTGTGCTTTGTTTGCCCCTACGTCTGCCCTCTTTTGTCACGTCTTGATAAACATTCTTGTGGACCCCTATGCAGGCCTGAGCTCACTCTTGCAGCAGATTTGAGGCCATATTTGGAGAAGCAGGCCTGCTGCTCCCTGCTGCTCCCAAGGGTGGCTTAGTGCTGGTCACAGGAGGCTGGGCACTCCCTCCAGGCCTTTAATTATGTTTGGAATCCTCTGGGAAGCATAGGATTAATCTATTTGTGAGTGAAATTAGACTTTAAATTTTTAAAAATTTATTTTGGCCTTCAATTATATCTCAATAAAGCTGGAAAATATTTGTTTTAGCCTTCATCAGCTGTAGAACTCGTTGAAGATGAAATGCCAGAATATGATTCTCCAGTTAGGGGAAGCCAGAGGGATTCAGCTTTTTAAAAAACAGTTTGTCTGGATATGGGTACTCCGCTGATACCAGACTGCCTTCCTGACCCATCGGGCAGTTCTCTTGACCCCAGGATAGTGTGTCCCTGGAAAAAAGAAGTATGAGGTATTTACAGTTTTGGTGAGTGGACAGACAGAGCTGCTTCTTTTTCAGGGTGTTAGCTTCAGACAGGGAGCCAGATGTGTGGACAGCTGTTGTGCTTTAGTAGGTTCTGCGAGGAGTAGGTGAGTGAGCTGGTGTGGCAGGAAGATGGAAAAGGCCCGATTAGGCCCTCTTGAAGTTTGCTAAGGGCTTTTCTACATGAAGTCTGTATGATTGCGTGGATGGCTGCCGAGAAATTTGTTCCTGTAAAACCCAGATTAGGGAGATTTTGGAATGGTCCTGTAAATTGTTGTTGATTATCTGAGTAAAATAATTCCCTTCTTTCCATGATGCTTCAGTATGTCTGATTTCTTTGTCTTCTGTGGGAGTGTCTTAGGAAGCTGCATCTGGCACTAGCACTGCCCTGGGTGTTTGCCTTCCTCCTACCCCCCCCCCCTTTTTTTTCCTTTTATTAGAGGGAGAAAAAATCTAGCTCATTTTATCCTTCTGCCAGAGCAGAGTGATACATTTCTTTTTTCTGTTTTAGCATTGGGAGTGGCATTTTGTTTTTATCAAATAAAGGAATAAAACATACTTGCCATGCTGAGATCCCACTGCAAATGCCAGCATTTGTTGTAAGGTGGAATTGAGTTCTAAAGGAGAACTTCTTTCAGATAGTGCCTGGTCATACATAGTATTTGGGGTCATGACTTCCCAAGAGGTGAGGTCTCATCACTGAAAGTCATTGCATTTTAGCAAGACCGGCAAGAGTTTTGGCACAAGCGTGATGAGGTTGGACGATGAAAACACTGAGTGTCCTCAGCAATAGAAATGTGGGCCTGAGGAAGGAACCTACCAGATGTACTGAGTCCCCTGGGACCCTTGTATCCTAACGTGGCCCTAAGTAAGGCCTTTGACCTCTCTTCCTCAGTAAAATTGGAATAGAATATCCTTCCCATAGACTGTTGTGAAGGCGCCCGGCTGGCTCAGTCAGTAGAACATCTGACTCTTGATCTTGGGTTTGAGCCCCATGTTGGGTGTAGAGATCACTTAAATAAAACTCAAAAAAAGAAAAAAGAAGGAAATAAGGGTTGGCTGGTCATGTGCTCTACACCACCCCATAGTTGCTGCTTGTTAATATTATATTTGTCCTTTTGCTTTCTGGGTGTAAGCTATGAATCTAATACTTAATAAAGGCTGGTTATGTTTCTTAGGTTGAATTAGGGGTTCAGGGTGTTTTTTATTGTGTTTTATAATGACATATATAATAGGTGATTTTTAAGATCTTATTTGAAAAAAAAATCTTACTTGAGAGAGAGAGTGGGAGCATGGGTGAGTATGAGCAGGGGGAGGGGCAGAGGGAGAGGGAGAAGCAGACTCCCTGCTGAGTGTGGAGCTGGGTTTCAGGGCTCCATACTCATGACCTGAGACATCTGATGTTTAACTGACTGAGCCACCCAAGTGCCCTGTGATAGGTGATTTTATATGTAGCAAGTGTTTGATAGAAACACACCTAGACACAAGCCCATTGGTACCTCCCAGAAAGCAGCTCTGCATTGACTGCTCCTTTATCTGTGGAGCTTTGAGTGCTATGGTGTCTTGTTGGGGTGGGGGGGTCCTTGGAGGCATTGGCCCCAGTCAAGATGAGTAGAGGACTGAAATAGTTTGAGGACCAAGGTCCCTCTGTTAACTAATCATCTTTGTTTAGATTTTTTTTTTTTTTTTTTTTAAGTAATCTCTACGTCCAGTGTGGGGCTCAGACTCACGACCCTGAGATCAAGAGTCGCATGCTCCACCAACTCAAGCCAGCCAGGCACCCCAGCATTGTTTAGATTTTTAAGGAGTTTCTTTGGAGATTGTCGGTGCCCAGTTTTGTTTTCTTGAATCTCACCAGTGAAATAGAAGGAGCGTAGACCAGCAAGGTTGCCATGTGAGTTGAGTGATTGGAAATGCTTTGTTTTCTTTTTCTGTATAGTGTTGATATCTTTTCTAGTTACAGGGCATGCCTTAGAGTGAAAGCCCTTGGTTTTCAAAGGACTACACCTGTATTTATTTTTTCCGCACATGACCATATGACCTCCTGACTGGGTAACTTATAAAACTTTGACTTTGCAGCCAACATGCACTATAAGAGACCTAGAGCAAGTGGGTGCTCCTGGTTATATGTTGGCAGCAGCAGATTCTGTACCTGGAACATGTAATTCAGTAGAGCTGTAGGGTTGGAATTCCTTAGAACAGGAATTTTACCTTTTTTTGTTGTTGTTATTAACAGGAAGAACTTAGTATGGAATGTCCGAACCTTACTCTGTAAAGTTAGCATCCTCCCTGGAAATCAGAACTGTTCTGGGCTTCCTTGACTCCTTGAGGGACAAACTGAGCACAAATTTTTGGAGTGTGATGAGGGTACAGGGAGCGGTGCCCAACTTCTAAGCAGGGATTAATTGTCCTAAAGGCAAAAATTGGTTTCCAGCCTTCAGGTGATACAGGCACTGTGTTTTATGATTTTGTGTTGGGTGGGAGCTGCCTCTGGGTTCCCAGTGGGGGAGTCTCCTGGTGATTTCCAGATAGTGGAGGCATTTGGTTTCTGACCTTTGTGTTAGGGGCAGATGAGGGGAGAGCTGTTGGTTGTTATCAGATAAGAAAATGACCTGATACCACCAGAGGGGAGTTGAAAATAAAGCTGTAAATGCTCACTCTAAATCCTCTATGAGGCCAGAGGGGAAGCAGAGCCCACAGGGCTGCTCCCAGCCTGGGAGTCATCCCAGACAGTGCAGAACCAGTGCGGTCCAGAGGAGGCCACTGTATAGGAGCTGATTCTCAATAGAACAGGAGAAACCCCAGGGGCACCTGGGTGGCTCAGTCATTAAGCGTCTGCCTTCAGCTCAGGTCATGATCCCGGGATCCTGGGATCGAGCCCCACATCGCATCGGGCTCCCTGCTCCGTGGGAGAAAACAAGACCTGCCCCCCCCCCAAAAGTATAGCTTAGTGAATTATAAGGTCAAGAACTAGAGCTTTGCTGGCCCCACCAGAGGCCCCTTGGTGGGTCCCATCCTTGTTATAGCCCCCTCCCTCCTTCCTTCAGAGGTGACCCCCAACCTACCTTTGCATCCATTTCCTTCTCTCTTTTTGGTTTTATCTCCCCAATGTGTATCCTTAGGCACTGTAGTTTAATTTTGTCCATTTTTTAAAACTTCAGCTATCTTTTAAGTCTCTTTAATCTACAGATACCTCCTCTATCCCTTTTCCTTGCAATTATCTGCTCAAGACCCTGGACCCTTAGGCTCCCTGTGGGAGTCTTCCCACAGTCCAGATTTAGCTGATGGTGTCTTAGGGTGCAAGTCAGCATGCTCTTCTTCGTATTTCCTGTGAATTGGCGGCTGGATCCAAAGGTTTTGATCAGCCTCAGGTTCGGACCCTCTGGCACAGCTGGGGTGGTTTGCATCTTTCGTCTGGAGGGCTGCTTTCCTCTTGTTCCGCACTGCTCACAGCTGGTACCCAGAGCACCACTTCCCTGAGGAGAGGTCAGGCCCAGCCCAGCCAGGCCCAGCCTCTCCGTGGCTCTGCAGTCCTCGTCAAACCAGTCTCTCCAGTACCGGTGTGACAGGTGTTGCAAGAGGAAGAGCCTGGATGTTTCCTCTGCCCTAATTCACCGGGATGGGCTCACAGCACCATCCATCTCTCAGGCCCTCCCTTCCCCCTAACTCTCATGCCTCTGCCTTTCCCTGTCTGTCCCTCTTCTTGTCCCCTCTCTTCAGCTTTCCTCCTTTCCTTTCTCCCTTTGTTTATATGGTGTTCTTTTTTTTTTTTTTTTAATGTTTATTCCTTTTTAAAATCTAGTATAATTTTTTTTTAAAGATTTTATTTATTTGAGAGAGAGAGAATGAGAGAGAGCACATGAGAGGGGGGAGGGTCAGAGGGAGAAGCAGACTCCCTGCGTAGCAGGGAGCCCGATGCGGGACTCGATCCAGGGACTCCAGGATCATGACCTGAGCCGAAGGCAGTCGCTTAACCAACTGAGCCACCCAGGCGCCCTATATGGTGTTCTGATGGGAAAAAGGTTTGAGGCTTAGGAGAGGGATTCTCATCTGGTTTGATTGCTCATCATCTCAGGGACTGTGGAAGCCTCATTTTACTCATCTGTAAAATGGAGGTGTTGGTCTTGATGATTTAAATGGTTGCCTCACACTCTGTCCCATGAGTATTGTGTTTTACAAATTTTCTCTGTGTCTGAAAGCTGTTTCAGCGGATTTTCTTCTCCTCGTAGGGCACAGCCCCAGTGGTAAGGAAATGGAGAAATGGGTAGAGCATAGAGAATGGCCAGAATCCAGTCTTTCCTCCTATCTGTGCCATTAGGCCGGTGGGCTGGGTGAGCAGTGGAAGGCTCATGCGGGCTGTGGTCATGGCCTCACGTGCTGGTCTCAAGCTCTGGGGACAGAAACCTGCCCTTGAGCATAGGGAGGTGTGTCAGCTGCCAGTGCTGCCGATGTGCCGGCAGGGGGCTGAAGATGCGGGCATGTGGAGGCCAGAGATTCTTTCAGTGTGAGAATAGGCCCAGGCTCCAGGCCCGGGAACTTGTCAGCTGGCCCTGGCTTTCTTGTTTGCAGGCCCCACCCGGCTTACCCCAGAATTTGATGGGCAGCCCCAGCCTGTGTCTGCTGTGAGGGCAACTCTGTGCTTCCCTCCGACAGCCGCTGCCTGATCACTGTTGCTGTGAGGATCTGGAGGTAACGGACTGTGCTAGCGGCGAGCCTAAGCCTTCGTATATGCTACGTACTGAGCCCACTGCCCTGCCAGGGGGACTTGCCCCCGAGCAGAGGTACCGTGTACTGGACCGGGATTTATCTGGCCTTCCCCTGGGGCTGAGACACTTAACATATGCCTGTGGTGTGTGTGTGTTGTGTTCTTATTTCACACATTCAAAATTTCATTTATTGTATACATAAGTAATTTCAAAGACAAGTAAATTCAGATTTTTGCCTGCATTGTGTCTGTCCACTAAGGTTGCTTAGGCCTAAGGAGGTAGACCAGGTTTTGTTTTCTTGGTTTGAACCCAAGTTTTCTGAGGGTTGTCCTTTAGGGAGGAGAATGTAAGGAATTCCAGAGTCAGGGAGGTGTGGGCTGTGCTGGAGGAAGGGGAGGAAGGGCTGAAGAAGCTGCTTAGCAATGCTCAGGAGCTGCCCAGAGGAGTGGGTGTCAGGCAGCTAGCATGGCGGTGAGGGGAGTGCCAAATTTCCTGTGTGAGAGATCTTTACCATTTCATTTAAAAATTGAATTATTCAGAGGGCGCCTGGGTGGCACAGTCTCTTGAGCGTCCGACTCTTGGTTTCAGCTCGGGGTCGTGGGATCCAGCCCTGTGTGGGGCTCCGCGCTCAGCGAGGAGTCTGCTTAAGACTTTCTCTCCCTCTCCCTCTCCTTCTGCCCCTCTGCCCTGCACTTGCGCTCTCTTTCTCTCGCTCTCAAATAAATAAATCTTTTAAAACAATAGAATTACTCAGATTTTTGTGAGACACAACTATGGCTACTTGCTTGGTACAGTAAAGCAGGAGTTAAAGCCATGTCTCCTGGTGTTCGCTGCTCTGGTGCTCTTTGGTGTCCGTGATCAGTGAGCAGTGAAAGTACTTAGAGGGAGTTCCTGCTTTCACCTCAGGTGGTCAGCAGGTAGTAGGCCCTGGCCAATTTATCCTAGGCCAGAGCTGAGTTTTCTCATTCTTCAGGCTTTGAAAATATATTCTTTTATAGATAAAGCTGTTTCACTGAATCTCTTGGTAACTAGTAGCATTTGGGTTTTTTTTTTTTTTGATGTCACCATTTTGTGAAAATTGAAGTATAATTTATACATGTAGCTAAATGCACAAATCATAAATGTATAGCTCAACACATTTTTACATATGTATATACCACTCAGGTCAAGATATAGAACATTCCCAGAAGGTTCCATTGTGCCTTTCCCAAGTCAGCATCTCCCCAAAAGTAACCACTCTTCTGACCTCTGTCTTTGGGCTTAGTTTTGCTGCTCTTCACCTTCATGTAATGATCGAGTGTGTGTGTACTCTCATTTGTCTGCTTTTTTCTTGGTGAACATTAGATCTCTTGATATCTGTGTGGTTCTGTACAGCAGTTCTCTTTTGTTGTATAGTATTTCATATGAATATATCACAATTTATTGCTCTTCCTGTTGGTAGACATTTGGGTTGTGTTATCACGAATAACACTGATACAAATGTTCTTCTCCATGTGTTCTATTGCTATATACCTAAGAATGAATTGCTGGATATATTTGATGTTTTAATTACTGGGAATTTTGTATATATGCCTCTTGTTGTATTTTATTTTGAACTTTTTATTATGGAAAATTTCAAGTACACTCAAAGACTAGAACAGTGAATCCCTACTCACAATTCCAACCACTACCCCACCCCACATAATTTTGAATCATGTCTCAGACACATGTCATTTCATCACTCAGTGGTTTGGTGTATGGCTCTAGAAGATAATGTAAACCATAACATCTGCTGAAGGGCTTCATGCTCCTTCTCTCTGGTCCTGGTGTTCTCCAGGGTTTGTATTATGGTCCTCATGCCAGGGTATGGCTCCCAGTTCCTGTTACTCCTCATCTTGGTGAAGTTGCCTAGGTCACCTGGTTTTTCCAGGCAGCCTTCGAACCAGGAACTAACATGATAGAGTTGGGAAGGTCACTTTAGTAGGACTTTGGAATGTCCTTCGTTGTTGTGGGCACCACTTTCTGTTGGGTTGATTGTCCATGTGTATAAGTTAGGCTGCTCTGAAAGATGAGTGTGGACTGGTGAGTACTTCTGTGCTTAGGTGCACCACTGCCTGTCTCGGATGGCTGCACTGGCTTGGGATAGATGGTTCTTTCCCCAGGGCCCCAAGAGTGGAGGGTGCCACCTCCAGGACAGCTGGGCTCCAGCGTTTCTGTCAGGCCCTACTCCTCAGTTGAAGGACAACAGGCATCAAACTTAGATTTGGACATAATGATGTAGAAAAGGTTAATGTTTTTCAGAACAGTGAAGCCACAGGATGAAGATTAGACTTGGGAGCCCAAAAATAGTCTCTAGCTTCCCTCCCCTGTCCTTGTGTTCAGCACTGGAGTTGTTCTGGGGTGGGCCCAGGAGGTGGCCTGGTTCAGAGGGCTGGTCCAGGGAAGAAACAATGGGAGCAAAGAGCACCACAAATACCTTATTATTTGGAGTCATTCGCCCATAAATTCTCCATAGCAATTTTCCTCTGAGGTAGTCAAGTTTGACTAGAAAAACATAGCACCATGTTTTGATTCATTAGTCATCTGGATGCTCACCCTCCCAAACTGTCATGCTGGCTGACCACTACTCCCAGTTTGAATTTATGATACCTGCTGCCCATCATGGCCAATATGAGAGGGGCAAACTGCTCTCTCATGTGTTTCAGCCTGTCCCACCCTCCTTCCTCTTCTTATGTTGTTAATGAAGGAGTTTGCCAGTAACTCAGTTTTAGTGAAAGTAAGGGGAAAGTCACCCATATCTTTAGGCAGGAACGTAAATTGAAGGCATTTTGCCACTATCTGTCAATTCTAATATATATAACCTTTGATCTGGCAGTTCCACATCTAGGATTTTATGCTCAGATTTCCTCCCAGAAGAATGCAAGTATAAAAGTGAGAACATCCTTGGGGCACCTGGGTGGCTCAGTCATTGGGCGTCTGCCTTCGGCTCAGGTTATGATCCCAGGGTCCTGGGATTGAGCCCCACATTGGGCTCCCTGCTCAGCGGGGAGTCTGCTTCTCCCTCTCCCACTCCCCCTGCTTGTGTTCCCTCTCTCGCTGTGTCTCTCTCCGTCAAATAAATTAATTAAAAAAAAGTGATGGGGCGCCTGGGTGGCTCAGTCGCTAAGCCTCTGCCTTCGGCTCAGGTCATGATCCCAGGGTCCTGGGATCGAGTCCTGCATTGGGCTCCTTACTTGGCAAGGAGCCTGCTTCTCCCTCTCCCACTCCCCCTGCTTGTGTTCCCTCTCTCATGTTCTCTCTCTCTGTCAAATAAATAAAATAAAATCTTCAAAAAAAAAAAAAAAAATCCTTGAGAGCAAAACAGGCAGGATATAGACACTTAGATGTGCTACAAGCAGCAAGGGTGAGTGAGGAGGTGGGTCCAGCCACTGGGGCTGAGGTCTCCCAGTTATAGTAAAATTTAAAAAGGAACAATTATGAAATATGTGATTTCATTTGAGCTTTAAGAATGAATTAAAGAGGGACACCTGGGTGGCTCAGCTGGTTAAGCATCTGCCTTCGGCTCAGGTCATGATCCTAGGGTCCTGGGATTGAGTCCCACATTGGGCTCCTTGCTCAGTGGGGAGCCTTCTTCTCTCTCTGCCTGCCACTCCCTGCTTGTGCTTTCTCTCGCTCTGACAAATAAATAAAATCTTTAAAAAAAAATAAAGAGGGGCGCCTAAGTGGCTCATTCGGTTGGGCATTTGCCTTTGGCTCAGGTTATGATCTCAGGGTCCTGGGATCAAGCCCCGTGTTGGGCTCCCTACTCAGCAGGGAGTCTGCTTCTCCCTCTGCCTCCCCCCACCCCTACTCATGCTCATACACTTGCACTCTCTCAAATAAAATCTTAAAAAGAAAAATGAATTAAAGAGAGGGGTGCTTGGGTGGTTCAGTTGGTTAAGCATCCAACTCGATCTCAGCTCAAGTCTTGATCTCAGAGTCGTGAGTTTAAGCCCCTCATTGGGCTTGTGTGGAGGCTACTTTAAAAAAAAAATGAATGAATTAAAGAGAGATGTACTTGTTTGTGGATTTAGAGACACATTAAGTGTGTCATTTGTGGACAGCTTAAAAAAAAAAAAAGCCCAGTGTGGCGCCTACTTAAAAAAAAGAATGAATTAAAGAGAGACGTACTTGTTTATGGATTTAGAGACACATTAAATGTGCCATTTGTGGACAACTACGAGGAAACCCAGCCTGCCCCCCTGAGGGCCTGGGAAAGAAGCCTGCTTTTCACTTGTGCCCTATTGTATTATTGGAATTTGTTTTACCTCCGTATGAATTACTTATTTTTTTAGAGAGGGGAGGGGCAGAGGGAGAGGGAGGAATCTTTTTTTTTTTAAGACCTACCCATTTATTAGAGAGAGCGTGCACGCTTGCGTGCGTACGTGCACACGTGCGCGCCTGTGCACACAATAGGGGAGGGGCAGAGAGAGAGAATCCCAAGCAGACCACCCCTAAGCGCGGAGCCCAATGCAGGGCTCCCTCCCACTACCCATGAGATCCTGATCTGAGCCGAAACCAAGAGTTGGATGCTTAACGAACTGAGCCACCCAGGCGCCCCCATACAAATCACTTTTATTGCATTAAGCCCTAAGGTAAGGACCAGACAGCTGATGGCATCATTGTGAGGCTTGCTGTGTATCTTCCAAGTCGTGATCGGGAATTGTTAGTGGGGAATCTGATGCTGAGAAACACTGGGTTAAGCCTGCCTTGATCTTGCGTTTAGTTCTGGGACCTCTGAACTTGGTGATGGTCTAGTCAGGGTTTTTTCTTCCAGGAGGGAAGGCTTCTGGGAAGGGAAGATGAAACTATTTTTAATCTTAAGCAAACATAGCCCAATGTAGTAATTTCAGGCCCCAGTGTGACATTTTCTTCCATTATAACCAAACTCACTTTTAAAACAAATAAACAAAGCTCTTTTTTGTGTATTTTGTGTTTGTAGTGTTTCTGGAGGAAAATGCTTTTAAAATACCCGCATTTCCCCTTATAAACTTGGAGGGCTCAGGGGCCTAGTGGGATGTGTATTTTGAATCATGCAGTCTGGGAGTTTGGTGCCTGGACCCTGGAATGCTAGTGGGCAGAGTGCTGGGGTGTGAAGTAAGTGGTGGGGTTAGGGTTACATAGGCTGTCACAGTTTACAGAGCTCATGTGCTGACTTTGCCTTACAACTATTGATGAATATCCCTGCTCTGCCAGGGAAGAATTGAGGTCCTAAGAGGGGAGGTGGGCCATGCCCCACATTCCTTTTTTTTTAAGGATTTATTTGAGAAAGAGTGTGGGGGGGGCGCAGAGAGGGAGGGAGAGGGACAAGCAGACTCTGCACTGAGTGCGGAGTCTGATTCGGGGCTTGATTTAATGACCCTGAGATCATGACCTAAGCCGAAATCAAGAGTCAGTTGCTTAACCGACTTGAGCCACCCAGGTGCCCCTCTTTTTTTTTTTTTAAAGATTTTATTTATTTGAGAGAGAGCGAGTGTGGGCAGGGGCAGAGGGAGAGGGAGTGTGAATCTCAAGCAGACTCTGCACTGAGCATAGAACCCAGTGCAGGGCATGGGGCTTGATCCCACGACCCTGAGATCATGACCCGAGCCAAAATCAAGAGTCAGATGCTCAGCCGACTGAGTCACCCAGGCGCCCTGCGATGCAGCTTGTTTTGATGAACAGCACTGGTTAAGGAGGTATCTGGCAGTTTTCTCTACTGTAAAGTTGCTGTCTTTCCCTTTGCCATTAGTAAGTAGTTTATGGTGGGACACTTTGAGACTGTGTAGATATCCTGTTTTTCATTAAACTTTGACCTTCTACTTTTAGCATCGATTGATAGTTCTAAGATCATTCCTTCTGTATTGGTGTCATTTTATTCTAAGAAGAGCTTTCTTGCCTCCCCCATTTATTTGTTCATTTGGTTATTGGTTTATAAGTTCATATTGCTAACTTAATGTGATTCTTGTCATTATTTTGATGCCCAGATTGTCCCAGGTTTGGGAGCAGGAAGCCCTTCTGTGTTCTTTTGACATGTCCCCATCATTGTTTGAGCACTCCCTGAAACTCTGATGCAACTAGATACTCCAGCCTCCTTGCCCCAGCCTGATATCTGCCCTTTCCATAAGGAACCTTGGTGCCTTTCAGTTGAAATGGCATTTAGAAACCAAGATATAGATGCATGGTACATCTTTTTATTTCTTGAAAGTCTTTTTTTTTTTAATTTTTTTTTTTTAATTTATTTATTTGACAGAGAGATAGAGAGCACAAGTAGGCAGAGCAGCAGGCAGAGGGAAAGGGAGAAGCAGGCTCTCCACTGAGCAGGGAGCCCGATGCGGGGCTCGATCCCAGGACCCTGGGATCATGACCTGAGCTGAAGGCAGCTGCTTAACCAACTGAGCCACCCAGGCGCCCCTTCTTGAAAGTCTTCTAAAACTAATTTTGTATTCAGTTACTGAATCATGTTGCAGTTGAATAAAGGAGTTTCATGAGTGTCCAGTTTTTTATTTTTGTTGTAAGTGGAACAAGTGAACACAATACCAGCAGAGTAAGCTGGACTTTAGCAACAAAATAAAAGAAGGTCCTGCCTGCTCAGAAAGAATGTATTGCTACTTAATTGGTAGGGAAATGATCAGAACCACTGAACTGATCTCTAAAGAGGAAGGATATCCCTGGATGTCGATACCAGGGACCCTGAAGTCCAGCTCCCCAGGCAGTGCCCATGACTGTTGTCAGAGCTTTGAACTAATGGTGCAGTGTCCCTTGAGGCAGTGGAGCACATGAACCCTGTGTTCCAGGTGGTCTTTGACATAGCTCTCCCCCAGGTGGGTGCCAGTGTCATGGGAAGACATGGGTCTGACCTGTGGCCTCCCTGTGCCGTCATTAGACTATGTGGGCAAATCAGAGCTGAGAATTTAACAAAGAAGAAAAGGTGTGTTGGAGGCTCATTAGATAATGGAGGGCTGAGTTTAGCAGGTTTCCGGATGAAGCAGCGTTTGGGGACTGGGAGCTGGAGGGTGAGAGGCAGCTAGAAAAAAACTCCACTTAATGAACGCTTATGAGTACTTCTTTTGGTGCCAGACAGTGAGGGTGGACCTGATCCACAGGCAGCTGTCATGAGCTGCCTGGAATGCAAGAGCCGTGTGATGGCAGCTGTGGCTTGGGCAAGTTAATCTGGTGAATGGGGCTCTGGCTGCTGGCTCTGCCTCTTACTGGCTGCGGGTCTCCATTTTTTTCATGTTATAAGGGAGACATTAGGTGTTCCATAGGGTTGCTGTGAGGATGCAGGGTCACATGCCAGTCTTAAGGTGTTGCATCCAGAACACGATACTCCTCATTATGGCAGCTGAGTGCAGGGTCAACCAGGGGAATAAGGTCACTGAGGAAGCAAGCTTAAGTTGGCTTTGGGTGGCCAGTGCATCAAAAAGGGGTGCCTTCTGCTCCCTTCTTCCTGAGAAGTCTCATGCTTGACCCTGGAGATGTGCAGCTGTTTGTGAAGTGGTAGAGCAAAGGGAAGGCATTAACTTTGGTAGAGTGCCACGTTTGAGGTAAAACACTGATTTGTGTTTGTTGAACACCTGTTCCATTGAAGGGTTGGGTTGCGTGCCATGGGAGTGAGTGGTCTGGGTTAAGTGGAGCATAATTGTGCTGTAGGAACATCTGTGGCTCTGTGTTCAGGAGGACATGCTATGGAGTGTGCTCATTGATAAATGAGTGGCAGGGATTGGACATGCTTGGATAGGAGGAAAAGCCCTCGTGGAGTGATGAAAGAAGGGCAGTCCTTGGGAGAAAAGGACTTGGAGCCCAGTCCTGAAGATAAGTAGAGAACCTGAAGGTTCAGTAGACATGTCAATGCTGGGCAGTGATGCAGTGTCCCAGCTTGTGGAGGAGAGGAGCCCAGAGCCGAGTGACCAGAGGTCAGGCGTGAGCCGGGAGTCATGGACAAGGCATTGGCCAAGCCTGGGGTGGGAGGGAGTGGAGAGATGACAGGTGAGGCAGGAGGCACCCAGGAGGTAGGAAGGGGGTAAGGATCCAGTGCACACTTTCTCAGGTCTTTGACCTATTTTTGAGCTTGACTGGAAGGCTGGGTCTTGACTCACGTCATTGGGTGGTAACAATGGGCCCATCTCCCATGAAAGACCGAGTGAAAGCAGGTGTCTGCCTGGGTCCTCCTGTCCCTTTCTTCCCAGTGTTCTTGGATGGACAGACTGGTCTAGGAAATAGAGGCCATACTCTGAGGCCTTGGCTTTCCCTGGTTGGTGCTGAACATTCTCCTCTACTCTGTCCAGGCCTTGCTGTTTGTCTCCCACTGAACCAGTCTGAGCTCAGGACCCAGGTGAATTAGGCCCTGTTCTGGCCCTCAGTGGACACTCAGTCTAGTGGGGCAAGTTTTTATTGGGAAACAAGAGAAGCTCATATGATTTTTTTTGAGACTTTAATCTTCTAAGTAAGAAGTAAAGATTTTTATTTTATATTGTTCTTCGTGGAGAGATTGAAACACAAATGGAATGGGGTTGGAATTAAAGAGCAGGTAGGGGAAGGCAGGACAGTATTTGATACTGAGTAGATGGTCCAAATTTGTTGAATAAAAGTTATCAAGAACATATTCCTATCATGTATGTTCTTATTAGAGCAAGGTGCTTATGGAGAAAGAAAAGTAATTTTTGCAAAAGCAAACAGTACGTGTTTCTGTAATACTTATCCAGTGTCTTTCATCTAAAGAGCAAAACAGATACCAAGTATCATTATTTAATTTGCCAATTGTCCAAATTATATCTGTCCATGCTATTGATTATTGTTGTAGTTGGTGTTACTTTATTCTGTATTTGGGTGATGGGCATTGGGGAGGGTGTGGGCTATGAGCGCTGTGAATTGTGTAGGACTGTTGAATCACAGACCTGTACCTCTGAAACAAATAATACATTATATGTTAAAAAAAAAAAAAAAGAAGATAGTAGGAAGGGAAAAATGAAGGGGGGGGATCAGAGGGGGAGACGAACCATAAGAGACTATGGACTCTGAGAAACAAACAGGGTTCTAGAGGGGAGGGGAGTGAGGGGATGGGTTAGCCTGGTGATGGGTATTAAAGAGGGCACGTATTGAATGGAGCACTGGGTGTTATACGCAAACAATGAATCATGGAACACTATGTCAGAAACTAATGACGTAATGTATGGTGATTAACATAACAATAAAATTAAAAAACAAGGATACATAAAAAAATCAAGCTAAAATTAAGTAATCAAGCTCTCATAATCCACAGACACCTCAAAAAGTCACTCAAGCTCTCTACATGCACAAAGGCTAAGAAGAAGCAGGAAGTCACCCGGCATGCTCTTGACACCAGAGTTTCCACCTCTCAAACCCCAAGGGTTAGTGAAGCTGCAATTCGGAGCAGCGGCTTCTGGGAGGGTAACCCTATAAAGTAAGCATTACCTAAGTTCTGAGAACGAACTTAGATTTATTTTTATTTTTATTATTTATTTATTTATTTGAGAGAGAGAGCACAAGCAGGGGAAGCAGCAGAGGGAGAGGGAGAAGCAGACTCCCCGCTGAGCAAGGAGCCCGATGCGGGGCTCGATCCCAGGACCCTGAGATCATGACCCTGAGACTTAACCGACTGAGCCACCCAGGTGCCCCTGAACTTAGATTTATAAAATAAAAATTTTTTAAAAATTCTGTTGGCCAAAAAAACCACTGTTGCCCCGTTGCACCCTCTGTTGCTCTGTTCTCTGGAGTGCTGGGACCTCTGATAGTCACTGACCTCTTGCCTGCCTCATGCCCAGAGGACAGTCACACCTGAGGTTTTGTTGGGCAGGACTGCTTCTTTCCTGTCGAGGGGTAGATGAAGTTAGAACATGTTCACTCTCCTTCAGAATGTTTTGGAAATGATTTATTTAAAGCCCACTCTGTCGAGGCCCATAAGTGCTGTGCACTAACCATTGGCAGGCCTTGGTAGCCAGGCACTGCACTCAGTGTTGTGGAGTCATCCAGCAGGGCATGAGCCACGGGGAAGTAGCCAGTACCAGACAGGTGCACACTGGTCCTGTGTGAGGTGCGTAGCGAGTCGTGGAGGTGAGCCTTGTCACTTCCTTAGCTCCACGGTCAGTGACAAATTCAATACTAAGTAGTTAGTCTGTAAAAGCGAAAGATAGCTGAGATCCCTGGATGCATTACAAGTAATCTAAAAAATGGATTTGCAGACTTTAAATTAGCCCTCTGTGAATTATCTATAGTTGCTTACTTTATAGGGTTACCCTCCCAGAAGCCGCTGCTCCGAATTGCAGCTTCACTAACCCTTGGGGTTTGAGAGGTGGAAACTCTGGTGTCAAGAGCATGCCGGGTGACTTCCTGCTTCTTCTTAGCCTTTGTGCATGTAGAGAGCTTGAGTGACTTTTTGAGGTGTCTGTGGATTATGAGAGCTTGATTACTTAAAAAAAAGAAAGAACTCTAGCTCTCTACATAAATAAACTGGTAACTGGTGAACAAATTTGCTATATTTTTAGTTCTTTGTCCTAAGGAAATCTGGATTTTCCTTTAAGCATTGGTTGAACATGGTTAATGATCTAAGGCCAGCAGAGGACTGGAGGATGAAAATCATCTCTAAGGAACCTTTGGCTTCCTGTTTGCTCCCTCTCCAATTCTGAGGGCAGGTTGCTGGGTGGGACACTTAACTTGGGTTGTAACACTCTGTGAGATCCTGAAGGGTTCCTACAGAGGGACTGACAGAGAGAGAGTGAGGGCTGTGGTTTTTGTGGTCATTTTCTCAACCAGGTAAGAAATGTCTCAAAGCCAACATGTCTTAACTGCCTCAGGATGAACAGTTTGGCAGGGGTGTGGAGGACACTCTCCCCCATTCCCTGTTGGTTGCGGCTTTGACTGTTTCATCTCTGCATTTTCCACTCTCCCATATAGAAATCGTATCAAGAGATAACTAAGGTGGAGGGACAAGTGTTGGGACAGAGGCCAAATCCTGTTTAATCAGTCAAGCTCTGCAGGGCGGCTTAGTCTGAGGAGATAGAATCAGGGCTCTCGTATGCTCTCTCTTGCCTGTGATCTCTCTACCTTCCTGGTCTTTCCTCTTACTTATCAAGCAAGTTCTGAGCAGGTAGGGCAGCGTCTGTCCCCATGGCTCAGAGAGGGGCTAGCCAGTTAGGAGGTGTGTGTTGCCATAAAATCCCTGATAGTGTCCTCTTGATCCATGCATGAAAGAAATGCAAAGAGGAGGTTCTGGACTCTTAATTAGGTCTACTCCTAAGACCACAGAGCTTAAAAAAATAAATAAATAAGACCACAGAACTTCTGATTTAAGATTCACTGGACTGGTATACAGCGAGAGGACAAAGATAAATTTTCTCCTTACAGAAGAGGTCCTTTAAGTAGTCAACTCCCAGTGCAGATAACTACATGGAGACTGGGAAGGGCAGGGTGCCTATGTGGTCACGTTGTAAGTGTGTGTGTGTGTGTGTGTGTGTGTGTGTGCGTGTGTGTATAAAATGTGATCTCTACACCTAATGGGAGGCTCCAACTCATGACCCAAACGGAAATTATGTGTTGGCCACTTAACTGACTGAGGCGCCCCAGACCTGCACTCTTTTGATAAGATGGAAGATCCATTATACCTGGTGTGGAGGTGCCTGAGCTGGACACATTTCTCTAAATCTGAGGAGAAACGAGATTTAGATTCTCTCAGTCTCCTTGAGGAGCAGCCCAGCATCCTCTGCTGGGAAAGGCTAGCAATGCAGGCGCTGACAGGACCTGGCCCAGAAGTTTTGCCCTCGCCAGTTCACTGTGGCAAGCCTGACTGTGAGGTCAGTGCGTCAGGCGTCCCTGTCCTGCTCAGCATTGGCCTTGCCTACTCCTCACTGCCTGATGATAGTGTAGCTGTGGCTTTGAGGAGCAGGAGTTCCAGAAGTCTGCAAGGCCATCTTTTGGCTGTTTTCTACAGCCTTCGGAAGCACACCTCTAAAACCTACCAGAGAAGTTTGTAATGATTTAGATTTTCTAGTTGTTGCAAGGCTGAGGTGGGTAGCAGGGCCAATTAGAGCCATATGTGGGAGGAAAGGAATTCCGCTAGCAAGAAAGCCTGAGCAAACGGAGTGGGTGCTAGTTGTGTCTTGTCCTTTTATAAACAGGATTTGTTGGTCTGGCAGTTTCTGGCATGGTTGAAATATTCTTGAGGGTCGAGCCTTAAGGATGTGGCCCAAAACAAGAGCGTAGCCAAAGCAGGTCACAACTTTAAATACTGAAGGTTGAAGTATGTGCCTAGATAAACACTGGGTGCAGTGGCAGCCTTCCAGTGAAGGTGCAAGAACCCCCGTTCACCAGGGCGAGGGCACCTGCTCCCAGCCTCTGTGTTGTGAGGCTGCTGGCACGGCCAAGGGCTGGGGTAAGGGGGGACTTGACTAGGGAGCTGGGGGTGCTGGGGCCACTTCGGTGTTTCCTCTGTTTTGGAGTCTGATGAGCCAATTAGGTCAGGAAAGCCAGCAGTCAGCACACTTCTTCTCAACTTAATTCATCCAAGTCATTAGCATATTAGTTTTGAGTGATGGCACTTACTTGTAATCTTTTGTAGTATAATGGAAAAAATATCAGGAAACTCAGCTTTTAACTTCAGAGTGTGAAATCAGATGAAGACTGCTTTTGTGCTTAGTGAATCATTTGAGGGATTTAGTGGAAACCGGTTCCCTATACTTTGACGTCTGCCGAGGGCCTGCTTGGTGCTAAGCATCTACTGGGGGAGAGGGAAGCAGACGGCATGTTGCTGAGACCCCAGCAGTGGACCTCTTCTGCCTCCTTTCCTCTCTGGGCAGCCCTTGGCATCTGGCCTTGACGCAGACAGACATTGACCATCCTGCCCTCAAAACGTAGTCCCGCTCTACCTTTGTGCTGAGATGGAAAGGGGTTTGGATAGCCAGGGGAAGTCTGGGGAGTCAGAAGGAAACTTTTTAGTTCCAGTAAGCACCTACTTGGTGTTTCTAAATTTGCCAATTTATAATATATAAGTAGTTAGTTTTATTATCTCTTGTGCTTTATGACTTAGTAATGTGTGTAAATCTTAATTGAATATTTTTTATGATATTTGGGAACGCTGCCTGCATAGCAGATGAAGCTTCACACCTGGCACAGGGTAGGTAGTCGGTAAATATGTATTGAAGTGTAATTATTGTTGGGCTGTCTTGAGATAATTGTAATTTGCTTTAGTTGGGTTCTTGGATGCCACACAGGTACCCGGATGTGATAATTCATTCTCACTTGGATTCTGCTGAGTCTGGCCGCCGACCTCTCACACTTATTCCCCACCTCCAACCCACCTCTTACTCCAGCTGCTACAGCCAGATGGTCCTTGTCTTTGGGCTCAGTTTACCCTTTTCTTTTATATATATATAATATATATATATATATATATATATAAAATATTTATTTATTTATTTATTTATTTATCACAGAAAGACAGCGAGAGAGGGAATACAAGCAGGGCTTGTATTCTCCCTCAGAGGGAGAAATAGACTCCCTGCTGAGCAGGGAGCCGATGCGGGACTCGATCCCAGGACCCTGGGATCATGACCTGAGCTGAAGGCAGATGTTTAACGACTGAGCCACCCAGGCGTCCCTCAGTTTACCCTTTTCTGTTCTCAGTGCCCAACCTGGGCATCGATAATTAAGACTGGACCTAAGCCTCATAAATGTTTTTTTCTGAAGTCTAATTGGTTTGACTCTGAGTAATGTGTGTGTGTGTGCTGAGCAGGGAGCCTGATAAGGGGCTCGATCCCAGGACCCTGGGATCATGACCTGAGCCGAGGGCAGCCACTTAACCAACTGAGCCACCCAGGCGCCCGAGTAATATGTTTTTTTAAAAAATATTTATTTATAATTGTGGTAAAAATACGTAACCGAATTTACCATGTTACCCACTAAAGTTTTTTTTTTTTAATTGTGGCAAAAAACATCTAACAGAATTTACCATGTTAATCATTTTTAAGTGTACAGTTCAGTAGTGAGTAATGTTTAACAGCAAGTGGCATACTGAGGTCAGTGGAGTGTAGAATGAACTGTTTCTCAGTGAGTTTTGTCACAGAAGATGTGAAAAATTGACCCAGATGAAAAACCACCCAGATGAAAAACCACGGTCCAGTGGAGAATGGCCTGTAGCCCTGGGTTTTTGAGCCTTTTCCTTCTCTTCCTCTAGGACATGTTTGCACCTGAGTAAGTTTGTACCCAGGTATTAAACCTTTGCTTCCTTCCTGCCTTTATTGAAAAAAACCAAACCACCATCAGCAGAAACCATTGCCCTTCCTGCACCTCTGCTTTTGGTATCTGTGATAAGTGAGAATTTGCAAGAGTTTTCCAAGTTCAAAGCAGCTTTTCTAATAGATGATTGTGTAGTGCTTGCTTCTCAGAGGTAATTTTTTTCTTCCACATGTTTTTACTTTAAGTGTCTTGCTATGTGTGTAACCTTAGACTCCTTTGGTGGGTTCTCCAGCTCCCTGGTGGTGTCTCTGTGGGGCTGCCTCCAATACCTCTGGTGATATTCCCACAGCACACAGGCCAGGAGGGAGCTTGCCTCATGTCAGGGAGTCCTCATCTGCCTCCGGAGCTGTGAGCTCTTTTGAGGTTACACCTTGAATCTTCACCAGTGACTTGGTTCAACATCTTTCTCATCTGATGCTAAAGAGTGAAAAAGACACGTTTTTAACTCAAAGCAGAGAAAGCTGCCTGTCTTTTTGGTCTTTGGAGCCCAAATAAACAGTGACTTCACACTATTGTTTTCCATTGTGTGGAGTACATCCTGTTGGCCATCAGTTTGAGCAGTTTTAAACTGGTTAACCCTCCAGAATTTTTATATTAATGTTAGACTGACATTTGACATTTAATTTTAACTTCTGAGTGGACAAAAGCTTTTGTTTTATTTATTTTATTTTATTTTATTTTATTTTATTTTATTTTATTTTATTTTATTTTTTTTGAGAGAGAGAGAGTAAGCATGCACCCAAGCATAGTGGGGGGTGGGGAGGGGCAGAGGGAGAGGCAAAGAGAAGACTCTTAAGCAGGCTCCACACCCAGCGAGGAGCTGAATGGGGTAGCTCGACCTCACAGACCCTGAGATCATGACCTGAGCCGAAACCAAGACGCCCAACCAATTGAGCCACCTGCTGCCCCTGGACAAAAGCATTTTTGCTAGATGGAACCTAAAGCAATTGTTTCAGTTGGTTTTGCTTTTGATTTTTTCAAAACCATTTGAAACAGGGACATGGGATTTTATTGTTTGTTTGGTTTAAAAAGATAGTCCCATTTTCCTTAAATGTTTTCATTACTACAGCGAATAGAAGCAGTTTGAGAGTTTAAGTACAGTTTTTAGGTAACCTAGCTATTGGAGAGTAGCAGTTCCTGGGAGTGGTGGGGTAGGCTGCCTCTGCCTTAGCCTCATTTTGTGTAGTTAGTAATGGATTGAATATTACAACTTTTCCTTCATTCTTAGAAAGCAAAAACTAGTAGGGAGCTGTTCTTTCAGAATTTTAGTTAAGATATCTTGGTTTCCTTCCCTGTGGGCTTTTCTGCATATGAGGAAACATTAAGTTTACTATGAATTGAGTTGGTGCCACATACGCATTTGTTCCTTGCATTTACTGAGTGGAAAGCATTTATTGACTGAACTTCCTGTGTGCATGGGGCTCTGGGGAGGCAGGCTGAGCAGAAGAGAGCTGCTTCTTTCCTGGAGCTGGGCTTCCAGTGGAATCTTCTAGTTCCCAGGGACCCGAGATACAGGCATATATCTGTATGTATATATATATATATATATATATATATATATATATATATATGCCGCCCACCCCCCCCCACCCCCCGCCAAACAAGGCAAGTACTTCAGTCACATATAGCTGGGGATTAGTATTGGTGACAGGAAGGGCCGGAAGGATTCTTTCTTTCCTGCTGAACTCGCCTCCCGTCCCCGAAGTTTGGGGTCCTTGCCTGTCACTGTATAATGCTTTTGATTCCCTAGTTGTGTCCCCTGCTGACTGACTTGGTAAACTTAAAATACACTTGTCTCTAGGGCAAGTATTTGGTTTACAAAGGACACCACCTTTTAGGCATTGCTGAAAACTTGACTTTTTTTTTTTTTTTTTGCCTATCACTGGAGGGTCCCCAAGGTCCCAGGTGGAGAAAGAAAGCATTGGCATGGCCATTGGGAGATGCAGGGGATTGCCGGCTCCAACCCCGACTAGATCTGGTTCCTGTGAGTGAGGACACTTAGCTGAGCTGAGTCTTGGGGTCTGGGGCCCCCTGGGCTTCCCGTGCCCCCAGACTGTCCTTTCTTTGTCGGGGGCCCATGGCCCAGGAGCTTGGTGGGAGGTGGCCCTGCTCAGATGGTCTTCCTGTTGCCCACAGCCAGCGCCGTGGAAGCGCTGCCGCAGTGGTGCTGTTAGGTGCTGAATGTTCACCTGGCCCAGGGAGGGCTGCCGTGGGTACCTAGGGTACTGTGGGGCCCGCTGCCCTGGTGCTGCTGGCTCTTGGGGTAGGAGTGCAGGCTTTTACCAAGAGAGGAAGGAGACGGCAGCCTGAGTGGCAGCTCTGGGATAGCGGTGTCCCAGAGGGCTGTGGCCAGGCTTTGCAGGCTCTACCACTTTTAAGGTTTCTCTGCCCCCCTGGGGTGGAATGTCTAGAACTGAGGGGTGGAACTGCTGCTGCCTGCAGCTATGTCCATTTTTCACACTTTTTGTCATGGCTGTTGCACATGTGTTTAGAGAGCCAGGGGCTTCATCAAGGCTCTGGGAAGGTCCCTCTCCACAGAGTTGTATTTCACTGGGATCGAGGGCAGCGCTGAACTCAGACTTAGCGGCAGGCACTGCACTGGGTACTGGTACAGAGGGAATGAGTTACCCATTCCCACTCCCCATTTTTCAGTAGATCTTCGGCAGCTTCTCTTAGCCAGATAGTGGTGAGTTCAGCTGAGACATAACATATTCTTGGGCTGCCCTGAGCACTTCCTGGTGTTCTAGAGGGTATAACGTGAGTGTACATACACAGTATTAAAATGAATGGCTGTGTCAGGAAGACTGGGTGATTCTGCCCGAGTCTTTCTCTGGTGTCTGAGCAACTTCTCTGTATTCTGGCCACAGGCTCTGTGTGACCATGGTTGAATGTTACCTCTCTCGGGGCCTTGTTCCCTGAAAAAATGAGTAGGAGGATCTCTGGAGTGCCTCCATCTCTGAATAACGAAGTGTGTGAGTAAGAGACTGTGGAAAAACCTTCCAATGGGATGTCCTAGTTTGGGTGTTTGAATGCAGCCTGCCAAGTTCCTAGCATGGGGAGATGTGACCCTTGCTTATAGGAAGCCAGCATCAGAAAGACACAGGCTGCTTTTTGCCAAGTTTCCAAAAGCTCTTTTCTCCCCAGAGCATGGAACACCAACATATAGCAGTTGGAGTTGTGCCCTGGACATCGCCTGCTTGCTAAATGCAGAGGCACTTAGTCATACCCATGAAACAGATACCCATGTCGTCATGTGTCCGCAGATAGCCAACTGAGCTTATGTTCTTGGTAGGACAGGGTGTGTCTCATAGTGTTGCTGTTTTCAAATAAGCTGAGAATTTTTTTTTTTAAAGATTTTTGTTCATTTATTTGACAGAGTGAGAGAGCACAAGCAGGGGGAGCTGCAGAGGGAGAGGGAGAAACAGACTCCCCTCTAAGCAGGGAGCCCCACGTGGGGCTGGATCCCAGGACCCTGAGATCATGACCCGAGCCGAGGGCAGATGCCCAACCAACTGAGCCACCCAGGTGCCCCTAAGCTGAGAATTTTTAAGTGGAGAATCAGATTAGAAAAGTAAAAGATTAACTGTATCTAAGAAGTAGAAAAATAAGTAAAGAGTAAAGACACAGGAAGAAGCTAAAAAGACAAAAACAAAAACCAAATCCTGTATCCTCCCCATTCATTCTATTAGGTGTGTGTCTGGAACTTTGTGTATGTTTGGTATACATTAGTGATTGCAACACATGTGTCCTTGCCGCTCCATAGCTTCCAGTCTTGTGGGGTGTTGGTTGAGCTGAGCACTTTACTAAATAAGAGTTACAATGTATAAGAAAGGAAAGGCCATTAAGAGAAGCACTATGCAACAGTGAACTCTAAAGTTACAATTTAAAATAGTATAAAATGGGTGCCTGGGTGGCTCAGTTGTTAAGCCTTCCGCACAGGTGATGATCCTGGGGTCCTGGGATTGAGCCCCGCATCGGGTTCCCTGCTCAGTGAACCTGCTTCTCCCTCTCCCACTCCCCTTGCTTATGTTCCCTCTCTCTGTCAAATAAATAAAAAAAAAATTAAAAAAAATAGTATAAAACAAGACCTAGGCAATTCTAAAATTAAGTGATAAAATAAGCTATAAAAGGGGTACACAGGCACAGACAGTCAGGAAACTGGGAGATACAAAAACACACACAAAAGAATTCAAAGAAAAACCTTTAACTTGGGGCACTTGATAGGGATCTGAGAAGACCTCTATCCAGAGTACGGTGAACCTGCATGTTGAGGAGTCAGAGTGTTTCCTTCTTTGCCTTTCCTGGTGGAGGACCCTGCAGCAGTCACAGGGAGTTAAGTGGTTCTTGGGGCTGATGCCCACAGGACCCCAGCTTCTAAGTCCCTGGTCATTTGGTGTCCACTTGAGGAAGTGTGGCATTTAACACTGCTGGCAAGTCTGTGCTGGGCAAAAGTGACACAGCCAGATGGCTGGAAGGAGAAGTCCCTTTTGGGGAATGGGTCTGAAATCCCATGAGAACTGCCTGGTTACTTATGGCCTTAGGGTGGAACAAGTTAGTGGAAACAGGAAGGAGGACAATGTTATACCTTGTATTATCCAGCACTGATGAGAGGATGAGAGCATGCCAAATTATAAAATATCTTCATTGGCTTTCTAAGGCAGATAAATTTCAAATCCCTTTTCATGCCTTTGTAGAGCAGCTTCATGTGTTTTGTTCTGAGCCTTTAGGGAGCAAGTGCCGTCCTAGAAACTAGGAGTGTGTAAACTTGAGTGACATGGGCCCCAGGAGGTAGAGGTGGACAGAGATGGGGTTGGATGGATGGGGTAGGGTTGGGGCAGGGCAGTAGGCCCAGGGGCTGGGATCTGGATGCCATTCAGAATATGCCAGACACATGAATGAGGACAGGGCTTTCCAGTCCTGAGAAGGTTGTGAAGAAGACAGAGCAAGATGTAGTGACTGTTTTAGGATTTTTATTAGTTTGAGATAACAGTACTCAGCCAAGCCCTTCACCTTCACATGTTTCAAGTCTTCAGCAGAGAACATAGACTAACATACACATAACTTGAGTATCTGCCACCCAGCTTTGTCATACCGTAATGTTCTATTGTATTTTTTTTTAAGATTTATTTTTTTAGAGAGAGCGCATGGCGCTGAGTGGGGAGCCTGACGCAGGGCCTGATCCCATGACCCTTGAGATCATGACTGGAGCTAAAACCAAGTCAGACACTTAACTGACTGAGCCACCCAGGCACCCCTGTTCTGTTGTATTTTTGTAAGATCCTATTTTAGGAAATAAAGCAGTTATAAATTTGGAGATCCTTGTGACCCCACCTTTTCTCATGCCCCTTTTAGAGCTGTACCTACTTCCTTCATGCCCCAACTGCCTCTTTAACCCCTGGCAACCACTAATCTATTATCCATTTCTATAATTTTGTCACTTCAAGAATATTATAAAAATATAATGTATGGGGGCGCCTGGGTGGCTCAGTTGGTTAAGCAGCTGCCTTCGGCTCAGGTCATGATCCCAGGCTCCTGGGATCGAGCCCCGCATCGGGCTCCCTGCTCAGCGGGAAGCCTGCTTCTCCCTCTCCCACTCCCCCTGCTTGTGTTCTTGCTGTGTCTCTCTCTGTCAAATAAATAAATAAAATCTTTAAAAATATATATATATGTAATACATATATATAATGTATGTATAAAAATATAGTATGTAACCTTTTAGGATTAGCATTTTACACTCACCATAATTCCCTTGAAATTCATTCACTTTGTCTAGTGTATCAATAGTTTATTCCTTTTTATTGCTCATTAGTATTCCGTGATACAGATATACCACAGTTTGTTTACCCATCCGTTGAAGGACATCTAGGTTGCACTGTGGTTGAAAAGCTATTTTCCCCCATTGAATTGCTTTTGTATCTTTCAGAAATCAGTTGGGCATTCTTGTTTTGTTTTTTTAAGATTTTATTTATTTATTTGACAGACACAGCGAGAGAGGGAACACAAGCAGGGGGAGTGGGAGAGGGAGAAGCAGGCTTCCCGCCGAGCAGGGAGCCCGATGTGGGACTTGATCCCAGGACCCTGGGACCATGACCTGAGCTGAAGGCAGACGCCTAATGACTGAGCCACTCAGGCGCCCCTGGGCATTCTTGTTTAAATCTATTTCTGGATTCTATGGGTGCCTGGGTGGCACAGTAGGTTAAGTGTCCAATTGTTGGTTTCAGCTCAGGTTGTGATCTCAGGGTCATGGGATCGAGCCCCGCAGCGTTCAGCACAGAGTCTGCTTGAAAGACTCTCTCTCAAATAAATAAATAAATAAATCTTAAAAAAAAAAATCTTTCTGGATTCTCAGTTCTGTTCCATTAATTTATGTGTTTGTCTCTCTACTAATCGGTCTTGGTTATTGTAGCTTGCTAAATTTTGATATTAGGTAGAATAATTCCTCTTTTTCAAAATTGTTTTTTGGCTATTGTAGTTCCTTTGCCTTTCCATATAAATTTATTTTTTATTTTTTAAGATTTTATTTATTTATTTGAGAGAGAGAGAGCATGAGCAGGGAGGAAGGGCAGAGGGAGAGGGAGAAGCAGACTCCCTGCTGAGCAGGGAGCCCGATGTGGGGCTCCATCCCAGGACCCTGGGATCATGACCTGAGCCGAAGGCAGATGTTTAACTGACTGAGCCACCCAGGTGCCCTCCATATAAATTTTAGAATGGTCTTGTCTATGTATACAAAATTTCTTGCTGGAATTTTGATAGGGATTGCATTAAACCTGGAATTAGTTTCCTAGGGCTGCTGTAAAAAATTACCACAACTTAAGTGGCTTAGAGGAATATACATTTATTCTCTCATCGCTCTGGAGGCCAGAAGTCCAAAATCAAGGAGTTGGCGAGGGCTGTATTCCCTGTGGGCCCCGGGAGGAATTTATTCCTTGTCTATTCTACTTTCTGGTGACTGGTGGCATTCCTTGGCTTGTGGCCATATCACTCAAATCTTTCCTCAATTTTCACATCCCCTTCTCCCTCCATGGTGTGTATAATCTCCCTCTGCCTCTTTCGTATAATGACAATTGTGGTTGGATTTAAGGACCACCTGGGTAATCTCCCTATGTCAAGATTCTTTTTTTTTTTTTTTTTTAAGATTTTATTTATTTATTTGACAGAGAGAGACACAGCGAGAGAGGGAATACAAGCAGGGGGAGTGGGAGAGGGAGAAGCAGGCTTCCCGCTGAGCAGGGAGCCCGATGTGGGGCTCGATCCCAGGACCTGGAATCATGACCTGAGCTGAAGGCAGACACTTAACGACTGAGCCACCCAGGCGCCCCCCATGTCAAGGTTCTTAATCAATCTGGGAGACTCTTCCTATAAACTAACATTTACAGATTACATGGTTTAGGACCTAGTATCTTTGGGTGGCCATTATTTAGCCTATTACAAATCTGTGTAACAGTTGGCAAGAATGGACACCTTTACTGTGTTGAGCCTTTCAACCATTAACACAATATGTCCCTTTGTTTGTTTAGATCTTCTTTGATTTCTTTCACCAGTGTTGTATAGTTTCCAGCATATGAATCCTGTATATGTTTTGTTAGGTTTGCACCTAGGTATTTATTTTTTGAGTGATTGAAATGGTATTATATTTTAAATTTGGTGTCTACATGTTCATTTCTAGCATGTAGAAATACAAGTGATTTTTGTATGTTTATTTTGTATTCTGTGATCTTGCTAAACTCATTTATTTTAAGATCTTGCTTTGTAGATTCCTTGGGATTTTCTGCATGGATAATTATGTTACTGCAAGTAGGAACAGTTTTATTTTTTCCTTTTTTTTTTTTTAATTTTTTTCCTTTCTGACCTATATGTCTTTTGTTTCCTTTTCTTGTCTTATTATTGCTGTCTAGAACTTCTAGCACTATGTCAAATAAGAGTGTAAGAGCAGACATCCTTGCCTTGTTTCTGATCTTAAGGAGAAAGCATTCAGGCTGTTACCATTAAGTATAATGTTTGCTGTATGTTTTTTGTAGATGCTCTTTATCAAGTCAAGAAAGTCCCCTCTATTCCTGCGTTTCTGAGTGTTTATCACAGATGGGTGTTGAATTTTGTCAGGTACTTTTTCTGCATCAGTTGATATGATTATGTGATTTTTGTTCTTTAGTCTGTTAGTATAGTGGATTATGTTGATTGATTCTCAAATATCGAACTGGCCTTGTATCCCTGGAATAAGTACCACTTGGTCATGGTCCTATATAATTCTTTTTATTTGCTAAATTCTATTTGATAAAGATTTTATTTTTAAGTAATGCCTACACCCAGTGGGGCTCAAACTCACAAACTCGAGATTAAGAGTTGCATGCTGTACCGACTGAGCAAGCCAGGTACCCCTGATAAGTTTTGTTACAGATTTTTGTGTCTGTTCATGAGTGATATTGGTCTGTATCCTTACCCTCCTCTTTTTTTTTGGTACTGTCTTTGTCTGATTTTGATATCAGGGTAATGCTACCTTCATGAAATGAATAGGGAGGGGCGCTTGGCTTGGCTGGCACAGTTTGTAGAACATGTGACTCTTGATCTCAGGGTCATGAGTTCAAGCCCCATGTGTGGCATAAGAGTTTACTTAAAATTTAAAAAATAATAAAAAAAATAAAATGAATAGGGACGTGTTCCCCCTTCTACTTTCTGGGAAAGATTATGTAGGATTAGAGTTGATTCTTCTTTATTTTATTTATTTATTTGACAGAGAGAGACACAGCGAGAGAGGGAACACAAGCAGGGGGAGTGGGAGAGGGAGAAGCAGGCTTCCCGCGGAGCAGGGAGCCCTATGTGGGGCTCGATCCCAGGACCCCAGGATCATGACCTGAGCCGAAGGCAGACGCTTAACGACTGAGCCACCCAGGCACCCCTCTTTTTTAAATATTTGGTAGAATTTGGTAATGGAGACATCTGGGTCTGGAGGTTTCTTTTTGTGGGAGCTTTTATTTTTTTTAGATTTTATTATTCATTAGAGACAGAGAGAGAGAGAGGCAGAGGGAGAAGCAGGCTTCCTGCAGAGCAGGGAGCCCAACACAGGGCTCGATCCCAGCACCCTGGGATCATGACGTGAGCCGAAGGTAGATGCTTAACCCACTGAGCCACCCAGGCACCCCTTTGTGGGAGTTTTTAAATTACAAATGCAAATTCCTTAATAGTTTCCTTAATAGAAATTGTTTGTATGATATGATATTGGGTGAATTGTGGTAGTTAGTATTTTTTTTAAGGAATTGGTCTGTTTTGTTTTGATTTGTCAAATCTTTTTTTTTTTTTTTTTTAAGATTTTATTTATTTATTTGAGAGAGAGCAAGAGAGAGTGAGAGCATGAGCTGGGAGAGGAGCAGAGGGAGAGGGAGAAGCAGAACTCCCTGCTGAGCAGGGACCTGACACAGAGCTCGATTCCAGGACCCTGGGATCATGACTCAAGCCAAAGGCAGACGCTTAACCTGCTGAGCCACCCAGGAGCCCCAGATCTTTTTTATTATCTTTTTTTTTTTTTTTTTTAAGTAATCTCTCTGCCCAATGTGGGACTCAAACTCAGGACCCTGAGATCAAGAGTCACATGATCTACCAACTGATCTAGCCCCTCCTACTTATTATTTTTTTGATATCTGTGGATCTATAATGATATCCTGTTTGATTCCTGATATTGGTAATTTGTGTCTTCTCTTTTTTGTCAGTCTTACTAGAGATTTGTCAATTTTACTAATCTTTTCAAAGAATCAGGTTTTTTTTCATTGATTTTTCTATTTTTTTTTTTTTAAGATTTTATTTATTTGACAGAGAGAGACACAGTGAGAGAGGGAACACAAGCAGGGTGAGTGGGAGAGGGAGAAGCAGGCTTCCCGTGGAGGAGGGAGCCTGATGTGGGGCTCAATCCCAGGACCCCGGGATCATGACCTGAGCCGAAGGCAGACGCTTAACGACTGAGCCACCCAGGCGCCCCTCTATTTTTGTTTTTAATTTCATTGATTTCTGCTCTTTATTCTTTCTTTCCTTGTGCTTGCTTTTGGTTTATTCTGCCTTTTTTTTTAAAGGTTATTTTGGCGGGAGCATAAGATTATTGGTTTGAGGCTTTTCCTTTTTTTCTGGTGGATTCAGTGCTATAAGTTCATCTCTAAACACTGCTTTAGCTGTGTTCCACAAATTTTAACATACCCCACAAATGTATTTTTATCTTCATTCAGTTCAGTATAATTTATTTCCATTGATATTTCCTCTCTGATCCAAGGATTATTTAGAAGTATGTTGCATAGTTTTTGAGTGTTTGGAGATTTTCCTAATTATCCTCCTGTTACTGATTTCTAGTTTGATTCCATTGTGGTTAGAGAACACATTCGGTGTTATTTCATTTCTTACAAGTTTTTCAGGGTTTGATTTATGGCTCCAGATATGGTTTATTTGGATATATGTTCCGTGGACATTTGAAAAGAATGTATGTTCTGCTGTTGTCAGGTGGAGGGCTCTATAAATGTTGATTAGATCAGGTTGATTGATATTTTTGAATTCTTTTGTATCTTTGCTGATTTTCTTTCTGGTTGCTCTCAATTGTTGAGAGTGTGGTGTTGAACTTTCCAAAACTAGAATTGTGGATTTGTTTATTTTTCCTTTTAGTTCTATCCGTTTTTGCTTCACAAATTTTATAGTTTTGTTGTTTGGTACGTGTACATTTAGGATTGTTATTCTTGGTAGCTTGAGCCTTTTATCATTATATAATTTTCCTCTGTCTCTGGTAATTGTCTTTGCTCTGAAGTCTACTTTATCTGATATTGATAGAGCCTTTCTTGCTTTCTCTTTTTTTTTTTTTTTTAAGATTTTATTTATTTATTTGAGAGAGAGAGAATGAGAGAGAGAGAGAGCATGAGGGAGGTAGGGTCAGAGGGAGAAGCAGACTCCTCGCTGAGCAGGGAGCCCGATGCGGGACTCGATCCCGGGACTCTAGGATCATGACCTGAGCCGAAGGCAGTCGCTTAACCAACTGAGCCACCCAGGCGCCCATCTTGCTTTCTCTTAATTAATGTGTGCATGTTATGTCTTTTTCTGTTCCTTTACTTTCCACCTACCTATCCTTGTCATCTCGGTATTGTCATTTATTGATTGTCTTCTTATATTCAGTTTGAGATCTTCCTGGTTCTTGGTATGAGTGATTTTTTTTTTTTTTGAGAGGGAAAGAAGGGGTGGGGGGTGGAGGGGTGGGGGAAGCAGAGGGAGAGGTAGAGAGAATCCCAGGCAGGCTCCACACCTAGCACAGAGCCTGATGTGGGCTCAATCCCACAACCCTGAGATCATGGCCTGAGCTGAAACCAAGAATCGGATGCCTAACCAACTGAGCCACCCAGGCACCCCTGATGAGTGATTTTTGATTGAAACCTGAACAGTTTTGTATTTTGTTCTGAAACTCTGATTTTTTTACCCGGCTTTTTCTAATACTCTGGCAGGGGACTGGTGAGGGAGGTACTGCCTGATTACTGGGAAGTAGAGGTAGAAGTCCAGGTTCCTTACTCACCCTTTTTTTTAATTGAAGTGTAATTAACATACAGTATTCTATTAGTTTCAGGCGGACAACATAGTGATTCAGCAGTTCTATACATTCCTCTGTGCTCACCGTGATAAGTGTAGAGTCACCATCTGTCACCAAACACTATTACAATATTATTGACTATACTCCCTATGCTGTACTTTTTATCTCTACGACTTACTTGTTTTATAACTGGAAGTTTGCACCTCTTTTTTTAAAAGATTTACTTATTTATTTGAGAGAGAGCAGTGTGAGCCCGGGGGTGGGGGGGTAGGGATGAGGGCTGAGGCAGAGGGAGAAGGAGAGAAGCTGACTTCCTGCTGAGGGCGGAGCCCCAATTCGGGGCTTGATCTCAGGACGCTGAGATCAGACCTGAGCTGAAATCAAAAGTTGGAGGCTTAACCGACTGAGCCACCCAGGGGCCCCATGTTTGTACCTCTTAATCACCTTTATCTGTTTCACCCATCCTCCCACCCACTTCCCCTCTGGCAGCTACCAGTTTGTTCTATTTAAGAGTTGGATTTTTTTGTTTGCCCCACTCAGCCTTTTTTGACACCTGAAGCCTGGTGAAGTATTTGTTAACTGCTGGGTAGGGGTGGGAATTCTCGTTCCCTCTTTACCATTGAGCAGTGGTAAACGTTCTGACACTAGTTCTTCTCTGACACCAGCACTGCAGGAAGTGGGAGATACTCCTTGTTACTCTTCGGATGGGCATAGAAATCTAGGTTTGATTTCCACTGACACTGAGGGACTAGAGGAGTAGGCCAGGTGGTACATTGTTACTGGCCAGTGGGGGTAAAAGTCCCGGCTCCCTACTTGGCCTTCTCTGATAGCACCCCAGTGGGGATGTTAGGGAGCCTTATTACAACCTCATGAGGGTGGAAGTCTAAGGCTCTCCATTTGGCCTTTGGGTGGGAGTGGGGCCATAGTTTTTTCTGTGGTGTTTGGCTAGAATAGAGCTGTTACTGTCTAAATGTTTTCTGTCTTGCTATGCTACCCCCTTCCTGCTCCTTCGGCTAAAGAGAGCAGACTTTTGGGGCGCCTGGGTGGCTCAGTTGGTTAAGCGACTGCCTTCGGCTCAGGTCATGATCCTGGAGTCCCGGGATCGAGTCCCGCATCGGGCTCCCTGCTTGGCGGGGAGTCTGCTTCTCCCTCTGACCCTCCTTCTCATGCTGTCTCTCATTCTCTCTCTCTCTCAAATAAATAAATAAAATCTTTAAAAAAAAAAAAAAAATTATAAAGAGAGCAGACTTTTGTTGGGACTCTCTTTTGTATCATCTTTTGGCATTTCTGGGTTGCCAGCATCTTCAGCTCCACATCTGGGATGTTTGAGTGAAAAAGAAAACCCAGGGAACTCACCACTGTGTCTTTCCTTGGGTCCTAAGGTACCTCACTGGTCTGCCTTCTTCTCTTGACTTTTTAGAGTCTCGTGTTTATATATGATGTCTAGGATTTTTTGTTGTGTTTAGTGGGAAACTAGGGGAAAAATATGTCTACCTTATCTTCTTAGATGTGGAAGTCCAGTTTTTTTCTTTTATGCTTTTTTATGTCTTGTTAAATGAAATCCTTTCTTACCCTGACATTCTACTATATTCTAAAATTTTGGGGCGCCTGGGTGGCTCAGTCAGTTAGCATCTGTCTGCCCTCAGCTCAGGTCATGATCCCAGGATCAGCTCCTTGCTCAGCAGGGGGCCTGCTTCTCCCTCTGTCTCTGCCACTCCCCCTGCTTGTGCTCTCTCTCTGTGTCAAATAAATAAGTAAAATCTTAAAAAATAACTAGGGCTAGGTATAACTGCTGTTTATAAAGTTATTTTCATAGAAAAATACTTATAAATCAGGGGCACCTGGGTGGCTCAATCAGTTAAGTGTCTGCCTTCGGCTCAGGTCATGATCTTGGGTCCTGGGATCAAGCTCCACATCCGGCTCCCTGCTCAGCGGGGAGCCCTGCTTCTCCCTCTGCCTGCCGCTCCCCCCCTGCTTGTGTGCTCTCTCTCTCTCACACAAATAAATAAAAATCTTAAAAAAAAAAATAAAAAATTTAAAGTTCTGTTTTTTACATTTGTATATCTAATTCACCTGGGTTTTATCTTATTTATGATGGAGAAGTGAGGGAGGACCCTAATTGTACTTGATTTTCTTCATAGATGGCCACTGGTCCTGGTGCCTTTGAACAGCTCCTTTGCAAGCTGATTTTGGGCTCTCTGGTTCCACAGTCCACTTCTACTCTGCCGCTGTAATGCTGCTTTAAATATAAGTAGCTTTATGATAAGTCTTTGTTTGGTAAGCTAGGACTCCCAACCTTCAAAATTATTTTACTTGGGTTTTGACTGTCTCATGAATTTTAGTTCAAAAACAACGTAGGAACAGGAATGGCAAAATCAATAGCAAAAAAAAACAACAACAAAAAAACCCCCAACCATGTTGGAATTGGCTTGGATTTGCATTGACTTTACAGTACACTGCCCACTTCAGGGACCTTGTTTTTTTTTAGCAATATTATTTACTTTGCATTACCCCAGTCAAAAAAATAACATGTGGCCCCTCAGCAGCTTGGCTCAGGGCAGGGCTTGCTTCTTTTCTAGAATGGGAAATTGCTCTGGTCACCTTGAGGACACCCAGCAAGTCCCATAATGCATCTGTGTGGCTCTCAGCCTCAGGGCAGGCGTTCTGAGCTGCCTGCACTGAAGCCAGTCAGAAGTATGAGGGACAATGTGCAGGGTTCTAATCTCTCTTTTGGGGGTAGGGAGCAAGAGAGGCCAAATGAGTTGTGTTCACTGGCACTGAGTTTGCAAATACGGGTTTCATAAACAAGTCCTACGGTTAGTGCTTGGGGTGTGAGGAGTGAGCAGTTGCTGAACTTGTCTGTGCAAATACTTGGTTTTCTAGTCTCTTCAAAAGCATTGTTTTTTGTTTTTTGTTTTTGTTTTTTTGGGGGGGAGAGGCAGAGGGTGAAGGAGAAAGAGAATCTTTTTTTTTTTTTTTTTAATAATTTTTTTTTTTTTTTTTAAAGATTTTATTTATTTATTTGAGAGAGAGAGAATGAGAGAGACAGCACATGAGAGGGGGGAGGGTCAGAGGGAGAAGCAGACTCCCTGCCGAGCAGGGAGCCCGATGTGGGACTCGATCCAGGGACTCCAGGATCATGACCTGAGCCGAAGGCAGTCGCTTAACCAACTGAGCCACCCAGGCGCCCGAGAAAGAGAATCTTAAGCAGGCTCCATGCCCAGCGCGGAGCCAGATGCAGGGCTCGATCTCACAACCCTGAAATTATGACCTGTGCCAAAATCAAGAGTTGAACACTTAACCGGTGCTTAACCAAGCCACCCAGGTGCCCCAAAAGCATTGTTTTAAGACTTCATAATTGTTACATTATCCACATTGCTTGGTCTCTATATATACAAAAAAAATTTTTCCCCCTGAAACATTTCAAAGTAAATTGCAGAGATTTTTGATACTTCAGCCCTAAATCCTTCAAAAGTAAGGACAGTCTCTTATAGAACCACACTACTATCATCTCACCTAAGAAAATTAACAATAAATCCAATCTCCAGCCCAGAGACAAAATTCCCCAATTACTCCTTTTGGAGCTGGGGTTTTGTGTTTTTTCTTTCTTGAAGTTTTTTAATTTTTTGTTTTAAGTGAATCCAGATCCAGTCAAGATGCACACACTACATCTGGTTGCTGTTTCTAAATCTAGAACAGCCCGCTTGTGTTTAGGGTTGTCAGCATTTGGACAGACCAGGCCAGTTATCTTGTAGAAGGTCCCATATTCTAGATTTGTCTGATTGTGTCTTCATGACTCCTGTGTTTGCTATAAACTGGGAGTTAGGTCTAGAGCAGCACTGCCCAACAGCAATATAATGTGAGCCACACATGTGATTTAATATTTTCTGGTAGCCACATGAAAAAATAAAAATAAGAAGGAGGAATTAATTTTGGTAATGTATTTTATTTAATGCATTTCTTTATCATTTATTAATGTAATTATTTACTTAACATTTAATAATATATTTTATATCCAAAATAATATCATTTCAATATGTAATCAATATTTTAAAAGTATTAAGGAGACATCTTACATTCCTCTTTTATGCTAACTTTTCAAAATTCAGTGTGTATTTTGCCCTTAATGGGCCAGCCACATTTCTAGTGCTCAACGGCCACATGTAGCTGGTCCCTCTGTACTGGACAGCACAGGGTGAGACTTGATCCAACTCAGGGTAGATGTTTTTGTTAACCTTAGGGGGTAGTAACTGCCGTGTACAACTTGGAAACCATGGGGTCGGCTAAAGTCTGAGTCTACTGTCTTTTTTTTCAGGCCCTGGGATGGAGCAGGTGTGCAGAGGGTGAAGACCCAGCTCTGGGACCAAGTCACTTGCCTCCTTTCTTAGTGAGATTGTCGGCTTGAGCAGACCCAGGCCGGGATGAGGATGTCTGCGGGCCTTTGGCTGCTGCTCCCCCTCTGGGGGAAGACCTTTCTCCTTCTGCTTTCTGTGGCCGTGGCTCAGTCCCATTGGCCTTCAGAGGCCGGCAGGGACTGGGAGAACCAGCTCGAGGCGTCCATGCACTCAGTGCTCTCAGACCTTCACGAGGCTGTTCCCACAGTGGTGGGCATTCCTGATGGCACGGCTGTCGTTGGGCGCTCATTTCGAGTGACCATTCCAACAGATTTAATTGCCTCCAATGGAGAACTCATCAAGGTGAGACTGGATATAAAGCTTATGTGAATGGGGAAGAATTCTCATCTGCATTTTGGTTTTAGTTGTTTGCTTGTTTTTGTTTTTTTCGCTTTCCATTCTGAGTTCCAGCAGTTCTGAACTCAGTTCTTCCAGGACCTGTGCAGTTACCATAAGAGAGGGACAACCACTGATACTTACAAGAGGGTCCCCAGATATCTCTGTATAGCATCTAAACTTTTATTCTTGCTCCCGTTTTTGAAGGTGTTACCATTAAAAAGCCTTTACATCTGTGGTTTGGAAACTTTCATGGTCATAGGGTTAGGTTTGATGGAAGGGCTTATGTGTAGAAAAAGGTCTTCTTTCATTAACCATGGTATTAAACCCAAGAAATACAGGACTTTGAAATGATTTGAACCTATTTTTATAATAAAGGTATAAGTAAATATAGGAGTTTTGCTCTCATTTGGTGTTGTATGTTTACTAATGTATTTGATCACTTAAGAACCTGGTATTAGTATGCAGACTTCAGCCTCGCCCCATCTTCTTTGGTGAAGCAATCCAGAGAACAAGGGGACCTGAGACCCATGTGACAGAAGAATGTCTTGGCTGGCCCAAGATGGAAATCAGGTGAAATAGGAAGCTTTTGTGTCAAGAAGCACCATCCCTTTGTCTGGGGTTGTGGGTCCTTGGAATTTCCCCTGGATCCTGAGTGAGTTTGCACGGTGGCCACATGATGGGTAGGGTCTACCCCTCAAGTTATGAACATGTCTTAGAGCAGAGGTCAACTCTTTCTCTTAGAGGCCAGATAGTAAATATTTTAGGCTTTGCAGGCCGTATGGTTTCTATTGCAACTCCTCAACCCTGCCAGTATAGTACAAAAGTAGCCATAGATAATGTGTAAATGAATGGGCATGAGCATGTTCCAATAAAACTTTACTTATGGACACTAAAACTAAAATTGGAATTTCATATAATTTTCGCATGTCAAAAGATATTCTTTTGATTTTTTTTTTCTCTCAATCATTTGAAAATGCAAAAACCATTTTTAGCTCATAGGCCATACAAAAACAGGTGGTAGGCCACATTTGGCTCTTGGCCATAGTTGTCCTATAGAATTCTTCCCCTAGAGGTGTGGCTTCAAAATGAACTAAAAATATCCCAAGATTTGTATTTTGTGTTGGTAGTTTTTATATCTCTTTTGCCTTTAGACTTCTGCAAACACATAGTGTTCTGGTTATCTTTTGGTGTGTTTAAACCACCAAAAGTTAGTGGTTTAAAACTCCCAGTTTGTTTTGCTCACAATTTTGTGGCCAGGAATTCAGGGAGTCAGAGCTCATCTGGAAACCTCATTTCTGCTTCACATGGCACTAGCTAGAGTGGCTCATATGGGGCCGGAGGGTTAACTTCTAAGATGGCTCATTCATGGCTGACAAATTGGTGCTGCCTGTTGACAGGGAGCTTAGCCAGGGCTATTGGTCAGGGTCCTTGGTTCCTCTCCATGTAGACCTTTCCCTGGGCTGCTTGGATTTCCTCATAGCACAATTAGCTGGGTTCTAAGAAACAGGAAGTGGAAGCTGCCAGTCTCTTAAGGCCTGGCTTGGTAACTTGTATAGCAACACTTCATTGTACTTATTCATCAAAGCACACACAGCCTCTGGTGGGTTATTACCAACTTTCTCCTCTCTGACCCACAAGCCCCAGGCATCTAGATTAGACATGGTCACAAATGCTATGCCACTCTTCCCACTGAGAGGCGAATCTATGCCGCTTTCCCTTGAATCTGGGCGGACCCACTCCTTACCTGCACCTTCCCTGTGCTCCCTTCATTTTCCCTGCCGGCCCCCTTCTCTTTAGGTCATGGCTTGTTCTCAGGGTGGCCTTCTGATCTCAGAAGCGGTCATTACTCTAAAGATCCTGGCTTAGTTCCACAGAGCTTGTTCTAGTTTGCAGAAGTTTTCCATGTCATCTTTGTAATTAATGCCCCAGCAAGCCAGATGCTAGTCTGACCATTAGAAAAAGAATAGTGGCAGTTTTGGAGGTACAGTTCTTGTCCACCTTCAGATTTGATCTTTTGAGTAGCCAAACCCTGTAGTGGTTGCCCTTGTTCCAGTGGTCACTGGAATGTTTTACATGGATTAGTTTTGACGAGAGGTGCCTTGAATCAATACAGCGAGTGGTATTTGCTGTATCTGGCAGAGAAATATTTAACAGGCTTATTCACAAGGGGAGTAAAGAGATTTTACTGGGAAAACAGGATTTTATCTGAGCACATTTATCTGTAGAAAGCAGACCATTTAGTAGCTGATCAGCCTGTAGAAAAACAGAGGAAAATGTGTGACTCTTTGTTCCAGACAGTCTTACCATCAGGGTTATGTGGGGTGGGAAATCAGATCAGAAAGCGTGACTTCATCTCTGGAGCTTCGGTTTCCCTATATGTGAAACATGATTAATAAATATTTATATAAAAAGTCTTTTTTATTTTCTCATTATAATAATGATATATAAATGTGTGTTGTAGAAAAGGGTGAAAGAAAAATCTCTTGTGGTTCCTGCCATTCAGACTGAACTCTTCTATCATTTTCTGTGTTCATAAGGAGGTGTCCATATCACACACACACAGACATCTTAGATTTGGAATCATACCATATTTTTTTTTTCATTTTTAAAATTTTAATTTTGTTATTTATTTATTTAAAATCAATTGATATATATTATTAGTTTCAGAGGTAGAGGTCAGTGATTCATCAGTCTTATAATACCCAGTGCTCATTACATCCTGTGCCCTCCTTAATGTCCATCACCCAGTTACCCCATCCCCTCACCCACCTCCCCTCTAGCAACCCTCAGTTTTTTTTCTGTAGTTAAGAGTCTCTTATGGTTGTCTCCCTCTCTGATTTCGTCTTATTTTATTTTTCCTTCCCTTCCGGGCGCCTGGGTGGCTCAGTTGGTTAAGCAACTGCCTTCAGCTCAGGTCATGATCCTGGAGTCCCGGGATCGACTCCCACATCGGGCTCCCTGCTCAGCAGGGAATCTGCTTCTCCCTCTGACCCTCCCCCTCTCATGCTCTCTCTCTCCCATTCTCTCTCTCAGATAAATAAATAAAATCTTTAAAAAAAAAAAATTTTTTTTTCCTTCCCTTCCCTTATGTTTATCTGTTTTGTTTCTTAAATTCCACGGAAGATGAGTGAAATCATACGGTATTTGTGTTTCTCTGACTGACTTATTTCACTTAACATAATACCCTCTAGTTCCCTCCATGTCATTGCAAATGGCAAGATTTCATTGTTTTTGATGGCTGAGTAATATTCCATTGTATATTTGTACCACATTTTCTTCATCCATTCATCTGTTGATGGACATCTGGGCTCTTTCCACATTTTGGCTGTTGTGGACATTGCTGCTATAAACATTGGGGTGCATGTGCCCCTTTGAATCTGTGTTTGTACCCTTTGGATAAATACCTAGCAGTGCAATTGCTGGGTTGTAGGGTAATTTTTTTTTTTTTTTTTAACGTTTATTTAGAGTCTGGGATGCCTGGGTGGCTCAGTTGGTTAAGTGTCTGACTCTTGATTTAGCTTAGGGTTGTGAGCCCACATTGGGCTCCGTGCTCAGCAGGGAGTCTGCTTTTCTCCCTCAGCCTCTCCCGCTGCTGGTGCACACACGTGTGCGTGCTCTCTCTCTCAAATAAATCTTAAAAAAAGAGATTTATTTATTGGGGTGCCTGGGTCGCTCAGTCGGTTGAGTGTCTAGCTCTTGATTCCGGCTCAGGTTCTGGTCTCCAGTGTGGGACTGAGCCTCACCATCAGGCTGCATGCTGGGCGAGGAGTCTGTTTGGGGATTCTCTCCCTCTCCCTCTTCCCCTCCCCCAGCTCACGCTTGCACTCTCTCAGATAAATAAATCTTAAAAAAAATATTTATCTGAGAGAGAGAGAGAGCAGGGGGCGGGTGGGGCAGAGGGAGAGAGAGAATCTCAAGCAGACTCCCTGCTAAGCGTGTAGCTGATACAGGGCCTGATCCCATGATCCTGAGATCATGACCTGAGCCGAAATCAAGAGGAGTCTTAACCAACTGAACCACCCAGGTGCCCCCATACTGGAAATATTTTTAAACCTACTTTTTTTTTTTTTTTTTTAAGATTTATTTATTTTAGAGAGAGCAGGGGCAGAGGGAGAGGGAGGGAGAATCGCAAGCAAACTCCTTGCTGACCGCAGAGCCTGACAGGGACTCAATCTCACAACCCTGAGATCATGACCTGACCAAAACCAAGTCGGATGCTCAACCGACTGAGCCACCAAGGCACCCCTAAACCTACCTTTTTTTATTCACTGTAGCTTGATTTTTTTTTCCTCATGGTCATTAAGTATTCTTTGGGAATGTGACTTTTAATGACTTGCCCGATATTCTTATGTATGTGAGGAATATTTCAGATCTTGGTCCCAGGGAGTGTTGTTGAGGTGACTTCCAAATGGTATCCATCACTACTACCATCATCCAAGCTACCACTTATTTGCCTCTTCCCAGGTTGTCTCCCTCCCCTCAGGCTGTTTTCCACACTGAGGCAAGAGTTGTCCTTATCTTGGTAAAGCTTAAATCTGCTAACACCTGCCTTTCCCCCAACCATTACTGAGTTGCACTTAGGATCAAGGCCCATGTGATCTGGCCTTTGGCCTCCTCTCTCTCCTCTTTCCCTTTGCATATCATGTCTCAGCCACACTGGCCTCTTTCTTGCCCCAAGGACATGCCAAGCTCAGGGTCTACCCTGGCCTCTGACATACACTTTCTTCTATTGGCTGGGGTCCTGTCACCTCTTTCAGGCTCATCTTGAGTCCTTTCCTTCCACCCTGATAAAAATAGCTTTCCCACAAAACCTTATGTTATCTTCTTAGCAAATTTCTGTACTTGAAATTCTTGGTTTTTGTTAGTCTGCATGTTTGACTCCCATCACACAGTAGCTCCTCAGATGTTTATGGGCTGGCAGAGGGAATGAGGACCCCTTCAGGACCCCTATAAACTTGCTTTGGATTGTCAAAGCCTGTGAGACTAAGCTTGTCCGAGTCTCATGTGGGGTTCCCAGGTGAGGGTTGGTCTTCTAACCATTTTGGACGTGGTCGAGTTACCTAATGAGGATTCACAAGCAGAGCCGGGTCCTGTCCTGAGATTGGATGAGATTTGATAGTGTGGTTGTCCTTCTTGCTGTGACTGGTCAGGGGATGTGCATGGGGATTGGTGATGGACTAAGTCAGTATTTGCCACAGACTAAGCAGTCATAATAGTCTATTGAAGGGATAGAAAAGTAAGTCTCATTCTAAGTGAGCTGCCCTGGCCACCTGCCAAGCCTTGTTTGACCTGTGTGCATCGAACCCTGGTTATGCTATTTCAGGAGGTTGTGGCAACTCTGGGGGTCACAGTGGCAGAGGGTGTATTGCTTTGCATCAGCCAAATGTGCCCATCAGGTAACATCAGCTTCCCAAGGCAAGGGCTTCCCTGTACTTTACACACCAGGCCTCAAGGAAATAAAAGAAGAGGGGACCCACCTGCCTGGAGGAGGTGGCCCTGAGGTCCTAGACTCTCTGCTCTGCCTCACGCCTGACATCCTTTCGTGTCCAGACAGCCCTTGTTCAGTTTCAGCTTGCCCAGCACCTCTTGCTTCTCCTGCTGTTCTCTAGCTCTGCCTCGAGAATCGATTTGCTGTTATCGACCCCAGCTTAACTCCCAGATGGATTCCATTGACCTGATGGTGCCAGCAGGGGCTGTGGGATACCTCCAGGCCCAGTGGCCAGCATGACCTTCTGGAGAGACTTGTGCCTCAGGACTCTGTTGTCTCCTGTGGCCTTAGGACACTCTAAAGCAGGTGGTCCTTGCATGTGCTCCCTTGGACCACACTGGATACCTGTATGCAAAGCTCACCCCAGGTCAGCTGTCCTTTGCTCTCACAGATGCCTTTAGACCCTAGAGCGCCCTCCCTCCTCGTCAGGGTTTGTGGGGATGGGTCCCACAGAAGCCAGCTTGGCCTTTGTTGGCTAGGTCATCAGCTGTCCCAAGTTGGCCACAGTTGACTCTTGCCTCCCTCAGGAGTGGCTCCAGCTCCCTGCAGGTGCCTCTCCTCTGACTTGAGTGAGCGAGGGACTGGCTGAGGAAGGTGATTACGTGCCTGGAGACGTTCTTACCCCTCCTTTCTAGGGTGGTCAGGAGAGACATCATTGCATCTCATGAAATGATTGGCTGCCCCTTCAGATGTCTCATTTGGTTGCTTTTCATTCCCGCTTCCCCTTATCCTCCTAGCCTGGAGACAATGTGGACTTTCCCTCAGCCCAAGATGTCGGCAGACTGGGAGCAGCCCTTCCTGGGACTGTGCTCTCAGCTGCTGGCGTGGGCCCCCAATTGTTCCCCCGAGAACAATGGGTACTCTTTTTGGCCAGGAAGGGGAACTCATGAAAGGACTGTTTCTTTGGATGCTTTGAGAGCTCTGTGGTGTCCCCGCCTGCATGAGATGAACTGCAGTTTCTTCCTGCCTCGAGTGGGTGTTCCCTGGCTCTGAATGGACCCCTTGTGAACATAGCACACCGGGAAATGTGGGTTGGCGAGGGAAGGCATCTTGGGGGTGGGTTGTAAGAATGACATTTGCCCAGACACATCAACTCAAATACTTACTGAAGTGTAGACTTGACTTCTGTGTTTTAAAAAAAAAAAGAAAAAAAAATTTACTGACAGGGGCTGAAAGAACATGACAAAGTAAAAATAGATGACATTGGGATTGAGGGACTGACTGTGAGAATTTTATTAATGGCTGTAACTATGCTAAGCTGTCCCTTTTGGCGGAAAAAAGATTAATTTTTGTTTTTAGATGAGAACAGTTAACATCAGGTAAAATGCTTCATAACTCAGACCTGGAGGGCACTGGCTGGACTGGACAAGTTGCGTTCAGCATGTGATCCTGTGGCCTTGGCCTTAATGGCAAGGTTTGAGGCTTGTGCTGGTTTGAGGCTTGCAGGTCCACCAAAGATTGTCTCTCGTGGGTGTGGCTCTGCTTTACTCGGCAAAGCAAAGGCCCCTCATACCCACTTCCACTGTGGTTCCTCATCTTATGTGGGGACAAAGTTTTGGCTCTTTGGTCTCAAGCCAGAGGTTCTTCCTGTTGACTTGTGCCATCTCCCGGCAGCCCAGTCATGTAACTGTCCGTGTGCATCATTTACAGAAGCTGAGCTTGGCCAAAGAGTAGATTTGTCTCATTGTCATAGTCCAGGGCCCAGATACAGGATCACCCTGATGTATCACGGGGGCCTCTGAAACTTGGCTGGAGGCTCAGACTCCATCAGAGGGACAATTTCCCATCTCCCTAGGCAGAGGAGACCACATAGTAGGCCTGCGCAGAGGAGGCCTTGGTCACATGATGTGTCAGTGCCTCTGCGGGGGTGCGTGTGGCACCCAGCCATAGATGGCTCCGGGTTGGCCCAGCTTTGCAACTTGGCTGAGGGGTGGGGAGCTGAGGGGTCAAGGGCCAGTAACCAGGTCTGAGGGACGACAAGGACTTTGCCAGGGAAGGCTGCTAGAGGCCTAAGCAGTGGGGTGTCCTAGGGCAGCAGTCTGTGCCACTTTGAAATGGACCACTGAGGGGCACCTGCGTGGCCTAGCTGGTCAAGTGGTTGACTCTTGATTTTGGCTCGTGTCGTGATCTCAGTGTCATGGGATTGAGTCCTGTGATAGACTCCGTACTCAGTGTGGAATCTGCTTGTCCTCCCATTTTTTAATTGGATTCTTTGTTTTTTGGGTGTTCAGTTGTGTAAGTTCTTTATATATTTTGGATACTAACCCTTGAATGGATATGTCATTTGCAAATATCTTCTCCCATTCAGTAGGTTGCTTTTTAGTTTTATTGATTGTTTCCTTCACTGTGTAGAAACTTTTTATTTTGATTATAGTCCCAATAGTTTATTTTTGCTTTTGTTTCCCTTGTCTCAGGAGACCTACCTAGAAGAATGTAGCTATGGCCAATGTCATAAATTACTGCCTGTGCTCTCTTCTAGGATTTTTATGGTTTCAGGTCTCACATTTAGGCCTTTAATCCATTTTTTTGTTTTTGTGTAGGGTATAAGAAAGTGGTATAATTTCATTCTTTTGCATATAGCTGACCAGTTTTCCTAACACCATTTGTTGAAGAGACTTTTTTCCATTGGATATTCTTTCTTTCTGTGTCGAAGATTAATTGACCATATAACTATGGGTTAACTTCTGGGTTTTCTGTTCTGTTCCATTGATCTGTATGTTTGTGCCAGCACCATACTGTTTTGATTACTACAGCTTTGTAATATAACTTGAAGACTAGAATTGTGATACCTCCAGTTTTGTTTCTCTTTTTCAAGGTTGCTTTGGCTATTCAGGGTCTTGTGTGGTTCCATACAAATTTGAGGATTGTTTGTTCTAGTTCTGTGAAAAATGCTGTTGGTATCTTGATAGGGATTGCATTAAATCTGTAGATTGCTTTTGGTAGTATAGAGATTTTAATCATATTTATTCTTCCAATCCGTGAGTGTGGACTGTCTTTCCATTTCTTTGTGTTGTCTTCAATTTCTTTCATCAGTGTTTCTTTTTTTTTTTTAAGATTTTTTTTTATTTATTTGAGAGAGAGATCATGAGCATGAGAGAGATCACAAGGGTAGAGGGAGAAGGAGACTCCCTGTTGAGCAGGGAGCCCAATGCTGGACTCGATCCCAGGACCCCGGGATTACGACCTGAGCCAAAGGCAGATGCTTAACCAACTGAGCCATCCAGGCACCCTCATCAGTGTGTTTTCTAGTTTTCAGGGTAAAAGTCTTTAACTTCTTTGGTTAAGTTTATTCCTAGATATTTTATTATTTTTGGTATAATTCTAAGTGGGATTGTTTTCTTAATTTCTCTTTCTGCTGCTTCATTATTATTAGTGTATAGGAATGCAACAGATATCTGTACATTGATTTTGTATCCTGTGACTTTACTGAATTCATTTATCAGTTCTAGTAGTTTTTTGGTGGAGTCTTTTCTATATATAGTATCATGTCATCTGCAGTAGTGAAGATTTTACTTCTTCCTTACCAATTTGGATGCTCTTTTTTATTCTTTTTGTTGTCTAATTGCTATGGCTAGGACTTCTAGTACTATGTTGAGTGAAAGTGATGAGAGGTGTCATCTTTGTCTTGTTCCTGACCTTAGGGGCAAAACTCGTTTTTCCCCATTGAGTATGATGTTAGCTGTGGGTTTTTCATATATGGCCTTTATTGTGTTGAGGTATGTTCCCTCTAGACCTACTTTGTTGAGGGTTTTTATAATGAATGTATGTTGTACTTTGTCGAGTGCTTTTTCTGCATCTATTGAAATGATCATATGATTTTTATCCTTTCTTTTATTGATGTGACATATCACATTGATTATTTGCTAATACTGAACCACCTTTGCATCCCAGGAACAAATCCCACTTGATCATGGTGAACGATTTTTTTAATGTATTGTTGGATTCAGTTGGCTAGTATTTTGTTCAGAATTTTTGCATCTGTGTTCATCAGAGATATTGGCCTGTAGTTCTCTTTCTTCGTGGTGGCTTTATCTGGTTTTGGTATTGGAAACTTGCATTTTGATGAAGGATTAAGTACTGGAAGTTCCTCTGCCCATTTGCTCTCTGTCCAGGCTTAGGATACTGAGTTGGGATGAGACATGTTGCTTGTGTTGCATGGTGTTTGGAACAGATGCTGTATCTTTATCAAACCGGTGTTTGACGTTCTACTGTGTGTGAGAGGGCAGCAGTGAGGCAGTTGGAGAGAATGCCCCAGAACTGAACAGGGAGTCAGTTACTAGTTATCTGTTAATATAGACTAAAGGGTGACCAAAACCTTCACACTTGGCAGTTCTGCAGTCATTGGTCATGGTGACTCATTGTGGGCATTGCTGGGCGGGTAGTCTGCCCAAGTTTTGTGGTTTTGATTCTTAGTTTTTGGATGTACTTTGTGGATCAAGATTTCTAAAACTGGGTGTGGGGCAGTTGGAGATCTTGTTTTCCTCAGTGGTGGGCTTGCCTTCTATCTCAGAAGCATGTCTTCTCTGAGGGTTGCTGAAATTGGAAAGATTTCTGGCTCTTTCTGTGTGAACCTGTGAGCTAGAGCCTATGATTTTCTTAAATCAGCCTTCTTCCTGCAGTTTCTGCCCCCTGCAGGTGTTCCCACTGGCAGCCTGAAGGCTTCTTTCCAAGGTGGCTGCTTTATAAGGTTAGCAGGCCTTGCCTCCCCCAATTCCAAAGCAGTGTTGGTATCTGGTGAGGGAGGGCTGAGTGATCTGAGACCCTGGGAGAGTCCCATGACCTGGACCAGCCTGTCACCCAAACACATGTGCTGGTGCTCTGTTTCCTACCTCTTATCTGTCATTCCTGCCATTAAGGGTTAGTTGTGGGTGGTACAGCTAGGGCAGAAATCTTTATGTGAATAAACCCAGAGACTCCAAGGACAGTCTGAATCTCATGTGCAAACATGCCAGGATAGAGCACATCTGTTTGAGACTGAAGAAGTGAATGCTGGTCTTTGGGTTGCCCCTGCAGCAAGTTCTCTCCTCCCCCAGGCCCCTCAGGGTTTTCATCCACTCCTGGCAGATAGTTCTCAATAGGCAAGCAAGTCCCCGAGGGTCCCAGGGCCTTATTCCCCTGTAGAGTCCTGGCTTCCCCTTCCTGTGGCCTCCCCACTTCCCTTTGATGCTTGGAGCTTCTGCTTTGGGGGATGACCAGGGAGAAAAGGTCACAGTATGTGATGGGTCCAAGGCCAGAAGCAGGACCGGGGAGTGGACTCTCAACCTATTGCTGCAGCAGCCTCACAGTGCAGACTGGGTCCTCTCAGCCCAGGAGTGGGCGGGGAACCGCACCCACAGAGAATCCAGCATGTGCCTGGCCCTGTGATTGTACAAGGATGCCATCGTTTTCCCCTTTTTACAGATGAGAAAACCGGGGCTGAGGTTGGGTCAAGTTTCAGCCTGCCTGGAACTGGGATTCAGCCAAGGACTCCTGGAAATGGGGCTTCCTGTCGCGTCTGCTCTTGTTATAGGGAACTATGAGTCCTGGCTTGTCGGGGGCAGGTCTCTCAGGAGGAACTTTCATATCCTGCTTTGCCCTTCGGCCCTGAGAGGAAAAGCATTCTAGAGCTTGGAAGTTTTGAAAGCTTGGGAAGATGTGAGGAGTTCCCCTGGGCTGAGGGGCTCCTGCTTTGACAGGGTAGAGCAGGTGTTGGATTTCAGAGCATTCCCTCAACTGAGTGCCCTCAAGAGGGAGGGACTGTTAGTGGAATCCTTCAGGGACTGTGGACACTGCCAGCCCTTTAGGCATGTTCAGGCTTCCCAGTGCAGGGGCTTTCCCCAAATGGCCTTGAAAATGCAGAGATGCCAGCTTGCTTGTGACTTGGTTGCATTCTTTGTAGAGCTCGTACTTGTTTCGCTCCTTGTGGCCCTTCATTGAAGCGAATCACTGCCACTTAAAGTGCTCCCTGGGCCTCACATTCCCAATACCAGGATGCTCAGAGATGCATGGATGTTAGAACTTCCAGGTTGGTACCTTTCCTTCCTGTCTGAGGAGTACCCAGGACCCTGGGGACTGTCTGCTTCAGGTTTATAGATGCGGGTCGGACACCTGTCCCATGGCAGGGCATGGCCAACGCTCCAGGATCGTGAGGAGCCAGGATCTGCAGAAGGGAAGGCAGAAGTGCAGGTTGGAGAGGCTGTAGATGTTTTTTGTTTTTTTTTTTTAAAGATTTTATTTATTTGTGAGAGAGAGCGCACAAGCAGGGGGAAGTGGCAGGAAGAGGGAGAAGCAGGCTTCCTGCTGAGCAAGGAGCCCGATGCGGGACTCGATCCCAGGACTCCAGGATCATGACCCAAGCCGAAGGCAGATGCTTAACCGTCTGAGCCACCCAGGTGCCCCGGCTGTTAGATGTTATTAACATGTAATAATGTTACTTAGCATAGTTTAGATAAGTGTATGTCTTCCGAGGGTGGCCGTGTGGGAGCCTTGGCCAAAGAGTGGCTTGGGCTTATTCCTTAGGAAATGTCTGGCAGCAGGCCTGTGGCTGTTGGGGTCAGCAGAATAGGAATTGAGCCAGGCTGGGAGGCTTGAGGAGGTGGGGCCATTCTCAGTTTTCTCTGTTATCAAGTGCCCTTGGGTAGCTGGTGGGACTACTTACTCGTCTGTGCTGATGGAACGCATAGGGCTGGGCACAGGCATGGCCGCCTGGATACTCAGGAACGTCCCCTGGGCCTGGCCAGCCAGTTGGTACCCACTGCCAGAGCCTGTCCTGGTCTCTCTCCCAGCCCTGTTTGGTCTTCTCTACAGGTGGCGTCTCCTTGGATGACTTCACCTTGAGCTCTCCATTCTAGGCCCTCCCTCTGCTGGGTGTCCTGCCATCCCAGTGGTGGCCATTGGGATGGAGTGCGGTGAGGAAACATGCTTGGGTTGCTGGAAACCTGGCTACACCCTGGCTCACCTACTGCCCGCCTCTGAGGACCCCAAGCCATACCCCACCGTTGTAAAACGTTTCATGGTTCCATGACTACTCCATTTGGGCCTTGACAGCTTTGCTTCCTATTTTCTGCAAAATGAGAGCATTTAGCCTTTGCTTTACATGTTTATATGTGGATGTGACAGTTTTCATATTTAATATAACTGAACCAAAACATTGGAAATAAGTATTATTTTTGTAGCTAAAAAAGATTTTAAAGGAAAAATATATTTAGTGTTTTTCATGGATTTAAAGACACCCATGTTTACAGATACTTTGTCATTTCTGAATGTTGGGTGTGTTTGCAGTGGATGGTGACTGACAGGAAGGGGGTTCTTAGTGGTGCCTTAGGTAGATGGTGGTGCACCTCGAGTTGCTGTGGTGTCACAAAAGAAGCTATTCATAGACCCTCTGTGATCTCAGTGGCTCAGAAGCAGTCACTAAAGGACAGCCCCAATAACAGTAACTTCTAATAATGTCACATGTCTTCTCGTGGGTTTTTGGAGGTAGGAAATCTGTTTATAGGGGAGTAAGTATCTAGTCTCTGGTAAGATTGATGGAATGACATGCACCTGGCCATGGGTCCTGACTAGGAAGATCAGGTATGGGTCTCCTTCCCAGTCAGGCACCTGGCTTTTGGCAAGAGGAATCCTGAGGAACCAGAGCCTCTAGGGAGCCCAGCAGAAGCCCTCTGGCCTTCCTGCTGTGGGCAGAGAAGCATTTTAGTGTCCCTCTGCTGAAAAGCAGTGGCCATGCAGGGCCATCCCTGGGCTGAGGCTGGCAGTTAAGACGTGCCGTCTCTTGGCCATTGTTGTCTCTGGGCTTGATGGAACAGGACCGTGGAGCTGAGAGTGACTTTCGTTAGACCAGAGAGTGGGTGCCACCTTTCTTGGGTTGGGGGCAGGAATGGCGTTTCCCAGAGGTGAGAGTAGTCATAGATCGGCCCAAGCAAGAGGCAAGCCTTGCTTCCCTCTTGTCAGCTGATGGTAGAAGTTTCTCTGGCAGCATTCCTTTGGGTACCTTGATTATCACCAGTCATGTCCCTGTGGAAAAGGACTTCTGCCCTAAAATAGGAGCACCTGGGAGGTGCTGTTGAGTGGAGTAAGGGGGTGAGCTCCTCAAGGCCTGCTTCTGGGGCCTGGGCTCTCCAAGGACAGAGGTGGGCTCTGTATATTTCCCAAACTTAGTTGACTAAAGAACTCTCCCTTAGAGAGACCAGAGCTCCTTGGACTCTTTGATCAACACTCTTCTAGAGTTCCCCACCCTGGGTGTTGCCATTTTTCCTGAGGTTTGAAAAGCAGGGTTAATTAAGACGTTAGATATGGCTAGCTGTATTTGCCATCCAGATGTGTCCCACTGTACTTGAATGTATGTCCAACTGACGTGGTAGTTGTAAATGAGGCATCTGGGGACATTGAGTTGTCCCTTGCACCCAGGGCCGTGTGCATTTCCACTTCTGGGCAGGAAGGGCATACGACTCGAGCAAAATTGTGGTGTCTACAGAGGGCAGGGAGAAGTCTGAGACAGGGTTGGAAAGGAGTGCTGAGGGATGAGACACTTGGACCTGACTCCGCAGGCCAGGTGGGTGAGTAGGTGGCAGGGCATATCGCTGTTGTGGAAACCTGCAACTTTCTTGAGCTCCACGGCATCAGTTCTCTGGGACGAGATGTGTGTGTGAGTGCCATCACTGCTGTCTCCCCATAGTGTGGCCTTGGGCAATCATTTGCCTTCCAAGCTAGCCTATCTGGCAGCCCCAGTCTTTCTTGACAGGTGAAGGAGAGCTCCAGGAGAGGAGTTGGTTCCCCCAGCAGAAATTCTGAGTTATACCTTCAGCCTGTCGCACAATTCAGGCTGGGCCAGGGAGGAACTACTGTGATCATTGTCAGCTTATGCATCGACAGTACCCCTTAACTCATGCTGGTGTCTCTTTTAGGTGTCAGCAGCGGGGAAAGAGGCCTTGCCGTCCTGGCTGCACTGGGACCCGCACAGCCACACCCTGGAGGGCCTCCCTCTCGACACCGATAAGGGTGTGCATTACATTTCAGTGAGCGCCACGCGGCTGGGGGCCAACGGGAGCCACGTCCCCCAGGCCTCCAGTGTGTTCTCTATTGAGGTCTACCCTGAAGACCACAGCGAGCCGCAGTCTGTGCGGGCGGCATCCCCAGACCCTGCTGAGGTGGTGTCATCGGCCTGTGCTGCCGACGAGCCTGTGACCGTCCTGACGGTCATTCTGGATGCTGACCTCACCAAGATGACCCCAAAGCAACGGATTGACCTCCTGCACAGGATGCAGAGCTTCTCAGAAGTGGAGCTTCCCAACATGAAGCTGGTGCCCGTGGTGAACAACAGACTGTTTGACATGTCAGCCTTCATGGCTGGCCCGGGCAATGCGAAAAAGGTGGTGGAGAATGGGGCCCTGCTCTCTTGGAAGCTGGGCTGCTCCCTGAACCAGAACAATGTGCCTGATATTCGTGGTGTGGAGGCCCCTGCCAGGGAGGGCGCGATGTCTGCCCAGCTTGGGTACCCTGTGGTGGGTTGGCATATCGCCAACAAGAAGCCCCCCCTCCCCAAACGCATCCGGAGGCAGATCCATGCCACCCCCACACCTGTCACTGCCATCGGGCCTCCAACCACGGCCATCCAGGAGCCCCCATCCAGGATTGTGCCTACCCCCACATCTCCAGCCGTTGCTCCCCCAACAGAGACAATGGCCCCTCCAGTCAGAGATCCTGTTCCTGGAAAGCCCACAGTCACCATTCGGACTCGAGGAGCCATTATTCAGACCCCAACCCTAGGCCCCATCCAGCCCACTCGAGTGTCAGAAGCTGGCACCACAGTTCCTGGCCAGATCCGCCCAACGATGACCATTCCTGGCTACGTGGAGCCCACGGCCGTCGCCACCCCTCCCACGACTACCACCAAGAAGCCACGAGTATCCACACCCAAACCAGCCACGCCTTCTACTGACTCCTCCACCACCACAACTCGAAGGCCGACCAAAAAGCCACGGACACCCCGACCGGTGCCGCGGGTCACCACCAAAGCTCCCATCACCAGACTGGAAACCGCCTCCCCGCCTACTCGCATCCGCACCACCGCAAGTGGGGTTCCCCGTGGAGAACCCAACCAGCGGCCGGAGCTGAAGAACCACATCGACAGGGTGGATGCGTGGGTGGGCACCTACTTCGAGGTGAAGATCCCATCAGACACCTTCTATGACAACGAGGACACCACCACCGATAAGCTGAAGCTGACCCTGAAGCTTCGGGAGCAGCAGCTGGTAGGCGAGAAGTCTTGGGTGCAGTTCAACAGCAATAGCCAGCTCATGTATGGCCTGCCCGACAGCAGCCACGTGGGCAAGCACGAGTACTTCATGCACGCCACAGACAAGGGGGGCCTGTCCGCTGTCGATGCCTTCGAGATCCACGTCCACAAGCGCCCTCAAGGGGACAGAGCTCCTGCGCGGTTCAAGGCCAAGTTTATGGGCGACCCAGCCCCAGTGGTGAATGACATCCACAAGAAGATCACCCTGGTGAAGAAGCTAGCCTTTGCCTTTGGGGACCGCAACTGCAGCACCATCACCCTGCAGAATATAACCCGGGGCTCCATCGTGGTGGAGTGGACTAACAACACGCTGCCCCTGGAGCCCTGCCCCAAGGAGCAGATTGCGGCGCTGAGCCGGAGGATTGCAGAGGATGACGGGAAACCTCGGGCCGCCTTCTCCAACGCCTTGGAGCCTGACTTCAGGGCCATGAGCATCGCTGTGACAGGCTCGGGCAGCTGCCGGCATCTGCAGTTTATCCCCGCGGCGCCGCCCAGTAGGGTGCCCTCAGAGGCGCCGCCCTCGGAGGTGCCGGACAGGGACCCCGAGAAGAGCAGTGAGGATGACGTTTACCTGCACACGGTCATCCCGGCTGTCGTGGTCGCAGCCATTCTGCTCATCGCCGGCATCATTGCCATGATCTGCTATCGCAAGAAGCGGAAGGGCAAGCTCACCCTCGAGGACCAGGCCACCTTCATCAAGAAGGGGGTGCCTATCATCTTTGCAGACGAGCTGGATGACTCCAAGCCTCCACCCTCCTCCAGCATGCCACTTATCCTGCAGGAGGAGAAAGCCCCTCTCCCCCCTCCTGAGTACCCCAACCAGAGCGTGCCCGAGACCACTCCTCTGAACCAGGACACCGTGGGAGAGTACACGCCCCTGCGGGATGAGGATCCCAACGCGCCTCCCTACCAGCCCCCCCCGCCCTTCACGGCCCCCATGGAGGGCAAGGGCTCCCGTCCCAAGAACATGACCCCGTACCGGTCGCCCCCTCCCTACGTGCCCCCTTAACCCACAAGCGCCTGGGTGGAGGCAGGGGTAGGGCAGGGCCCTGGAGACAACACGGTGTTGTCTGTGGAGACCGGTGGCCTGCAGACCATCGCCCACTGGGAGCCGACACCTGACCTAGCACACACTGACACGCGCGAGGCCTGGCCGAGCCCGCCCTCTCTGGTCCTCCAAAACCCCAAAGCAGCTGGAGAGACTTTGGGGACATTTTTACTTTTATTTTTTGCCTAACAGCTTTTTGTTTGTTCATAGAAAATTCTTTGCTGCGGTTTGGATGGCTGGCTCTGAAAGCACTGTTTGGAGTAGAGGTAGATGAAGGGAGCGAGGAGCCGTGAACGAACTCGCAGGCAGTGCTGGGCGGCCTCCCGGCTCTCTGCGTTTTGCCTTTAACACTAACTGTACTGTTTTTTCTATTCACGTGTGTCTAGCTGCAGGATGTAACATGGAAAACAGTAGCTAAAGATTAAATTCAAAGGACTTTCAGAAGTTAAGGTTAAGTTTTTACATTTAATCTGCTGTTTACCTAAACTTGTATGTATAATTTTTGGGTGGGTATGGGAAATTGCTTTGCTAAAAATAAGCTCCCAGGGTGTTTCAAACTTAGAGAAGACCAAGGGACAGTATTTTTTATCAAAGGAATCCTATTTTTTCACACTATGTAAACTTGGTTGCTCTGATAAGGCAGAGCCTGACTGGGGGCCTCCCGGCTGTGGCTCTGGGGCCAGGGCCCTGGTGCTGGGCTTGCTCTCCCGCTCTTGCCAGGGGCCAGAAGCTGGAGGGGCCTCTTGGCCGTGGATATCCACACCCCCACCCCATGCACGCTAGTGGCCCATCACCAAGGGGTCTTCATTTCCATGGAAAAGGGACCCCAAGAGGCAGTGGTGGCCGTGGCCCCCAACCTAGGTGCTCCAGGGTGGGCCGGCTGCTCGTGGGGGTGGCTGGGGAGGTCGAGGGACTCGACCACATCAACATATTTTCTTTTCCCTTCTGTGTTTTTTTTCCCCTCCTGAAAGGAATATCATGGTTTTTGAAACACTCAGTGGGGGACATTTTGGTGAAGATGCAATATTTTTATGTCATGTGATGCTCTTTCCTCACTTGACCTTGGCCGCTTTGTCCCAACAGTCCACAGCCCCACCCTGACCCACCCCACCCCTCTTCTCTGGCACTGCAGTCCTGGGCCTTGGGCTGGGAAAGGTCTGGTGGCGGGGGAGGAGTGCCAGCAATAGTTCATAGTAAAAATCTGTGGGCTCTCAAAGCTAATTTTTTACTAAAGTTTTTATACAGCCTCAAATTGTTTTATTAAAAAAAAGATTAAAAATGGTGATGCTTACAGCAGTTTGTACGAGCTCTTAGTGTTGATTCCATGGAACTGACGGCTTTGCTCATTTTGATTTTTTTTTACCCCCTTCTTTTCATAACGGTTTAAATTCTCAGATTACACTGGGCTTCTTTTGCCTTTTTTAGCAGAACGTCCGTCTGTCCATCTGCATCTCTGTCCCGTGACTCAGGGGTGCCCACTCTACTTTGATTCTCCTCCTTTGGAAGAAACCATTTTGAGCATGACTTTTCTTGATGTCTAAGAGTTATTTTGGGTACCTTTTAGGGAGGAATGCCTTTTGCAATAATGTATCCCTTCTGTGATCGAGGGCTGGTGGGTGGACCCAGGCTCCCTTTGCACACCGAGCAGCCACTTCTAAGCCATATCGACTGTTTCACAGAGGATTTGCGTGTGCTGCCTCAGGAGGGGAGGGCTGGTCAGAGAGGAGGGGGTCTCCAGCCTGCCCTTCTCAGGAGGGCGTTCCCCCTGCGCCTTTCCCTACAGGGCCCAGCCTCTCTCCGCTGCCCAGCCCTTGGTGGGGTACTCAAGTGAGCAGTGCCCCTGTGTGTGGGGGGGGCCTGTGGCTGAGGGCTCAGTGGACCTCTGGTGACTGGGTCTTGTGCCTCCCCGCCCTGATCCAAGCCGGAGTTTCTCCATTGCCCCAGAGTCGAGCACAAGTGGGGTCTGACCTGGTGAGATTATTTTTGATGACCTCGTCAAAAAAATAAACAATTCCCAATGTTCCAGGTGAGGGCTTTGAAAGGCCTTCCAAACAGCTCCGTTGCCCCTAGCAACCCCACCATCGGGCACTGCCACGCAGAGACATGGCTGGCCCCGAATGGCCTGTTGCCATAGCAACTGGAGGCGCTGGGGCAGTGAACAGAATAACAACAGCAACAATGCCCTTGCAGGCAGCCTCCTCCCCTGAGCGCCGGGCTGGCGATGGCCGTCGGGACTCTGACACAGAGCCAATCTTACATTCGAGTGCTCACCAACCACTGACATGTTTTTATTTCCTTCTATATGATTTTAAGATGTGTTTTCTGCATTCTGTATAGAAACATATCAAACTAAATAAAAGCAGTGTCTTTATTACAATGCTGTTGCCTCCAAGCATCTATTTCCCTGGCCCCTGCAATGTTGTAGGATATGAGTGGGGTACGGGTGTGGTTTTCATGTGACAGAGGGAAGACGGGACCCAGCCAGGCCCATTCAGAGGACTTGGAGGTGGCCTTCGTGCAGCTGACCTGATGGCCTCCATGCCTTACCATTTTTGTGCCCCTGAGAGGGGTGGGTGTGTGCTCACAGCTCTCCTTAGCCGCTCTTCTGCCTGAGCTGGCAGAGAAATCGTGAGCTTCAGTTTCCTCATCTGGGAGGATGGTGGGAAAGGTCCTGCCTGCCATAGCTGTCTGCCCCAGAGTGGGTAAGCCCCTGCAGTCCCACCTCAGCTCCTGCCCCAACTGTCTTGCGGTCTCGGGGCTGGCCAGTCTCCCAGGGAGTCTCAAGAAGGCAGGTTTGGCCTTGGCCTTTTAGTGGGGAGAAGGGGAGAATGGTTTCTGGCCAGACTGTTCTGCCCTGGCTGGGCCTATGTATTCTGGGGGCATGCCCCGAAGTGCCCTCCTGGGATGGACAGGCCAGCTGGGTAGCATGACTCAGTGCCCAGGAAGAGGCTGGGTTGTCCTGGAACACTGCCCAGGGTGTGGGAGGCAGGGGGCACAGCAGCTGTGTCCAGTGGCAGGATCAGGAGCCATTGGTCACAGAACAACTGGTACCTCTTCTGGGCTTGCTCCCACCCCCACAGGGTCCTCACCATCTCCACCTGTGGCCCCCAGGCTGCTTCTCTGCTCATCATCTTTAAGACCCAGAGCTGAGACCTATCTCCTTGTGTAGGTGGAGCTGAGTTCCAACAAGTACTTGTGGAATACCACACTGGTAAGCGCCAGGAAAGGCTGTCCCCAGTTCAGGGACATGGGCTTCAGCCCCTAGGCCTAGCAGCAGGGGCCTAGGAAATTGCCCTGCCCTTGCTTGCTCTGTTGGCCTCAGGAAGTTCTGCTTAATGTTTAACCCGAAACCACTGGATTATGAGTGGACTCATTATTCTGAACTCAAAGGGATTCCTGGCTTCGGCAGAGAATAGTAAGGTCAGCAGGGCCAGGAAGAAGTGAAGCCACAAGGGCCTCTGGCCTCTGTGTTGCCCTGCTCTTCTTTGGGAATATCTGATGTTTGGACTGGCAGACCCCTCTCCCCAGCACTCCTGCAAAGTATGTTAACTTCTCCTTGGTAGGAGTGGGACTGTACTCAGGTCTGAGCTGGAGAGAGGGTGATGGAGGAAAGGAACAGGAAGGAAGGGACACGGTTGAGGAGGGGACAGACCCACAGGAATCTGCCTTCCCATCTACCTCTGACCCAGGGCAAGTTCCTGGGATCCCTCTGGCCTGGCTTCCTTTTCTGTAAGGTGGGGACAGGACTGGTATCCCAAGGGGTTCTAAGACACCCTGATAATTGGGATAAAGAGTCACTCCAGACACAACTGCCTGTAAAAGGGACAGAATCTGAGTGAGGCTGGGAGAATCTGCATTCTCTCCTGGTGTAAAAGCAATTCATTGGGTCAAGATCCTTGGGCTAGGCCTGGACCAAAGCTGTTGCCTAGGAAATACTGGGATGTCTAGGAGCTCCTCTAGAATACCACTAGTTTGGTGGGAAAACTCCACATGACTCATCCTACTGCAGCCCGCAGCCTGGCCTCCGCTTGTTCCCAGGCTGAACAAGCTCCTGGGAGAGGCCCTTTCCTAGCCCCTCTAAATCATGGAAGGCCCCACTCCAGTGTCAGCCTTTTGAGGGTGAGCTTCACTCCTTTCTAAAGATTACTGTATCTTAAAAATACCAGTGGGCTGGGGCGCCTGGGTGGCTCAGTCAGTTGAGCTTCCAACTCTTGGTTTTAGCTCAGGTTATGATCTCTGGGTCATAAGATGGAGCCCCACGTCGGGCTCCACGCTCGGTGCAGAGTCTGCTTGAGATTCTCTCTCTCCCTCTGTCCCTCCCACCTCTCTCTCTCTCTCTCTCAAATAGATAAGTAAAATCTTAAAAAAAATATCAATTGGGGCGCCTGGGCGGCTCAGTCGGTTAAGCATCTGCTTTGGGCTCAGGTCATGATATCAGGGTCCTGGGATCAAGTCCTGAGTCGGGCTCCCTGCTCAGAGGGGAGTCTGCTTCTCCCTCTCCCTCTGCCTCTCCTCCTGCTCATGCTCTCGCTCTCTCTCAAATAAATAAATAAAATATTTTTTAAAATACCAATTGGCTAATGACTTAACTCTTTTCCTGCTTTGCTTACCTTTTTGATCACCATCTTGAGGCAAGATGATTGAGGCCCAGAGAGGAAAAGCATCCAGGTCCTGTGGCTAGTGCAAGGCAGGTTCGATTCTAAACACTTTAGGTTTTTTTTCCTGATTGTAAGATTTTGTTCTTACTGTAGAGCAGCAAAGAATTATCTGAAGTCCCCTCCTACCCCACTGGGGGGTGCTGGGTACCATTTCCCTTATGGGGACCCTATAAAAGACCCAGAGAAGATAGGGCAAGAGACTTAAAAGTGGGGGTTCCCATCTGCTGGGGGTGGGGTGGGCCCACGTAGAAGCAGCCTGTGGTGAGGGCAGCATGAGACCTGGCCTCTGGGGCCCTCACTAGCTCTACTGCCCCCAGTTTTGGTGAAGATGACCCTGAAGTCTCAGCTGGAATGGAGCGAAGCTGGTCTGATCGTGTTCCTGTGGAAGATTCCGTGTGGCCAGGACGGTGCCCCTAGGTGGGTTCAGGGCGGTGATGGGGGTAGCTCTCAATCTTAGTTGTTGCTTCCAGGTGGCCCCCAGGTGAGCCCGGCAGAGTGGATTGTCAGCAGCTTTGGGCCCAAGAGGCGGACAGTGCCCGCGGGCTCCCACGAGGTGGCGCCAGAGGCCGGGGTAAGCCAGGCAGCGGTGGGCGGGCTGGGGAGGGCGTGGGGAGAGCGCGAGCCGGGCGCGGCCCGCTGTGGGCGGGGCTCAGGCCTCCCGGGAGGACCGCGCGGAACCCGGCCGAGAGCGCTGCTGAAGCGGCCCCCGAGCGGACTGAGGCCTGCAGGAGGGCAGGGCTGAGCGGAGCTGTGCGCAGGGCCAAGGCCGCAGGGGAAGTGGCTGGACTGGGGGCGCCGCCGGGCCGGTCCTTTTTCGCTCCGCCACCGCTGCCCAGCCCCCGAAGGCACCGGGACGAGTGTAGCTGGGGTTGGGAGCCTGTCCTTCGCTGGGGCCTTGCTCCTTCGGAAAGGGAAGCTGGCAGGGAACAGGAGGGGCGAATCTGGGGCCCAGGCTTTCGGATGGCCTCGGCTACTGGGGCCCCGCCGGCAAACCTCGAATTTCGAAGTACGCAGGCGGGAACCAAAAAGGATGCTTCCTTTGCGCACTCGCTTGCCTTAGCTTTTGTGTGCGGCGCCTGCACACAGTAGGGCTCAGCGCTCGAAGGATGCTCCCCGAGTCTCCCCTTGCTCCGGCCTCCGAGCTCCTGAGCGCATGGCCTAAAGTACTGTGGGGTCTGAGAGGTTCCTGAATGGAAGTAAGGCCCTCCAGTTTCATGGTTGGGGGTCCCCCTAGTCCCTGGGGGGACACTTGGCATTAGAAGCAGACAGGGATGGGGCCGGAGATGATTGATCTTCTCTGGATTGACCCTGGAGTACAGGCACTCTGAAGCCGCAGGGAACACCTTGCCCAAAGCCGCCTCCACAGCCCTGGGCACACGCTGGGGCAGCCGGGAACATCCAGTTGGCAGCCGGCCAAGGCTCCCAGGGCCAGAACTGCCGTTCCTGTTGCCTTCTTTCTTCATGGTGTCACAGCCTCAGGCTGTAGAGGGCAGAACCCGAGTTTGGGACTTGCGGAAATGTCTGGGAGCTAAGGTAGACAGCTCCTTTTCCAGGGATCACTCTTCATTTCACTGCCTACTTCCCTCAGCACCTCTGTTGCAAAAGGTCTTGGGAGAGAAAGGTGAAGAAAGGCAGGTGATGGCAGGGGTGGGGAGGTCCTGCTGGGAGGCGGCAGCAGCTTGGCTCTGGCTGTGCCTCAGGGAGGACCAGCTTTGTCCTGGATGAACTCACCCTCAGGGCACAACGGGCCTGGTTGGGCCGGGCAAGGAGCTGGGCTTGGAGGATGCCGAGGGGGATGGGTCCTGCTCTTGTTTGAGGAGCACATAGTGTATAATTGTGTGGGGTCTAAGAGTTGGGCAGCTTGGCCTTCTTATGTCCCATACAGTGATTAGAATGCAAATGAGAGGCGGAGGAGGCCATCACTGTGACCCCAATCCTCTGACTCAGCAACCCCTGTGCCCCTCAAGCCCTGCCTTGGCTCCCAGGTGGCACATCAGCTTACTCCTGGACCCCCAACCTCCTCAGAGAAGCCCTGGGTCAGGCAGGTGTAGGAGAGCGAAAGAGCCACCCCGTGAGCCCCGAGAAGATCCCTGGAGCAGATCAGGGGATGGGGGTGGGCTTGGTTGGAGTAAGCAAAGATGGGGGGAGGTGGGGGAGGCTCAGCTGAATACATGGCCTTTCTGCTCTTTTGGTGGCAAATGGCAGATGCTCTTTGTCCAGGCTTACTAGGAATTCCTCAGTCTGCACTGTCAGCTGTCCCTGCCCATGCCAGGCCACCCCGCTGAAGGAGTTATTAATACCTAACTAGCAGAGGTAACCCAGATGTTGCTGCCCACCTGATACGGGCTGCTATGCAGCCCAGAAACTGGGGGAGTCAGGGAGGGCTCTCCTCAGACAACTGTGAAGCCCGAGTCTGATTCCAGTCCTTACAGTCCTCTGGCCACACCCCCTGCTATAGGGAAGGACAGTGGTCCTACACTGAAGGCCAGCAGTCACACCCTCCAGGTTCAGGGCCTGGTTTGAGGAGCAGCCAGACACAGGTCAGACTTGGAGGTTGCAAGCCCAGTGAGGGTAGAGGAGGCTCAACATTCTTGGTTTCTGCTATATCCTTGGAGCCTCGCATGGTGCTATCCTTGTCCTAGGGCTCAAAAGTACCAAATTTAACTGACATTGAAATTTAACTGAATTAGGGGCGCCTGGGTGGCTCAGTGGGTTGAGTGTCTGCCTTCAGCTCAGGTCATGATCCCAAGCGTCGTGGAATCGAGCCCTGCATTGGGCTCCCTGCTCGGTGGAGAGTCTGCTTCTCCCTCTCCTGCTCCCCCTGCTGGTGCTCTCTCTCTCTGAAATAAATAAACAAAAATCTTTAAAAAAAAAAAAAGAAAGAAAGAAAGAAAGAAATTTAACTGAATTGAAATCATCCAACCTAGCCAAGGCCTAAGGGACTATGGACCTTTCTCCTTGCCACAAGGCTTTTGCTTCACCATCAGACACCCTGCCCCATTCTGTCCATCTTTGTAGGAAGGCAGGAACTCTTCCAGGGGTTTCTGGAGGCTTCCTGGGCACTCGGTAAAGATGACAAGGGAAACAGGCCCTATTACAATCCACTCGGATCAGGACAAAGATGAAGCTCAGTGAAGAGAGTGGCTATGTCCCACAGGCTGAAGTCCATGGTGGTAAAGAGTGATTCTCAGTAATGCGCTTGGGTTTGCAGCAATAGAGCCACAGAGGGGTCAGGAGGTAGGGTACTGTCGAAGAGACTTCCCCAAAGAAATGTGGAACTGAGCCTTGTGTAGGCGCTGAGCAAACTGCGCATTCCCCCACACCGTCCGAGTCATGTTGGAACCTCTGTTGTCCATGGTAGGACATGGGGGCTGGTTAGGAGACGACATACAGGCATGACTTTCCACCTGGGCCTGTTCCCCACCCCTGCACCCACCTCCTCATCCATGGAACAGAGGTAGGTGAAGGCAACTCCAGGGGAACTGGGATCCTGGTGGGTAGGATTGCAATAGGGATCAAGGCAGCATTTTGTATAGTTTACGGGAAATTATTTGTGTGCCTGTCTTTCTCCTACCAACTGAGTGCCTTGAGGCCAGGTCCCACAGTCTTCTCTGGGCCTGGCAGTAAGGAGGAGTTGGGTGTGCACTGGCTGAGGGATGAGTACATGCATGCATTAATGAGATAGTCAAAGCTCGCCGGGAGGCCTGTCTGGGGGAGAGCAGGGGAGCAAAGAAAGCAGCATGTTTTGACTTCGATGCTTACAACTTGGATAAACTGTGTCTTCGTCATTTTTTCTTGTCATAACAAGCCTTTGGAAGCACATAACTCTAATAGCAATGGGGCCTAATTAGCTTTTTTGGGAGTCATGCATTGGCGGTGGGGTTAGGCTGGTGGTAAACATTTCTGATGATTTTTTTACTGGCTTTTTTCTCACATAATGCAAATAAAGATTTGCACATTACAACAGGAAAGGAATTATGCGGACAATGCATCAAACAATTCTATACCTTCCAGCTTCATTCCCTTTTCCTACTCTGCCAAGGACCATGCGTCAGCTGGAGACCTGAGTACACAAACAGGGTTGTCCAACCAGCCCAGGTGGGCTGCTGAGCAGGACAAAGAGCAGGTCTCTTGTTTGTAGCTTTATACCAGCCTGAGGCTTGCTTGGGAAGCTGCCTTATTCCTCATGGAGTGTGTGGTACTGACAAACCTCAGCCAGTGGGGAAACCCTCTGTTTCTTGGGGCTTCCTTCCTTCCTTCCTTCCTCTTCAGTGCTGTTTCTTCATGCCAGAGGAGTGGGGGCAGGGAGGCACTTTCCTGAGTTGCTTCTCACTGGGAGGTGAGACGGGCTTCAGCAGCAGCAGCAGCACAAGAAAAAGAAGAGTGCAGAGCCCAGGGGCCTCCACAGATAGAGCCAGCTCTCCCAGCCTCTCTGGAACAGTCCAAAGCCCATGGCATCACATGGTCCCAAACTGTCCCCAGTCAGCCTTCCTCATTCTCTTCTACCTTCATACTCGCTACCTCCTCTTCTTGCCTATGAAGCTTGCAGTTCTTCTTCATCCCTGTTAGCATCTTCATCTTTGGATTGTGAGCCTCTCTGTGGAGCCTGTCAACTGAAAGTAGCAGCCCAGGGTGAACTGGACTGCGTGGGGAAGCAGGAAAGCTCCAGAGCCTGCACTCTACCCCTCCTCACCTTCCTGGGGCTCATCTGCTTGTTGCCTTGCCCATGGCCTGGCCGGCATCCAGGTGCAGCTCCTCGGGCCCAGCATCTCTTCATTCTCCCAAGATTTGCCTTCCAATGACTAAGTGTTTCCACAAATCCCAGTAGTGAGCTGGCTCTGACCGGGCCTTTTCCTACCTGGATGGATTTTTTTTCTGCTTCCATTTTCCCTCTAGTCTTTTACAAGTGTTTGAGAGCACAGACTGGAGAAGAAAGTGGACATGTATCCATCTGTTTTGGCATGTGGGCTGATTGCCTTCCCATCTGGCCTTTCTCCAAAATGACTGCCAGGTGTCACATCTCACAGTGAAGTGGGAAGAAGATACCTTCAGCGAGTGAGGTTTAGGGGACTGGGAAATTTCCCCAGAGTCTCCAGGTCCATCCTGTTCCTGGCTGATCCAGGAAGGAATGGTACCAGACATACCACACAAGTGGTTTACACAAACTGAGAGATTTGTTTCGTTTGTTCGCTTGTCATAAAGTCAAGCCTAGTGAATTCTCCTAGGTGAGCATAGACAGCTCATCTACAACTCCTCTGCCAGGAGAAAGTCTGGACCCAATCTTAGCACCCTCCCAGTTACTTAAGTCAACAACCTAAATGCAGTGATGCAACTGCTACAGCCAAAGATCCCTCTGGGGTGCTTTTAAACCTGGTGGCTGGTGAACCCCTTGGAAGTGCAGCTGAGGGAAATGCTCAGGGTCATATGGAGAACCCAGCCCAACCATTAGCCCCTGAGGCTCCACTGAAGGCCAGTCTAGGGGATAGGACAAGTCAGACAAAATCCTGCTGTTGAGGAGCCCCTACTCTAGGTCAAGAGGAAGGAAACAACCCCTGAAGTGTGAATAAAAATGGGAGACTGAATCAGAGATCCAGCCAATTAGAGGCCAGCACCATCCCACAGCCAGCAGGAGTCCCTGGGCTGGAGGCCAGGCGTGGATGTGCAGAGAACAGGCATGTTTCTGGGTATGCTTTTCAGAGAAGTGGAACTGAGAGTTTGAAAGGAAGGTAGGGGGCATCACTAACCTGCACTTCCAGGTCCTCCCGGGTTCACTGTACTGTGTCATTTGTCACTAAGGTAGCAGAGACCCTGGAGGTCTGCTAACAACCAGGAATCCACTCTGAGGAGGGCACCTCCCCAGGCCTGCTGGCTGGGTAGGGCTAATTACCCCCATTGGAACCAGGGGCATGTTGATTTAAATCTGTGGAAAGGCATAGCTCCTTTGGCTTCTACAAAAATAGAAAACGAACATCTTTCTCTCCCCTGCTTCCAAGTAGCCAAATCACACTGACTGGTATCTGTGAAGCCTGAAGAGCCTGGGTTGAGCCAAGGTCAGGTCATTGGCCTGCCCCCAGTGCTTGTGTTCACATTCTTCCCCAGGAGAAAGGGTGTGACACAAAAATCCTCAAATCCCAGACCACCCACCAGTGAGACAACTAATAATGAAGTTGGTCATATGTATGCCAGCCACTTGACTTTGTGGTTTAACTACCTCAGCCACTCCACCCTCACAATCCCTGTTAGAGAGGCTGGTATTATCATAACTTTGCAGGCTAGGAAACGGAGGCTTGACAAGCCCAAGTTAGTTGCTAAAGTCCCACCTGGGAAGTGTCAGAGCTGACATGTAGATTGTTGTGGAGCCTAGATGTGTACACATAGTCATGAGACACTCACAAAGATGAATGAAACCAGGAGGAAACACAGCGAGGGCCATGATAACACAGGCAGAGAGGCTCTCATCGTTCCAGGCAGTCAGGGAGCCCAAGTTTCATGGAAGCTCCATCCCAAGAGCTTGGGAAGAGCAGAGCTTGTTGGGAAGAGCAGCTCAGAGTGCATGGGGAAGGTCCAGCCAAGGTCTGTCCATCTGCCTGGCTATCGGTGTTTAGTGGGATCCTCAGGTTATTCCAGGTGAAGTTAGAACTGCTGACATCCCATGTGATATATTCCTCACCATTAGGAGAATTAAATGGGTTTGTAAAATGGGTCCAAGTTTACTCAAGTTTTTCTACACAGCCACGATTTACGAAGCCAGGAATAGTTTGGAATATAGTCTGTTATCTTCTAGGAAATATTTACCCTCAGGAAAGCACAGGTTTGTATGAGAAGCCATGAGGCAGAGCATCCTGAGTAGTGTGCAAACACTGAAGTCTGTGGAAGTGAGATAACGGAAAAGTAATTCGGTGAGCTCTCAGGTTAATGCAGAGGCAGCTGCAGCCTCTCATCTAGACAGTCTCCGGGAGCCACAGCTCAGGGCTCTGAGAAATATCAACTCTTCTTTCCCATCCTCAAGGTCACTGTCTGAGGGCCTACAGAGGCAGCCTTCCATTTGGCTTTAGGCCAGCCCTGACACACCCTCCACCTTTCCCAGAGACACTGCCTGAGACTCCTGTCCCGTGGGACCAGGCCCTCAGCTTGAATCCCAGATGGTTCCCATGGCCATCTGGATAAACTCTCCACTACCCAGCTGGCCTTCGAGACCCTCACAATCTGGCCCCATCGCCAAGTATCCTCTGTCTCTGTCCCTCCATGACCTTGCGCCTCTGAACATCCTCGTTCACTTGCCTTTCCAACTCCTAAACATTCTTTGAGGCCACACTCGGCCCCTCTCTGAGGCCTGTCCCCACGAAGCCTGCTGGCTGGGGCACCGAGTTTTCCCAAACGACGGCCCCTACTCCCAAGTTTCCCGGGACAGGAAGCGCCACCGACAACAGGGCAGGGCACGGCGCGACGCCCCCAGGGCCCCTTCTTGTGGCCGGTGCCCCTCCATCCTGGTTCAGTGGGACGCCACCGCCAACCCCCGCTAGGCTCCAGGTAGCAGAAGCTAGCGGTGTCGTCCTCGAAGGGCGCATGCGCTGGCGCCGGCGGCTGTTTCCCGGCGACCCCGCCGCTGGCTTGTGGACACGCGTCTTCACTGCCTGGCTGAATAGCGCGCGCGCGCCGGGGGTGGGGGGGCGGGGGGGGGCGTGTGCAGGGTAGGGGCGCGCGGGCCGCGCATGCGCATGCGCAGCGGCAAGCGGCGGCGCGAGCCGAGCTGGGAGATGGCGGCGGCGGCGGCGCCGAGCGTGTGAGCAGCAGCCCGGGAGCCGCCGGCCCGGGCCCAGCACGACCCCGACCCCGCCCGCCCGCCAGCCATGGGCAACGAGGCCAGCCTGGAGGGCGGCGCTGGCGACGGGCCCCTGCCGCCCGGAGGCACCGGCCCTGGCCCGGGCCCCGGCGCAGGGAAGCCGCCTTCAGCACCTGCCGCTGGCGGACAGCTCCCCGCTGCAGGCGCGGCGAGGGCGACTGCGGGACCACCGGGCCCAGGTCCCGGCCCCGGCCCGGGCCCCGGCCCCGGCCCCGGCCCCGGTCCCGGCAGGTAAGCGCGCGTCGCGGCACCTGGGGTGGGTGGGGGGGCGGGGAGCTGCAGCCTGAGGCCGGGGCCGGGGCCCGCGACCCCTCGATGTAGTCTGTACAGCGAGGTCAGACGTCCGGCCACACTTTGAACCCGGTCCGATTGGCGGGAGCCGGGTGGTCTCAGGGAGAGGTCCTCTCTTTCAAGCCACCTTGCCTAGGTAAGGCAGGATGGTGAGTGAGCGCAGGGTCAGTCAGGGCCTGCAGACTGTGACTCCGTCACGAACCCCAAATTTGCTAACCCCCCAACGCTGGGCTCAGGAGGGGCTTATGTAACCTCAGCCTAGTCCCTCCGCACTGGGGAGCAGTGGGATGGAAAACGTCCTCCCTGTCTGCTGGTGTCTGCATGTGTCCATTGTGTTGGGCCAAGGAAAGAGCACAATGGGAGTGGCTGTCAGGGAAGATAAGTGTCACTGCGAGGAACAGAGAGATATGGAAATAGTTGAACCATGAACTTGGTCATGTGCTTTCCTCAGGAATTTAGTGACTATAATCATCTTTGGAGGAAGGGAAAATGCCACTGGACACCAAAAAGTACTTATTTAGGCTCAAAATATGAACAGGGTCATGTGCTTTCACCAAGGTTTAGTGAAACACTCCGGGGTGAGGCAAAAATGCTATTGAAGCATCTATCACCAAATATGTTCCTGTTGCCTTATGATTTAGATTACCACCTCAAACCAGGGAAAAACTGAAACCCACATAGGATGCTTTTAACAGAACATATCTGATCAAATACTGTGAAACCAGCTTGTTTAAAATGTATGCCAACTGAGGTCCTACAAAAACACTCAAGTGGTTGTGAATGCAATAGAAGGGAATGCCAATATATGATAGATTAGTAGACTGAAAACTCAGGAAAGCTACCAAGAGACAACAGGATAAAATGGAAGGCATTATCTTTACACCAAATGCACCTAGGGAGTAGCAAAACCCCAGGCGGGGAGGTGGGGGGAGGGGGCACTTCTGGTTCCATGTGAGTCTGCTGATCATGTTGCCTTAGCTTTTCTGTGTGGGAGCACATGAACTGTGAAGGAGCATGATTTTTGATTCTTCAGCTGTCCAACTGTGCCTCTCATGTGTTTATTTCCTCAGAAGTCATTTCTTAGACAATCAACAGTAATGAAAGGCTCTTAATAGCCTGAAACCTGACGCAGACAGGCCAGCCTGTGAGCACCGTCTTGAAAGGGGGAATCTGCCCATTTTACATTAGCTATTAGAGTAATGCAATTGGTTAGCCTACGGTTCTTAGCACTGCAAATACTGTCCATCTTGCTGCGTGTTGAGCTGCTGTTTGAGTTTTAGCTTGAGGGAGCCTCACCCAGGCTTTAGAGCTCGCTCTCCAAGGGAAAGCGTCTACAGCTGAATGGAAAAACACCCTGTTATTGGTAGTTCTCTATATGGGGAATTTGACATTTCTCTTCTGGTAACCAAACAGGCTGTTCTGCTTATAGTTTACCTGATGTTGCGGAGCCAAGCATGTGACATTTTGGAAAGATTTGGGCAGCTCAGAGGGGCAAGAAGGAGACTGGTGTCTTCTACTCATATTCCTTTTTGGGGTTTCATTTCTACCCCATCTATGCATTTTGCTATAGGGCAGACCCATGAACTACTGTAGGTTGAGGAACCATGGGGCTCCTGTTGGAGTTGGTAGTCACATAAGTTGCTCCTGGCTGTGGGCAAGCCTCACCCATGGGCTGGTGGTGCTAAGGTCCTACGGCTGTCAAGCTCAGGGTGATCTGGCTCCTTGTCACCAATTGGGACTAGGGTCCCTTAGGAGATGGGATTTACTGCTTCAGCTGATATTCAGCTTGTCACAGTACCTCACATGAGCAGCACCTCCATGGTATGTCTCTCCTTCAGCATTAGAATGGCTTCTGCTTCTCACCAGAACATCTCAGGTACCTGATGCTAAGTTAAGCATGTTCTGTTCAGAGAGGCTACTGAACAGATTGGCCCACTGATGGAGGAAAAGCCCCGTGGCATGTGCTTCTGGGCATTCAGGAAAGAGCAGCGGCACAGTTTCAAACAGGCTTGCAAATTTGGAGGCAGTTGGAAGCCTCATCGAGGCAGGTGCAGGGTCAGGTAAGGGCGAGATCATTTTACTAACCCCAGAGGGGAGTGGAACTGAGGTTCTGGGGGAGTCGATTGCTGGCTCTTTCCTGTTGCCATATTACCCCTTGGTACCCCAGAGTTAGTCTCTTCATCCTCATACTGAGCTCACTTGGGTTCTGTGAGGGGGCGGCTCTGCCATTTATGACTGAAGAGCCTGACTTGAATCCCATAAGTGGCAGCACCACCACACCCACAGTGCTGCCTCTTAGCCCGTTTGGATGATATGGCACTTTGGGCGCCGGGGAGTCCCTCAAGGCAGGGCTCTCTGCTTCTGGTCTCAGGGTAGCACGTACAGTTATATAGGCTCTACCTTTCTCAAGAAGTGCCAGATCGGAGAAGGCTCTGCTGTCCGAGCTGTAGGTCCTGGTGTGGGCTGCATCCTCCTAGAGGAAGGGGCACCTTTCATTCATTCATTCATTCATTCATTCACTTATTTTTATGCCTGATGTACAGTGAAGTGCTCAAGTTGATGGGATTTAACCTATATACATACTCATGACATGCCACCAGTTCAAGATGAAACTTTATCAGTACCCAGAAAGCACCTTTTTAAAAAATTGCACAAAGGAGCCACATAAACCAGTGACAACCTGTCTAATCTATAGTGGACTTGGCGTGGACTTGACATGTTCTGACATTTGCAGATTGGTCTTCAGTCAATTAGCCAAGGTGTATTTACCAGTATCGAGAGCAAGCACTGTGCTGGGCTCTGTGGAGGGTCTGGGAGGGTATACAGTGCTCCCCGGTCCTCTAGCACCTCACAGTCTTGTTGGTGAGACAGCCCTCAAAGAGCCAAATCATGGAATTTGGCTGGGCAGCTCCGTATCTGAGCAGCTCAGACTGAGAAGGCTCGGTGTCTGAGCAGCTCAGTGTCTGAGAAGTGCCAAATAGACAGTGCTTATAGAATGGTTGTCAAGTGAGAAGAGTGGAGAGGCTTTAAAAGAAGGAGAAACCCAAGGCATGCGGGAAAAATGGTGGGGTTCTGAGATGTGGGGAGGGAGAAATAGCATGAGGAATGTGGTCTACATAGGCAGGGATGGCGAGCAGAGAATGGGGCCAAGTGCAGGCGTGTAGAAGAGAGCTGGGGCAGACCAGGCGAGGCACCTTTCCCTCATTACCCATCAGAATCCCTGATCACCTCGAGGTTACCTCTCACTCACTTCCAGCTCATCTGCCGTGGAGACATCTTGAACCAACAGCAGCGGGCACACAGAGCCTGGTCGTGTGCTGGAAGGTGGGTGAGGCTGCTCTGTGAGCCACCGTCTGAGTTCCTTTCTCAAAATGGGTTTGTCATAATTCTATCCCAATAAGAAAACAAAAATAACAATAAATGGGTTTATCAGGTATAGTATATCCAGTCTGGGATTAGCCAGACTTGTTATACTGTATCAGCTACCAGTTAGGCTCTAGAAAAATCTGGGATTCATGTGTAAGGATGAAATGAAAGGATATAATTGCCAGGTTTAGAAATAACAGCGCTTTATCATTCAGAGATCCTGTTGGGCCCCAGGAGCTGGATTCTCATGGGGGGCATGACGTGGGGATTGTACTAAAGTGACCTAACATCTGAATGGTGATGATGTCAAAATTTCACCCAAAGGGGCAGCCATTTCTCATCTTTTGCCAGGGAGAAAGGAGCAGCTTTGAAAATAGAGCTTTTCCCAGCATCGGTAAGACTCATAAATTGCTGCTAAAAAAAAAAAAAAGTTATAGAGATGTTGGGGAAGAAAGTCCATCTTCTTTTTCTTCTTCTTCTTTTTTTTTTAACTCTTTATTATGGAGAATTTCAAATCTACATAGAAGTTGAGAGAATAAGCTAATGAACTTCCATGTTCCCATTGTTCAGTCAGTTATCACCAACTCATGGCTGATCAAGTTTGTCTGTCTTCCTCACCTGCCATCCCCCATGAAGGCCACTTCCAGACATCCCCACATTGCATCATCCGTATTTCAGTGTGTATTTCTAAGACATACGGGCTTTGTATGAACATTACCACCGTACCACGATCACACCCAAACAGGAAAACAATTCCTTTTTCCTTTTATTTTTAATTTTAATTTTTTTTTAAAGTAATCTCTGCGCCCAACATGGGGCTTGAACTCATGACCCTGAGATCAGAAGTTGAATGCTCTACTGACTGAGCAGGTGGACACCCTGATAACCATCCCTTCTTCATTTCAGCAAATACCAGTCAGGGTTCAGGTTTTCTGATTATCTGACGAATTTATTTTTACAGTCGATTTGTTTGAATTGTGATCTAAACAGGGTCTACACATTGCATTTGTTGGATGCATTTCTTGAGTTTCTTTCAATCTATAGATTCCATCTCCTTTTTTTCCACCTTGCAAGATATGATTGGAGGACTTAGTCATTTGTCCTGTGTTTCTCGCATTCTGGATTATGCTGATTGTATCTCTGTGGTGTCATTTAAGATGTTCCTCTGTTCCGTATTTTTTCCTTTAAGCTGGAACTTGTATCTAGAAGCCATTCAGATTCTAATTTCGTTCTTGATGGTCAAGAAATTCTAGCTTTTTAAAAAAGAGTTTGTCGAGGCCTTCGGCCGTGAAGGGGCTAGGAGTTCACTGAAAGTAGAGCCAGACTTTGGACTAGTTTGGGAGCCAAAGAATGATGCAATGGGGCACTTTTCTGTTCTTTTTTTTCTAAAGTTCTTCCTCTGAGTAGGTTTGGTTCTGGGTTTAAGAGGGCAAAGCTTTCAGAGCCCTTGGGTCATGCCTTTTCACCCAGCTTTGGGGAACACTCCCTGTATATGTGAGTAGTGGGCTGCTAGGAGATAGGGTTTGGGGCTTCAATAAATCCTCTCTCTTCTCAGAGGTCCTGCCCTTTCTTCGTGTCAGTGATAGGAGTGGGGAGAGACAGACCCTACTGTGTGAACCTCTGGCTCACAGGTTTAGGCCCACTATGTGTGGGCTCTTTGAGGGGAAATCTGTTTCCTGGAGACTGTGGCCCATGGGCAAGAAGTTGGGGCTGACTGGGGAGGTAGGTTGGCAAAGGCGTCACAACAGTTCTGACTACTCTCACTGGAGGTCTGCTTCACCGTGGACACTCTGCTCCATGTTTTTACACATACTTGTTCCTCACTTCCCCTGCCTGGCCATGCTGCTCTTGTAGGCCCTGTCTGTTTGGGTCTTATTCATCCTTCCTGCCTGGGGACTCACTGTTTACAATGGTGACATGGTGGCTGAGACCTGCCTGCCTACAGTAAGGGCCAAGTGTCGCTTTAGGACTTGAGGCCTTCCTGGTGGGCTGGGACTTGGTGGACAATCTAGCCACATGGGGACTCCTGCCTGGGCCTCTCAGTTGGTGGCAAGGGCATGTCCTGCTGGCATTGATACTGCATTGGTAAGACTCGCTCAGGCTCCTTTCCTGCCTCGAGGGCCCTCTCCTCCTCCATTCACCAGCATGGTGGTGGAAGCTAGTCATAGCCAGGGAATGAGTTGGCACCATGGCCTCTGGGACCTGTGCTGGGGGAGATGGAATTCTGGTGTCCCAGTCCCTGTGGCTCCCTTCCTGCAGATGGGGCCTCTGGTGGGTGTCTGTTGCCCCATGGCATTCCCGCAGCTCGTGTGTCTTATACATTCGGTTCTGGTCGCTGTGCCTGTGTGATGGAACCAATAAGCATGCTCCCTGATTCATCTGTGCTGTACCTTTAGCCCCAGGCTGCACAGCACTGCTCTGATCTCGCCATCTGTTCTTTGCTCTTATGGGTATCTAGGCTTCTTAAGAGAGCCTTGCTCTAGAGGAGACCCCTTACCTGGTACCTCCACTTCTTTCTAACAAGAGTGTCACATGGAGGTGTATTGGGAGCTTCTAGGGAACTCTAGCTCACCCTGGGATAAATCCAGAACGTTTTGGTTGGCCTGGCTGCCCCTGAAGTGGGTGGGGCTGCTGTTGGGGCCCAAGGTGAAGACTTTTCCCTGAGCAGAAGTAGAAGGGTTAGCTTCTGGGACTTGCCCCCCAACCACTGAGGTGATCAAAAAGCCTTAGCAGCAGCTCATGGAAGGATCACCCAGTCTGGGACTACCCCTGGACCCAGAGTTGCTCTCTAGTGCCATTGGCTTGGGGAGGGAGCTATCCCTTCCCAGGATGCTGGAAGAATCAGTAAGGCATTTGGGTGTTTTGGAGGTAAAGGGAGTAAGGAAATTTCCTGAGGGTCACACCTATACATTCCATAGATTTGTGCATGCAGGGAGATAATATGGGGCCGGTTGTGAGGGATTTCTACTATTAAGCTCTACTTAGCAATAGGAGGATTTTAGAGTGAAATTTTATCCATGTATTCAGGAAACCCTTTACTGAACACCTACTAGATGCCTATCCCTGGGTGAGATAAGAGGAGCAAAGGAAGGAGCATGAACTGGGCTGTGCCCTCAGGAGCTCCCAGTCTGGTAGGAGAGAAAGAGGCACTTGTTTAGATTTTTACCCTCAACTTCCTGAAATTAGAGTTTGCTCCTGCTTTTTCTTTGTCTCACAGAGTTAAGATAAATGGGAGCATGATGAAAAGGGGTTGTATTATTTCGTATTCTGAAATAGTAGAATATATATTTGTATGGTGTTTTGCAGCTTACAAAACACATTCACAACATTAACTTATTCTGTTGGGAACTCCAAAGGCCTAATATGGGAGATTTAGAAGAAGAGCCAGCTAGCTGACTTTAGCGAACTGACATGCCATACACTGGGCACAGCTGGAGAACCGCGTCACTTCCTCGCCTCCTGCTCCGAGAAGATGGAAAATTTAGCAATCGGATGGGGAGGGCTTTGAGGACGAGAAAAGGATCAGGAAGTAGGACATTTGAGCAAAGGACAGCATAGGGTGCGGTGGGGAAGTGAAGAATACTGGAAGCCTCCCGGGTGGGGGTCAGAAACGCAGGCTTTAGTCAACGCTGACATTGCCCCAAGCTGGCTGGATGTAGTAGGTCTTCACTATTTTCCATCTGTCAAAGGTCCCCTCCATCTCTGACAGCGTATTGTTGTCAGATGAGTAAGAAGGAAGGGTGATGCTTCCCGCTATCCCTCAGCCCCACCGAGGAGAGAAAATAGACACGTCATGCAGACTTTAGATTCATTAGAAGAGCTTTAAATGAAGAGGAATGCTCTTCCTCCAAGCTCCAGCGATCTTCTAGAGTGGACAAGATGACCTCACAATCAAGCCTGGCGCCAGAAGAGGGACTGGCTGGCACCTTGCCTCTCGGTTGCTCCTGGCAGGCGGGGGCTCTTGAAAAGCTGCTGGCCTCCTACTACTGGGTTGGCTGGCCGGCTGGCCGGGCTCCTACTGTGCTGCGGAGCCTGCTGCCGGCTCCCTGTTTCCAGGCGTGCATGCTCGCCTATCTCCTGAGTGTTGTGGTGCCCATGTCCCCCATGTGCTCTGGCACCTGCTCTGCCTCCTCCAGGCGGGCACTTGTGCAGAATCCTTCACTTGTAGAGTGAGGAGACGGATGTGGGGCTCTCTGCAGTTTCTCCTGCAGCTCTGTGGGCTCTGTGGGCTCCGGCCAGGTCTCCACCAATGTCAAGGTCTGGCCTGTGAGGCCTCTTCCTTCGGGAGCATGGTTTAGCTTCAGTGGGTGATGTTTGCTCTGTCCTTCTTTTATTTTGAACATCTAATCCAACTCCTAACAGATGCCAAAATATCTGCTTCCATATTCTCTGAAGGAGGAGTTCTGCCTTGGGGTGAATACCCAATGGTCAGTGGCCTTTGGTCCCTCCCAGGCAGATGACTCCACCGTTGGAAAGTTCTTTCTTTCTGTTTGCCTGAAATGGGCTTCCTTACACCTCCTGTCTCTTGGCCTGGCTCTGCCCTCTGGCTCACAGGTTTAGTAGGAGCTCACTATGCTCTCATCTCCTCAGCTGCGGGGTTCTTCTCTAGACTTGACTTCTCCCGGTCCTGTGGCTGGGATGTGATTCTGGGACCCTTGGCGACCTGGGATGTTTGGCCCAAGGCTGTCAATATCCTTAGGACAGGGAGGTTCAGAGAACAGGACCCAGGGCTCAGTATGTCACATGGACTACGAGTGACACAACCTGGAGGATGAGCGGCCTTCACTCCTCAGCCTGAGAAGACCATTCTGCACCTCCCTTAGTGCCCTCTGGCACTGCATCCCACACTTGTCCAGTCTCAGGCTGGGTTCCCTCCATCCTGGGCTTGTATAACCTGAGTGTGAATGTGTGGGGGCCTGCATGGGTCCCTGCCATGTCTTCTTTCATTGTACTTGGAGATCCCTTCCAACCTAATGAGACCCTTTGGATCCTGACTGTCTCCTGAAATAGGGATAATAACTAAGACAGTGTACTTGTTTTCAGAATCATGCTGGAAGAACTTCTCCCCTTCTTATGGCTCTGGGGGCCCACTTTCCAAATCCTTGTATCTCACTTTGAGTGATCAGTGTTGAGCCCTCGAGGCCAAAGCCTTGTCAGCTCTGGTTAGAGGTGGTGTCAGCTGAAGATGGTGGTAGAGCCGGGTTGCATTGGAGAGGCAACCACCCCTTGCACCCATGGAAGCCTCTGAGCACTGCAGAGGAAACTCTTTCACAGGCCTGTTCTTCCCTGGTCAGCCCTGGCATTCTGGCCTCTTTTTGGGATACACTGGCCTTAGGCTCTGTAGGGAGGATGTCCTCAGGAGCAGCGAATGCTCTGCAGATGAAAATTTCAAACACACATAAAAGGAGAGAAGATGGAATGATGAACCCCCTCCTGTGAACCCATCACCCAGCTTCAACAATGATCAGTGTTCTGCCATCTTGTTTCATCCATATTCCTCCAACTTTTTTTTTTTTTTGACTGGAGTATTTTTAATCAAAATTCAAATGTATCATTTCACTCATACTTTAGGATATACCTCTAGTAGTTAAAAGCTGTTTTTATTTTAATCCAATGACATTATCACAGCCAACAAAGTTAACTATAATTTCTTAATATCATGTTCAATTGACTTGATTATCTCAAAAATGATTTTTTAGGGTTGTCTTGTTCAAATCAGGATCCAAACAAACATTGCATATATGTAGAATTATACACACACACACACATATGTAATGTATACATGTATATTTGTTTCAAAATAATAATATAGATATTTTTACTAACAATAATACTAATGAATGTATTTTAAGATCTCCTTGTGGCTTCTCTTGTCCTTAGTTTATCTCTTTCCAGGGATGTCTAGTCCAAGCTCTGTGTTTTATTATTTTCTCTTCTTTTTTTTAATTTAAATTCAATTAATTAATATATAATGTCTTATTAGTTTCAGAGGTAGAGTTCAGGGATTCATCAGTCTTACATAATACTCAGTGCTCATTACGTCATGTGCCCTCCTTAATGTCCATCACCCAGTTACCCCCTCCCCTCCAGCAACCCTCAGTTTGTTTCCTGTGATTTAGAGTCTCTTCTGGTTTGTCTCCCTCTCTGATTTCATCTTGTTTTATTTTTTCCCCTTTTCCCTTTGATCCTCTGTTTTGTTTCTTAAATTCCACATATGAGTGAGATCATATGATAATTGTCTTTCTCTGACTGACTTATTTTGCTTAGCATAATACCCTCTAGTTCCATCCACGTCATTGCAAATGGCAAGATTTCATTCTTTATGATGGCTGAGTAGTGTTCCATTGAAGATATCTATCTATCTATCTATCTATCTATCTATCTATCTATCTATCTATCTATGTAGATATATATCACATTTTCTTTATCCATTGATCTGTTGGTGGATACAAGTTCTGTGTTTTAGAATTATTAGAAATGATTCTTCTCGGGGTGCCTTGGTGGCTCAGTCGTTAAGCGTCTGCCTTCGGCTCAGGTCATGATCCCAGGGTCCTGGGATCGAGCCCCACTGCTCAGCAGGATGCCTGCTTCTCCCTCTCCCTCTGCCCCCACCCCCGCTTGTGCTCGACCCCCCCAAATAAATAAAATCTTCAAAAAATGTTTTAAAAAAAAAAGAAATTATTCTTCCCAGTGAGGTTCTGCCGTTAAGAAGATATACAATTAAGCTCTTTCTTTCTAGTTTGTGTTCAGTTTGTAAGGATTGCTTTTTGATCACTTATCTGTTGCCACGATCATACTGCATAATAAATCAACCCAGACTCAGTGGCTTCAAAGAGCAATTTTTTATTCCCACTCAGGCATCGGCATGCTGGCTAGAATTCTCTGATCTAGGCCAGGCTCCGGGCTCCAGTTGAGTACAGGTCTGCTCTACATGGCTCTCTCATCCTCCTTGGACAGGAGGCTAGCCAGGGCATGTTTTTCTGATGGTGATGATAGATACACAGGGGGCATGCCTAACCATGCATACACACCACACACACACACACACACACACACGCATGCACGCACACACTTCAGTCCACATCTGCTAACATTACTTTAGTCAAAGCAATTCATATGTAAGCCCAAAGTTAAGGGATGGTGCTGCAGTTACTCTGAGTGTATAAGAAATTACCCTAAAACTTAGTGACATCAAACAACCACTCTTTTGCTCACAGATTCTGTAGGTCAGGAATTCAGGCAGGGCACATGGGATGGCTTATTTCTGCTCCATGGTGTCTGGAGCTTCAGCTGGAAGACTCGAAGCCTGGGGACTGCAATCACCTGACATGTCTTCATCACTTACCTGTCTTACAGTTGATTCATGCTAATAGCTGGGAGCCTCAGTGCTTCTCCACATGGGCTAGTTTGAGCTTCCTCTCAACATGGTTTTTGGGTTTCAAGGGTATCCTAAGAGAAAGAGAGGAAGCCAGCTGGAGGCAGTACTGCCTTTTATGACTGTTGTATACTTTTTGCCACTTCCTATTCATTGAGGCAGTTCTAAAGTCCTACCCAGTTTTGAGTGGAGGAGACAAGGACTCCATCTCTTGGTTGGGAATGTCCAGATTCTATAAGACCCTATGGAAATCTTGTTGAGGCCATTTTTGGAAAATAGAGTCTGCCACATCTGGAAAAATAGACTCTCCACCCTTAGTGGGAGGAATTGCAAAGTCACACGGCAAAGGGCACAAATCCATTGAGAACAACATACTTTTATGTTTTTGATTCAATTTTCTTAAAATTATGTAAAACTTTCATGTGTTCCAAATAAAACAAGATGAATTGAGAGAAGTCCAGTTCTATCTTGTTCCCTTCCATCTTGTTTTCTTTCTTCCCTGATAAGAATTCACCTTTAACAGGTTTTTTTTCCCATTGTTTCTTCTTGAAAATATAAGGACAATATACGTTTATTTACCTCTCTCTTTTTTTATATATATAAAAAGTAGCAAATTCTGAACACTGTGCTGAACTTTGCCTTTTTTCCCCATAATATATCTTGAAGATCACCCTGTAGCAGAATGGAGAAATCCTCCTGATTCTTTTTTTTGCATCTGTGCAGTGCTCTATCACGCAGGTTTGCCATAGTTTATCCATGGACATTGGCCTATGGCCAGGCTTTTCTTCTTAGAAAGAACCCCACATTGAGGAGCCTGGTGTATGTGTCATTTTGTATTTTTACTCGTGTACCTATGGGCTAGTGTATCTATGGGACTGTTTTCCCGGTGTATCTATGGGATGTTTTGTATTTTTACCAGGGTAGCTCTGGGTTAGTTTCCTATGGGACGCTGAAACAAGGCAGTAAATGCACATTGTGCTATGTTTGCCAAGCTTGAGGGGCAAGGGCAGAGGCAGGGCGCTAGTGAGGGGCTTGGACAGTGTTCAGGTACGAGAAGATGGTCATGACCAGGACGAGGGAGTAGAGACGGGGGGAAAGTGCTAAAAAGAGCTCAACTTCTGAATATATACTGAATGTAGAGCCAGAGGCGTGCTGAACGGCTGGCTTTGAAGAGTTAGGGAAAGAGAGGAGTGAGGAGGACCCCTGAGTTCTGGCCTGAGCATGTGGTACATGCTGGGGGCAACCGGCATGGGGCCTAAGATCAGGAGTTTGTTCCTGGACAAGCTGTGTTTTAGAGACACCCAAGTGAGACATTAGGTAGGGAGCTAGGCGTTCAAGTCTGGGCTGGAAAAATAAAGTAGCGCCTCACCTGCACATGCATTAATATTAATGCCACCTGGTTCTTACAAATACCCTGAGAAAGAGATAAGGAAGAGGAAGAAATTGAGGCAATACTGGGGTTCCAAGAGGGCGAGTCAAGTACAGTGAATTTGACAAACTTTTATCAAATAAAATGCTGCAAATGAGGCCTGGAATTAAATACCAACTGGTTGCCTGGTTCCCGTCCAGGGCTGAGGATCTGGAGGTGAACAGGTAGATTACCAGCCCTATTTCCCACTACAGAACTATTTGAATTAAATTTGATTAGGCATTTGGTCCTGTCCTCTGGGATCTCTGACTCAATGGGGGGTGCCTGAAGGGGGGCTCGGAGGGCCCACTGTGGTCCATCTTCCTCATCTTCACATACAGCTGCTAAAACAGATACAGAATTTGGGCCTTAAGCTGGAGCTTTCCCTTGGGAAGCCTGGCCCATCCCACAGGCTCTCAGAATCCACTGCAAGTCAGGGTTTCAGCCCAGGCCACCAGGGCCACAGAAAACCCCTTCTTGCAATAGGAAGAGAGCCATTTTGTCTCTTAACCCTCGCTTGTGTTCATGAAACTCCAGGAAGTTCAGACAGTGGTGGAGGACAGGGTTCCCTTGGTAGATTTGGGGGGTTGGGAGGAGGGCAGGAGGGAGGGAGCCCCAGGTCTGGGGCCGCTACTCTGGAGTGCTGATCTGCCAATGGACACCAGGGGTAGAGATACCACTGTGACTCTGGTATGTGTATTTCTCTGGGCCCAGGGCCCTGGAGGCAGGCTGTGGCCCGTGGAGCTGGCGCAGAAGCCAGTGGACTGGAGTAGGGCTTTCCCAGGAGCCAGGCATCCGTCCCTGCTTTCCCTGTGTGCTGAAAGCATCTTGCAAATGACAGAGCTTAGCACTGACAGGCAGAGGGGTTTCCTGGCGGGATGCTTTTGGGGAGCTGTGATTCGGGCTGAGCCTATGAAAGGGCACAATGGGAGCGGGCAGGACAGGGCAGCTGGCGCTGGGTGCTCCCGACAGACCAGATCTGCCACACTGCCCCCCCTTCCCCTAACTCCCCAGCTTTATCAGAGTATAGTGTGGAGCCCCCCCAAGGGCCGTGCTCTCACTGGTTCTTGGCACCTCCCGGCCACCACGGTGTATACCTTGGCTGGCTTGAGCTGTGAAACCACAGAGACTGAGGAGGTACAGACACATAGCTTCTGCTCTGTCCCTACCCAGGCACTCAGTCAGGAGTGAGGAGCCCTGGGAAACCCATCCAGGGCTCCAGGGACAGGTGTCATGCAACCATCTTCTTTTCTAAATGGTAAAAACCTCCACAACCCTGAGTATGGAGTGTGGAAGCAAAAATGTCCTCCCTATCCTCAAGGCAGAAAGCCTGGTGAAGACTCTGGGGGGTACACTGCTCCCTTGCAGTTATCCAGACCCTGGCTTACTGCTCTGGGTCTGCCTGGTGGTGCCGAGAACCTGTTTCCAGAGGCATAAGGAAAGAAGAAACTAGAAGCTTTGCCTTTTGGGAAAGCATCTTGTGTTCCCTGTACTCCCTCATGAGCACTTATTCTGGGACGCCCAAGCCTATGAAGGGGAGGGGCAGTGACCCTAGAAATAAGCAAGGCTGAACCTGCTGGCAAGGTTTTCAGGGAACATGGGCCTTAGTCAGGCTCTTTTAGCTTCATTTTCCCTAGTCCCTGATGGTAGCTCAGGAAAAAACAAGACGTTCAGATAAAGGCATGCATTGCTTTTGAAAAAATAGTGATGATACTTAGTAGTAATTGATTTTGCTTGTACAGTGATTTTTCCTCTATGTAGCTCTGTCCAGGAGAGGGTCAGGATCACTGGTAAGGGATGGAAAGACTGAGGCCAGAGAGGTTTTTTTCCAAGAACCCCATGGCAAGGCATTTCCAAGAACAGGACGAAGAGTGGGGCCTTCCCACCCCTGGCCTCTGCTTGGTGGATTTCCCCGGCCACTTTGGGATGAGGAAATTTTCATGTGTCCAGTCAAAAGATTGGACATCCGGTGTGAGGACTGGTCTGCTTGGCACTCTCCCTGTCCCTGGATAGAGTGGGCTGGGGGTGGGGAGCAGGGGACAGTCTTAGGGTGACCTTGGGAATTAAGGCTCCAGAGTCAGAAGAGAAAAGTCCAGGCCCCGTTGGATGGGGTCTGGGGACAAGGCCTTTGCTGCAGTGAGTCTCCTTAGAACAACCCACCCCTTGTAGTGTGCTTACTCTGTGCCAAGCCCCAGAGGCCTCTGAGTCAGAGGTCAGAGGCCTTCATTCTTGGGAATGAAGACAGAGATCGTTCAATATCTCCTTTTGCGAGAGGTGCCATGGACGCAAGGGGTACCTTCTCGAACAAGTTAACAGGCTGTAGGCTGTCCTGGAATGTACGGCCTTCAGGAACAAGACCCACAACCATGTAAGTATTCTGGTAAAGTGTGCTGATTATTACTCGTTGACATGCCGTGGGAGTGGGTTTAGACACATAGGGTGCAAGCGGCCTCACCAACCCCTGCCCCCAACAAACTAACTTCTCCAAAGACCCTCCTCTATCCCCACGGAAGGCTTTACTCCTGAAATGTGCAGACTCATTGTTTAAGAGTGTTGTTTCTTTGTCCCACGTTTTTGTTCACTGTTTATTTTCATTCAGTGTTTGTTCGTTTAACAAGCATTTATTAGTCCCATTGTGTATCGGGGTGTGTGCGGACTCTGAGTTCATAGAGGAAATGCAGTTGTCAGTTTGGTTGGATTCCACAGTCTGGGTGAGCAAGAAGGGCTCAGGCAAAGCCACACAATTGAAAGAAAGGAGCACCAAAACTTCTCTGGCATCTCCTACCCCTCCCGTTTTGTAGTGGGTTGGCCTGAGCCTCAGATAATAGCTGCTTGTCCACACACGCACACCCGCGCACACCCAGACCCTGATTCTTTCTGGGGCTCCAGGGACAACCTAATGGCCCCATTCAGGGGACGTGTTTCTGTCTTAGCTGCCGACACTTCCCTGTGGGCTTCTGGTCACACTGTTCTTCTGGAAGCTCCCTTCTCGGTTTCTGTGGCACCCCCTTGTTTATTCTTCGGCCTCCTCTGTGGCACCACTGGCCCACCGCCTGCCTGGGGGCCCCAAGACTCAGCCTTGAGTCGTGTTTCTTTTCCCTCTCACATGACGGGTGTGACGTGCTGACAGCGCCCTAACCCCTCTACAGCTCGGGTCTCAGTCTTCTGGTGGACACCTGCGTATGGGCACCCCCAGCCACCTCCTACACACAGTGCCACCATCTGCCCCCCTTCCTCTCCCCTTTGGCTGGAATAGTACCTAATGTTGGGTTTGTAGGACCTCTTTGCTTGGAAAAACTTGAGCCCATACCACGATGGAATTAATCTGACATAAAGTCTTTTTGTGAAGACAGGAATGTTGATGATTTTGTTTAGTGTCCATAAAAGATCTTTAAAAGTCCTTTGTTTGGGAAATGGAGCCTCTTCCCAGACCCAGGCCTGGGACCCCTAGGGCCACGAGGACAGCGGGAGCACCCGATCATGGTATGGGTGGTCAGAGACCCCACTGGTCTGGCTACATTCACCAAGGGAGGGGAATCATGGGTCATGGGGTGGGGGGAGATACTGGAGGTGACTGGGGGAGCGGGGAGCAAGAAAGCCTGCATGTGGTGGCCTCCCTCAGCTGACCATGACCTCACTGATCCCAGGGCCAACTGTGTGGTTGCTTAGCATGACTGGGGCATCCCAGTCAGGATCTCTCATCCCAGACTGGATCACAGAGGGGCCGTGGGCTACTGAATACCCAGCAGGGAGGGCATAGCAGGGGCCCCATGAAGGGTGATGGACACTTAGCAGTGACTTTGGGAAGGAGTCTTGCTTGGAGGTGGCTCTCACCCCTCTTTGGATCCTGCTACCCCACACACTTCTCAGGGATCTTGCCCAAGCAGGGCTCTAGTGCCATTGAGGCTTGTTCTTTGTCTTTGTTCCCATGCTCTTTTCCTGGCATCCTTTTTTCACATTACTCCGTGACTTCTGGTACGTTAGGGTACTTTTGAGTTTTAACTATATTAATGAGACTCTTCTGGATTTTTTTTAAAAGTTTTTATTTATTTATTTAAGTCACCTCTCCACCCAGGATCAGAGTTGCACACTCTTCCGACTGAGCCAGCCAGGTGCCGATGGAATTTTTAAAAAATTATACAAGTAAGACATAAGCATATTGTTGATGTGAGTATTCACACAATCCAGTCACCGAATGAAACTTCTATTTTCCCCTACCTTTCCTCGCGTTATTACCTCTCTGCCTATTTCTAAGATCTTTCTGTAGGCACATCCATGAATCTATTGTGTACTTATATAGTTTTTGTTCATAGTAGCTCAGCTTCATTTTCTATATATTTTTTTAAAGATTTTATTTATTTTACAGAGAGAGAGAGAGGGAACACAAGCAGGGAGAGTGGGAGAGGGAGAAGCAGTCTTCCCGCTGAGCAGAGAGCCTGATGTGGGGCTCAATCCCAGGACCCCGGGATAATGACCTGAGCCGAAGGCAGACGCTTAACGACTGAGCCACCCAGGTGCCCCTTCATTTTCTGTGTTAACAAACATTTAATCACCAAACAAAACTTGCGGACCCTGAGTGCCCAAAGGCCATTACGGTCAAAATATTAGGTCACAATAATAAAGTAGCAACCACTCCAGAAATCAGTGCTCTGGGGAAGGGTGCACTGCCTAGGACGGGGACACAAAGTTAGGCTTAGCCCCCTTTTCCCTGTTGAGGGTTAATGAAAAACGGGGGCACAGAACTCTGCAGGGTCTTCACCACCAGAGGGAGCTGGCCAAGACAGGAAGGGATGGAAACTCAAAATTGGCCAGGGTCTTTGGTAGTCAGTCAGACATTGAGCTCCTCCTTCTTCATCTTCCTCCTTCTCCTCCTTTTCCTCCTCTTCTTTCTTTCTTTCTTTCTTTCTTTCTTTCTTTTTCTTTCTTTCTTTCTTTCTTTCTTTCTTTCTTTCTTTCTTTCTTTCTTTCTTTCTCTTTCTTTCTTTCTTTCTTCCTTTCTTTCTTTTCCTTTTTTCCTTCCTTCCTCCCTCCCTTCCTTCCTTCTCTTCTTCTTCTTCTTCTTCTTCTCCTTCTCCTCCTTCCCCTTCCCCTTTCCCTTTCCCTTCTCCTTCTTCTTCTTCTCCTCCTCCTCCGCCACCACCCAGCTGCTGGGCACTGTTTCTCTGCGAGGCCCTGGTGCACGGGGTGGCTGCTCAATCTGGGGAGGGCCACCCATTGTGGCATCTTTTTCTGTCGTGATGCTGGGGCCTCTGAGGTCCCCAGGACCACCCGGCCTGTCCTGTTGGTGACAGCACACGCCCACTGCAGGACTCGTGCTTTCTTCAGCTGCACTCGTGGCTCCTCCACCATCCGCCCCATCTTGAATCCGCCCACCCTCTCCACTGGCCACCAAAGGACTGACACATACTTTTTTTAAAGAAATGGGATCGCACTGAATACATTGTTTTGCAGCCAGCTTTTTTTACAGAACAATATAGGGAGACATTTCTCCCTAGTCTCCCACTTCTCAAAGAATCAGCAGTTCGGGGCCCAAGATAACTTTTTGTCACCTTGTCACTTCTTGAATTGGAGCAATCCATAGTGCATTTTGGAGGCTATTGTCCACTCCTGTGTCCCAGGCACATGTCCAGGCAAGCTATCAGACCCTTTGTCGTAGCTGGACACCTACTTGCTCAACCTTTGAGATCAACATGAACTAGAGCAGCACCCTGCAGGGGGAGGAAAATGGCTTTGCCCCTGAGGCTCTGCCTCTGAACTTCAGAGAGTTTCCTCTGAAGGCTCTGGTCTGTCTTTCTGGCCAGGGCCATCTCCTGTATGTAGGCGTCCATGCAGAATTCCTTTTTCTTCCCCGGTATGTGGGATGAATTCACTTTTCTTTATTTATAACTTCTTCAGGTTGCATTGCTTAGATTCCTAGTCATCTGAGCAAAAGACTGCTTGTATAGCATGGCCATTTGCTGTGTGAGGAATCATCTGTGGCTGGCATCTTACCTTGCCTCTTGGTCCCAGATGGTGCTCTATATTAGTATACACTGCCTAGATGCCCCTTCAGAGATTCAACCCCAAATCTGAAGGAGGGTGGCCTCTTCTTTATTGGCCTCTTCCTTACTAAGGGTTTTGGTGTTTGGAATTTGAAGATTTTTATCTAGTGCAGCCCAGCTCCACCTTGGATCAGACCTCCACCCACTCCAGGGCAGGATAATGCTTGGAGTCATTCATTCGTTCATTCAATAGATATTTATTGAGCACCTACTACATGCCAAGTACTGTTGTAGGCAGTCCTCACTGTTGACTATGGATCATGTCCTGCTTCCAAATTTCTTCTTCTTCTTTTTAAATTATTTATTAAGTAGGCTCCATGCCCAGTGTGGAGCCCAATGTGGGGCTCAGACTCATGACCCTGCGATCAAGACCCGAGCTGAGATCAAGAGTTGGATGCTTAACCGACTGAGCCACCCAGGTTCCCTCCAAATGTCGTCTTTGTTTTGTAGGTTTTCCTATTACCTGTGGAAGGCTTTTGCCTCTAAATTTGCCCTAGGAACGTGATTATGAATTTCCAACTAATCACATCACAAGAATTTTTCCTTGGGTTTTTACTCAAGGTCTACCCTACTAGGAACATTTTAGTCTCCTAAGAAATATCAATCAACTAGGAGGCATGTTTCCTGGGGACTGGGCTTGGTGTGTTTCTGAGGAGGCCCTAGTTTTATAGGGTTGAGGGTGTGAGAGCAGGTCTTGGGGGTCATAAATCCCCTGGTCAGTTCCTAGACTCACTGCCCATCCTTCTAGTGCCCTTTAGCTGCTTTGCTTCTTTCATCTTCAGTTTTCTCATTTGTAAGAGTGGAAATGATAAGAGGACCTGCCCTGCATAGTTGGTAGGAGGTTGATTATGTGAAGAGGAGCCTGACACATAGAGTGAGAGCTGAGAACACAGTATCTGCTGGGGGTAATGCTCTTACTGTTTTGACTCCCAGGAATGAAAGACATTGAAATCATTTCATCAGCCAATTTTTTAAAAATATATTTACACCACTTTTTTTTTAAATTTTGTGAATGCTTAGTACATTAGCACAGAAGTACAAGCTCACAGTTCAGAAATGGATATTGCATATTTGAGAGGACAGGTTCAGATAGTATTTTAAAAAATTTTTTTGAGATATAATTCACATATCATAAAATTCACCCATTTAAACTGTATCATTCCCTGGTTTTTAGTACAGAGTTGTGCAGTCTACAAAAGCTGCAATCCAGTTTACAACACTTTCATCACACCAAAAAGAAACCTTGTACCTACTAGCAGTCACTTCTCATTCTTCCCCAACCCCAGGCTTAGGCAACCATTAACCTCCTATCTGTCTCTATAGATTTGCCTCTTGTGAACATTTCATGCAACAGAATCATTTAATATTTTTGTGTGTGTCTGGTTTCTTTCATTTAGCATGTTTGTGAGGCTCAATCATGATGTAGCATGTATCAGTGCTTCATTCCTTTTTATTGTCCAATAATATTCTATTGTATGGACATACAACATTTTATTCCTTCGTTCATGGACATTTGGGTTATTTCTACTTTTTGGCTTTGGCTCTTATGAATAATTCTGCTATGAACATTTGAGTACAAGTTTTTCTGTAGACATGTTTTAATTTCTTTTGGATATATTCCTAGGAGTAAAATTGCTGGGTCATATGGTAACTCTACATTTCGCATCTGAAGAACTGCTGGGCTGTTTTCCAAAATGACTGCACCATTTTACATTCCAACCAGCAATGAATGATGGCTCCATTTTTTCCCACATCCTTGCCAACATTTGTCATTATCTTTCCTTTTTCTTTTAGCCATCCTATTTGGGTATGAAGTAGTATCCATTGCAGTTTTGATTTGCATTTCCCTAATGACGAATGATTTGAACATATCTTCATGTGGTTATGGTCTATTTCTGTATCTTTTTTAGAGAAAAAAATCAAATCCTTTGCCTAGTTTTTAAATTGGGTTGCCTTTTTTTTTTTTTAAAGATTTTATTTATTTATTTGACAGAGAGAGACACAGCGAGAGAGGGAACACAAGCAGAGGGAGTGGGAGAGGGAGAAGCAGACTCCTGCTGAGCAGGGATCCCGATGCGGGGCTCGGCACTCGATCCCAGGACCCTGGGACCGTGACCTGAGCTGAATGCAGACGCTTAACTACTGAGCCACCCAGGTGCCCCGGGTTGCCTTTTTATTGAGTTGTAAAAGTTCTTTCTATATTCTAGATAGTAGACTCTTACCAGCTATTTGATTTGCAAATGTTTTCTCCTATTCTGTGGTTTATCTTTTTTCTCTGTTAATGATACATTTGCAGTCCAGAAGTTTTAAATTTTGATATAGTCCTGTTTACCTTTTTTGTTGTTGTTGTTTGTGCTTTTGGTTTCATATCTAAGAAATCGCCCAACCCAAGGTCATGAAGATTTACTTGTATTTTTTTCTAAGTGTTTTGTAGTTTTAGCACTTACATTTTTTAAAAAGATTTTCTAATTTATTTTAGGGAGAGTGTGTGTGTGTGAGTGGGGGGATGGGCAGAGGGGCAGAGGAAGAGGGAGAGAGAGAATCTCAAGCAGACTCCCTGCTGAGCCTGACGTGGGGCCTGACGTGGGGCTCAATCCCAGGACCCTGAAATCATGACCTGAGCCGAAATCAAGAGTTGGCCGCTCAACCAACTGAGCCACCCATGTGTCCCTTAGCACTTACATTTAAGTCAGTGATCCATTTGAGTTTATTTATTTGAGTGAGAGAGAGTGAGCATGAGTGGGGTGAGGAGCAGAGAGAGAGGGACAAGCAGACTCCCCGTTGAGCAGGGACCTGGATGTGGGGCTCAATCCCAGGACCCAGGATCGGGACCTGAGCCGAAGGCAGATGCTTAACCGACTAAGCTACCCAGGCACCCCTTGAGTTAATTTCTAAGTATGGTGTGAGCTAGGAGTCCAACATCATTCTTTCGCATGTGGATATTCAGTTGTCCCAGCACCATTTATTGAAAAGACTATTTTTTTCTCTATTTTATTTTCTTGGCATCCTTATCAATAGGAGAGGGAGAGAGATAGGGGAACAGTTGGTCAGTGGAGCAGTCAGAACACACATACTTATCAACTAAATTCACCATCCTATATGGGCATGGATTGTGGCGTCTCAAGACAAGTACAGTAGTAACATCAAAGATCCCTGATCACAGATCACCATAACAAATATAATAATGAAAAATTTGAAATATCTCAGGACTTACCAAAATGTGATGCAGAGGAACAATGTGAGCAAATGCTGTTGGAAAAATGATGCTGATATACTTGGTCAACGCAGGGTTGCCACAAACCTTCAATTTAAAAAAAAAAAAAAAAAGCACAATATCTGCGAAGTGCAATAAAACGAGGTCCACCTATATTTAGGAATGTGTTATTTAATTTACATTTACTTGTGAATTCCCTAAGTTTCTTTCTGTTATTGATTTCTAATTTAATTATGTTATGTTCAGAGAACGTATTGTTTGATTTCAGTTCTTTTAAATTTATTGAGACTTGTTTTATGGCCTTGCTCTAGAATGTTCCTTGTGCGCTTGAGAGGAATGTGCACTCTGCTGTTGTTGGGTGAAATGTTCTACAGATGCCTGTTACGTCTAGTTGGTTTATAGTGTTGTTCAGGTCTTCTATTTTCTTGTTGATCTTTTGCCAAGTTGTTCTATCCATTATTAATAAGTATTGGTATTGAAGTCTTCAGTTATTGTTGAATTTTCTTTTTTTTTAAATTCTTTCCTTTAAATTTAAATTCAATTAATTAACATATAATGTATTATTTGTTTCAGGGGTACAGGTCTGTGATTCATCAGTCTTATATAATACCCAGTGCTCATTACAACACATACCTTCCCCAATGCCCATCACCCCATGAATTTTTTTTTTAAGATTATTTATTTATTTATTTGAGAGAGAGAGAATGAGCAGTAGGGAGGGGTAGAGGGAGAAGGAGAAGCAGACTCCCTGCTGAGCAGGAAGCCCTATGTGGGGCTCAATCCCAGGACCTGGAGACCATGACCTGAGCCGAAGGCAGATGCTTAACTGACTGAGCTACCCAGGCACCCCTGTTGTTGAATTTTCTATTTCTCCCTTTAATTCTGTCAGTTTTTGCTTCATGTATTTTGGTGCTTCATTATTACGTGTATATATATTTATAATTGTATATAATTATATATATTATGTAATAATTGTATACAATTATAATAATTGTATGTAATTTTAATCTTTCTAATGGGTTGACCTTTTATATCAATTTTATTTTAAGATTTTATTTATTTATTTGATTGAGAAGAGTGAGTGAGAGAGAGAACAAGCAGGCAGAGGCAGAGGGAGAAGCAGACTCTCGCTGAGCAGGGAGCCCGATGTGGGGCTCGATCCCAGGACCCTGGGATCATGACCTGAGCCAAAGGCAGACGCTTAACCAACTGAGCCACCCAGGCGCCCCGACCATTTATATCAATCTTTATCTTCAGTAACATCTTTTGTTGTTGTTCTAAAGTCTATTTTGTCTGATATTAGTATAGCCACACTAGCTCTGTTACGGTTACTGTTTGCATGATAATCTTTTCCCATTAAAAAAAATTTCAAACTGTATCTTTGAATCTAAAATGTGTCTCATATATAGCATATAGTTGGATTTTTAAATCCACTTAGATAATCTCTGTCTTTTGGTTAGATTGTTTAATCAATTTTTATTTAAATAATGTTATTGATATGGTTGGATTTACATCTGCTGATTTGCTTTTTGTTTTGTGCATGTCTCATGCTTTTTTATTCCTATCTCCTTTACTTCCTTCTTTTGTATTAAATGGATACTTTCTAGTGTAATATTTTAATTCCTGTGATTTTTTTTTTTAGAGTCTCAAAAATCAGTAAAACTTTATTCGCTTCCATTTTTTTGCCATTAACAGAAAACTGGAGAAAGCAAAAATGTTTTGTGTTTACAAAGATAAACGGCCTCTTTACCCAGAGAAGATCAAAACCTCAAACGACAACGGGGAAGATAACAGTGCCCTCCCCAACATGATGATTTTTTAATATATTTTAAAATTATTTGCCTAGTGGTCACTTTAAGGTTACAATATCCATCTTAGTCTGTCAGAATCTACTTCAGATTTATGCTAACTTAATTCCACTGAAATTTAGAAATCTTACTCCTCTATACTGCCAATATTTCCTCCCCTTTTTTGGTGCTGTTATTGTTAAACATACTATATCTATGGGTTACAAACACTGTTATAATTGGAATAATTATTACTCTATATAATATTACATAATGTTATATATCACCCCGAGAGAAAAAAGGGGAGTAAGCATATATTTGTGGAGTTTGTTATATAAACCTTCTTATTTACCATTTCTGATTCTCCTCATTTTTTCCTGTGGATTCAAGTTACTATCTGATGTCATTTCCTTATATCAATACAACTTTGTTCCCACCCACCTGCTTTGTGCTCTTTTTGTCAAGCATACTACATTTCTATAGGTGATAAGCTCAACAGCACACACACACACACACACACACACACACACGTTACAGAGTTTATGCAATTGCCTTTTAATCAAGTGAGAACAAAAGGAAAGAAGTATGCAATTATACTTTCTTTTATACTTACCTGCATAATTACCTTCACCAGCACTCTTTGTTTTTTTATGTGTAGATTCGAATTACTGTGTGGTGTCACTTGCTTCTGCCTGAAGGACTTCCTTTATTATTCCTTTCCTCCCCCCGACACTCCCCGCTTTTTTGAAGTATAATTGACCTTTATTATTTCTTGTAAGGCAATTTGCTATAAATGATTTTTTTTCTGCTTTTATCTGAGAATATCTTTATTTTACCTCCTTTAAAAGTTTCTCTTTTTCCAGGGATTTTTAAGCTCACTTTATGTTTGTTATTAAAAAGATTGTTTTGGGGGGGGCACCTGGGTGGCTCAGTCAGTTAAGTGTCTGCCTTTGGCTCAGGTCATGATCCTCGGGTCCTGGGATTGAGTCCTGCATCTGCTCCCTGCTTAGCAGGGAGCCTGCTTCTCCCTCTCCCTCCTCAACCCCCGCCCCCCGCCCCGTACTCTCTCTCTCTCTGTCTCTCAAATAAATAAATAAATAAAATCTTTAAAAAAAAAAGATTGTTGGGGAGTCGCCTGGGTCACTCAGTCGGTTAAGCATCTGACTCTTGATTTCAGCTCAGATCGTGATCTCAGAGTCATGTGATCAAACCCCACATTGGGCTCCTTGCTGAGGGTGGAGCCTGCTTGAGATTCTCTCTCCCTCTCCCTCTGTCCCACTTGTGCTCACTCTCTCTCTCTCAAAAAAAAAAAAAAAAGATTGTTGGCTCTGATAAGGTTGAGACCCAAAGACAGAGTAATGTTATAAAATTATAAAATACCAACACATTTCTTATTCAGTTTTTAAAAATGGCAAGCTAATGGAGTAGAATACTTTGAGACCTATTTAATTTTTTTAAAAATTAAGATTATTGGAGATTCACATGCAGTTGTAACAAGTCCTTTCACAGTTTTCCTAGTTTCACCCTGTGGTAACATTTTGCAAAACTATAGTATAATATCGCAACCAATATAATGACTTTCATACAATCCATACCAATCTCATTCAGATTTCCCCAGTTTTACTTGTACTGGTGGGTGTGTTTATTTTAATTTAATTTTATTTATTTATTTGACAGAGAGAGAGAGAGAACACAAGCAAGGGGAGTGGCAGAGGGAGGAGAAGCAGACTCCCCGCCAAGCAGGGAGCCCTATGCGGGGCTCCATCCCAGGACCTCGGGATCATGACCTGAGCTGAAAGCAAATGCCCATTGCACCCAGGCACCCCTGTGTGTGTGCTTATTAAGTTGTATACAGTTTTATCACCTGTGTAGATTTGTGCCTCAAGTACCACCGTCAAGATTCTGAACAGTTCCAGCCACAGGGGTCTCTTGCGTTGTCCCTTTACAACTATATCTACCTCCTTTCTGCCCCTTTCCTTCACTCCGTCACTAATCCCTGACAACCACCAATCTATCCTTATTTACAAAAATTTGTCATTTCAAAAACGTTACTTAAGTGGAATCAATCAGTATTTAACCTTTTGGGGTTGGCTTTTTTCCCCACTCAGCATAATTCCCTAGGGATTTACCCAAGGTATCCCTATTAATAATTCATTCCTTTTTATTGCTGAATGGTATTTCGTGGTCTGTATGTGCCACAGCTTGTTCAACCGTTCACTGTTGAAGGACATCTGAGATGTCTCCAGTTTTGATCTATTACAAATAAAGCTTTTATGAACATTCATGCGCAGGTTTTTATGTGAACATAAGTCTTCATTTCTGTGGGATAAATGCCCAGGAGTGCAATTGCTGGGTCATGTGATGGTTGCATGCTTAGGTTTCTTTTTTTTTTTTTTAGGATTTATTTATTTATTTTTAGAAAGAGAGAGAGAGAGAGAGCGTGTGCACATGTGCACTCCAGTGGGAGGAAGGGCAGAAGGAGAGGATCTTCAAGCAGATTGTCCTGTTGAGTGCGGAGCTGAAACAGGGCTCAATCCTACGACTCTGGGATCATGACCTGAGTCGAAACCAAGTGGGGCGCTTAACTGACTGAGCCACTCAGGTGCCTCACATACTTAGTTTTTAAAGAAACTGCCAAACTATTTTTCAGAGTGGCTATACCACTTACATTTCCACCAACAATGGAACCTTTTTTTGTCTATGGATGTCCAATTGCTCCAACACCATTTGTTGAAAAGGCTATCTTTCCTCTATTGAGTTGGTTTAGTACCTTTGCAAAAAATCAGTTGAGCATATTTGTGTGCATCTATTTCTGAATCCTCTATTCTATCCCATTGGTTTATGTGCCTGTACTTCCACCAATATCACACTCTTAATTACCGTAGCTATATAGTAAGCCTTAATATTGGGTAGAATAATTCCTTGCACTTTACTCTTCTTTGACAGGTTTATTTTAGTATTCTAGAGCCCATGCTTTTCCATATAAATTTTGGAATAAATTTATATATGTCTATAAAAAGCTTACTGGGATTTTGATGGGAATTGCATTAAACCTATAGATCAATGTCGAGTCTTCTAGTTCATGAACATACTATGCCTTTCCATTTATTTAGGTCTTCTTTGACTTCTTTCATCAGTATTTTGTAATTTTTGGCATATAGATCCTATATATGTTTTTTAAATATACACCTAAGTATTTAATTTTCTTATTTTCTTTGGTGTGAATATAAGTGGTAATTTTTGTTTTGTTTTGTTTCGGGGGGGAGGGGTAGAGGGAGAGGGAGAGGATCTTAAGCAGGTTCCATGCCCAGCGCAGAGCCAACTCGGGCCTGTCTCACAATCCTGAGATCATGACCCAAGCCAAAATCAAGAGTCTGACACCTAATTGACTGAGCCACCCAGGCGCCCCTCAATGGTAATGTGCTTTTACTTTTGATTTTTTTAAAGTAAGCTCTGTGCCCAACATGGTGTCTGAACTCACAACCCCAAGATCAAGAGTCACATGCTTGGGGCCCCTGGGTGGCACAGTCAGTTGAATGTCTGACTCTTGGTTTCCTCTCAGGTCATGGTCTCAGGGTTGTGAGATCAAGCCCAGTGTCGGGCTCCATGCTCAGTGGGGAGTCTGCTAAAGTTTCTCTCTCCCTCTCCTTCTGCCTCTCCCCACTCTCTCTCTCTCTCTCTCAGATAAATAAATAAATCTTTTTTAAAAAAGAGTCACATGATCTACTGATTGAGCCAGCCAGGCACCCCTACTTTTGATTTCTTCATGTTCATTTTTAGTATATGTGATTGATTTTTATGTGTTTTATATCCTGTAACCTTGTTGAACTCAAGTTCTATGATTTTTTTGTAGATTCTTTGGGATTTTCTATATAGACAATCATATCATCTGCAAATATATACAATTTTATTTCTTCCTTTCCAATCTGTACACCCTTTATTCCTTTTACCTGCCTTGTTACAGCAGCTAGAACTTGCAGTTCTGTGTTGATTACCAGCGGTGAGAGAGTGGCTGGAAGTCAGGGTTGGACCAGGAGATTTCTGGACATCAGGTTACCTGGGGCGGTGAGACCAGAGTCCAGAGGGCTTGGAATGGCAGGCAGGGTTTGGACTTGAGTCTAAAGGGGGCAGAGGAACTGTTGAAGGTTGCTGAGGTTTGTTAGGAAAATTCTTCTGGTCACTGTATGTGATTGCATGGAGGAGGGGAGCCTGGAGCCCTTAGAAATGAGTGGAGCCTGTAGTCACATCCCAGAGCCCCATCTTGGAGCCAGTGATAGAGATTGTTGAACATGGGTCTGAGACAGAAGAATGGCCCCTAGGGAATGAGGAAGGAGTAGATGAGCCATCTTCAAGACTGGGTCAAGGCAGGGCAAGAAGCCACAGTACTCTTTTCCTTAGCCTTTGTGATATAGTCAGTGACCAATGGCAGATCCCAACTCTGTATGGGAGGAACCCCTCTAAGGGAGCAGACAGGAGAATGGGTTTTCCAGTAGGAAGGTAGGTAGTAAGGGCCCTGGGCTCCAGAAAAAGTGAGGGAGGGTGGCCTGGAAATGTTGCCAGAAAAATTGGAAGACTAGAGGAGATGGTCTGCAGTGCAGGTAGCAATCATCAATGCTGCCTGAACATCACCCCTGAGACCTTCTCCCTGAAGGTTCTACGGAAGTTAAGGAGATCCTTACTTGCACTCCTAGGCGTGGCAGTCTCCAATGGGCTCAGCTCTGCTTTTCTTTCCAAGGCTTCATGAGATGTGTGAGTGACCAGAAGCCTAGAGAGATCTTTCAACAAGAGCAAGGTTTCTTTGAGGTTGGTCTTCTGAGGGCAACACTTCTTCTAGTGCTACTTTGTGGCTTTGTGTCTTGGCTAAAAAGTTTGAGGGTGAAGCCACGTTTAGATCTAGCAAACAGAGCCCATGGGTCTGGAGGTAGGGTCTGGAGCAGATTCCCCTTGAGATTATTTTCGTTCCTGAAGTTCCTCCATGGCATCTCTTTCAGAGTGAAGGTTGAATTTCAATCTAGCCTGGTTTATATCCAGTCTCTGGACGACACCAGAACAGTGTTTCAGTCTTTTTTTGTATGTATCACTAGTATAGTTTGCTTCTAAAGAATTTATTCTTTTATTTTTTAATAGGAGGGAGTTATTAGATTTCTGAAAACTGTGGGATTTGTTGAAATGAGTCACAGCATTTGGCTGAAATAGAGAGGACTCCATCTGTTGCCTATGCGTGGTCTCCAGTTCTGTTCTATGTGACTGAGCTATAAGGGAAGCTGGAGAACTTGATGTTCTGGGAGCTCACCATGACTGGCCCTGCCTGGCAGACACAAGCCTCACCAAGTAAAGATATGGGGAAGTGGACCCTGTTTCCTGAGAGCTTCTCAACTTGAGATCCCGGCAGTTAGCCCTGCGTTTGGGTGAGAGGGTGGGCGGGGCAGATACCAAAGGCTCCTTGTCCACTGACCTCTCAGCAATTTCTTTGGAGTGCCCTTGAGTTTACCCCCTGGGTGTCAGAAAGGGGAGCATCCACTGCAGGGATGGTTTCCTCAGGGCTTCCCGGTCTGCTGAGCCCTGATGCTCTCCTCTGTCTCCCCGGGGACAGCAAGACAACTCATTCCGACTGAACTGGCTCTCTGAAGACAGGTGGCAATGGCTCAGGTCTGGAGAGGTCATGGGATCGTGCAACTATTGTGGGGGGACGGGGTCAGGTTTGGGGAAAGAGAGACCTAGGTACCACAGCTGAGCTTTATGCACATGACTTTCTCTCTTTAAATCTTGGCTTGCTCACCTGGGCCTCCTCTGCGGAGCTGTTGTGAGGGTTCACTGACAATCAATGTGAGGGGTTGGGTGTGTGCTAGAAATGGCCAGTTTCCTGCCCCACCCCCCCACCCCCGCTCGGATCTGGCCCACTCCCTTCTCGTGCTGGCCTCTTTCAGCAGGGCCAGATCGTCCTCGTCCTCGTGCTTGGAGAAAGGAGAGGGGTGCTGGGAGTCAGGGGCACAGCACAGAAGATGCCGCCCTCCCACGCAGCTCCCGCAGAGGGGCGGTGGCTCGGCGGGTGCAGGAGCCCCGTGCTCAGTCAGCAGATTGGCCTGACCCACCTGGCCGCTCACATACTTGCCTCTCACATAGTTGATGCCTGGCCTTCCACGCCCCGAGGAGGGGCTGTCCCCAACCAGTCGTGCCCCTCCAGGGCCGGCTCCTCCAGGACTGCCCCACTGCAGCGTTCCTGTTCCCACCGGCCTCTGAGCCCTCACAGGAAGTGCCCTCGCCTGCATGGCTCACTCACCTCTCCCCCAACTGGTGGTGCGCCGCCTGGCCAGTGCGGGGGGGGGGCCTGAGGGGGGGCTCCTCCTGTGGGACCAGTTGGAAGGCTGTGTGGCCATGTGAGCAGATGCCACAGCGTTCCGGCTCCTCCTTCAGCCCCCGCACCCCGTGGGGGGTATGGCAGGAGTTGCTCGTCTTGGTTGCCCCCCTCCCTGGGGCAACGTAGGCCCCTCAGATTACGACATGGTTACCCAAGGAACAAGGGAGCAGAGCCTTGTGGGAGAGGGCCCCATGTGTGAACAGTGTGAACAGTGCTGAGTGGACCCTGCTCCGTGGCTGGAGACAGCCCAGAAGCTGGTCCCTGCGACAGATGCCAGGAACTCTGAAGACCCAGGGAGACAGATCACTGCGTTTTGGGTTGGGTGTTTCCCCTTTCTGGTAGGTCCATGCAGCCTCTCCTTCCCAGCAACCAGCAGCGGCTTGCTTCGACCCTGTGGGTTGGTTTGGACCACTAGCCTCTGACTAGGCCTACCCTGGCCTCCCCCATTTGCTCTAGCTTCCTTCATTTTGGCACAATAAGAAATCCCAGGCTTAACAATTCTGCCCCTGACTTTGTTTCCCTGACAGTGATCCTGGGGACCATCCTGGAGCAGTCCGTAGACACCTTCCTTTCCACAGCTATGAAGATTCCATTACTGTGGCTGGTGTATAGTTTTATTCAACCAACTCATACTGGGGACTTTGGGGTTGTTTTCTGGGTTTTACTGTTACAAGTAGTTCTGCCATGCATCTCCAGGTGTATATGTCTTTTGTATTTTTGGACCTGGACCTTTATAAGCTCTGGGTCTCTGTCCAGTTTGTGTAACAACTTCCAGAGAGGAAGCATGATATCTTTTGAGCATTTAGAATCTTCTGGCCACTGTACTACGTACAGATCATTAAAAGACCAATGGATGAAGTTCATTTAGAAGGAAAGCAAATTGGAAGTGATTTAACTTGGGGAAAAAAAGGCTAGATAAACACTCATTGGCTGAACTAGAAGCATCGCAGGGGTCCCCGGAAGGCCGGATAGAGGGCGGGAGGAGAGCGGGACTATGAAGATGTCTGGCACTCCTCAGTGTTGGGTCAGGGAAGGGGCGGACACCCACAGGTGGGGTCTGCCTCGCGGCGGGCCAGGTGGGCAGAGGTGGCTCTCCACAGCCCAGGAGAGGTGACCTCTGATTTTATTCGGGGAGTTTCTCCACCCGCCGCCCCTGCCCTGCTCTTTCCTTGTTGAAGTGAAATTCCCATAACATAAAATTAACCATTTTAAAGTGCGCAACTCGGTGACATTTAGTACCTTCACAGTGTTGTGCCGCCGCTGCCAAAATATTTTCATCACCCCAAAGAAAACCCTATACCCACGAAGCGGCTGCTCCCCATTTTCTCCTGCACTCAGCGCCAGGCAACCACTAGTCTGCTTTCTGTCTCTATCCGTTTACTTCTTCTGGATGTTTCATAGAAACGAAATGATACAATGCGTGTCCTTTTGTGTCTGGCTTCCTTCTCTTAGCATAATGCTTTCGAGGTTCATCCACATTGTAGCATGTGGCACTTCATGCCATTTGTTTTATTTATTGAGGCAAACTATACATCACCTAAAATTTGCCATTTTCATCACGAGCGAGCATACAGTTCATCAGCATTAAGCGCATTCACACTGTTGTGCAACCGGCACCACCATCCATCTCCAGAACTTTCTCATCAGCCCAAATTGAAACTGTGCCCATTAAGCCAGCTCCCCATTCCTCCTCCCCAGCGCCTGGCAACCACTGTTCTGCTTTCTGTCTCTATGACTCTGCCTAGTCTAGGTCCCTCGGATAAGCGGAATCATTTAACGTTCGTCCTCTTGTATCTGACATTTCACTTAGCATAGTGTCCTCAGGGTTCATCCAAATTGTAGCAGGTATCAGAATTGCATTTCTTTTTAAAGGCTGAATAATATTCTATTGTGTGTATATGCCACATTTTGTTTGTTTTTTCATCTGTTGACATTTCATCTGTTGGACATTTGGGTCCCTTCCCCCTTTCGGTCATTGTGAATAACGCAGGGATTCTTGAGTCTCAGCAGCCTGGTTCACAGTCAGAGCAAAGACACATGGATGAACACTGAGACGAGATGCCAAGGTTTGGAAAGGAGTCCGGAAGCAGGGTTTGCTCCCACGTCCCAGGCTTCCCGGACCTACTCCTACACATCCCTCCGCCCCCCCCCCCATACCCCTCTAGCCACAGCTGCCTGCTGGGTCCTCCCTGCCTGCAACGCACACTCACACAGGAAAGCCTCAGCCCCTGACATTTCTGTCCTTGGGACGCCCTTCCCTGGGCCTTGGCTTGGCCCCTCCCAGGATGTTTGCATGGCTCTGCTCTGGTGTCCCCTGTCCAGAGGTGCCCCCCCCGACTCAGCAGGGTCATCTTTCTCCTTCCTTGTTCGTACTGTTCTAAGCACTTATTATACTCTGAACAAATCAGACCTACCTATTTATCTTGGTCTTTGTCTGTCTCCTGTACCGTAAGGCAAGTTCTGTGAACTGAGTGGCCTTGTCGGCCTTGCTCACCAGTAGGTAACCAATGTCTGCAGCGCAGTCCGGTGCCAGGCGCCCTGTAGCTCTTGATAAGGATCTGCTGTTTGCTGAAGCCTCCCACTTGTGCTGTTCTGGCTGCCATTGGAGCTCCAATGCTTCCGTCTCTCCCTCCACTGGGGTTTGTATCCACCATAACCTCATCCCAGGTTCTCTGGAACCCCAGACTACCCCGGACCCCTAGCACCTTCCCCAGACATTCGCTCCACCTTCTGCCGAGTACAGCATTGCCCTCACCCCTCAACAGGCTGTCCAGACCCACATTCACTTGCTTGTTCCCCCTAACCAGGGGACCTTTGGGTCTGCTACCCAAGCCTGGCCCTCGGACCCGGGTCTTTGCTGTCCTATCAGCCATAGGCCATATTGTTCTACCACTTTCTGTCCCTCAGCATTGCTGGTTGGACTTCCATTACTTCCTACTTCCCTAAAGACTTTGGCATCAAAATGCCAGGCTTCCTGCCCACTCCACTTGCTGTCAAGCCAGGGAAGGAAGGAAGGGAGGAAGGAAGGGCTAATGTTTTTCTCAGTGCCTACTGTGCACCTGGCACTGCTCTCCCTCAGGCTGGGGTGACCCTGGCCCCTCTGTTGGCTCATTCTAGGCCTGGTGACTCAGGGCTGGGCTAGTCCCTCGGGGCATTGCCCTTCCCCTTGGGAGCTGCCTCCTTGACAGTGTGTTAGTCATTATTCAGTGGCTCACCGTGTGCCATGAAGAGTGTGATCACAGGGGCTCACACATGCTCACACGAGCATGCGTGCAGTCACGTGCATATGCACAAACCTGAGCGCACGTAGCCCTGCACACGCACGTGAGCACACTCGTGTATGCCACACTCACCAGGGTCTCATCATGCTTTTTTCTCAGGTCTTAATCACCACTCTCAGACCCACAGGCAGGTATTTTCCTTGTGAGAACATCTATCTTGATGGGTTTGAAGCCCAAGTAGCTGAGTTTAGTGCTCTCAACATGTGAAAACGTGTCAGGTAGGAACATAGGTATCCCTCTGCCTCTGCTGCCCAGACACAGAGCCCTGGGCAGGGGAGGAGAACAGGGAAGGGGTGTCTGGGTGGCTCAGTCAGTTAAGCGTCTGCCTTCAAATCAGGTGGTAATCTCTGGGTCCTGGGATCAAGCTCCATATTGGGCTCCCTGTTTGGTGGGGAGTCTGCTTCTCCCTCTGCCCTTCCCCCCTGCTCATTCTCTCTGTCTCAAATAAATAAATAAAATCTTAAAAAAAAAAAAAGAATCAGGGAGGGAGCCTCTGGTGCTCAGCCAGAGAGGGGGACCTCTCCTGGCCAAAGGTGGCTCCAACCTCCTGGAAGGGACTTGGATGGGGATTTGGGCCTTCGGCTAGGCCCATGGGGCCTCATGAGAGAGTTAGTTACCCCAGAGCAGGCTGAGCAGTGAGGCGGGCATGAGGATCCGTCCTTGAGCCAGCAGGGGAGAATGGGAAGGTGGGGTGTTGAGGGATGGGGGCACCTCCTGCAGGAAGCTCTCCAGCCTTTCACCTCACTGGGGAATCTCTACCAGTGGGAGGCAAGCTCCTTGAGGGGCTGACAGGTGAATCTCCCACAAGAGGGATCTAGAAATGCATGCCCAGGGGCGCCTGGGTGGCTCAGTTTTTAAGCATCTGCCTTTAGCTCAGGTCATGATCCCGGAGTCCTGGGATCGAGCCCCGCATAGGGCTCCCTGCTCGGTGGGAAGCCTGCTTCTCCCTCTCCCACTCCCCCTGCTTGTGTTCCCTCTCTCACTGTGTCTCTCTCTATCAAATAAATAAAATCTTTAAAAAAAAAAAAAAAAGAAAAAAAAGAAATGCACACCCAGCACCTCCTGGGCCCTCACAGTATAAGGGAGGGCAAGAGGCAGGAGCCGAAGTCCCTCAGGTAGGCAGTAGATTTCTCCTTCTGTGTTAGACTCCTCGGAAGTGAAAGGTGAGCAAAACTTTAGGGGAAAGACTGCGGAGTTGGCAAAAACAGAAAATGAGCCACCATCCTTGTACATTTTTCTGCAACTGGGCTGACAGGGCAGGTAGGACAACGGACTTGGCAATGTTGAAGGCTGGAAGGGTGCTGGATGGCTTTCTTTTTTAAATGTCCTTAAATGTCACAGTGGGAATTATTTAGAGGAGGGTGTGTTTTTTCCTGCTGGAATCTTGAGTCTCACATACCATCTTGAGATGCCATTCTTTGCCCTTCTGATTTTCTTGCACAAGCCCTATAAAGGATGGCATTCTGTAGATGGACACCCTCTGGTGTGGGCGATTGGCCTTGCACTGCCCTCCATGAGGGGAGAGGGGAGAGCGGACCAGAGAGGGGCCCACAGGAGCTGTCCTGCCTGAGGCTGGAGGAGCCTGCAGGAAAACACAGCACATTTCTGGGACTGGGCACCCTGGGGAAGGCCCTGTAGAGGGCAAAGTGCTTGAGCTGGATTTTAAAGGTTGAATTGGGTTTTAAGGAAAGGGCCTTCTAGAAAGAGAGCCAAGCACAAGCTGGGAGGGGTGATGGTCAGGTGAGGGGCCTCCGGACTCCCTGCCTGAAGGCAGTGCAGGAAAAGGAAGGCACAGAGGTAGGAGAGACCCCGTGTTGGAGGGCTTTGAAGGCAGAGGGCCAGCGCGTCCTGGGTTTGATGACAGCCGTGCAGTGTGGTGACGCACCTCTGCTGGGGGCGTTGGTGACGGTTCCCTCCTACTGGGCAGGAAGAATGAGCACTTAGCCCGGTGTGGCCCGAGTGAGCCTCTGGGGCTGTCGCTGTGCAGTTGCCACAGACAAGCCCGGCTGCGTTCAAGTGGGCTTTCTGAACAAGACTCCGGAGCTGGGCCTGTCCTGTGTTGGTGCCAGGCTTCAGACCCCTTTCTCCCCGAACCACGCCCCCACAGACTATCATCAGTCCGAGAAGTCTATAAGCCCCAGGACTGTGACAACATATCCTCTCTCTTCTACGGCCGGTGTGCCAGCCACCACTGTCACGGAGGACCCATCTATTTCCTAATCGTTCATCTCAGCTCGTCGGTCATTCAGTCCACAAACATTTACTGAGCCCGGCCCTTGCCAGGCCCTGTGCTGGGCTCCAAGGACCCTGTGGTGACCATGTGTGGAGGAAAGGCTGGTGGCCTGCTTTTCTCTGGAACCCTCCCCCCGCCCCCGTCTTTCTCTATGGTTCTCTCTGACTCTGCCAGTCCGCATTCATTTCTCTTCCTGGGGGCCCCCTGAGCCCCCTCCCCCTGCCCCTCCACACACATACCTGCACATTTAAGTTCTAATTATTTTGTGTATGCTACATGGAGTTTTATGTGTGAGAACACTTGCTTTGAATTCTTTTATCTGTAACAAATTTGAAATTGCCACAGGTATTGTTCAGAGGGTTTCCTTCTCGCTTTATAACCTGTCCTGCCTAGTGCCAAACACTGCCTGGCTCCATGCCAGGGCTGTCAGCCCTTTGTCCGAAGGTGGGATTCTTGAGCCATTAGAATAACCCTGCCCAAGAGCTAGCACAGTGCCCCGGGCTGTGGGGACAAGTGACAGAAGGGTGAGTGCCAACAGGGTGGCTCTGGGAGATGGGTGGGGGTGGGACCCCTTGTATGGATTTACTCAGAGCTGAAACCGAGGGCCGCACATGATCCCCAATCATAATTTTCTTTTACCTTTTTTGGGTTACTGATACGTTTTTCCTTATTTTTTATGGAAAAATAAAAATCAAGAAAGGTATTGCTAGTAAAGAAGAAGAAGTTTTTAAAATTTTTAAATAAAAAAATAGCAGTTTTGATTTCTGGACAGGGTGATTTTTTTTTTAACATGGAGTGGGTAGACATTACTTGGGTACTTCTTTCTCTCCCAAAATACACAATAGATATAGTCTTTGGATACCACTAGCTTCCCATGAGAAAGGAGTCAAGAAGTCTCAGCCAGGTAGGGTTTCCCTAGAAGTCTGGAGGAACAGGCATTGGGGTGCTTCCAGGCCCAGCAGAGCACCCTACGTACAGCAGGTGTTCACCCAGTTCATGTATTAATGATGCAGGCACTGGCTTAGCTTGCTAACTGCACTGTTGGCCCCTGTCTTCCTGTGCTTGGAGCACGGCTGGGTGTGAAGTAGGCCCTTGGCCATCTTTGTGGGCTGAGGCTGTGTCCTGGTAGCCCCCGAGGGCAGGGTGAGTGCTAAGTCCTCTGCCCTGGGTCTGAAGACTGGGCGAGAGCTTGTGGAGTTTTCTGGCTTCTGCCCTACCGGGCTTGGCATGGGAGAGTAGGGCCTGTGGCTTCCACAGTCACAAAGACTTGTGCTTTTAACTATCTCAACTTTCTGGTTTCAGCAGATTTTGGAAGAGAGCTGACAAGCACAACACGGTCCCCTTGGTAAAAGGCTATAGTAGTAGAATTTGCAGGAGCTAGAAGCTGGGAAAAGCTGGCTCAGCTTTATGTAATGACTTCTGACTCCTGATTAGAGCTTCCTAGCTTTAGGAGCACTCCCCCTGAGCCGGAAAACTGGGACACTTCACAGCTCAAAGTTGTCACCATGTGGGGTCCTACAGCAGGTGTCTGTAAGCCTGGGGCTGGGTGTGGAGCAGGAACCTCAATGGCTTGGGCTGGATCAGAACTCCTGGGCCACACTTGGGGCCGTGGCACTTCCAGAAGACAGGGTCGGTCAATGTGAACAGAGGGCCAGCACTGGGGCCAAAGCTTTTGAAAAGGCTATGGAGAAGGCGCTAAGAATTTGCCTGTGTGGCCCTGTGTCCCCTCAGAAAGATGAGTCAGGTAGGAGAGTCCTTGGGGGTATCTGGCTGGCCTGGAGGCGCTCCTGAATGGTGCCCCAGTCATCATGGGCTGGAAAAGCCAGGAAATTCCTTAAAATGTAAATGCTGTGCATAATGTAGGTCTTGGTGTGGGGATGCACTGTGATTTGCCCAGACAAGTGTCAGGGTCCTGGGTTCAGTCCTTATGGTGCTCAAAGGGATGAGTCCCTAAGGTTGGGCCCCTTTTCTTCTCTGGTGTCCCAGGTCAGGTCCAGGAAAGCCTGGGAGGTGTTGAGGAGAGCCCTTCAAGGAGCAGCTGACCTGGGGCTTAGCTCTGGGTGGAGACTTCAGTCTGGCTGCCTGCCTGTCTCCTTTTCCCTCTTCTGGCCCTTTTGGCTGCCAGCATGGGCCCCCACCTCCCCTGGCTCCGTCAGGAATCTCCTGCTGATGAGCTCTTTCCCAGGTCTGTGGAATATGTGGGGGAAAAAGGCATCAGGGCACTGAAAACATTAACACTTCCCTCCTACTGATTTCTAGCTCAAGAAGCCAGCTCCTTTATGCACTATAGTAAAACCCAACCTTTGGATCTCTTCCCCTTGGAATTTGTGGTAATTGGCTAAACCAGATCTTTGTAAACCGTGAATGGTATAAATATGACTGTTCAATTCACTTAAAAGAAGAAGTTACTTACAAGCCTTAGCAGGGTCATTTCCTACAAATCTTGTCCAATTACAATTTATTTTTTATCAGTTGATTAAGAGAGCCTGTAGAACTTCTGCTTCCTCCAGCTGGCAAACAGGGATGGTACCCGTGTTAGATTCCGGGAACCCCTGCCCTCATGGGGTGCTCAGTCCAAGCGGAAAGACAGACAGTGAACAGTGCCTCGAAAGGGGGCAGCACTGGGACTGGGGTTGGGGGGACATGCATAGGGAGGGACCCAGGAGGCTCCACACCAGAAGCTTGGAGGAGGTGTTCAGCTGGCGCTCTGGAGAGCCCGTGGGCATGGATGCAGGAAAGCTGCTAGCTGGTCAGGAGCTCCCAGGCCTCAGGCAGGGCTTGCACTGGGGACATGTGAGTGTGCTCAAGTGACAGGCTCATGTGATAGCCTGGGGCCTGCTGGTCATGGGCCAGATCAGCCATTGAGGAATTTGGCTCCCGTGGGCTTCGGGAGGTCTGGTACCTTCTGAAATCAAACAGAAATGTGTATGAATGTGTGTGTGCTTTTTTTCTTCTTAGGAATGAAATCTAAGGTTTTTTTTAAATTTTTTTTTATTTGTTAAAGATTTTATTTTTGAGTAATTTTTACACCCAGCATGGGGTTTGAACTCACGACCCTGAGATCAAGAGTCACATACTCTACTGACTGAGCCAGCTAGACGCCTCCTAAATCTAAGCTTTTAAATCAGATTTATAAAGGGGTTCATGCTTTAGAAAACTTAGAATATGCACAGGTGGAAAGCCAGAGAAAAATGGTATTTGTTTTGGGTTGTAAAATGTCCTCTGGTTAAATGTGATGAATTTAAAGAGTCTCTTTGTTCATTCTCCTTACTGAACTAACGAGAAGCTATTGCACTGCAGAGGTAAATGTTAATGTACCTATAAGGGGAGCTGATCAGGCTGGCCCAGAGCTCTCTGCAGTGATGGTCGGTGCTAGAAAAGAGGGGCTGTACCTGCAAAGTCCTCGGGGGAAGCAAGTGTGAACCTAGAATTTTATATCCAGCCAAGCTGGTCAAGTTTAACGACCACAAAGATACACTCAGATATTGAAGAACTAGGGAACATGATTCCTATGAACTCTTGTTCAATGAGCGAATGAATGAACATTTCTAGAGAGAAACTCCTTAACACCTGAGCAGAGAAGCCATGACCAAAGGACTAGTAACCCCCCAGCAGAGTCCGGAGACCAGGGGGACGGCATATGGCACCACTTGCACTCAGGCAAGATACCGTCCACGCAGCATCTGTCACAAGCACCATGGTACAAGAGACCTTCAGTTACACTGAGCCCGTGGCATTTGATGCTTCAGCTGACTGATGCCCACGTACGGCTCCCGTGGCTCTGGGAAAGCCATGGGCTGGAGGTGGAAATGGGACTGAAGGGAAGGTCAGAGATGAACACTACATGGATCTGCTGCTCCCTTTCTGGCGGGGATGGACTTGGCCCCAGGTGGCCCTGGCCCAGCTCTCAGGGAGACACTCCAGCGGCTTGGCTATCACCTGAAGCAGGTCGAAGGGTCTGGTTTCATTCTGCCTCATGGATGACAATTCTATGGCCTTTGTGCTTATGTGCCCTGGTTCGTGACAGACCTTACTAACCGATGGCGACAATCTTTCCACTGATCTTTCTCAAACCCAGCTCTCTGTGCAGTCACTACCAACTAACAGGTTTAGAGGAAAGTTACCCTTATTACCCATCCTTGTTCTGGATTCTGGAGAAGGGCAGGGCCAAATCACAGCGTTCTGAGAGATGCTCTTACCCCTTGGACCCACACAGGCCCTGGGGCTGGGGAACGAGCTCTCCAGGGCCCGCTTTCCTTGCACCTGTTGCCTGACCCCGCCCTTGCTGCCGGCCCTGGCGGTCTCTCCTCTCGTGCTGGCAGTTCCCCTGGCCTGTGCTGGGTGGCAGTAGCTCACACTCCCACCCGTCCCTCGGGCCACCTTCTCTCCCATCCTGACCCACCTGGCGAATCATCCCAAACTCCCTGCAGACGCAGCTCACTGCCTGAAGCAGGTTCTCTGCCGGCCCAGATGGACTGGCCTGGGACCAACTGAGGCTTGTTGTTTGGTCCCAGGAAGAGTTCCAACTGCTAGACGACTCTAAGTGGAAACGATGAGTGGAGGTGGTGGGTACCTCCACATGGGTCTTTGTGCTCAGGGGTGTGAGTATATATATGCCCAAGTGCAGAAGAATACTCCTGCTGTGGTGGCTGTCACCAGGCCGGCATGGTGCTTTGTCCCCACTTGTAGGGGAGGAGCTAATTCTCTGGGGTCTTTTGGGTCTTGGAACCTTATCTTCACGGTGGGGCAGCAGCTTCTGGGGGTTGGAAGTTGGGAGGGGAGGGTGTCAGTCTCTGGGGGAGCTCTGCCTATAGCAGTGACACCCTACCACCACCACCCAGGAAGCCTATGCGTAGTACCTTCCCTCCCAGCCAGCAGGGCATCCTCGGGCTGCAAGAGAGCCACTCAGAGGCTCTGAGCCCGTGGTCCTGGCTTCTTGTCCCATCAAAGGCTCTGAGTGCAGTAGCCGAGTGTTATGGAGACTCTCACCTCTGTGCTGTTGCTGTCAGCCGAGCAAACTCCTTTTGGTTCATAGGTGGCCGGGCAGGGTGGTGAGGGCGCCCCCAGTGGCCTGGGGTGTTCCTGACACTGACCTAAGTACACCTGCAGTGGAGCAGGGCTGGGGGCAGGAAAGAATCTGGGGTCTGGGCCACCAACAGAGTCCTTTATAGATTGGGAAATCAAGGATTTCCTCAGTAGAGGAAACTGGGGCACACGTGCCAAGGAGGGGAGGGAGATGAGGCAGCCAACTGAGGATGGAATGAAAACTCTATTTACACGTATTTCCGATTTCATCCTTTCAAACTTTTCCATTGAGGGAGGTGTGTTTTATCAGTAATATATGTGCACATAATTGGTGGATAAACATTCATATGTTGGGGCTAGGCAAATGTGTTTTATTGATAGGGACACATGATCAGAAAGGCAGAAGGCCACTGGCCTCAAAGCTGGGTAGGTCAAGAAATGTTTTCTTGTGTGGATACTGGAATTTTCTTCTAAATTCAAACTTTCTGAGTTCTCCCATCCATTCGTGAGAGAGTTGCTCCAGGACCCAGGACCTGCACCCTGCTTCCCAAGATTCTGCAACCCGGAGATGCCGGGCTGGAGGTATTGGTAAAGCGTGTGACTCTCAATCTCAGGGTTGTGAGTTTGAGCCCCATGTTGGGCATGGAGACTACTTAAAATTAAAAAAAAAAAAAAAAAAGCCAACCAAGATTCTGCAACCCTTCTTCTGTGCCTGAATCCACAGGGACCACTGGGTGGCCCAGTGGTCCTTCTTGGCACAGGTCTGAAAGGAGAGGGTCCTCCCACAGCATCTGCCTGGTCATAATTGCCTATTAGAAAAAGGTCAGCCATGAATTTATCAAAACCTTGTTTGAAGCCGTGGGACTCTTCCGGCTGCTCTGACTTAGAAAAACAGCTTCCTTAAGTTCAGTCCCCTCCTGGTGAACAAAGACCATCCTTGATTGGTGTGAAATATTTCTCTTTTAAATATTCAGTTGGAGGTGGTGGGGGGCGTGCTCTAGAATGCCACCTGGTGTTCCCTCCGGAGCCCATCCTGTCTCCCTGCCTCCTTGCTTTTCCTTCCTTCCATCTGGTCAGCCTGAGCAGCCCTCTCTGAGTGCAGCTACCAGAGTGGCTCTAGGCGCCTCCCCACTGTGGACCCGGGCAGCCACATCTCTCCCTGGTGGCCCTGTCCTCATGGATGTACCAGTGTCTGGAGCCTCTTTGGTCAGTGGAGCTTGTTGGCTTCATGCCTTTCCTGGGATTTCTGACAGAGGCAAGCCCGGTTCTGACCAGTGCAGTCTGGATCATTTCTCCCAGCAGTGGTCATGGTACGGGGACAGGAGGCCTCGGCTGCCTGAATCGGCTCTGTGCTTCTCCCCAACAGCATCCCTATGGCCGGGAGGGCCCTTCCAGCCCTGCCAAACAGCTTCAAGACTTGTTTCTGATCAGTCAGTAGCCTTTAATGCTGAAAGGGAGGAAAGCTGGTAGAAATCCAGCTATTTTTACATCCTCTACCTTTCTTGGCTATCTTTTAAAAATATCTATCCCTAGATAAGCCATTTTTAGTCTTCCCTGCTTGGCTTCCAGCCACTCCTTCATATCCCTGTTCTCCCTCCTTCTCACCTACTTGTCCTCCTGTGTCTCTTCTGCTTTTATGGCACAGTCCTTCTTCTCTCCTTACTCACCTGCTCTTATCCCAACCCTTGCCAAGGAATCGTAGTCCCCCAGTGGCCTTTGGGAGGACTGTTGGCCTCATGGGGCCTCACTGCTGATAATCCAGATCCATGAAACCAGGTCTTCTGTGGGGCTGGGCTGGGTCCTACTTGTGGACACCTCCCTCCCTCTTTCCTTCCTCTCTCCCTTCTCCACCCAGTGATCTTTGTTAAGGAGGGCCACCTGAGGAGGCCCAGGGCTACCCTAACCACCCTGGTCCCTGTGGGACTTGTGTCCAGGGATGTTTCACAGATGAATCTCATGGATCCCTTGCCATGGGCAGATCCTTGTGTTCAGCAGGATGGGGAGTTAGCCCCTCTCAAGTTGGTCCGGGTGGGCGAGGGCTGGGTAATCACAGGGTGTGGCCCTCATGCGTGTAGACTTTTCTTCCATGCCTTCTCTAGCGTTGCAGACTTCAGGCACAGAGGTTCCTCATAGCACATGATTGAACGTTCCTCCTCTGGGAACTTCTCCAACCCAGGGAGGGGGGGTTGTGTCTTTTTGTTCTTTCTCTGACTTCTCTGTTTCTGGCATCTCTTCTGCTCCCATAGATGTTGGTGCTCCCCATGAACCTTTCCTAGACCACTGCTCTCTGTGTGATCTCTGTCCCTCAGGCTTGCCTGTGAATTGAACCCTTAACTCTCCCCAGTAAAAATATCTGGACTTATCTGAATTGAATCCAAGCTCTGACCCATCTCTGGATGTCTCTTGCACCCACCTCCCCACCTCAACAAAACCAAACCCAACCTTGTGATTTTGCTTTTTCATGCCCCATTCCCCACCCACCAATTGGCTTTTCTCCCTGAATTCCCCATCTCAATCAAAAGGACCCCTCCTCCCCGGGCCTCAAGCCAGAATACCCCCCCTGAGCCTTCCTTCCCTCTCACCCCATGGACTGTCTCCTGGGCTAGTGCCTTATTTTCACTGTTTCCCTGCCTCCACTGTCTCCTTGACACAGCCCCAGAGCACTCTTGTTGGAAAACCTTAGAGGCCCTGCTCTCTTGGCTTTCCCCTTTTTAGCTCTAAGCTTTCCCATAGTTCAGGTGGTTCAAAGCACGTGACTGCTGGGAGCTGTTCTAGGTGCTGGGGATGTCAGGGGACCTAAACCAGCCAGGCCTGCCCTACACAGCCACTTCCCTCCTCTGTCATGCTCCTCCGTCATGTCATGTGCTCTGTCATGCCTCGGAGACTTTCCACCTCTGCCTACCTTGCCCTTTCACCTCTCGGAAAAGGCTGGTTAGACTTCCGCCCCTCCCCTGGGCTGTGTGGTGGCGTGGCGTGCCGTGATTTGTTTGCACATCTGTCTCCGCTCTAGACTGTAGGCTCCCAGAGGACTGGATCCCTGTCGGATTCACTTTTTAAAAAATTTATTTCAATTAAATATCGAATAGGTATTTCTAAAGAATATAAAAATACTCATAAAGTATGTATGAGAGGTAAAGGATAACAATACAATGAACACCTGTGGACCCACTTTCCATTGTAAGAGACATAATTTGTTCATTCGATCATTACCTATTACAGGGCCTGCAGCCATGCCAGGGGCCAGCCAGTGTTTGTCAATGACTGCATTCCCCAGTGAATCAAGGAGTGTGGTTTTCTCTGTGAGTCTCTCGGCATTGTGGGGCAAACTCCACGTGAAGTGGTCACAACTGAGTCATGTTGCTGCCCCCACTCGGTCCCACTCTGAGCTCGCCGCTTACACAGCTGTCCGTTTACTTCTCAAATGCTTATTGAGTGCCCACTGAGTCCCAGGCGTGCTGTGGGCCCGGGCTACAGCGGGGAGCAAACTGTCAGAGACCTTCTCCTGGGGCTCTTCCACTTAAACAGCTCTTCAGAAAAAAGGAAAAAAGAATCCAGAGCCCAAAGTGCAGTGCTGCCCACTCCTCTCCAGCCTCACCGGGCTCCCCAGAGTGGCAGAGCGGGACAGTGGTTAAGGACAGGGACCGCTGGCCTTGATATAAATCATAATGGCTTTGCAAGTTACATAACTTCTCTGGGTAGCAGTTTCCTTGTCTGTATAATGGGCAAAATGGGTCCTACCCCGTGGCTTTGCTGTGAGGCGTAAGGGAGTTAACACGTGACACGTGCCTGGCACACTGCGGGGCTCACGGCAAGGGCTTGGTTGGCATCACCCCGCTATGCTCAGCACAGCATGCTGTGTGGTGGGGGTGCGGCCCGCGGCCAGAGAGGACTCCGGAGTCATTTCTGCAGTTCTCTGCAGGGAAGGGCCAAGTGCCGCACTAGTCACATGCCATGCCTCGTTTCCTCAGCTCGAACAGGCTTTGGGGCCATGTTTTGCTGTTCGGAGTCATGATGTGCCTACAGCGCATCCATTCAGGAAAGAGCTGTTGTGTGTTCAGTGTGTGCCAGGCGCTGCGCTGGGCTCTGGGATGCAGCTATGGAGATGGCGCACACAGGCCCCGCCCACAGCGAGCTGGCAGTCTGATGCGGGGACCACAGAGGGTACACAAAAGCAGTACATATGTGATGAGTCGGAAGGTACTCATGCCATGGAGAACAAAGAGGCGGGAGGGACACAAGCTGCACTTTATTTATTTTTTTATTAATCTTTATACCTAGTGTGGGGCTCGAACTCACAACCCCGAGATCAAGAGTCTCTTGCTCTTGTGACTGAGCCAGCTGGGTGCCCCAGAGCTGAATTTAATTTAATTTAATTTAATTTAATTTAATTTAATTTAATTTTTTAAAGATTTATTTATTTATTTGAGAGAGAGAGGGAGTGTGTGCATGAGTGGGGGGGGAGGGGCAGAGGGAGAGGGAGCGAATAGCAGGAGATGAGGCCAGAGGGAAAGGGGCCATATCTCACGGGGCTTCAGAGGCCATTGTAAAGCCTTTGGCTTTTCTTCTGGGAGGGAAAGGAAGTGTTGGAGGGTTTAGACAGAGGAGGGAAGTGGCTGACTCATGTATGTAAGGGATTATCCCAGCTGCCGTGTAGAGAAGACCACAGAGGGGTGAATGGAAGCAGCCAGGCTTGTGCAGATCTGAAAAGGGAGGACGGTGTCCTGAGCGAGGTGGAGCGTGGAGGCAGTGGGAGTGGCCAGACTCTGAAGCCAACAAGATTTACTGATGATTGACATAGATGGGAGAAGAAGGGGTGAGCAATGGCTCCCAGGGGAGGCTGGGAGATGCATGTGTAGGGGAAGATGAGAGCTCAGCTTGGACACACCAGGTTAGAGATGCCTATATATGTGCGATGTCTCAGTCAGGATGCAGAGTTGGTACTTAGACCAGTGAGGGGCTCAGGGAAGAAGTCTGGTCGTTGTCACTGGGTAGTGGGATTTTAAGCCTTGAGTCTGGGTGGGCCCTGAGACCCAGGATTGTGTGTACTCAGAGAATACCGGGTCCCTCCAATGTGAGGATGGGGTTCTGGGACTGCGGGAGAGTTTAAACCGGTGTGGCCAGGAGGGAGGAGGAGGTGTTCCAGAAGGCAAGTGGAGAACTTATCTCAGGAAGGAGGGAGCACTCAGCGCTATCACGTGCTGCTGCTGAAGTGGGATCAGGAACTGAGAAGTGACTGTGGGACTGATAACGTGGAGGCATCGGTGACAGTGACCCGAGCATTTCCTGTGGAAGGGTGTACAGAAGCCAGGTGGGCCTGGGTTGAGAGGAGGGGAGGGGAGGAGAAAAGAGATGGACAGGTAGCTAAAGGCGGAAGTGGGTCAAAGTTATTTATTTATTTACTTACTTACTTACTTATTTATTTATTTATTTTTGTGGATGGGAGAAGCATGTTTGAATGGCAATTGAAGTCATCCAGGAGAAAGGGGAGACAGATGATGAAGGAAGGGGGAGGATTTGTGAAGGTGAGAAGTGGGGGCAAATACTGGGGGATAGACATCAAGAGGCCGGGGATGTGCCCCTCGCCCTCCAGCGGCTCCCCCTTTCTTAGGGAGACGGCAGGTGGCTTGTCAGCGAAGAGAGGGAGAGACATGTTGGAGGCTTGAAGATCAAGGGGAGAGGGTGAGGAATCATCCAGGAGGTCGGGAAAGTGAAGGGTTGGCAGGGAGCCCTTGCAGGACGGACTTTGCTGGGGGGCAGAAGGCACTGTTTGCTTCTTCACTGTCACTACAGCTAAGCTGAAAGCTAACTTGAATCTGGACCTCTGTCACAGAAATTTTGTCCCCAGAAAGACTACACTGTGATGCAACATTGAATTAAAATGCCGTCATGTACACGGAAGATTGCCTGTCATGTATCAGGCAATTCACATACAGTAGAGATGGCTACATTCCTCAGGAGACTCCGCAGACCCTGCGCAGCCTGGGAAAGGGCTGCAGCCCCTCCACGTAATGGAAGGAGCTCTCAGTAGCTTCTGATTAGCTTTCAGGGGCGTTTTTGTTTTTGTTTTTGTTTTTAATTTTAATTCCAGTATAGTTAACATACAGTCAGGAGGTGCTTTTCAATTCCAGCCCCACGCCTGGGTGGCTCAGTCACTTAAGCGTCTGACTTCGGCTCAGGTTATGATCTCGGGGCTCCTGGGATCAAGCCCCGCGGCAGGCTCTAAGGTCAGTGGGGAGTCTGCTTGTCTCTCTTCCTCTCCCTCTGCCCCTTCCCCTGCTCGTGCTTTCTCTTTCTCAAATAAATGAAATCTTTAAAAATAAATAAATAAAAAAGTAAGTAAATAAATAAATAAATTTCAGCCCCAAATCATTCAAACAAAAGATGGAACTATGAACTTAACCAAGTGGGAATCTTTCTTTACCTAGAGATTAGTTTGCGGGAAGCCCCTGGAGCCAGAGATGTTGCGGCCACCACATTCTGGGCCTCACAGCTGATGGCAAGGTGGCCCAGAAGGGCTAGACTCAGGCTCTGGTGATTCTACTGAAGAAGAAAGTAGCAGGTCCGTGAGACTGGATAGATGGGTGTATGCTGTTGTTAGTTGATGAAAGAAATATTTGATAGACACGTAAGAGTGTTTCTTTTTTTCTGGAAGAGTCTTTGTTAGACCAAGGGTGTGGCACTCCCTCCCCCTACCACACACACACTGTTCCTCAAAAAGGAGGAAAAGCTGCAGACTGTCTTGGAGCGGTTCTCCCCAGGGGGGCTCCTGGTCTCCCCTCTGAAGTGGCTTGTCCTTAGAGGTTCCACCAGTTGGCAAGCAGAGGGCTTTCATCCAGGGGCAGCAAACTTCGAGGCCCCTCCTGTCATTCAGGCCCTAGGAGGTCAGGGGGCATCAGGGCAGATGGCACCAGGGCAGGCCCCTCGTAGGCTGCTGTGGCCTGGCCTCCACAGTGGATCTCAGCCGGTCTAACCTGCCTGCTGGGTGCCAGGATCCACCCCAATGAATACAGACTGAAGCAAGGATAGAATTTCAGGGAAGCAGTACAAAGCATTGCCTTTGGCTTTTTGTGCTCAGTTTCTTTCAAATTAGAAAAGGAAAATTGGGAAAAGGAAAATAAGGAGACAGAGTTTAGCCTAACAGTTTGACTTTCTACCTCACTGAACTGCTCAAGTCTGCTGGCTCTTCTGCCAGCTGCACCAGGTTGGGATGGAGATGGGGGGTCAGGCACGTTGGACCTCCCTCAGTGGTTCCTCAAGGGCTGGATCCTAGGACTCCAATCCCCCCCGGCCCCAGCCTTGCACTAACGGAAAGTAACACCTCACCCATCTCCATGGACTTGCTCTAGCATCGGGCCTGGTGGTGGACTGCCAGAAAGAAGGTTCCTTTGTCCCTGCCGGAGACGGCATTAACTAGTCATTGGGATGCCTCCCCCACCCATCTCCAGCTGTCTGGGGTCAGCCTTTGAAGGGGACAATAGCTCTGAACTTGAGCTGCATGTTGGGATCACCTGGGGAGGGAAAGATACGAATACCAGGGTCCTGCCCCCACAGGTTCTGATGTCATTTGTCTGGGGTATATAGTCTAAGAGTCAGAAATTTAAAAATCACCCCAGGTGTTTCTAATGTATAGGTCTAGAACCTTGGTACTCACCATGTAGTCCGCAGACCATAGTCTAGGGATCACCTTAGAGGTTGTTAAAAATGCAGCTCTCACCCTAGACTTACTGAATCAGAATCTGCACTTTATCAGGACGAAAGAGGGGAACTCACGATCCTACCATGTGGCCTGGTGCTGAGGGTTCGAGTGGGAGATGCTTGTCAGGGATCAGCAAACGGTGGCCGAGAAGATGCCACTGGGCAGGAAGAGGAGGGTGGAATGGGGCTTGGCAGGGCCACCTCACTTGATAGAGCCCTCTGCAGGCTGCTTCTCTGAGAAGTGTCTCTAACGCAGTCATTTTCAATGTCATTTCAGCGTTTCCAGGAGACTGGACCCCAAGGAGCCCCCGGGTAGCCAGAGAGCAGCTTCCCCAACCCCGAAGCAGGCTTCTGCTACTGCTCCCGGTCGCGAGAGCCCCCGGGAGACAAGGGCGCAGGGCCCAGCAGGCCAGGAGGCTGATGGCCCCCGCAGGACGCTGCAGGTAGACAGCAGGACGCAGAGATCAGGGCGGTCCCCCTCTGTGTCACCGGACAGAGGCAGCACCCCCACATCACCCTACTCCGTCCCCCAGATCGCCCCCCTTCCCAGCAGCACGCTGTGTCCCATATGTAAGACCTCGGACCTCACGTCGACCCCCAGCCAGCCAAACTTCAACACCTGCACCCAGTGTCACAACAAGGTCTGCAACCAGTGTGGGTTCAACCCCAACCCTCACCTCACCCAGGTAACCACCTTCTGCGCCGGCTCCCCCCACCTACCTTCCCATGTCTCCCTCGGTTCCCTCCCCCCCCCCCCTTTTTTTAAAGTAGGCTTCATGCTGAGCATGGAGCACAACGGGGCTTAAAATCACAGCCCTGGGATCAAGGCCTGAGCTGAGGTCGAGTCGGACACTTAACTGACTGAGCCATCCAAGGGCCCCTCCCTTCCCCTCTTTACCCAACTCTCTTTTCCTGGTCATTTCCCTTGGCCACCGGAATGTGTGTCTTCCTGGCTCCAAGATGTGGTAGCAGAGAACAGACCTGGTCACAGATCTCCTGAGGGATTCCTGCACCTCCTGAAACCGCAGGCAGAGTCCCAGCAGAGAAGATGTTTTCTTACCCAGTGCAAGTTTGACCCAGAAAAATGGCCTCAGAGAGGGCCAAAGACAGGCTTCTGGGCAACTTTTCTCAATGGATACTCATCTGGAGAGGGTCACAAGCAACTGCAGGCTGGAGGGGAGGCAGATTTGCCTGGCCTCAGGCTGGCCTTTCTCCCTGACAGTGGGCACTGGAAGGGGGTGCTGGTGAGGGAAGCAAGGTTTTAGGGGGGGCAGGAAACGGCCTTCCAGTTGCGCTCTGGGAAGCTTCTCCTCTGGTTTCCATTCCAGTTAGCTGGGGCCTGAGGTGGTAGAGCAACTAGCCATCCCCAGGGAAACAACCTTGGGGTAGAGACCCAGGCTAGGAGCCAAGCATTCACAATGGGTGACAGTGTCCTACTCTCACTAAGAGGCCACTGCAGGGTCATTTCCACAAGATTGGCCTCCTTTTTGCCCCAGAGGACCCTGGGTCCTCAGCCCCACCCTGGCTTTGTTCAGGATGCTTTGGGTTGCTGGGGGATGCTCAGCCAAGCCCCTGGAGGCTCTTTTTGGTGACTTGGAGGCTGGGTGTCCCAGTGTACTAGTAGAGCTGGGGCCATGCCTCTGAAATGAACTAAGCAGGTTTGCTGGCTTCCCCCCTCTCCTCTGGGATAACCCGGAGAAGTCTCTAGCTCCTCCCCCTGGGCTCTGCCCTTGGGCAGGATGGAGCATGACTGGCTATAGGCAGAGGCATGGCTGCGTCTGGGACTATCAGCAGCCGGAGCCATTTGGACCTCGTGGGTGGGGGGACGAGTGAGAATAATTGTTCGCAGGTCGGGGTCTATTTGTGACATGAGGTGCCGTGGGTGTGGGATGTGTGGTTTGCGAGAGGTAAGTGTGAGATTCTGAGGAAGGAGCTGCCGTTGTGGGGAGATGACTCAGTAGGTTTGGAGTCGCTCCTGGAGTGTGGGGGCTTCCTTGAGGAGGCGGGCACACTCGTGATTATTGCATCTGTGATTAGAAACAGGCCCGTCCCTGCACTGATGGGTTAGGTAAGTGTTGGTCCTTCAGTACTTAGAACAGTGTGACCCAGACCAGAGAAGTTCACCTGCGTGCTTCTGCCAGTGAGAAGCTGGAAGCACCTGGCCCCACGGGAGCAGAGAGGTTTGGCAGGCAGGGACGAGATGCTGCTGTGGACCCCATATGGCCACGCCCCTCTGGGTTCCAGCCTTCCTGAGGCGCTCACTCGAGCCGTAGGGCCTAAAGCCCTCTGGATGAGGTGGGCGGGGATCAAGGGAGAGCCATGCGTGGTACGCTGGTTCCCTGGTGGGAAGCCCAGCCCTTGCCACGCAACAGGCTCCCCCAAGCCCAGGACCTTGGGTGAGGTGGGAAGGGAGCCAGCCTTTGATGTGCTGGGAAAAACAGCAGAGTGGGAGGACCTTGGCGACACTCGGTCCATCTGCCTCATTGTGCCGGGAGGAAGCGGAGGCTCAGGGCCAGGAAGGAAGGGGCCTCAGACTTACTGCAGATTCACCGTGTTTGGTGATGAGCAGGCCTCCCTACCAGGTACTTCGAGCAAATGCCGAGCCAGACAAATGCATTGGTTCTTTGCTATGAGGTTTCCCGGGCCTTCGGCATCCTGAATGACACCACGCAGCTCCAAGACACAGCTGTCGCCAGCAGCCTTTCCCAGACTTGCTTTCACAGAACATTGGGGACTGCTGTTCCATGGCATCAGTTTGGGAAATGCTGACCTAGTGCATTCTCCAGGTTCTCAGAACCTGGTGGATGCCCTTTTCTGAAGGGGTCTCCAAGCAGAACCTTTTCTTCTCCAGAATTGGCTTTCAGTGGGGCTCCTGTCAAGGTGAAAGAACCCTTGGTACATTTTCCTGAGAGGCCCGCATAGCCTAATTCTTCAGAGCTGTTGGCCTTGAGCAGAGTCACCTCCCTGGTCACATGTCCACGTAATGAGAAAACCAGTTTGTAGGTTTTGCTCACACACCTGCCGATCCACCCTGCTCAGAACCTGTTCTGGCACCTCTAACTTGACATTATGTCAGCCAAGAAGGCTGTTTCTGGGATTACCTTGGTGTCTGTGGGCTGGGCTCCTGCCTGGCCTGAGGTTCTGGGCAGGACGAGGGGCTGGTTCTGGAGTGGGGTGTGTCTCGGTGGCAGCGGCTCAGGCTGAGCGACCTTTTCCAGGAAACCCAGCTCTGGTCCTCACGTCTCAGGAGGAACCCTGCGAGAGTGCAATGGGAGGTGGCGCTGATCCCCGCACAGATGCACTGTGGACACTGGCCACTGGGGAGCATGTTGGGGACCTTGTCTGGGGGTGGGGGTGCGTGTCTGAAACTGCTGGTGTAGTGATGCTCAGGCAGGGCTGAGGAGGGCTGGGTCCTGCGTTCTACCCAGAAGCTCACCAAAACCTCATCAGGGCGGGTCAGCAGGATGCTCAGCTTCCTGCCGGCAGGAGTTCTAGAGAGGGACGAGGGCCACGCACGCGGCATGGAGAGTTTCACTGCTAATGCAGCTGCCCTTGGATCTTTGGAAATGTGAGCATGGAAAACGGACCTTTCTTCCCAGGTAGAGAGAGAATCACTGGCTTGTCCCTCAAGTTGCGGCCCAGATGAGGAGTGTGACAGCCATGTGCTGAATGGCTGGGTGAGGGCAGAGGAGCAGAAAGGAGGGAAGAGATGGCCACTGGAACTCAGTGAATTTGTCTTTCCGCCTCATGGCATCTGTCAGAGTCTTGTGACCTTAGCTGGGTCTTTCAGAAACAGTAGACTGGGTGTGGAGAGGAGAATCACCTACAGGTAGAACAGTCCATCCCATTCGGCCAGAGCAGCGGCTGAGATGTGGAACCACTCCTTTCCTGGGCAGTGGGCCCGGTCTTCTCCTATCCGTTCCCAGGCCTCCCGGGGGCTCCTGCGCTCACACAGACGTGGCGCTTGCCGTTCTGCCCAGGTCCCAGATGGCCAGCTCTCGAGGCTGGGATGCCTTTGTTGGAGGATGCCCGCCCATGTACTTTGCTGGGCTTCTGAGGCCTGGAGCACGCTGAAACTGCGTGGAAGTCAGGGAAGGAGCTCAGAGCACTCTCTGTCTATAGACCAGGAGACAAAGTCTTGGGAAGTCTTGGCCTATTCGGGGTCGTTTGGAGCAGTAGAGTTGGGGACCGCGAATCAATAGCTAGCTCTCTGGCTTTCCTTCAGGGACTCTCAGGCACCATCTTGCCCATCCACCGTACACTTTTGCTCAGGTTGAGGATAGTTCAGAGCAGACAAGCCCATCTCAGCTACTCTTCATGGTGAGGCCATTTCTTTTTGGAGTTCTGCGGTCCTGGAGCTCAGGGCAGATGAATAATTTAACCTGTTTGAAATCGTGGCAAAAGACTGCAGGTTTCCTTGTGGGGGCTGAACATCTCTCACCACCCTTAAGAGGGCATCCCTGTGATGATGCACTGACCAGGAGGCCACACTGACCAGGAGGCCAGAGGCATTAGCGTGTAAGCCCATTCCGTGCCCAGTAGTGGGGAAAAGGCAGGAAGATTGTTCTCTCCTCTCCCTGGATGTGAGTCCTTAGAAAAGTACCTTAACTTCCCAAATGTCCGATTTCTCTAAAAGAGAAGCAGGGGGCCAGGGACCAGCCTTGGTGGCTTTGCTGATGCCTCATGCCTGCCCAGGCCTGTTCGCCCAGCTCTCCACTCTTCAGTGACTTAACGTTCAGGTCTGCCACCCCTTTCTTCTCCAGGAGGGAGGCCCTTGTTGCACAAGTCAGCCTCTATCCTGGTAGCTGGGGATAGGAGAGGAGGCATGGCGATGAGCCTGCTGGGTGGAGTCTGGGAGATGAGGTTTGGGTGGGCAGTGAGGGTGGGAGTGAGCTGCTGGAGAAGATGAGCAGTGGCCAGGGGCAGCCCGGATCTGCCAGTCCTCTCAGGGGCCTCCCTGCCCCTCTTGGAGCGGCCCGGCAGCACATCCTGGCCTGGGAACTCCTCCAGATAGGAGTCCGTCCTCACGCTAGGAACAGCGTCACACAGGGAGGGCTATGCAGACCCGGGGCTGGCTCGTGCCTGTGTTTCCAGATCTGACTGGCAGAACTGTCCCAGAGCACACCTCCAGCGAGGCTACAGCCCACACCTGGGAGGCCCACCCTCTGCCCCATCCCTAGCCTTCCAGGTTCAGGCAGCCCGTCTGAGCTCATCTGCCTCCCACCTCTGTTGCTCTAGTCAGAATCGCTCAGAATCCCCTCTAAAAAACTACAGAAGAATGATCGTGGTCTTTCTTCACCTATTCCAAGGTCTGGACTTTGCCAAGACCAAGCCGAAGGTGTATAATCCATTGCGCACCCCCCTTCATCCCCACTCCATCGGCAAGCCTTGGGCTGAAGCGTTTACCCATGGTGGGCGGTGTGGAGAAGGGAGGGAGATAAGCAATGGCCATAAGGCTTCCCTCTCTTGCCTGCAGCCCACTCCTTTCCGGCAAGGGCCGGGCCGCCAGATGGCCCGGGGGAGGTGCTGCGAGTGCAGCACGGATCCTCCACTGCAGCCACCGGCCTTGCCCCCTTTCCTCTGCTCCTTCCTGGCCACACCGCCCCATGGGCCAGTCGGGGGTGAGGAGCAGGTGTTAGGAGGACATAGATGGGCAGTGGGCTGAGGAGAGGCAAAGGTGTCCCCCTCCTTCCTGGGCCCAGCAGGTGTCTGCACACGTGACCAGCCTTCCCTTCTCCACCTCCACACCAAAAGGACGTGGGTCTCCAGGTGGCAGGCCCTTTGGGGAGCCTTTCTCCCACAGTACGTCTAGTCCTTGGGCAGTTTGCCTTGAAGAAGCGAGTCTCCAGGTCAATAGGGAAATGCCCGCCAAGCTCAGTCGGTCCTGGACAACCTGCCCCGCTGCCAGTCCCTGCTCCCAGGACACAGAACGCTCGACCTGCCTGCTTGGACCACTGCAGGACAGATGCCAGCACCGCTGGGGACATGTGGAAGAGACGGCTCTGCGGGAGTGGGAGCTGTTTCGTAGCTGCAGCTATCAGGCACAGAACTCCCTCTTTTAGCTACAAAGGGGGCCATATGTACCATTAGCAAAGAATGAATGTGAAATGAATTCAGAGCAGAAACCTGAGATTTTATTCCTGAAAAACCTGCCTTTATACATGTGGGCAAAAGAAACAGAATGGGAAGAGAATTGAGTAAAAATGGTAGAAAAAAAAGAGAAACAAGTAAAGTGGGAACAGGGAGAAGGACCAGAGGGGAGAGGCAGGAAAGGGAGGTGATGGAGAAAGCCAGAGGCAGGAAGGGGCAGGGAGGCAGGAGAGCTCGGTGAAGTCACCAGCTGCTGGTAGCCTGGGGCAGGCCTGCCTGGATCCACCGTTAGAAGGGCGCCCTCTCCCTTCTTCTCATTCTTTCCTTCCCCTGTAATTGCTGTGGAGGCCTTATGTGAAGCCAGGAACTGTCCTTGACACTGGAGACTCAGGGAGAACTGAAACAGCTGTGTTGCTCAGCCCCGTGGACCTGTAGGCCAGAGGGAGAGGCAGCCCTTCTGATAACCACCCCAGCAAACACACAGTCAACACCTGAGGGTCAGCTCTGAGGAGGACCAGAGGGAGGCCAGGGGGCTTGATAGGATGCTGCAAAGAGACTCTTAGTGGGCGGGTGGGGCTTCTACAAAGAGGGGACATTAGACTGAAGCTGGACCGGGGAAAGGTGGGGCCCGGGGAGGCCTGAGGGGAAGTGTATGGTGTGTGTGAGGTTGGCTGGGGTGCCATGAGCAGGATCAGAGGGCCTGCAGCTCCTGCTGGGGTCTGTAGATGGGATTTCAAGGGTATCGGAAAGTGGCAGTGGGAAGGTCAGATGTGCATTTAAAAACATCTCTTTGGGGGTCACCTGGGTGGCTCAGTCTGTTGAGCGTCTGACTCTAGGTTTCAGCTCATGTTGTGATCTCAGGGTCATGGGATCAAGCCCCACATTCGGCTCCCTGCTCAGCAGGGAGTCTGCTTCTCTCCCTCTGCCTCTGCCCCTCCCCCTGCTCTCTCTCTCTCTTAAATAAATAAAACTTAAAAAAAAGAAACAAAAAAACCCCCACCTCTTTGAAAATTAATAACGGTGATGATTGTACAACATTATGAATGTAATGAATGCCACTGAATTGTACACCATTTAAAATAGTCAAATGGCTAATTTTATGTTATGTTTATTTAACCACAAAACTCTGAACACCGCCCCCCCTCCTCTGGAGGCCATGTGGAGATCCCCCCGTGGGGCGGGGCTGGCTTCCAGGAGCGGGCTGGGGCGGTGGTGATGGTAGTGGAGGGCCTTGACCAATTCCTGGTGGATTTTGGAGACTAAACAGACAGGTTTGGGACATGTGTTGGACATGGGGGCTAGGCGCTAGAGATGGAGAATGTTTCCATTTGGGCCATGTCAAGTTGGAGGTGCCTGTGAGCCTTCAGGTGGAGTTCAGTTGGCTGGCCTGCAGACCTGGGACCCCGGCACGCAGTGCACAGGTCGGGGCTGGAGACCTCTGAGACTCACAAGCATATTGCCATCAGTATACTTCACACTAAACACTTCAATAAGCATATCATCAGCTAGAGTTTAGTATTTATTTAAGGCGTGTGGTTTTATTTTTCAATAAAATGTACCTATGATGAAATGTACAGAGCTCAAGTGTAGCATTCAGTGAGCTTTGACAAAAGCATGCAGCTGTGTTAGCCAAACTCCTCTCTCAAGGTGAACATCCCCGTCACCCTAGAAAGTCCCTTCAGGTCCCATTCCTGTCCATCCCCACCCCTCCTCCAGAGACAACTGCTATTCTGATTTTTCTTCACCATAGATGAGTTGTGTCTATTCTAGAGCTTCATATAAATGGGATCGCACAGAATGTGCTGTTTTGAATAAGGTTTCTTGCACTCAGCGTAGTGTTTTTTGAGGGTTGTCTACGTGGACAAGTCTTGAGAAGCCTGACTGAGAAGGAGAGGAGAGAGCCCAGGCAGTAGTAGACAGGAGAGGGTTCTGGGAGGCAGGTGACAATGGCACTGAGTTCTGAGAGAGGCAAGCGGTGCCCAGGGGTGTGGGGGAGAGGGTGTGCTTGAAGGAGTGGGACCCCCCCCCCAAGGAGGCAGGTCTGGATCCTGAGTGTGGAGGAGGAAGCCTAATGTGTCGCTCCTCTTGAAGACATCAGAAGCAGGGCAATGGTTTGAGCCAGAAGGCAGGGGAGGGGGGCAGGCAGGGGAGGAGGGCAGGAGAAATTGAACCAACCATTGTGGACAAAAGCTTCCTGGAGAGAGGGAGTGAATGAGTTAGCCAGGCAGCTCTAGTGCCCCAGGAGAAGTTGGGACAGAAGTCAGTTTACGGTGGAGCCCGTTTGCCTGGTGCCCATTTATCTGTTAGGGTAGAGGCCCGGAGAAAACAGGTGTGTGGTTGGATCTAGTTCTGAAGCAGACATGGGTCAAGAGAGCACAGACATTTGGCAGAGCGACTGCATGATAGACCAGAGATTCAGCTGGGCAGGAAGAGATGTGAAGGCAGAGGCTCGGTGGCGGGGGGGGGTCCACACGAGGCCCAAGGACTGCTACAGTGGGGAGGCCTGAAGTGACCTAGAAGGCTGGAGGAGGACGGCACAGGGTGATTTTGGAGGAGATGGTTTGGGGTGATAGTGAGTTGGAGGGTGAGACTGAGGGATAGCGCTGCTGGCTGAGTCAGCCCAGCGGCTGCCATCTGCAGTGACTGTCATGTCTGTTCGGTGGAAGCCTGGGAGACAGCGACCACAGGGCGTTTGGGAACTAGTGGCCCTGATGGTGGGGCCTGGAAGGCAACAGCAGCTAGGAGGGGAGAAGGGTGGGGAAGCCGAGGGCTAAGCCCCAGGGGTCCCAGGGATTTTAAAGGGAGGGTGAGCGGTTACCACATTGTGAAGTCCAGGGAGGACAGTTTCTCCTGGAGAGGTCGATGGGGGACCAAGAAGAGTGTGTGTGTGTGTGTGTGTGTGTGTGTGTGTGTGTGTGTGTGTGTGTGTAGGGAGTTTGGGGAGCTGGCTTGGTCAGGAAAGGATGTTTTACAGGGCACAGAGGAAGGCCTGGGAGGGAGGGGAGGCCATCTAGGGGAAGCTGGGAAGAGCTGGACACCAGAGGTGGAAAGGCAGGTGTTTGTAGGAATCAGCAGGGGGATGGGTTCTTTCCGTTTCATGGAGCTCCAGGCCAGTGAGGCCTTCAAGCCCCCAGCAACAATTAAATTCAGCCTCCACTTCCCAAATCCTGGCCTCACATGCTGGGCAGTTTCCCAGGGCCTCCCCGATGGGCCATGCCTGGCTGATTCATTCATCCAGCTCTGCATTAATGTGCCCCACCCTTTGGGGCCCTGTGGCACCTGCCTGCCCCTAAGCCTGTGGGCAGCCAGGTACTGGATGGGGCAGGTGGTGTGTCCAGTGCTGGGGGGAGAGTAAGGGGGAAGGCCAGCCCCGATTCCCTGCTCCGGACCATCATTGGTCCAGGGGCCACAGTGGGACATGTGCCCTCTGTTAGGCCTGGCCAGTGACTCACAGTGCAGAAGAGAATGGAAAGCCACACTGGCCGGTGGGACCCTCCCAGGAACCAACAGGGAAGCCTTGTTTTTAAGCGGTTTCTGTGATGTTTGAACTTGTACCAAAATGGAAAAAAGCACGGATGCAGCATCAGGCATGTCAGTGCAGTGATCCGACCACCGAATGCCCTCTCTCCTGGGGAGGGCTAGGCCTCAGAGGCAAGCTGCCGCTCTCTGCAGGAAGGCAGGCTAAGGGATGTCTGCGACCCTCCTTCTTCCTTGCTGGTGGGGAGGCAGGAGGGGAGAGTGGAAAGAGACTCTGTTGCTGCTGGGGGCCCTCAGGACCTGCTGGCAGCCTCGGAGGTGACCATGAGGCAGGCTCCATCCCGGGACCAGAAACATGTTTCCTGGGCAGCATCCTTTCGGGCTAGATATGGCAAGCAAGTCTGGGCCCCTGCCTTTGGGGCTGGGACACAGGGTGGCCGGTCTCAGTGCCACCAGTGTCCCTGTGGGAGAGATGTAGAAGCCCCTCCCCCAGAGTGCCCCCACTCCCCTCTCTGCCCCAGAGCCCAGTGCGGGGGGCAGTGGGGAGTGGTCACTGCAGATAGATCATGGCTGGCTGTTCCTTCAACGTGTGGTTCACAGAGCCCCCAGCCTGGTCCACAGGCGGGCAGTGCTACCTTAGCCGACCTTCCGTACACTGAACAGCTCAAGTGAGGGAGCAGCCGAGAAAGGCTCTTCTCGGGATGAAAGTCCCTTCAGAGCCAGAGCCCACGAGGCCCTGCCTTTCTGAATCCCCAGCAGGCTCCTGGCAGGGCAGGCAGAGGCTCTCTGTGGGAAGCCACTTTCCTACAGCTTCTGCTTCTCCCACTTCCAACGCGGCTCTTGGCCTGCACACCACACTGAGCCTTCCCATCCCTACTGCTGCTCAGGCCCCCACCGGCTTGGGGTGCGCAGGTGTCCACGCCTCTGAGAGGCCAGGATGGGCTTCCTTGCTGGCAAGAAGGGTCAGCCTGACAAAAGCTAGTGTCTGGCAGAGCCATTCACCTCAGTGTAGCCCTGGGAAGTCCTCTTAGCTTACCTCTGGCTCTTGGGACACAAGTTCTGTGGCTGATGGCCTGCTCATCTCCTGGCTCTGCCAGGTCAGGATCATGGAGGACTCTAAGAGAGATTTCCTGTCACACTAGTAGAAGGCCATTCCCTGTGATTCTGGTGGGCAGCTGGATTGGAGGGTACCAAGGAGTCACAGACACTGGTACAGATGAGGAAGGCTCTCACTGCCGCTGGTCCCAGGCCTGAGGAGTCTGCCACAGGCCTGGCCATGTATGCCCAGCCTAGGTGGGCAAGTGGGCTGGGGGTGCGGGGAGGAAGAGGCTGAGGCTGAGCTCCTCAGATCCAGCTCCTGACGATCTGTGAGGGAGGCCGAGGGAAGTCTTGCTGGGTTCAGAGAGCGCCCCTTCCAGTGTCCTCCCTGGGAGGCCTTAGTGGCGGGGGCCTGTCGGCCTGGGCCTGAGCCTGGGTGGGGCACGAAGAGGGTGTGGTCAAGGCTCCTCACCGTCTAGAAGAGGCTGGATAGAAATAGCTGTGCCCATCTGGGCTATGAGTCACCGAGGGGCGTTTTAGCAGTTTCTTGGAGAGGTTCTATTTTAGGTGAGTGCCTGTGACAGTCTGGGTGACGGAGGCTGGGTAAGGGAAGGTTCTGGTGGTGAGTGCAAGAGTTTTAGCACATGCCCTTATTCAACCCTGTCCAGAACCTGAAGGAGGGTCACTCTGAAGTCCCAGGATAAGGAGCTTTACTTCCCGGATCCGTCTTCTCAGAAGGTCCTAGAGCATGCTGTGGCCTGCAGGTACACGATAGCAAGGGAGCCTGGGTGTGCCTGGGCACCCGCTACAGGAACTGAATCTGTGGCTACTGCCTGGGCCAGGGCCTGGGCCTCCCCTCAGGAGGGTAATCCCCTCCAGGGCTCCCTCTGAGGGTGAGCAGAAACAGCTTGCCCCTGGGAGCTCCTGCTCTTATGGGAGTGAGCCCTCCCTAGCCAAGAGGGACCTTCCTAAAGGGATCTTTGGACTGAGTCCCAGGGGTGCAAATTGTTTCCTGGGAGGCTTTCTCTGTCCAAATGCAGACAGGTCTGGTTGAAAAGGAGGAGCCTCCTCATTGGGGCACTGAATCTCCAATCTCCTGGCTTTGGCCTTATGGGAACTGTGCCCCCTATTAATAGGCTGTTGGGATTAATCCCACTGCAAGCCTCTCTGGAATGGGCCCTGCTCTGTGCCATGTGGTGTGCCACGCACCCTGCGCAGTCCTGAGAACACCTCAGCAAGAGCTCACGAGCTGGGTGGGGAGACAGGAGACTACCCAGAGAAACATATTGGTAAATACTTCGGGAAAGAATGAGCACTGTGACGAAAATAAACTGGGTGATTAGCTGCAGCGTGCCTGGGTGGTATGTTAGATTGTGTGGCCAGAGAGGGCCCTGATGGGGAGATCTGAGGCCTGTACAGCTAGCCAGCCTGGGGGCAGAGAAAACTGTGAGCTCAGAGGACTACTGCGCAGAACAGGAGGCCCAGTGTACCTGGGGTGAGACCGCTAAGGGGGGATGGCTGGGAAGGAGGCCAGAGAGAGGGATGGGCTGGGGCATGGGCCATGGTGAGTTCCCATGGTATGCATGATGGGACTCCACCAAGGGATTTGAGCCTGTAAGTGATATGCTCTGATCTGTATGTAGATTTTTTGGTGGAAAAAAATATCATTGGCTCATGTAACTGGAAGTCCAGGGGTAGACTTAAGGCGTAGCTGAATCTAGGGAATTTAAACAAAGTCATCGGATCTGCTCCTTTCTCCTTACCTTGGCTCCACTTCTGAGTCTATTGATGTCATCCTTAGCATCTCTCTGGATGCTGGGAAAGAAGGCAATTGACCACCCCACCGCTTCATTCTTCTAGGAGCAATCCCAAAGGCAAAAAGACCCTCTCTCCCCTGTTGTTCATTTACAAGTAACATGGGTCAGACCTGTTTGCAAGGTCACACGCCCAGCCCCGCAGCCCTTGCTGAAACCAGTGATTGGCCCAACCTGAGTCTCACACTCAACTTTACTCAGGGAGGCGTTGATGCAGAGAGGAAACTCCATGTCCATCGCAGGAATAGCGACACGTGCTTGTTTGTTCTAGAGGCACAGATTATCCCATTTTCTTAAAAAATGCATCTTTTGCTTAAGGAAAAAAAAAAGGCTTTTTTCATTCTACTTACATCACCACTGACATGGCATTACTTTGCTTTCCAGATTGTTCACATCCATCTTGTGTCCTCAGCTGGGCTCCAGGCTCCTCCAGGACAGGGGTCATGGTTTCTTTTTATTTTCTATGCCTCCCTCTCCCTCCTGTTACTCTTCATTTATTTATTCCTTCCGCAAGTTTTTAATTGAACATCTATTGCATCCCAGGCACTGTACTAAGGCCATCCTTTTTGTCTTGGTTTATGTTTTAAAAGATCAAGCTGGCTGCTGTGTAGAAATGGCCCAAAGGGGGCAGCAGGGGAAGGAGAGTGACCAATTGGAGGCTTTGGGGGTCATTGGTGGGAGGGCCGTGGGGATGGAATGATGTACACGGATCCGAGGTACAGCCGGCGGGCAGCGGGGAGGACACCTGCGCAGGAGGGTCCGGCAGGCAGCGGATTGGTTCTTGGGGCGTGGGGAGGGTGTGACTACCCCTGTTCTGCTCCAGGCACCTGGCAGCTCCCAGGGGTGGGGGCCGTGCCATCGGTCCCTTCAGCTCTGTCCCCTGGTGACCCAGAAACCCCTGAGCAGGCCTTGCTGCTCCTGCCTATGCTTGGAGTTGACCCTGGCTGCCGTGGGGCCCACGGTGACCTGAGCTATGGGCACCACCAGTCCTGACGACCCTGATGACCATGATGCTTCCTCCTCAGGTGAAGGAGTGGCTCTGTCTGAACTGCCAGATGCAGAGGGCTCTGGGGATGGACATGACCACCGCGCCTCGCTCCAAGAGCCAGCAGCAGCTGCACTCCCCAGCCCTGTCTCCTGCCCAGTCCCCAGCCAAACAGCCCCTGGGGAAGCCGGAGCCAGAGAGATCGCAGGGCCCAGGGGCACCACAGCCCGGCCCCCGCCAGGCTGAGACAGCCAGGGCCACCACAGTGCCGGGGCCTGCCCAAGCAGCTGCCCCTCCGGAGATGGGGAGAGCATCTCCTCAGCCCCTTCTCCCTGTCAAGCCTTCCACAGCGGAGCCCAGGCCACCTGCAGGAGAGGCCCTGGCCAAAAGTGCCACCACAGTGCCCTCGGGGCCTGGTGCTGCTGAGCAGACCCAGGAGGGCCTCACCGGGAAGCTCTTTGGCCTTGGTGCATCCCTGCTGACCCAGGCGAGTACCCTCATGTCCGTGCAGCCTGAGGCTGAGCCCCAGGGCCAGGCTGCCCCCAGCAAAGGGCCACCTAAGATCGTCTTCAGTGATGCCAGCAAGGAAGCTGGCCCGAGACCCCCAGGCTCAGGGCCTGGGCCTGGGCCGGCACCTGGAGCCAAAACCGAGCCTGGAGCTAGAACAGGTCCTGGCCTGGGACCTGGAGCCCCGGCAAGAACTGGGGGAACCACCAGTCCAAAGCATGGCAGAGCGGAACACCAGGCCGCCACCAAGGCCACTGCCAAGCCAAAGACCATGCTGAAGGAAAGGGCCACCTGCCCACTGTGCCAAGCTGAGCTCAACGTGGACGGCAAGGGCCCCGCCAACTACAATACGTGTACCAGCTGCAAGCTCCAGGTGTGCAACCTGTGTGGCTTCAACCCCACGCCCCACCTGGTGGAGGTAAGACGGCTGGGTCACGCGTGTTCCCTTGGGCCTTGGCGAGGCGCCAGGACCTGGAGTAATGGGGGGCCCGGGAGGCCTGGGAGCCAGAAAGGGCTGCAGAGAGCCGGGTCTTTGGCTGTTGCCAGGCTGCCCCGCCACAGCTGCAGGGGGGTGTGCTCCCTTTCCTGTCCCTGCCCCGTGCTTGTTCCACTCAGAAAACTGACGGGCACAGTGGAAGGGGGAATGGGGCCCGCTGCCTCTGACTGGCTGACCGGTGCCCCGGGGCCAGTCCCAGAGGTCGCCAGGCTTGGGAAGCCTGAACTGGCCGCCCCATTCCCAGCTCTCCTGGGCCTGGCCTGATGAAAGATGCTAATCTCCCCTGCTCGGGTCGGAAGAGCCTGAGGTCCTGTCCTGCCCGCAGTCTGATCCACACAGGGCGCTGAAGGGTTGTTAGGCAGAAGGCTGTGCCCCATTGCCCGGGCTCCAGTCCACCAGGGAGGATCCTCCCTCCATCCCGTCCTCTGAGGTGACAGATATTGATGCCCGCTTGTCAAAGCCATAGTCTTTGGGCCACATATTTTCCTTTGGCTGGGCCTGGTTCTCCCTGGGGCTGCTTGTGGGGATGCTCAGAGATGTTCTTCTTACCCATAGGGAAGTTTGAGGGAGTTCTGGGGTTGGGGCCTGTCTCTGCATCCTTGGTCCCGGGAAGGGTTCTGAGCACTGTGCAGAGCTGGGTGGAAAAGAACAGGAGGCCCAGTGTTCTCTCAAAGCTTCGAGCCCAGCCTGGCAGGCTCAGAAGGTACAGAGGTTCCTGGGCAGAGCTGGATCAGCCTGGACCTGGAGGCTGCTTCTGCACTTCCCCTTACTAACTCTGCCCTGCCCAGGGCCATCCATGTCAACCCTACCTTGCCTGCCTTGGTCATAACTTGTGTGTCCCGTTCCATGGAGGATCCTAAGGGGCAAGATGAGCGATTGGCTCATCTTGACAGGCAGATGCATCCCCAGCTGTGTCACATCAGGAGATGGTCAAGCCAAAGCCCTTCCTCCTGCACATGGGCAGCCACCCTTGGGGCTCCTAGGCTGAGCCATGCATGGTCAGTGGTGGGGCAGGGGAGCCTTGGCACCTTGTTCTGACTTGCCTTGGGTCAGGCCTCCATTGGAGCAGCCCATTGTGATAAGGGAGACGGCTTTGGCTATCTGACTCTGCTTTTCCAACACGCAGAAAGAGGCAGCTCTAATGAAGACAAGTGACCTCCTCAGATGATGACCATGTGGCCCTCTGGGCCCCATACTGCCACCTCTTAATCCCTAGATCCAGTGGCTCACTGGAGGACAGCTGGCCTGGCTGGCTGGGGTGGGGAGAGGGCACCAAGGGGCCACCACAGAGCCAGAGGAGCTCCCGTCCAGAGACTGCCCGGTAACACTCACTGCCACTTGAGTGGGACGCCCTGACACTAAGGGACTGTGGGCCCTGTTGGACGGCTGAGCTGGCCCAGCCCGGGGGCCCCTTGTCCTGGAGAGACCTCCTGGCCCACGTGTCCTCATTCAGCAGGACACGCACAGAGGAAAGGGGAAAACGGTCTCTGCCCAGGAGTGTAAACGTTCCTGACAGCTCCTTTCAGCAGCCCCTGGGCCAGGCCAGGGAAAGCGCTGATTCTGCCCAAACATGTCTCAGTCACATGCTGACTCTGGATGAGCATCTGGCTTCTGATCCGAGCCTCTCACTAGCTGCTTGGGTGTCACCTTCCTGGACTCCGGAGCTTCTGCTTCTTGATAGCCGACGTCGCCCCCTCCTCAGGTTGTTTTTTCAGAGGAAATTTCCAAGGGAAATGGGATCTAGTTCTACTGCTTCCTTCATTGTATGCTCTGGACTTCCTGTCTAGAAAGAAGAAGGTAAAAGGTGTTACAGCTCCGGGATGTTGAAGAAAATTGTCCCGGGTGTCCTGCTGTCTCCATGTCCTGCGCCATTGCCACCTCCTTGGCCAGAACCAGCCTTGCCATCGCAGGATCTGATGGGTTCCATGGGCCTGACCGCAGAGCTGCTGGGTGTCCTGGTCCTAGCTTCTCCCCACCCTGAGGCCGCTGCTTCCTTGCCTCTTGCTCCTAATAGCAGTCAGGGTAGCCCAGCTTCTCCGGCTCCTTTCTCCTCATGGCTCTGCTTCGTTTCCTTCCTTCCTTCCTTCCTTCCTTCCTCCCTCCCTCCCTCCCTCCCTCCCTCCCTCCCTTCCTTCCTTCCTTCCTTTTTTTGTTTAGTAGCCTCCATGCCCATCGTGGAGCCCAAGGCGGGGCTTGAACTCACATGATCACTGAGCATGATCACTGAGATCATGCACGGGGCATGATCACTGAGATCATGACCTGAGCTGAGACTAAGAGTCAGATACTTAACCGACTGAGCCACCCAGGTGCCCCATGGCTCTGCTTGTTAATGCTGCTATCTGCAGGGGGGTCCTGGGGAAGGTGTGGGTGGGCAGTCACGATGCCTCCCTCCTGTGGTTCCCACCACCATTGCTGCTTTTCTTCACTGTAACCAGGCCACGGGCCGTCTTTGATCTCACCTCGGCAAATGGCCACTGGACATTCAGAGCAATTGTGTGCTTCCCTGTGACCTACTTGCATGTTTTGGTGAGAGGCTCCTGATTTCTCAGCAGGTGTCCTAGACACATCGTGCCTTGGGAGTGAGGTGGCAGGGCCAGCAGGTAGGGGTAGGTCTGCCCTGGCTGTCTCTCCCACACCTAGCTAATGGATGCCAGCCCGCCAGGCCCGGGATGACTGTGCTGTCTCTGGGCCTAGTGTGAGGCAGAGGGACCCCTGTCTGTGTAGGCTGGGGGCTTGAGGGAGGGATAGACCAGGGAGGCCCCACTGCTAGCTCCCCACTTGTCTGTTAGACCTGCTGTGGCTCCCCCCAATACCAGAGCCAACTGTCTGGGCTGTTGGGTTGGGAATTTTCCTCAACATCTCGGAGCTGTAAAACCTCTTACCTTCTTTCTAGATAGGGAGTCCAGAGCATACAATGAAGGAAGCAGTAGAGCTAGATCCCTTTTCCCTCTGAAATTTCCTCTGGAAAAAAAAAATAACCATAGTGCTATTTAGTGAGTCATTTCATAATTAAGAGTTGTTGATTCCAATTTTTTACCTATTTATCTTTCTGAAGGATAATAGTACCCTCTGGCTTAATTTTTAATTGGCTTTTAGTTAAAAATAGAGTTTGTGAAGAAATTAGTGGAATTGGGAATGTTATAGTAACATCGCCAGTTTCTGGTCTTATTATAATTGCCAAAATACCAGCCATACCCTTGAGAAGTCGGGCCTCCTTGGGCAAAGGGCCTGGTGCCTGTGATATGCGGGGCTGGCCTGGGCTTATCTGAGGCAGGGGCTGAGGCCAGCAGCTGCCTCCGGGATCGTGATCTCAGGGAGCCCTGTCTCCTCTATGTGGAATGGAGGTTTCTGGGAGAACCAGCTGAGATGCTATACTTCAGGTACTTAGGTAAGGTCCAGCACACAGCCAGGAGATTGGAACCAGTGTCCTAACAGAGAGTCTCCGTGCGAGGAAGAAAGAGTCCCTACCGGCCCCCAACTATCTGGGTGTCAATCAACCCTGTGACCAGTGCAAGACCCTGGTCTCATGAGGGATGCCCCATGGGGAACGGACACATTTGGTACTAGAGCATGAGGAGAGCACAGCCCCGCCAGAAAGGTGCATGTTGGGGATATCAGGGAGGATTCCTCTTCTTGGAGGAGAGGCCCAGAAAGGAGAAGCTTAAGCATGTCCAGGGATGGGGAGGGACGGGGTTGCCGCATCAGGAGAACAGTAGCCCCAGTGACGGTCATGCCCGGAGTCCAATGGCTGAGTCTCGGGCTCTTTAAGTCAGGACATCCCTTCTCTGGATTTCTCATCTGCTGCCTGTTGTCTGACAGTGAAGCTGGGGATGGGGATATGTTGGGCCCAGCAGCCGGCCATGGGGTGTTGGTCAGCCTGGTGTCACTGTAATCAGGTTGACACAGGCCAGCTCCATATACACAGAGATTGTGTTCTGCGGGGTCATTCAGACCATGGCAGGCAGTGCAAGGAGGATGCCCAACGTCCACTGCAGCCTCACCCGGCAACCTTGGCCCTTGAGGCACAGTAGCCAGTGGTCCTGGAAGGCAGCGGGCTCGTCCGCCTGTGGGGGTACTCCACCAACTCTCGGACAACTCGCTTCCCCTTCCTCACCCTGACCCCACCTCCCACCATGAGGTGGTGATTGCCCTGGGGCATTGCTACCTTCCTGCCCCCAGAAAGGAACTGGACAGAGGGAGATAAGGCAGAAATGGCCATCAAGCCTCCCACTGTCCATTCCCAGGTCCCAGATCATCCCCTGCCCACTTGCCAAGGGGGACAGGCAAAGGGGAAACAGGCAGCAGCTCCCTGGAGGCTGGGGCTGGGACAGAAGAGTGTAGGAGAGGGTGTGCAAGTGAATGAATGAATGAGGGAATAAACCCTTAAGGGGAGAGTGAATGAATGAATAAGGGAATAAACCCTAAAGGGGAGCATGAATGAACAAATGAAGGAGTAGAATAATGGAATGAATAAGCAGGGGTGGAGCCGGGTGGGCCTGCTATACTGGGCAGAGATCAGAGCTGAGGGAATTTTAAAGAAATCGGGACCTCTATTCCAACCCCCAGGCACAGAGCCTTCCCATGGCCTGCCTCCCACCCCATCCCCATTCCCCAGAAGACTTAGGTCTGGGGCCAGGGCTCCTCAGGCTCTGCCCCTCCAGGCCCCAGCGCTCTGTAACCTTCTCCCCACCCCCCAACCTCCAGAGAGCTGGGGAAGGGCCTCCAGCAGCCAGGTCAGGTGTTTATTTTTAGCCCTTACCTCACATGCCTCCCCCTGCTTGCCTTCCCTCCCTTCCTGGCTGACTGCTATAGCGGAGCCAAGAGCAACAGGGCCAACTGGGCAGCCCCTTCTGCAGCCTGGCGGCCTCCGTGAATGGCGTGGGAAGGAACAAAACCCTGGGGAGCGTGTGACAAGTGACATGCTCTGCTGAGGGCTGGGCCTCTAGGCTTAGGTAAGCAGGCTGCAGCATGCGCTGGCCCTGAGCCCCCGGCATGAGGTCTGTCTCCTCCGTTCAGACCATCCTTCCAAGGTGCCCTTGCTTCACTGGAGACTGTTGCTTCTGGGGTGGGGTCTGCAGGCCAGAGATAGGGGTCAGAGGTTTGCGAAGCCACCAGGGTGAGCCAGGCCAGATGACCTAACCTCGAGAGGCCTAACCTGGAATGGCTGTGTGCAGGGACTCAAAGTGGAATCAGGAGAATGTTGCTATAGGCCAGTTCTCCCACCCCCCATCTGGGCCCTGATCCTCACCCCATCTTGCTGATCCTGGGGCTTTTCCCACTTCCAGAATTCTCTTGGCCTCTGCCTACACCCCTCTCACCTCGCCAGGGTCTCTTTGTCATCTCAGAGTCCTCTGACCTTGGAGGGATTTCCATTGTGTCCCCAGCTGACGTCAGAGGCACGTGGGCAGGATTTCGGGCTCAGGCTCCGTACTCTTCCATGCCCCGTCTCTCTCAGGGCCTGGGCTCAGCCTGTCTAGCTAGCATTCTCCCCAGGCTCCTCTAGGGGAGACCAGGCCAAGTGAGCCCAAGACCCAGCAAGTAGCCAGCACCCATTGCTTCCTAGGGGTTTGTGTCAGGGATACATAGAGGATCAGACAAGGTCCATGGGGGTCAGTAGTGGTGCTAAGGCCAAACCCTCCAGGGAACGGGGTGAGGACATGTAGGACTTGTGAAGGGTCACCCTCCATCACTGGGCGCCTCTGCTCAGGACCTGTGCATGGGATTGGGCCTCAGGGCAGAGTCAGAGCTCCAATCTCAGGGAACGATCTCAAGGCCCAGAGTAACAAGGCCGTGGACCAGGCCTATCCCTCAACATACACCAGGGGCCTGCCACTTGCCTGGCCTGGCCTCTGCTAGGGCCCAGGCCAGAGATGTGATATGTAGCCCTGTGGACAGGACACCGGGGCAGAATCATTGACGTGCCATCTGCCACGGTGGCCTGGGGATGCCAGGCTGCGGGCGGGCACTCTGGGGGCCCCATGCTTCCAAGGATCTGCCAGGCGGGCTGGGGTCTGACATGGGCTCAGGGCAGTGTGCGAGGTAAGGGTGCCAAGGCTGCCCGCCCACTTTGGGCTGGCGAGGGCCAAGGGCCACCTCCCTGCCCTGGCTCCTGGCTCTGTGATCCTGTGGTTCTGTGTCTTGTGTTTCTCCTTAATGGCCCAGCCGAGTGGTCAAGCTGCTGGTGGGATCCTAAGTGTCTGGGCACATGGGATGAGGAGCAGCAGGAAGTCTCTGCCCCCTCCTCTGGTGTGAGAGCAGGCATGGGTGTGTGGTTACCCTCTTTCCCACCTCACCCCTCTGGGCCATGGTAGGGCCTCCAGTCTTGGCAAGAGGAGTCCTGGCTCTGGAGGAAGTTCCTGGGAGACATGGCCCTATCAGCCCCTGACCGGCTACAGGAATCAGCCCCTCAGGGCCTAGGATGCTCAGACCTCACCCCTGTGCAGACAGCTGGAGCTGGGGGAATCAGACTTGGTTTCTGGTGTTCTAGGAACTTCACCACTGATATCCATGTCACACTTGGATGACCAGTTTGGGGCTGTGGACTCCAGGAACGCTTCCTGCCAGCACCCCCAGTGTCTGTCTTCGTCCTGGCTGTGTCTCCAGCCCCCAGCACTGAGCCTGACGGGGGGATGACCCTCAGAGTGGGGGACTGATGGTTGAGGGTTCGGTCCCCACCCAGCTCTGGAGGAAGCAGGGCCCCCGGCCTCAGTGCAGCAGGGGGAGTGCACACAGTCCCCATCGAAGGAATAGTCCAGAGCCCTGGGGGCAGGAGGAGGCTTCCACCTGAGGGTCTTTGCTGACCTTGGACAGGGAGACTTGGGCTGGGGGGTGTGGGCAGAGGGAACTGCTCAGCCCCATCCTCCCAGCAGGGCTTCTCCCAGCCAGCCTCCCCTGGCCCCAGGAGTCTGCAGCCTCCCAGCACAGCCCTTACTTAGGAAGGGTGTGGGGAAGGATGGGGTCTGAGGCCACTCCTGGTTTGCAGGGGCTCTGGACTGCTGGACTCTGCCCCAGTTCCCCCTCTTCCCCAGACTCACGGGCTACCTGTAGCCTCCCCTCCCCCGCAGGTCTCCTTTTCTGGCCAGGTGAAAAAGCTTGCTTCGGTGTCATGCTTTAGAAGATGTTCTGCTTACAATTACAGAAATAGTCATGGAAACATTCTTTGAGTACTTGAGGGTCTTTGTGATTTTCATCAAGCCCCTCCCCTCCCATTTCCTTACAGAAAACCGAGTGGCTCTGCCTGAACTGCCAAACTAAGCGGCTGCTGGAGGGAAGCCTGGGAGAGCCGACCCCCCTGCCGCTGCCCACCTCTCAGCAGCCCCCTGCAGGGGCCCCTCTCCGGGCACCTGGAGCAGCCCCTCTGAAGCAGAAAGGGCCACAGGGGCCGGGCCAGCCATCAGGCCCCCCGCCTGCCAAGGCCAGTCCCCTGCCCACCAAGCCCAGCCCCCAGGCTAAGCCCCTCAGGGCTTCTGAACCCAGCAGGACCCTGAGTGGTGCCCAGGAAAAGAAGACAGGAATCCCAGCTAAAGCCGAGCCTGGGCCGAAACCACCTCCAGAGACTACCCTGCCCCCTGGGACTCCCAAAGGAAAGACAGGGCCCCGGAGGACTGAACCTGCCACCCCTGTCGTCAGGGCCGTTCCAGAAGTCCCCAAGGGTGGGGAGTCGGAGGTCAGTCTCACTCACTTCTGGGACCCTAGCTCTCAGGTGGGATGGTCTAGGGAAAGGCTTGGTTCTCTGGGACGTAGGCCTGGGGCAGGCCCCTTGGGGCCGCGGAGGAGGTAAGGGATGCCTGGATGAGGCCCTGGTGGGCCTGTGAGTTCTAGGCTAGCCCTGTGTCTGGCACGTGGTTGAATACTTTGGTGGGTTTTGCTCCCATTTGATCTAATAAAGTTTCTCTTTGAGAAACTTCTCTTTGAGGGTGCTTGGGGTTTCCAAGGCCAGAGAAATGGAGGACGGTGGGCCATGATCCCCTGGGCAGTGGAGGGCCCCTTCCTCGGGCTTCCCCAGCGAGCTGTCTGCCACAGGGAGGCAAGTGTCTGCTTCTCGCCCTGCTGCAGGAGCTGGTGGGCAAGCCATCCTCTCAGGACCCGTCCCGGAGCCCACAGAGCCTCAGCGACACAGGCTACTCCTCCGACGGCATCTCCAGCTCCCAGAGCGAGATCACAGGCATCGTACGGCACGAGGTGGAGCAGCTGGACAGCGCGGGGGTGACAGGGCCGCGCCCGCCCAGCCCCTCCGAGCTCCACAAGGTGGGGAGCAGCATGCGACCTTCGCTGGAGGCCCAGGGCCCGGCCCCCAGGGGCGAGCCGAGCAAGCCGCCCAGGAGCCGTAGGGACGAGCAGAAGCGGAGGCCCCACTCCTTGTCCATCATGCCTGAGGCCTATGACTCCGACGAGGAGCTAGAGGATATCCTGGAGGAAGAGGAAGACTCCCTGGAGTGGGGGCACCAGAGGGAGCAGCAGGATGCAGCCGAGTCCTCAGATGACTTCGGCAGCCAGCTGAGACACGACTACGTGGAGGACAGCAGCGAGGGTGGCTTGTCCCCTCTCCCACCCCAGCCCCCAGCCCGGGCCGCAGAACTGACTGACGAGGAGTTCATGCGACGGCAGATACTGGAGATGAGCGCCGAGGAAGACAACCTGGAAGAGGAGGACACCGCCGCCTCCGGCCACGGCCTGGCCAAACCTAGCGCCCAGAAGGGCGGCCCCAGGCCCCGGCCCGAGCCCAGCCAAGACCCAGCGGCTCCGCCTAAGAGACGTCTGCCGCACAACGCCACCACGGGCTACGAGGAGCTGCTCCCTGAGGGAGGCCCAGCCGAGGCCGACGACAGCACCGGGGCCCTGCAGGGGGGGCTGCGCCGCTTCAAGACCATTGAGCTCAACAGCACGGGCAGCTATGGCCACGAGCTGGACCTGGGCCAAGGCCCTGACCCCAGCCTGGAGCGGGAGCCCGAGCTGGAGATGGAGAGCCTGACGGGCTCGCCCGAGGACCGCTCCCGCGGGGAGCACTCCTCCACGCTGCCGGCCTCCACGCCCAGCTACACTTCCGGCACCTCTCCCACCTCCCTGTCCTCACTGGAGGAGGACAGCGACAGCAGCCCCAGCCGCCGGCAGCGGCTGGAAGAAGCAAAGCAGCAGCGCAAGGCCCGGCACCGCTCCCACGGGCCCCTGCTGCCCACCATCGAGGACTCCTCGGAGGAGGAGGAGCTGCGGGAGGAGGAGGAGCTGCTGCGGGAGCAGGAGAAGATGCGGGAGGTAGAGCAGCAGCGCATCCGCAGCACTGCCCGCAAGACGCGGCGAGACAAGGAAGAGCTGCGGGCCCAGCGGCGGCGTGAGCGCTCCAAGACTCCCCCGAGCAACCTGTCACCCATCGAGGATGCCTCCCCAACGGAGGAGCTGAGGCAGGCGGCCGAGATGGAGGAGCTCCATCGCTCCTCCTGCTCCGAGTACTCGCCCTCCCCTTCCCTCGACTCAGAGGCTGAAGCCCTGGACGGTGGCCCCAGCCGGCTCTACAAGTCGGGCAGTGAGTACAACCTGCCCACCTTCATGTCCCTCTACTCGCCAACTGAGACGCCCTCGGGCGGTGCGGCCACTCCCGGCGCGGGCCGGCCCCTCAAGAGCGCGGAAGAGGCCTATGAGGAGATGATGCGCAAGGCCGAGCTGCTCCAGCGGCAGCAGGGGCAGGTGGCCGGCGGCCCCTCTCAGCCCACCGGCCCCCGGAGCCAGGGTGCCTTTGAGTACCAGGACACCCCCGACCAAGACTATGGCCGGGCTGCGCAGCCTGCCCCCGAGGGCACACCGGCCAGCCTGGGGGCCGCCGTGTACGAGGAGATCCTTCAGACGTCACAGAGCATTGCCCGCATGCGGCAGGCCTCCTCCCGGGACCTGGCCTTTGCCGAGGACAAGAAGAAGGAGAAGCAGTTTCTGAATGCCGACAGTGCGTACATGGACCCAATGAAGCAGAATGGCGGCCCACTCACGCCTGGCACCAGTCCCACCCAGCTCGCTGCCCCCGTGTCCTTCTCCACCTCCACCTCCTCAGACAGTAGTGGTGGCCGAGTCATTCCTGATGTCCGCGTTACTCAGCATTTTGCAAAGGAGCCTCAGGACCCTCTCAAGCTTCACAGCTCCCCTGCATCCCCCAGCTCTGCCTCCAAGGAGGTAGGCGTATCTTTCTCCCAGGGCCCTGGCGCCCCGGCCAGCACAGCCGTGGCTCCTTGTCCCGCCAGCCTGTCACGAGGTTACATGACTCCCACCTCCCCAGCAGGCTCTGAGCGCAGCCCTTCACCATCTTCTGTAGGCCGTAGCTACGGACAGAGCCCAGCCACTGCAAACTATGGGTCCCAAACTGAGGAGCTACCCGCGGCCCTCGGCGGCCCCACTGCCGGTGGACGGGTTGCCAGAGACAAGCCCCTGAGTGTGAGTGACGGGGAGAGCGGCCCCCACAAGGCCTCCCGGGGCTATGCCTACTTCACGGGCTCCAGCCCACCTCTCTCTCCATCTTCTCCCTCAGAGAGTCCCACGTTCTCCCCTGGCAAGCTGGGCCCGAGGGCCACAGCCGAGTTCTCTACACAGACGCCAAGCCCGACCCCGGCCTTGGACATGCCTCGGAGCCCTGGTGCCCTGACCCCAGCACCCATGGTGGCTCAGGGCACACAAACGCCACACCGACCCAGCACACCTCGCCTGGTGTGGCAGCAGTCCTCTCGGGAGGCCCCCTTTATGGTCATCACTTTAGCATCAGACGCCTCCGGCCAGACCAGAATGGTACACGCCAGTGCCTCCACCTCCCCAGTGTGTTCGCCCACCACCCACAGCTACAGCCAGACGACACCTCCCAGTGCGTCCCAGCTGCCCCCAGAGCCGCCCGGGCCCCCTGGCTTCCCACGGGCACCCAGCGCTGGTGCGGACGGGCCCTTGGCAGTATATGGCTGGGGCGCCCTCCCTGCTGAGAACATCTCCCTGTGCCGGATCTCCTCTGTCCCTGGAACGTCTAGGGTGGAGCCAGGCCCCAGACCTCCGGGCAGTGCCGTGGTAGACCTTCGCACAGCTGTCAAGCCCACACCCATCATCCTTACTGACCAGGGCATGGACCTGACCTCTCTTGCCGTGGAAGCAAGGAAGTATGGCCTTGCCCTGGATCCAATCCCAGGACGGCAGTCGACTGCTGTGCAGCCTTTGGTCATCAACCTCAACGCCCAGGAGCAGACCCATGCCTTCCTCAGCACCTCCACCACCGTGAGCATCACCATGGCCTCATCTGTGCTCATGGCTCAGCAAAAGCAGCCTGTGGTCTATGGAGACCCCTTCCAGAGCCGGCTTGACTTTGGCCAGGGTGCGGGTAGCCCCGTGTGTCTGGCCCAGGTCAAGCAGGTAGAGCAGGCTGTCCAGACAGCTCCGTACCGAGGTGGGCCCCGTGGAAGACCTAGGGAGCCCAAGTTTGCCAGGTATAACCTGCCCAACCAGGTAGCACCTCTAGCCAGAAGGGATGTTTTAATCACTCAGATGGGCACTGCCCAGAGTGTTGGCCTCAAATCAGGTCCAGTGCCAGAGCCGGGCGCTGAACCCCACCGGGCTGCCCCCCCAGAGCTGCGGTCACACGCTATGCCCGGTGCCAGGAAGCCACACACAGTGGTGGTGCAGATGGGAGAGGGCACGGCAGGCACTGTGACCACACTGCTCCCGGAGGAGCCCGCAGGTGCCCTGGACCTCACCGGGATGAGGCCTGAGAGCCAGATGGCATGCTGTGACATGGTCTACAAGTTCCCCTTTGGCAGTAGCTGCACGGGCACCTTCCACCCCACGCCCAGCGCACCTGAGAAGAGTGTGGCGGACATTGCCCCACCTGGCCAAAGCGGTGGCCCCTTCTACAGTCCCCGGGACCCTGAGCCTCCTGAGCCCCCCACCTACCGGGCACAGGGGGTAGCGGGGCCTGGGCCCCACGAGGAGCAGAGGCCCTACCCACAGGGCCTCCACGGCAGGCTATACTCCTCCATGTCTGACACCAATTTGGCTGAGGCTGGCCTCAACTACCATGCGCACAGGATTGGGCAGCTCTTCCAGGGCCCTGGACGAGACTCCGCTGTGGATCTCAGTTCACTGAAGCACTCCTACAGCCTGGGCTTTGTGGATGGACGCTACCTTGGGCAGGGCTTGCAGTATGGCTCATACACAGACCTGCGTCATCCCACGGACGTTTTGACTCACCCGCTTCCCATGCGGCGCTACAGTTCGGTGTCAAACATCTACTCAGACCACAGGTATGGCCCGCGGGGAGATGCCGCTGGCTTCCAGGAGGCCAGCCTGGCCCAGTACAGTGCCACCACCGCCCGCGAGATCAGCCGCATGTGTGCTGCCCTCAACTCCATGGACCAGTATGGAGGGCGGCACGGCAGCGGTGGCGGTGGCCCCGACCTCATGCAGTATCAGCCTCAGCCCGGGCCTGGGCTCAGCGCCCCCCAGGGTCTGGCTCCCCTCAGACCCGGCCTCCTTGGCAACCCCACCTTCCCAGAGGGCCACCCAGGTCCTGGGAACCTGGCCCAGTACCGGCCTCCGGTCGGCCAGGGAACGGCAATCAGACAGCTGCTGCCATCCACAGCCACCGTGCGCGCAGCCGACGGCATGATCTACTCAACTATCAACACTCCAATTGCTGCCACACTGCCCATAACCACCCAGCCCGCCTCGGTACTGCGGCCCATGGTGCGCCGCGGCATGTACAGGCCTTACGTGTCCGGCGGAGTCACAGCCGTGCCGCTCACCAGCCTGACGCGCATGCCCGTGATTGCCCCCCGGATACCTCTTGGGCCCACAGGGCTGTACCGATATCCTGCACCAAGCAGATTCCCCACTGCTTCCAGTGTTCCACCTGCTGAGGGTCCTGTCTACCTGGGTAAACCCGCTGCTGCCAAGGCCCCAGGGGCTGGGGGCCCACCAAGGCCAGAGCTGCCTGCAGGGGCGGTTCGGGAAGAGCCTCTCTCCACAGCCACCCCTGCTGCCGCCAAGGAGGCCCTAGCAGCCCCGGCCCCAGCCCCAGCCCCGCTGGCTGGCCAGAAGCCTCCCGTAGATGCTGCTCCCGGGGGCGGCAGCGGGGCCCTCGGCCGGCCCGGGCTGGAGAAGGAGGACGCCGCGCAGGAGGAGCGGCAGTGGAAGCAGCAGGAGCAGCTGCTGCAGCTGGAGCGGGAGCGGGTGGAGCTGGAGAAGCTGCGGCAGCTGCGGCTGCAGGAAGAGCTGGAGCGGGAGCGCGTGGAGCTGCAGCGGCACCGCGAGGAAGAGCAGCTGCTGGTGCAGCGGGAGCTGCAGGAGCTGCAGACCATCAAGCACCACGTGCTGCAGCAGCAGCAGGAGGAACGGCAGGCTCAGTTCGCCCTGCAGCGTGAGCAGCTAGCACAGCAGCGCCTGCAGCTGGAGCAGATCCAGCAGCTGCAGCAGCAGCTGCAGCAGCAGCTAGAGGAACAGAAGCAGCGGCAGAAGGCCCCCTTCCCCGTGGCCTGCGAGGCGCCTGGCCGGGGGCCTCCCCCAGCTGCCCCGGAGCTGGCTCAGAACGGCCAGTACTGGCCCCCTCTGAGCCACACGGCCTTCATCGCTGTGGCAGGGCCAGAGGGGCCTGGGCAGCCTCGGGAGCCCGGGCTGCATCGGGGCCTCCCCAGCTCGGCCTCGGACATGTCGCTGCAGACTGAGGAGCCGTGGGAGGCGGGCCGCAGTGGCATCAAGAAGCGGCACTCCATGCCTCGCCTGCGGGATGCCTGCGAGCCGGAGTCGGGCCCCGAGCCCTGTGCGGTCCGGAGGATCGCAGACAGCAGCGTGCAGACGGACGACGAGGAGGGCGAAGGCCGCTACCTCCTGAGCCGGCGGCGCCGGGCGCGGCGGAGTGCCGACTGCAGCGTGCAGACTGATGACGAGGACAGTGCTGAGTGGGAGCAGCCCGTGCGCCGCCGCCGGTCCCGTCTGTCCCGCCACTCGGACTCCGGCTCCGACAGCAAGCACGATGCTGCTGCCTCGTCAGCCCCTGCGGCTGCCGCCGCGAAGGCCACGAGCAGCGTGGGCATCCAGACCATCACTGACTGCTCCGTGCAGACGGAGCCCGACCAGCTGCCCAGGGTCTCTCCGGCCATCCACATCACAGCCGCGACCGACCCCAAGGTGGAGATTGTCCGGTACATCTCAGCGCCAGAGAAGACTGGGCGTGGGGAAAGCCTGGCCTGCCAGACGGAGCCCGAGGGGCAGGCCCAGGGTGTGGCTGGGCCACAGCTGGTAGGGCCGACCGCCATCAGCCCCTACCTGCCCGGCATCCAGATCGTCACCCCTGGGCCCCTGGGCAGATTCGAAAAAAAGAAGCCGGATCCCCTGGAGATTGGATACCAGGCCCAGCTGCCCCCGGAGTCCCTGTCCCAGCTTGTGAGCCGCCAGCCTCCCAAGTCCCCCCAGGTCCTCTACTCACCGGTCTCACCCCTATCCCCACACCGGCTCCTGGACACCTCCTTTGCTTCTAGTGAGAGGCTGAACAAGGCTCACGTGAGTCCCCAGAAGCACTTCACGGCTGACAGCGCTCTCCGCCAGCAGACGCTGCCTCGCCCCATGAAGACCCTGCAGCGGTCCTTGTCCGACCCTAAGCCCCTCAGCCCCACCGCCGAGGAGTCTGCCAAAGAGAGGTTCTCCCTCTACCAGCACCAGGGGGGACTGGGTAGCCAGGTATGGGCACAGGGGCTGGTCCAGGGTGGGACAGGGGTCTCTGTCTAGCCTGGGGGCCCCACAGGGAGGGGTATCTCCTGGGGGGGCGGTGGTGGAGTCACCTCCAGCTCCAGAGGCTCAGAGGAAGGAGTTGAGGATGAGGGCTGGAACTTCCTTCGGTGGAGCCTGCAGCCTGGCAAGGATATCTGGGCAAATACACACTCGCACGCTGGCCCCCACAGCCACCCATCCATACACCACTGGAAACTTCAGCCTTCCCTCAGCACTGCCTCTTCACGGCCCATACCTGCTCCAGCCCCTACCACGTCCCCACCCCAGACCGGGCCCCTCCCATTCCAAACCTCTACTGTGGATGTTGCCTTAGAAAATCAGCAACACGGACCCAGCTGGACCGCTCCCTACTCCCCAGCCCCGGCCCGGCTGCCATGGCCCCACAGGAAGCCCAAACCTCTGGGCCTAGCATTCAAGGTCCATCCCAATAGGCTGCAGCGTGCTCTTTGTCTTATCTTGTCCCCTGCCCTTCTCTGGCCCTCAATAAATCTGCTTACACTCCTGTTTGCTCCCCTAGGCAGGGAACCCTGCAGCATAAACCTACCCTTGCCTGTGGCTTTAATTGCCAAACGGTGCCCTGGGACTGGGCGAGGTGGCCTGCTGTGGGCTGCTGTGCAGGGGGAGATGGGAGTTGCAAGGGCCCAATGCCAAGGATTTTGAGTGCCAGGCTGAGGAGCGTGGGCTTTTCTCATAGGCCCTTGGAGCCTCTGGAGGTTTTAGGCAGGTGAGACAGGGCAAGATGGGTGTTTTTGTTTTTTTTTTAAAGATTTTATCTATTTGAGAGAGAGAGTATGAGTGGGGGGTAGGGGCAGAGGGAGAGGGGGAAGCAGACTCCCCACTGAGCAGGGAGCCCGACGTGGGGCTCAATCCCAGGACCCCAAGATCAAGACCTAAGCCGAAGGCAGACGCTTAACCAACTGAGCCACTCAGGTGCCCCAAGATGGGTATTTTAGAAAGCTTCCTGGGCAGAATGTGGGCAGATGGGCTGAAAGACCACACAACGGCCCTGGGGGGAAAGGGTAGGAACCAGAGGCATTGTGAGGTATGTATACCTGTTTTCTGGGTGTGATGCAGAGAGGAGAGGGTGGGGCCTGGAGGTGATGAGCTTAGGTAGTGGAGAACCCTGGGGTGTGCAGGCCAGAGAGCATGGTGGTGGGATCAGGAGTGTGGGCTAGCCGTGTGGTGCCATGGCATGATGGGGACTCATGGTGAGCAATGAAAATAACAAAAGATGAACAATAGAGTGAGGAGTTCAAAAAGTGAAATTTATTGGAGCGCCCGGGTAGCTGAGTCGGTTAATCGTCCGACTCTTCATCTCAGCTCAGGTCTTGATCTCAGGGCTGTGAGTTCAAGCCGCACAATGGGCTCCATGCCCAAAGTGAAATTTATTTATTTATTTATTTACTTATTTATTTGTTTATTTATTTATTTTTAAAAGACTTTATTTATTTATGTGACACAGAGAGAGCACAAGCAGAGGGAGAGGGAGAAGCAGGCTCCCCGCTGAGCAGAGAGCCCGACATGAGGCTCGATCCCAGGCCCCTGGGATCATGACCTGAACCGAAGGCAGACGCTTAACTGGCTGAGCCACCCAGGCATCCCACGAAATTTACTGTTAAAGGCCCACCCATTGTTCTAAGGTTCTGGGGCACACTATCATTTCCTTTATGATGATGTATGGTGAGAGTGGGTGGGAGGTTTTTATGTAGTTTCTTGGCAAGGTAAAAAGTAAGAAGCCCAATGTCAGGCCCTAGTGTATTTGGGGGACTTGGGTGGTTCATAAAAACCCAAAGGCCTGGTGGGGCACTCTGGGAAGGCTAAGAGCTAGAAACAAAGGCCCCGGTGTAAACTTTCCAGCGATATGGACCTTCAGGCAACATGGGACGTCAGGGCGGGTGAGGAGAGCTGCACAGAGGGTAGCGTTAGGGAGCCTGGACCAGGAAGCCATGCAGAGATAGGGCCGGAGAGGCCCTGGAGGGGAGCTGGCAGTCCCAGAGAGTGGTGGGCTCACAGGGATGTAGAAGGAACTGGGGGCCAGGCTGAGAGCACAGTCCAGAGGGTTTGGCAGAGGGTGGCTCAGGACAGCTGGGTGGACAGGCCACTTAGAAGAGGAGTAGGGCAGGAGGCAAGGAAAGACCCAGAGCCTGCAGTAACTGGCATACAGTCAGCACGTGCCCCTTCCCATGATCTTCTAGGGAGCCTGCTGGGCACCCAGGAAGCATTCCATTTCTGTCCATGGCCCTCCACTTGCCCTTGGTCCCCACCGGCTGCTACACCTAACCCCAGAGCCAGACTGTACCCTCCTCACCTCAGGACACTCAGTGGGAGACAGAGGGTGGCCAGCCCACAGGACACAGGCAGGGGATCTCAGAGCCCCTGTGTACTAGAGGTTCTCAGAGGCAAGCCAGTCCTAGAGACCAGCACAGAGGGGCATCTGCTCCTCCCCTCCCCTGCCGCTGCCCAGAATGCTGGGAGGGAGAAAGGCTGTGAAAGGATCGCCGGCCAGTGGTGATCTCCACCAAGCGGGGACAGGGCCGGCCTCAAGGCTGCCTGGTGAATCAGAGAAACCACTGTATGGAGGCCAGCCCAAGCCAGGGATCTTCCACCTTTTGCCCCACCAAGTCACCCACACCTTGGGTCTCAGTGCTGCCCGCCCTTCCCTCTGTCTCAGGTGTCGGCGCTGCCACCCAACGGCCTGGTCCGCAAGGTGAAGCGGACACTGCCCAGCCCCCCTCCAGAGGAGGCTCACCTGCCCCTGGCTGGCCAGGCCCCCCCACAGCTGTATGCGGCCAGCCTGCTGCAGCATGGGCTGGCGGGGCCCACCGCTGTCCCTGCCACCAAGGCCAGCCTGCTCCGGGACCTGGACCGGGACCTGCGGCTGGTGGAGCATGAGTCCACCAAGCTGCGCAAGAAGCAAGCGGAGCTGGACGAGGAGGAGAAGGAGATCGACGCCAAGCTCAAGTACCTGGAGCTGGGCATCACACAGCGGAAAGAGTCTCTGGCCAAAGACCGAGGCGGCCGTGACTACCCGCCCTTGCGTGGGCTCGGTGAGCATCGTGACTACTTGTCGGACAGCGAGCTCAACCAGCTGCGGCTCCAGGGCTGTGCCACTCCTGCCGGCCAGTACGCAGACTTCCCTGTCACTGCCGCTGCTCCTGCCACCCCCTCCGGCCCCACTGCCTTCCAACAGCCCCGGTTCCCACCTCCGGCCCCGCAGTACACTGCAGGCAGTGGTGGGCCAACCCAGAACGGATTCCCGGCCCACCAAGCACCCACCTACCCTGGCCCCAGCACATACCCAGCACCTGCCTTTCCTCCTGGCACCAGTTACCCAGCTGAGCCTGGCCTGCCAGGCCAACAGGCTTTCCGTCCCACAGGCCATTATGCAGCCCAAACACCCATGCCAACCACACAGAGCACTCTTTTCCCAGTCCCGGCCGACAGCCGTGCCCCCCACCAGAAGCCACGCCAGACATCACTGGCCGACTTGGAACAGAAGGTGCCCACTAACTATGAGGTGATCGCCAGCCCTGTCGTGGCCATGTCCTCAGGCGCATCTGAAAGCAGCTACAGCGGCCCAGCAGCGAGCGGCAGCTACGAGCAAGGCAAAGCTGCTGAGCCGCCCCGGGCCAGCGACCGTAGCAGCGTGAGCCTGAGCTCAGCCTCCACCTACCCCTCTGACTCCCACTACACCAGCCTGGAGCAGAATGTCCCCCGGAACTATGTGATGATTGACGACATCAGTGAGCTGACCAAGGACAGCACCTCCACTGCCCCCGAGAGCCAGCGACTGGAGCCCCTGGGGCCGAGCAGCAGCGGGCGTCCTGGCAAAGAGCCCGGAGAACCAGGCATCCTGGAGGGGTCTGTACTGCCCTGCTGCTACACCAGAGGGGAGGAAGAATCCGAGGAGGACTCTTACGACCCCCGTGGGAAGAGTGGCCACCACCGGAGTGTGGAGAGCAATGGCCGACCAACCAGTGCCCACTACTACGGTGACAGCGACTACAGACACGGGGCTCGAGCAGAGAAGTACGGTCCGGGCCCCATGGGGCCCAAGCATCCCTCCAAGAGCCTGGCACCAGCTGCCATCTCCTCAAAGCGCAGCAAGCACCGGAAGCAGGGCATGGAGCAAAAGATCTCCAAGTTCTCACCTATCGAAGAGGCCAAGGACGTGGAGTCGGATCTGGCCTCCTACCCCTCCCCTGCAGTCAGCAGCAGCCTAGCCTCTCGGGGCAGGAAGTTCCAGGACGAAATCACCTACGGGCTCAAGAAGAACGTGTACGAGCAGCAGAGGTACTATGGGGTGTCCAGCCGGGACCCAGTGGAGGAGGACGACCGCATGTATGGAGGGAGCGGACGGTCCCGGGTGGCATCTGCATACAGTGGGGAGAAGCTGTCCAGCCATGACTTCGGTGGCCGGGGCAAAGGATATGAGCGGGAACGGGAAGCCGTGGAGCGACTTCAAAAAGCAGGCCCCAAGCTCTCATCCCTGAGCATGGCCCACGGCCGGGCCCGGCCCCCCATGCGGAGCCAGACCTCTGAAGAGGAGAGCCCCGTCAGCCCCTTGGGGCGGCCCCGCCCTGCCGGCGGCCCCCTTCCTCCTGGGGACACCTGCCCACAGTTCTGCTCCAGCCACTCCATGCCTGACGTCCAGGAGCACGTCAAGGACGGGCCTCGGGCCCACACATATAAGCGTGAGGAGGGCTACATCCTGGATGACTCCCACTGCGTAGTTTCCGACAGCGAAGGTAATGGCAGCCAGGGGTGATTTCTGCAGCTGCTCGGCACCCCGGGGGGCCTGCCCGCCCATGGGGCCCTGGGCCCTGAGATGTCCCAGAGGGGCCTGACTTGGCGCCTCATCCAGTGGGGGCCGTGCTGCAGGCGGCTCCACCCGCGCCCTGGCCCTGGTTGTGGGGGGGCGGGCTGGGGGCCTAGTGTTAATGCTTGTGGCTGTGGCGCCCACTCTCTGGTTTCCTTGCATGGCTTCAGCTGGGCCTCCCCCTGCGGCCAGCCCGGGGGTTGATGGTGTTCTATTTTTGGTCTCTGAAGCGTATCACCTGGGCCAGGAGGAGACAGACTGGTTTGATAAGCCCCGGGATGCCCGCTCTGACCGGTTCAGGCACCACGGGGGCCATGCAGTCTCCTCCTCCTCCCAGAAGCGAGGCCCTGCCAGGCACAGCTACCACGACTACGATGAGCCCCCCGAGGAGGGCCTGTGGCCCCATGATGAGGGTGGCCCGAGCCGCCACGCCTCAGCCAAGGAACACCGGCACCACGGTGACCACGGGCGGCACTCAGGCCGCCACGCTGGCGAGGAGCCGGGCCGGCGTGCTGCCAAACCACATGCTCGGGACCTGGGTCGCCACGAGGCCCGGCCCATCCTCAGCCCAGCCCTGCCCCGGCCATGCAGAAGAAGGGTCAGCCTGGGTACCCAGCTCCGCTGAATACTCACAGCCAGCTCGTGCCCCGTCAGCGTACCATCACGCCTCTGACAGCAAGAAGGGCTCCCGGCAGGCCCACACGGGGCCCGCTACGCCGCAGCCAAAGCCAGAGCCCCAGCCGCAGCCGCAAGGTCGGCAGGCAGCTCCCGGGCCGCAGCAGTCACAGCCGCCGCCATCGAGGCAGACCCCCTCGGCGACAGTATCGCGCCAGCCACCGACACAGCAGCAGCAGCAAGGTCTTGGGGCGCAGCCGCCCCAGCAGGCCCCGGTGCAGGCCCGGCTGCAGCAGCAGGGCCAGCCAGCTGCCCGGGGCCCGGCCCCTGCTGCCAGCCAGCCGGCAGGGAAGGCTCAGCCGGGCCCCACAACAGCCTCGGGCCCCCAGGCAGCAGGACCGGTAAGTAGGGCTCCAGCACACGGATCCTACCCAGGGCAGGTGCTGCTGCTGCAGCTGGGACACACCCTCGGTTCCCGGATGGGCGTGGGCAGGGCCGTCGGACGCTATCTCAGCTGTGGGTTCTGTGTTGCAGCCACGGGCAGAGCAGGCAAATGGCTCTAAAGGGACAGCCAAGGCACCCCCACAGGGGAGGTCTCCTCAGGCCCAACCGCCACCAGGACCTGGACCTGCAGGTGAGCCTATATTTTGGTGCCCTCAGCCATGGCCCAGAATTCCTGGTCTGCCCTCTCCCTGCACCCACCGGCGCCCTGAGCTCCCCCTGCACCGCATACCCGCACTGCTCCCCGAGAAGGTGCCCAGGGCTCTGCAGACCTTCCCAACAGAAAACGAGCCTGGGGTTAGAATGAGCTAGTGGTTGGGCGCCTGGGTGGCTCAGTGGGTTGGGCGTCCGACTCTTGGTTTCTGCTCAGGTCATGATCTCATGGCTCGTGGGTTATGGGATCGGGCTCCACACTCTGTGGGGAGTCTGCTTGAAGATTCTCTCCCTCTGGCCCCTCCCCCCATGCGTGTTCTCTCTCTCTCTCCCTCTCTCCCTAAAATAAATAAATAAATCTTAAAAAACAAAACAAAAGAATGAGCTAGTGGGGTCACCAGCACTGGGGCCTTCAGGCCCAGGCAGCTCTGGGCAGGGAACCTGGAAGGGACTGGTAAGTGCAGGGCCAGGACCACAGCTTCTTACTAGCTCTTTCCTTCCCCTTCTCTCCTCCCTTCTGTCTTTCCATCCTCCTCTTCTCCTTCCTTACTTGCCTCAATTTCCCTTTTTCTGCTTCCTTCCACCTCTCTAACTTCCTGTTCTTACACCTCTCTCTTCATTACTCTCTCCTCCTCCTCACCCTCCCACCTCACGGCTGCTCATGTTCAGATTCCTCAGGGTCGCTTTCCCACTCAGAGCCTGAAGGGCCAAGCCTGCCTTCTGACGGTGGTTTCTTTCCCCCTAGGCATGAAGGCCGGAGCCAGGCCTGGAGGGACCCCAGGGGCTCCTGCCGGCCAGCCAGGCGCCGATGGTGAGAGCGTGCTCTCCAAAATCCTCCCTGGTGGGGCAGCAGAGCAGGCCGGCAAGCTGACGGAAGGTAAGTACTGCCTGTAGCTGGGTCCGTGGTGGGCAGCTGCCCCGGGGCCCTACTGTGGCCGAGGTTGGGTCTGGGCAATGATGGCGGGCTCAGCCAGTCAGCCACAGGCGAGCCTCAAGGTCTACCTGCCGCTGCGCAGTGGCTATCTTGCAGCAGTGGGGGGAGGGGGTGTCCCTGCCCCTGGGCTGGGCTTGGCTTCACCGTGCCAAATGGCCCCGACTCGGAGGGAGTCTAGGCCAATTTCCTGATGCCTCTCTCCTTTTTCTGTCACAGCTGTCTCTGCTTTTGGCAAAAAGTTCTCCTCATTCTGGTGACCATGCCCTGCAGGGTAAGTATGAGTTGCCTAGACCCAGCCTCCCTTCCTGTGGGGGTGCTGAGGGATCCTCTAGGAGTCTGGTGATGCGGTGGGTGATGCGGCCAGAGCTGCGGTACCCTCTCCTGTGAGTGTGGGAGGAGGAGGAGGAGGAGAAAAGGAGAGACCCAATGCACAGAGAGTCCCTAACATGGGGCCAACTCAATAGAGGTCCCAGCGAAGGGAAGCTAGGGCCAACATGCCCCTGTCCTTTTCCACCACCCCCTACCACCCCCACCCCAGGGCTCTCACAGCCTTGAGTTGGCTTTAGTTTGTAGGTAGGGCCCTCTGGGATGCGGCTCCTTCCCAACCCTCCTCTGTAAATACTCCACAGGCTCTTGAAGAGATGAAGGGAGATGATATCATTGCTGTGGAAAAATCTCTGGAGTCAGAGGCCTGGGCACAGCTCTGGACTCTGCGTATAACAGTGAGTGTCAGGTCCAGGGTAGGGTGGGGCAGAGGAAGGGGTGAAGGTCCAAGGCCTGGCTGACCAGACCCACGTAGCTCCTCCAAGTGTGAACTGGGAGGAGGCTGGTGGGCTTCCTTCAGCTGTGATGGGTCTGGCAGCTACCCGAGAGGCAGAGACCCCTGGGCTGGCTGAGATGACTCAGGTAGTAACCTTGGGGAAGGACCCAGCAGAGCCAACCGTGCCCCTCAACTTGGGGGCTGTGCACTGGGCACCATTCCAAAGCCCCTTCCCCTGAGTCTGGTGCTGGTGACTTTGCCCCAGACAGTCGGGTAAGGCCAGAGTCCCCAACCCTGCCGAGCTCAGCAGCCATGGGCCTGAGCTTCAAACACCGTTGACTTCAGAGGCTGAACTCCTGACCTGCCAGATGGGAGAGCAGAATGAGAAGCAAGGCAGACGGAAATAGAACAGAGAGGAGGGGGAGGTCACTGGACAGGCAGGCGGTCTCAGCCCCCAGACAGGTCAGCCCAGGGAGAGAGTGGAAGGGCCTCCGCATGGGAGCCTTGGCTCTGTGTGAGCTGCAGTGGCCAACACGGGGTGAGAAGCCTCCTCCCGGAGCCCTCTCTGGCCTCAGCCCTGCCTCTATGGCAGAGGAGGAGGCCGTGCGTCCTCCAGGATGGCGGGGAGGGTAGCCTGGCTAGTGGCGCTGCTCTGTGACCAGCCAGGGACCACCTTCTACCATCCCGTAAGCCTGGGACCCTCTCCCTTCCCTTCCTTTGCCGCCTCTCGGCTCTAGAGCACAGAGGTTTGGACGCTTCTCACGGTGAGCAGGCACGTGTGTGGCAGGGCCAGAGAGGCAGCGAGCAGATCACAAGGGAGCCCAGGCAAGGGCTGCTTGTAGGAAGGAGCTGGGTGTACTTTCCAAAGGGCTGCCTGTCTGGGGGAACAATGGGGGCACCAGAAAGGCCCAGTCTTCCATCCACTTATCCATTTATTCCACAAATGTTTGTCAGGCCCTAGGCGGGTGCCAGGCCCTGTTCCAGGTGCTAGGGATACAGCAGGGAACAAAAGCAAGTCCCTGCCCTCCAAAGCTGACAGTCCATTTCAGGGGGACAGAGAATAAATAAGCTAAAAAAATAAAAAGATTAAACAGGTGATTTCTGAAGGTGATGAGTGTTATGAAGCCAGGGAGGCAGGGTTATGGGCCACCGGGGCTGCTCTGAAGAGAGTGGGCAGTGTGAGGTAAGGCTAGAGGCAGGATGATGTTGGGATGGGACAGGTGGGCTTCGGGACCAGGCAAAAGGCCAGCATGGCCAGAGCCACAGCGGAGGGAAACGGTGTCAGGAGTGAAGTCCCAGGGGGTGGGAGCCAGCTCCGGTGGGCTTTGTAGGCCAAAGTAAAGAGCCCAGAATTTATTCAAATTACAGTAGCCACAGTGCGGCTCCCCCAGCGTTCTTCCTGCCTTCAGCCCATGACGGCGGGCTCCCTGCCACTTTCCCACCCAGCCGGATGTTTCCTCGGAGTTGCCCCGGAACAGATGTGAAATCAGAAATTGTGCTGAAGGGAAGGAAGGGCAGCCCATGGGCCGGGGCCATGGCGGAACCCACCCTGGGCTTAGGCCTAGGGCTCCGTCACCGAGGAGTGAAAGGAACCACGGGCATGGTTTTGTTCACAAAACCTGGGTGGCCACTGAGATCACTAACTTTGTAGTTAAAGGGGTCTCCCTCAAGTTCTGGCGTTTGGCTAACAATTGGGCCAAGCGGTCAATGCTTCTGTGAGTGCCCGTCCTCTGGTGTCTTCTATGACCGTTTCAGAAGCGGGCTGGGGGAGGCTGGCCCTTTTAAACAAAATCCCATCTTCCTCACTCTGAAGCAACTTATGTTATATTCAAGAAATGTCCCTTCCTGGCCAACTGGATTCTTCTCACTTCCTGTCCTTCTCTTCGTGACCTCAAAATTGCTCAAGCACGCATCTCCCCAAGGCTCAGTAGGTGGGGGGGCCCCCCCCGGGGGGAGGAGGGGTCAGGCCAGCGGTGCATGGCAGGGATGGGAAGCAGCCGTCCACAGTTCTTGACGACATCCTTCTTTCTTTCCTTCTTTCCCTCCGCCTCCCGCCTTCTCTCCTCCAAGCATCTGCAATCTGGCAAACCCTTGGCCCAAAGACTCACACCAGGTGGGACGTGGCAGGCAGGCCTCAGTTGAGGACGTTTTCTAACAGCGGCTGCCTGGGTGAAGCATCTGCTGGACATGTTGGGACCACTGGCCCGGGGGACCTGTGATTGTCTTTCCAGAGACCCTGCTCTCCTCAGGGCACCACCTTCGAGGCCTAGCCTTCGCTGGGAGGGAGGAGCCCTCTCCGGACACCCTGCCACTGCGGCCCGGCCAGCCAGGCTTCCTATGCGTTATACACAGAGTTTGGGCGCAGGCTGCCTGTTTTTGATGGACGCTGCCCTCCCTCCACGATGCCAGAAGTTTTTCCACAGCCTTGGAGAGGGGCTTTGACTGAGGGCTGGGGGCCCCGGGCTCCGTTTCCTTCACATTCCAGCTGACCCGGATCCCTCTGTGGCCACAGGGCCCTGCTCCCCTCACCCTGCCCTCTGGGTGACATCAGAGCAGACCTCCGTGTGGCTAGCGTGGGGTTGGGAGAACTTTACAAACATTAGGACCTAACACTGTCTCATCGCTGAAATAAGAGGCCATAGCAGCGAAAAGCAGCGTGGGCACTGGCTGAGGCTTCTCCCAGCCCATGGGTGGCAGCATGCTAGCCCGCCTGCCACCATCTCAAAGCCATCCCCCCTCCCCCCCCCGCCCCCAGCCATCGTGAGCATCCCAGCAGCACCACCATTGTCTCGACCAGCCAGCTCCTTGTTCGTACACCTGGGGATTTCTTTTGATTTCGAGAACAGCCTTAATCATTTCAGTTTGATTTACATGTATACCTCATAAGCATTTTTCTTTTTTTGTCTCCTTCTCCCCCTTCTCTCTTTTTCTTTGCTCACCTCCTTGCCTCTCCCCTCCACCACCTCCTGTGACTGATGGTTTGGTTTCCTCTCTGCTCTGCCCCTGCTCAGCACAGGGAGAATGTTGACTCAGAAGCAATAGGGGGCAGCAGGCCACCAAGAGCACAACCCCAGGGCGAGGTCTAGGGAGGCCCCTCAGCCCGCCTCTGTTTACTGTGCAATCCAGTCCTTCTTAAGCCATCACCAGTGGGCATGCTCAGAGCAGAGGGGCCAGGGCTCCTGCCAGCCGAGGGCCGGGCCCAGAGCCCTGTGCTGGGGGGTATGGCACCATCCACCCACCTGGCGGACTGGGTGGCATTCCTCCCCAAGGCCCTTACCCTGGGGGCCTCCCTTCCTCTTGGGCACCCCCACCAGTCTCATCTCTAACGTTCTATGCAATGAAATATAAACCCTCAAAGACAACTGTTAATATTTAATAAATTCCATGTTATGTATAAGGAGTCAATTGCAAACGTGCAATTGAGAAACTGGATAGATATGCTCATATCAACCCGCCCCCCGCCCCCTGCTCCCACCGTGTGTGTGAAATTCTCAGTCTGTGGCATGTTTGACCTGTGGCAGGACGTGCTGCTGCCAGGTGAGTCACCGCCTGTCCTGCAGTGAGGCATGCACAGCTCACAGCCTTTTTGCACGATTTCATCCATTTTAAATGCTCGACCCTCTTGCTTGGGAGTTCTTTTTGCCTCAGAACTTCTCCTCCTGGAGTGCTTCTAGCTGACTTCTGCACGAGCTAGTGAGGACCTGCTGGAATTGTTGCCTGAGCGTGCCAGGCTGTGGCGTAGGCAGTGCAGGGCTTCGCATGCCCTGCGGGCTTCTCGGACCAGGACGGCAGGTGAAAAGAAGCCTCTGGAGTAGACACGCTGGTGGGGCCCACACAGGAGTGTGTGGGTGAACATTCTGAAGGTTTGCTATAGGATTTCCATCTGTAAATTGCTCCCCCTCTCATCCCATCCCTGAGCCAGGCGTGTCTGGCCACCCCGTGCAGTGGGACATGGCTCAGGCACAGAGCTGGCCTGTGTCTCTGGCCAGAGACACAGGCCAAGGGCAGGGTCTGGCTATGTCCTAGGGACCCCAGCTCCTGACTACACCTGCTCCTTGCCTCTCCTTTGTAGCTGGGCAGCTCCAAGGTCTGTGAGCCAAGAGATAGAGGCTGGGGCGCAGGGTGCTCAGGTGCTCAGGAAGAGCTGGACCTCTGGCCCTTGTGGTGAGGACAGCTGACAAAGTCATCTTGGACCAGAGCAGGTGTTCCCATAGACAGTAGCTTCAAGCTGAGTTTCTTGGGAAGCTTGTCAATGGCAGAATTCACAGAAGGTTGTGTTGTGACCCTTTTTCCATCTGTCCCCAGGACCTAACCTCCCTGCCCACCCTCATCCCTGAAGCCCAGGTATCCCACCGCCCCTCAGCTTCTCTCTGACTAAGTCGGCAATGCGGCAGGCAGTGACCACCCGACCCCCCGAGGCCTGGCCTTCCTCCAGTGTGCTCTGGTTTGCACCATGCATTTCTCAGGGGTCCACATTTCTCATGCTTTCCAGTACGGTCTACACAGCCCTTCAGAGGGGGATCCTGGCCCACCTCTGGCAGCTGTGGATGGGACAGGAGGCTGTCGACCTCTTTTTGGGCCTGCGACCCTGGTCCTCCTGGATTTGGGCTTCACCCGTCCCCCAGGACATCTGCCTCATCCCAGAGATCAGGCCTGGGCTGTTAAGAGCCCGTCTGAGCAAGGGCTAAGGGAGGCCACTCTCCATCACCTCTGACTACCCAGGGCCAGGTCTGTGCGGGGATGTGCCCGGTGGCTGGATACAGTGGGGACCAAGGCAGTAATCCTTACCATGAAAGGCCAGGGGATGGGCCCAGGAACAGGGAGCAGGCAGGGAGATGGCAGCAGGTCCGCCTCCATCAGGCCCAGTCTCAGGCTCTAAAACGTTGACTTTTTCTCAAATTTCCTTTCGGACCAAGCCCTCTGAGTTTGAACTTTCTGACATCTGCCACTCCCCACTCCCCAAGCTACCCACAGGACACCTCTGTACCCGTCACCCCGTGTGAAGGCGGCTGGAGCAGGCCTCTCTGGGCCACAGGTGTCCTGACCTTTGTGTAGATGCAGCCGTGGCTCTGGGGGACACTGCAGCCAGAGGCTGAGAGACCAGCATTGGGTGCCTCGGGCGGTGGGGAGCATCGGGCACATCTCCAAATGAGCAAAGGGTCTCTGGGATGCAGTCCAGGCCTTCTCCACACCTGCCTCCTCAGTGTCATGAGCAAGGGCACTGTCTCTGCTCACTCCAGGGCCCAATGCACTCACTTTGCAGCGACACCCCCCCCACACACACACACTTAGTCCTTAGGAAGAGAATGGGGTCTCGAGGCCCATGATGAGAGGGCAGCAGTGGTAGTAACTATGGCCTGTCTTCTGGAGCCTGTGGGGGCATTTTCCAGGCAGATACTTTGCCATGGCAGCATGGTCCTGGCCTACTGGCCCTTCCCCTGCCCTCCTACCACCCTCCCCCCATTCTGTAAATACTTGTCATCGTGGACTCCGACAGGGTCAGAGGGACAGGCCTGACCAACCGAAACTCCTCAGAGATATCATCTCTGTCTCCCTGGGTACCCATGTGCACTGGGGTGGCGCTGGAGAGCCATGGAAATCGTGAGATACTGTGTGTGTATGCATGTGAACAAGCGTGTGAATGTGTATGTGTGTGCGTGTCTGCCTCATTCAGCCTCTGGGATCACATCAGCTCCTGCTCTCCAAGCGCAGTGCCCTGGAGAGTGGTGGCTGCCCAACGCCTTTCCTCTGCTAGCTTCCATGTCTTGTTTTTGCTTTCTCCTCCCTTCCTCCCTCCCTTTCTTTCCTTCTCTCCTTTATTTGAGGGGGGAAGAGTGCTGTACAAAGTCAAACAAACAAGTTTACAGTTGTAAGTGCAATGACCCGAGTCCTCCACATGACCTTGTGAATTGTGTGCCGTCCTCCTGTGCTCTGTGAGAACTCGTGGTACTTCGGTGTCCCTCCCCCTGTATTGTGACAAGGTAATTCTGTGGTATCAGAATAAAAGGACTTGATATAAACAACTTACAGACTGTCTCTGGGATGGTTTCTGCAGTGGGAAGGCTTAGCCCGAGGAACAAAGCCCCAAACGTGGGATAATCCTGTCTGTTCACAGTTAAAGGGAAAGGGAAAGGGCCAAGTTGTAGACGTGCTGGCGAGGCCATGGCTTTGTCTGCACCAAGCCTGCCAAAAACAACGGGCCCTCCACAAAGACGTCGGTGGCAGGTCCCAAGTTTGGACCTGGAGGGAGCAGCTAGGTCACTGCGCAGCTGTTGTTGGACTGTGCATCCGAGGCCTGTGCGTCCAGGGGCACAGCTTTCTGGAACCTGGTTCCTGGTGAGCCAGGTGAGCAGGTGCTGCCCCCTGGTGCTGCCCACAAGCGCTACACCTGTCTGCCTTGCTGTGTCTCCTTCAATCCCTCAACTCTTGGAGGCTGCCAGACCTTAGTCCTTCCCGAAAAGGATGGGAGAACCTCCTTACCAAAGTAGCCCAGAGCTGCTAGAAGATTTTTAAAATGCAGATAAAGAAAAGAGTATCAGCCTCACCTCTGACCTTCCTCCAGAGTTAATACCTTGATGTAGGTCCTTCTTATCTTTTTCATTTTAAACAGAAGCCAGAAGGTGCAGTACCTTCTGTTTTCTAGACTCCTGTTTATTTCTACATGTTCATCCCAGGTAATTAGGTGTTTATCCTCCAATGCCCGGCTTCCAGACAGCTGCATGATGAGTTTATAGCCAGTCTACTGTACATACCCTGAAGACCGGGCACCATGGTCCTGGTTTTCCTTAATATAATATACAACGCTGTGATGAACATCTTAGTTTCCAACCTTTCCACTCAGATTGGTGGCTGTGGTCACCCTTTCTGCTCTCAGTTCTGGCCTTGACAGGCCTGTACATACTCAGTGCCCACAAATGCAAGCGGCCTCAGAAAGTGGGAACTGTTTTTACTTAACTAGTCCGATGTGGTTGATGGCGAAGGGGAAGCTGCAGGCCAGGCAAGTGGGGATCTCAGTCAGAGGCAAGGCAGAGTGCAGGGAGCCAGGTCTCTGAGGTGTGGAAGACCAGCCAGGCTCAAGGTATATGGAGTAGGGGACATCCCTATAGCCTGACTGGTGCCTAGTCTCTCCTGCCCTTCCCTGCCATCATAGCCCATCCAGTTCTGTGCCACTGTGCTGAGGGAGTCGGCCTGCCTGCCCAGGTTCTCCTGTCCACAGGAAGCTCTTTGATTCTAGGTGGAGCCTGACCCCCGTCAGGCCCTCTGCACCCAAGAGCTTTGGACGAGGCCTGGGGGGGGGGGCAGGCAGAAACCCACTGGCTTACGATCCCCAGCAAGGTGCCACTGAACAGGGCAGTTGAGGGCTGCAGGGACAGATAGCTCTTGGGGTAGGCCTGGTGGCCGATAAGCCCAGGCGACACCCTGAGAGCTCAGCATCCGCCCTTCTTTGCCCGGCAACCCAGGGCTCTGCGCGCTCCTCTCCCCATCTACCTCGGAGCCCCTCCAGGGCAGGGACTGGCACCTGCTGGTGAATGTTTGCCTCGTAATGGACAAGAAGGGAGCCAACGGTCAGTCCCAGGGCTGCGGGTGATGCCTGTTGGGGCGAGCTTCGGCTCCAACCCCGTCTCTCCGGGCCACGCCCTCATCTCCGTTTCCTCTATCCGACCCTCACTGGGCTCTGCCCCCGCCCCGCCCCTATCTTCAAAGATCCATTGATCTGCGTCCCTCCCAGGCCTCGTCCTTCTTAGGGTCCACCCCCGTCCGACCTAGCTTCTTTCACCTCACCGGCTATTCCCGACTCGGGCCTCGCCTCCTCCCCATGCGGGCCATGTCGTCGGTCACACGCCTCGCCCAGCCTAGAGACTGATCCTGTATTCCGTTTCCTAGAGCTAGCTCCTCTCCTCGGACACCCTATTCCCTCCCCTCCCAGCACCAGGCCTGGGACTTGGCCTCTGGCCGCCTCCCCTCGAAGCCCCTGCCCCCACGCCTCCAGGACTCCCGGGTCCAAAGCTCAGATCGCTCTCTCACAGGCCCCACCTCCTCACCCTCGAGGTCCCGCCCCTCTCCTTAGGGTCCTCGCTCATTCGTCGAAGCTCCCGCCCCTCCCGCGGCGCGGCGGTGGCAGACGCAGGGCGGGGGGTGGGTCGCTCCTGGCTCCGCCCCCCGCAGCCTCACTTCCGGGCGCCAGCAGGCACCGCCCTACCCCGGCGGCCGAGAGGTACCATGGAGCGCCAGGTGAGGGCTCGGCCCGCGGTGCCCGTGGTCCTTGCAGCCCGGGCCGGGCCTGACCCTGGTGTGTCCCCTGCGCAGGTGCTGCTGAACGAGCCCGAGGAGGCGGCGGCGCTGTACCGGGGCCTTAGCCGCCAGCCCACGCTGAGCGCCGCCTGCCTGGGCCCGGATATCCTCACGCAGTACGGGGGCCGCTACCGGACGGTGCACACCGGTGTGTGTATGGAGGGGAATCGAGTGGCGGGCCCATTCCGGAGCCGTGCACTCGCGTGGAGAGGAAGGAGATGTGGAGGGGCTTGCTGCTTGGCAGTGCACACGAGTGTGTGGAGGAAGACGGGGCTTGGAGAAAGTGGGTGTGGGAGGGTGCACCCCTCAGAGGACCCTACATACGGGTGTATGGGGGACGCTGCTCGGTGTGTTGTGGCATGGTGTCCTTGAGTGCATGAGTTGAGGGTGTGGGAGTAGAATTCAGACCGGGATACACGGTGTGGGCCTTTTAGTCTCACCCCTCACCATATCCCATACACGTGCCTGGCTTCCCTCAAGTTCTAGGATGGGGGTGGATGCTGGGAGCAGACTAGTGGTTTCTCTCTGACATGCCATCACCTCAGGCCTAGACTTGAGTTGTGGCCAAGTGTTGTCCATCCTGCTCCCAGAACATCAAGACAGACTGGGGACGTGGGCTGGGCCTTCCTCTTGAGGGGCTGAGAGGAGCCTGTGCTGGGACTGGTCAACTCAAATTAAGTCTCATGCCTCTCCTCACAGAGTGGACCCAGAGGGACCTGGAACGCATGGAGAACATTCGATTCTGCCGCCAGTACCTGGTGTTCCACGATGGGGACTCAGTGGTGTTCTCAGGGCCCGCGGGCAACAGTGTGGAGACCCGGGGGGAGTAAGTTTGAGGGAAGAAGCTTGTGGGCAAGGCCACAGCCATCTGCAAGCCTTTTATGAAGGCCTGCCATGTGTCTTGGTGCAGGTAGGGCCCTGAAGGGAGGCCAGGAGCCAGGTTCTTGCCTCTTGGGAGCTCAGGTGGTCTTCTATTGACATGGCCTGATAAGCACTGGAGGCTTTGTCCAAACTTGGGCCTGGATTAGAGCCCATGGGGCTTCAGGGAGGCTGGGGAGAGTAGAGCCTCTGCCCCAGGTAGGAGAGGCAAGGCCAACTGCCATAGTGGAGCTACAAGGGCTGCAGGGGCAGATGTGGGAGCAGTCTCAAGAATCTTGTCTAGGAGGTTGTGGCCAGGAAGGGGTAGGATGGGACTGTGTGGGTGGTGACCCTGACCTGCTACCGCATGTCCTCCTCAGGCTGCTGAGCAGAGACTCTCCTTCAGGCGCCATGAAAGCCGTGCTGCGCAAAGCTGGAGGCACGAGCCCTGGGGAGGAGAAGCAGTTCCTGGAGGTGAGACTGCATGGGACCAGGTGGTGGGCGACTGGGGGCTCAGTCCCACAGATGAGGCTCTGTTGGGGGGCAGGTAACCTGATGCCCAGATGTCCTCAGGTCTGGGAGAAGAACCGGAAGCTCAAGAGCTTCAACCTGTCGGTGCTGGAGAAACACGGGCTTGTGTATGAGGATGGTAGGCAGCTGGCTGGTGAGCAGACAGGGTGGACAGGAGGGGCAGCTGGAGCCCAGGGCTCCCCCTGATCAGCCTTCCTTACACCCAGACTGCTTTGGCTGCCTGTCCTGGTCGCACTCGGAGACACACTTGTTGTATGTCGCAGAGAAGAAGCGCCCGAAGGCTGAGTCCTTCTTTCAGACAAAAGCCTTGGACATCAGTGGCAGCGATGATGAGATGGCCAGGCCGAAGAAACCAGACCAGGCCATCAAGGTGCTCATGTTTACGGCCAGTCCATAAAGGCCCTTCTGGGCAGCCTAGGGCTCGTGTGCTCCCTGCCCACATCGTGCCTGTCAGAACTGGGGAGGCAAGACAGGCTGGACACTGAGTATCTTGTGTTCTTAGGGGGATCAGTTTGTGTTTTATGAAGACTGGGGAGAAAACATGGTTTCCAAAAGCACTCCTGTGCTCTGTGTGCTGGACGTCGAGAGTGGCAACATCTCTGTGCTTGAGGGGGTCCCTGAGAGTGTGTCCCCTGGACAGGTTAGCACTGACTCGGCCTGCCTCACTCCTGGAGTCTGGGAGCCCTGCTTGAGCTGTTGCCCCTTGCTCACACTTGCCCCGGGGTTTTGTCTACAGGCATTCTGGGCTCCTGGAGACACGGGCGTGGTGTTTGTAGGCTGGTGGCATGAGCCCTTCCGGCTGGGCATCCGCTTCTGCACCAATCGCAGGTGAGGAAGCAGGGCAAGGCAGGGGGCCTTGCAGCTCAGGCTGGCTCTGAAGCTGAGTGTCTCTCTGGTGGTTCCAGGTCAGCCCTATACTATGTGGACCTCACCGGGGGTCAGTGTGGTAAGTGCTGGTGCCCACCTGTGCTTTGCTGACATACACTGGCCCTGCCAGCCTGCGTGATGCTCACATTTTCCTCTGGTCTAGAGCTTCTCTCGGATGACTCTCTGGCTGTGTCTTCTCCCCGTCTGAGCCCAGACCAGTGTCGCATCGTCTACCTGCGGTACCCATCTCTGGTCCCCCATCATCAGTGTAGCCAGCTGTGTCTGGTGAGCTGGAGGAGGGTGGGCGTCGTCAGCACAAGGAAGGGATGGTGGATGAGAGATGAAGGGTCCACTTCGTCTCCCCATGGGCCCCTCAGTGGACCTCCTGTCCTGGGTGCAGTGATGGTGTGAGTTCTGCCTGTTTTCCCAGGGCAGGACCTGGAGGCTGAGAGTGCTGGTGTGGGGGGCTTTGCACCGTCAGGACCCACCGCCTTAGAGCATTCTCTGTCTTCAAGAATGCTCCTCCCTTTGCTTCTCATCTGCCCATGGTCAGGCTGTACAAGGGGCTGGGATACAGCCGGCAGTTAGAGAGTATTAGTCCTTGCCCAAGAAGAGCTCCTTGGGAAAGTCATAGGCCCCTTCGGACATCTATCCAGGTCACCGGGAAGGAAATACATCAGGCTTGCCTCAGGTCCTCCCCTCCCCTGAGGCTCCCTAGGGCTGTCAGAGAAGAGGATGGGTAAAGAGTTCTGTGCCCTCAGCACACTGCCCGTCCCCCAGTGGGCCTGACCACTGTGTTCTCTTGCAGTATGACTGGTATACCAAGGTCACCTCAGTGGTGGTGGATGTCGTGCCTCGGCAGCTAGGAGGTAAGGGGTGTGCAGTGGAGCCTGCAGTTCTGTTTTCCTGCCATCTGTTAGCCCCATGCTGGGTTCTGTCTGAGTGTCCCTCCCTGCTGGGCCAGCTTCAGGCCCAGCCTGAACAGGGAGTGGGGCCGTCACCATGGGACAGTTCTGAGAGAAGGAAGTCAGCTGGACCACAGCTGAGATCAGAGTGGCCCAAGCTGGCAGGGGATTTAGATGGTTTCATCCCCATGTTTCCAGTGGCCAGTTAAAGGCTCTGTTCCAAGGGGTCTCAGCACACAGGGTTGGAATGTCCTGCTTGAAAGGCTCCAAGCTCAAGGGTGCTGCATTGTCCCACTCCCAGACCCCACCGTAGTGTTTGTCCCATCCAAGCCTTTGAGTCAGTGGGATCTCTGGGTGGGTGGCTCTTGGCTGAGAAGTTCTGGTCAGAGTCTCAGGTGCTCACCACTTTGTTTGGGATCCTGGACCATCCCAAGGACATGAGGTCTCTTTTTTCAGGCCACCTGGTCGGCTCCAGGGGTCCTGTAGAAAAGTCATGGCCTATTTATCTCTTTGGGTTGTGGGGATGCAGTGGTGGGGAATCTGGTCTGAATCCCAGCTGTTCCTTATTAGCTGTGTGTCCTTGGATGGCGGCCTCGCCTCCCTGAGCTTCCATTTATTATCTGTGGGAGGTGGTAGCCCTTGTTTTCTTTATAGCATTGTAGTGAGGGTTAAATGAGTGGGATCGATTCAGCCCCCTCTGCCAGGCACTCTGCTGAGCACCATAATGGACAGACAGACAGGGGTCATCTTGGTTCCAGTGCTAGGTGCCTACCAGGGGCCCAGCGAGAGCAGCTCATAGGAGAGCCAGTGCATTTCTTCCGAGCAGCTATGGTTTCTCTCAGAAGCCCTTGAGCTCTGCCTCTCCCGGGCCCTCAGAGGCCTCCGGCCCCGGGCCCCTCTCTAGGCAGCTGCCCATCACCTAGGGCACCCCCATGTGTAGGACTGCCGTTCTGTCACAGTTGCAGGGGCCCTGGGTGGGGAGTTCCCCAGCAGCCCAGCCTGCCTCATAGGCTTGACCTCCCACACCTCCACCGCTGGACATGGCCTCAGCCCTCCCATCTTTGCAGAGAACTTCTCTGGGATCTACTGCAGCCTGCTGCCTTTGGGATGCTGGTCAGCTGACAGCCAGAGAGTGGTTTTTGACTCAGCTCAGCGAAGCCGGCAGGTAAGGGGCCCTCTGTTGAGAGACAGCCCCTCTGACCAGCCTCCAGGGGCCCTGGGCCTGGGGCAGAGCATATGCATACTGCTGGGTGGAATGCCCAGGCCAAAGGTCTTAGGAGCCCCTTCAGGCCCTGCCTACCCTGGTGCCCCACAGCAGAGCGCTTGGCCTTTCTGAGGCAGAGGTGCAGTTCCCCTTCCCCCAGGCATTTCCAGCTGGGGGGCCAGGGGGCTGCCATTAGGTGGGCCCCCGAACACTATACCGATGGAGATAGGACAGAGGCTTTCTCCTAGGGATTGGGTAGGGACACCCACAGTGCGCCAGGCTTCTTTTTGTTTGAGTGTGAGATCATTTGTTCCTCACGCTAGCTCAGGGGCTCAGAGGCATTCCTTTCCTCGCCCAAGGTCCCTCTGCAAGTGGCGATGGGGCTGGGATTTGAGTCCAGGCTTCCAGACCACTACCCATGGCAACTGAGGAGCCGTTGCCATGGTTGCTTACAGCCCTGGCCTGGCCCCGGGGTCCCTATGAGGGTAGAGAGGAGGTGGGGGGAGGGGCCCAGAGGGCTGGGGGTTGTGGTGCTACACGTGGCCTCCCCTCTGCTTCAGGACCTGTTCGTTGTGGACACCCAGATGGGCAGCGTGAGCTCCCTGACAGCTGGTGAGCGGGGCTGGGGTGCAGGCCGGCCAGGCCAGGGGCGGGACGGGAGCTCCGGTGCATGGGCCAGCACTGGCACCCTTGGCCACTCTGCACCACTGTCCTGCAGCCTTCACTGCGTCTCGCAAGGACCCTGACCATGCAGGACCTTCCCAGCCAACAGACTGCCTCCCCTGCTCCACTCTGCTCTGCACATCCTGGCCCTGCTTCTCAAACCTACAAAATTCTCTCTTGCCAAGATCTGCCAGAGTCATCCTTCCCCGACCTCCCAAACCTCAGGCGGAGGCAACTCTGCTGTCCCAGGGCCCATGAGAAACCCTGTGTTGGCTCCCTCATCTTCCTCTTATCTGGGCCTGTGATTCTGCCCCTAAAATGTCTTTTGAGTCCTCTACCTGCCCTGACTGTAGTCCTTCCTCCACAAGATTCCAAAGTATTGTGCGAAACTGTACCTTGTCATATGGGCTCTGCTAGAGAATCTCCTTGGACCCCAAGCCCAGAATCAGCACCACTCCAACCCCCTAGGCCTAGTTGCCACCCCTGCAGACTGCAGTCATGAAGCCGTGGGTGGACGTGCCATGGGCGTCTGCTGTGGCCCCGGGTTTGGCAGTCCCTGGGCTTAGTTTGCATCTGCTGGATGAACAAGGGACTAAGGAGGCTCACCCAGGGCTGCGTGCAGTGGGGTGTTTGTGACAGTCTTTTTGTGGGTGTTCTTTTGCTTCTCGGGGTGAAAGGGGCACCCTGGCATAGAGCCGCCGGCCTGGGACTCTGGCCGTGCAGGGAGTTGGTGGGAAAGGTGGTGGCATCTGCCTTCTCCAGGGGGGTCAGGTGGAAGCTGGAAGCTGCTCACAATTGACCAGGACCTCATGGTGGCACAGTTCTCCACGCCCAACCTGCCCCCAAGCCTGGTGAGTGTTGCTGGGCCCCAGGCCAGGAGGTGAGGGTTCTGTGCAGCCTGAGCTCCCCAGGTCAGGGAGCTGGCCTGAGTCTGACTGGGGTTGGTCATTGTGTGGGAGGCCAAGACATGGGCCCAGCCCAGCGTGGTCCACAAGGGTCTGGCGCCCATGGAGAGGAACCACCAGGTGTAGTCTGCTCTATAAAGAATAGGGTGCCTGGGAAAGTGCCTGGTCCTCTGGTGGAATGGAGCACAAGGAGACAGCAGAGCCTAAAAGCTCAGGAGGAAAGGGTGCGTGCTTTTGTGCGTCTCTGCATATACCAGCTCACAACAGGAGTCTATGATGTACCTTGTGGAGGTGGGTAAAAGGCCCAGCATAGTGCGAGCTGCCCATCTCCCACCCTGGCAGAGGTGGAAGGGCAGGGAGGCAGCCAGGCCACCTATGACACACTCTTTCCCCTTGGCAGAAAGTTGGGTTCCTGCCTCCTGCAGGGAAGGAACAAGAAGTATTGTGGGTGTCCCTGGAGGAGGCCGAGCCTATTCCCGAAATTTCCTGGGCCATCCGGGTACTGCAGCCACCCCCAGAGCAAGAGAACTTGCAGTATGGTGAGCTGGGCCGGGGCAGAGGGACACCTCCCAAGTTCCCCAGCACACAGCATCTGTGGTCACCTTCCCTGCATCCGGGGGGGTTCTCTGTTCCGCTTGTGCATGCTCCTGGGGAGTAGTGTCTGGGTATGTGGGCGCCTACTCTGGGTATCAGGGCTGGGCATCACCAAGCCAAATGCTCTGTGGTAGGGAAACCAAGGCCCAAAGACACCGCCTTATTTGAGGCCTCTGACCACATCTCATCTGGGATGCTGTCCTGACAGAGTGGGGCTCCCTAACTAGGGCAGGAGTATGAGCCTCCTGGGGTCCAGGTGTCCCGGACCAGATCTTTCTTTCAGCGGTCAGCCCCAGACCTGCAGCTATGGCTCAGGCCTTGGCTGGGGAAGCCCCTGGGCAGCGGCTCTGGCTCTGCTGACTCCTGCCTTCTCCCTGCAGCTGGCCTTGACTTTGAAGCAATCCTTCTGCAGCCCAGCGACCCTCCGGATAAGACCCAAGTGCCCATGGTGGTCATGCCCCACGGTAGGCATCTGGTCTAAGAGCTGCTGCCCTCCCACTGCCCGTCCTGGCCGGCTCTTTCACTCTCTGCTCCATGTCTGCAGGGGGACCCCATTCATCCTTTGTCACTGCCTGGATGCTGTTCCCAGCCATGCTTTGCAAGATGGGTTTTGCAGTACTCTTGGGTGAGTGAGCAGGGCCCTGCAGCAGTGGTAGGGCTGTGGAGGGGGATGGGGTGGACAGGCAGCACAGGTACCACCCTAGTCTCCAGGCCTGTCTGCAGCCTGGACCTGGCAGCCATTACCAGGGACTTCCATGGAAAGGGTGCTGTGGTCACTGGGCAACAGCCTCAAATCTCTTGGCCCCTGCGCCTCGACAGTCTGTGGAGCAGCCAGCCCCAAGGCCCACTTCACAGAGGGGTGAAAGCGCGACCAGGGGCCTGGGAATGTCGCTGACCCCCCTGTCTGGTTCCTCCCTGGCCTCCAGTGAACTATCGTGGCTCCACGGGTTTTGGCCAGGACAGCATCCTCTCCCTTCCCGGCAATGTGGGCCAGCAGGATGTGAAGGACGTCCAGGTAGCAGGGGCCGGGGCTTCTGGACAGGCTGGAGGGTCACTTGTTGGGGTGTGTTCCGTTCGGGCGGGCAGCTGGCTGCAGCACACTCTGCCCCACCCTGTAGTTTGCAGTAGAGCGGGTGCTCCAGGAAGAACACTTCGACGCTGACCGAGTGGCTCTTATGGGTGGTTCCCACGGTGGCTTTCTCTCCTGCCACCTGATTGGTCAGTACCCTGAGACCTATGGTGCCTGTGTGGCGAGGAACCCTGTGATCAACATCGCCTCCATGATGGGCTCCACTGACATCCCTGACTGGTGGGTGTGCTCCGCAGGCCCCTGCCCTTCTCTGTGTCGCCTCATCCCCGACACGGAGCCCCCGCGGGCTCCAGGGCTCCTGGGGCTGCTTCAGTGCGGTCTCTTGCAGGTGCGTGGTGGAGGCTGGTTTCCCCTATAGCAGCGACTGCCTGCCAGACCTCAGCGTGTGGGCCGAGATGCTGGACAAGTCACCCATCAAGTACACCCCTCAGGTAGGCAGCCGTCCCCCTGCCCGGTACACTGCCAGTCTCTCCAGAGCCCCGGGGCCCTGCTCACCACCACTCCCCACACCCCCAGGTGAAGACCCCGCTGCTCCTGATGCTGGGCCAGGAGGACCGGCGCGTGCCCTTCAAGCAGGGCATGGAGTATTACCGTGCCCTCAAGGCCCGGCACGTGCCTGTCCGGTGAGTGCGGCAGGCCGGCCCTGGCAGCTGGTGGGCAGGTGAGCAGGGGAGAACCGCCACCCTTAAACGTGGCTGCACAACCACTGCAGGCTCCTGCTCTATCCCAAAAGCACGCACGCGCTTTCAGAAGTGGAGGTGGAGTCGGACAGCTTCATGAACGCTGTGCTCTGGCTGCGCACGCACTTGAGCAGCTGAAGCCTCGCCTCCCTGCAGGAGCCGCGCTTGGCTCTTGGAGAACCCCGGGGTCTGGCGGACCAGCGAGGGGATTCCTGGGCTCTGGGCTTCATGGATGGGTGAGCCGAGGAATGTAGGCTATACGGTCATAATAAACAGGACACAGAGTCTGGTTCCTGCTGGTACTTTGTACCCATCCATCCCTAACCCCAGCCTCACTGTTGGGGTTCAGAGTACTGTAGGCCCTGGGTGTGGTAGCCTTAAGGACCTCACCTACCTCCAGCGTGACGGGGAGGGGACAGTGAGAGGCTCAGCTGCTGCCTGTCAGGGCCAACTGGGATCTCACCAGGCTGGCTCCCTCTGCTGCAGGCTCTTCTGCTAGAAACTGCCCTACACCACCCTTCTCTTACCAGCAGTTTAACTAGGGAACTAGTGAGGCCCTGCCCTTCCACCCCGCCTACAGGCTAAGGTAGTCCTCGAGTGAGGTCTCCCAGCCCAGCTCTGCTGGGCTTGAGCCACTCAGGCCCTAGCAAGGGCGTACACCAACTGATTTCCCAGCAGAGGCTAAGAAGCACCCTGCAGAGGTGTGAAGAGGAGAGGCAGCTTTATGTCTGACAGGAAACTCTGTCCTCTCCCAAGTACATGGGATCGAAGTTGGGCCTAGCCCAGCCGCATGACCTTGTGAATCCAGTCCGTAAACACAGAGACGCGCATGAAGATGGCTGGCCAGCGGGGCCGGGCGCACACTCGGTTGGGGATTATAATTCCCTCCAGGACCCAGCAGTCATGGGTAAAGCAGGCAAGTGGGCCCCCGTAGTCACCCTGGTAGATGGAAGAACTGGTAAGGGGGCCCTGGGCCAAGGCAGACACTAGCTTCCTTGGGGATAAAGTAGTACATTTTCAGGTTCCCGGACCCTCCCTGAGCTGGGAATGGGTGCCCCAGCACTGACCTCACAGGCACCCACAGGGGCCAAGAGTCCCTCAGTGCACATCTCATTCTCCCGTACGCGTCCGCGGTGCTTGACGTTACACTCCTGGTTCGAGATGACGTTCAGCGAGGCCACATTTAGGACTTTGTTGTTCCCTGTACCTACGGTGATAAGAATGGGAAGGAGGAGAGGGCTTCTGGGTAGGATCTGAGGCTAGGCCTCCTGGCCTGGGGTAGTCCATGCCCCTGCACGGTGTTCTTTCTTACCTTTGGTCTCACCCCAGCCTGCGATCTCACACTTGGTGCCTGGAGGCACCACATACCGCTCAGGGGGCAGGCAGATCAGGGCCACTCGCTGGTTCAGGGTCACAGGTCTTTAATGGGAATGAGGGTGCTCAGCATGTAAGCCCACAAGGCTCAGCCCCACCTCACACCTCTTGACTTGTCACACACCTCTCCAGCTTGAGCAGAACAAGCTGGGAGCCTGAGGGCCCGCACACCATCTTGGCCACGGGGACCTGCTGCAGGCCTGGCTCCCCCGGCTGTGGGTTCTGGAACAGGGTGCCCAACCACACCTCATAGCCCATGAGAGGCACATGGCTGGGGGAGAAGCTCTGCTAGATCAGTCATGACTCATAGTCTGCTGCCCCAAGGCTCACCTGGGAAAGGTAGCTAAGGGGAAGATGAAGGCAGGGGGGTGGGGCTGGGTCCCCAAACCCAAGGCTCACCAGGAGGAGAAGCACTGCCGGGCGGTCAGTACCCACTGCTCCTTCACTAGGGAACCCCCACAGAAATGCTGGCCCTGCCTGAAGGAGTAGAGGTTAGGAGAGAACAGTGAGTTCTGGGACACAGGCTGGACTTGCAATCTCTTGGCTAAGACCCCCGAGGCCAGGGACAGGTTCCCACTCCCCAGGTATAAGTGCAGAGGATATAAGGATATGCCCTCGGCTCCTCTCTTGGGGAGAGGCAGTTGTGCCTCACCGATTACGCAAGCTGACTGTCCAGGGCGAGTTCCCAGGCTGGCCCCCCACCACACGCAGCCTGGAGCGCTGCTGGTCCAGGCGGGTCACCCTCTTGCCACACTTCTCAAACACCACCTGGTCTGGGGCATAGAATGGGCCTCGGGAAACCGACTGGATGGAGGCCCCTAAGAGGCCCCAACCCAGGCCTGGCCCAAGTGCATACCTGGGGGTTCCAGGATGGACGGTGGTTGGTCATCATCTGAAAAACCAAGTTCACCTGCGTTGAGGGAGCCAGCCCTCTAAGGTGGAGGCTGGGGGCGGGCCCCGAGGGAGTGTCGCGCTTACCGCAGCGCCGCAGTGCACAGTAGTCGAACGGAGTCCCCGGGTCCGTAGTGTAGCACCAGGGCCCGTGGCTATCCCTATCCGGGTTCCGGCAAAAGTTCTCCTCCAGATGCGCGTGGGGGGCGGAGGTGGGTGTGAACCTGGGCGGGAGAGGACGCAAAGTCCTAGCAGGGTAATCCCAAACCCCTGCCGGGCTCCAGTTAGAGAGGTGACGGCGTGCCGCCTTAGGGGAGCCTGTGGCCTTGGTCCGGGAGGGGCTGGGCGCGCGGACCGACTCACTGCGGCTTGTGCGGCATCTCCGCAGACCAGTGCTGGCACGGGACGCCCTTGCGGGTCCTGCTGACCGAGCCGCGGTACCGCTCCCCCACGCCGTTGTAGCAGTCTGCGGCGGGCGGGGGCGGCCGTCAGCCGGTTCTCGTCCCAGCCCTCCGGCTCCAAGCTCCCAGTCCCAGCTTGGGCCTTACCTTCGGGCCGCACGTCGTCGGCGCAGCGCGGGATCTGGTAGCAGAAGGCCACGCGCATGCCAGGCCGCGACGTAAAGCACCAAGGCGCCTCGGAGCCGTCGGGGTTCCGGCAGAAATTCTCCCGAAGATCCCTGGGCGGGCGCTCCTCTCAGTTCTTGGTGGGGCGCAGCCCACCGGCCGGCCAGCCTCCGGCTGGAGCCCCGCCCCCGGCTGGAGTCCGCCCCCCTGCGCTCCCCCCACCTTCAATCAAGCTCCGCCCCGGGACCCCACTCCTGAGGTTCCAGCTGCAAAGGTATGCCCCCCAGCGGCGGCCCGCCAGCTCACTTGCAAGCGTATTTCTCCGGCGCAAAACGATGCTGATGAGGCTTCTGCGCGTCCCACCGCTGGCAGGGCACGCCCGCGGCGGTGGTGTTGGCCTTGCCCCGGTAGCCCTCGCCCTTCCCGCGGAAGCAATTGAGCGTCGTGGCCTCGTGGCGCGGCTGTGCCTCGGACCCTTGGATGGACGGGTCGGAGCCCGAGTGGGAGCTGAGACCGCGGCCGGGGCGGAGGCCGAGTACAACGCCCGCGGGCCCACCGCCGGGTCACGCCCAGTCCCTCCTCTCTCCGCAGGCAAGCCACGCCCCTCACGTTTCCCAGGTGCCCTCCCAGGCCCCGCCCCCGGGCCCTACCGCAGCGGGGGAGGTCGCAGAACTCTCGTTCCACCTGCGGGTCGGTGGTGTAGCACCAGGGCCGCTCGGAGCCGTCAGGATTCCGGCAATAGTTGTCGTCCAGATCTTTGTCAAGGAACCTGGGGGCGGTAGCGGGGCGCGAACAAGACCCTGGGACTCGGGCCTAGGGTGGCCCCTGCCGTGTTCCCGGGTCCCGCCCCTGGAGTCCTGGGCCCTCCCCTAGTCCGGCCCCCGCGATGCCGCGCCCGCCCACACGTACTTGCCCGGCTCAAAGGGGTGCGCGTGCGGACGCTGCAAGTCCCAGCGCTGACACTCGCGTCCGGACTCTGTGCGGTCCACTGCGCCGCGATAATCCTCGCCATTGCACCAAACGCAAGCGGCTGGAAAGACAGGCCGGTGGGTTCGTGGACGGGCGTGGGCATGTTCCTCCAGTCTCGACCCAGAGCCGCTTACCCTCCCGGCAGGACTTGATGCCACAGCTCTGGAAGCGCACTGCAGGGTCTGTCGTGTAACACCAGGGACCTCCGGGGTCCCGGTCAGGGTTGCGGCAAAAGTTCTCCTCCAAGCCGTTCCGGAGTGTGGGCGTGTACCTGGGGGCAGAGAGCAGCAATTCAGTGCGTGCTGGGGTGGGGGCAGGCGCCGGGCCGGGCAGGGACTGAGGGGAGGTGTCTGTCTTACTTGTGGTCATTGGGGAACCTATGGCTCCAGTGCTGGCAGGGTAGGCCGCCAGTGGTGATGGCCACCGTGCCCCGGTACTTGACCCCATTGTCCATGATGCAGGTCTGCACATAGTCTGGGAGGAAGAGACCTGTTGTCAACAAGGCCTGAGGCCTCAGCAGCCCTATCCCTGGCCCACCTTCTCCACAGCCACTTACCTTTCTTTTGGAAGAGGTCACAGCGCCCCGAACGTTTCAGCTGAGTATAGGGTGAGTATTGGGTCCATGGCAGCAGTTGGCAACCGTGGCTGCTCACATTGTAGTGGAAGGCCCTGGGAGGACGAGGCACAGGGTCGCCCAGGTTCACCTGCCACCCAGTCTTACCTAAGTCCTGTAGTCACTCACCTGCAGTCCAGTAGGGGCCCGCAACGCCCTGCACACTCCTCAGCATCTGCCACATCCTCTTGCCAAGGCCCGGGCCCCACTGCGTGTCGCAGGTGTTGCAGTTCCGTACCCCGGAGCACCTGAAAGTCATTCAAGGGCGAGCGCTGCCCTGCGGGGGTGGGCGTGCATGTCAGTGCATTTATGTCCGCACATCCACACTTCATGCAGGGGATCAAAGCTACAAGGCCTCTGGGATGGACCCTGTGGGCACGTTCAAGGGTCAGACCCCTGTACGGGGAGAAGCAGGCCCAGACATGGTAGTTATCACCAGTGGTCATGTTTACTAGGCAAGGCACTAGGCTCAGGTCTAAAACCTACAGTATAATGAGAGCAGTGGGTGATGGTGCTTGCCCTGTGGAGCTTATTTCATCTCAGCAACACTAAGGCTCAGAGCTGTCCTATTACCCAGGCAGAGGCCCAGCCCAGGCATTCTGACTCCAAGTCTGGGCTCCCATCAGCAGCAGGGCATACGCTAGGTTAGAGGGTTAGATTAGGCTCATGAGGGATAACTGCCTGATGTGCGCATGCATCTGTGCGGTTCCCACACTGCCTCAATGCTATAGCAGACATTCTAATTCTAATGCAGGCATTCTAATGCAGGCCTGAATAGGCAGTGTCCAGATGTATTCCTGGGGCTACCCAGCTCTGCACAAGAAGCCAAGAGCATTCATTGGCTCCATGCCCAGTAGGAAAGTGAGCTCCTGGCCTGAATAGCAGGGTGGGCCCAGGGATGACCCCTTCCTGAAGGCAAATGGGGATCAGGGTGGGGGGCACTCACCAGGGGCCCCTGAGCACTGTGTCAGAAGCAGCAGGAGTGGGAGCCACCCCATCCTCCCGGCTGGAGGTTGCACTGTGACCCACCACAGCCCTATCCGGGAAGTTGTGAAACCTGTCCCTACGGGATTGGGTGGCTCTGCCTCCACACCCCCCACTCCAGGCCTGCTGGAGCCTGACCTGAGACCCAGTGGCCGGAATGGGGGTGGAGCCAGGCCTCAGGCCCCCTGGGTGAAATGCAAGGGCCCTTACTCTGGCACAGTTAGCCCCTGCCCTATGTAGTGGGCAGGTGTTCAGTGGGGACACTTGATGTGCCCTGGGGTGGGGTTGGAGACCCTCTGCAGCCTACATTACGTTGCTCTGAAGGGAAGAGTGGTGTGGGCATGATTGGTGCCAGAGGCTTGGGTTCTAGCCCCTGGGTGGTGCGATACTAATCTTTTCTGAGCCTCAGCTTTTCCCTGTAAAGTGGCAAATGTTCCCTGACCCAGCCTCAAAGCAGCCTGCCCCTTTTGCTGACTTATCAGCCCCAGCTGTAGGCAAGTCAGCCCACACCCCGGCAGCAGAGCCCAGAGAGGCTCCCTTCACCAAGTCACAGTTGCCATCCCAGGAAAGGTAAGCGAGGCGACCTGTCTGGCCTGAATGGAAGTGGGAGTGACAGGTAGCAGGGACCCTGGCCGGTAGCCTTTCAAATGTTCTGGGAATCTCTGGGCCCGGCCTCCACGTACGGGTAGGAGTTGAGATAAGCGGCCTGGGGCTCCCAGTTAGGACGTAGTGCTCAGACCCGGCTGGGCTAGGAGCTTCTCCCGCGCAGGCGGGGGTCGGAGGCGGTTGGGCTGTCGGTGGAGGCCGAGGCGGGGAATGACCCGGCTGGAGACCGCGAGGGGGCCCCCTCGCGCGGACGCCGGGCGCGAGCCGATGCGCGTGCGCGGCGAGACCGCGGTTTGGCCCTGGACAGGCGCCGTAGACGAGAGGCTGGGTGGATGTTGTGAGCCGGGGCGCCGCGGCCGAGGCTGGGGGTGAGTGAGGGGCGGCTGGGCTCCGAGCGGGGCGGGTCCCTGCCGCTCCCCTCCCGGCCGTAGCGGGCCCAGTGTGAGGGTGCTCGCCGCCCAGGGCTTGCAGCCTGTGACGCGAGACTCCGGGCTGGAGCTGGCCTGGAGGATCCTCCGGAGCTTGGGGCCGGGCGGGGGCGACTTGGGGGAGACATGCGCTGCTCTCTGCGTCCTTGGGCTCCGAGATGGGGTCGGTTCCGTTCCGAGCCCGGATCCCTCGGCGGGGCTGGACAGGATCGACGGGGCAGGGAATCCCTGAGCAACGTCAAGTCCGCCTATCACCTGGGTCCTCAGCACCTGACACCCGGAGTGGATGTCTGGAAGGTTTGCTGATCAAATGAGTGACCGGGTCTAATCTGCCCCGCACCTCCTCTGGTGTGAGATGGGCAGCGGTCAGTCATGGACGCCCGCGGAGGGCCGGTCGTAGGCGGCAAGGCGGGACAGTCACCTTCCCCAGGGGCAGGCGTGGTGCGGGCTGTGAATGGGCAAGGGTGTGTGGTGGGAACAGAGGACCTGTGTGAGGTGAGATAAGGAACTGGGCTGCAGAGATGGGAGTGCAGTCGAAGGCAGTGCTAGAAGGCCAGGCTCCAGACTAGAGTTCATAGAACTTTCTGTGATGATGGGAGTGTTCTATATCTTCAGTGCTTAGTACAGTAACCGCTAACCATATGTGGTTACTGAATTTTTGGAACGTGGCTAATATAAGAAGTTGAATTTTTAATTTTTAAGTTTTAATTCAAATGTAAATAGCTGTACATGGCTAGCGGCTACTGCGTTGGACAGCACAGCTCCAGATCACTGAGGCAGTCACCAGCGACTTAGTGCATCTTCTCAAACAGCTGCAGCAACACCATGGCATGTGTGGGGTGGGCAGCAATGGGAAGAGCAGCAGGGTCTGCAATGACGACTGGGCGAGGGTGGTGCTCTGATGGGTGAAAGGCTGGGCGTGCGAGTGGGAAGAAGAAAACTAGCAGGCCTGTGGAGAAGAGAAGGGAAGATCCTGGCCTTGGGTGTCAGCAGGACTTAGGGCTGGAGATGGCACCAAGCCCTTGGATGATGGACCACACTTAGGGGAAGGTGGTGTAGGGTTCTCTCTACTGGATATGAGCTAGACCCAGTGTGGCTTACAACTGAGAAGGAAGCAGGGTCTGTCTGTCTCTAGGCCACCTCACTTTGCACACTTGGGTCTCATTTTTCTGGGGTTGAGACATTTAGTTTGGTGCAACAAACCTATATGTGACAACTACTCTCTGTCAGGCCCTGTGCTGAGCCCTGGAACGTGGTGGGGTTCCTATCCACCCTCCCTGTATAGGAACTGGGAGGCCCCTGCTCTCTTGTACCCTGGGGTTGGTTTGTGTGTGAGTGTGCATGCACCTGGCCTCACCTGCTCCCAGGCCTTCTTGCCACCCCAGAACTGAGGTCATTATGGGGGCCCTCGGCTGGCTTCAAATAGACAAGCTCTGCCTCTGGCTCAGCCCCCCAGGACCGCTGGCTGCCCTCAAGAGATGAAGGATGGCGTCCAAAGAGTCCAGCATGTCTTTCTCCCGCAAGAGCTATAGGCTGACATCAGACGCTGAGAAGTCCAGGGTCACAGGTAAGGGCTGGCAGGGCTGGGAGGAGGCTCCTTGTGTTGAGGGAAGGAGAAGGAAAATACAAAGGCAGTGAAGCCCCAGGTCTCATGAGCTGCAGGCCCTGCTGCACCCCTTGTCCTGTGAGCCAGCTCTTCTTCAGCAGCCCTGGGGCAGTACACCCAATGTGACTGCTTTTCTGAGCCCTGTGGCTGGCCTGGGACCAGGAGCCTTGAGGGCCAGCACGGTCTGGGAGCTGCACCGACCATGTGACCCTTCTCTCCCTCTGCCCTGTGGCACAGGCATTGTGCACGAGAAACTACTGAATGACTACCTGCACCGCATCTTTTCCTCTCCTGAGCATGCGCCCACTGCAGCAACCAGCAGGTATGGCCCTGTGGGTAGCCCCTCACTCCGAAGGACCAGACCAGAGGCTCTGGGTAGACTGGCTTGGGTTCTGTTCTCACTCTGCCACTCCTGGCTGTGAGACCTCTGGCCAGAGAGTCTGCATTCCAGCCTCTGCTGCTTCCTCTCCCCTGGCCGTGTTAGTACCTTCCTTCTGAGGGGGGTGTGGAGGTTAGGGAGGTGGTGCACATGCAGTCCTTAGGATAGCAGCTCACCCCTACTCCACAGTCAGCACCTGGTCCATGTGTGCACCTGCCCGCACTTCGGTCCCATCCCGGTCCTCTGTAGCCTCTGCCTGACCCTATAAAGTGCAGACCCTACCTGCCTCTTTTCCCTGCAAGTTGAGTGCGTTTAAGCTTAGTCCAGATCAAAGTTACAAGTGCACTTGAGCAGAAACTTAGAAGAAAAAGAAAGAAGAAATCTGTTATCTTGTTATTCTAACATGACCACTTGAGTGTGATTTCTTTGTTTTTCTTATTTTGTGACGTATGTAGTTTGGATTATGCTGTATAGAAATTTTTAAAAACTTCTGTCATCTTCAATTCTTTTTTTTTTTTTTAAAGTTTTTTTTTTTTATTTTAGAGAAAGAGTGCATGGGCGAGCGAGCCCATGAGGGGGGAGGGGCAGTGGGGGAGGGAAAGGGAAAGAATCTCAAGCAGACTCTGCGATGAGTGTGAAGCCCCATGCAGGGCTTGATCTCATGACCCTCAGATCATGACCTGAGCCGAAACCAAGAGTCGGACGCTTAACTGACTGAGCCACCCAGTCACCCCCACCTTCAGTTCTTAAAAAAAAAAAAAAAAGTTTTATTGAGGAATAATTGACATGTAATAAACTACATGTATTTAAAGGATAAAATACAGTAAGTTTTAATCTGGATAACCTGTGAAACCCATCAAGCTAGTGAACAGGTCCCTCACCTCCAAAAGTATACAGAAGTTTAGATCCTATCTTTGTCATTAAATGTTTTCCTCTGAGTGGTTTTTTATTTCTGAATTCCGAATTAATCTTGGTGGGCATCTTTTAGGGCCAGGGATTAGCTGTAGCCTTTAGCACTGCCCCTGGTTTGGAGGGGCTTTTGCTTTTGTAAACAGTGCTGTGAAGAGGTGCCGAGAGTTGGAATCATGCGGCTGGAGCATTTGAACTGCAATCACTTTTAAGACGTTGCTAGGTTCTTTCTTTAAAGGGTCACATGGATTCTGCCTTCCTGCAGCGAGGCATGGGTGTCCCTATCCCAGCACCCTGGCCAGCTGGGCTCTTCTGTCTTCCACGGTGTCTGCTCTCTGGGCAGGCACAAAGGACAACACTGTCGCCTGTCCCATTTAAGTGGCTGCGGTGGCCATAGGATTCCCACTTGTGGAGGGCCAGTGCCCACCTCCATGCCAACCCCAGTCCTGGCCTGTTCCCAAGGCCATCTGATCCCTGCCTCATGTGATATCAGAAATGGTCGTGCTGTCACTGGTTCTCTGGCTGCCAGGAGGAAGAGCAGGTGGCAGGGCCATCACTCAGCGCTAGTGTGGATGCAGAGCCCTGGGCCGGGACCTAGGCGATCCGGAAAGGGCAGACAAGTGCCGCATTGGCCAAAGGGCAGTGCTGAGTCTCAGGCCGGCTTCCCCCAGCTGCTCTTGAGAGCAGGCGCAAAACCAGAGCAGCCCTCCCGAGTGGGGGCCGTGAGCACTGCCATGATGGAAGCCTTTATCCCTGGGCCTGTTGGGGTCTTCAGAGATGGGGTTGGCTGAGACTTTCCGTGCTACTGGTGGGGCACCCCATGGCATGGCCACCACCTGGCTTTCGCTCGGGGTTTAACAGGAATGGGGAGGAGGCTTCGTGCGTCTCTATCTCCTACAGCTCAGTAGTAGCTCACGGCAGGGGGGCATGTGGTTCCTGAGGCTGGGTTGACGCTACCTTGCCAGAGAGTGGGTGCTTTGGCCCATCTCTGTCCCCTTCCAGAGCCTACCGTCTAGGCCAATGAATGGGGAAAGAGCTGCGATCAGAGGTGGCAGAGCAGGTGCCAGCAGTCTGTGGGCTGGACCCAGATGGGCGCCGGTCTCTGTTCTACTCGAGCCCATCTCTGTCCCCTTCCAGAGCCTACCGTCTAGGCCAATGAATGGGGAAAGAGCTGCGATCAGAGGTGGCAGAGCAGGTGCCAGCAGTCTGTGGGCTGGACCCAGATGGGCGCCGGTCTCTGTTCTACTCGAGCCCATCTCTGTCCCCTTCCAGAGCCTACCGTCTAGGCCAATGAATGGGGAAAGAGCTGCGATCAGAGGTGGCAGAGCAGGTGCCAGCAGTCTGTGGGCTGGACCCAGATGGGCGCCGGTCTCTGTTCTACTCGAGCCGTGCTGATTACTGCCACCCCATTCCCTGCTATTCTTAGCAGCTGTACTCAGGACAGAGCTGGCCAGCATCAGGCCACTGATGGGGGCCACTCAGATTTCCCCAGCGCCTGTGGCTGGAGCAGACGGCGGATGGGCAGGCCATATGCTCTGTTCCTGTACAGGTGGTTACAGGACAGAGCCAGCTAGCAGCTCAGAGGGCTCAGCCCTTCATCCTCCCAAGGCCTGTCTCATTCGGCACAGACTTCCCTGGCTGGGACCACAGGCCTGGGGTCAAGGGCCAGCCTAGCTGTCATTGGTACAAGCCACCTTGGGGATCGGTACTTCTCCTGGCCTTTCTCTTCCAGGCAAATCAGCACAGAGCTGCCTTCAAGGGTGGGCGGGTTATGGGCCATGCAGGGAGCACGCATCATGCTTTGGAATCTTCCTAGCCTTTCTAACATACAGCTGTTGTTCCCTTTTTACAGAGGAGGAAATTAAGGCTGAGGGAGGGCTCATCTTTTAAGTCCTGAGGTACACCACACTGGACTAGTACTTTTTAGTTTAGTGGATAGCCCAGCCTTCTGGCCCCCAGCATGCCAGAATCTAGGACTAGACACAACGCTTTTACTGGAGTCTGGGCAGCCACTGTCTGAAGCTCAGAGGAACGGGAGTGGGAGAGGGGTTTAGTGTCATCTGGCTGGTTTCGAGGACTCACAGCCTCTGCTCTCCCCAGGAAACCCCTGAACTTCCAGAACCTGCCAGAGCATCTGGACCAGCTGTTACATGTGGAGGATGAGGATGAGGAGAGCCAGGGTATGTGGCAGTTTCTGGAATGGGATTGGGGGAGCCAGGCTGGGCTCTGGGGGTCCTGGGCGTGCCCTCTGTGCGTTCTGTCAGACCCTGTGCCCTGCCCAACCCCACATCTACCTCTCCTTTTCAGGACAGGTTGAGGGCCGGCTTGGCCCATCCACTGTGGTCCTGGACCACACAGGTGGCTTCGAGGGGCTTCTTCTGGTGGACGATGACCTCCTGGGGGTGAGTAAGGGCAAGGTGAGGGGCCCCAGGTCCAAGCCCCTCCTGACAACCGCAAGCTCCCCCTGACAGCCCCAAGCTCCTCCTGATGGGGCCTTGGTCTCTTTACCTTTTCTTTATGGGGTTATAGTCACAAACCCCTCCTGATGGGCTCATTGAGTCCTCAGCCCCCAAACCCTCCTGACACGGCCCTGAAACCTTCTTGATGTGACTCCGGCCCTAAGCTCTTCCCAACACAGCCACGACCCCCTCCCGTCACGCTCCTGACCTAGAATCCCTTCTGACACAGGCCTAGGCCTTCCCACCCTGTTCAGGCTCAGTGCAGTATTGGCCATGACAGGCGGGCACCACCAACACCAGCTGAGTTGGGGATGGGGCCCTTCCCCCTTGGGGAGGCAGTCTGCGTGCCGGAGAGAAGGCTCACCATCCCTACTCTTCCCCCAGGTGATCGGACACAGCAACTTCGGTACCATCCGCTCTACCACGTGCGTGTACAAAGGTGAGACCCTGCTCTGCTGCAGCCCGGGTCATGGGGAGAGGATTTGTGGGCCCCTGTCCGAGGCAGGAGGCAGTCTTTGTTCACCTGCTAGGCCTGACTTGGCTTATTCCAGGGAAATGGGTCTACGAGGTGCTCATCTCCTCTCAGGGGCTCATGCAGATTGGCTGGTGCACTATCAACTGCCGCTTCAATCAGGAGGTACGTGCGGGAGAGGCCCCCTCCCAGGGAGAGCTGCTGCTGCCGCGGGCCTCACCAGGGCGCAGGCAGCCCACCCACCGCGCGAGGTCTGCTCTGGACTGTAACCCAGGCTGCCTTCTGGAGGAGGAATGCGTCCCCCCCCATCCTAGGGCCACCCAGCCCAGGCAATCTCTCCTTGTCTCAGAGCATCGGCCTCTTTCTCTAGAGCTCTGTGGGTCCAAGGTTGATGGCCTGTGGGCTGTGGCCCTGCTCCTAACCTACTCCCTGGACCTTATGGACGCTTCCTCCTTAGGAGGGGGTTGGAGATACACACAACTCCTATGCCTATGATGGCAACCGGGTGCGCAAGTGGAATGTGACCACAACGAATTATGGCAAGGTAAGGGCTGAGACCCCTGTAGCCTACCTGCCCATGTCCATCCTCACAGCTTGGCGGGATCACTGGGCAGCCGCGAGAGACTGTAGGGCACGGGGTGGGGGTGGGGGGCAAGGACTCAGGTCCTCTGTACTTATGGTCACCTCCCCTGGGCGGTAATGGAGACACAGCCACGGGGAGCAGAGTGGGCAGGCTTCTGGGCTTCTGTGTATCTGTAAGACCTCCTCCCGTGGCAGGCGTGGGCAGCGGGGGACATTGTGAGCTGCCTCATCGACCTGGACGATGGCACCCTGTCCTTCTGCCTGTGAGTCTCCTGCCTTTACCCACAGGCCTGGCCTCTGGGGCCTCCCTGAGCTGCCCTCAGTTTCCCAGTCTCCATAAGGGGGCCAGGCCGACTTTGGTAGCCTGAGGGTGGACAGCCGCAACAGGGCCTGGCTCCCTGGCTTGTTTTGGCTACGTCATTCGGCTCACAGGCCTTCCCTTCTACTCCAGGAATGGCGTGTCGCTGGGCACTGCTTTTGAGAACTTGTCCAGGGGCCTGGGCATGGCCTACTTCCCAGCGATCAGCCTCTCCTTCAAGGAGTCCGTGGCCTTCAACTTTGGCAGCCGTCCCTTGCGATATCCTTTTGGGAAGAAGTCTGGACTGCGTGGAAGCTCTCGAAGCAAGGGATGAGGGGCTCCCTGCCCCAGGAGTTCTCTGGGCTGGTGGTGGGGCCATGGTTGCTGTGTGCAGAGAGGAGGGTGCAGCTTAGGTGCGTGCCGAGGAGCACGGTTCTTGCGGCAGCCTCGTTTGGTGGGTACCGCTGTGGTTGGCGTGGAACAGAGGAGAACGGGAAGTGGCAGGAGAAGTTGGGGCCCGCGGAGACAGAGGAAGAGCTCTGAGGGAGCTCAGAGGGAGAGCGCACCAGGCGCTCTGACTTCCCAGCGCTGCCTCGGCGCCCAGGCCCCTCCTCAGGGGTCTCAGTGGAGAGGGGCAGGGGGTGTCTGAGCCCCAGACCAACTGTTGGCAGCTTAACTCTGTGCCACCTACCCAGTGGCAGGCTACCGGCCCCTGCAGGACCCGCCGCATGCTGACCTGGTGCGGGCGCAGAAGTTGCTGGGCTGCTTCCGGGCGGTGCTCAGCGTGGAGCTGGACCCTGTGGTGAGCCGGGGTCTGGGCTGGGCGAGCTGGGGGCCTTCCGCAGCCCTCTGCCCCTCACCGTCCTCACCCCACCCCCCACGCAGGAAGGCCGGCTGGTGGAGAAGGACAGCTCCGAGTGGCAGTTGCAAGGCCAGCCCACTGTCCTCCTCACGCTGGCCCACATTTTCCATCGCTTCGCGCCGCTCCTGGTGAGGGCACATCCGGGAGGGGCAGAGGCAGACTGTGCTAGGGGCTGGGAAGCTGGGGTGCGTGAGGTTCAGCACCATCCCCTGGTCGGGGCCCCCTGTGACCAGAGCCCTCAGACCTCAAAGATGTCACCCAGGGGAGGAGGAGATGCTTCCAGCCGAGGGTATCGGGGGAGGTCTTAGAAAGAACATTGACGGGGAATGACATGACCGGCTAAGGGAACTGCGTGTGCGAAGCATCGAGGAGCTCCGCGGCGGTGCCCTTCCTGTGGCTCATGCAGACCCCGAAGGGCTTATCTCTGTCTTGGGGTCGCTCGAGTGAGTCCGGGAGTCTCTCTGTGCCTGTGGCCTCGGCGACGTGCCAGGGCAGGGGTGCCCTGAGTGGGGCAGAGGGCCACCGCCTCACCCGCGCCCGCCCTTGGTGCAGCGCAAGGTGTACCTGGTAGAGGCTGTGCTCATGAGCTTCCTGCGCGGCGTCGTGGAGGCGGGCAGCCCCGCACAGGCTCAGTCCGTGGTGCGTCAGGTCCTCGACCTCCTGTGGCTCTTCATGGAGGTGAGGCTCCCGACTTCCGGCCTGGGGCCGGGATAGCAGGCTCCACCGAGATGGGGGAGGCGCAGGGAGGGCTTGGGAAAGGACCCGCAGGTGGCTGTCTTGGCGCCTGGCCTCCGCTGGGCAGGCGTGCAGCGCGGCATCTGTCCCCCAGGACTACGAGGTACAGGACTGCCTCAAGCAGCTGATGATGTCCCTGCTGCGGCTTTACCGCTTCTCACCCATCGTCCCGGACCTGGGCCTACAGGTGGGAGCGCCTGCCCCTGCCCTGAGCCCTCTGGGCCTTGGCTCCGCCCGGTCTGAGCACCCCCTCCCCACAGATCCACTACCTGCGGCTCACCATCGCCATCCTGAGGCATGAGAAGTCCCGCAAGTTTCTGCTCAGCAGCGTCCTGTATCCTCCCCTTGCCGCCAGGCAGGCCGGACGTGTGGTGTCCTCTGGGCTCGGGAGAGGCCAGGGAGGGCAGTGTACCTCTGGCCGGGGGTCCCCAGGGAGGCTCGGGACTGGAGCCACCCAATGCGTGAGTCCTTATTCCAGGACCCAGCCTTCCCAGCACCTTGTCTGCGGAGCGGGGAGGGTAGGACAAGGGGCCCTGGGCAGCCTGAGCAGGGCTTTCCGGATGGCTGCAGACACCGGACCACACGGAGGTGTGGGGGCCTCACCGGGGCCTGACCTCTGCAGCCAAAGCACTGCTCCTTATCCAAGTCCCGTGGCGGGGGTTCCTACAAGAGCGTGTAGGACTCCGCTCTCCCTGCTTCCCAGCAGTGTTGAGGACTGTGTCACGGGAGGGAAGGCCCTGGCGGAGAAGCCTGGGCTGGTAGCTGTCTTCTCTGTCTGGGGTCTTCAGCCTCCAGGAGGCAGACACAGCTGGGAGACGGGGAGACCGCCAGGCCCTCTCTCCAGCCTGTGCCCCAGTCTTGAGCTCCCGTGACAAGCCTTTTTCATCGCTTGCTGGGAATTGGGCTGAGCGGGCTCGACAGCCATGGCTCTTCATCAGGACTCAGAGTCAGGGGAGACGGGCTTATAGCAGCGATGGTACCCCTAAGGGTGGGAGAACATGGTGGGCACATGAGGAGATAGGCGGGTTTGGGGACGGCTTCCCAGAGAGAACGCCTGAGGGCGGATGGCTCACCCTTTGGCGAGCAGAGCTCTCCCTTGACGACCACCAGCTTCGACGTGCTCCGGTCCGTTGTCTTCTTTTACATCAAGAGCCCCTTGCGAGTGGAGGAGGCTGGCCTGCAGGAGCTCATCCCCACCACCTGGTGGCCCCATCGCTCCGGCAGGGAGGTGGGCCCCCTGAGAGGGGCGGGCAGGGTTGCAGTGAGGGCTGGCCCAGACTGTCTGAGCCACCTGGCACTGAGCACGTGAGGCCCCTTCCCCGGCCTGGTCTGTGGGGTGGGGGCAGGGGTCTCCTGTCTGAAGCAGGCCCGGTTAAGTCCTGGGTGAGCCCTGCTGTCTTCCATCCCCTGCCCCTGCCCAGGGCAAAGACAGTAAGGACGTGAAGGATGAGACTGCCGAGGAGCGCGTGCGGAGGCGTGCCTACGAACGGGGCTGCCAAAGGCTCAAGAAGCGCATTGAAGGTCGGCCCCCTGCCTGGGGCACTGGGTAGGGGGTGGAGGATTTGTGTGTGTATGTACTGGGGGGCCCTTGGTAGTGACCAGGTCTGGATTGGGCTTGTGGGACCCTGGGAGTGGAACCCAATCCAAATCTGCCATCCCTTCCCATCCCTGGGAGCCTGAGGGCAAGGCCCTGGCTGAGAAGGGCTCAGTGTCGTGTTTCCCACCCTGCCCCCAGTGGTGGAAGAACTACAGGTCCAGATCCTGAAGCTGCTGCTGAACAATAAAGATGATAACGGGGTGAGTGACTCCCAGACCCCTGCGTGGGTCCCTGGCAGGGAGGGGTGCTGGTCCTGGGCCCTGAGGCCCAGAGGGCAGGCACCGGCCCGGGTTCCCATGGCAGGGCCCGGGTTCCCATGGCAGGGCCCGGGCTAAGGCACAGCACTGAGCTAGTCCACTCTCGGGCCAGCTCCTCACAGCCTCATTTTTCCTTGCACCAAAGGGTGAAGCTTCTAGGTACATCTTCCTGACCAAGTTCCGAAAGTTTCTACAGGAGAATGCCAGTGGCCGGGGGGTAAGTGTCCAGTAGGCCAGCCCACCGTGGACCCCTGGCTGTGTTGACAGGTCTGCAGCCTTTTGGCGCCTCTCAGCCTGTGGCGTCCCCGCCTCGTCTTGTTCTTCCTCTGCTGCCCTGCTCTCCGTGCTCCGCTCAGGGCCGGCCTCGGATGAGGAGTGAGTTGGCTCTGGGCTGGCATAAATGCGTATCCTGTGCCCTGTGCCCGCAGAACATGTCCATGCTCTGCCCCCCTGAGTACATGGTCTGCTTCTTGCACCGGTTGATCTCTGCCCTGCGCTACTACTGGGATGAATACAAGGCCTCGAACCCTCGTGCCGCCTTCAGTGAGGGTGAGTGGGGCCAGGCCTCATCAGAGAGGCTGGGCAGGGCTGCCCCTGGTGATGGTGTGGAGTGCGGAGCTGGCGGTGGGGTGGGGATGGAGCTGCCCCAGGCTTCCTGCCCCATTGAGTTCTCTCCTCCTGATGAGTGGCTTTTCCAGCGGGCAGCAGGAGCCCCACCCTGGAAGAGTGCCAAGCCCATGTTCACTCTGTCCCCACAAGTTCCTGCCCGTTCCGGGCTCCTCTCCTCAGTCCCAGCCCATCTGGTCCTTTGCAGTCCTTTGTAGAGGATGCCGCGGGCAGGCTCTGAGGTGCTGGGGGCTGTGTTTGTGGGGGACAGGGTCCTCAGGGTCAGTGGGAGCCGTGCTTGCCCGGGACTGTGGGATATCCACAGGGCTGGGCAGGATCCTCTCTGAATGTGACCGCAGCCAGAATGCCCCTTTCATCCTAACCCGTGCTGTCGGAGCACTGACCTGAAATGGTGGAGGGAGGGGAAGCCATGCTGTGTGCCTGGGAGGGTGGGTGGCCGAGGCCAGGGGTCCCCTCAGTGCTAAGCAGTGTAGAGGGCTGGCTTTTCAGTGGGTCTTCCTGCCTGGCTCACTGCTGGCTCACGCCCCACCCCCCTCCCCGGCCCTCGCAGAGGCCTACATCCCGCCCCAGGTGTTCTATAATGGCAAGGTAGACTACTTCGACCTTCAGCGCCTGGGAGGCCTCCTCTCACACCTTCGGAAGACCCTCAAAGGTGCGTGCAGGCCTGTAGGCGGCGGGCAGGACAGACGGGGTTTGGCAGGGGGTGTTGGCGGGGAGGCGGTCCCTCAGCCCGCTCGGCCGGGAGTGCTGGGATAGCCTGTGCCCACCAGAGGGCGCCCGAGTATCTCGTCCTGCTCCAGCAGGGAGCTGCCCGCCGGCCTCTTGGGTCCAGCCATCCCTTCCCTCTGAGCACCCACCCCGGGGGGAGGCTGGGAGTCCTGTAATGAAAATGAAAATGAAATAGGGGCACGTGTGCTGGCAGAGGAGTGACCATGGGATCTTGGTGAGGTCACAGGGCTGGGAGGGGAACGTTCATAAGCGCTGCCTGAGCAGCTTCCCCGGGTGAGCAGAAGCGGCTGCGAGCACAGAGCACAAAGGCAGGGATGCCGGCAGCAGCCCGGCAGGGCCCGGGGATAGAAAGCCGCGGGTGCCACAGAGGAAACTACCAGGCCGGGAGCGATGGGAAACGAGGCCAAGGAGTCGCACGGGTGCAGTCTGCGGGCCCTGTGGGCCACGACGCAGGCGTGGGCACATTCCAGGGGTAGGGGCCGCTCTGGGAGGTCTTGAGGCAAGGGAGTGAAGTCCGGGGTCTGTGTGTGAGAACGGAGTGCCTGTGCCAAGTGAGGAGGTGGAGGAAGGCGGGGGTGAAGGGCAGGAGTTAAGGAGGACGCCAGGCTTCCTGTCGGAGGCCGTGGGGATGGGGCGGCCTCAGGAAGGGCGCTGCAGGAGGCGGCCGAGATGACAAGTCCGGTGTGTTTGGGGACCGGAGCCTGGGATGCAGGCAGAGGTGCTGTGCGTGTAGAGGCGGGAGCGGACACGTCTGTGCGCGGTGGGACAGGCCGAGGCTTGGACAGCCCTGGATCTCGTGTTCGTCGGGAAGGAAGCAGTGGGGCAGAGAAGTAGAGGGTAGGGGGCCCGGGAGAGCATGCAGGCGCTGGGAGCGGAGGCGCTGACGGAGGGCACGATGGGGAATGTCCCCTGCTGTCAAGGCCCTCGTGAGACAAAGGGCTTGGGACGCAGCGCAGGCCGGGGCCGAGTGAGTGGAACGTGCAGGCAGAGGGGCAGTGGGGCGTGCTCAGCGCGGCGGTCTCTCTTGCCATCCTGGGCCGTTCCACTGTGACCCCTCCGCCCTCCACTGGCCTGAGAGCCCTCCTGCCATTCCTCCCAGATGACCTTGCCTCCAAGGCCAACATCTTGATCGACCCGCTGGAGCTCCAGGCGGCCACCATGGATGACCTGGATGAGGACGAGGAGCCAGCCCCGGCTGCGGCCCAGGTGCCGCGGTAGGGTCAGGCAGGGTGCTTGGTGTCGGGCTGTCCCTCTATCATAAGGGCAGGGGTGTCACGCAGGGCCCTTCCTCTCCGTGCAGGCAAGGAGCTTCGCACCAAGCAGGTCTCTTTGCTGTAGGTGGAGGCACACACCTTCCTGCCATTTCCCAGCCCCACAAATCCACGGGGCCCTATATGGGCCCCAGGCCCCGGGGAGCTGAGTGGCGTCTGGCCTCCTCTCTCCTCCACAGCGCCCCACGCAGGCTCTGGCCATGGGGGGCGTGCTGCCCCTGCCCCGGCCCAGCTGGCTCAGTTCTCCAACCCTGGGCCGAGCTAACCGCTTCCTCAGCACAGCAGCTGTGAGCCTGATGACCCCCCGGCGGCCTCTGAGCACCTCGGAGAAAGTGAAGGTCCGCACACTGAGCGCCGAACAGAGGACTCGTGAGGACAGTAGGTGCCGGGCAGGGCCAAGCGTGCCATTTGTCGTGTACGGTTCCCCATCCTGGGCAGAGCCAGGCTGCACCCCCCTTCCCTCCTGGTCCTGTGGCCCAGCAGTAGCTCAGGGACGTGGGAAGTGCACTCCGGGGGGAGGAAGTCAATGCTGCAGAAATAGGCCTGGAGCGGCGGGCCCTTGTCCTGCCCCCACCCCTGCCTTCTCCCTGCAGGGCCCTCCTGGGTCCCAGGGTGGGGGAAGGGGCTCCCCTTCTCCCGCTGAGAGGCCCAGCCTGGCACCACAGACCTGGGAGAGAGCTGGAAGGGCCTGCGGCCTTGACCCTGCCCTCCCCCCACTTCCTAGTTGAGGGCAGCCACTGGAACGAGGGCCTGCTGCTGGGGCGGCCTCCCGAGGAGCCGGAGCAGCCCCTCACCGAGAACTCCCTGCTGGAAGTCCTGGATGGCGCCGTCATGATGTATAATCTCAGCGTTCACCAGCAGCTGGGCAAGGTCTCCCACTGGTGGCCCTCGAGTGTGCAGTGCGTGCGTGTGACCGCACGTGGACGTGTGCCACGGCGAGACTGACTGCTGCCGGGAGCGTGTGGGCCCGACCTGTTCTGTGGGAGGGGGGCTGTGCGGGGCCAACGACCTGGAGCTTGGCAGGCCTGGGGGCCGGGCTGAGTCTGAAGAAAGCTGAGTGAGGTGCCCAGGGCTCACGCCCGATACGTGGTGTCCGATGCTCTAGATGGTGGGTGTGTCTGATGACGTCAACGAGTATGCAATGGCTCTGAGGGACACAGAGGACAAGCTCCGCCGGTGCCCCAAGCGGGTAAGGCCCGGATGGGCAGGTGGAGAGAGGTGGCTTGCGGGCTCAGGGTTCCCAGGGCAGGCCGCAGAGGAAATCGGGACTGCCCTGCCCCTGCTTCTGGGGGCTGCCCCGGCGGGTTTTCTGTCCCTGCCCCCCCCCCCCCCCCACTGACTGTGCCACATCAGGGAGAGCGGGGCTGGCATTAGGGTGTGGCATGACCTGAGCCCCGTCACCAGCCACAGCCCGTGCCAAGGTGCCTCCACCCCCTGCCCACTAAGTGCTGACGCACATCCACTCTCCTCATCAATTATGAATTCGACCCTGAGTGCTTTCTCGGCCACTTGCAGAGTCAGCAGGAAGTGGGACCTGCCTCCCGCACTCCCCCTGAGCCCCTCTGCCAGATCTCTCCAGGCCCCGGGGAGTAGGGCCGAGCATGCCTGGGCTGGGCTTCCCCGGCAGGCCCCTGCCCCCAGCTGGATGCGAAGCCCAGGCTTGGCCAGGGTGAGAGCAGCTCCTGGAGCTCTGGTCCTAGCATGGTCCCTGGGGTGTCCTGGCCATGGGCGCACGGAGCCTCAGCTGCGTCTCACTTCCACGTTCTGTGCAGGTGACCAAGGCCCTGCTCCGTGGCCTGCTCAGGCTTGCCAGGGGGTCAGAGGCAGAAGCGGAATTGAAGAGTAGAGCTGGGTCTGCCCATCTGTTTGCCTGCTCTGGGCGCCAGTGGGTCCCTTCCAGGCTGCCTGGGGAAGGCGGGGTGGGGGTGGGGCCATGGCCTGATGGCTCTCCTTTCCCCCTGGGGGCAGAGGAACGACATCCTGGCAGAGTTGACCAAGAGTCAGAAGGTTTTCTCCGAAAAGCTGGACCACCTGAGTCGCCGTCTTGCCTGGGTCCACGCCACTGTCTACTCCCAGGTGAGTGGGTGTGGCCTTGGCCAGTGGTTGCTGCCCTCCCCGCGCTCACTGCCTAGTCACAGACCGGGCCAGGTTGTGCCAGCCCCTCAGTGCTCCCTGCCCCCCCCTGGGCCTCTGGCGCACACGTGCCCCCTCCCCGCTCCTCACCCCCCCTACCCCATGCTGCACCCGCTGAACCTCTCCTGTCCCATGAGCTTGAGTAGATGCCCTTATAGGCGCCCCAGGTCCCCTCCGGCTCACACATCCTCCCTTGGAGGAACAGAGCCTGTCTCTGCCGGTCTCCCCTTCTCCCCTGCCCCTTCTCTCTGGGGTGGAGGGGCGCTCTCCTGGAGCCCCACTCGCCCTCACTCTGCACCTGCTGCTTTCTGACTCCCCTCCCTCCTTTGAGGCTACAGCCTTGTTTCCTACTTTGTCATTCACTCGCTCATTGATTCAGTAATATGTGCCCAGAGCCTGGAGTATGTCAGGTGCATCCTGATGCTAAGGACACTCAGTCATGACCTAGAAGGACGAGTGTCTGCCCTCCCAGGGCCATCGGCCTTGAGTGGTAAACTGAAAGATGATGCACTCTCCCTGTGACCCTACTGTGACCCCCAGGCCCCGAACCCTCCAGACTCGCTTCCTCTCCGAACTGTCCTAGCATCTCTCCCCAGCTAGTGAGTGCCCCTGTTGGGGCATCTGTCTACCTTTTTAGGCATGCCCTTCCCCCATAACTAGGTGATCAAGGCCCTTGTCCACACCTCTACCCACCATCCGCACTTGCTTTTTCCCAGCCTCCTTCCCAACCCGGACCACCTCCACCTGCTACCCCTCCTTTCTCTCTTGCCCCGGCCGCCTTGCCTCCAGCCCTGCGGAGGTGATCATGGTCTGGGAGCTTCCTCTCCTCCCCTGACGGGGATTTCATGGCTGTCCGCTGGCCTAGGCACTCTTGCCCACCCCTCCGCACCATCTTCTTAGGCACCTCACCCTACCATCTCTATAGCTTCTTTTCCTTTCTTTTAAATTATGATAAAGCTTCCTGCTCAGCGGGGAGTCTGCTTCTCCCTCTCCCTCTGCCCCTCCCCCTGCTTGTGCTCACTAGAATAAAATCTTTAAAAAAATGATGATAAAATATACATAACATAAAATTTGATTTCTTAACCATTTTTTCAAATTGTGGTGAAGTACATATAATATATTGCTTACCGTCTTAATCATTTTAAATGTATAGTTCAATTGTGTTAAGTGTGTTCACATTGTTGTGCAGCCAGTCTCCAGAGCCCTTCATCTTCCCAAACTGAGACTTACCCCCCACCTCCACATTCCCTCCTCACCTCAGGCCCCTAGCACCCGCCATTCCGCTTTCTGTCTCTATGAATTTGACCACCTTGGGGACCTCCTGTAAGTGGAATCCTGCAATATCCTGCTGTGTCGCTGGTTTATTTCACTGAGTGTAACGTCCTCCCAGCTTTCTGTGGCAGTGGTCAGGATTTCCTTCCTTTTTAAGGCTGAATTATACTCCATTGCTTGTATGTACCCCATTGTGTTTGTCTATTCATCTGTCACTTGGTTTGTTTCCACCTTTTGGCTGCTCTGAATGGCGCTGTCGTGTTCATGGTGTATACAACTCTCTCTTCAAGATTCTGTTTTCAGTTCTTTTGGGTATGTACCCAGGGGCAGAATTGCTGGATTACACGGTAATTCTATTTTTAATTTTTTGAGGAACTGCCATGTGGTGACTACCATTTTACATTCCCACCAGCAGGGCAGGCACAGGGGTTCCAACTTTTTCCCATCTGTGCCAACACTTGTTACTGTCTCTCTCTCTCTATTTTTTTTTTTTTTTTTTTTGATAGTAGCCATTCTAATCGATGTGAAGTGATGTCTCATTGTGTTTTTGATTTGCATTTCCCTATTGATCAGCGATGTTGAGCACCTTTTCATGTGCTTATTGGCCATTTTTATGTCTTCTTTGGAGAAATGTCTGTTTAAGTGCATTTGCCCATTTTTAATAGGATTGTTTGTTTTTTGTTGTTGATTCATAGGAATTCTTTTTATATATTGGATATTGGCTCCTTATCAGATTATGATTTACACATATATTCTCCCATTTTGTGGCTTGCCTTATCACTCTGTAGATGGTGACTTTGTCACAGTTTTCATTTTGATGAAGTCCAATTTCTCTCTTTTTTTCTCTCTTGCCTGCGCTTTGGTTGTCACAGCCCAAAAGCTGGTGTTAAATCCGAGGTCATGAAGTCCTCCCACAAGTTTTCTTCTAAGAGTTTTGTAGTTTTAGCTTGTAAGTTAGGGTCTTTGATCCATTTTAAGTTAGTTTTTGTAAAAGATGTGAGGCGGTGGTCCAGCTTCATTCTTTTGCATGTGGAGATGCAGTTCTCTTAGGACCATTTATTGAAATGACTGTCCTTTACGCATTGAATGGTCTTGGCATCCTTGTCAAAAACCCTTGGATCATATGTGTGAGTGTTTATTTCTGAGCTCTCTATGCTATTCCATTGGTCTGTGTGTCATTTTTTATGCCGGACCACACTGTTGTTTTGTTGTTTTTTTTTAAAGACACATTTATTCATCGTCATGACCAGACTATTACATTTAGCAATCAACAGCGTGGGTGCAAAAAAAAAAAAAAAAATCTACATTAAAACCCTTTGTTGGAATGCTTTACACTTTCCACAGAACATAAACTAAAATAACCTGTTATGCAATTAGTCACAAATACAGTCCTCGAGTTTTTGCCCATACACATGAGTATTGTCTAAATAAAGCATGTCTTCTTTGTAGCAGCTCGGCCCTGCCACCACTGTGCTTGGCTGAGTTCACAAATCTGTTGTAACCTGTAGCTTCCCCGTCCCTCCTCTGGCTCTCCTCTCCTGCTAAGCTTTGTTTCCTGGCAGTAATGAAAGCCTCCTGCCGCTGCCGTAGCTCCTGCTGCTGCTGCCTTGGTTTCGTGGTTTGGCAAAGTATTGGCCTCCACCACCATAGGGGCCGGAGCTTCTGCCTCCAAAATTTCCTCCTTTCATGGGTCCAAAATTTGAGGATTGGTTGTTGTAATTGCCAAAATCATTATAGCTTCCACCACCTCCAAAGTTGCTTCCATCATTACCAAATCCGTTATAGCCATCCCCACTGCCACCATTTCCACCTCCACCTCGACTGCCACCAAAGCCACCTCGACCACTGAAGTTCCCTCCACGACCAAAGTTGTCATTCCCACCAAAACCACCTCCACGACCACCACCAAAGTTTCCAGAACCACTTCGACCTCTTTGGCTGGATGAAGCACTAGCCATCCCTTGCTTAGATAGGGCTTTCCTTACTTCACAGTTGTGGCCGTTCACAGTATGGTATTTTTGAATGACAGTCTTGTCTACAGAGTCATGGTCATCAGATGTTACAAAAGCAAAACCTCTCTTTTTGCCACTGCCTCAGTCAGTCATGATCTCGATCACTTCAATTTTCCCATACTGTTCAAAATAATCTCTTAGATGATGTTCTTCAGTGTCTTCTTTAATGCCACCAACAAAAATCTTTTTCACAGTTAAGTGGGCACCAGGTCTTTGAGAATCTTCTCTTGAGACAGCTCTCTTTGGTTCCACAACTCTTCCATCCACCTTGTGTGGCCTTGCATTCATGGCTGCATCCACCTCCTCCACAGTGGCATACGTGACAAACCCAAAGCCTCTGGAGCACTTGGTGTTTGGATCTCTCATTACTACACGGTCCGTAAGCGTTCCCCATTGCTCAAAATGGCTCCTCAGACTCTCATTGGTTGTTTCAAAGCTCAAACCTCCGATGAAGAGTTTCCGCAGCTGTTCAGGCTCTTTGGGAGACTCTAACTTAGACATGACGGCGGTGGGAAGGGAGACTTTATCGATGCTTACTTGGTGTCCATGGGCAGAAAGGAGTAATCTAACGAACGTATCTTTGGACCACACTGTCTTGATTACTGTAGCTTTGCATTAAGTTTTGAAATCAGGAAGTAGGAGGTCTCCAACTTTGTTTTGTTTTGGCTATTTGGGTCCCTCGAGACTCCATACGAATTTTAGGATAGATTTTTCTGTTTCTGCAAAAAATGCCATTGGGATTTCTATAGGAATTGCATTAAATCTGTAGCTTTCTTTGCAGAAACATCCCCACCCCCGTTACAGTGGTCCTTTGGGTACGTTAGTGCCATCCCCTCCTTAGACTTGGACTTCTCTGGCCCCCTGTGGCAGTAGGCTCCCAGTAGACCTCCTGGCTCAGGCGCACCCTCTGACCCTTGCTTATATCTTCTTGGGTTCTTAGGTTTGAGGGCACATCAGAGCTGAGGTCAAGTCCAGATGCTCCAGCTCCAAGACATGTGGGTGCTCTGGGTCTGGGCTGGGGCCTCGTTCGTGACCCCTCCTGGGCACAGACCGTGTGGGAACCATCCTGTGGGGAACGGCCTTTGGCAGGTTGTTTGCTTTCGGTGGTCTCTGTTCCACCAGTAATCACTCTGCCCCCTTCCTTCCCACCACCTTCTCCTCTGAGCTCCAGACCTGCTTCCTCAAAACCACCTCTTTGGGGGCATTTTTAGGCACCTCGTGCTGCCACATCCCCGCTGCCTTGGACCAGGCCTGCTTCTCCTCCGGTACTGCTGGGCTTTCTGAAGGTTCCATCACCCCCAGAAATGTGGACCCCATGCTTGTGCAGCCAGTCTCTTGCCCCCACAGCCCATCGGTGCCTCCCCATTCCTGGTCATCCAGTCCCTTGTCTGCTGACTTGCGCCTAGATGAGGCTGTGCTTCTTCACTGCCCTGTCCCCACTTGCCACTGTGGCTCATTTTGCACGGGGCAGCGTTCCAACCCAGACTTCTGGTCACATGGCACCTTTTCAGTTAAAACCTGTACCTACCTTTCTTTCTTTCATTCTTTCTTGTCTTTATTTATTTAGAGAGAGGGAGGGAGAGAGAGGGAATCCTGAGCAGGCTCCACGCCCAGCACAGAGCCCGACATGGGGCTTGAGCTCACGACCCTAAGATCATGACCTGAGCTGAAATCAAGAGTTGGGCGCTTAACCCGACTGAGCCACCCAGGCGCCCCTAAAACCTGTACCCTTAAAAAACTGCAAGCTAGAATTCTGGTCTAGGCTGGGGCGTTGCCCTTTCTGGGCACGGGGCGCACCCTCTCGCCTGCCAAGCACGTGACTGCCCTGCCCGAGCCACTGCACCCACTTGGGAACACGGAGGCCTTTCCTGGGCCCCCGGACCGAGCCATGCCCCTGTGACCCTTCCCACGAGCGGCCCAGCAGCAGCCCCTGTGCCTCCCGCAGGAGAAGATGCTCGACATCTACTGGCTGCTGCGCGTCTGCCTGCGGACCGTCGAGCACGGTGACCGCACGGGGTCTCTCTTTGCCTTCATGCCCGAGTTCTACTTGAGCGTGGCCATCAACAGCTACAGCGCCCTCAAGAATTACTTCGGCCCCGTGCACAGCATGGAGGAGCTCCCAGGTGACAAGGAGGCCTCTGGCGTGAGCCCTGGCAGCCCCGTTCTGAGCCTCCTAGCCCAGCAGCACACATCCGCGGAGGGAGTGGGCGCGGGCAGCCCCTGTTCTCCTCGGCCCTGTAGTAGACAAGCATTTGCAAAAGCCCCACCTGCTGGAGAGCCCTGCCCGGTACCGTAGCCCCAGAGCCAATGGCTCCTCCCTGGTGCTGGGAGGGAAGGAGACAAAATGGAGGGCCGGGGTGGGCATCCCTCAGGCTTTCACTTCCTCCTCGGTGCCGCTGTGGTCTGGGAGCCAGCTGGCCTCACCTGGCGCCCTGGCACTGGCCTCAGGATGCGGCTTGTGTTTGCAGGTCACAGCAGGCGGGGATGCTCTGCTGGAGGCCATGTGTAGGAGCTTGGGCTTCTCGCAGACCATTTCAGCCTGGGCTTGGTGGTTTGTGTCTGGATCGGGCCCCCCGGCCTGTCCCCTGCCCCACCCCAGGCCTAGGTGCAGCCTTTGTGCTCAGAGGCGGAGCTGTGGGTGCCCAAGGGGCTTTGACTGCTGAGCCATCAGGTGTGTGCTGAGATGGGCTTGAGCCCAGTCTTGCAGGACCGTCCCCACCCTCCCCCAGTGAGTCTGTGCAATGGCCTGTCAGTCTGAATATCATGCCCGAAGCCCCTGGATGACAGCCCCGGCCCAGACTGGCTCTGGGAGCCCACTCTGGAGTCCTCCGCCCGAGCCCGCTCACCCTGCCAGGGGGATGGGCCTGCCCCTAGAGCCGCCGCTCCCGGCCAAGCATTCCCCCTGCCCCATCCTGCAGGCTACGAAGAGACCCTGACCCGCCTGGCCGCCATCCTTGCCAAACACTTCGCGGACACACGCATCGTGGGCACTGGTGAGGAGCCCTCCAGAGGGCTTGGGGCATGGGGATGGGATGGCGTCTCCGGCCGGCTCTTGTTTGCTCAGAATGCCGTCCGGGGGGCGTGAGACGCGGGGCTGGGGCTCGTGCCAGGTACCTGCTGAGGCACGGCCTGTCCCGACAGACATCCGTGACTCGCTGATGCAAGCCCTGGCCAGCTACGTGTGCTACCCCCACTCCCTGCGGGCCGTGGAGCGGATCCCCGAGGAGCAGTGAGTGAGGGCCAGAGCGGGAGGCACGTGCTCTGCCCCACACGGTGCCCAGCCTCAGCCCCTGCCCACCACCCCTTGCCCTCGCAGGCGTGTCGCCATGGTGAGGAGCCTCCTGGCTCCCTATGAGCAGCGGCCCTGGGCCCAGACCAACTGGATCCTGGTGCGGCTGTGGAGGGTAAGCCCGGCTGGAGGGGAGGTGGCTGTGGCAGGCTGGAGGGGAGAGCTGCCCTAACCCCAGCTGACCCCCCACGGACCCCCCTCGCAGGGCTGTGGGTTCGGGTACCGCTACACACGGCTGCCGCACCTGCTGAAAACCAAACCCGAGGATGCCAACTTGCCCAGTCTCCAGAGTGAGTGGCTGCTCTTGGGTCCTCTAGGATTCTTCTCCCTTCTCCCAGCCTCTGTCCTGCACTCCTGCTGGGCCCCAACTCTGCCCCCTGGGGCTTCCATCTCCCAGCTTCCTCTCTGTCCAGGGACACTGGGCCTACTCCCCCTGGCTCCCCAGTCCCACGTGTGCCCTTTGGGCCCGAATGCTCTGCTGGGTCATAGGGAAAAAGGGCAGTATCTTCCTAGGCTGCCTGCAGCTGACACAGAGTGAGGACCCTGAACCAGCTCCCTGACCTCCAGCCTGGTCCCAGCACCATGTCCTTCTGCCCCTTCATTGCCATCTGCTGGTGCCAGACCTTGGGTACTTGAGTCAAGGCAGGGGCACAGACTAGGCGGTGCCCATGGGGCTTCCAAGAGGAAGAGGCATTTGGTTGGGAGCAGAGGCTTCACTCTGTCTTTGGGGGCCATGGTCCAGCAGAGCCCTGTGAACCCGAGGACCTTCACCTAGGCCGGGCCTGGGGTGGGCCAGCTTGCAGTCTGCCTGCCACACACTGCGCTCACCCCACAGGGTGGCTTTCCTTGGGCCGCGTGGTGTGTTTCTGCTCTCGTGGGCAGGGTTTTTGCGTGAAGGGGTCCCCAGAGGCTGATTGCCTTGTGCAAAGTCACACATCAAGTCCTTGCCAATTGTTTTGGTCGTGCCTGCAGGTGGAACTGAGCTGCAGATGAAGAACGGCAGTGGGACCAGATACTTGTCCTGCTGCTGTAGGAACTATTGATTTGCATGGGCGGAGGTGGGGGGCGGGTGTCCAGCTCAGCTGCGGCTAAGGGCTCTGGTTACTGCTCCCTGTCAGCCCAGACTTGGCACCCACCACCTCGGCCATATGCCAAGGCCAGGCCAAGGGCAGCAGAGGAGAGGAGAGGACTGCAGGGCTCAGACAAGTAGGTCTTAGGGACGCTGACCTGGATACGAGTGAGGAGAGGTCTGGGTCACCCTGTCTGGGTCTAGCCCTCCCTGAAAGCCGTGTGGCTGAGAACTCGCTGGGGACAGGCTGGGGGGCAGCTCTAGGCTTAAGGGATGGTGTGGGGCTGGAAAGGACTTCAGCCCGTGGCTTGCCCAGCAGATGGAGGGACAGATTTAGCTCTAACCCCCAGATAGGGCTGTACCCTGTCCTCCCACCTTCGTGACCTGAGCATTCTCAGGGAGCCGTCTTTCTGTACGTACACCAATGGCCCAACAAGTGAGGACGGAGGTAGACAGGGCAGGCAGGAGCCCCAGAATGGAGTCCCCAGTGACGCCGCCGCCTCGCGCCCCCACAGAGCCCTGCCCCTCCACCCTGCTTCAGCAGCACATGGCGGAGCTGCTGCGGGAGGGGCCCGACGTGGCGCCCAGCTTCCTCAACAGCGTCCTCAACCAGCTCAACTGGGCCTTCTCGGAGTTCATCGGCATGATCCAGGAGGTGCGTCACGGCGGGTCGGTGGGTCGGGCGGGCTGCGGCGTTGCAGTGGGCCCGGCGCGATGTGCGGCGCCACCAGGCCACTGAGCGCTGCCTGCCCCCCCGCCGGTGGCTCAGATCCAACAGGCTGCCGAGCGCCTAGAGCGGAACTTTGTGGACAGCCGGCAGCTCAAGGTGTGCGCCACCTGCTTCGACCTCTCGGTCAGCTTGCTGCGGGTCCTGGAGATGACCATCACGCTGGTGCCCGACATATTCCTTGACTGGGCCCGGCCTACGTCTGAGATGCTGCTGCGGCGTCTCGCGCAGGTGTGTCCATCTGGGCAGGGAGAGGGGGGCCCCCGGGAAGGCCCCAGTGGCGAGCCCGCCCTCGACACCCACCAACGGGCTCCTGCCCTCACAGCTCCTCAACCAGGTGCTGAACCGGGTGACGGCTGAGAGGAACCTGTTTGACCGCGTGGTCACCCTGCGGCTGCCTGGTGAGGACCCAGCGCCCCACACCCAACATATCCCGGGGCTCGCTTCCTCTACTGGGAGCAGGGATGCCTGATTGTCCGTGCTGCGTCGGGACAGCCGGCCTGGGCCCCCGCAGCCTTAGCTCGCCCTTCTGTGGGGAGGATGCTGGGGAGGGGGGCTGGCGCTAGCCAGGCAGGCCTCGACCCCCTGCAGTAGGAGCACGCAGCAGCTCTTGCCCTCCCTCCTCCCCCGCCCAGGCCTGGAGAGCGTGGACCACTACCCCATTCTGGTGGCCGTGACGGGCATCCTGGTGCGGCTCCTGGCGCATGGCCCGGCCTCGGGGTGAGTGTGAGGCCCGTGGGCCCACGGGAGCTGGCGTGGCTGGTGGGAGTGGGCCGGCCAGGGCCTCCTGCCGCTGTCTCTTTGCCTCTGCAGTGAACCTCGGTATCAGGTTTTTGAGGCAGGGGGGAAGGCCGTGAGGTACAAACTGCCTAACTACGTGGCAGCAGCAGCAGCTCTGAGTAGAAGAATCGGAGAGCGCACTGGCTTGTGGTTATGCCTCAGGCAGGGCTGGGGTGCTATCCTGCATGTACGGGACGGCACTGCTGGGCTCAGGGGCTGAGGACACGCACCGCTACTTGTGTTCACGAAGGGTCCGGTAATGAGCACGTACCACCTTTATTAAGGAACTCCAGGACAACTGGATCCAGGATGCTCGTAGGAGCCCCCAGCTCAGCACCCACACAGGAGGGTTCTCAGACCCCTCTTCCCTGCCTCCCTGCGGTGGGTGGTAAGATGCGTATAAGACCAGGGCACGGCCTCAGCCATTAGGCCGAGACCAGTGCCAGCCCTTAAGAGGCTTCTACCCTCGAGGGACAGTGAGTTCTGGCTCAGCCCTCCCATCTTGGCCATGCTCAGCAGGCTTTTTACTGCTGAAAAGCTGGGGGACAGGCCCTGGTGGCCCTTACTGTCTTGTGAGCCCACTGAAGAGGCCCTGCCCTCAGAGTGGCCTGTGGATGCCGCTGGCCAGAGACGGCGAGGCTGCTCCGGCTGGGGCTCGGGCCAGGCCCCCTGAGGGGTGGCGGGGAGGGGTCTCTTGCCTTTCTGCCTGCCCACCAGACTGCACGGATCTGTGAAGCTTGAAGGAGGTTAGATGTTGGTGCGGGTTTCCTCCTTCCACCCTGGGTGGGGGCCTAGGTCTTCCTTTGGCGCTCTCCTCCTCTTCCCCTGGGCGCCCACTCTCTTCCTGCCCCACTGGGAAGGGGAAGATGGTTATGCTTCAGTTCTTCGCCACTACTGCTTGATAGCTGCCTCGGCCCCTAAGGGGGTGCCTCGGGCTCTAACGCACGGGCCCTTCCGGATGGCCCCAGTTCCAGGCCTCGGGGGACACTTGGGCACCAGCAGGTCCTGCGGGGACCTCCGGCCTTTGAGCCCTGTGTGAGAGCAGAGCAGGAGAGAGGGCGGGGAGCCCAGCCCTTCCATCAGCGAGTGGGGCTGCTGTAGTTGAGGTCGAGGCCACACAGGAGGCTGGAGGACCAAGCCCAGCGCCGCCACCAGCATCTGGCAGCTCTTGCCCGGGCGGCAGCGGGGAGCGGGGCAAAGCAGCGGGCGGTTGGTGGCCTGGCTCTGAGCCCAGGGCGGCCTAGGTCATCACCAGAGCCTCGGAGCCCGTGGAGCTAGCCGACTCAGAGCCAGCGTGGAGCCGCAGGCCCACGGGATTGTAGAGATCAAAGTCCTCGGCGACCGCCAGCTGCACGCGCCCGTTGAGGCCCCTCCGGCCCGGCTCCAGAAAGACCACATGCTTGTGCACACTGGCCTTGCGGCTGGGCACGTCGGGCCGGGTGGCGCCGAGCCCCGACGGCCGCGCGCTCGGCTCCTGGAGGGGGCCGGGCCCGCGGGGCCAGCAGAGCCGGCGGCAGGTGCAGGCGCGGCGGTAGCAGCGGCGGCAGCCCGGGCAGGGCGGCGCGAACACGTAGAGCAGCACGAGCAGCAGGCCCACGGCGCAGCCCAGCAGGGTGGTGAAGCCCGTGTTGAAAGCCTCGGGCTCCGGGCGCGGGGAGTGCACGCTCACGTTGTACTCGTGCGTCTGGTTGTGATGCAGGCGCGGCCCGGCGGCCAGGCACACGAAGAGCCCCTCGTGCCGCGGCTGCACGTTGCTGATGGCCAGGCTGCCGTCGGCCAGCACCGCAATGCTGCCGTCTCGGGACCCCGGGGCCACCAGCAGCTCCTGCTTCGGGGACACCCAGGCGACGCGCACAGCCGGGGCGCTGGTGTTGCAGCGCAGCGTCAGGGGCCGACCCATCTGCACGTGCAGCTGCTCTTCGGGCCGCTCCAGGCCCCCGGCCAGGGCGGCCGAGCAGTTCTCGAAGACGCGGCTGTGCTCAAAGAAGCGCACGCGGGACGTGGGCACCCTGAAGGCCAGGCACATGTACTGTGGGGCGAAGTCACTGACGGCACTGAGGCCCCGCTGGAGCCAGCGCTGCAGCAGGTGGTAGAGGCGGCAGTCGCAGGCCAGGGGGTTGTTGTGCAAGTAAAGGCCGTTCTTGAGAAAGGCCGGCAGGGCAGCCAGGGCAGCCACGGGGATGCGGCCCAGGCGGTTGGAGGAGAGGTCCAGAGTACGGAGGTGGGTGGCGCCCAGGCCGTGGAGGTGGTCAAAGGAGAAGGAGGAGAGCTGGTTGCAGCCCAGGTAGAGCCGGCTGAGTGCGCCCAGGCCCCGGAAGGCGAGCTCGTCCAAGTGCGCCAGTCGGTTATTGAACAGCAGCAGCCTCTCGAGCGCCCCCAGCCCTTCGAGGTCGTGGCGTCCCAGCGCCCGCAGCGCGTTAGACGATAGGTCGAGCAGCCGCAGGCCGCTGGCGTTGGTGAACACTCCGCGACCTAGCACGTCCAGCTCGTTGTGGCCCAGGCGCAGGGCGCGCAGGCGGGAGAGGGGCGTCAGCCAGCCTGGCCGCAGGCGCTGGAGCGCGTTGTGGCTCAGGTCGAGGTCTGTGGTGGCGGCGGGCAGCGCGGCCGGCACGTCCTGCAGCCCCAGGCCCGCGCAGCTCAGCAGGTCGGCAGCGCACACACATCTGTAGGGGCAGTCACGGGGACCGGAGGGCACGAAGCCCTCCGCGCCCAGGCCGCCCACCCCGACGCGCGACAGGCACAGCAGTGCGCCCAGCAGCACCAGCCAGACCATGGTGGCGCCTGCCGGGGGCTGAGACCGGGCAGCTCTGTGCCGGACACGCCGCGCCGGGACTCACCCACTTCTGGCTGTGGGCTCAGCCCCGCACACCCACCGCCCCTGCTCCCCCGGCTCCGGGGCGGGATTTGGGGCCGGCTTGCACTCCGCACTCCCTCCTCTGGCTTCCCCAGCTCTCCTCTGGCTTCCCTGGTCAGCTTCTAAATACTCTCCCGGAGGAGGGCGGGGCCGCATCCTCCCATTGGTTCCTGTTGGAGGGGGCGGGGTAGCCCCTCTCCTCCCCGCGTCCGAGGTTCCCCGCGTGGCCGCCAGAGGGGGCGCAAGCCCGCCCCCAATGCCCCAGCCTGTGCTTGGCCAGTGGCTTTGCCCGTGCCCATCTCCCCCAGAACAGTAGGAGGGGAAACCTGGGAGGCACTCCTTTAAGCTGCTAGTGATGTTCTTTATTTGTTTTCTTTGGAGAGTTAGTGTTTATTAGGGGTAGGCAGACTTTCACTATCTGCTGGTCACCCCCTTAAACTGGCACCCAGGCTGTATGAGTTCTTACTGGGATCTAGGATGAGGGGCATGGGGTGGGGGCAGTGGGTGAAAAGAGGTGAGCTGGATTGTCCCACCACCCCGGTCCCTCCAGCAGGTACTGCTTTCTGACTACGCTTGTCCCCCTCTCCCACCTAGGAGAGAGCGAGCCACGTCCGTGCTCCTTGCTGATCCCTGCTTCCAGCTCAGCTCTATATGTTATCTCTTGGGGCAGCCAGAGCCCCCTGCCCCTGGCACTGCCCTGCCTGCCCCTGACCGGAAGCGCTTCTCCCTGCAGAGCTGTGAGTGGACTGGGGGTGGGTCAGGGGTTTGGGGCTGGACTAGCTCAGGAGTCTCAAGAAGAGCAAAACCCCAAGTTGCGGTACTTAAGAGGCACTGGGTTCGAGGGCCACGTTGGGTCTGACACCTGCTACCGCCCGCAGACACAGATTACATCAGCGCGGAGGAGCTGGCCCAGGTGGAACAGATGCTGGCACACCTGACCGCTGCCTCTGCCCAGGCAGCTGCTGCCTCCCTGGTGAGTGGGCGCCGCGGCATCCGGCTGTGCACCGCCCACATACACGCTGGCCCAACTGTGCATGCTACGTAGGCTCGTCTCCTTGTCTGGGCGTCCGGCCCTGCTCACCCTGCGCTCTGCTCCCTGCAGCCCACCAGCGAGGAGGACCTCTGCCCCATCTGCTATGCTCACCCCATTTCCGCTGTGTTCCAGCCCTGTGGCCATAAGTCCTGCAAGTAAGTAGGCCCCATGGGCGCAGGGGGCTGGGGAAGCGACAGGGATACACAGGCCCTCCTCCTCCCCCTCCTCCCCTCCCCTGTTCTAGAGCCTGTATCAACCAGCACCTGATGAACAACAAGGACTGCTTCTTCTGCAAAGCCACCATCGTGTCTGTAGAGGACTGGGACAAGGCGGCCAGCGCAAGTACCACCACTTCCTCAGCCGCCTAGCCCGCACGGCAGCAGCCTCCAGCCCTGAACTCAGACCCAGGCTGGGCCCTATTTATGAGCTTCCCCTTGCCCTGTTCCCCATGACCCCCCCGCCGCCACCGCCACCACCGCCACCACCACCACCACCACGTCCAACCTTCTTGCCTGAGTGTAACCTCACTGGCGGGAGCCCAGCCGTGTCCTGATTGTGCCTGAGCTTGACTTCCAGTCAGGGCCACAGTGAGCATTAAATTATTATTCCATACAGCCCTGGCCCGGCCCTTCTTGAGGGAGTGGGCTTTGTGGGGTATGCCCAGCAAGGAGCCTGCCAGATTATGTCCACGGGAGAGGGCAGGCGTCCAACCGCTTCAGCCTCGTCTAGTCCTCCCAGAGAAACGGCGCATCCAGGGCCTTCTGATGTGTCACACCAGGGCTCCCCCTGCCAGTGGGGAAGTGGGGACTCGGCCGGCCCCATGGTATCCCCTCACATGATGATACGAGGCTCCGGCACCGACTCGCCGATAGACTTGTGGGGCAGCACGCTGGCACCGTTGAGGTAGAGCTCGTCGTTAACGATGACGTCTTCGCCCAGGACCGTCACGTTCTCCATGCGCACCTCGGGGGAGGGGGGCAGGCCTGGTCAGCAAGGCAGGCGCGCTCCCTGCCCCTCTCCCCGTTCGGCCCAGCCCCTAGACTTACCCACTGGCCCACGCGGCAGCGCCAGCCCACAATGCAGGACTCGAGCCAGGAGTGGGATCGGATGTGAGCATCTCGCAGCACTGTGCACCGCCGGATGCACACGCCATCCTCCACCACCACACCAGGACCCAGGCTCACGTTGGGGCCGATGCTACAGTTCTGGCCGATGCGGGCACTTGGGTCCTAAGGACAGTGGGGAAGATACAGTGAGGCATTCATCTCCCAAGCCCGAGAAGGGGCATTTACGATGGGCCGGGCGGGGGCCTCACCACCAGCACGTTGCCCACAATGCCAGGGCCTGAGCATAGTTGCTCAGGCTGCTTCTGTCGCAGGGACTGTAGGAAGAGGCACATGCCGGTGAGGAAATCCTTGGGCTGCCCTATGTCCATCCAGAAGCCTGTTGGGAGGAAATGCATCAGGGGGCTCAGCCCAGCCACACCACACCCCTACCCTGTGGCCTCCCTGCCTCACCCTGCAGCTCCATGGCATATAGCTGCCCCTCCTTGGCCATGACAGGGAAGATCTCCTTCTCAATGGATGTAGGCTGCAGCTGTGGGAGTGGGCAGCTTGTGAGCAGGGTCGTGGTAGCAGGGGCCTGCCCTACCCCAGCCCACCCCGCAGCTGGCTTCCACACACCTGGATGCGCCGCAGCACTGCAGGGCTCAGGATGTACATTCCTGCGTTGATCTTGTTGGACACAAACACCTGTGGCTTCTCCACAAAGCGATGAACGCGGCCTGTGTCAGCCTCACATACCACCACGCCATACTTAGAGGGCTCCTCCACTTTGGTCACCTGAGTGCAGGGGGAACCTCAGGCCCAGTCCAGGTGTGTCTGAGCCTCGATAATGCATACTGTCCTAAATCTCGGGCTGTGCCCCAATGCTTAAAGATACATACGGTACAGCTTTGCACTCACAACACAAGGGGATGGTTAAAGGCTGGGCAGCAGGAGAGGCTGGGCATGGGGGACAGGCATGTCAGAGAAGAAAGATCTGGTCCCTTACCAGGATGGAGCCCTCCTGGCCGTGGTGCCGGTGGAACTGCACCATGGCTTGGAAAGGGAAATCGCAGATCACATCACTGTTGAGGACGAAGAAAGGGTCCGCAGTCTCAGAGAGCAGATCACGGGCAAGTGCCAGGGGCCCAGCTAGGAGAGAAGGACAGGTCACCATCTTCCCCAGGGGGGTGGGGGGGTAGGCGGACAACTGAGCCCCTGGATCCAGGCTCAGCAGACCCCATCCAGGCTGGGTCTTACCCCTTCCCAGGCCCTAAACCCTCCCCGCAAGGGACTTTTACTGACCTGTCCCCAGAGGCTCTTCTTCATGGGACATGGAGATTCGAATTCCCAGCTGTAAGGGAGAAGCCGCCTGTCAGGTGCCTCCCACCAGGGTGGGTGGTTGCGCGGGGAGCGAAGAAAAAGATCAAAAGTCCGAGCCTCACCCTCTGCTCCTGCGCCTTCATTTCCTTCTCCAGCACCTGAGACATGTAGCTCACGGCCAGAATCACGTGGTCCACGCCCGCCTGTTGTACAAAACAGCGCCGGCCGATAGAAGGGCTCAGCCGGAAGGTACGGGCGTCCGCGACCCCCAAGTGCTAGCCGTCCCTCGTCCTGCCAGGTCCCACCGCGACACCGACCCCGGGTCTTACCGCGGCCAGCGCCTCCACTTGGTGCAGCAAGATGGGCTTATTGCAGAAATCCACCAGTGGCTTCGGGATGCTCAGCGTCAGCGGCCGCAGACGCGTCCCATAGCCGCCCACCAAGATCAGTGCCTTCATCGCGCCTGCGGGCGGCCGGAGAGTGAGTCCCGGGCTCCGCGGCCCGGCCCGCCCGGCCGAGCCCTGCCGCGCACTCCCGCCGCCGTGCCCGGCCCCGCGCCCTTCGCCTGCCAGACTGACCCACTCTGGCTCTGCCTTGGCCGCGCAGTCCGCCGTGACGCCGGCCCGAGGCTGCACCCAGCAGGACGCGACGCCAGACGAGGGCGGCTAGCCCCGAACTCAGGCCGGACCTAGGCGGGCGGTGACGTGAGCCCGAGCCGGCCAATCGGCTGCCGTTGACGTGGCACGGACGCCGACGTCGGAGCGCTGAGGCGCGGCGTTCCGGCAGACGTAGCCAATAAGAGCCCGAGCGCGCCCGGCTGCCATGGGGACCGGGCCCCGGGCCCCGCGGGTCAACTAACCATTGGCGGATCCAAAGGCGGAACTGGCGCCAAGGGCGAGGCTTCCTTCCCGACGGGTGCCAGGTCCGCCGCCGCACGGGCGCTTCCGGCCCCGCCCCGGGACGGCGGCTCGGGGGCGCGGCGGAGGGAGGCGAGCGGCGGTCGGGCTGGGCCTGTCCTCGAAGCCGCGGGACAGCAAAGACGCGGACACACCTCAGTTTCTAGCGGCTTTATTTTGACATACACGACCTCAGACACAAGCGGGGCGGGCAGCGCTAGGTGTACAGAAAGGGGCGACCCGGCGCAAGGCCCGAGCACCCCTCCCCGGCACGCAAGGTCCCGAGGAGACGCAGCTGGCCCAGCCGCGGCCGAAGCCGAGAGTGGAAGGGGGCGCAGGCCTCGGGCGGCGTGGGCAGGTTTGGGCGGCTTCCGGGAAAGCAGAGCAGAGAGCGATTCCTAGAGGCGAGGCCTCACAGTTCCCCGAGAAGCAAAGGAACCAGGTCCTTCCCAGGGTGCTCCAATTTTTTTCCTCATTAAAACTTTTTTTTAATCGGCAAAAACAAAACCAAATTGAACAGCGTTAAAGTTCCAAGCAATCTGCATCTAGGGGGCGTGCACGTGGACAGATGTGCGCGAGTGAGCAGCGGCTAAAGAACTAGCCCAGGCCTTTGGCCCCTGGGGAAACCCCCACACCCACTGCACAGGCCCCAGTGTGAGGGAGGGGTGGGGTCCCTGGCAAGTTGCTACACTGGTCCCCTTCCTCATTAAGCACCGCCGGTCCCACTCCCCCCCCCCCCCCGGGGGGCTGGTGTCTACTTGGCCCAGGGAAGCACTAGAGAGGGGGGTCACTTGAGCACCCCAACCCGTGATCCCGCGTTGCACTTTGGTCCCAAGTTGGGGTTTGGGAAGGCAGGGCCTGGCAGGGACAGAGCTCTCTGACAAGGAGCAGGCAGAAGGAGTAGAGGCAGAGAGTGTGTGTGTACACATGCCCACCACCCACCAGGTAACAGAGCTGGGTCTCCAAGTGTCAAAAGTGCTGAAAAGAGGGATCCTGCCCTGATGGGAGTAGCAGCAAATCCCAGGCCCTTCTGCTCTTTTTAGTGCCAGGAAAACGCTGAAGATAGTGGGTATAGTCTCTCTCACTATGAAGAGCACAACGGGGCAGCATGTGCTCCCAAAATACAGGAACTCAGGAGGCACAGCACATCCCCAGGCTGGAGAGGTTCAACTAAAGGGGGTCCCAAGTGGCCCCTGACTCTTGGTCTTCGCCTCTGCCCTGCCAGGAAATGCCAGTCCAAACGAATGAGCTACTACCCCCCTGAAGCCACAGAATGGTACAGGAAAGATGGTCGTTACTGACCAGAAACAGGCAAGCTGTCCCTCCCAGCCCCAAGGAATGGGAACCTGCCCACTACTGGCACCAGGATCAGAGGGCTGAGAGAGAGACGGGATCCATCAAGGAGCCCATTTAAAATGTGTGAAGCTGCATCTCTAAGGAATCGGAAAGTAGTCTACCACTTCCAAGGCCTTGACAGGCTGGCAGGCTTACCTTTAATGCCCAAACAAGGACATGCCCAAAGTGACAATGACAGTGGCCCTAGGCTCAGAGGGGAGGGCACTAACCTTGGCAATGGCTAGGTGAGTGCAGTGTCACCTCCTGGCCACATGTTCGAGGTGGCAGGTCTCTGTGCCATTAAGGGCTGGCGGCAAAAATTATTAAAAACCACCAGAAAGATCACCCCTTGGGCCTTCACTGTACCACTGTCCACGTGGTACTACACACTGCCAGGCCCACAGAGAAGGTGCTGGGCCATCCGGGAAACACCTCCTACAATTCATTTGCTACCAATTCTTTGTAAAAAGGTCGCACCTGCTGACAACAGGCACAGGGGCAAAAGCTCACCTCAGAAATGGCAGGACAGAAATCAGTATTTACTAATGAACAAGGCTACAGCCCAGGAAAAAGATCCCAAGAGACAAGGGCTGGCTGGGAGATGGACAAATGGACAGACTGATGGATCCCAGGACTGATAAGACGAAACTCATTAGCAGAATCTGGGCACCTGCACCCAAGGCCCAAACAATGTCTCTATGAACAGACAAGCTTCAAGCTCTCCCTCACAAGACTGGAGCTCCTCACAATGGGTTGCTGCCTTGAGCTTAGCCTGGAGAAAGGTGACACCCTGAGCGGACCACAGCCCTTGAGCCCTAGGAAGGGCAGCCCATCCAGAGGCAGCACAGCTGCCCAAGCTAGAGGAAGAAGACTCCCACCCACAGCACAAGAACTGCAAATACTGTCTAGGCCAGGGCCACCAGACGCCCTGAGGCCTGCTGGGACACCGACTCTCCTCGGCAAATAGAGCAGGGACCCCCTTCAATGGGGCAAGAAGGGGTGGCCTCCTCAGGCAAGGGATCTCAGTAAGAAAGGCTGGCTGGGGTGTGCAGGCAGGAAGAGGAGCAGGTTCAAGTGCCAAAGAGTGCCTGGGGATCCCAGGGCCTGCCCTCTGCCATAAGCTGGCTTCAGCCCAGCTTCATGAATCTAGCCTCATGCCAAGTCAAAACCGAGAAGGACGGGTCCAGCGATGTGCAATTGGCCCTGTGCTACCCAGGGGCATGTGTTAAAGAGCTGGTTGATGCCCATGCCACCAGACTAGGAAGTCCCCCAACAGATGGGCACCCAATCCTCTACTGGTGAGGGACAAGGGATGAGTGAGCACAGAGGGGCCCTGTACCAGCCCACAGCTTCACCCTAAGACCAGCAGGGCCCTGCGGCCACAGACGCCAAAGACCTAGGCAAGAGAAACCAATGTCCAAGGGTACCCTGTCCCTGCTGCCAAGCCCATCCACCAGGGGCACCTCTTCCTTTCTAAGTCAGCCTGGACACAGCAGTCAGAGCCGTAGAGCTAAAGGAGCCTGGCTGAGAGGATGTGTGTTGTGCCCTCCTTCACTTTATATATATGGATTCCAGGCTACAGCTAAAAACATTTCTTTTAGTTTACACCAAAGAGAAATATAACCCTTTAAAAGCAAGTCTGTGTGTCCTCACGGCGAGTTCAGTCAGAACAATGGTCCCTGCCTGCGGGTGGAGAGAAAGGGGTTCTGGGGGCCCAGGGCCGGGCCTACTGGTTCTCGTCCCGCATCTGTTCCATGATGCTGATGAGGTTCTCTAGGCCGAACACATAGCCTCGGTCCGGCCCGTCATGCACGGTGGGGTCATCCCGGAAGCCCTTGAACGTGCTGTGTGCAAAGTCGATCATGCGGACATCCACCTTGGGTGGAGAGGAGGGGCCGGCCTCAGGGCTGGTGCTACTGGGGCTGGTGCTGGGGCCACAGGGTGGCGCCCCCTCAGGGAGCCCCGTATCCAGGTGCTTGAGACGCATCTCGGCCCGGCGGTCCAGGAAGGACTCTGCCCGGCACTCCCTGCCGTCGTAGATGACAAGCAGGGAGCTGGAGTAGAAGCGATAGGAGGCCTGCCGCTCCAGCACAGCTTTCAGGCCCCGCAGTTTGCTCAGGATGGGCTCAAAAAGGTCACGCCTCAGGTCCAGGCCGTTGTGCAGGTACTGATAGAGGGCGTTGCGGAAGCCTTCAATGGAGAGCCCGCGGCCATAGTACTTGTTCCTGCAGAGGTAATGCCCTGTGTCCAGCTGGTACACCTGAAAGCCCAGGAGACAGAGCGGGTGAGCACCAGGGAGGTCTGATGACCTTCGAGTGCCCTGGGCAGCCATTGTCTGGAAAGTACTCCTGACCAGCTTGACTCGTCCCAGTGTCAAGGCAACAGGCTCTCACAGAGGTTCTGGATCTGGAGTCCAGACTAAGGTCACCAGGTAAGGCCTAGAGGGCTCAGGGAACATACCTATAAGGACGCACTCGGCACCCTGTGGGGGACTCACCCTCTCGGAGGGGATTCTGGACCACTGTGGGCCCGGAGGACACCTGGCAGGGGGAGCAGGCAGGTACATGGGCCACCCAAAACACGCGGGCAGCAGCAGTGAGGCTCTGGCCAGGGGCAACTCACCTGCATGCCACAGACCCTGACACCCAGCGTAGCTGACGTACTCTGCTCGCACTTCCTCATCTGCCGGGCCGCCTTCTCCGCGGATGCGTCATCCCCATGCTGCCGGGTGCCCATCTTCAGGTCCAGCACACAGGGGTACTTGAAGTGGTGCACCACGTTCTCAAGCAAGAGGAACTCTGGGCCGTGGTCAAGGAGAATAACAGCCACACTCACCGTCAGCCCCAGCCAGGAAACCACGACCAAGTTTTTCTACAAAAGGGGGCATTCTCTTCTAATGTGATCTGTATTCACCTCACAAACTCTCAAATGTAGATGTCACACCACTGGCTTACTCATTCTTTTCAAAAATTTTTTATTGTAGCAAAATATACATAAAATGTACCATTTTCACTGTGTTTACTGTACAGTTCAGTGGCATTAGTACATTCACATTACTGTGCACATCACCATCCATCTCCGGAACTTTTTCATCGTCCCAAACAAAAACTAGAAACTGTACCCACCTCACACTATCTCCCATTCTTCCTCACGCCCCCACCCCCAGTAACTACCTTTCTAGTTTCTGTCTCTATGAATAGGACTACTCTAGACACTTCGTATTTTGTCCTTTTGTGGCTGGCTGTTTCACTTAGCAAAATGTTTTCAAGTTTTATCCAATTTGTATGTAGCATGTGACAAAATTTCATTCCTTTTTATGGCTGAAAAATTTTCCGTGATATATATATATATACCAAATCTGCTGATGCCATCATTTTTATTTTTTTCTGTTTTATTCTGTCCTGTAGGCATACACAAACTAAAGAAGATCTGGCAGATGTGCATACATGCCTGGCACCATCAGTAAACCGAGGCCCTCCTCCAGCCGTACCCCACCGAGGCCTAAGAGAAGGAAGACCCTTTGCGGCACTGCTACCAACATGAGAAATCCAGTTTAACATTCCTGAATGGGAGTCTTAGAAAAAGGTGGATTTAAAATTTCTATCCTGCCTTTTTCTGACTAACCTTCAAACCAGTGACTACATATTTAAACTTATCCTTTGGTATTTCTAGAACCTTCTGCTTAAAATGCCTCTACGGTCCTGGCTGGCTGGATGGCATTTATACCCATGTCCTCATTTACATCTACTGTCTGCAACCATCCTGGATAAAGGTATATAGGCTTGTCACATCTGTCAAAAGTCACCAGGGCCCACAGCCTGGACCTCAATTTCGTACTGGGGGACGAGGAAGCAATCACATGATCTTGGACAGTAAGATACTTGGCATCACTTGACGATGCACATATTAGCATCGCCTAATTCTTTAAAAAATAACTTACAGAAAACGATTAAATTGGCCTTTAATCAATTTCATCACCTGCTATAACCTATAAACAAGTGGCAATAAAACTTAAAAAGGGCTGCAGAAACACCTCACAGGGCCGGAGAACATGGGCTCTTGAATCCTGCTGTGGCCACTCACGGGCCTGGGCACAGCACCTAACCCCCCTGTGCTCCCATCTCCTCATCTATAAATGGGCTTCGTCAACACTTTCTCCCTCAAGAGACTGTTCTGAAAACTGAGTAAACAGAGAGGGCTCAGCACATTTCCCCTCAGTTTCCCAGTATTAGTTATTCACAGTCTACTGCTTCAAACACTAAACAATCATCAGAATTCCCATTTTATAATACTTTTTTTTACTTTTACCATCTTAAAGACTATTATACATTGTTTAGGTATGGTGTTTATCTTAGACAAAAAACCCCCACATATCACTTTGTAATAATTACCTTTTGGGAGGGGAAAAATATATGTGTGCACACGCACACACACACACCCAGATCCTTGATTCTAGACATGCACTGATAAATACAGTAACCACTAGGAACATGTGGCAATTTAAATTTAAATAAATGTAAAATTCTGTAACTCAGTCACATCAAGCACGTTTCAGTTACTCAGTGTGGCCAGTGGCTACCATACTAAACACAGATACACATACCTCCACTGTCCCAGAAGGTTCTACCAGACAGCACCCTTCTGAACTGCCAAGTTTAAGCTTCAGGCTTACCAGTCCCGAAAGGCAGAAAAAAAACGTGTCCATAAAACAAGGAAGGACAAGGAGCCTATGAAAAAGGGAGATGAGAACAGGAGGGGCTCCTGGACAGAGAGGGCCTCGGCCATGGTGCTAGGTGTCCTGACACAGGACCAACCCACGGCCCCAGCAGGGGGCACTGCTGAAGGTGTAGTAACAAGGATACTGTAGAGCTTTCGGTCCTTGGACTCGGAGCGCATGCGGCTCAGCTGCTGCTTGTGACAGCGCAGACTCCAGGGATTATGGCTGATCTTCTCAGAACTCAGACCGCTGTTGCCGTCCAGCATCTGGAAAGGGACGTCTGAGTGGCTGTGGAGCTCCACCTTTGGACTCTTTGCCTCCTGGGGGCTAAGAAGGAAGAACAGGACACACTGCTGAGGGGCTCAGACAAGTCACCCTCCGGGGTCTCGGTGCACAAGGTGAAGGAGGCCTCAATCAGGTCTCATCTGCCACCCATGGGCCCTGCTGACAGGTGGCACAGGGGCTCCGGACGCATGAGCGCATAAAAGTGAGTAATAAGTAGTAGTTATACTTGTGTCTGTGAAAACTGTCTCAAAAATAATTCTTGGCATCAAATTATGTGATGAAGACACCATTCCAGATGCATTAGGAAGGCTATTATAAAAATCAACTGGAACAAGTGTTGTAGAGGATGTGGAGAGACTGGAACCCCCGCACACTGCTGGAGGGAATGCAAAATGGTGCAGCCACCGTGAAAGTCTGCTGGTTCCTCAAAACGCTAAACGTGGAATTATCCAATGATCCAGCCATTCCACTCCTAGGTCTGTACCCAAAAGACCTGAAAACAGGAACTCAAACAGAAACCTGACACTCTGTTCACAGCAGCATTACAATAAACAAGAGGTGGAAACAACCCAAGTGCCCATGAGAGCATGAACGGAAAAACACAATGTGCCATACCCTACAGTGGAGTAGCGTTCGGCAGTAAAAAGGGAGGGAATTCTGCCACAGGCTACAACCTGGATGAGCGCTGAAAACATCTTGCTAAGTGCAATAAGCCAGACACAAAAGGAGAAATGCTGTAGGGTTCCAGTCGTCTGAGGTAACTGCACATTCACAGAAACAGAAAAGAGAACGTGGTTGCCCGGGCCTGGGGGGGAGGGGAATGGAGGGTTATCCAACAGGGATGGGGCTGCTGCTGGAGATGAAAAGCAGCTCTGGTAATGGGCAGTAGTGAGGGCCGCACGACAGCGTGCGTGTGTTTAATACAACTCAACTATACACCGAGAAAAGGCGAAAATGATAAATTGACAGGTGTACTTTACACTTTTAAAAAATACAAAAATTGATGAATGTAGAGTTTTACACTTAATAAATAGAGGGTGGAGCATGGGATGCCACTGTCAAGAACATGAGTAACTATCCTGTTTGTGTCCACATCTACAACCGAATTTTTAATAAGACTGAAAGAAAGCATCTGCGGACGCTGTCCGTGGGCCTGCGCAGCGGGTGCCTGGGAAGCGGCAGAGCGAGTGAGCAGCTCAGAGCAGAGGCGGGCGCGGCAGCTCCGGACAGATGCCACCGTCCCCTCCTGCCTGCCACGGTGGGCGCGCGAAGTCACGCAGAGCCGAGCTAACCACCAGGCCTAGCGTGCACTGGAAATGCGGGCGCTCCCGCACAGAGTGGCGGGCAGGCCGGGCGAAGCGGCTGAGAGACCCAGGCAGACCTTCCCAGTCCCTCTGACCGGAAGCAGCGCGGCCGCCGGTGCCTCTCGGCGTGACGGAACTCTCATGTTCTTCTGGGGACGGCATGGCTGAGGCTATTCATGGACGCCTTTTTTGTGATCCCCTTTAAGAAACAAGGTTGGGACGGCTCGGGGGCTCAGTTGGTGAAGCGTCTGCCTTCGGCTTGGGTCATGATCCCAGGGGCCTGGGGTCGAGTCCCGCATCGGGCTCCCTGCTCCACGGACTCCCTGCTTCTCCCTCTGCCTTTGCCTGCCACTCCCCCTGCTTGTGCTCTCTTTCTCTCCCTCTCTCTCTCTCTGACAAATAAATAAAATCTTAAAAAAGAAAAGAAAAGAAACAACAAGGTTTACTAATCTGCCAAGTAAGCCCAGGTAAGTTCTCTGTGCCTGCTTGGGGAACCCGTGCCCCTTGGCATCACCCCTGGTGTTACCGCTCTGGTCCTGGTGAAGAAGCAAGCTCCACTCCGGGAGGTAACTCAGAGCCTCTGCGAATAGGCCAAACAGAGGTCGGGGCCTGCAGACAGAGCTGTCACTTTCAAAGCAGAGCCCTGAACTCGGACACAGGCAGACTTTGATGTTATTCTACGTACACTGGCTTTTCATCAGATGATTCATGGAGCAAATTCTATACCTTTGGAGACCAAAAGAAAGCCCACTCTAAAGAGCTCTTGAGAGAAAGGCATTAATGCCGGCTATGGGCTGGAGGACTTGGGGAACATTCCTTGTCACTAAGCTTAGGTCCCACCTTCATCAGTGAAGAGGAAGCCCCTTGGGGAATGACAAGGAAGCCCTGAAGAAGTGCTTCCACAGACTGGAGTCTATTTTCCACAAGAACACTTAATACCTGGAGACCCTCCTTACTACAAAATGGGTATTTCTCTCCTTGCATCAGGGATGCAGATCTGGCTAGAGAGGGCCCCTGACTGAGGACACGGGAGAGGACACATCACACACTCAGGCAGAGTCTCATGGGGTTCTGTGCTCCTCGATGTGCATCCTCTTCCATCGATGGGAGCGAGGAGTGCTGGAAGGCCCTCGGCTCACAGCTTCAGCAGCCAGGGTGAGCAGCATGTGTTGCTGAACTGATCTGACATTAGAGATAAGCTATGTGCTGCCACATCTAAGAAAAGTCCCAAATCCAACTTTTGAGTCACAGATCTTATTCACTGAAACTTATTTTTGAGTGAAATAATATACTTAAAAAAATTTTTTTTTTCTTAAGTAATCTCTATACCAACGTGGGGCTCGAACTCAACAATCCTGAGATCAAGAGTCATGTACTCCACCGACTAAGCCAGCTAGGTGCCCCGAAATTAAATATAAAGTAATTTAATCATACAATTTTTATTTCACTTTGTTCCAGGAAGCTCACATTACTTTTAATTTCTTTTTTTTTTTAATAATTCAGTGGGTTTTTTAAAAATATATATTTACAAGGTTATAAAATATCACCACTATCTAATTTTTAGGACATTTTATCACCCCAAAAACAATCACCATTAGCAGTCACTTCCTATCCTCCTCTCCCCCCAGTCCCTGGCACCCAATAACCTGCTTACTGTCTCATGCGTTTGCCTATTCTGAACATTTTCTATAAATGGAATCACATTATATGTGGTTTTTTGTGACTGACTTCTTTCACTTAGCAAAGGTTTTCAAGGTTCATTCCCACTGTGGCTCGTATGAGTGTGCCATTCCTTTTTATCACTGAATAATATTCAGCCTTTATTCATCCATTCATCAGCTGACGGACACTTGGGTTACTTTCATTGTTTGGCTGTTAGGAATAATGTTACTATGAACATTTCTTTGCAAGTTTTGTGTCTGAATGTATTTTTTCAATTCTCTGGGTATGGGCTGCTATTCCCAGGAGTGGAATTGATGGGTTTAGCTTCCTAAGGAACTGCCAAATAACTGTTTTCCAAGGTGGCTGCACTATTTTACATTCCCATCAGCAATTTAAGAGGGTTCCAATTTCTCTACATCTTCATCAACACTTTTATTGCCGGTCCTTTTGATGACAGCCATCCTAGGAGAGTTCACATTTTTTGCATAAAATATCAAGAAACATAACTCTTTGTAAACTATTTTCCTAATCTATAAGAAAAATCATTTCCACTGGAATAAACTAAATTTTAGGTGCAGGGAAAGGGTTAAGAGCTGATCTCAGAGTCTCAGAGAGGTCAAAGAACCTCTTCCAGAACCCTTAAAGAACACTAGTCCAGTCTCTCACTGCCTTTAGGCAATCCTACAGGTCAGAAAGCAGATGCAACCTCACTGTGGCCCAAGGCATTTCAACCTCATGTGTGAGACATAACAAAGCTGTAGTACACAGAGCACCCACGGAGAGTCCTTGCTTCCAAAGGGCTGAGAGACCTTCACTCTCTCTTGACCAGCTCCATCCATCCTCAGAAGGTGGCATCACTGGGGTGATGTGACACGCCCAGGTGGGCAGCCAACGAACACCAGCCATCTTCCCCCAACCTTGAGCCCTACTTCCCCAGGGTGTGTCAGGACTCTAGAGATGCCTCGAGTGTTTGTGCTGCTAGGACCAGACGTGCACCTTCAGCCCTGCTCACCACCCCCTTACCTCTCAGAGGTTTCAAGGGACAGGCTGGCTTTCTCCTCCTTGTGGTCACTGCCACTGCCTGATCGGTGCAGGCTCCGGCGGGAGTGTTTGCGCCGAGGTTGCTCCCGCTCTGGTGTGTCATCCTGCTCCACAGTCTCACTTTCCACATAAGGGTAGGCCACCAAGTTGATGTAACCATCACTGTCTCCCTCAAAACAGACAGACACCACGCCTGTTGAAAAAAAGGCAGCTAGTCAACAAACGTCTACACAGGCTGGGTCTATGCAGCACAGACTGCTGGTACTTGCTGTCCCACAGCACATCACCTGCCTGAACCAACTGAAGATGAATGTAGGAACAATGACCAACAGACACCTTTCCAGAGCACAGCTGACCACGCATCCCGACTCAAAGTCTGCTACTTATCCTCTGACCGTGGGTAGATCGTGGGTAGAGCGGGTATCTATTTCCCACTCTCTTCTATAGCCCCGGCACTTCCAGTGACTGACTTCTGTACCATCCAAACTGCGTGCGCTGGAGACACCCACACCTGACAGGACTTAACCCTCTCCTTATTTAACTGTTCTCTGATACTGCCATGTCCTGTGTCAGCGTCTCAATCTGTTTCCCTCTGCCTGGCGGTGCCAGAGAGACATTAAGACTTCTCCCTGCAAAACAGTCCCCAAAGTAAGTCTTCTGCCCACACTAAGCATCAGGTTTTCTAACCTCACCAGACAGAACCTCTGCTTCACCAAACCACTGGCACTCCTAAGTTGAGACACCTTTCTATTCTCCGTGCTTCACTCAGGCAGAACAGTTTATCGTGTCCATTTTTTACCAGGTTGTTCGTAGTTTCTTCTGAATCATTACCAAAAGAGTTAAAACACAACACCTACAAACCTAGCTCAAGGTTTTTTTTTTTAAGAAAGAAAAGAAACAAGAAGAAAGTAAGAAAGAAGCCCAGGGGCACCTGGGTGGCTCAGTCGGTTGGTTAAGCATCTGACTTCAGCTCAGGTCATGATCTCGGGGTCCTGGGATCGAGCCCCATGTTGGGCTCCCCGCTCAGCAGGGAGTCTGCTTGTCCCTCTCCCGCTGCCCCTCCACCCCACTCATGCTCTCTCTCACATAATAAAATCTTAAAAAAAAAAAAGAAAGATAAAAGTCCAGGCTGCCTATCATCTAACTTCCACATCCAACCTTCTGTCAGCTACATTTCTGTTTTCACACACTTGTGTACAAAATTGGCTCTATAATCTGAACATAAGTGAGAAGCTTTTATAAATAATATGCCAGACCAAGAATATCCTTCTCTTTGGCCCATTTCCTTCTCCAGGTAGGTACTGCCTCACTCCCTGGGCCCTTTTAGAAAAAATTCCTGAAACATGAAATTGATTCTTTTTTCTTACATTCCCACCACACTGCTCAATGTACACTGCACTTCAGTGGGCCTCACCCCTGTACCCTGGCTGGTTTATACAGATGGCTGCCTCTCCTGCAGGTATTCACCTCTGTAACCTCCTCTCTTTGTCTTCCCTAAAACCTCAACTGTTCCGGCCTGAATGCCCTCTGGTCTGCAAGCTTCTCGGTCTCCTGGGCTGCCCCTTATGCTCTGACCTAGAGGGTCCTCTAGGCCTGCCACACAGCTGTCGTGCTGACCAGCCTGAGGGTCGTTCCTTCTATCCTTCTATGGTCTTCTACTTCTCCCCACTCTTGGTTTACTCCTTATTTGAGTGGAAGACATCTTCAGGTCGATTTTCAGTCCTTTGCAGGACTTTATTCTGCTCCAACACCTGACTGACTGAAGACAAAATTCTATGTAGTCTGTAAATAAAGACAGTTCTACTTCTTCCTTTCCAATTGGAATGCATTTTATTATTCACTATCTGGCCTAACCACACCGGCCAGAACCTCCAGTAACATGTTGACTAGAAGTGGACAGCATGAACATCCTTGTCTCGTTCCTGATCTTAGGGGGCAAAGCAATGGTTTCGTCGTTATGAGGCTAACTGGAGGTTTTTCATAGATGCCCTTAGTCAGGTTGAGGAACTGTCCTTCTAGTCCTAGTTTGCTGCTGTTGTTTTATCAAGCAAGAATGGATGCTGGAGGGACACCTGGGTGGCTCAGTCGGTTAAGCATCTGCCTTCAGCTCGGGTCATGATCATGGGGGTCCCAGGGTCCTGGGATCAAGCCCCATATCGGGCTCCCTGCTCAGCGGGGAGCCTGCTTCTTCCTCTTCCTTTACCCTTCTCCCAGCTCTCTCTCAAATAAATAAATAAAAATCTTAAAAAAAAAAAAATGGATGTTGGATACTGTCAAATGCTTTTTCTGAATCTGCTAAGATATAGATGGTTTTTCTTTTTTTAGATTATTAATATGGAAATTCCATTTAACCTTTGAATGTTAAATCTACCCTGCATTACTCAGATAAACCCTACCTGGTAATGATGTATTGTCCTTTTAATATATTGTTGGACTCAGTCAACTAAAATTTTATTCAAATTTTTTACATCTAGATTCATGAGGTCCATTTATTTTCTTGTAGTGGCCTTGCAGAATGAGTTGGGACATACTCTTTAAATTTTTTGGAAGAGTTTCTGTAGAACTACTCTAAGTATTTCTTTCTTAAATATTTGGTAGAATTCATCAGTGAAGCTGTGTGGGCCTGGAGTTTTCTTCACTAGAATGCTTTAAACTCCAATCTCAATTTACTTGATAGCGCTATTCAGAGACTCCCATTTTTTTCTTGAGAGTTTTCATAGTTTGTATCATTCAAGAAACTGTCTCTTTCATCTGTGCTGTAGAAGTTATTGGCATAAAGTTTTTCATAATATTCTTTTACCTTTAAATATCAGTAGACTCTACTGACAGCATATCTATCATTTCTGGCATTAGACGTTAATGTATTCTCCTCTTCCTGATCAGTCTAGCTAGAGATGTTCTCAAAAAAATCAGCCTTTGGTCTTTGGTTTTTCTTGATTTTCTTAATTTCTGCTCAATTTTCTCACTGAATTGTCTTTTTCATACAGATTTGCATTAATTTAGATATAGATATATATTCTGGAAACTAATCCTTGATCAGTTATATGTGCTGTAAACATCTTTATCCATTTTCTTTGAAGGTATATTTTGATAAATGTAAGCTTTAAATTTTACATGTCAAATATATCATTATCTCCTTTACGATTAGCTCTTTTATTTTTGTCTTGCAGGCTCATCTAAAGCTATACTGGAAATCTGCCTTTCTCCTGAGGCACACACTTTTGAGTACCCTGACAGAGCACAGGCAGACACAGAGCATCACACCTGCTATGGGGAGAAATGGCTGTGCTGTGGGTAGGCCAGGAAAAAGCTCTACCAAGAGTAGATGAGACTTGGTAATTAAATGAGCCATGCAATCGACCATTAGATTAAGGAAAAAATATTTTTGATTCTGACTTTTTTTTTATTTTTTTAAAAAAGATTTTATTTATTTATTTGACAGAGAGAGACACAGCCAGAGAAGGAACACAAGCAGGGGGCAGTGGGAGAGGGAGAAGCAGGCTTCCCGCAGAGCAGGGAGCCCAATGCGGGGCTCGATCCCAGGACCCTGGGACCATGATCTGAGCCGAAGGCAGACGCTTAACGACTGAGCCACCCAGGCGCCCCTGATTCTGACATTTTTTTTATGTCATTACTCACACCTAGGTAGAATGCAGACAGGAAAATGAAAATCAATGATCTTTTAATTCATCTGATATAAGTCCTAACTTTCTTGGCATTTGTAAGACTAATTTCAATAGACACTAAAGATCACATTTGATGAAGGTTTTGTTATTTTTTAAAATATACTCTTAAAAATTATAGTAAAAAATATGTAACATAAGTTTATCATTTTAACCATTTTAAAATGTACAATTAGTGGCATTAAGTACATTCACAATGTTGTATATGATTATCATTATTTCCAGAACTTTCTCATCACCTCAAAGAAAAAAATCTGTACCCATTAAATAATAACTCCCCCTTTCTCCCTCACCCGAACCCCAGGTAACCTCTAACCTACTTTGTCTCTACAAATAGGCCTATTGTAGACATTTCATATAAATGGAATCATGTCATTCTCGTCCTTTTGTGTCTGGTTTATTTCCCTTAGCATAATTTTCCAAGATTCACCCATGCTGTAGCCTGTATCAGAACTTCATTTCTTTTTATGGCTGAATACTATTCCACTGGGAATATGTATCACATTTTGTTTATCCATTCATCTGTGATGGACACATGGGTTGTTCCCACTTGGGGCTATTGTGAATAATGCTTCTGTGAATATTAGCTTATAAGCATCTGTTTGAGTCCCTGTTTTCAATTCCTTTTTTTAAGACTTTATTTATTTATTTTGAGAGGTTTTTTTTGTTTTTGTTTTAAATATCCTGTTTTCTTTTTTTTTTTTTTTAAGATTTTATTTATTTATTTGACAGAGAGAGAGACTAGAGAGAGAACACAAGCAGGGGAGTGAGAGAGGGAGAAGCAGGCTCCCCACTGAGCAGAGAGCCCGATGTGGGGCTCAATCCCAGGACCCTGCGATCATGACCTGAGCTGACGGCAAACGCTTAACCGACTGAGCCACACAGGCGCCTCCCCCCCCGCCCCCCGTTTAACTTTTTGAGGAACCACCAAACTGTTTTCTGTAGTGGCTGCACCATTTGACAACACGTATTTTCCTTTTTTTTTTTTAATTGTTATAGCCATCCTAGTGGGTATGAATGGTATCTGACTGTGGTTTTGATCTGCATTTCCCTAATGATTAATGATGATGTTTCATGTGCCTATTGGACATTTGCATATCTTCTTTGGAGAAATGTTTATTCAAGTCCTTTGACCATTTTTGAACTGGGTGTTTCTTAACTCTTAACTAGGGGAACTAGTTCTTAGAACACCCAAGCTTTTTTTTTTTTCTTTTTTAACCTCAGAACTTTTGCTTAGGCTTAGAACGTTTCTTTCCATTGCCCTTTGCCCACAGCTGCTCCTCACACTTCAGTCCTTCAAGTCTCCCCAGACATTCCTTCCCTGATCATCCTATCTGGAAGCCTTATTATTTCTAATTATAGAACCATACTTAAGCACTTCTCAAAATCTATAAATTGTTTTGTCTATATGTTTATTTACTCTTTCTCACAGTAGCATGTTAAGTTCCCTGAAGGTATGGTATTTTGTCTTTTACATCAATGAGCACAGAGCCTGGTATCTAGTAGATGCTTAATAAATATATGATTAATGAATGAGGGAAAGTTTTACATAAGGATACAGAAGCCTAGAACCTCACGTTCAGTACCAGATGCAGTAACACCTGATGACTGCAGCTGGCAATACGAAATAAATAAAAATCCCTCTTCAAACTTACTGCCAAAACACAGAATATCATTGACATTTTTCCTCAGCTTGGTTGAGTTTTAAAAACACCTGTGCTCCTGGCAATAAAGGGATATGTGTGTTGTGTAGGATCGTATTTATACAGGTATTTTCTAGACCTGTCTGCTGAAAGGGCCTAAAAACAATGATACTCCAGTAGCAATCAGTCCATCTAATGTCAAGATCTTGGTTTTTCTAAATACCATTCCTACAATAAAAGGAAGCAAAGCTCCCTGGAGAAATGGTTGGTTCCTGAATCGGGGCAGGAAAAATAAAATATGAGCCTGGAGCATCCTGAGGTAATTGAAAGTAAAGAAGTAGTCAAAAATGATGGGGGTATGTGTCACAAGCACACAAGAGCCAATTAAAGGAGTCCCAGTGGCCACATCTAGAATATGAGAAGTAAAATATCCCTAAGCCCAAACTGACAGATAATGGGTGAGAAGGGACAGTTCTTCCTTATGGGATTGTAATTCCTTTTAATTAATAGATATAGAAAGGAATGATGGAAACAGAAGTCACCATTAGGCACACAACACAGTAATAATTGTCACAGGCAAGAACCACCAAACAATTCTAAAATTAGTGGGCTAAAGTACTATAAGAAACAGGATATTTAGGGGCACCTGGGTGGCTCAGTCGGTTAAATGTCCGACTCTTGATTTCGGGTCAGGTCGTGATCTCAGGGTGGTGATATCAAGCCCCATTTGGGCTCCACGCTCAGCTGGAGATTCTCTCTCTCTCTCCCTCTGCCCCTCCCCGCCCCTACCCACTTTCTCTAAAATAAATAAATCTTTAAAAGGAAGGAACGAACGAACGAACAGGATATTTAGAAAGTCTTAAAGTATCTCCCCATAGGATATTCATTAATTACAATAGGAAAGATAGTAACTTTACAGTGGAGAAGCCTGGGAGACACCACCTTAACCAAGTGATTGAAATTAAATCACCAGTAACAACGCACGTATCTTCTGACATGAAGAACTGAGAGGACACAAGATCACTTCTGTTGCCCAAGATATATAACCTCAGTCTAATCATGAGAAAATATAAGGCAAATTCAAATTTAGGGACATTCTACAAAATCACTGCTAGTATACTTCAAAAGTGTCAAGGTCATGAAAGACAAAGACTGAGAAACTATCTCAGGTTGGAGGAGACTAAGGAGGAGTAAATGCAATGTGAAGTGAAAACCTGAACCAAAAGAAGAACGTAAGTGGGAAAGGAAAACTGCCGAAATTTGAATATACAGATTAGTTATTATTATTATATCAGGGTTCATTTCCTGGTTTCGGTTATTATAAACTGTACTATAGTTAGGTTTTTAAAGAAAAATTTTTAAAGATTTTATTTATTTATTTGAGACAGAGAAAGAGAGAGAAAGCACAAGCAGGGAGGAAGGTGAGAGGGAGAAGCAGACTCCCCGCTGAGCAGGGAGGCCGATGAGGGTGCTCGATCCCAGGACCCTGAGATCATGAGCTGAGCTTTAACCGACTGAGCCACCCAGGCACCCCAAGAAATTTTATTTATTTATTTGAGAGAGAGAGAATGAGAGAGAGAGAGCACATGAGGCGGGGAGGGTCAGAGGGCGAAGCAGACTCCCTACCAAGCAGGGAGCCCGATGTGGGACTTGTTCCAGAGACTCCAGGATCATGACCTGAGCCGAAGGCAGTCACTTAACCAACTGAGCCACCCAGGCGCCCAAGAAATTTCTTTTTACTTATTTATTTACTTATTTGACAGAGACACAGCAAGAAAGGGAACACAAGCAGGGGGAGTGGGAGAGGGAAAAGCAGGCTTCCCGCGGAGCAGGGAGCCCGATGCAGGGCTCGATCCCAGGACCCTGGGCTCATGACCCGAGCCAAAGGCAGACGCTTAATGACTGAGCCACCCAGGCGCCCCAAGAAATTTAATACAATGCCCATTGATGCTTGATGACTGGCTTAAGTGAAGACTTTGATTTTAGTACAAGTCACTTTATCAACAATACGCATGAAACAGCACTCTCCTTAAAATCTAAAATCAGTTACTGAGATTCACTTAAGGAGCTCGGGGGCAGTAGTAAAGGGGCCAGGTTCTCACAGGCCCTTATCCGTCTCCGCACGTTGGCCGGCACTGTCACACGGCAGCCTCCCGTCTGCCAGGGCACAGACCACAGCACAACATCGGCCACCAGGAATTCAGTCCCAACAAGTCAGGATGCTCTTTCCAAGAGCAGAGTTCACAGAGTCAAACACAGTGGCTTCTTCTTTACTGCTTCCCTGTTCTGTTTTGTAAATTTTAAGATTTATTTATTTGAGAGAGCGCATGAGCGCATGAGCAGGGGGAGGGCAGAGGGAGAGAGAGAGAGAATCTCAAGCAGACTCCCTGCAGGGCATGGATCCTGGACGTGGGGCTCGATCTCAGGACCCTGAGCTCATGACCTGAGCTGAAACCAAGAGTCAGATGCTTAACCAACTGAGCCAACCCAGGAGTCCCTACCTACTGCTTACCTCTTTTAACTGAAAAATAGCTATTATCTACCCAGGTATCTACAACGGTTAAATTTACAGCATTATGCTTTTGGCCAAACAGAAGAAAAACTGTGCAATGTTCCTTTCTCCTTTGAAGACAGACATGATTTGGCCACTGAACTTCATCTGAATCTTCGGCACCTTCTTCCACATTAGATTAAAACCCAGCTGATATTCATGACAGGGCTGTTTTTTAGTCGGCTCGCCAAAGCACTTAAGAAGGCTTTCTGGCACACTGTTGACTGCTGAATGCATGAGAACAGTGGACAGGACCCTGTAGTGGTAACAGAGCAGCTGGGACAGCACAAGAGGGAGGGGAGGTGGGGTCTGTGTTAATCATGATCTTTCAGTGCCCTTGTCTTTCAATGCCCCATAATCTTTTTCAAGCACTAAATTTAAGTCCCAGGCATTGGCTGATAAAGCCGTAGGCTCATCAGCTTGGATTATGCTGGTTACATCCAAGTCCACATCTGGTATCTCAATCATTTTGGAGCAACCATTAACTGCAGCTTTCAATTCATACAGACATTTTTAAATATCTTGGTGGGACTCAAGAGCTTGAAGAGATGGGTCAGACTTCCTGCACATGGTCTACAACCAGGTAAGGGAAGATGCATCACTTTATGATAGGGCTTTACCTGGTACACTGGCATCACGGGAGCATTAGAGGAAGCTGGGTATACAGGAACTCTAATTTTTTTTTTGCAGCTTTTCTATAATTTTAAATTTATTTCAAAATAAAAAAACAAAAGCCCTGTGCTGTTGGGTTTTCATATATATGAACTGGACCAATAATAGCTGCAATTTTCTTTGAATAAATTGGGCTTCATTTGACTTAATAAGAAAGGATCAAATTTTGGTTTAACTGTATATTTGAGAACATACACTTATTTTTCCTAGTAAAAATGTAGCCCAAGGAAAGAAAATAGATACTAACGATTTGCTATGGTTTTTAAAGACTTCTGTTCCCCAGTCTGAGAGAAAGTTGCAGGGAAAAACTGAACCAATGCTAGGGACAATCCTTCCCTGGAAGGCACCTTGAGATTCAAACTTGTCCCAGTTCTGGTGGTTGTGATTTAGAAAACATTTCTCTGGAGCCAGGGCTCAACTTCCTTTTAAGAGATTTTTTTTTTTTCCTTAGCATGACTCCATGAGCTAACAGGGCTTATAGTTCTCTATCTGGTTTTGGCATATTTATAGCAGAAGATTTGGCCATGAATGTGTTGAGTGTGGAAGAGTAGGCGGCTGAAGCTGCATTTATAAAGCATTTGTAACTGTTGTTCTTAGCCACTTAGAGACAGCAATGTGTTTGATTCTGGCTTCTCTCTCCTTTTACAGGCTTAGAATATTCCTTCAAATTCAATATTCTTCTGGTTCTGTTTTGAAAATAGCAAATAGACCATCGAATTCAAAATTACACAATGGACTTGAATATGCATTTCTCCAGAGAGATACACAGATGGCCAACAGCACATCAATATCATTAATCATTAAGAAAATGCAAATCAAAACCACAATCAGATACCACTCGTACCCACTAGGATGGCTATAATAATTTTTTTAAAAAGAGGAAAGTACATGTTGGCAAGATGTGGAGAAACAGGAACATTCCCAATAAGAATATCAAATGGTGCAGCCACTACAGGAAACAGTTTGGTGGTTCCTCAAAAAGTTAAACAGGATTACCATACGATCCAGCAATTCCAATCCTAGCTATGTACCCAAAAGAACTGAAAACAGGATCTTTAAAACAAAAACAAAAAAACTCTCTTTCTCCCTCTCTCAAAATAAATAAAGTCTTAAAAAAAAAAGAAGAATTGAAAACAGGGACTCAAATGATGCTTATAAGCTAATATTCACAGAAGCATTATTCACAATAGCCCCAAGTGGGAACAACCCATGCGTCCATCACAGATGAATGGATAAACAAAATGTGATACATATTCCCAGTGGAATAGTATTCGGCCATAAAAAGAAATGAAGTTCTGATACAGGCTACAGCATGGGTGAATCTTGGAAACATTATGCTAAGGGAAATAAGCCAGACACAAAAGGACGAGAATGACATGATTCCACTTATATGAAATGTCTACGATAGGCCTGTTTGTAGAGACAAAGTAGGTTAGAGGTTACCTGGGGTTCAGGTGAGGGAGAAAGGGGGAGTTATTATTTAATGGGTACAGATTTTTTCTTTGAGGTGATGAGAAAGTTCTGGAAATAGATAATGATAATCATATACAACATTGTGAATGTACTTAATGCCACTAAATTATCATTTTAAAATGGTAAACTTTATGTGTATTTTGCCACAATAAAAAAAGAGTTAAGGAAACAAAAAATACTGATATGGACTGGTTTTTCAAAATTGAGGATCCCTTAGGCAAAGGATGGTGTAAACATGACTAAATTCATAACAGCTTTGGGAAATTAAAAAGCAGAACACCCCCCCCGGCCCAAATTTAACTTACACATGGTAGGCAATCATGAAAATGTATAAACACAGTGACAAAAATCAGAGTTTAAAATAAAGTGACTTAGGGCGCCTGGGTGGCTCAGCTGGTTAAGCGTCTGACTCTTGGTTTCGGCTCAGGTCATGATCTCAAGGTCCTGAGATTAAGCCCCATGTGGGGCTCCAGGCTCAGCATGGAGTCTGCTTGTCCCTCTTCCTCTGCTCCTCCCCTGCCTCCTGCACTCTCTCTCTCACAAATAAAAATAAAATCTTAAAAAAAAAAAAAATTAAAAAATAAAGTGACTTAATTCTGATATATATTCATGGGTTCTAGTCTATAAAGTCAATTTACATTTTCAAACATTATTTTTCCTTTAAAAGTTAGGACTTCCATGCATCCCCAGTCACTGTGCAAATTCCTTACCATCAATTCAATCCCCCAGCACATACAGACACAGGCTCCATACAGCCTCCTTGCCAGCTGCCTCACCGCCTCGACCTGGAAAGCATCCAATCCTTCCTCCCCTGGGACCAGAGAAGTACTTCTCCTCTCCTAGACCATCCCAGCAAACAGGGCAAACCACCTTGCTAACGGCATGCTCTTCACAAATAGGACTTAATGCTGTGAATTCTTCTCGGGTTTACCTATCAGTGAATTCAGATTTTTAAGATCTAAAGACCTCGCTGGTACTTTCGGCCTCAAATTTTGCTTAACAAAGTGACTTCGCTGCTTTGAGACAACAGAGACCCACAATCATATCACATGGCCAACAAAACAAGGAAAACTGAGCTGAGGGCCTGCAAAAGCCCAAGGCTGCTGCTCTCTCGGAACCGGCCAGTGACTGACCTTTGTACTCCGGGGTGAACTCCTTCATTTCGGGAGGAAGGGATTCGTAGAAGCGCTGCTCCCGGGAGATGAGAGGCTTGCATACAGTGTGGTCGTCGTAGCGCATCATGCTGCTGTGTCCGCCCACCTGGTGGATGAAGGGCTCCAGGAGGACTCCCCGGTCTCCGGCCCGACTTGCGTTCTTGCCATACTGCCCCACTTCCATGGTTTGACAAACACACATTGCGTTGGGGGCCAGTTGCACTCTGAGGGCAGAGGATGCAGCACATGGGCCACGAAAGGAGAGCTAGGCAGAAGGTCCTGGTGAGCTGAAAGCAATGGTCAGAGTCTGTTCAGCTTATTCTTCTTTCCTAAAAGAAAGGAGAGAGGAAAAGAGGGAATCAAAACAGCTGGCAAGCTACAACTTCCCTGGCGTTCACAGAACATCTGCTCTGTGAGTAAGAACGGGATTCTGAGGGCGTCTGGCTGGCTCTGTCGGTTGAAAATGCGACTCCTGATCTCAGGGTCATGAGTTTAAGCCCCACACTGGGTGTAGAAATTACTTTAAAAAAATAAAATATTAAAATATTTAAAAAAAAAAAAAAAAGAATGGGATTTTGTTTTGTTCCCTGCTATGCGTTCCCCCAGTAAGTACAATGCTGCCTGGTGCGTGAGAGGCAGGTGGCAAGTTTTTCTGAATGCTACAACTTTGGTCTCCTCCATCCATTTTTTTTATGCACAGAAGCCCACATTTTCGTCCTTTCCTAGCTATCATATAACCTTCCACATTCCCTAAAAGGTTTGATTTTAGAGCTACAATATGTTAACAGTCATCAGAAAGGCAACTATCCCTGTTTACTTCATATTCAAAGATAAGCATTCAGGGAAAAAAACAGAAGGCAACACGAATTCATCCTGTTCAGACTTCTCACTATATCCAGTAATGGTAAGGGTCTCTCGCTGACTCAAGGAAGGGTTTTTGAGAAATCTGGTCACACTAGATTTTCAACTTTTCTGCTGAAGGCCAAGGAGCAGGCAGGGAAAGCCATTCCTTGCTGAGTTGTAGCATCATAAAAAGGGTTTGCTCTTCCCAAGGAAATTTAGGCTTCTGATTTCTTCTACTTTAAATCTACGGCCATCAGTCCAGTGCCCCAGAGCTTCCCTTTCTGTATAACTCTACACCAACCAGTAGGACAAGGAAATGCCTTTGTACTTAAATACCTTGTAATGTCAATTTTCTCTCAAGAAAGTTAAAGTAATGGGCAACTTCCCTAATACTGAATATAGTTTGAAGTTAGGAATGTAGCAGGCAGGACTACATCTGAAAGATCAAGACTAAAAAAGAAAAAAAAAATTTTTTTTTTTTTTTTAAAGATTTTATTTATTTATTTGACAGAGACACAGTGAGAGAGGGAACACAAGAAGGGAAGTGGGAGAGGGAGAAGCAGGCTTCCCGCTGAGCAGGGAGCCTGATGCGGGGCTCGATCCCAGGACCCTGGGATCATGACCTGAGCTGAAGGCAGACGCTTAACGACTGAGCCACCCAGGCGCCCAAAAGAAAAATATTTTTAAGAGCAGGAATATGGCTTTACCTGAAAGAGATAAAACATTATTTTTCTTCCAAACCTCATAATCTATGGGCAAAATAGGCTACTGAAGAACCCTGCTGCAAAACTGCAAAATTTTCTTACTTCAAAGCCGCCCAGGAAGCTCTGTTCTATTTCACGGCTATCAACAAAAATAAATGATTTCCCATTCCCCTAACCAATCAGCACCACTTCAAAGCACACAATACACATTTTTGCTTACCTATCCACTTTCTAGTCCTCCTTCAGGAGAAGGCAACTCCCTTCCCCACAGAGTTTTCCCAGACTCCACTCTCCCAAACATGAGTTGGGTGCGCACGCCTCTACAGCTCCCAAGGTACCTTGTGCCAACTATCTCAGCAATATACCACCGTACTGTCCCCTATTTACTTGTCGTCAACACCACCAAACCATTCCCTTGTATTTCCATCTAGGGTCCAAGGCAGTTCCTGGCACACAGGAACTGTTCAAAAATAGGTTTGTTAGGTGGCACCTGGGTGGCTCAGTCATTAAGCGTCTGCCTTGGGCTCAGGTCATGATCCCAGGGTCCTGGGATCAAGCCCCACAACGGGCTCCCTGCTCCGCGGGAAGCCTGCTTCTCCCTCTCCCACGCCCCTGCCTGTATTCTCTCGCCTGTGTCTCTTTCTGTCAAATAAATAAACAAAATCTGGGGCGCCTGAGTGGCTCAGTTGGTTAAGCAGCTGCCTTCGGCTCAGGTCATGATCCCAGGGACCTGGGATCGAGTCCCATGTCGGGCTCCCTGCTCAGCGAGGAGCCTGCTTCTCCCTCTCCCTCTGTCTCCCGGCTTGTGCTCTCACTCTCTCTCTGTCAAATAAATAAATAAAATTTTAAAAATAAATAAATAAATAAGCAAACAAAATCTTTAAAAAAAAAAAAAAAGGTTTGTTGGAATGAATGAAATAATTCCAGGAAGAGGGCTGCAGGGAGTAAAAGCACAATCTGAAAACAGAAGGAGTTACATAGTGGCAGTGTTAAGTGGGGAAGCAGCTGTGAAGGGTCTCTTCTCAGGTCTCCTGGAGGTGCCCACCATGACAGTGGACTCTACCTCACACCTCCAATCAGCTTTTGCTCTGGCCCCACTGCACGCCGGGATTGCCTCTGATGGGAGATGGCGTTCCCAGAACGGTGCTAAACTTTCTAGCCTGGGTCAGTGGGTGTCTGGGAAAGGAGAGGGATCCATAGTGCCAAGTGGCCCAGAAGAGCTGGACTCTTGAGGTGCATGGCAACCTCGGCAGCCTCCAAAGGACCAAAAGGTTCAAGTCCAAAATCCAGTCAGATCTAGACTTTTGGTATTTTGTTCCTACATGATAAATACATAAAGTCATGGGACTGTTTTTGTGTTTGAAATATTTTCTTAGAAGTAAACATGTAAGGGGCGCCTGGGTGGCGCAGTCAGATGAGCCCCCAACTCTTGGTTTCGGCTCAGGTCGTGATCTCAGGGTCATTAGATCGAGCCCCGCTACAGGCTCCACGCTCAGTGCAGAGTCTGCCTGAGATTCTCTCTCCCTCTCCCTCTGCCCCTCCTGCTCGTGCTCTCTCTCACTCTCTGTAAAGTGAATAAATCTTTATTTTTTTTAAGATCATATTTATTTATTTGATAGAGACAGAGATAGCCAGAGCAGGAACACAAGCAGGGGGAGCAGGAGAGGGAGAAGCAGGCTTCCCGTGGAGCAGGGAGCCTGATGCGGGGCTCGATCCCAGGACCCTGGGATCATGACCTGAGCCGAAGGCAGACGCTTAACGACTGAGCCACCCAGGCACCCAGTGAATAAATCTTTAAAAAAAAAAAAAAAAAAGAAGAAGAAGAAAAAGTTAACATGTAAAATATACCATATTTCTATAAGCTTTGTTTTGGCGTTTCTTTTTAAATAAATCTGGAACCTAAAAAAGTACAAGTGCCCAGAAGCCTGTCAATCTCTGTGAAGCCGTGACTCACAGAGTGTGGAGCTGTGGGTTAGTCACTTAACTTCAAATTTCCTCACCTACGCCTGGGTGGCTCAGTCAGTTGAGCGTCTGACTCTTGATTTTGGCTCAGGTCATGATCTCAGGGTCATGAGCTCAAGGCCGTGTGGAGCTCTGCACTCAGTGTGGAGTCTGCTTGTCTCTCTCCCTCCCCCTCTGCCCCCACACTGCACACACATGTGTGTACACATGCTCTCTCTCTCTCTCAAATAATAAAATCTCAAATTTCCACGCCTACAATTTGAAGCCATGCCCACCACTAACCCTGCAGGATATGCTGATGCAGGCAAAGGGTTTGGGCTTGCCCTGCCTACTGCCCAGCCTTGAAGTCCTAGAAACATCGATAGTTCTGACTCTTTTATAAACAACCAGAGGTTGCTCCTGAAGTCAGGTGTCCACCAAGGCCCACTCTGAAAACCATGGACTGAGAAGGCTGTAGATGCTGACGTCCTTCTCCACTATTTCCTTGCTAAGAGTCCCAATCAGGTAGTCCAACCTCAAAGGGAATGTGAAACTTCATTCTAGCTCAGGGAGAATCTCCAACAGTACTTCCATCCCTATGAGAGGGCTGATTTAGGAAAGGGCATGTGACCATCTTCTAAGCATGAGACAAGAGGGGAAGTTGGCCAGGGGTCCCCTGGGAAAAGTGACTTGCTCTGAAAGAACACAAGAGAGGCGTCCCTTCTCTTCCTCAGGATAGTCTTCTGTCTGGATGTGTATCTAAGACTACTGCATCCACCTGGAGACCCTAAAAGATACTAGCCTAAAGACCAGGCCAACATGCTGAGCATGCAGAACAGAAGGCTAGAAATCAGGGTCCCTGATGTTGTCACTAAAATACTGGATATCTTGTTATATAACAAAAATAAATTTCCCTTTATGCTTTCAGCCAGTCTCATTAGGGTTTTCTATCACCTGTAGTCAAAACCATCCCAGATAAGGGACAGAAAAGCATCAAAATCCCCAGATCTCCAGTTAATACACTTTGCACATAAAGAGATAAGTGTTTTCTGATGATAACAAGGAAGACTTCCAATAACTGAAGAATAAGCCCTTCACTGATGATAAAGGACACATTCTCCCCAAGCTCCAAAAGGAAAAATGTAGCTTTATAATCTTTAAAGTGTGTCCGAAGGCAGACAATCTGAATTATACCTTGTCAATTAGGGCTGGTACCAAAATACTAAAAAAGAATCTGACACGGGGTGCCTGGGTGGCTCAGTCGTTAAGCGTCTGCCTCCGGCTCAGGTCATGATCCCAGGATTCTGGGATCGAGCCCCGCATCGGGCTCTCTGTTCAGCGGGGAGCCTGCTTCTCCCTCTCCCACTCTGCCTGCTTGTGTTCCCTCTCTCACTGTCTCTCTCTGTCAAATAAATAAATAAAAATCTTAAAAAAAAAAAAAGAATCTGACAAACAGAAAATTCATTCTCTCATAAGTCGTAATGAACCTGCCCAAATATCCAAATAATTAGCTTAGAACTGATTCTACTGTGAATCAACGACAGGCAGATCATAAATGAAATTTATACTCTTGCCACTTCAGGACCTCACTGATCATTATTTTTCACAAACGCATCTAAATACAATGGAGTCGATAAATCCTATTTTCCAGAGTGTAACTAACCCTCAAAGCTTTATTTTCCCAACTGTCCTCTGCAAATACACTGACCTGATTTCAAGTAGTTTATGCCATTCAAAACGTCAACAGCCCTAATCTTTTCCAGACTTAAATTAAGGAACTACTAGCATGAAGAAAAACTTGCAAATTCTTTAAAAGTATCCAAAAAAGTCAGATAATTAAAATCATGAGGGTTTCATTGCCGTGGGTTAAACTAACAACAAAAACAAAAAAACCCACCAGTATATGTTTTGGCTTTTTTGCTCTGTAAACAACTCCAAAGGTTTCCCTGGGGGAAACTTTATAAATGCTTTTCCCTATATGGCAATAAATTGAGGTTCTATTTGGTTTACAATACAGTGGTGCTTCCTATGCACCTGGGTATATGACATTCATATTGTTCAAGTATATAATGTACAGAAAAAGTGGGGGCTATGACAACGGGAACAGGATAATTTTTAAAAATTTTAATTCCAGGGGCGCCTGGGTGGCTCAGTTGGTAAGCGTCTGCCTTCAGCTCAGGTCATGATCCCAGGGTCCTGGGATGGAGCCCCACATCGGGCTCCCTGCTTGGCGGGAGGCCTGCTTCTCCCTCTCCCACTCCCCCTGTTTGTGTTCCCTCTCTCGCTGTCTCTCTCTCTGTCAAATAAATAAATAAAATCTTTAAAAGAAAAAAAAATTTTTTAATTCCAGTGTAGTTAACACAGTGTTTATTAGTTTCAGGTGTACAACACAGTGATTCAAGAATTCTATACATTATTCAGTGTTCATTATGATAAATGTAATCTTAATCCCCATCACCTATTTCACCCATCCCCTTACCCACCTCCCCTCTGGTAACCATCTGTTTGTTCTCTATAGTTAAGAGTCTGTTTTTTGGTTTGTCTCTTTTTTTGTTGTTTATTTCTTAAATTCCACATACGAATGAAATCATACAGTATTTGTCTTCCTCTGATAAGCTTATTTCACTTAGCATTATACTCTCTAGATCCATCCATGTTGTTGCAAATGGCAAGGTTTCATTCTTGTTGATAACTGAATAACATTCCATTGTGTATATATATACCCATCCTCTTTATTCATTCATCTGTTGATAAACACTTGGGGTGCTTCCATAATTTGGCTATTGTAAATAATGCTGAAATAAACACAGGGGTGCATATATCCCTTCGAATTAGTGTTTTCATATTCTTTGGGTAAATACCCAATAGGGAATAGAATGATTTTTAGATTGAGACTAATAAAAAATACTTCTGTTTAAAAAAAGAACAACTAGGCATCACCCCCTGCAAATGTCACAAGAGCTCATTTAGGAGGAGAAAAAGCTTAGGTACAATAATCTGCACACTATAAAGACCTCACAAATCTATGCACTGAACTACATTAGGATTTGCAGTCTTTTCTTTCTATAAAAATCACTTTGTAATTAACACAGCACAGAGAAAGAAATTCTCCCTTAGTATCAAAAATATTCTTTGATCCTCTGAGCAAAACTGCAATTTCTCATTTTGCAGTTTCTACATAAGATCTGTCCACTCATGGGGCACCTGGCAGCTCAGTTGGTAGAGCAAGTGACTCTCGATCTTGGGGTCGTGAGTACGAGCCCCGCACTGGTTGTAGAGCCTACTTTAAAAATAAATAAATAATAATTAAAAAAAAAAAAGACTTGTCCACTCTTCTCATGAGGCAGTGAGGGCTCATCATGCAGTTTCACTTATTTCAGATAAGAGCTACAGGAGCAGACAGAATCTTCCCTCCCTGTGGAACTTCTAAAGCACGTAAATACTACAAGGACAAACAGGAACAAAAGAAACTGAACAGTCTAAAACCATGCCAAGAGACTAGAAAGAAAAAGGAAAAGGCTGGAGCCATTTCTCGGAACCACTGCTAAACTGAACAAGGAAGAAGAAACAGAAAAAAAAACAATCAAGAATCAAGTTGTTCAAAGTTCCCCAAGTTTCTGCAGAAGAGGTAATTAACAAAGGCAGTATCTTCAAACCCTTAGGCAAGAATGAGCATCCGAAACGAGCCTACCTTTGAGCACCTGGACAGCAGTCTGATCACCAGCAGCATCTGAGCACTAACATACCTGACATTCCACTCACAACACAGAGAGCCTCCTCTTCCCCAGTGGTGCATTAGTCACCTGGGAGGCACCTAAAGGAAAGTGATACCTAGGTTTATCCTCCACCCCACTCCAGAATTAACTGCAGTAAGAAGCCTCTAGAACATTCCATTACAATCTCAGTCCCCCTGTAGGCCATGACTTGACTGCATCGCCCAGTCAAGTAGTATGCTGGACAAACTACCCCTGGCTGTCACTGTCAAAGGCTTCTGTAGTTTTTTCCACAACACCACTGCCTTCAGCATCTTCAACCTCATCAGTCCTCAAAGCTATTCAGCTGCCAATGCCACCAAGAGGATCATGGTCACAATATTTTGATCATGCAATGCAACTTGGTCACCAGCACTAACATTCTGGGCATGACGACAGCCATCCTGAGATCTTCCCGCACAATAGGACCAAGTAACCAAGTATGACGCAAACCAGTAAGGTAGAAGTATCTTCTCCCTGTCATGACTAAGGACCGAGCAATCATAATTATTCTCAGAACACACCAAAGGAAGGTTGACGGAAAATAAAGTTCTAACATACACACACACACACCCCCAAAGAAACCCCTCACCACCTCCAATTATCATCACATTGGGGATTAGGTTTCAACACATGAATCTGGGGACAAACAGTCTATAGCAGAAATCATGATCAGTGTTTAAAGCTCTGCTTCTTCCAGAGTACCTGCTCTCTCTTTTTCTGGTGAGACTTCACCATTTCTGTGATGACTTGATTATTTGATTATTTGATAAGGAAATCTTGTTTTTGTGAAAAGGAGCTTGCACTTTTTTTCTATGGAATAGTTTGTAACACTATGTGTACTGGATTAAAAATTGTTTGGACGCCTGGGTGGCTTAGTCGGTTAAATGTCTGCCCTCGGCTCAGGTCTTGATCCCAGGTCCTGGGATCAAGCCCTGCATCAGGCTCCTTGCTCAGCGGGGAGCCTGCTTCTCCCTCTGCCTGCCACTCCCCCTGCCTGTGCTCTCTCTGACAAATAAATAAAATCTTAAAAAAAAATTGTTTTACTTTTAAATGTTTAAAAATAAGAAAATTCCCACCACAGAAGCCTGATACATTTCAGTATTTAGTAGTAAAGCTCCTTTCTTTCTTTTTTAAAGATTTTATTTTTAAGTAATGTCTACACCTAATGTGGGGCTGGAACTCACAACCCTGAGATCAAGGGTCACACGTACCACTGACTGAGCCAGCCAAGCACCCCAGGAAAGCTCCTTTCTAATGAACACAATCTTGAAAAATGGAACCGAATCAGGATGATCTAATATTTATGCATTAAAGACCACTGTGTATTGATTACCGTGTCTATTTTTATTGGGTTGTTTGCATTAGGGTCTGAGTCAGGTAAATGGGGAGAGGGGGAAAGTATAGCAACAAGCTAGGCTTTGGTTTGCCAAAACAGAAACATGGGACAAGATTAAGTTCTGAGTTTTGGCAAAATCACTGTTATTGAAATTATATAACCCGGTAGATAATACCTATGCCCTAAACACTGGGTTCTTTTTTGTCTTATAAAAAAAACTGGACCCTAACCAAAGGACCACTGGCTTGATTTGTGGGGTTGTCAGCGAAAGCTACATGTTTTTCAACACTGTCACCAGCCTTAGGAGCAGAGCAGGGATGTAATACTTGCAGAAAAGGAGCAGCAGATGTTTTTCAAAAATGTGGACGCTGGACTAAGAGGGGTTAAAGTAACTGCAAGTCTCTCCATATATTTTGGTGACTGATGTTCAGAGAAATAACGTAGTTTGAATCAGTTATTCTGGATCATTGGAAGTTTGTATTAAAATGGTTAAAATTTTGTCAGTTTATGAACGGACTGCTCCCCTAGAGGTCAAGGGGTTCCACTGCTCTGCCCAGGAGTCTGTACACCACCAGCTATAGGAGTCTCCGTTTGTCCTCCATTTGCTTTAAGACACTTTGGTTCCACATCTTACTGCATGAAATGGGAAGGAGGATATTCTTTTTTTTATTTTTTTAAGGTTTTATTTATTTATTTGTCAGAGAAAGCACGAACAGGGGAAGCTGCAGGCAGAGGGAGAAGCAGACTCCCCGCTGAGCAGGGAGCCCGATGTGGGACTAGATCCCAGGACCTTGGGATCATGACCTGAGCTGAAGGCAGACGCTTAACCGACTGAGCCACCTGGGCGCCCCAGGAAGGAGAATATTCTTAAAAAGAACTTGCTGAGACTGAACTTTTTCACCAGCAGATAGCAACAAATGGAAATAAATGTACACTGCAAAGATAATTACAATAGTTAGGTTGACTTTATGGTTATAGACACTAACTCCTTGAACATATAATTGAACTCCAAAATGAATTACATCTCTTTCAAGTAAAATAAATTTTCTGATACTGCTGTAATGTGTATATAACTATTTTCCTTTTTATTTCTTTTAAAGATTTTATTTATTTGAGAGAGAGTGAGAGAGAAAGAGAGAGAGAACGTGTGCACACGAGTTGGGGGAGGGGCAGAGAAAGAAGTAGACTCCCCACTGAGCAGGGAGCCCAATGCCAGGCTCTATCCCAGGACCCTGGGACCATGACCTGAGCCAAAGGCAGATGTTTAACTGAATGAGCCATCCACGTACCCCTCCATTTTAAATTTTTTACAGTTAAATAGACCCCATTTATTAATTTACAAACTATAATAAAATCTGACAGTCATTTTGGGGCTCGTGGGTGGTTCAGTTGTTAAGCAGCTGCCTTTGACTCAGGTCATGATCCCAAGGTCCTAAGATCTAGCCCCGCACATCGGGCTCCCTGCTCGGCGGGAAGCCTGCTTCTCCCTCTCCCACTCCCCCTGCTTGTGTTCCCTCTCTTGCTGTCTCTTTCTCTGTCAGAAAATAAATAAAATCTTTGGGGCGACTGGGTAGCTCAGTCAGTAAAGCCTCTGCCTTCAGCTCGGGTCATGATCCGGGATCGAGCCCCACATCAGGCTCCCTGCTCGGTGGGGAGTCTGCTTCTCCCTCTGCCCCTCACCCCCCTCGTGCTCTCTCTCACTCTCTCAAATAAGTAAATAAAATCTTTTAAAAATAAATGAATGAATAAATAAAATCTTTTTTAAAAATCCGACAGTCATTTCATCTCACTAAGGGCTTTTGCTTTAAAAAAGGAAAACAGGGGCGCCTGGGTGGCTCAGTCGGTTAAGCGACTGCCTTAGGCTCAGGTCATGGTCCCGCGGTCCTGGGATCGAGCCCCGCATCGGGCTCCCTGCTCGGCCGGAAGCCTGCTTCTCCCTCTCCTACTCCCCCTGCTTGTGTTCCCTCTCACGCTGTCTCTCTCTCTGTCAAATAAATAAATAAAATCTTTAAAAAATAAAAATATAAAAAAAAATAAAAAAGGAAAACAACTGGGACGCCTGGGTGGCTCAGTCAGTTAAGCATCTGCCTTTGGCTCAGGTCATGATCCCAGGGTCCTGGGATTGAGCCCCACATCTCTGCTCCCTGCTCAGTGGGGAACCTGCTTCTCCCTCTACCTCTGCCCCTCCCTCTGCTCGTGCTCCCGCTTTCTCTCTCTCTAATAAATAAATAAAATCCTTTTAAAAAATTTAAGTGGATAAACTGTGGTATATTCATACAATGGACTACCACACAGAAATGAAAAAGAACCAACTACTGCCACACACAATACAAATGAATCTCACAGGCGTGATATAGCAAGAAAAAATCTAGACACTAAAGAGACTATGTGGTGTGATTCTACTCCCATAAAATTCAAAATGATAATGGAGACCACAACAGTGGTTACTCTGGGAAAATCCTAATTGAGAAGGGGCACAAAGGTGGAGATGACACAGGTGAATACTATAAATATCAAATGAGCTGTGTCCTTGGATTTGTGACTTTACTGTAAGTTAGAGCTTAATTTTAAGGAAAAAAATCAATAGTAGTCCTCTATACCAACAAAAAACAATTAGAAAATGAAAACTGTTTAAATACATCCCATTCACAACAGGAACAAAAACTATAAATTACCTATAAACCTTTAAAAATTATGTCAGACAGGGCTGCTGGGTGGCTCGGTCGTTAAGCGTCTGCCTTTGGCTCAGGTCATGGTCCCGGGGTCCTGGGATCAAGTCCCGCATTGGGCTCCCTGCTCCGCGGGATGCCTGCTTCTCCCTCTCCCACTCCCCCTGCTTGTGGTCCCTCTATCGCTGTATCTATCTCCGTCAAATGAATAAATAAAATCTTTAAAAAATAAATAAAATAAAATAAAAATAAAAATTATGTCAGACAAATAATAAAGCTTTACTGAAAGACCTAAAATTAAGAGGCACAATATAAACAGCTTCTCTGTTTGTTTTAATTCAACAACACAGCAAGCCTAGAAAGTGGCAATGAATAAAAGCCCTGGCAAAGAAAGAGAAATTGCAATCAGACACGGTGGTGAACAAGGTCAGGACTATTTTAAGAAGTAGTAAGGCACTGTCTCCACAGCAAGAGCAATACCTGGTCACCAAGTTCATTAGTCAGGCCAGCACAGACATTTAAAATGCAGATCAGCAGACATGCACTCTAAGAAGCTTGGTTAAAATTTCAAATTCTATGGATAACATATTTTTATAGCCTCAGATTAAGCACTTGGGTTTGATATGAATCTTTTTGTAAAGAGAAGCATACTTGGTGCCTTCACACTGCACAGGTGTATCTGCAAATTTCCTCAAAACTGGTTTATAAATCCATTATTTCTATTACCTCTTCTGAAATTCGGGGCACCTGGTGGACTTAGTCAGTAGAGCATGCAACTCTCTCTTTTTTTTTAAGATTTTATTTATTTATTTGACAGAGAGAGACACAGCGAGAGAGGGAACACAAGCAGGGGGAGTGGGAGAGGGAGAAGCAGGCTTCCCGCCGAGCAGGGAGCCCGATGCGGGGCTCGATCCCAGTACCCTGGGATCATGACCCGAGCCTAAGGCAGACGCTTAATGACGAGCCACCCAGGCGTCCTGAGCATGCAACTCTTGGTCTCAGGGTCTTCAGGTCAAGCCCCACATTGGGCATGGAGCTTACTGAAAAAAATTAAAATTAAAAAAAAAAAACAAAAAAACAGATCCACTTAAGCGCTAAAAGCATAATGATAAAGTATCATGCCCTTAAAAAATCATATGAAATTTATTTAGTTTTTTAAAAATTAAACTTAAGTCAGGAATGCTAAGTAAAATTTTGGCAATACTGTATCTCTGGTTTACAATCCAATCCAAGGCACAAAATAGCAAAATCATTCTTAATTGAAAAGAACACAATGGACTGATAAGTAACTCCAAAAGAAAAGAACAACACACAAAGCTTGGGTTACACAGCCCTAGACTTTATGAAAACTTATTTCTAACCAATTTCAGAAATAATAAATTGATATGGACTGTGACAGGAAAAGATACATTTTCAAAATACCCTCAATTTCATGGACGAAAAAACTGAAGCAGAAAACTAACACAAAAGCATGTCTGTTCTCTAAAGCACAGAACCAAGGGAACCTACTGTTTCCTTAAATTCAAGTCTGTTCTTGCTTTTACATATGTCTATAGGTGCTGATACAGGTTAGGTATTTGTGAGGGAGAGACAACAATCCTCCTTCCCTCAACCCTGGGGACTATTTCAAGCACATGCTCACAAACCTCTCCTTTGAGGAGGAAGGAAATATAAGGACTGTTTTCAAGGTACACAGGGTTGCCAATCTGAGCCTGTCCTACCAATCTAACCAGGGACTGGCATATCATCTAGAAACCAGAAATGTGTGCAGAGGCCTAGAGCAATGTGGGAGATTTGAAATAAGAAAGGAAAAAAGGCTTAAAGGTATCTATTTTGTTGTTTGTCCTCAGAGAAGAGATGACAGATTGTTTCAACTTTTGGGTCCTATCCCAGGAACAAGGGACACAGTGGCATAGTCCTGAGGACACCAGGCTGACAGCAAACAGGGAGCAACGAGAAAAGGAAACTTGGCAAGGAGGCCTGAAATGTGCCAGCCCATCAAGAAACAGCCAGAACAGAATTAATTTAGGACAAAGAGAGAAGACAGAATCCAGTGATCTCCTTTCCTGTTTTTACCAGATTTCTAAAGATTAGAAACCCAATACTTCCTCAGATATATAGATATATATCTTTGTAAAGATCCTTTTGAAAGAGTCTCAACTGTGCTAAAAAGAGTCGGGGGCGGGGGGGAGCTTAAGGAAAGAATTTTTAAAACACAGGTCCAAAGTAGTACAGGGGAAATCAAAATGAGAAAACACCCAAAGAAAGAAGAAAGGTGCCCCATCCTTTCTCACCTGAAACACTGCCTACTCACAATTTATATGGGATTATTCTAACAAGAAGCTACAGGAATACTTCTGCTGTGACTAAATAGTTCAGGTGAGCCATACCTAAGCCAGGTAAGTTTCTGCCTCACACAATTACAAGTGAATACAAACATGGTCAAGCCTAGAAAGTACATGTAGAAGGATAGGATAAAATTTTCTAAAAACAAAACAAAACAAAACACCACAGAACACTTAAAATGAAACTGTCTAAACTGCTAAAATATGGAATGAGGAGCTTCCTGGACTTACCTCATGCTACTGAGCTCACTGAAGACCCAAAGCTGAAGAGAGAAGCTTCTGCACAACTGAAAAAAAGATGCAGAGGGACAGTACCAGGCCTGTTCTCACAACCTCGGTTTTAGATGTGACCAGTAACTCTCATTCCTTTTCTCCACCTCCATCCTATTGTAGCTCCGCTAAAAGAGAAGCTGAGCACAGTGGGGGCAAGCTGACAGGACTGAGGCAAAGGTGAACTGAGGTGACTGGGAAATGGATATAGACACTTCTACTTGGGATTTTCCCTCACCACAACATCTTTTGAATAAAATCTGCTCTGTTGCAGAACAGAAACAAAAGAACAATATTTCTTGTCACTCACCAGAATTTCAAGTAGCTGTAACTGGGTTTATAACTGGAGGTCACTCCAGGTACAAATCTGCTACCTTGGACTAGGGATATTCACATGTGTCCTGCTATTAAAGAGGTAAAATGTGGAAATAAAACCTCTTACACCGAGGAGACGTGAACCCAAAGCTCCGGTCACAGCATGACCTTGGGGGCCTCATTTAGAACCCACCCCCATTAAAAATGATTATCAGCTTCAAACAAGAAAAATCTCCAGAGTAAGGAATTATGCAACCATTAAATAGCTCCTGTCTTCCCTCTGGTATCTCAATGATACCACAAAACTGTTAGAACTCCAAAGGGGTTTTAAATCACTGAATTCTGTACTATTTTAAAAGATGCACCAAGAGGCAGCATACATCTAAAAATCAAGATATGGCTACAACCCAGAGGACTCTTCTTTGGTGGTGAAATCACACTTAAACATTCTGATGCTACACTACTCTATAGATTATCTGAAAATATAATCAAAGACTAGATTACTCAGACATGGACACTGGACTGTATTCAGCTGTAGCTGGGAGGAAATGATGAAGTGTCTACCACAAAATAAAGCTCCACTGAGTTTTGCTCTTTGGAGATAATCTGCTGCTACATATGTCCCACATAGGGGCTGAGACCAACTCAGGATGTCTCTCCCAAGGACTAGGTTCTTGGTATCCTATGTTCCTGCGTCCTGTGAGACCTCTCCCCCTCAAGGCCAAACAGCACAATTCCTTATACAGTCACACATTCAGAAAACAATACAAGGAGATTTCAGGGCACAAAAGTGACAGACACTCCCTCCATTTAAAACTACACATCACTGGGGGTGATACAATGACATATCTGAACATCTATCGGGTAGATAAAGACTTTACTAGCAAGTACCTACAAGCAGATGAGCAACGTGCAAAGTGAGTGTGGGGAAAGCCTATAAAAAGAGGTAAATGACTTGTTTAATGCCTCACAAAATGCAAGGGAGTTTGAAAGCTTCAAGAAGATTACATTCCAGGGTTCCTGGGTGGCTCAGTCGTTAAGCCTCTGCCTTCGGCTCAGGTCATGATCCCAGGGTCCTAGGATCGAGTCCCACATCGGGCTCTCTACTCAGCGGGGAGCCTGCTTCTCCCTCTGCCTCTCTCTCTCTGTCTCTTATGAATAAATAAATAAAATCTTTAAAAAAAAAAAAAAAAAGAAGATTACATTCCAGGGGCTCCTGGGTGGCTCAGTCGTTAAGCGTCTGCCTTCGGCTCGGGTCATGATCCCAGGGTCCTGGGATCGAGCCCTGCATCGGGCTCCCTGCTCCGCGAGAAGCCTGCTTCTCCCTCTCCCACTCCCCCTGCTTGTGTTCCCTCTCTCGCTATGTCTCTGTCTGTCAAATAAATAAATAAAATCTTTAAAAAAAAAAAAAAGAAGATTACATTCCATCTGTCTTCTACCCTCCAGTGAAACACCAGAATTACTACTTTTAGGAGCACCTGGGTGGTTCGGTCTGTTGGGCATCTGACTCTTGATTCTGGCTTAGGTCATGATTTCAGGATTGTGAGATCGAGCCCCACGTCAGGCTCTGTGCTGGGTGTGGAACCTGCTTGAGATTCTCTCCTTCCCTCTCCTTCTGCCTGCCCCCCTAAAAAAAAACGAAAGAAAGAAAACAAAAATTTAAAAATTCACTGGGGTAACTTCCTGGAAAATGGCAGAGTAGGAAGCTCTAGGAATCTACCCTTCCACTAAAACAACTACTGAATTTGGAGAAACTGAAGTAACTTTTGGAACTCTGGAGTGTAGCTAGAAAACATGAAGCTTCCCAAGGTAGAGCCTGATGAAGAGGTTGGTGAATTTTGGTAAACTTTGGCCTTTTGTGTAGCAACTACCCAACCTCCAACCCTAGGGCAAGTAGCAGTGGGAGGGCTGCCCTCATTTCTGGTGAGGCTTGCTGGAGGTTAGGATGGGCAATAAAGACCTTGTCCTCCAAATATGTATTCTGATTGATGATAGCTGCTTTTGATCACTGAGGAGCAGGCAGAGGCCAGTGACCACTGCTTTCAACACCCACAGGCTGAAACAGCTTCTAGAAGCATTTAAGAGGACAGTACTTGTTTTTACTTTTTTCCCCTTTTGGGAGCTAGTCATTTAAGGAAATCTTTATCAGGTCACTGTCTAACTGCAGAGATAACTGAACAGAAATAGATACACATTTCTAATATTAGTTTGAAAAAGCCACAAATGGAAGTCTCTAGCACTCAATGAGCAAAAACTAACAATCACTGAGAAGTGGGAGAATCAGATTTGTAAAATTAAAACATAACACTCAAATGTCCAGTTTTAATAAAAAATTACAAAAGAAACAAAATTAATGACCATTCCCAAGAAAAAGAAAATGATAAAAAAAACTCCTGAGGAAGCAAAAACACTGGAATTATTATTAATCAAAGACATTAAATCAACTGTCTTAAATACATCCAATGGACTAAAGGAAACCATGGTCAAAGGGATTCAGGAAAATGTATGAACAAAACGAAAATATCAGTAAAGAGATAGAAATTATAAAAAGGACAAAACATAAATTCTGCAATGTCTCAAAACAGAAAAGTACAATAACTGATGTGAAAAACTCACTAATGGGGTTCAACTGCAGATTTGAGCAAACCTAAGAAGTATCAGTAAGACAACTGAAATTATTCAGTCTGGGAGGCAAAAAAAAAAAAAACTAAGGAAAAGTAAAGAGTCTTTTCTTTTTTATTTTATTTACTTATTTGAGAGAGAGAGCACAAGCAGGGGAAGGAGCAGAGGGAAAGGGAGAAGCAGACTCCCTGCTGAGCAGGGAGCCCAATGCAGTACTCATCCAGGCAGACACCTGAGCCACGCATGCGCCCCAAAAGTAGAGTCTGAAGGACCTGTGAGACATCACCAAATATAACAATATATGCATTACAGAAAGAAACGAAAAAAAGGGCAGAAAAAAATATCTGAAAAAATAGTAGACAAAAACTTTCCAAACCTGAGAAAAGCCATGAATATACATGTGCAAGAAACCTAATAAGCCCTTCTTTGAGGATTAACTAAGACACATTATAAAACAAAAACACACTATTGAACCGTTGAACCCCAAAGACAGAATATTTAAAGCAGCAAGAGAGAAGCAATTCATACTGGACAAGGAGAAACACTAAGATTAACAGCTGGTTTCTCTCCAGAATCCTCCAGAAGGCAGTGGGATGACATATTTAAAGTACTGACAGAAAAACTGTCATCTAAGAATTCTATATCCTGTAAGGCAATAAAAAGAAAATTGGAAAATTCACAAATCTGTGGAAATTAAACAACACCCTTAAACAACCAACAGGTCAAAGAAATTACAAGGGAAGTTCTTGCCAGAGCAATGAGGGAAAAAAAAGAAATAAAAGGCATCCAAATTAGAAAGAAGTTAACTGTTTGCAGAAGACACAATCTTATATGTAGAAAACCCTAAAATTACCCAAATACACACAAAACCACTGTTAGAGCTAATAAATACATTCAGGAAATTTGCAGGATACAAAACTGCCACACAAAAATTGGTTGCATTTCTATATGCTAGCAATGAACAATCTGAAAAGGAAATTAAGAAAACAATCCATATCTATGTACAATAGTATCAAAAAGAATAGGGGCGCCTGGGTGGCTCAGTCAGTTAAGCATCTGCCTTCAGCTCAGGTCATGATCCCAGAGTCCTGGGATGGAGCCCCACATCGGGCTCCCTGATCAGTGGGGAGTCTGCTTCTTCCTCTGCCCCTCCCCCATTCATGCTTGTGTACTCTCTTTCTCTGAAATAAATAAAAATCTTCAAAAAAAAAAAAGTCTGTGAGTAGGTCATTAAGAGGCATCTTCTTTACTTTGTCTTGGATCATTCATTCTGGAGGAGATAATGGCATGCCATGAGGATACTCAGCCCACATGTCAAGGAACTGAGGCCACCTGCCAAAAGCCACGTAAGTCATCTTGGAAACAGACCCTCCAGCTCCAGGCAAGCTTTCAAATGACTGCAGTCCCAGAAGACATCCTAACTGCAACTTCATGAGACACTGTGAGCCAGAACCACCCAGCTAAGCCACTCCTAAATTTCTGGTCCTCAGAAACTGAGGCAATAAGTGTTTACTGTTTTAAACTCTAAGTTTTGGAGTCAATAGATAACAAATACACAAGTTTTTTTTAGCAAATGATGCTGGTACTGGAACAAGAAGTTATCCATATGGGAGAAAAATTAACCCCAAACCCAATCTTACAGAATACACAGCAATGAATTCCAAGTGGATTAGAGATCTAAATGTAAAAACTAAAACTCTACAACTTCTGGATGAAAACACAGGAGAAATCTCCAACATTGAGAGGTAGGCATGCGTTCCTCAGACACAACAAAAGGCAATAACCATAAAAGAAAATACTGATAAATCAGACTTCAACAAAACTGAAAACTTCTTACCTTTAAAATATATCTGTAAGAAAATAAATAGGCAAGCCACCCCAGACTGAAAGAAAATATTCACAAAACATGTACCTGACTGGTATTCTATATAAAGATCTCCTAAAATTCACTTGGGTGCCTGGGTGGCTCAGTTGGTTAAGCGACTGCCTTCGGCTCAGGTCATGATCCTGGAGTCCCGGGATCGAGTCCCACATCGGGCTCCCTGCTTGGCAGGGAGTCTGCTTCTCCCTCTGACCCTCCTCCCTCTCATGCTCTCTGTCTCTCATTCTCTCTCTCTCTCAAATAAATAAATAAAATCTTTAAAAAAATAAATAAATAAAAATAAAAATAAAAAAAATTAACAGCTCCATTTTTTTTAAATGGGCAAAGGATTTGAACAAGTACTTCACAAAGGAAGCTATACAAATGACCATTAAGTACAGGAAAAAGTGCTCAACATCACTAGTAATCAGGTAAATGCAAATTAACACCACAATGAGGTATCACTATACTTTCAGGAATATGGCTAAAATTAAAAACACTAACAACACACTACATGTTGCTGGGGATATGGAACAACCACAACTCTCATACATTATTGGTAAGACAATAAAATGATACAACCATTTTGAAAAGGTATTAAAAGTTTCTTATAAAACTAGATATATCTACCCTATGATCCAGCAATTCTATTCCCTTCTACCTCCCTATTCCCCAAGAGAAATGAATGTATATGTCCCCCAAGAACACCTGTACAAAATCTTCATAGAAGCTTTACTCATAGGGGTGCTTGGGTGGCTCAGTCAGTTAAACATCTGCCTTCGGCTCAGGTTATGAACCCAGGGTCCTGGGATCGAGTCCTGCATCGGGCTCCCTGCTCAGCAGGGAGCCTGCTTCTCCCTCTCCCTCTGCCTCTCCCCCTGCTCGTGCACTCTGTCAAATAAATAAATAAAATCCTAAAAAAAAAAAAAGAAAGAAAAAAGAAAAAGCTTTACTCATAAGTCAAACACTGGAAACTGCCCAGATGTCCATCAACAGAACAAATAAACTGCAAGGTTCATACAATGAAATACTACACAGCAACAAAAAGGAATGAACTAGTGATACAAACAACAGCATGAATAAATTCCCAAAACATTAAAATGTGTGAAAGAAGCTGTACACAAGAGTATTATACCCTTTAGTATTATTTAGTACACAAGAGTATTATTCCATATAGTATTATTCCTTTTTTTTTTTTTTTTTTTTAAGTAGGCTCCACACCCAGCATGGACTCCAATGCAGGGGCTTGAACTCACAACCTTGAGATCAAGACCTGAGGTGAGACCAAGAGTTAGACATTTAACTGACTGAGCCACCCAGGTACCCCAGTATTATTCCATTTATATGAAATTTTAAAACTGGCCAACTAATCTATGATGAAAAAATTCAGAGCAGAAGTTGTCTCTGGCTAGAACAGAGCAGCATTTTAATCCCTATATTAAAACAAATTTAAAACATAGGTGGTAGCAACAAGAGTGTTCTGTTGAGAAAATACTTATTTAATTATTAACAACTTAGGGACGCCTGGATGGCTCAGTCGGTTAAGCATCTGCCTTCCACTCAGGTCATTATCCCAGGGTCCTGGGATCGAGTCCCGCATCAGGCTCCTTGTTCAGCGAGGAGCTGAACATGCTCGCTCGCACTCTCTCTCTCTGGTAAATAAATAAATTCTTTAAAAAATTATTGGGGTACCTGGGTGGCTCAGTTGGTTAAGCGTCTGCCTTCAGCTCAGGTTGTGATCTCCTGGTCCTGGGATCAAACCCAGCATTAGGCTTCCTGCTCAGCGGGGAGTCTGCTTTTCTCTCTCTCTCCCTCTGCCCAACTCCAGTGCTTGTTCTCTCTCTCAATCTCTCTCACAAATGAATAAATAAAATCTTAAAAAAAATAAAATTAACAACTAATTTGTATAACTCTGACAAATAGCAGCTTACCAGTTATCAATGTATTATCTCTTGGCTCTAAAATCAACCTCACTGCCTGCTCTAAAAATGGAGCTGGACCCATTAAATATTTTTCCTTTGCCAGCTGATATTAAGCTTTGTCAGAAAACACTTGAAGAGATTTTGCTAAAAAGAAAAGGCTTCAGGGCACCTAGGAGGCTCAGTCGGTTAAGCTTCGGACTCTTGATTGATTTCGGCTCAGGTCATGATCTCACGGTTGTGGAATCGAGCCCAGAGTTGGGCTCCATGCTCAGCATGGAATCTGCTTGAAATTCTCTCTCCCTCTGCCTCTGCCCCACCTGTCACTCATGCGCTCTCTCTCAAAATAAATAAAATCTTCAAAAAAAAAAAAAAAAAAAGAAAGAAGAAAAGGAAAAAGGAAAAGGCTTCTCCACCTGGTTCTAGTATGCTCCTCTCACCAGGCCCCTGACAACACCGAGTCAGCTCCCCTCAGTGCCTAGACACTGGTGGGTGCCTGACTCCCACAGTGCATCATGGTCAGCAGTACACAGTGGCCAGCAGCTTCCTATGACACCTCACTCAAGTAGTTTTGTGGCAGAGTGCTTCCAGCAAGACTCCTCTCCATAAATGGCTTTCTCCAACATCCTAGAAGGTAGATTTCCAGCCAGTTCTAGCGGGTAGACTTCCAGCATGTTCTGCCAGTGTGGCACCACAATGACTTTCTCTGCCATCCATTTAGGCACCACCACCGCCTTCTCCAAGATATGGATCTTGGCCCTGGGAGGGTGTCTTCCTCGAGTGTCCTGTATCAGCCCTAGGGGTAATGGCTGTTCCTATATATGCTAATCCTATATTACTTAGAGTTCACTCTACTTTTTACTAGCCAATCTTTCATTACTCCAATCCCGTTACAGTTAACAATTCTTTTTTTTTTTTTTTTTTTGTTTTTGTTTCTATCTTTTATTGACACTTGTTAACAAGGTGGTGGAACATTCATTACTTTGGCGGGCATTTCCTTGAAAGCTGGGTGGTCTCTTCCAGGAATGTGGGTTACACATTTTCTTCCTTATGGTCAGAGGTTTCCTGTCATGGCACCCTTAGGGAAAAGCTTTTAGCATGGTCATGGAGTACAATGAAGGAATAATGTGGTGAACTCTGGCCTACTCTGTCAGCCATCTTGGGCCTGTCTGCTTTGATCCGGTTTCTTGTGGTTTTGTTTTGCAAGGACAGACCTCGGACTTTCCATAGTGAGGCATCACTCCTTCTTCCATTTCTCCATTTTCTGTGTGCCCCACGTCCTTTCCAGGACTCCCACGACCAGTGAAGATCCCAGAGCGACAGAGGCAGCTGCTAGCAGAGACACCAAGGAGCGTTAAGGGGCTGGGGACAAGAAGTCAACAATTCTTTATATTAAACTTTACCTGTTCCGAGGCGCCTGGGTGGCTCAGTTGTTTAAGCGTCCAACTCTTGGTTTTGGCTCAGGTCACGATCACAGGGTCCTGAAACCGCTCCACCCTCAGCAGGGAGTCTGCTTGCCCTCTCCCTCTGCCCCTCCCCCTGCTTGTGCAAGCGCCCGTGCGCTCTCTCTCTCCCTGTCTCTCTCTCAAATAAATATTTAAACTTTACCTGTTCAAATTCCTATGTGGTTTTTGTCTCCTAAATGGACACTGACAGTTGTTTCAACGAGTTGAAAAGGCTAAGTGGCACAGACTGAAAGTGAGAAATTTTATTATCTATATAAAATCCATATAGCTCTGCTTTATTCACAATTCTACTGATAAAAACTAATACAACACTGTAAATAGACAAGTTAACATGCTTAAGGGTCCAAGCAGCCCTTCCTGGTACACTCTGCTTTGGGAAGTTACTCAAGCTTAATATTTGGCTCCCTGAGGCCAAAGTTACCTTTCTTTGGAGACACTCATGAAATAGTTAATACAACCACATATTTTAGAATACATCTTCCCAAACACAGTAGAAACTTCTTAGCATTTATTCTATGTTTTATGCTAAACAAATCACTTTAATTTTCACGCAGAATATAAAACCAAAACAGCCTATGCACATCTTGTGCTTGCCTGAAGTATCTAGTGGGCTACTTGGCCCTGACCCATTCAACATCCTCCAGCTGAGCAGAAACTTTTTTTTTTTTTTAAGATTTTATTCATTTGAGAGAGAGAGAGAAGAGAAGAGTAAGAGGGAGAGGCAGACTCCCCGCCGAGCAGGGAGCCCAATGCGGGACTCAATCCCAGGACTCCAGGATCATGACCCAAGCTGGAGGCAGGCGCTTAACCAACTGAGCCACCAGGTGTCCCGAGCAGAATCTTTATAAATAAGTTTCAAAATACTCTCCACTAAATCAAGTTTGTGACCAAAGAGCAACTATAAAGTCTCCAAATCAATCAGGGACCATTAATATAAAATCTGCAAAAAAACTTTTTAAAGTATATAATCAAGTATATATGTTGAGACCCTGTAGAACAAATATCGTACTAAGACTAACACAGTTCCTGTCCTCAGTAAACTGAAAGTGAGGATGGAGGGCATCCTCCCCACACTCTAAAAAATGTCTAAGATTCTATAGCTATCCCACCTGAGGAAAGAATGGTATCCTAGAAACCTTCACAATATTTTCAAGTGTGGGAATATAATCATGGCGGGTTTCAAATTCCCCCAGAAACACTCTAGGTGCTAACAACCAGTGTCAATATCCATGGTCAGGAGAAACTTTTCTGAGAACAGCATTTGATAATGTTTCCATAGTCAATAAATAAGAGAAAAAATTGGGGCGCCTAGGTGGCTCAGTCGGTTAAGCATACAACTCTTGATTTCAGCGCAGGTCATGATCTCAGGGTTGTAAGATCAAGCCCCGCATCAGGCTCTGCACTGGGTGTGGAGCCTGCTTAAGATTCTCTCTCTCCCTCTCCCTCTGCCCCTCCTCCCCACTAAAAAAATAAAATTAAAATTAAAATAAATAAAACTGAAAAACACAGCATCTAAATCCTATAGCAGTTACTTGCATTATAAATCTAACTTTAAGCCAAATCACAAGAGTTGGTCTCCCACTCTCTCCCATTCTCTACCCTGGCAAGGGAACAAACCTGTTCACATCACTTCAACTACCAAAACAATGTTATAGTTCAGATACAAGGCCTCCATATGGTCTCACTGACTATACTGGTTTAGACAAAATTTCAATTTTTTGGAGAAGAAAAACTGAGTAACATACACACACACACACGAAATAGCTGACATGGGAAGAAAGTACAGCAGCAAAGCAAGGCGATCAGTGTACCAGAGCCATTCACACAGTCTTCAGCAGACACAGCAACCAGACAGGCTGTAGGGAGCAAAGGCCACGGCTACCAAAGGGCTCCGAGATGAGGAGAGAGGAGAAACAAAGTCCCCTGCCTGGCTCTTATGACTTATTAGTCAAGTGAAGAACTGCAGAATGAATTATCTGAACTTTTTCCTATGAAGGATTATTTATATCTTAATCTCAGGTTGCATGAAGACTAGAAATCTGACCTGCTCTGTTCAATGGGAATGACCCTAACAACAGTCCTATTCTTGAAAAGATAAAATCCTTAAAGGAAAATTGGATTTGTTTTTATCTCCCCTAAGTGCTTTTACCTAAAAGTAACTCTTGATGCTTTACAGGTGTTTTCTCATTCACCCTCAGAGTCTTGATAAGGATTTTTACCATAAAGAAGTTTTACACACAGCTCCAAGATGTAGACCTTCAGCAGCCCCCAAGAGCCAGTATTTCAATAAGGGCCACAGTACAACAATAAGGCTTGCTCCACAGCACAGATTACATTTCCCCAGGTAAAATGAGTACCTACTCACAGCCCAGTTTCCCAGGTATCATGCCAGGGTGCAAAGCTGCTTAAAAGGAAAGGAAAAGTTGTCTACATTTAAAAGATGAGGAAACTAAAGCACAAAGAAACTAAGCAGATGAAAGCTAAAGCAGAAAAATGAAAAAGCTGTATCTAGCCTACTTTATAATTGGTTCTGAATCTAAACATCTGTCTAAATTCATGACAAATATGAAATGCCATGTTAGTTCTTCTTTAAAAAAAAGCTGTTCATTCTAGAAAAACCCCAGGCATCAAGATCTATTTTGTATATATAAAAAAATCACTACATGGAGGTTTATAGAGGCTTTATTCATAATTGCCAAAACTTGGAAGTAATCAAGATATCCTTCAAAAGGTGAATGGATAGGGGTGCCTGGGCGGTTCAGTCAGTTAAGCATCAGGTCATGATCTCAGGGTCATGAGATGGAGCCTGCAATGGGCTCCACTGCTGGGCCTGGAGCCTGCTTAAGATTCTCTCTCTCCCTGGGGCACCTGTGTGGCTCAGTTGGTTAAGTGTCCGCCTTCAGCTAAGGTCATGATCTTGGGGTCCTAAGATCGAGCCCCACGTCGGGCTCCCTGCTCGGTGGGGACTCTGCTTCTCCCTCTCCCTCTACCTCCTCCCCCCTGCTCATGCTCTGTCTCTGTCTCTCTCTCTCTCTCAAATAAAGAAATAAAAATCTTAGGAGCGCCTGGGTGGCTCAGTCAGTTAAACAGCTGCCTTCAGCTCAGGTTGTGATCCCGGGATCCTGAGATTGAGCCCCACATCGGGCTCTCTGCTCAGCGGGGAGCCTGTTTCCCCCTCTCCCTCTGCCCCTCCTCCAGCTTGTGTTCTCTCTCTTTCACTCATTCTCTCAAATAAATAATAAACTCTTAAAAAAAAAAAAAAGAAAAATCTTAAAAAAAAATTTAAGGGGCGCCTGGGTGGCTCAGTCGTTAGGCGTCTGCCTTTGGCTCAGGTCATGATCCCAGGGTCCTGGGATCTGGCCCCGCATTGGGCTCCCAGCTCCACGGGAAGCCTGTTTCTCCCTCCCCCACTCCCCCTGCTTGTGTTCCCTCTCTCGCTGTGTCTCTCTCTGTCAAATAAATAAATAAAATCTTTAAAAAAAAAATTTTTTTTAATTCCCTCTCCCTCTGCCCCTCCCCTACCCCACCCCACCCACCCCCACACGTGCGTGCTCTCTCAAAAATAAACAAATAAATAAAACAAAAGGTGAGTGGATAAATAAACTGTGGTCCATTCAGACAATAGAATATTATTCAGCACTAAAAAGAAATGAGCTATCAAGCCCTAGAGACATGGAGAAACCTTAAATGCATATTACTAAGTGAAAGAAGCCAATCTAAAAAGGCTACATACTGTATGATTCCAACTAGGGGACATTCTAGAAAAGGCAAAACTATGAAAACAGTAAAAATACTAGTGGTTGCCAGGGGTTGAGAGAGAGGGAGGGATGAAAAGGCACACACTGGATTTTAGGACAGCAAAACTATTCTGTATGATACTATAATGGTGGATACATGCCGTTATACATTTGTCAAAACAAATACATTCTATGGAAAGTACAACATCAAGAGTGAACCCTAATATAAACTATGGACTTTGGGTGATAATGATGTGTCAATGTAGGTTCACTGACCAACAAATGTACCGCTCTGCTGTGGGATGTTGATAATGGAAGTGGCTACTGAGGACAGGGGGTCAGGCGGTACATGGGAACTCTCTATACTTGACATTTAATTTTGCTATAAACTTAAAACTGCTCTAAAAAAATAAGTCTATTTTATAAAAAGCCAAATTATTTAAATGTTCTAATATTTTATCTGGGTGGTTGTTAGACAAATGTATACATGTATAAAAATCAAATGCTGTCCACTTTATATGTATTTTATATGTATTTACAAGTACATGTATTTATATGTGTATATATTTTATTTATATGTATTTCAATAAGTTACTTTGAAAGGAAAACATTAATAGGGCAAACTAATCATCTGAGGGAAAATAACATCTGTGCTTAAATTAACACTGGAAGGCAGAGCCTTGACGACGCATGGGCATTGTCCGAACACTGAGACTCCCTGGCTCTGTGGCCTAAACATCTTATTCTCAGTTTCCTCCACCATAAAATGAATGTACTACTGCTTGTCTCATAGAGCTGTTAAAAAAGAAATTTTTTCTCATCCACTTAGTTATTCAAAAGAAAAACAGGCACACCAGGAAATAAAGATTCCAATCAAGTGAGAGGAATATTACATATTGGTTCTCTCTCCCAACAAACTATAAGAAATACAGTGAACTATGAATATAGACACTGGGGCACCTGAGTGGCTCAGTCAGTTAAGCGTCTGCCTTCAGCTCAGGTCATGAGCTCAGGGTCCTGGGGCTCCCTGCTCAGCGGGGAGTCTGCTTCTCCCTCTCCCGCTGCCCCTCCCCAGGCTCATGCTCTTGAGCTTGCTTTCTCTCTCATAAATAAAAATCTTTAATAAATAAAGATACTTAATATTTTTAATAAAATGCCCTCTAAAGAAGCAGTATTTTAAGAGTTAATTTTCTCACTTCAACCAACTCCCACATGAAAGTTTCATTCATCTTAAATCCCCACCTTACCTTCCATCCAGAACATATCATTTTAGCAGCTCCATTAGAATCAATTTAATTTTTTAAGAGATTTGGGAAGCTTTAAAAGAGGACAAGAAACTAGTCACTGACCTGCCCCAAGAAGTCAATGATGAAACAAAATGCAATATGCCAAACAGAGCTATGAATAGGCAAAATATGGAAATGACTTTTAATGGGGGGGGGGTGGATTTAAGGGATGAACACTCCACACCAAAAGCACTGTGTGCTACTTCCAGAAATGAAAATCTAGAACCCTTAGCTAAGACCCTCTGGTTGATGCCAATTTTCTAACACTACACATGAGAGATCATCAGACAAAGAAGCTTCAAACTTTAAAAAGTTACATGTGAATTACAATTAAAATTCACATGCAACTTTTTAAAGTAGCAAAATGCAGGCCACATGACTCACAGTCTAAAGAAGCAGTGTCCACTGTGGCAACTGGACGTGAACAACAGAGAAATGAAGGATGAATTCTGTGAATCCTGTGAATGACCAAGAAACCTCCTGGCCTGCATCAATTAACAGAAATCCAGGGGAGCCTGGGTGGCTCAGTTGGTTAAGCGTCCGACTCTTGATTTTGGCTCAGGTCATGATCTCAGGGTCATGAAATCCAGCCCCGTGCCGGGCTCCTCACGGGGCATGGAGTCTGCTTAAGATTCTCTCTCTCTCCCTCTCCCCCTACCCACATTTGCACGTGCACACACTCCTCCCCACCCCCCCAAAAAGAAAGAAATCTAGAAGCATGACAAAGCACTGATGTAAGTTCTAAAGCAAACAGACCCCCCCCTCCATCTAGAAGCTTGTGTCCACTTGCAATAAATAGTTCCTGGTTACTTCAACTTGCCACCTCAATGGAGTATCATTAGTTCTTGACCCAGTATGGGTAGATATGGAAATCTGGTAAAAGCAGAAAATGAAGCCTGGAGCTGAGAACTATGAGGGATGAATAACAACAAAACTGGGCCCAGGGCCCATAGGACTGCTCTTTAACTTTTCCTGAAACAGTGTCCCTCTGATGTAGTCTGGGAGTCAGAGCCATTCTACTCTCAGATGTATACTGAAGAGAAATGAAGGTATGTACACACAGACTTGTACAAGAACATCTATTGCATCTCTATTCATAACAGTCCCAAACTGGAAACAACCCACATGCCCATCAGCAAATGGTATAGCCATGAAACAGAAAACTATTCGGGAATAAAAAGGAACACAACAAAATGGATGAACCTCAAAAACATCATACTAAGCAGAAGAAGCCAGATACAAAAGACTTCTCATTATTCTCAGTAGTTCTATAAAGTCTTGGCTAACACCAAGTTAGCAAATAAATACCAAGCCACTACTCCTAGGGGAAATACCAGGTTAGGTTTCTGTGAGCCTCTGGTCACATTTTTGTCAACCAATCAATTCATAACCCTCCAGAGCTACATACATAGAATATATAACCTTGTATGTATGTTTCTGTTTAAAGACACTTTTAATATACAGTAGTCTCCCCTTATCCATGGTTTTGATTTGCACAGTTTCAGTTACCCAGCGTCAACCACGATCCAGAAGCAGATGGTCTCCTCCTAAGGTATGGTCAGGTCAGTAGTAGCCTAACGCTACGTCACAGTGCCTTCGTCATTCACCTCACTGCATCTCATCATGTAGGCATTTTATCATCTTATATCATCACAAGGGTGAGTACAATACGATATTGTGACACAATATTCATGTAACTTTTATTACAGTATATTGTTATAATTGTCCTAATTATTAGTTATTGTTGTCTCTTTCTGTGCCTGATTTATAAATTAAACTTTATTATAGGTATGTATGTAGAGGAAAAAACATAGTACATGTAGGGTTCAGTAACATCCCCAGTTTCAGGCATCCACTGGAGGTCCTGGAAAGGATCCCCTATAGATAAGGGGGACTACTGGATATTGTTGACACATTAACACTGCACTCTCAGCCAACAGTACTATAATTCATGTCTGAACAAAACTTATCTAATACACGTATTTTCTCCATAAGGGGCATCACAACCTTCTCATGCTTAGGAAGATAAACGGCGCTTCAGAACTACACTTGAGAGACATTTTAAACAGCAAAATTCCCAACAAAAAAACACAAAAATGTGAAAAACCATGGCACTAAACAGACCATGAAAAGGACACTTGTTTACCGAATTAGAGCTAAAACAAGAAGGCAGAGTGTCACCTTGTTCCACTTCAGCTGGGAATGGACACAACAGGCAATTCAAATTTTTTGCGATTTCTGGTTGGCAAAGGGTTTTCTTTCACCAGCGAAGTGGCTCAAATTTTCTTAATTCATTGCCAAATTAAAAAATCAGGAAATTTCACATAAAAATTCAGATTTCTTGTTTTCTTTAAAAAAAAAGAAAATCACAAGTGGTGCCTGGGTGGCTCAGTCAGTTAAGCGGCTTCCTTCAGTTCAGGTCAGGATCCCGAGCCCGGAGCCCCAGCCCTGAGTTGGGCTTCCTGCTCAGCAGGGAGTCTGCTTCTCCTCTCCCTCTGCCCCTCCCCTCCAACTTGTGCTCTCCCTCTCCCTCTCTCACTCTCTCTCAAATAAATAAATAACATCTTAAAAAAAAAATCAAGATCTGGTAACACAACTGGCTGGAACTGAGCAACAGTGACCCTTTAGATAAGGCCTGTGCTTGCTAGATCACCCTAGTCCCTAACTCTATGCAATGCCCTTACACTCTGCTTCCCTAAATTTGTCGCCAGCTAGCCCGTGATGTAAACACATCATTTACCAACACGGATGTTTATATAATATACTGCTGACTATAAAAAGGTACAAGTCAGGATATATAGCATTACCTCATTTTTGTAAAAATTAAAGACAGGGAAAAAAGTCTGGTTATACACTAAAACACAGGAAGTTAAGGATGATCCTTTTTTTATTTCTTCTTGTTACTCATATATTATCTTTTTTTAAACTAGAGAATATAATTACTTATATAAGTTGTTTTTATTTTTTATTTATTTTTTAAGATTTTATTTATTTATTTGACAGAGAGAGACACAGCGAGAGAGGGAACACAAGCAGGGGGAGTGGGAGAGGGAGAAGCAGGCTTCCCGCAGAGCAGGGAGCCCGATGCGGGGCTCGATCCCAGGACCCTGGGATCATGACCAGAGCCGAAGGCAGACGCTTAACGACTGAGCCACCCAGGCGCCCCAGTAAGTTGTTTTTAATAGCAGCTTTGAGTTATAATCATACAATTCACCCATTTAATGTGCACAATTCAGTGGTTTTTAGTATATTCACAAACATGTGCAATTATCACTACAATTTTAAACATACTCATCACCTCATAAAGAAACCCCATAACCTTATCTATCATTCCCCTATGCGCTCATCCACCTTCAAGCCCTAAGCAACCACTAATCTACTTCTATCTCTATAGATTTGCCTATTCTGGGTATTTCATACAAATGGAATCATATAATATGTGATCTTTTGTGTCTGGCTTCCTTCACATGTTTTCCAGGTTCATCCATGTTGTGGATGTACCAGTACTTCATTCTTTTTTATTGCTAAATAATATTTCATCATATGCACATACACTTTATTCATCCATTATCAACTGATAAGACAGTTGTTTCCCCCCTTGGCTATTATAAATAACACTGTATATAAACATTCACATACAGGTTTTTATGTGGACATGTTTTCATTTCTCTTGGGTAGATAACTAGGAGTGGGATTTGTGGGTCATACGGTAACTCTATGTTTAACCATTTAAAGAACTGCCAGACTCTTTTCCAAATCCTGGTAAAAGCACAGATCCATTGGCACAAATATACAAAATGCCGGACTCCTCTCTAACTGCATCATTTTACATTCATACCACTCTCTGTGTATGAAGGCTCTGATTTCTCCACATCCTCACCAACACTTGTCATTACCTGACTTTTCAATTACAGAATAAGTCGTTCATAAGTGTTCATTCAATCCTAACACACCCAGAGTTTTATGTACTTCAGGCTGCTCTTATTCACAGACATCAAATTTTAGACTTGAAAAGAGACCAGTTGGGGGCGCCTGGGTGGCTCAGTCAGTTAAGCGTCTGCCTTCAGCTCAGGTCATGATCCTAGGGTCCTGAGATCGAGTCCCGCATCGGGCTCCCTGCTCAGCGGGGTGCCTGCTTCTCCCTCTCCCTCTGCCATTCCCCCTCCTTGTGCTCTCTCTCCTCTGTCAAATAAATAAATAAAATCTTTTACAAAAAAAAAAAGAAAAGAAAAAGAAGAGAGTCCAGTCCTAGACCTACTCACCTAGACTGCCCACCTTCTGTAAAATGAAGGGACAGGAGTAAATGATCCAAACTCCCACCCGCAAATGAAACTTTTACAAGAGGTTAGCAGCAAATTTTCTAAGCACTAAACAAAATGAAGTCACTAACGGGGATCCAGCCCTCAAGTGAACATGTTTTCCCATCAAAACTCATTTGCAATGCCTCCTACATAAATGCAACTTTAAAACAGTAGCAAATGACAGTCTTGATCTATCACTTTTCATAAAAGAACCAAGGTATCTTAGGCTGTCCCACACAGAATCCACTGCTCAAATCCTGCTGTAATAGAGGAGGAGAAATAAAATCTAATTTAAAATTGGGGCAAAAGCACAGATCCAGTGGCACAAACACACAAAATCCCCTACTGCTCCCTTGCCCCAAGCCAGAGACAGAGTGTACTGTGCAGCCTTTCCCCAGCTCTCCCATCACTGCTCCCCACAGTCTCAGGGCAGCACTGGGAGGGCAAGCAGCAAATAATACTGACACAATTACAGCAGCCCAAGGTGGCGGTGAGACCAAGACCCAACCAAGAAGAAGGTCTAAGAATCTCGGCACCCACTGCTATGTTCACCCAGTGCATGTTTTCCAAGAATCAATACTGGATCTTAGCCAGGAAAGGGATGGACCACACAGCCCCTTCTGAGATGCAGAATTACTTTCCGTTTTCAGCCTTCAGTTCTGCACTTTGAGCAAGTTCTGCCTCTGTCCTACAGCACTGAGGATGGGCCTCCATAAGACCCTACAGGTACAAGCACTTCAGGCAAGGTAGGAGGTGGAGATCCATGGCCACCAAATCCCCATTTTCATGTGTTTATTCTGCCCATTTCCCTGTTTAAATACAGAAGGTATTTTGAACTCCAGACAAATTTAACACTCTTGTAAACATCTAGTTCTCATCTACTACATGCAGGGGTTAGGTCTTAGCAGAGGAAACAAAAAAAATATTCTTAAAAGAGCAACTACTATTTTGTTTTTTGTATAAGGGCAATACCCCTTATACAATACACCCCTTATACAAGTACCCCCAGGGACTGGAATATCTGGGGAATGTTTCATAAAGAGGACCTGAGCTGGACTCTAGAGAAAAGAGAAGTGGGGATGAAGAAGAGCTGGTATCCCAAAGAGGAGCAAAAGCCATTGCACTCGGCTGGCAAGAGAACTGTGTAAGGAAATATCGTGTGTGGGATGTCTAGCAAATCATTTGGTTAATGAGGATTAGGATAAACCCTGGAGAAGTGGGCTGGGGCCAGCTGAGCAGCAGCACCTTGAATGCCAGGTTAGGACATCAGAGCTCATCCCATAAGCCTGCAACAGTTTCTGACTTCAGTGTAGGATCTCCAGTCTCTCCAAGTGTGTCTGTTGCTCATAACAGTTAAAACTGCTGACATTTACAGGTGAATTACATAAATACAAGGAAGAGTCTTTGTGTTCTCACAAGTAAGACCATCGCAACAGGCCGCCAGCCTCCTCTGGTTCAGCATCTTCTCCAAAAGGATCTCCTGATCAAGGAGCTGGTTTCTTTCAAAATTAAACACTCAGAGATGACAGGATCCTGACACAAGCACACAAAGTATTGTTGCTTGACTTAGTCGATTCATTCAGGCTTTTTGTATGACCACATACATGGAGCCTGTGCAGAGGAGCCAAGGGACCACAGGGAAAGCGCAACGTGTTCTGGAGCACTTAGAACTCTTCCTAGACCTGTACACCTTGCCCGTGGTCTCTAACCCTCCCACCCTCGCAGGAAGGGGGCCTGACGGTGTTTTCATTGGGCAAAATACATCTAGTCTCTTAAAAGTTAATTTGACAGTTCCATACCATCCACAACGACAAAAGTAAGTTTCATTTCTTTTTCTGACTCTAATACAGTCCTACATTTCCTTTGTCTCCTGATGACACTGGCAGAGTATCTACCTCTTTAGAAGATAAAACCAAGTCATCACCATAATATTAACTTTCTTCTAGAGCAAAAAGAAGACCTTACCACAAGTCCAAAAAATGGTCAGAAACCAAAGAAATTATGTTCCAAAATAAAACTCGGGCATCATGGACACTTAAGCAGGCTCTTCAGGAAGAAGCAAACACTGAGCTCCGAGCAGCACAGGAGCCAGGCGCTGGGCAGAGCTTTAGCCCTGCCAGAATCACAGGGCCGTGACACTGGCCTGCCTGCGTTCGTGGGGGCTTTGGCCTGTTTCGTCTAGTCTTAGTTTTCAACTAAGTGAAAAACACTCGCAAGAACCACATCTAAGAAAGAGGCAGGTGTGTATTTCTCACTCGGGAGCAACAGAAGACTCCCGAGAGCATCAGGCTGGCAATGGACACGTTTCAGGGATGCGGGTCAGAGGAGATAATTTCCCGCTACCCCGCAGGCCGGCCTTTGGGCGCAGGGCTCTCCGACCTCTCCCCGCGGCCGTCCACCGGCCTCGGCGCTGGCATGTGGGAGGCTCCACCGGCGGCGGGTCAGGACGCTCGAGCGATGTGTGAACGATGCTTGGCGGATGCCCCGGCCCCGCGCGCGCCAGCTCCAACCCCGCGCCCGCCGCCGCCCGCCCCGCCGGCGTCAGGCCGGTCTTTCGGCCCGGCTCCTGTCACTCACCGGCCCGGCCCGGGCAGCAGGCGCCCACGGCTCCCCACGGGAGCTGGGCCCCCCGGGCCTCCAGGTTTCGGCCCGCCCCCGGCAGGCAGCGCAGGTGGATGAGCCCCGCAGCAGCGGCCCAACACCGGCCGCTCAGTCCAGCTCCCGGCGCTGCCCACTGGGTACGGATCAACAACAAGATGGCGGCCAGCCGAGGGGGCAGGGGCCGGGCGTCATAGTAACCAGGACGGCGAAGAACCGCCCCAGCTGAGGATGTCTCCAATCAACAGCCTCTTCATCCGACGCCTAAGGGAGTGCTTCTCGTTGACAGGTCGGCCGACCTGTCACTCAGAGCCTGCCTCTCACGGCCCCTGCCGAACGCCTCGGGACGTGACTGTGACGGCGAGGGCTGGCGCATGCGCGCCGTTCCCAGAGTTGCTGGCGGCAGAGCTTTCACTGGAGGCTCTGAGGCTATACCGCCCTTGGCCTTTTCGGGTGTGCAGCCTTTTTGCGAAGGCGGCAAGCGTCTTTTCACACACGCGCGCACACTTAGAGAATGCCTGCTGTGTGCTATATGATTTTTTTGCCACCCACCCTGGAAGGGAGGGCTTGTTGTCTAGGTTCACTGGTGAGGAAACTGAGGCGCAGAGGGGGAGGCCTGGCCAAGGTCACGCCACCTCTGGAAATGGAGGCACCGGATCTCGTACCTCCTCCTACTGATTTCAAAGCATAATACCCACTTCCCAACGGCTTCCCCAGCGTTGCCTCTCATCAGTGGCGAGGTGCAGCCATGTGTGCTAACCCCAAGCAGTCCCTGGCCCATTGCCCACGTTTGTCCTTCTGCCTTGAGTTCAGTGCCCAGCACAAGCCCTGGCACACAACAGAAACTCCTCTTCCTGCCCTAGAGCATCTTGTCTTGAGTGCCTGACCCAGCTTTTGCCCTGGATTGGCATGATCTATCTCAGAGGCTGACTGTGAGTCCTAGGAAAATGGTTATCCCTTGTTCCTGGTACAGAGCACCTAACTCTGGGCTTGGCTTCAGGGTTAGGAGCTCAAATGCAATCACACAGCCTGGAACCACATCAAGTGCCAGAACTAGCTAGTTATGTGACTTTTGAGCCTTAGTTGCCCCATCTATAAAATGAGGATAACGAATGAGCCCTTAGACCAGGGTGAGTGCTCAGGAAAGTCTGCCTATAACAACTTCCAGTAACAGCCTGCCATCAGGTTGCTGCCACTGGGCCAGCTTTAACACCCTCACTTTCAGGGGAGCACCATGAAGCATGTTTTTCCTACAGCTTCTTCCCCGACCTGGGACAGCATAACTGGCTTAGGAAGGGAGGTCCTCCATTGCCCTGAGAGGGTTCAGGTTCACAGACTTGGCAGAGGGGAGAATATTGAAAGAACTTAGGGCTATCTCAGTAAAGGTAGCCTCTACCCTCTTGGAGAGCTGGCAGTAACCTGAGACCTGATTCCAGGCCCGGCAAGGGGAGTGAGCCAGCGCTGCATCCAACAGAACCTGCACTCCTGCGGGTTATTGTAGGCCACCTGGCTATGTGCAATGGCTCAGCTCAGCTCAGCATTGGGAGTGCTGAGGGCCAAGAAACCAGAAGAAACAGATCAGGAATAAGTGGGAATATCCCGTCAGAAGGGGGCTACCATCAATCCCTCCATGGCCATCCTTCCCACAGGGTTCACAAGTCTGCACCAACTCTCACCTCAGTGAAAAAGTTCCAGATCCTTCCCAAGAAAACCTCCACACACAGACTGCAAATGGCACTGGAGGTTGGTAAGGGCCCTCAAGCAGCAACAATATTCTCTGTTCAGTGGGAAATGGAAGCTCCCCGGCCCTCCCCATCCGCTAGAGCAGGTGGTCTCTGAAGGGACGGGCTGATTGGAGGCCTCCTATGTCCCTAGCAAGGATAACAGCCTCTTATCTCGGCGTTAATCACGGTCAGGCAGAGCATCATACAATGCCTTCTCAAAAGAAAAATAATCCTACTACTCCCTAGAGTGTTCCCGGAGGCAAGGCCCTCTCCAAGTGAGAACAAGGAAGCACAGATCCCAGAGCTTCTCCCACAGGTGGATTACAAGGCCGGGACTCTGCTGTTTGTAATTTTGTTTATTGTTGAATCAACTTGAAGACTCAGCCCGTGATCATGGGAAAAAGAAATTCCACACATAGTGAAGCCGCTTCTTGGCCTCAGAGCCAGCGCCGGGCTCCCGTGAGCGTGTTGAACAGGTAATCTCTGCCTGTACCTGAGCTCAGATAAACAGGAGGGAGAGAGGGCGCTGCTGGCCTCAGCAGAACAGCCTCCTTCCCTTAAAGGTAGGGGAAGACATTCCAGAACCGTTGGTGAGACCCTCCATCTCCTTGATCCAACCTGTCCCCTCCCTCCTTTCTCAGCAATCCTGTGAAGTCTGGCTCAAATGCACAGGGAAGCCTCCTTGATTCCCACAAACTGGATACCAGCCCCCCCTAAGCCCAGTGCCAGATTACTCTGCCATAAATCACTGATGACAATGTAATATCTGAGGGCCTCTTCCCTCACCACGATTCCTGCCATAGGCAGGAACCAGACCAGGTCTGAGTCACCTTCTGGTCCAACAGGTGTTTGAGAAACGTTGGCTGAAATGCGAATGGGGGTGAGAATAGACCCCATTCAGGGAAAGAGCAAATAGTGGATGCCTGGTGGTAAAAGGAGATGCTGAGAGGGGCTGAGGAGAGAAAGTGGACCCAGGTGTTGGGAAAAGGGGGACTCACGGGAGTCCTGTGCTCTGCCGTCAAAGAGCTGCTGATGGGAAGAATGAGAGGAGGCAATGAGGTGAGCCCTGACCCCAGGGAGCAGCTGGAGGTCTGCTCCCTGGGGGGTCAGGGGCCCACCTGTTTCCTCCATCCTGATGGTGCTGCCATGGGCTCTATCACAGGGGTAGCCATCCACAAGGAGGCAGGCTTGACAGGGGAGTACTCTAGAACAGCCTCAGTGCCCACTATACAGGATGGCAGGTTGGCATACCAAGCTCATGACACTGCTAGGTGTCTGGGGCATCTCCATCCTCGGTGCCTCCATGAACCCCTCAATGGACTCCTCAGTTCCCTGGATACTAGGGCAAAGTAAGAGTAGGAATAAAGGAAAAGGCTCTTGGTCCCAGCGTGAGTTTAAGGGATGGACTCTAGGCATAGAGGTATGCAAAGGGGGCTGACCTGTTTAGTAGCAGAGCCTGGGCTGGTTTTCTTCGTGTCTGTAGCATCTGGGCCAACCTAAAAGGCCAGGAGGAGGGACCAATCAGTGAGGGCAGCAGACCTGCTGGCTCCAGGAACCAGCACCATTTATCTGCCGCTTTATACTGGGGATAGCCAATGTCTGTAGGCAATGCCCACATTGCTACCCCCACCTTCCCCTGGATTCAGTCCTGTGCCCACAAAAAAAACCCTCATTTGTAGGGGCAGATCAGGTTTGAAGCGGAGGGTAGGGGGTCAGAAATAGGGATAAATGCCCAATGCACGACAAACTCTGGGTCTCAAGCACTGGGTCTCATCCACACCTACCCCAGTCCAAGACCGGGCTTTGCCAATAAGGGAGCCAACTTGCTCCCAGTGCCTCTCCGCCTCTGACCTGAGGACCTCTGGAGGGAGAGCAGCTCCCATTAATATCAGTTTGTCTGCACATCACCTCGGGCATTGTCATCAAATCTTGGTGAAACCACCTATCACAGATGGGGTCCATTAGTGGGCTGGGGGGAGGCAGAGAGCAGAGGGATAGGAACCTTACCCCTGGAAGAGCCTGCTGAAGAGCCAGCCCAGAGCCAAGAGAAAGAGGGCACTGGTCACGGTCAGCACCACCACAAACCAGGGTTCCGGCTGCCAGAAAGCCTCCGTGTCTGTCACAAGCATGGGTGTCATCATTGAAGGCACCTGAAATGGGGGCCACAGCCCTTCCAAAATGTCCTGATCATCCAGCCTTCAGACCACTCCAAGAGTTGGGCCACCACACACCGCAGAGTTGCTCTTCCAAATTGCTAGGCTCTTAACACTCAATGGCTCCCTCTGGAGTGCCTTCTCCCATTGTTCCACCTGGAAAACTGGGTCTCATCCCCCTTCAAGATCCTCTCTCCCCACCTCCCAAGGTCCCAAGGGCCCCCCTCACTGCAGCTTTGCGGGTGCGGGTGGCCACTGTGCTGGTGCTCCAGGGAACGAGATGCACAATGACAGTGGCTGTGGTGCTGAGGTGGGGAGTGGAGGGACCTGCATCAGCCACCCGGATCAATAGCTCATGAGTATGGGGCTGCTCTGGCCAGGGGGGCCCCAACATGTTGTTGTGCACCAGGATGGGTCCTTGCAGGCTGAATCGGCTCTGACTATTCCCTGAAAGCAGAGTGGCAGAGGAAGGGGATCATTGCTGGCCTCGGCCTGCTCCTTCCCCAACAGCCAGGAGGCCCCCACGGCCCTCACCTCCCACGATGCTGTAGGAAAAGACCAGACGCTGTGGCTCCTGAGGAACCCAACAGGACACCTTGGTCACCTCCACACTATGGCCCAGGGGAGCGTAGATGGTGAGTTCCTGAAATGGGGGCTGGCACTCGGGGGCATGGTCGTTCACATCCTGCAGGAGGGTAGCCAGGTCACCCCCAATTCCCCAGGCCAGCCCCTCAGTCTCCCCCAACTACAGCCAGAGCCTAGAAGTCAGAAAACGGGTTCCAAAGGTTTCCATTATGAGGCACCACTTCCCTCCAGCCAACCAATGGAGGAAACTTAAGCCCAGTGTAGAAAAGTAGAATGCCAGAGGAAGATCTGAACACTTTCCAAGTTTTGCCAAGGCCTTGGGGCTCAATTACCTCAACCTCAATGGTAATGGTGCAGGAGCCAGAGCGGCGGTGGGTGGGGTCCTGGTCTTGGCTCTGGTCGGTCACTAGGACTGTGAGCCTGTACAATTTCTGCAGCTCATAGTCCAAAGATCCCAGGAGGTGAACCTCCCCTAGAAGAGGTGCCCCCAGCCTCAGCCTGCAGTCAACTCTGGTTCCACCCCTCCCTCCCAGCCCTGGGGTGCGAGTACCGCTGACACGGTCCACAGAGAAGGCGGTGGGCCCACCAGAGATGTCGTACTCAATGCCGTTGTGTGGGTAATCCTTGTCCGTGCCCACCACAGCGCCCAGCAGGGTGTGGGGCCCTGCATCCTCCCGGATCCGGAATGTGTGTGGGACACAGGCTGGGGAGAACTCATTGACAGGGGTCACCATCACCAATACCGGCACCTCAGCTGGAAGCCATTTGGCAGTCACGGAGCTGGCCTGGGGTGCCCAGCCCTTCCCTGGGGTCTGAGGAGGGAGACATGGCCCTGCCCTGGGGGTCTAAGGAGGGAGTGGGTCTGGAGGAAGGAAGAGCAATAGCCATTCCTCACGGCGGGGAGGGGGGTGTGTGGGCTAGATGCCAAGGAGAGGAGAGATAATGCCCCACCCTAGGGGTCTGACCTGGAGACAACCCTGCCCTATTGGTTTCTGTGGGAGGAGAGGTGACCCTATCTTGAGGCTAGGGAGAGGAGTACAGAACAGCCCTGTCCTGAATGTCCAGGCCTGGGTATGGTCACTCACTGGTCATCAGGGGCTGACCACCATCAAGCACCAGGATGGAGGCTGCATGCTGAAAGCAGGCCCCAGGAGTGTCACAGTCCAGTGTGGCATTCACCTAGCCAGAGGGGCCACAGAGTGAGGCCGAGCCAAGGCCTGGGTGAGCCTAGAGCCACACTGGGCTACATCAGGTCAGGGCATCCACACATAGGCAACCCTGAGCCTCTGTTTTCTGGACTACAAAGCAGATTGACTTCACCACCATCTCCTTCACCGCCACAGTCTCAGCTCCCACAGACCCTTGCCCCCCAACCCTCCACCTTCCTGTGCCGAGCACCCTGCACATGGGTCTGGAGGCGGGGACTGGGCACCTCCAAGGCCCTGCCTCGAAGGCAGAGGCTAGCTGGGCCAGGAGGGCTGTGGAACCGCAGCTCGTAGTCGAGGGTGGAGCCAGGAGAGTCTGGATCAGTGCAAGTGAAGGTGTTCAGCACCGTGCCCACCGGCGTGGTCTCGGGGATTTCAGTCCTGGGAGCAGAGTGTGGGCCGCAGGGCAAGAGTCGAACAGGACCACGAGCCATGGCCATCACCCCAATAGCTTAGGTAAGGTTCCGGTATACTCACACGAGCATCGCTGGGAGGCAGCGCGGGGGCCAGCGGTTGACCGAATGCACGTTCACCGTGAGATCGAGGTCAACACTGGCCCACGGCCTGAGCCGCTCATAGGCCTTCACCTGCAGCCTAGTGACCGCCGCGCCCCGGGCCTGTGCCAACTCCAGGGGCGCGGTGGTGTGGACCACGCCGTCCTCTGGGCAGGGTAGGGGTGGGGAATGCTAATTTAGCCCCTCCCCCAGCTCAGTCCTGTCCCCAGCCTCCCACCGGATCCACCGCAGCGGGAGGGCGCTGAGCCTGGCCCCTCTCGCCACCTCCTCCGAGGCTCGCCTCTAATTCTAGCCCGGCCTCCAAACGCCACCGCACCCCTGTCTGCCTCGGCTCCAGCCTCGTTTCTCAGGAGGGCGAGGAGGTAGCGCGGGTCACTCTGGACCAGCCGCAGAGGCATCCCGCACCGCCCCCACCCCCAGGGCCCCTCACCACGTCCGATGGAGAAGAGCGGGCAGGGCACTGGGGAGAGGATTTCGTAGCGCACGTCGAAGCCCCGGGCTCGAACCTGAACCACCTTACTGCCGGGGGCCAGGTCGTCCGGGATGGTGATATTCGGGGCCTGCCCCCTGGACCAAAAGGGGGGGCACTAGCTCATGCCCGCTCACACCACCCCTAGCCCTGTCCACAGGCCCCTCCCCCAGGAGTTCCCTCATACAGGAGCTAGCTGGGGACACTCCAGCAGAGCCACACCTTAACCTTACTCCTAATTCCCTGGGGCTAGGCCTGGCCACCCCCACTGTACCCAGGGTAGGGAAGCCTTACAGGAAGGAGATCTGACTGGAGGGAACACGCAAAACTTTCACCTTCAGCATCCCATGGCAGCTTCGATTTTGGCCAAAGGTCACCAAAATCTGAAGCTGGAAAACCTGTGGTGCACACAGAACAGGAAGGGGACTAGTGTGTCTACTGTATGGCTGTGCCTAGTCTTCCCTGCAAACAGGCACCCCCTGCCTCAGGCCCTCCATGGACAAGGAGCCCCAACCCTCACTCTACCCCAATACCTGTCATTCTGCTGACAGGTACTCCTTTGAGTCCTGTTCTTGGGGGCCATAAATTTTTCTTTTAGGATGCAAACAGCCCAAAAAAGTGTGATATCTGAGTCATTCACAGTATGATATCATCTTAGAGTTGCTAAGAACCAATCATTAAGACATGGAAGTTTTAAAGAAGGAACTTCTCGGGGTGCCTGGGTGGCTCAGTCATTAGGCGTCTGCCTTCGGCTCAGGTCATGATCCCAGGGTCCTGGGATCGAGTCCCTCATCGGGCTCCCTGCTCCGCGGGAAGCCCGCTTCTCCCTCTCCCATTCCCCCTGCTTGTGTTCCTGCTCTCGCTATCTCTCTCTCTGTCAAATGAATAAATAAAATCTTTAAAAAAAAAAAAAAAAAAAAAGGAAGGAACTTCTCTAACCTCCAGACGAGCCACTTTACCCAGAACTTTCTCTTCCTGTGTGACTGCTCTGAACACTCTCAGTTCTATTAAAGGGAGAGCTCCCAGAGCCAGGGATCCCTTTTCTTTCTGGAACTCCAGAACCCAGCACAGAACCAGGCCAACGTGGGAGAACAGCCAGCATGTGGCAACAGGTACGGATGTGGGCTATGTCTGAGTAGGGCAGCAAAATTTAGGAGGCCAAGAACAAACAAACCTCCAGGAAACTGTGTCCATTGCATGCCCCATCCATGGGTATCCCCAGGTTCCAAGTCAAGCTCACCTTTGTAGCCTGGCCTTTGAGGCCCTGGGATGGCGCCAGCAGCCAACCTTGCCCATTGATGGAGAAAGGTCCAGGGAAGTATGGAGGGTCCTGGGCACTGTTGATGCTTATCTGACAGGACAGGGATGCTGGAGGCCCCAGCCCCAGCCCCCAGTGCCCCCAAGTCCCCCAACAACCCAGCTGGTACCTGCCCATACCCAACTCTCCCATAACCCATCACCGGGTGGCTCCCCAACCTCCACCCTGACCCCTGGCCCTGATCCTCAATCTTTTCTGCTTTTAAATCAATTATTTTGTTCTTGTTTGTTTGTTTAGCAACATTTTTGGGGGGATTGCAAAAGTGATACAGAATTTTCATAAAGAATTCAGAACACACAGGAGAACCTAAAAGAACACAAGCCCTTAAGATGTCCTTGTAGGAACAGCCATGGTCACTGGGGGTGGGCAGCCCTCGGTGGCTCTCTCCAAGAACATGCATCACGCAGAGGCTTAGTGGACACTAAAGGGTCTCTCTGCAGTCTGTGTTTGGCCAGAGAGGAGCTGGGCCAAGGAGGGGCCGGGCTTGGTTTCCCCATGTGCCTCCCCCATCCTGTCCCCCACTGTCCATGTGCTGGGCTCACCTGGGCACGCTGGAGTTCCAGGCCTGGGAGCAGCAGAGTGTACAGCTGGGCCCCAGGTGTGACTGTTTCCCGAACCTGAATGATTTCCCCAGCTAGCCAGAGGGGAGGTCAGGGAGGCTCTGTTCAGGCCATGCCCGCTCACCCCCTGCCTGCTGCCCCTGGCCTCACCTGGGCTGGCAAATCGGCCAGCGCATGGGCTATAGCCAGGGTCCTGGTACACATCCACATAGAGTGGTACCTCCATCGAATCGTTGCCACATGTGAACCGAAGCTGCAGTTCATAGTGGCTCACCGCTAGGGCGTCCAGCCGGGCCGAGCTGCTTAAGGTCACCTGTGGCAGATGGGCAGTGTCATGTGGGACTCCAGGCGCTCCATCCCCCTACACTACCTCTGGCTTGGTGAATTAAGGGCCTGCCCTTGCCTCCCCATGGTTCCCATCTGGGCCCATGACCCTACCATGCCCACATAGATCTTCTGCCACCTGCTCAAGCTGGGTTGGTTGAAGAAGGTGGTGGGTGGCTGCACACGGACCAACTTCAGGACGGGCATGTGAGCAGTGCAGTTGAAGGAGAAGGAATGAATGACGGTGCCAGGTCCCTGGCTTTCAGAGACATTTATGAACCAGGGCAGGCAATGGAGTTCTGTGAGAAAGAGACAATTCAGGCTGGAGGCCCCCCAGGCTCGTGGAACCACATAGATGAGCCCTTCAGCCTCAGGGCCAGGTCGCATCTCGGGACCAAGCAGCCATAACTCTTCCTTGTCCCCCACATCCAACCAGGGCTCAGCACATTGAACAGAACGGGAGTGAAGACTTGGTTGAGGAAGCAGCCACGATAAGGAATGAGGGTCAGGGAGTTAGATCTTTGCCCTTCCCTGGCTCTCCCACAGCCCCTGCCCTGCATGGTAGCTTATCCAAGAAGAGTCACGATTCCACTCCACTGTGGAGTGTGTTGGGGCATGAGAACTGGGGTTCCCCCACCCACCGGCTCCTCACCAGAGACAACCAGAGCAAGCAGAAGCGCCGGGGGCCTGAGCAGGGCCATAGTGGCCTGAAGATACAGACAGCAGATGAGACTCCGGAAGGCCAGACGTGTTTGTCAGGCCTACCCTGTTGCTAGGTCAGTTGCTTAAACACAGCTGGGCAGGCTGGACTCCTGGGCCTCCCAGATCCTAGCCCCGCCCATCCTGGTGACTTGAGCTCTAGACTCCAGGCAGGCATTAAGAGGCCTGGACAAGGGGCGCCTGGGTGGCTCAGTAGGTTAAGCATCTGTCTTCAGCTCAGGTCATGATCCCAGGGTCCTGGGATTGAGCCCCGCATTGGGCTCCCTGCTCAGTGGCGAGCCTGCTTCTCCCTCTCTCTGCAGCTCCGCCTGCTTGTGCTCTCTCTCTGTCAAATAAATAAACAAAATCTTTAAAAAGAAAAGTTAAATAACTTGCCCAATGTAAAAAAAAAAAAAAAGAGAGGCCTGGACAACCCCAAGTTTTACTGCTTCCAGTGAATTCTCCCATTCGTTACTATAACCCAAAGGAAATGTTAGGGGGAAAGGATCAAGCTTCAGGTAGGGAAACTGAGGCTTAGGGAAGTAAGTCTTGGTCATGCAGTCTTTGGAGACACAAACACAGCACCCAGGAAAACTAGGTTAAGGACTTGCTACGCCACAGAGTCCAAACTCCAGTTGCCCACCCCCTCTCACCATTAAGAACATTATCTGCCTAGGGCGCCTGGGTGGCTCAGTCCATTAAACCTCTGCCTTCAGCTCAGGCCATGATCCCAGGATCCTGGAATCAAGTCCTGCATCAGGCTCCATGTTCAGCGGGGAGACTCCTTCTTCCTCTCCCTCCGCCGCTTCCCCTGCTTGTGCTCTCTCTCTCTCAAATAAATAAAATCTTTAAAAAAAAAAAAAAAAAAAGAACATTATCTGCCTGTAAATCTGAGCCCAGCCATCAACAAAATCTCTTAAAAGTTGCCTACATCCCAGAAGCAAAAAGAATCCTTGGTGATATAAATCAAAATAGTGGTTATCTTTGGGGATATCAATCAGAGGGGACACAGAGTGTCCTCCCTGGAGTAGCTGGGACTAGTCTATACCTCGATCTGGGTGACAGGTGTACAAGGGTCTACAGATTTTAACATTCATTGAGCTATACCTTTGAGAGTTGTCCATTTGTTATATTTATATGTCAATATTTATTTATTTATTTTTAAAGATTTTATTTATTTATTTGACAGAGAGAGAGACAGCGAGAGAGGGAATACAAGCAGGGGGAGTGGGAGAGGGAGAAGCTGGCTTCCCGCCAAGCAGGGAGCCCGATGCGGGGCTCGATCCCAGGACCCTGGGATCATGACCTGAGCCGAAGGCAGACGCCTAATGACTGAGCCACCCAGGGGCCCTATATTTATATGTCAGTTTTTAAAAAGTTGTCCACACTTGCTCTTTCTAGTTCTTCGTCTCTCACTCTCTTCTGCCCACTATCATCCAGTTTGTCCCTCTCTTCGTGAAACTGCCCTCGTCAGAGTCCTCAGAGACCTGCATACTGCTGACTTCGGTTCATTCTCCAATCTTACCTCCTCTAGTGTTTGACGCTTGCTCCTTGACTCCTAAGTGCCCACACTCTCTCGGTTTCCTCCCACCTCCCTGGCTTCTCCTGCTTAGCCCGTTTGCTGGTCCTGCTTCCCTACTACCACCAGGGCTCAGTCCTGACCGCTGCCCTCCGCTGTCTACACTCACCTCCCCCAACACATCCAAGCCCGTGGCCTTAAATACTATCCACTCGCTTTGCCTTCCAGATCCAAGGCTTCAGTGCCAATCTCTCTCCCAAATTCCAGAGTCACACACCCAGTGGCTGACTCTGCATCTCATGTTGGATGTCCAACAGGCATCTCAAGGGTCGCATATCCACAAATAATCGTTTGGTTTTCCTCCCCAAACCCGTTCTTCTGCAGTCTCTTTCCTGGATCAAGTCACAGCAATCTCATCCAACCAGTTGTTCAGGCCAGAAATCTAGGAGTCCTACTGGATGCTCCTCGTTCCCTACCCATATTCATGCAAAAGCAAGGCTTGATTGTAGCTCCAAAACATACCCCAAAGTCACCCCCTCTTGTGCCCCAGCCCTACCCAGGCCCAGGCCCTCCCCTCTCTTGGTGGGTGAGGGCAGGAGCCTTCAGTCTGATTACAGAGTGGTTCTCCTAAAGCAGCGGGGATTACCCAAACAGGAGCCAGCCCAGGTCATTCCCTGCTCAAAAGCCCAGTGCTCCCTATCACACCAAGAACAAAACCCTATTTTTCTTTCTAGGGTTGCTAGGAGCCTGGTTTTGCTGACCTCCTTCCCCCCAACAACCATCGTCTAGACACCTGGGCCTTCTTTATGTTAAGCCCTGTGCAACTCCTCTCTTCTCAGGGCCTTTAACTGGCTGGTGCTTGCTTCTGCCTAGACTACCCCTCTTTTTGTTTTCTTTTTTTGAGAGAGAGCGAGCATGGGTGGGGAGTGTTCAGAGGGAGAGAGAGAATTTTTTTTTTTAATTTTATTATGTTATGTTAGTCACCATACAATACATCATTGGTTTTTGATGTGGTGATCCACGATCCATTGTTTTCGTATAACACCCAGTGCTCCATGCAGTATGTGCCCTCCTTAATACCCATCACCGGGCTAACCAATCCCCCCTCCCCCCTCCCCTCTAAAACCCTGTTTCTTTCTCAGAGTCCATAGTCTCTCATGGTTCCTCTCTCCCTCCAATTCCCCCCCCCCCATTTTTCCCTTCCTTCGCCTAATGTCCTCCATGCTATTCCTTATGTTCCACAGATAAGTGAAACCATATGATAATTGACTTTCTCTGCTTGACTTATTTCACTTAGCATAATCTCCTCCAGTCCCATCCATGTTGATGTAAAAGTTGGGTATTCATCTTTTCTGATGGCTAATATTCCATTATATATATGGACCACATCTTCTTTATCCATTCACCTGTTGAAGGGCATCTCGGCTGGGAGAGAGAGAATTTTAAGCAGACTCCACGCTCAGCGTGGAGCCCAACGCCGGGCTCCATCTCACCACCCTGAGATCATGACCTGAGCCGAAATCAAGAGTCAGACGCTTAATCTACTGAACCACTCAGGCGCCCCTAGAATACCCTTCTTGATCTCCCATGATGGCTCATTCAGATCCCATACAGAATGCTGCCTCCTCTGTGAGACCCCTCTCCCAGACTAGCCCATCCACCCTCCTTACGGCTATTTTTTTGTCTACTGGCTTGCCTAATCTGTCTCAAGTTAGACTGTATCCTGGAACCTAGCCTCGGATCCTGGAGCGGCCTCCAGGAACGCGCTCTGACCATTCTGGACAGAGAGTGCCGCCCTAACCCCCTGCACTCACTCTAGGTTGGCTTGTGGTGCGGGCAGAGGGAATGCAGGTGTCGCCGAGGTAATCCCCGCTAACCGCGCGCTCCCCACTAGAGGGCGGCCCTGCCTAGCTCTGCCAGACGCGGGGCGGAGAGGGCGTGGGCTGGGCCGTGGCCGAAGCCCCTCTCCGGTGCCGCCGCGAGGTCCGGTGCTTCCGGAGTCCTCAGAGGGGCCGGACCCATCATTTCCAGGGTTTGTCGAGGCCCCTCCAGGAACGGATTCAGTGGCTCGTGCCCGGAGTGGGCCACAGCACTGCTAGGTCCGACGGTTGGGGGCGCTCTGTCCGCACGTGGGCGTGGCCGGAGGCTCCGCGCGCTCACGGAGCCCCTGCGGGAGGGACCGCAGTCCTATCCCGGGAAAAACGGGGAAGCTGAGGCTACCGCGGGGAATCGCCTTGTCTTGGGTCATGCAGCCAACCGCCCAGGGTGTGGGGGAGTCCCAGGCAGGAGCCGCCCGGCTTCCAGCCACAGCCCCGCCCCTCCCCCCAGAGCCGGAGAGAAGTGGGGAGCCGGCGTCAGGCTCACGCACCCACTCGGCCGGGCCCGAGGGGCGGGGCCACTTCAGCCCCGCCCCGGCCCCATTGGCTGCGGCACCAGGGGCGGGGCGCGGCTGCCAGATGTTGGGGCGGTGGCGGCGGCGGCGGCCGGAGCTGTGGAGAGCGAGGAGCGGCGGAGCCAGGCGGAGGGCCGGGCGCCGCTGGCCGGCCCGCTGGGCCCTCTCCGCGCCGCTCCCGCTGGAGTTCGAGGAGGAACTGGCAGGCCTGGCGGGGGCTCCAGCACGGGTATGCACAGCGCTCGGCTTGACAGCTTCCTGGGCCAGCTTCGCTGGGAACTGGTGAGGCTTGGGAGCGGGTGTGGCATGTGGGGACGCGTGTGGGGTGCCCAGCTGCCATCCGGCCCGAACGACACCCGGGTAGGGGCCCGGCCCGAGTGCCCATCCGAGGCAGGATGGGGGCGGGGCGGCGCAGATGGCCCAGATGGCCCGCATCGGGTTTCGGACGGTTGGGAGCTGCGCTGGGCATCAAGTAACAGCCGCCCAGCTGGCCTTGCTGCCGGGGTGACGGAGAGAGTTGGCGGGGAGAAAGTTCTTTTGGGGCGGATCAGGGGGCTGCGAGGGACTAAAGAAGTGCTGGCGCTGGTATGGATGCCTTCTACCCCAGGCTGACCTCCTTCCTCTACCCCCCACCCCCCGCAAGTGCTCTTTCTCTGAAAGAGGCTGTGAGCTTTGGGGAGCCAAATCCCTCAGGAAGCAGGGATGCTCCCCCACCCCCAGCCCTGAACAGGATCTACTTCCCGATGCAGGCAGGCCCGCAACCCTGCCTCCCGCCCTGGTGGCGGGTACCGACTTGCCCAGCTGTGCGTGCTGCAGCCTGCCGGACTGCCACCAGGTCGGCTGACGGGAGCCACACGAGCTACGTGTACCAGCGCCCCCATGCCGGCCCGGTGCCCGCTGGAGGCTTGCTGCCCGGGCCCGCAGGCCTCTCCAGCCCCCTGGGTCTGCTGTTTTGGGACTGGTCTGGCCAGGCAGGCAGGAGTGACAAGCACTACCCCCTCCAACTTGGGCCCTCTCTTCCTCCACAGCTGTGTGGCCGGGACACAGGCTCACCCCCCATGTCTGGCCCCCTTCCACCACCCCCCAAACCCGGCCCACGTGTTCCGCTCAGCCACCGACTCAGGGCCTCAGATGCCTTGGAAGAGGACTCAGTCTGCTGTGTGGAAGAGGAGGAAGAAGGTGTGGCGATAGGAGACAAGGGTGTTGTCTTGGGGAGCCCCAGGGAGCATGGCCTGGACTGGGACTCTGGCTTCTCTGAAGTGTCAGGCAGCACATGGAGAGAGGAAGAGCTGCCTGTACTCCAGCACCCAGCACCCCCAGCGTGGCCCCCACACAGACAGCGCCTCTCGGCCAGTGGCATTCCCCTGCCCAGCCGAGCTCCTGGGGCCAGTGCACCACCTGCCCACCGACCACGGCCCAAGTCTACCCCAGATGCCTGCCTGGAGCATTGGCGGGGACTGGAAGCTGAGGACTGGACAGCAGCCCTGCTGAACAGAGGTCGCAGTCGCCAGCCCCTAGTGCTGGGGGACAACTGCTTTGCTGACTTGGTGCACAACTGGATGGAGCTGCCAGAGGCAGCGGGTGAGGGGGACGATGGAGGAGGGCCCCGTGCCCGTGCTCGGCCCCCTCAGTTCTTGCTTGGGCTCTCTGAGCAGCTGCGGCGCCAGCTGGCCAGGGCACGCAGGGCGGCTATGGCGGGAAAGAGACTGTCGTGCCCACCTCGCCCGGAACCCGAGCTGCCTGCAGATGTCTCACGCTTTGCAGCTCTCATGCGCTGCCGCAGCCGCCAACCCATCATCTGCAGTGACGTCAGCTACCTCTGACCCTGCCCTCCAGCCTGGGACAATAAAAGGCCTTTCTCTGGACTATCCTGGTTCCATACCCCTGAGGCTCTAGGAGGTGGCCCCAGCCCTTTGAGGCACAGCCCAGGCAGGCGAATCTAAAGAGCCTTTTCTCTCCCTGTAGGGGTCCCCGTCATGTCCATGTCACACGCCCTGTGCATTACTGCCCCATGTTTCCTCATCCATCTCCACTTACGCCCTCCTTCAACAAGCATTTATTGAGTGCTTACTGTGGGCTCGGGATGCAGGGCTCCGTAGAGCCGGGTGATAGGGCTGCTGTCTTGCCACAGCTCGTAGTGCAGGGGCGGGAAGGTAGTGTCCTCCTCCTCACCCTCACAGCTGAGCTCCAGCACCAGCACCCGCTGCCCTGGCTTAGGCATCCGGCCTGTCACCTGCTGCACCAGTTCCGTCACCCTGGTGGTGTGGCAGGGAAAGCGTTGGGGGTGATTGGCTAGGTGAGCAGCGGGAGGCAGAGCGACCGGGCATGGACCAGAGGGTGCTGATGGGCCATAAGGAGCCCAAGCCAGGGGCCCGAGCAGCTCAAGACAGGAAACATCTGAAACTATTTTAGGAGCAACAGGCAGGGCGGGCAGGAGGCAGGAAGCTGCGAGTCCCCTGGGAGTGGGCTGTGAAAGGGGGGCTTAGCAGGGTGTGGAGGAGCTGATGAGGCCCGCCAAGCAGGCAGCTGGGAGGCCCCTCCTCAGGTTTTTTGTCCTCACCCCACCCCCAGCCCATTTGCTGGCTCCATTTGGCAAAAGAAAGCCTCAGGAGGGTGTGAGGGGCCCAAACGGGGTTGGGAAGAGGAAAGACTTCACATCTCCCAACTCCAACCTCCAGAACAGAACAAGTCCTGGCTAAAGCCACGTGTGGGCTCACCTGAGGGCCAGGCGCTGGGCCTGCTTATTAGGCGACCATCTTGCTGAGTAGAGCAGGGCCTTCCCATGCAGCAGCATCGTCACCCTCAGCCCAAATTGTTCCTAGAGAGAGATGGGTCAGGTGCCAGCTAGGCCAGGTTGGGCCAGGCCTGAAGGCAGGGAGGAACGGGGCTTACGTGGAGATGGGCCAGCAGTAACTCCAGGGTCTTCTCTGGCTGCCCAGCAGGCACCTTCAGGCGGTTCCAACACGTCCAGGTCCATGTCAGGTAATGTAACTGTGGGGGGGGGGGGTGCGGGGCGTGAGAAGCTTCTCCCACACACCCTCCCCTTACCCATTACCAGCAGCTGATGGCCCCTTTCCTAGAGGAGGAGATGGACTAGAGGCAGGAAACAGAAGCCGGGGGGTGGGGTTGGAAGGTGGGATCTGGGCCCAGAGTCTCAGCACCCTCCCCGCCTATGCTGGGGCCAGCACAGGAAATGGGGCTATGGGGCCCCCGCACAGGGAAACAGGCAATCCATCACGCAGGCTGGTTGTGTGTGTGTGTGTGTGTGTGTGTGTGTGTGTGTGTGTGTGTGGAAGGGGGGGCGTTGCTTCCTGAGGAAGCAGGAGCAGGGCCGCTGCAGTCACCGATAAAGCTGCTTGATCCTCAAATGCAAGGCTGGGAGCTGGGGGGGTACATCCTGCCCCCTCATCCTGTATTGCCAGGGCATTGGACTACATGGGCACAGAGGATCAAGGGGCACAATGACCGCTAGGGCCCCGCTGGCTGAGAGCCCCCAGGGGGGATGCACTCCACATAGGCTTCTTCTTCCTGTCCCCTTTCCTTCCCTATTTCAAAAGTCTTGGGGTTCTAGTGCCTGGAGCTGAGGGTGGCAGGTGGCCAGGGGCCAGGAAGGGGGCCCTGCCAGCTCCCCGAGAAAGCACAGTGGGGTCAAGCTGAGATGAGGCCAGAGGTGAGTTGGGGGGGATGCTTCCTTGCCCCCTCCCCCTCCACCATAGACAAAGGCAGCTTATGTGCTAGCTGGAGGAGAGGCCCTTCACAAAGGGGCTCTGTGTACTGTGCCCTGAGGGACCCCAGGCCTGCTCAGCAAAAGCCCAGTGCTGGCCCATGACCTCTCCCCTCTCCCCTGGTGAGGGCATTCTCTCCACCCCCTCTCTCCTGTGCCCCAAGAAAATGCCAACTACTGCCGAGCCTGGGCACACAGCCAGGGGCATTCACAGCCCTGCACTGGAAGGGACACACACACACACACACACACACACACACACACACACGGCCAGGAAGGCCTGCATGTGTACTCACATGCACACCCGTGCACGCCACCAGTGAAGAAGAGCCCTGTACTCCCATCTGGCACACAGATGTACAAGCGTGCTCCCTCCATGCCCACACACCATAGGGCCAGGGATGCCCAGACCCCTGTGCACTCATACACATGCAACGAACACACACGAGCCCACCCGCGGTGGTGAGCTCAGTGCCCTTTAACTCGGCTTGGAGGGGGTGGGCCAGGGTCCCCATGCCCTGCAGGCAGAGGTTAGGCTCTGTTTGGGGCTAGGGCTCTAGTTCCCCCCTCCCTACCACCTCCCCCTTAGGGGCTCTACTGGAAGGAGGAGGCTGTGAGGGATGTCTGGCTCCACTAATGAGTTAAAGCTGCAGCAGCCCCCCAGACCCAGGGCAGGGGAGGGGTGAGGGGTGGGGGCGGCTGATGGCTGCTTCCTGTGTCTGACAGGTCCCAGTCTGGCTTCACAGCAGGAAGGGGGCTGGAGGGAGTCTTAAGGACTCCCCCAGAGTCTGGGTTCTGGTGTGAAGCCAAAGCCAGAGTAGAGCCTGTTTTGGTAGGTACAGGAAAAACCCAGGCCTGGTGGGGAGTGGGGTGTCAAGCGCTCACCTTCTGGATGGCTGGGGCGCAAGGCACCCTGCAGTCGAAGCGGTTTTCAGCCAGATGCAGGTAGCTGTGGCGAAAGGCACTGCGGGGCCGTGGCCCGCCCACCAACTTGTACAGTTCCAGGCCCACCAGGCCCGCCACAGCGGCTGTGGTGGTGGCAATGGCTGGGATAATCTGGCCCACAATTCGCTTGCTCTGCCAAGGACAGGAGATTTGGTCTGGGCCCGAGGTGTAGGACTAGGGTTTGACCCCCACCTCCAGGCCTGAGCCCCAAGGGGCAGAGTTACCTGGGTGCGGTTGGCAGGGGGGATCCCATAGTTCTGAGCACGCAGGCTTGCTGCTGCCACCACAAAATCCATATGGAAGTTGCTATCATTGTCCTGTGAGGCCCAATTCCCAGTATTGTTAACACGGCCCCAGAGTCCCTCACCATGGCTGACCACCTGTCCCCGCACAGGTCTTCCCACAATTCAGCGGCGGGGGGGGGGGGGGGGTTGCTGACATCTGTCCCCCTTATCAGATAAGGAAGCTGAGGCTCAGGGAAGGTGATCTGCTTTGGGGTTCCTGCCAGGAGGAGAATTCAGGCCAAGGAAACTCCAAAGCCACCTTCTTAGCTCTTGACCTTCCCCAACAACCTCCCCATCTTGCCCCTCAACCCCTGCTTGGGCTCCCACCTTCTCGAACTTCAGGGGCTCGAGAGGAGGGCTCCCGCTCCAGACCTCCAGCACTTGGTGCAGTTTCTTCAGTTGCTCAGGGCCTGGCAGAGGAAGGGGGTGTCAGGCAGTTCTTAGCCCCCACCTTCTGCCCTCTCCCTGGAGCCTGGTGCCTATTCTTGGTCTCTCCTAAGCCTAAACTGACTACGTTCAGAGAGATCCCTTGATTGATGCTGCATTCTCTCCAGCAGCCCGAGCCCTGCTTGTGTGCGTGCACGCACATGCATCCGTGCGTGCACCTATGGAATTCTGTCCTCACCTGGGGACCAGAGCTGGGTACTCTCCAGAGCCCAGTGGTTTGTGGGGGTCTTTTTTGCTGAGAATCTGCCATGGGAACAGAGGCGTGGGAGTGTGGGCAGCAGGGAGAGGGCCTACTGAGGGGCTAGAGGATGAGCCCAAACATCGAAAGAAGCAAGGTCAGAGGACCTGAGAAACTGAATTGGCGGCAGGGCCCCAGGGCCCCATCTTCCTTCTGTGGCATAGGCTGAGCACAGGGCCAGGCCTTTGGAGGGCAGATGGGGGGCCAGAGCCAGGGACCTCACCAAACTCAGCAGAAGCCCCAGCTCGGTCCAGGTCATTAGGAAAGCTGGGGGCCAAGGGCTGGGGCCCAGGCAACGGCAGCAGCTTCAGTAGTTCCCTGAGCGCCGTCTGGTCCCGCGAGCCAGGCAGCCCGTGCATCCGGGCATACAGGTTAGCAGCCGCCAGCACGTAGAGGAGGTGTGTGTCCTGCAGTCAGACCAAGAGCACGGGCAGATGCACGGGTGTGAGTGAGCACGTACAGGTGCGTGGGGTGGGGGTCTGCCCGTGTGTGGAGATGTTGGAGCGCCTGCCTCGGTCTCACATGTGGACACCCACATGTGCACAAACGTGGCGGTCTCCCTCAGCATCTGTGCATCTCTGCACAATGCAGAGGTGCCCACCGCTGCTCTGAGGGGGTCACATCCCCGCCTTGGGGTTCCCAAGAGACCCCACTCACTTGGCTGGCATCAAACTCCAAGGGCTCGGGACACTGTTTGGGATCCGACCAGAAAAGAGTTCCATCCTCTAGCACCTAGGGAAATGGAGGCTGTTGGGCTCAGTCTGGTCCCCCTGAACCCTCAGCCTCCCGACCCCTAGACACCCACTTTATCAGGTGGGAAACGGCTCAGCAGCTGCATGATGCCATAATGGAAGCGTCGTTGCCAGTGGCCAAGGGCCCACACCACACAGTCTTGCCAGGTCTGTGGACGCTCTCTCAGGACCCCCAGCACCTCCTCCAGCAGGGTCAGCTCCTGTGGCCCATCTGTTTCTGCCAGGGAAGTGAGCTCCCTGCAGAGAGAGGAGGAGGTTTGAGGCTAAGCCCTGAAAACTCTGGGGCTGGGGGCTCTGGACTCCCATCCACCCCTCTTGGTGGCCTTACTGATGGTGGCGGTTGATGGTCTCAGCAGACAGACAGAAGAGCCCCTCAAACTCGTCCCGGGCCCACTGTGGGGGAGAGAGGAACCATGAGGTGTCAGGTGGGGAACAGGTCTGCAGCTGAGGACGGGGCTGGGTGGGCGCTTCCTACCTGCACGGTGTGCTCGACTGCGCTGGGGAAGTGCCGCAGGGTGCAGACAGGGTAGGTAGCATCCTCAGAAGCTAAGCCCGAGGCAGGGGCTCTGTAGGCCTCAGTCACATGTGGCACGAACACGGAAGCATGGCCCAAGGTGCCCTGTGTCCCCGCCTCCAGCAGTGGCTTCAGATAGTGGGTGCAGCGAGCAGCCACATAGTGGCCTAGCAAGGGGGCGGACGGTCAGGAGTGGGGCTGGCACTGCCTTGAATAAGGGGCTGAGGTTCAAGGTCAAGCACTCACGGGCCCGGAAACTGTCCAGGGCGGCAGCCACGCCATCCACACGGGAGAAGAAGTTGTCCTCGTAGATGTGCTCTGTCGTGCGATCCAGTGCGTAGGTGAGTGGGGTCACCCGCAAGTCTGAGTTCAGGCGGTGAGTGGCCTCTGCAGCTACCTCTGCCTTGGGCCTCTGAGAAGAGAACAGGAAGATGCTGGAGGTGGGGGGGGGGGGCACTGTGGACAGTCCAGAATGCAAGATGTGCACAGGGGCCAGCACTCACGCCAACGTCCTGGGTCCTGAAGAGGAACTGACGGCTGAGATTGGAGCGCTCTATGTGGTCCATGTCGGCAACAGTCACGCCCCCGCTGGCCCCGGCCCCCAGGCCCACTAGGGCAAAACCTTTGAGCAGCTCACAGCCGATAGCGCCAGCACCCACCTGCCAGCAGGAGCAGCCTTAGCCAGAGGGCCTGGCCTGGCCCTCCCACAGACATCTCCCGACTGGACCACAAAGCTCACCACGAGGTAGCGCTGCTGGCCCAGCTTCTCCTGAAAACCAGCCCCAAACACTGCGATTTGCCCATCATAGCGGCAACGTCTCTAGGGGACACAGACAGGGGTCAGGGACGGCTGTGCTGTGTCTCCTACCTCTTACACTAACTTCTCCAGGTCAGGATCTCTGGACCATTCTTCCTGTTCCTTCCCTGGTCCTAAGTTTGGAGAAGGCTTGCACTCCTACCCCAGGCTCTTACCGGCGCACAGTCCTCCGGTGTGGGAAGGGGCTTCCCATCTTCTGGAAGACAATCGAGGGCATCAAAGTAAAGCCACTGGTCCAGAGGCATGAACTTCCTGGAGATTGCCTAGAGGCCAGAACTTCAGTGTAGGGACTCCTGCCAGCTCCAAGCCGCCTGCGATCCAGGCTGGGCTTCACCAGACCGATGAAAGCGCCAGGGCCGCTGTCTGGTGCTGGGCACCCTCGGCACGCACACTGATCTCCACACCCTTCCCAGTCTCATCCTGCCTGAGCCTCTGCCCACCTTCAGCACTTCCTGGGCAGCCACTGCACCCAGCATGGCCGCCATGGGGCTCAAGCTGCCAGCGCTACTCAGGGCGACTCTCTGCACCAGAGCCTCATCCAGCAGCTCTTCCAGCGGCTCTCCTTCTGTCCCCTTCAGTGGTTCCAGGGACCGGGCCAGGCCCACCACCATCTCTGCGTCATCCTGTGGAGTAGAACTCTGTGGGCACAGCGGCCCCAGCCTGAGCCCCATCCCCCACTCAAACCCTTCAGGCAGCCATCCCCCGTTTCCACAGAGGAGGAAGCAGAGCCTGAGTGTGAAGGCCCCAACCAGTTGCCAGACTGTGCAGCCCCCAGAGGATGCCTCGAAAATGCCTGTGGAGGCTTCGCCGATGTGGGTAGAGATTTCAGCCCAGAACTGAGGGGTGAGGAGATGGCCAGGGTCCCCAGGCTTTGTGCCTGGTCCTCTCAGGGACCCGGTCTCTGGTCCGGGGACAGTGCTATCATTTCCTTTGTGTAAGTGGGAAGCGGCCTCTGGGATTATAACTCGGGTCTGTGAGATCGTCATCGTTGCTTCCTGGCAGGTGAGACCCCAATAAGGCAGAGGCTCGGGGGGAAGCAACGGGGCCACTCACAGGATCCCACGGCTGGGGCAGGCGGCCGTTGAGGCGCTCGAACTGGTGCAGTGCACGGAAGGCCTGATGGAGGCAGCGGGCACGGTCAGCTTCCTGGGGGCCCTGGGCCACCACACGGGGCTGGAGCAGGGCTACATCCAGGGGCTTCTGCAACAGGCACTCAGCTCAGGGTCAGGTGCAGAACACTGTGGGCCCCCTGGGGCTCCCAAGCTCCCCCATCTCAGGTGCACTTGCACTCACATGGCTCACAGTCTCGGATTTCTTGACCTCAGTGACAGCCCCACCACGCAAGTAATGGGAGAAAATGGCCGTGTTCCCAATCTCCAAGGTTCCGTCCTCTGGGGGAGATCCAGCCTGGTCAGTATGACCTCTGAACCTGAGTTGCTCTTCATACTCTATCTTGTCTTGCGCCTGCGTCCTTGACCTTGCTCCACACCGAGGAAGGTGGAGGGAGAACCTATCCCCAAGGACCAGGCTGCGTACGCCCCCCGTGGGGGCTTGGGGGTGGAGCCTGGGGTTGGGTTGGCTTACCCCGCACGCGAATAGGCCGGGGATCACAGCCATTGAGCTCAACCATGCCCTCAATGCCTGAGAAAGTCACCAGATCCCCATCACGGAAGTAGCGGGCATCGGCCTCTTTTCTCAGAGTGAGAATTCCAGGGGAGCCCTGGAGAAGAGGTGGTTTGGTTCAGGGGTGCCCCCCGCTTGGTCATCAGCTGAGCACCCACACTTCCGCACCCACCTGGGAGATGTGCTGGATGGCAGCTGTCAGAGGCTCTGCCTCCGTAGGGTCCTGCACGGTGAAGTCCTTGCCAAAGTCACTGAAGAGCTGCCTGGGGTGGGGTGGTACGGGTCCCTGAGCCGGTGCAGTGGTTACTCACCGAGCTTGCGGTGAAGGGTGGGAGACACTAGGCCCAGCCCAGAGCGCCAGCACTGGGGAAGGGATGCTGGGAGAAGCTTGGAAGCCGGAGTTTGAGGGATTTACTGGAGCAGGTCTGGGGACTGGGGTGGAGGAAGCAGAGGGGTGGGACTGGGGACTACAATCAGGAGGGGATGCTAAGACAGGCCCCGGGGCGGGGGGCTGGGGAGGGGCACAGGAGCAAGCCTGGAGCTTGGGAACAGCCCTGGGACCGGTTGCCGCTTGAGATGTGGCAGGTTAGTCTCACTCACCCCACGAGGCCCCGGGTATCGGCCACCAGAAAGCAGATTCCGAGCTTGCGGCATAAAGCACCCACCCTCAGCTGCTCCTCCAGCTTCGAGGCAGTCAGCACCACCACCTGGGTGGACTCCGTGATCAGCAGGGCCAGAACCACTGCTCGGCTCAGGAAGAGGAAGGGACCGGGCTCACCTGGAGAGTGGGGCAGGGAGGGTACCTGGAAGTCCAGCAGCAGCTCCTCAGTGATGTCCCCTGTGTGTACACACACCTGGACGGCTCCGTTGAGCTTGGCCACAGGTTCTTGAGATGCCTCAGCCCTGCTCCTTTCCAAGTCCTTCTCTGAGAGGAAAAACTAGAGAGAGACCCAGTCTTCCTTGAGCAAGATTTCTCTTGGGCCCCACCCCCACCCTGGCCTGGGCACCCATAGCACCTCCCCTTCACAACCCCCACCTGGGCAGCCAGGTCAGACCAACAGGTGGGGTGGGGATCATGCAGCGTGAGGCTGCCCACACCCATCAGGACCAAGTTTTTGGCCACCTCAGCCCCCAGACCCTGAAGGCCTGATAGCAGGACCTTGGCTCGCCGGATCCTCTGCATGGCCGTTAAGTCCAGCACATACCTGTGGAGGGGGGAGAAGAAGGTAGGCAGTCGGAGGTCAGAAGTCAGAAGGCCGCCCCACTCCCTTCCCCACCTCGGGCCTTACAGCTGCCGTGAGTATAGCTCCTCATCCAGCAACTTGGAGGTCTCCAGGGCGGCCATTCTCAGGCCGGAGGCTGGGCAGCTGGCCGCCGCGCTCGCAAGGGGGGTCGCTGCGTGGGAAGCGGGGCCAGCAGAGGCCAGTGCCCCACTGCAGCTAGTGCGAACAGGCACTAAGCTTCGCTACTGGTCACAGTAGCTGTGACCTTTCTTCCTGGCTCCTCTGTCATTTCAGGAGAAACGAAAGTGAAAGTGAAACCGGACTGAGCCAGCTCCTGGTCCCGCCTCCAGACAGTTCTGGCAGCTGTAGGACACAGGCAAAGTGGGGCAGAACTCTTGGCTATTTGGCCTCTGGGAGAGCAGGTATCTTTCTCTTTCTTTTTTTAAGATTTATTTATTTATTTGAAAGGGAGAGAGAGAAAGCGAGTGAGAGAGAGCAGGAGCGTGTGAGTGGGGGGAGGGGCAGAGGCAGAGAATCTTCAAGCAGACTCCCTGCTGAGCCTGGAGCCCAAGGACATAGTGCTCCATCCCACGACCCATGAGATCATGCCCCGCGAGCTGAAACTGAGAGCCGGATGCTCAACCAACTGAGCCACCCAGGTGCCCCAGCAGGTATCTGTCTTGAGGAAGGGAGCCATGGGAGGGACCCATATGGGCTGGAGGCAATGGTCTCCTGTAGGTCCCTAGATGTCCCAAACCTCGGGCCCCATCCCCCTCAGCGTCGCTGCCTGAATGGGCTTCCTGCCCACAGAGTTTTGGCAGGAACCCCCGTGCCATGAACACTCACCTGGTCCATAACACAGGGCAGAGCCAGTCCCATCCCAGAGGCTGTGGGAGAATGTGAGGCTTACGTTGTCCCATCCCCAGAGCCCAAAGCACAGATCCAGGTGAAGCCTGACATCTTTGGGAGTACCTACTTGGCCCTGGGCCCGCTCCTGAGGATAAGGATTCCCCCTTGCCCACAGCTGCCAGCTCAGGACAGATGGCAGTCCTAGGTGGCCAGTCAGGGAATAAGTCCTGGGACTCAAAGAGATTGGTCAGTCTCTGAGTGCCAGACCTGAGAGTGGCAGCCATGGGGCAGCCATGATCACACATGTCCTTACTTTTCATTTCACCTTTTATTTTGAAATAATTACAGACCCAAAGAATGTTGCAGAAACAGTAGAGGTCCTGTGTACCCATCCCGCATAGATGTGTCCTTTTGCCTTCTCGGGAACTGGGGGCCAGTTCTCTGGAGGGTGGAGCACAGCTCGCCACAAAACTCCACAACACCTAAACCAGATGTGGTCATAAATTCTTTTTTTAAATGGAAGTAAAATTCATAGAACATTAAAATAACCATTTTAAAGTGTACAATTCAGTAGCATTTAGTGTACTCACAATGTTGTGCAACCACCACCTCTCTGTAGTTTCAAAACTTTTTCATAACCTACTGAAGAACACCCCCACCACATAAATAATCACTCTTCATCCCCTACCCCGATCCCCTGGCAAATACTTAGATTCTTTCTGTCTCCAGGGATTTACATAGTCTGGATATTTCTGTGAAAGGAATCATACAAAACGTGACCTTTGATATCTGCTCTCTTTCACTCAGCATGGTTTTGAGGTTCATCCAAATTATAGCATGTATCAGTACTTCATTCCTTTTTATGGCTGAAAAATATTCCATCGTATGGCTGTATCACGATTTGTTTATCCAGTCACCTGCTGATGGACATTTGACTTGTTTCCACCTTTGGGACATGAATAATGCTGCTATGATCATTCTTTTTTTTTTTTTTTTTTTAAAGATGTTTATTTATTTATTTAGAGAGAGAGAATGAGAGACAGAGAGCATGAGAGGGAGGAGGGTCAGAGGGAGAAGCAGACTCCCTGCCGAGCAGGGAGCCCGATGCGGGACTCGATGCGGGACTCGATCCTGGGACTCCAGGATCATGACCTGAGCTGAAGGCAGTCGCTTAACCAACTGAGCCACCCAGGTGCCCCCTTTTTTTTTTTTAAAGATTTTATTTATTTATTTGACAGAGAGAGAGACAGAGAGAGAGGGAACACAAGCAGGGGGAGTGGGAGAGGGAGAAGCAGGCTTCCCGCCGAGCAGGGAGCCCAATGCGGGGCTCGATCCCAGGACCCTGGGATCATGACCTGAGCCGAAGGCAGCCGCTAACGACTGAGCCACCCAGGCGCCCCTGCTATGATCATTCTTGAAAATGTATTTGGGTACTCGTTTTCAATTCCTTGGGGTACATACCCGGGAGTCGAATTGCTGCGTTGTATGGCAATGTTTAATTTTTTGAGGGACCAACAGCTGTTTTCCACCAGCAGTGTACAAAATTTCTATTTCTCCACATTGTAGCCAATACTGGTTTTTCCTTTTTTTTTTTTTTTTTTTTTTTGATGTATACCCATCCTAAAGAATGTGAAGTAGTATGTAATTTTTTTTCATTCAGTAAACATTTACTGGGTGTGTCATATGTACTAGGTACAGAAATCAGGGCCAGACTGTCTTCTTGTGGCTGGCTTATTTCACTTAGCAAATATCTTCAAGGTCCATCCATACTGTAACATATTACAGAACTTCCTTCCTTTTTAAAGCCACATTGTAGTCCTTATATGTATGTACCACATTTTGCTTATTCATTCATTGGTGGATGGATACTTGCGTGGCTTCCATTTTTTAGCTATTGTGAATAATGGCATTATGAACATGGATGTACAAATATCTCTTTGAGATCCTGCTTCCAGTTCTTTTGGGTATGTATGCAGAGGTGGAATTGCTGGATCATATGGTAATTCTATTTTTAGTTTTTTTGAAGAGCTGCCATACTGTTTTGCACAGTGGCTGTACTATTTGACATTCCCAACAACAGTGCACAAGGGTTCCAATTTGTCCAAATTCTCCATAACACTTGTTTTCTGTTTTTTAGATAGTAGCCATCCCAATGGGTGTGAGGTGGTATCTCATGGTAGTTTTAATTTGCACTTCCCTAATGTTTAGTGATATTGAGCATCTTTTCATGTGCTTATTGGCCACTCAGATATCTTCTTTGGAGAAATGTCTGTTGCAGTCTTTTGCCCATTTTTTTTCTTCAAATTTTTATTTAAATTCTTTTTAGTTAACATACAGTACAATATTGGTTTCAGGAGAATTCAGTGATTCATCACTTACATACAACACCCAGTGCTCATCACAAGTGCCCTCTTTAATACCCATCACCCTTCTAACCCATCCCCCACCTCCCTCACTCCATCAACCCTCAGTTTGTTCTCTAAGAGTCTCACGGTGGGGTGCCTGGGTGGCTCAGTTAGTTAAGCATTTGCCTTCGGCTCAGGTCATGATCTCAGGGTTCTAGAATTGAGCCCCTTGTCAGGCTCCCTGTTCACCCTCCTCTGCCCTCCCCTCCTCCCCCTGCCACTGCTCGTGCTCTCTCTCTCTCTCTCTCAAATAAATAAAATCTTTAAAAAAGTCTCTCATGGTTTGTTATCCCCCCTCCCCCCGGCATGTTCTTGTTTTGTTTCTTAAATTCCATGTATGAGTGAAATCACATGGTATTTATCTTTCTCTGACTTATTTCCCTTAGCATAGTACACTGTAGCTCCTTCCATGTCCTTGTAAATGGCGAGATTTCATTCTTTTTGATGGCTGAGTAATATTCCATTGTGCGTATATACTACATCTTCTTTATCCATTCATCACTCGATGGACATTGGGTTCTTTCCATAGTTTGGCTATTGTTGATAATGCTGCTGTGAACGTAGGGTGCATGTACCCCTTCAAATCTGTAGTTTTGTATCCTTTGGGTAAATACCTAGTAGTGCACTTGCTGGGTCGTAGCGTAGTTCTATTTCAACTTTTTGAGGAACCTCCATACTATTTTCCAGAGTGGCTGCACCTTTTGGCATTCCCACCTACAGTGCAAGCGGGTTCCCCTTTCTCTGCATCCTCACCAACATCTGTGGTTTCCAGTGTTGTTAATTTTAGCCATTCTGACAGGTGTGAGGTGGTATCTCATCGTCTTTTGCCCATTTTCAAATTGGGTTTTTGTTGTTGAGTTTTATAAGTTCTCTACATATTCTGGATATTATCCCTTATCAGATATATGACTTGAAAATACTTTCTCCTTTCTTTGGGTTGCTTTTTTACTATGTGGATACTGTCTTTTGGGTGTCTACAAATTTGTCCATTTCAATTAGGCTATCCAGTTTGTTGGTGTACAGTTGTTCACAATATCCTGTTACAATCCTTTCCATTTCTGTAAAATTGGTTACAGCATCCCCATTTTGATTTGACTTTGATAATTTGTCTTTTTTCTCTTAGTCAATTTATTTAAAAGTTTGCCAATTTTCTTGACCTTTCAGAGAAGCGGCTCTTGGTTTTGTTGATCTTCTCTATTGTTTTTTAGGATTCTGACACTAATTCCTAAGTGTGTATTTTATTCCATACCACCAAGCAATTTTCCAATGCCAACTGCACGTCCTGCAATTCAACTCAATTCTGAGACCATCTACCTGGAGACAACCTCAGATCCACTTCCTGCTCTGGCACCAGTCAGCTGCTTTTGCAACTGGAGCTGCTATCCCCACCACCATGAGGAATAGGGGATGGTGGCTGGTTCAAGCCTGGCTCTTCCTCCATCAAGTACTTTCCTAGTTGTCTAATCAGGTATCAGAGTTCTGAAATAGTTGATTATAATCGCTCTTTCCACTTCTTTGTATTTAGGTCTAGCATAGCTGTTTTGTAACCATCACCACTATCTATTTCTAAAACTTTAAAATCACCCCAGGCAGAGGGAAGGTAGGTGAAATAGGTGAAGGGGATCAAGAGTACCCTTATTGTGATGAGCCCTGAGTAATGTATGGAAGTGTTGAATCACTATATCATATACCTGAAACTAATAAAACACTGTATGTTAACTATCCTAGAATTAAAAAAAAAAATTTTTTTTTTAAGTAGGCTCCATGCTGGGCCTGAACTCATAACCCTGAGATCAAGACCTGAGTTGAGATCAGTAGTTGGATGCTTAACCAACTGAGCCACCCAGGCACCCAACTGTACTGGAATTCTTTAAAAGCTGGGGTAGTGGGGGGTGGGGGAGTAGTTTATATAGCAAGAAAACAAATCACCCCAGACAGAAACTCTCTAACCATTAAGTAAGGACTCCTCATTTTCTCCTCACTCTAGGCCCTGGTAACCTCTATTCTATTCTACTTCTGTCTCTGAATTTACCCATTCTAGATACCTCATTTAAGTGAAATCACACAATATTTGTCTTTTGAGTCTGCATTATTTCCTTAGGGGTCTTAAGTTCTTAACCTGCAACGCTGACTCATCAGGTTCTCACAATTGGGAGGTTAGTGCTACTGTCCCCACTTTAAAGAAGCCGAGACACAGAGAGGCTAGTTTGCCTAAGATCACTCGGCTGGCTATTAGGCCGCCGCCGACTGCACCTTTAAGTCGAGGCTGCACTTCCCCTCATCAAACCTTGCTTCAAGGTGGCAGCAGAGGCTCCAGCTCCCATAACCAAGCATTACTTTCTCTCCGTGATGCTCCTCCAGGTGCGCTAGAGGCAGCGGGGCATGCTCGGCCCGAAGCATGAGGGCACTCACCTTCACTCCCGGTGCCAGGCCCGTGCTGGGCCCCGCAGAGACAGATGAACCCCCCTGCAGTGGTGAGAAAGGGAAGTGTAGGAGACCTCAGCCAAGCTAGAGGTCACAAGGGGAAGTCTCGGAGAAAGTGCTCTTGAAGTTAAGACTCAAAGGTCACTGATTATTTATTTTGCTTGCTGGGAGTTCCCTGTATGGCTACACCTGTTAACCCAACTGCTCTCCAGCCTATGGCATTTGGGCTGTGCCCAGCTTGGACTGTGGACAAAACGGCAGTGGTCTCATTCCTGCTGGAGTCTCCTTGTGCCCTAGGAGGGGGCACATGCCTAAGGGTAGGACTACTGAGTCTGAGTCTAGGCGAAGGCCCTACTTTAGAAAATTATGCCAAATGGTTTGCCAAAGTGTTGATGCAAATTCATACTCCCAGAGCCATGAAGAAAAAATTCTATCTTTTTTATTTTACATAGAAATCTCCCCCCCCCCAATCTTCTCCCCACCATGATCCCCTCATTCCCCATCCTGCTCGGTTCTGGCCATGCCTAGCAGCACGTCAGAAGCAGGCAGAAGCTTGGGCAGGCTGAAGCTGCCCAAGAAGCCCCAGGCACTTTGGTCCACACAGTCAATAAAAGACCTTAGTCTGGAGAATCAGAAGCAGCCCAGCCACATCTGGCCACAAACAGGAGCCTCTGACAAGGAGGAAGTCCTGCTGGTCTCACTTCAGCAGCCACACATAGGCCCAGTATGGTAGACCCAGTGGGGGGGGGGGGGAAGGGTAAGTGCAGGTAAAGCACAGTTTCTGGGACTCACCCTCACCCCCATCTTTTTGTCTACCCTTGCCCTTGGCGCTGGTCCTCGAAGTGGGGTCTTGCCCCCCAAACCCCTTGCTGAGCCAGTCCTGGCCTATGAATTGGAGGCATGTATCTGGCCATTGATCCGGCTCACTGTTCTCACTACCACAGGAAGGTGTCCAGCTTGGCCTGGGAAGGAGGGAACGCTTTCTTCACCCCCACTCTCTGCTTAGTCTTGGGCTTGGGTTTCACAGGCAGTGGGCGGATCATCGTCGTGTCAGTCTGAAGAAGCCGTCAAGGAAGAGGCCTAAAGAGGAGACTGGGCAGCAAAGGCTTAGGCTTGGGGGGTGGGCAGCTCTGCTGTCCTGAGGGAGGTCCAGCTCCACACAGCTGAGGCTGTAGCCACTGCCAGGCTGGGGCTGGGGTTACGGGTGAGGGACAGTGTGGCTAGCTCAGCTCAGCCCAATGTCACAGAACAAGGATACAGGTTGGATGAATTTTGTCCGACCTCCAAGCCCATCGAAGCCTGTCCTTACCTAAAGTAGAAGGAAGAAGTGAGTGGGCCAGGTTAATAGGCTAGGGGGCTGGCCCCCCAAGAGGGCTGGCACTTGCCACTCGTGGGAAGCCATACTCACGGTATCTCTGCTGCGACAGGGCTCTGCCTTGGCCCTCTTGGGCTGTTTCTGGCCTAGGACGGCATTCCGGATGAAGACAGGAAAGGCACTAGCTAGCTCCTCATCTGGCTCTCCCACACAGTGCTGGCCGCCCAGTGAGAGCTGGGACTCCTGGAGGGGAGACCCCAAAGCCAGACTTGATGAGCCTGATGGCAGCAAAGGAGGGGGCGGGTCGTGGTGGTGGAACAGGACCAGGATCTCTGACGCCTCACCCGGAGGCAGGAAGGTTAACGAGTAGAGTTCCCAGGTAGCTCCGAAGCGTTTCAGTCCTGGGCCCGGAGTGAGAGGGCTCCGGCAAGACCCTGCCCGCTCGGAAGCCCAGCTTCACACTCGGTGCTGGCAAGGGTTGGATGGTGACTGCCTGACTTCTGGGAAGCCTTACCTGCTTGGGGCCTTTGGGCATCTTCTTGGGGATGTCCTGAATGGGAGAGCTGCGAGAGCGAGACATGAAGGCAAGAGGCAGGTGAGCAAGACACAGGGCCGGGCAAGCCAGGCTCAGCACACGGCCCTCAGGGAGCCACCATGGGGCACGGCTGCTGTAATGGCTGTGTGCTGGGCAAGGCCTCTCGGTCAGCCGCACCCCAAGTGCAGGTCTGTGAAGAGCTGGACAGTCACAGCTGCCAGAGTGGGGAGGGGGAAGTTGGACCATTTTCCAATCTTGTGGCTTCCACTTGGAGCCAAGCCAATGTGAATGCTCCCCAAGGCCTGAGGCACCCCACCGTGTCCTGGGCTCTATGTGGGGATGGAGATCCACCAGCCACAGGAGGAAAGCCAGTCATGTCCTGATACAGGCAGAAGGCACCTCATGAGCTCACACTTAGCTGCATCTGCCCAGAGAGGGGCACCACCACCCTAAGACCCTCGGTAGAGAGCTCATAAAGTGCTCCCCTCACACAGGACTAGGTCATCTTCCTAGATAATCTGTGCAGGCAGGGTCTGGGGGCAGAACTGATCATGGCCCCAAGCCCTGGCCATCCACTCCCAGCTCCAGAACTAGACACAGTGTTTCCATCCAATTCCTGGGGACACTAGCAGCTGAATACCCTTTCCTGGTATTTTCCCAGGTGGGTAGAAGGATGGTAACCTAAGGCTGACCCTGTGGCTTCTCAAAGCCATGAGGACAAAGGCAAGATTGGGCCTGTCAGCTCTGGACCCCACCACTCCTGCCCCCATAGACCGTGGTGAGGCTACATGATGACCATGGGAAGATTGTCCACTTGCTGCGAGTTTGGCCCTGGGGAGGCTGATCCAAGGTGGAAGCATCCTGGGTTCCCTTAGCCTCCCTGCAGGCCCTGAAGATGATAAAAATGTCTCACCCTTTACAGCTAAAGAGACGACATGAAGAAGCCAGGGCGTGCAGCAGGCATTCGTAGGTCCCCTGACAGCAGCCCGCACACCCAAGGGTTGCTTTCCACGGCTACCAGGCCCAGCCCTGTACGGCCCAGGTGCCTCCAGCCCCAACGGTGGGGAGAGGTGGAGAGTCCAGCTAGCTCTCCCTTTTGCCCTCTCCCCAGGCCTCTCCCACCTTCACTGCTTAACACCTCAATTTCTTTCTCTCATGTCCAAAGTCTCCGATTAGGAGGAAACCCACTCTACCCTTGACCCCCTTACCTGAGCAGCGTATACCTACACGTACCTACGGGAGTAGTTCTCGTCTCCCTGATGAACCATACTTGGCCTGCCTGGCCAAGCAGACAACTTGCCATTCCCAGTCCACTGCGCCCCTAGTGCAGGTCCCACCCATCCCACTGCAGCTCCCCACAGCTTCTTACACCTGCCCCTGCGGGATACCCCCTTAGGTGGTGGGGCCCTAGGCTCCATGATTTGAGATGGTTCTAAGCATGAGCCAAAGAGGCACACAATGGAAGAGGAAGTTCAGAGTCCCTGGCTCAGGACTCTAGTGGGCAGGCATTCAAGGTATGGGGAGAACACACACCTTCCAACATCATCAACCCAGACCTGCCCCTACTGGGACCCCTATGTTCTCTCCAACTCACATCACAACCCCTTTGCCTAAAGGGTGGCAGTGATGACTAAAACAAGCAAGAGAAGAGCTTTGCACAGAGTACTCAGGAGAGGGAAGAAGAGGTCAGAATCAAAGTCATGGTCAACCCCAGGTGACCCTCACTGCCCTATCAGCCACTCGGAGTGATGAGGGCAGGGCCTGCAGAGACCTCTTGGTCATCCTCCCTCGAGGCTGTGGACAGGGCCAGGGACTCCCACTTACTGTGCTATCTCTTGGCAGAGCTTCTTGGCACGGCCATGATGGATGCTGGAGGGCTGGGATGGAGGCGTGTCAACATCAAAGGTGGCGTTGAGGTCAATGTCATCACCAAAGGCTGGTCGGCGAAGCTTCAGGCTCAGCATCTCCATGGGGGCTGGGCTATAGGCAGAGTTGGCCCGGTTACTCTGGACCACCATGGCAGTCCAGAAGGACAACAGTCCCTGAAGCATCAGAGATGGCTTGGTTCCAGGGGTCTGGAGCCCACACCTGGCTCAGGGCCATCCTGCAAGGAAGCCTGAATCTCTACAGAAAAAAACCACTTGGCTTAGTGCTTCAGTCATGGGACCAGTGAAAGTCTTCAAGACATGGAAGGAAGCAAGCAAAACACACACAAAACCCAAGTGTACAAACAAAAGGCTGCCTTTTGACCAAACAACTTCATTTCTCAGAATGCAGAGCAAGGGGCCAGAGATGTGACCACAGATTGATATAGATGGCAAATGGCACAATATTGGAAATGGTCAAATGACTCCCCAGGGGGCTGGCACTTTCACACCCTGAATATGATGCAGACATTAAAGTAGTGTTTCTGGAGAGTAAACTTAATAACATGGGGAAATGCTCATACACTACATTTAAAAAGTAATACAAAACTCTGTATACTAGGCAATAAAAGAAAAAGACAAGTTGGACTTCAAAAAAATTTAAAATTGTGTGCATCAAAACACACAATCAGGGCACCCAGGTGGCTCAGTCAGTTGAGCATCTGACTCTTGGTTTTGGCTTGGGTCATGATCTTGGGATTGTGGGATCGAGCCCTACATTGGGCTCTGGGCTTGGCGCAGAGTCTGCTTGTCCCTCTCCCCCCTGCCCCCATGCTCTCCCTCTCACAAATAAATAAATAAAATCTTAAAAAGACACTGTCGGGGCGCCTGGGTGGCTCAGTCGTTAGGCGTCTGCCTTTGGCTCAGGTCATGATCCCAGGGTCCTGGGATCAAGCTCTGCATCGGGCTCCCTGCTCGGCGGGAAGCCTGCTTCTCCCTCTCCCACTCCCCCTGCTGTGTTCCCTCTCTCGCTGTGTCTCTCTCTGTCAAATAAATAAAATCTGAAAAAAAAAAAAAAAAAAGACACTGTCAACAGAGTAAAAAAGCAATCCACAGAATGGAAGAAACTATTTGCAAATCATCTCTCACATAAAGAACTAATATCCAGAATACAGATAGAACCGAAGCTCTATAATGGAAAACAAACAACCCAGTTCAAAACTGCGCACAGGGCTTGAATAGACTTCTCCAGAAACGATCTACAGATGGCCAGTAAGCCCATGAGAAGATGCTCAACGTCACTCGTCACTAGGGTGATGCAAATCAAGACTACCATGAGATACTACTTCACACCCACGAGGATGGCTGCTATGAACAACAACAACAAAAACCCCAAACAAACAGAAAATAACAAGTGTTGGTGAGGATGTGGTAAAATTGGGACCCTGGGGCGCCCTGCTGGCCCAATGTGTGGAGCAGGCGACTTGATCTCAGGGTCATGAGTTCGAGCCCCATGTTGGGTATGGAGATTACTTAAAAACAAAATCTTGAAAAAAAAAATTGGAATCCTTATGTCCTGTTGGTGGGGATGTAACATGGTACATCTGCCATGCAAAACAGTACAGCAGTTCCTCAAAAAATTAAAAACAGAATTACCATATGATCCAGCCGTTCCACTTCTGGGTATACATCCAGAGCTGAAAGCAGGATTTCGAAGAGATATTTGCACAGCCATGTTCATAGCCGCACACTCACAACAGTTAAAAGGCGGAAGCAACCCATATGTCCATCCACCAGCAAATGGATAAGCAAAATGTGGTATATACATACAATGGAATATAATTCAGCTTTAAAAAGGGAAGGAAATACTAACACCTGTACAACATGGATGTACCCTGAGGACATTATGTTGAGGGAAGTAAGCCAGTCACAAAAAGACAAATACTGAATGATTCCACTTATATGAGGGATTTAGAGTAGTCAAAATCATGGAGACAGAAAGTAGAATGGTGGGTGCCAGGGGCTGGAAAACAGAAGTTATTGTTTAATGAGTAGAGTTTCAGTTTTTCAAGGTGAAAAGGGTTCTGGAGGTGGCTGGTGGAGAGGAGACCACATTATGTATGTAATGCCACTGAATTGTGCACTTGAAAATGTTGCTAAATTTTGTTAGGTATGTTTTACCACTGTAATTTGGGAAAACAACTCTATGGAAAGTACAATTTTGGTGCACACACATCCCCCCACCCCTTTCCCCACATACAGAGAAAAGACTAGAAGAAAATAAACCACATGTCAACAGCGACCTCTGCGCTAAGTCCGTATTTTCCAAATTCTCAACAATGAATGTGTTGTTACTTTTATAATGGGGGGGGCGGTGGTATTCTGTTAGAAAACTGCAGCCACTAGGATTTTTCTAGCCCACCCAGTCCTGGTGGGTCTCCCTAGCTCCTGTGGTCAGAGAACTCTGGGGAGTGGCAGGGCAGCCCCAAGAACATCCTCTATTTCCTTCCCTTAGGGACCTTGTCATCGGGGCTGCCCAAAGCCCTACTCCCACTGCTCTAGGACAGAGGGATGCACTGTGAGGGTATGAGCCTCTGGCCAGGGCCCATTGGGGCATGCTGATGGGAGGAAAGGGGACTACGTGCACTGATTCGGGTGGGTAAGCAATGTGGGAAGCTTGGACTATCTCTTCCTTTCCCTGGCCAGGTCCCTGGAAGCTCCACCCCTTCTTGCCTGCAAGTGAAAACAAAGGTTGCACAAGCCTACCTCAAACCAATGCCATGCAGGTTGCTTTGCTTCCTGCTCTGGGAGCCACAGCAGAAAGCGGCAGCCAGAAGCACTCATGGCAACATTTCTCTAGTCTCTGTTAATTCTGCCACTATCGACCGACCCCAGCAAGTCCTCTGCCACTGTCTCCCACCCCAGAGGGTCAACAAGCCTCATCACACCCCGCTCTCCACAGCCACGCCACACACGCACACCCCCAGCCCAAGCTGCACACCCTGGTGGCTCCCGCGTGCCCCAGCCCTGACAGCCAGGCTCACCCCTCACTGAAGCCTCTAAATGCAAATGGCACAAGCGCCTCTTTTCTTGTCATGGGATGTGGCCTGTCGTGGTGTGTGGTCGGGGGCGACTGGGGCTTCGCCATCTTGGGGCTTCACCATCTAACCCTGCAGTCTGTCTACCCCACTGGAACACAAGCTCCAAGAGGACTGAGAGGGCCTGACATGCAGCACGCCCTCAGTAAGAACCGGTTATAGAAGTCTAGGCCTCGGGGCGCCTGGGGGGCTCAGTCGTTAAGCGTCTGCCTTCGGCTCAGGTCATGATCCCGGGGTCCTGGGATCGAGCCCTGCATCGGGCTCCCTGCTCTGTGGGAGGCCTGCTTCTCCCTCTCCTACTCCCCCTGCTTGTGTTCCCTCTCTCGCTGTCTCTCTTTCTGTCAAATAAATAAATAAAATCTTTAAAAAAAAAAAAAAAAGAAGTCTAGGCCTCGCTCCGGCGTGGAGTGGTAAAGAAAGTAAGCAAAGGCAGGTATGCAAAGTCCCTGGGAGCCTAGAGGCCTCCCTCACTGTGGATGCCAGACACAGAGCACATGTGTGTAGAAATACCCTGAGGCCCACGGAGTGGGAAGCGGAGGGAGCACTGTGGAGCTTGTCGATAGCAGCCTTGATAGGCTAGGAAAAGGATTTTTCCTTCCTGCCTTGAGGCAGTTTGAGTTCTAAATGTTTGACCACATGAGATGGTCTTCGAGACTATCGGCTCCCTATGAGTCAAGCTCCTGACAGCGCCCTTGTGCTACCTGGGGCTTCCAAGCCAGCGTGGCCAGTGGGCTCTGAGGGTGGAATGGGGAGGAAGGACCAGACATGGCGTCTAGTTTGTCCAAATCAGCAACACACTGGACCTCACAGAGAGTCATGTGCCCATCAGACTCCCACAGCCATTTCTCAGTCCAACCCAAACTGGCGGGGGGCAGGCAGCTCTAGCTCCGTGAAGAGACACTGGAGGGTCTGAGGTAAAAAGGAAAGAGTACGGATGAGGAACTAAAGGTAAAACGAGAAGGAGAGGACACTGGCTTGTTGGCACTCGCTCCCCGGTGCAGATGCTCACCAGGTAGTATGGTGTGGGGAAGAGAATGTATGTGTAAGGAAGCTGGTGGTGAGGAACACAGATCAAGACGCGGCTCCCGGGCTACTCATAGCCGGGTGTGTGCTTATGGGCTCGCTCCACGAGTGCCTTAGGCACAGTGCCAAGAGGTCTGGGAGTGTTTGGTGGGGGGAGGAATGACGTGAAGCCGGGGGCTGATAAGCTGGGCAGACAGGAGGAGCGGAGGATGGGTCACTAGCCTCACCTGGAGGTGGCGGCCAGGGTTAGATAGGATTAGGAGGCACCCCAGAGGTTAGATGGGCAGACTCTGGCAACTGATTGGATGTGAGGAAGAAGGAGCATAATGATTTTCCAAAGGACATTGAAAAGTGGCTCAAATAAAAGGCTGGGCCACTGGGTTATGTGCTTTCCGTCTGGGCCATCAGCTGGGCAGCTAGGACAGCCCAGAGATGCTCTTAGCTTGGCTTCTGTGAAACACTCAGGAGGAATGGGGCAGCCAGTCCCGGCAGGGACACCCATCCCTCTGCCTCTTGGCTCCCTCTGCCGGCAGCTTTAATGCACACATTCCTGAGACCAGCGAATTTATTTTGGTGACTGGTTTCATGTTTGTTTCAGAAACTGGGGCAGACAAATGCATTTGGTAAGCATTTCATAAATAGGATGCGTGAGGACAGTCAACACTCCTGCCCCTTCCCTACCCATCCCTAGGTCCTCTCTGGCCTACCTTAGCCTTTCATTGTCAGCCCAGAACTTGCCTCAAAGCTGCTTTCCAACTAAATCTTGGCTGTGTCCCAGGGCAGGAGGCCCACAGCCTTCAGGCCCACATGGACCACCCACCCGACCAAAGCCAGGAGTAGTGAAGACCCTTACCAGGGACTTCTTCCAGCTTATGACCCCTGCACCACCCCAGCAAGTCAACCAACCTCTCTAAAACCAGGCGGTTGACAGTCTCACTGTCCACGGGTGGCAGGTTCAGGGTTTCCTGCAGCATCGTTAGCTTTTTTTTCAGGCTCTTGGGGAAGGAAAGAGAAGAGTGTGAAAGGAAGGCTGAAGCAGCAAGTCCAGAGAGACTGTCAAGGACATGAACAACATGCACGACAGGCAAGCCCACTGGGAACAGAGCAAGGCCTGAACCCCCAACATCCTGAACCCCCGGGATCACCTGGCCTCAGAACCCCTCTCTGGTGAAGCCTCTCCTCTGGTGAGGCTATATCCCTGGGGATATAGGTACAGGACAGGCCGTAGGGGAAGACCCATGGTGCTGTCTGTCCCCTACTGAGGAGGCCCAGGTTCCAAATCAGGGCCAAGGTACACATCCTGACCCACTCTGACCCAGGAGGATACAGGGAACCCAGAACCACCGCCACAGACTGGGGCACAGGTTTCTAGGTTCTCGGAGGACACACAAACGACCCCTCGTTCCCGTCTGGCCAGGGATGTTCCTTACCACAATCTCCTTGTCAGCACTCTGTAAATCCTTCTGCGCCGACTTCAGCTCCAACTTGGTCTGGTCTAGTTCAGAGTAGACTGTCTGCAACTACAAGAAAGTATAGGGAGTAAAGGACAGGCCAGCAGGTGGCCATGTGCTCTGCCCCCACCCGCTGCTACCCAGTGCATGCTCACAGAAGCCCAGGGTCCAGAAGAGTCTGAGGACACATGGGGAGACTGTGGCTTTGTGGGGCCTGTCCATGCCCATCTGGAGCTGCCCAGGAACTAGGGCTGCGTTCTAAACCCGACAGCCCATGGATGCACCGGGCCCAGAGATAAAGCAGCTATGCTGACTGAATGGGGTTCCAGGTACATTCCTCTTACTCTGGGCCTGGGACAAAAGCGGGCCTCTAACACTGTCACATTCGGGATCTGCCCGGAGCCAGGAAGGAGAGAAGGGAGCGTAAGTGTGCACGTACTGGGGGGGCTGCCTGCATGACCCGCCACCCTAAGGGGACAAGCCACAGAGCCAGAGCCAAGGCCCAGTAACCAGTCTCTGTGAATCACCCAGAGGCCCCGTGGAGTCTGCTGCACCAACAGGCCCCACGGCTTTGCTCAGGAGACAGGACCGAGCACGACAAAAGGATAGCCCCCGCTCCCCTCACCTTCCGCTCCCCACCGTTACCTTGCTTTTGGAAGAAAACAAGTCCTTCTTCAGTCTGTCCGCCAGCTCCCCTGAGGCCTTCCGCGCCTCTTTTAGATTCTCATACTCTCTATGAGGGGGCCAGGAAAAGAAATGTCAGAATGGGGCACCCTGCTGGTCAGACTGCACCACAGCACCGAACAAACGCAAAGCCCAGGCTGTCCCCTCAGCCAGTTCTCGTTCCTACTCTGACACCTGAGCCCAGCAGCGTGGTGCTGCGGAGGGTCCTGCAAGGAGAGCAGGGGAGTCTCTGTTCCCTGCCTGTCCTGCAGGCACTGGTGATTGGAGAGGGTTTGCAGGAAGCCCTGCCCTCACGAAGAGGCCCCCTATACCATCTGGCCCTCATAGGAGACATCTGGGATCCTCCGTGCCTGTCAGCCAAGTAGCCCCCTTTCCCCAACCTCACATCCACAGTAGCAAAGTTTCTGATGCAAGTCAGGCAGAGTCAGTGAGTGCTGATAGGAAACAGGCTCCATTTATCACGATGGGGCTTATAGCCCAGAGAGTGGTGCCAACCTTCTTAGAAATAACATTTATATTCACACTCATTCTCTCAATAACCCAATGAGGCAAGTTATTACTATCTCCATTCAGGAAGCTGTGGGTCAGAGGCCAAGAAACTGGCTCGTGGCCACACGGTGAGAGGTGGGGTCAGGGTTCAAACTGAGGCAGCATAGCTCCGGAGCCCGCCCCTTAGGTCTGCCTGCTCTGCTTTACAAGAGACGGGCAGCAGAGAGGGGCCGGGGCTTAGCTCCCGGACTGGGCCACAGGGGCCGGAGTACGCACTTCTTGAGGGACACGCAGTACACGGTCAGCTGCTCCACGGCGGACTGCCCCACACCCATGTCTCGGATCATCTCCTCCACCTCGGGCCGCTGGCTCTGGAGCAGGAGCTCGATCCTGAAAAACACCCAGCCCACGGCATTTACAACCTGGAGGCTGATGGGTAGGTACCCAGTGCAGCTCGGCTTTCCCTTGCTGCTGTTGCTATGGTGACAGCCTGGCCTGCCAGCATGCTTCAGCAGGCGGGTCTACCCAAAGGAAGGCCCCACAGCAGAGCTGAACACAGCTGCAGGGACTCTGCTGGGGAAGGATGGGTGCTGACAGGTCCTCAATGTCAGGGATCCTTGGAGAAAGGTCTCTGGAGCACAAGACCTGCCAGGTCACCGGGCCACGGGCAACAGGAAGAGGGAGGACTGAGGCAAGGGGCCCCATGGAAAGTGGAGGAGCCCACCGAGGCCGAGCGAGGACACCTGGGCCCACACCCAGTTGGCCTGAACCCCACATGGCCTACGGAGGTTTGCGCCACAGAGGTGCCAACCCCTACTGCAGTCCTAAGAACTGGGCCCTCTGGGGGCCGTAGGAGCAAGGGCAGAGGGAGTCCCCAACTCCGGGCTCACCGCTCCATGGTTTTCATCTTGCTCCTGAGTCGGCGTGCCTCCTCCTGGGCTTGTTTGCTCTCGTCCTGCTGCTGCTCCAAGTACTTCATCTGCTTCTGAAGAGCAAACACACCCGTGCCTACCTGTTGCTTGGACGATCCTAGGGCCCATGGCTAAAGTCATCCTGAGACCTCTACTCTAGAACTGTCTGCTTTTCCAAGTGCTGATAACCGTGTGTGCCCAGCCTCTAGGGAGGAAGGCTCCTGGGCCCCACTCGGGCTTGTGCTTTTTCTGCTATGAGGCCCTATGCCAACTGCTTCCTCACCTCCCCGCTTGCTTCCTCCTGAGATATGTCTCACCCCAGGCACAACCCACTGCCACTAGCTAGAGGCCCACTGTGGGCTGCCAAGGTCCTGTGGCCTAAGGGCTCACGGTGCATGTCATGTAGGAAGCTGAAGAAACACAAATCCAGGTCTCATTATCCACCATCTAGACCCAAGGACAGTTATCAGTCAGGCTAGGAGAGCTGAACCAGAGGCAGCTAGCCAGGCTGCCCTCAGCACAAAAGCACTCCATCTCTGACCTGGGAATGCTATCAAAGATGCCCGCTCTGCAGCCAGGTCCTGATTCACTCCTTCCCTCCCACTGGCCAGGCCACGTGATCCAGCCCAGCCACCAAGCAGGAACAGAGACAACGAACACCCTGGGGCTCTGTCTGTTCACAAAGATGGCTCCCTTTCCCTTTCAAATGGCATCCAGCAAGGACTGCTCCTTCTTACGAGGCCAGAATATCAATTGCGGGCTCAGATCAATCGCCTCATGCCCCTTAGAGAGCAAGAGGCTCACCAACCCAGGCTGATACAAAATTCATCTGGGTCTAGAGCGGCTTGCTCTGCAGGCTTTGATCTGCCCGGACAGCTCAGCACAGCTGACTTCAAAGGCCCCCTGCTCCTCCTTGGGATGCTGTTTGATCTGGCTCCAGAGAGCAGCCCAGCCAAGGACTAGAGTGCTAATGGAAGGTTCTTCCATCTGGCTTCATTGGTGGAGTACAAACCACTTTTGGAAACAAGGTCCAGCCTCACTGAGGTCTTGGCTGAGCTGCCCCTCCGAGAAGCGCCAGGAAGGCCTGACCTCTTCAGACTACTCGGTACAAAATCCATAAGCACAGCCAATATGACCCCTCGCTTACGGACTGGATGGGTACAACACTGGAGGCCTGGGGAAGAAGGGATTTGCCTCCACTTTATAACTGCACAAACGAAGGTCATGACCAAGGCAGAGCCAGAAGATAAGGCCAACGGACTTGTGCCCACAGGACCCGGGGACCCACCTTGAGGGTGGAGCACAGCATTTCAGCCTTGTCTAAGGCCTTCTGCAGAGATTCCACAGTGGCGTTGCGCTCTTCCAGCGTGTCCCGCAGGGTGTCAATGATGACCTGGCTGTCCCTTTTCTCCTTCTCTGCAGCAGGGGTGGGAAGGGGGAAGGCCCATTCACCCATCAGCATAAGAACCTGAGCCCTTGGGCTCCAGCACTGCACCCCTGAGCCAGGTAAGGAACAAGTCCCCGGTCAGCAAGTTGGGTGACCCACTTCTCTCTCTGGCATGCACCAAACCAGAGAAGCTAAGCCAGAGTCTCTTCATTCAGGGGATGAGACCCTCTTTCTGTTGCTTAGAACTACCTGAGTAAAGATTTCACCGCTGTCCACTCCCATGGGTCTAGTTAATTCATCATCTTAGAACCCAAGCAGGTTTCCTGCCAAACTCAGCAGCCAAACACTCTCCTAGAAATAGTCTGTCCCATTAGGCAGCCCCCTCCCAGCCTCGGTCCTGGGCAAGTAGCCTCAGACAAGAAGAAGCTCATCTGGCCTAGGTGGATGGCTTGAGGCACCTCCCTTTCCTCTCCTTTCCTGCCAATCACAAGAGCCGGCAAAACTCTTGGATATAGAAAGCAGGGAGAGCCCCTAGCTTCACCAGAAGGCTAGAGGCATTCCTCCCAGCGCCTATCCCCCAAGCACCTAGGTCAGGAGCTTCCCAGGGCCCCCTGTCTCTTACTAACTCACCTTTCTGGGAAAGCTGGGCTCTCGTATTATCCAGTTCATTCTACAAGGCAATATCCACAATAAGAAGCAGAAAAGCATCATACCTGGCTTCCATACAGCATCCCAAAAAGCTTGCAGAGAGATCCAGGAGGTGAAAGTGAGGCCTGTAGGTCCAGGGAGGCACAGACCCTGCTATATGTCACGGCCAAGCTAAGCCAACAGTGAAGAGATATGTCTTGCTTTATCTCTATGCTTTTTTTAAAAAGTAGGTAAGATGGAGGAAAATAATCTCAAGTACAAGACACTGGGACAGGGAAGGAGGCAGAACAGGGGCAAGAGAAGCAAAGCTGGACCTGTGTGATCAGTCTCACAGCCAAGGCCGCCATCACCTCCTTGGCCCTGTGCTGGCCCTTACACTCTCTGGGCTTCAGCTGTACTCGCTGGGGACACAGAGTGCGGATGGCTAAGGACCTTGGGTCACCACTCCTTCACTGCACCCCAGGTCCTGCTTGCTTAGGCTACTTCTCTCCAAGCTCTGAACTCACTGTGTGTGCCATGAATCTTCAAACCCTGATGAGGTAGGTAAGCTGGGACAACATTATGTCTCCAGATGAAACCTCACACGTGCTGGGCTCTAACCACACTACCGTGAGGGTCAAATGAACCTCTCAAAGCCCGTACGTAAGTTACAGAGCCACGGCCACAGAACCACTGAGAGGCTCCCACTCAGGAGTCCGGAGCACTCAACACCCCCATGGGCAAGAGAAGTTTTCCATAAGCAGGAAAACCAGGCACTGCAGAACTGAAAGGCTTGGCCAAGGAAGGGTTCATGGTGGTAGCAGGATGGAATCCAGGCAAATCTTCCTCCAGATCACCCTTTCCAGGTCAATACAAGACTCAGAATTTCACATGTGACCAATACTAAAGCCCAGCCCCAGTAGGATAAGCTCCCTGCTGTGAAAATCCCCACCCAGGACTCTGGGGCAAAAGCTTTTGGTGGCTGGGCGGCTCAGCGTAGGCAGAACATCCTGGAGTGCAAGTGGTGGGTAGAGAAGGGCATGCACGTACTGCCAGAGAACAGACACCAACCCAAAGCTCCCCCGAGTCCCCTGGCCCCCACACCTAAGCAAGGTACCTACAAGCCCTTGCTCCAAACCACTCAAGATGTTGTCTCTCTGTCTCCTAGATCTGGCTTTGAAAGCCAGAAAGAAACGAAGCTGCCTTTGTTGTCTTTATCACAGGGAGGACGCAGCTTAAAACCAGGAGCAGTTACCATGACGATGAACATGCTGGCTTTAGCACAAAAGCTCTACGTTCTTGAAGCAGTAAGGTTCCAAGGACATCACGGCACCCTGGGGCCAAGGCCAAATGAACCCTGGGCTGACAGATGCCCAGCAAATGAACCCGCAGAGTCCAGGTACATTTCGAACCCCAATCCTGCTTCCTCAAGAGGTTTTGGCCAATCCAGCCCCCTAGTGCACAAAGAAAGTTAAATCTTGGGCTTGAAGGGAAGAAGTGTAGGGGGAAATTCACCCATTCTCCCCTGCATTGTGGGTTTCTGCCCTGGCTCACATCCTGATTCCAGGGGTTCTGCCCTCCATTCCTGGCCTGGGAAAGACTCAGGCACCTGGATATATACCAAGCTTCCCCACAGTTTTGAGGCACAGACAGGTTTGTGAATAGTGGGTCCACACATCTTCCCTGGCTGAGGACTAGAAGAGTTTTCTGATCTGTCTCTAGCTGTCCAAGCAGCAAAGTGGGCCGGGAAGGATGGCTGTAGAAGCTCTGCAAGGTGAAAGAACGTCTGGAGAGACACGCTGGTCTTTGGAGGGAATTGCTCTGAAATCCCAAGGGTGAAGGCTCAGTCACGTGGCTCCTCTCTTCCCTAATAGTGTATTTCTCCAATGACTGGGTCTTATCATCACTTTTCCTCTGCTCTCCTCCCCTCTGCCTTGAAACCTCTATGACTCTCCCTCCAGACTCCATCTCCACAATCTACACACCCACCCTGTGAGGGAGCAGAGAGTAAATTCTCAGACGGCTTGGGGTTCAGTAGAATGACATAAATCCTGGGTACCTTTAGGAATTCTGCATCTAAGACACTCTCCTCCTCTTGGGCAAGGTCAAAGAAGAGCTTATTGATAATGGTTCTTCTGCCAACCTGGATGGAAGGACAAGAGAGAGTATGACTGTATAGCTGGGTCATGTGCAAGGATGACAGGGATGTACATGCAGCTGAACATGCAGCCAGGCCTGTTCTCAGCCCTCACTTTTCACGGCACATCCCTTGGAATCAGATGAGCTCTGTAACCCTACAGTCACGCTGGTGCCACTGGTTTGGTGGTTACTAAAGTCATGTCACCGCAGACCCATGAGGTGACTGTTCAAAAGATACCCCAACTCTAGGTGCTGGGCATTGAGGATGGGGAAAGGCAAGGAAGGAGGCTAAATTTACCTAGGTGAAAACCGGCCCGGGCAACAAGTCTATCTGCCAGCTACTCTTGGGCATAAGCAGGCCTCCTGAGCCACTTAAGAGCACAAGGCTTAATCAGCCTCAAACCAAGAGGGTCCAAAAAGGTCAAAGATACTGTTCAGTTTCAGAGATCTTCCTTGATTCCTGCTCCCTGGCAAGGAAAAGATGTCTTCAGCTGAGGTGTTTTCACCCCATCACCCTCACCTGGATTCGGCACTGTGGGCAGGTCCGACTTGGTGCTGTCTCAAACCACTGAATTAGGCTGGAATGAGAAGCAGAGAAGCAGGCTGGTGAGCCCTTGCTTGGGTAGACACACAGGCCAGGCGGGCACCCTGCCCACCACAGTGTGTGACTTACTCCTGCTCGGCCCGACGCCTGACCACGAAGGAGGGCAGTACCACAGGTGGCACAGCACAGCCCCCAGGGCCCCACTGGTACAAGCACTCGCACCAGGGGCGCCTGGGTGGCTCGGTCGTTAAACGTCTGCCGTCGGCTCAGGTCATGATCCCAGGCTCCTGGGACCGAGCCCCACGTCGGGCTCCCTGTTTGGCAGGAAGCCTGCTTCTCCCTCTCCCACTCCCCCTGCTTGTGCTCCCTCTCTCGCTGTCACTCTGTCAAATGAATAAATAAAATCTTTAAAAAAAAAAAAAAAAAACAAGCACTCGGACCAGTTGGCCCTTTTTTTGGCCCTGTTAGGGTCCTCCCGACCCCTGAGCTGCTCTTTTGTCAGCATTCAGGGCTCTGACTGGGAGGGAGCAGGAGCCAAAGTTCAGGGTCCCTCAGAGATGGGGATTCTAATAACACCCCCACTTTAAGCTGGGACTCCAAAGGGCTGAGCTTTCAGAGTAAGGGTAAACTAGAAGCAAATGCAAGTCGTGGGAAAAGCAAAATACAGTCCAGCTTCATATCCTCTATGTGAGTGGTCCAACAAAACCTCAAGCCTTCAACTCTAATTAGTCTCCTACTAGTAGACTCTCCCACCAGAGACCAGGGAGAAACAGAGTCCTTTCTGGAAGATAATACCATCATCCCAGGCCTCAGTTTTTTTCTATAAATAACTTTCCGTATATTAGGACAAGATAAATTCAAAGGTAGCCAGGCACAGTGGAATACTATACAGCAACAAGAATGAATGAGTCTACAACTAAGAACAATATTATGGATGAATCACATACACATAACATTGAGGAAGAGAAGCCAGACACAAAAAAGGCATATTAGGTATGATTCCATTTACATAAAGTAAATGTTTTAGTTGTTTTTTTTCTTTTAAGTAAATAGACAAGGAAAAAAGCACTACACGTGCAAACCAGAACATATGCACGAGGACTTCGGATACGGGAACAGTCAGACACAACATAATACGGCATGCTAACGAAATAAAAATCAAGACTGAAAGTATCAGTAGACGGGCGCCTGGCTGGCTCAGTCGGTACGGCATGTGACTCTTGATCTCGGGGTTGTGAGTTTGAGCCCCGTGGTGGGGGTAGAGTTTATTTTAAAAAAGAAAAAAATTTATCAGTAGAGAACTACAGAATAAAAGGTGACATGGCAGAATTTAATAAGCACCAAACATAAATTCTAAAATTAAAAATGGCCAAAATTAAGAATTGGATGGACGAGTTTAACTGCAGTTTAGGCACAGTTGAAGAATTAGTAAAATGAAAAGACAGGTCAGAGAAAACACTGAGAATTAAAAAGATGGAAAAATATAGAAGAGATGATAAAAGATATAAAAGATACTGTGAGAAGGTCTAGCATACATATAATAAGGAATTCCAAAAAGAAAGTATTAGGTGGAATTATGCATTTTCCCCAAGAAGTCTATGTCCTAATTTCTCAAACCTGTGAATATTTCACGTTATACGACAATAGCAATTTTGCAAATGTGATTAAGGATCTTGAGACAGGGGGCTCCTGGGTGGCTCAATCAATTGAGCGTCCACCTTCGGTTCAGGTCATGATCCCAGGGTCCTGGGATCAAGCCCCACATTGGGCTCCTTGCTCAGTGGGGAGCCTACTTCTCCCTCTGCCGCTTCCCTCTACTTGTGCACTTTCTCTCTCTCAAATAAATAAATAAATCTTAAAAAAAAATAAAAGGATCTTGAGACAGGGAGATTATTCAGGTGTGCCCCCATGTAATCACAAGGGTCCTTAAGTGAAGCAGGAGTGTCAGAGGCATACAGAGAGATCTGAAGATGGAGAATGGGGCCACGAGCCAAGAAGGGCATATCCCCATTTACAAACATTGACTATAATCCAGTAAACTCATTTTGGACATCTGATCTCTGGAACTGCAAGATAATAAATCTGTGTTGTTTTAAAACACCAAGTTAGGGGCACCTGGGTGGCTCAGTCGTTGGGCGTCTGCCTTCGGCTAGGTCATGATCTCAGGGTCCTGGGATCGAGCCCCACATCAGGCTCCCTGCTCCACGGGAGGCCTGCTTCTCCCTCTCCCCTCCCCCTGCTTGTATTCCCTCTCTCGCTGTGTCTCTCTCTGTCAAATAAATAAAATCTTTAAAAAAAAAAAAAAAACAAAAAAACACCAGGTTAGTATTAATTTGTTTAAACAGAAATGAGAAACTAATATGAAAAGAAAAGAGATAATGGAATAGAGACAATACATGAAAAGATAACGGCTGATAATTTTCCAAAACTAACTAAAGAAACTGTTCCACAAGTTAGAGAACCATAAAGAATCCCAAGCAGGATAAGTAAAAAAATGGTAACAAAAAGAGCTGAAGTGCTATGTTATTGTCAGACAAAATAGACTTTAAGTCAAAAAATGTTACAAAAAAATAAAGAAGGACTTTATATTTTGATAAAAGGTACAATCCAACAAGAAGAAATAATAATTATAAACATACATGTACCTAACAACAAAGCCCAAAAATATATGGAAGAAGATTGGACAGAATTAAAGAGAGAAATAGACAGTTCTACAATAAAAGTTGGAGATGTCAATAATCCACACTTTTAATAATGGGTAGAACAATCAGACAGGTAATCAATAAGGAAATAGGGGACTTGAACAACATAAACCAACTAGATCTAACCCACAAATACTCCACCCAATCACAGCAGAATACACATTTTTCTCAAGTGCACAAGGAACATTCTTCAGGATAGACCATATGTTGGGCCACAAAACAAGTATTAATAAATTTTAAAAGATTAAAATAATACAAAGTATCTTTTGTGATCACAATGGAATGAAACTGAAAACTAGTAACAGAAAAAAAAAACTGGAAAATTCGCAAATATGTGGAAATTAAACAACACACTCTTAAACAACTGATGGGTCAAAGAAGAAATCACAAAGGAAATTAGAGAATACCTTGAGATGAGTGAAAATGAAAACACCACATACCAAGACTTATAGAATACAGTGAAAGCATGCTAAGAGGGAAGTTGATAGCTGTAAACACAGACATTAAAAAAAAAAAAGGCACCCATTAGATAACTATTATAAAAAAACAAACAAAAACAGAAAATAACAAGTGTTGACAAGGATGTGGAGAAATTGGACCCTTGTGCATTGCTGGTGGGGTTGTAAAATGGTGCAGTCAAAGTGGAAAACAGTAAAGCAGTTTTTCAAAAAATTAAACATAGAATTACCATATGATCCAGTCATTCCACTTCTGGGTATAACTCAAAAGGAATGAAAGCAGGGACTCGTACAAAAACTTCGAAACCAGTTCATAGTAGTATTACTCATAGCAGCCAAAACATGGAAACAACCCAAGGTCCATTAACAGATGAAGGGATAAACAAAATGTGGTACTTCCATACAATCGAATTTTAGTCATAATAGGAATGAAATTCTGATACATGCTACAACATGGATGAACGTTGAAAACATTATGCTTAGTGAAGCAAAACTCAAAAGAAAAATATTGTATGCTTCCACTTATATAAGATACCCAGAATAGGAAAACTCAAGGAGACAGAGGGTAAAATAAAGGTTTTCAGGGGCAATGGGGAGGGGGTAATGGAGAGTTGTCGTTTAATTGGTACAGTGTTTCTGTCTGGAATGATGGTAAAGTTCTGGAAATAGATAGCAGTGAAATAGATAAAGGGAATTAAGAAGTACAAACTTCCAGTTATAAAATAAATAAGTCATGGAGATGAAAAATACAGCGTAGGAAATATAATCAGTAATACTGTTGTATGGGGGCGCCTGGGCAGCTCAGCCGGTTGGGCGTCTGTCCTCCACTCAAGTCATGATCCCAGGGTCCTGGGATCAATCCCACATTGGGCTCCAACCCCACATTGGGCTCCCTGCTCAGCAGGGAGCCTGCTTCTCCCTCTCCCCTTGCATTCTCGCTCTCTCTCAAATAAATAAATAAAATCTCTTTTTTCTAGATTTATTTATTTATTTATTTATTTATTTGACACAGAGAGAGAGAGAGAACAAGCAGGGGGGAGTGGAAGAGGGAGAAGCAGGCTCCCCGCTGAGCAGGGAGCCCATGAACCCTGGGATCATGACCTGAGCCGAAGGCAGTCGCTCAACCAACTGAGCCACCCAGGCGCCCCATAAATAAAATCTTAAAAAACAAAACAAAACACTGTTGTATGGTGACAAACAGTGACCACAATTATCGTGGTAAGCATCGAGTAATGTGTAGAATTGTTGAATCAATATGATGTGCACCTGAAACTAATATAATATGGTGTGTCAATTATATTTCATTTTAAAAAAAAGAGCTCTGAATCAACCAGGCCACACCTGCTAGGGGAATCTTTCCTCACCAGCTGTACGTTCAAAGGGTCAGCAGGACGGCTGGATCAGGGAGGACCTCCTTGCCCTTCCATGGGTTTTTGGTATTTTTTAAAGATTTTATGTATTTATTTATTTATTTGAGAAAGAGAGCGAGAAGCAGACTTGCCGCTGAGCGAAGAGCCCGACTTGGGGCTCAATCCCAGTACCCTGAGATCATGACCGGAGCAGAAGGCAGATGCTTAACTGACTGAGCCACCCAGGCGCCCCCTTGCCCATCCATGTTATCTTGGGTTTCTTGGAGTCAGTGAATACACTGGGGTGTCTGACCAACGAGATGACTCTGGGTAGAATAATCCCAAACCATCAAGCAAACCACAACAAATCGGATAGCCAGAAGCCTACCAGGTTATCTCGAAGAAATAAAAGGCCTCGTTAATTTGGCCAAAGTTTACCTCCGCCCAGAGGTGTTGAAGTCACACCTCTCTGCCAGCGGATCAAGGAGCCCCCTACTTTATCTTCACTGAACCAACTCTGTTTCCCTGGACTCAGTTCAGCTGTCACCTCCTCCGGGGAGCCTGCCCAGACCCGCCTCAGTCCAGGTCGGGAACCTACGGTGGGGCTCAGGCTAGTGCCGTCTTAATCACCTGTCTGGGCTCCGCCCGGGGACCCCATACCCCACAGTTCCGTAGCCGTACCAGGCCGAGAGCCCGGCCCCGCCACTACGGTCACTCACCACTGCAGGTGGAAGGTGTGGCCGCAGTGGATGGCGGCCACATCTCGAGAGTGGTCGAAGAAGTCTGAGCAGATGGTGCACAGCGCACGGATAGGCATGATGACTGGTCTAAAGGGGATCAGGCAGCCGAGGAAACCTCGACCGGTCCAGCTTCGCGGCCGCGCCCCCGCGTCCCCGCGGGCTTCGAATTTGGCTCCACTGCGCAACTTCCGGGAGCGGACCGGAAGTGGTTATAAGGAACGGGGAGGCTGGGTCCGGATTGGACAAACCATGGGGGGCGGGGCTTAACGACCGAAGAGAATCCTGGGGCTGAGCGCGGGACTGTCAGCTGTAATTCTCCAGTGGCTCCCGGAAGGATTCGGCGGGTACTCGCGGCAGCTACGCCGTCGGCGGGCCCCTTTCTGGGGCAAGACAAGACATTATGGTCCGACGCCAGATCTGGTGCGAGGCGCGCCGGGCATTGGCTCCTCAGCCCAGTTCTGTCAGGGCAGCCTTCTCTGCACTTCGAGAGTCGAGAAGACCGAAGCCACAGGGGAATGGGACGATGGTCCCGATGGAGAGCGGTCCCCTGGGCTCTGGGCAGTGCTCGACCGTACGCCCGTAGTTCCCACAGACTAAAAGAATGCTCCACCCTCTCAGCCTTCGGCTCTGAGTGGTCCTAGAAAGATGGACACAGGTCCCAACCCCTCAGGACACCCCAAGCTTACTCTGGCTTTATCCAAGCAAGGCATGATGATCCCTAAGTTTGGAGGCAGCAAGGCCAGTACCCTGACTTTCGCTCTTAGCTCTCAGGAGGACCAGCATGCCTCTGGACTGTATAGTGGGGTTACAATTTTGGAGGCCCAGATGCTTTATAGACCAGTGACTAACAAACCCTTTTATTGATTCCCACATCAGAGAAGTCATCTTTGGGGTTCTCCCTGAGAAAGAGCAGCATCCCTGGTGAATTCATCTGGGCCAGTCAGGACTGGAACAAGTCTTCCTAGCAGTTTTCATGCTTAACTGTTTTTAGCAGTGTTACTACCCTCTCCCCAGAAGAAACCTTATGTAGAGCCCCATGATCTAACGTTGATTTGTTCCACCTGAAGTAGACCCAGAGTGAAGTTCTTTGGGCCTGTGTGGAAAGCACAGGCATTGTCCACAGGGAGGAGGAATCAACACAAAGGGCAGCATAGAACCTTTGTGTACTGCCCACCCTGCACCCTCTCCCCAACCCAGGGAAGCCCACTTTGGCCATGGGCAAGGTCTCTCCCTATGGTGGCTGGTCTGTGGTGAGTTTCAGTTATATGCCTAAGTCAAGACAAGGGCTCCTTGTTCAACAGGACTTGTCAGAACAGCAGTCCAGGGGGTTTTCCTTGGCACAAGCCCAGGACAGGACCCACCACCCACATGGATTTCTAGAGTCCAGAGGACCCGCCACAATCAAGGAACACACAGTGGTAAAGAATGATCTGTACCCAGCCCAAGCAATCCTCATGGCACTGAGCACAGACATGTGAACCTACTCCCAGCCTCTTCCCTCCCCACTGCCTTCCAGGGGCCCCTCCCCAGTAAGACAGAGGAAGCAAAGGCAAGAGGATGGCCAGAGGCTTTGGCAGGGTGACATTTATTTGCCAGGTTCAGCAGGCACACAGTTAGCCTACCGACCTTCATACACCAGAGCAGACCCACAGGCATGCAGGGAGAAGGGCAGGACTGCCACTGGAGTGCCGAGCAAAGGCCGGGACCAGTGTGGCTGCCTGCCCAAGCTGTGGTGGGGTCTGACAAAGGGCACCTGCCAGGAGCCTCCATCAGGAAACTGGGGAGCCTTATTCCACTTCCTCATCCCAGTAAAAGCAACTCAGCATAGCTCAGAGGCACCTGGGCCTCTCTCTAAGCCCTGACAGAAGGGGAAATGGGTCACAGACATAGAGGGGCGGGGGTGGGGGTTCCTCTCTATTTTATTTTTCAATTAGGAGAGCAGAAATCTGCCCCTGTGAAGGGCAAACCTCAAATCAGATTATGGGACACTGCCATGTGGCAGGCCCCCTGGGATGGAGAGGACTGTAGCCTGAGCCTGAGGAACACCATCAGAGAAGAGCCAAGGGCTATCAGCCTTCCCTGTCTGGCTCAGGGTAAGGACCCAGCTAAGCTGGTGCACTAGGTACTGGGCCTACACTCTGCCTTCCCAGTTTTCATTGCCACATCCCAACTGTTCCCTCCTTCCCCTTACAGGCTCATGAAGCTCAGGGCACAGGGCAACCCACTGCAGAACCCAGGAGGGCAGGAAATACCACAAGGATATTATTGGTGGGAACTCTCCAGGAACAAAGGTGGACGTTTCTACCCCCCTACTCATTCTCTTTCACTTCTGAGGACCCCCAAAGCTACCAAGCAGTGCCCCCAACCATGCGACCAGTCTTGTCTTAAAGCATACTGCCCTAGATTTGTACATTCTCTATACCAGCCTGTGTCCATTCTTAGAGCAGCCCACATACCACAGGCACATACCTTCATGTGCAGGAGCCTAAGACCGCTGACAGGGCCTCGCTGGAGGACCAGCTCTCAGGGCAAGGCCACCCAAGTTTAGGGCCTGGGAGAGGATGGGACCTGCAGGGCCTGCCTGGGGAAATTGTGAGGCAAAAAGGGAAGGGGAAAGGGAGCAGGGACCTCCTGAGTATCCCTAGAGCAGCATCCCGCAAGGAACAGAAACTGGTGAAGCTAGCGAAAGACAGAAAAGCCACAAGGAATCCATGCAGGGGCTGGGGCCGGTCCTGCCTCTGGCCTGCCCACCACTCACGCACATACACACAGGAGATGAGACTGCTCTCCCGTGGCCCCCAAACATGCCCCACACTGGGAGGCAGGGGCAGGAGGGAGCAAGGGCATCATGCCAGTGACTCTTATGTACAGTGAGAAGCCCCTCATCCACTCTCCCACCCTCCTGCCCGCCCCCTGCCCCACACCAGCCTGCTCACTCAGCTGGTCTCCTCCCTCCGAGACTCCTGGGCATAGCCAGCAGCCTCTTCCCCTTTACTAGAGGGTGGAGCCTGGCCTGTTGTGCCCCCGGGGGCTGTGCTGTCCGGCTGGGCCAAAGCCGGCTCAGGGGTGGCAGCTGCCTTGGTGGCTGGTGTGACACTGCTTTGGGTGGTGGGCATGGTGCTCTCTTCCGTGGCTGGTGTGGCTCTCCCATCAGTGGCTGGAGTAACACTCCTATCGGTGGCTGGGGTGATGCTCCCATCGGTGGCTGGGGTAATGCTCCCGTCGGTGGCTGGGGTGACACTGCCATCGGTGGCCGGGGTGGTACTGCCATCGGTGGCTGGGGTGGCACTACGGTCTGCGGGGGCTGCATTATCGCTCTTTGCGGCAAGAGCAACAGCACCCGCTGTGGCTGAGGTGGCACTGCCCCCCAGGGCTGGGGCAGCCCCACTTGCAGCTGCGGCCCCGCCTGCAGCCCCAGCGGTGGCAGTGTCTGTGGCTGCGGCAGACTGGGCTGTCGCTGTGCTGGACTGCTCCGGGGCCCGGAGCCGTTTCATGAGGGTGGTCACTCGGACAGCCTTCTGAAAGGAGGGCAGCGGGGAGAGGCCCAGAGTGAGCTTACAGAAGCCGGATCCGTTCCTTGGCAAGAGCCAAAGCCAGACCATTCTGAGCCAAAGCCTCTGACCACCCCAGGGCAGCAGGCCAGGGACCCAGCTGTTCACACACCCACGTAAGGCAGACGGTGGCTACAGCCACACCTGATGGCTGAATCAACGCCTTTGTGTGGCTGCAGGGGTGTGATACAGGCAAGAGACTGTGTGGCAGAAGGAGCTCTTGGGATCAGTCCAAGAAAGGGAGTCATCCGAGCCTTACCTTCCACTTGGCCCTGGCAAAGTTCTTTTCAATCTGGGCACAGACACCATCCTTGATGTTCTTATCAGAAGCAGCATTGCCAGAAATCCTAGAAAGGGTGCAAGTGCATCGGGATCTGAGGGGGTATAGGCCTTCATGGAGACTGCCCAGCCCTCTTCTCTTAAGATCCAGAGGTTACCAGGCAGGCCCTCTGGGCTGGGCCTGAGCTCTGGGCACCCCCAGCCCCTACTCAAAGCCTCAAGGATGGGGGCTACTAGATGTGAGGAGGACTAGGCCAAGGGAAACCTGGCCTCTCCTTCTGTCCTCCATGGGCCCTGCTCACCACTCATGGGAGATGGCCTCTTCTGCGGTGATGCGCTGGTCTTGCTCCACCTCCATCAGCCTTGTTACCAGGTCTTTGGCTGGGGACAAAGCCAGGGAGAGGCTAGGCATGGGCACCTCATCTCACTGTCTATGGGTGATGAATGGGCTGGGAGGTAGGAGCAGAGTCCAGCAGAGAAGGCTGAGAGCAGGTCCCCCACACCAACCCTTCCCTTTACCCACATGCTGGGCACCTCCTCACCCGCCTGTGAAATATCATCCCAATACGGAGAGTCAAACTCATAGTCGCCAGCCAGGATCTTGCGGAAGAGGTTCTTGTCATGGTTCTCATAGTCATCTTCCTCTACCTCCTCATAGAAGGGTGGGTTCCCTGAAAGCCTGCATGGGGGGCCAAAGGGCAGGGTCACCCAGGAAGGCCATGGACACAGCACCCCACCCGGCCTGGCTGCAAGCCTGTTTGCCTGCCCATCCACTCACAGGATGTACATGATGACTCCAATGGCCCAGCAGTCCACAGGGCGTCCGTACCGCTGCCGCCCTACCACCTCCGGGGCTGCAAACACAGTGTCCATCTGCTGGTCAGTACCAGGCCTAGGCCTGGTACCACGCACACCACTTCCCAGGCTAGACACTTCCTTCCCCCCTTACCCAGAGCCACTCCTTGAAGGCTGTCTCCCACCCTGCCCCTGCCCCACCCCCTGCTTGCCCAGGTACTCGGGAGTCCCACAGGGCTCCTTGATGAGGCCATTCTCTAGCTTAGCCAAGTGGAAGTCACTGATGACGATCTTTGAGTTCTTCAGCCGATTGTAGTAAACCAGGTTCTCCAGCTGCTCCGGGCAGGAATGACATGTGGGTGAGCAGAGAAAGACTCCATGAGGACCCCAGAGGCTAGACTAAGACCCCAAGGTGCTGCCCACCTCAGCCCCAGGCTGGCTGCTGTCAGACCTGGTTCCTGGCCTCACCTTGAGGTTCCTGTGCACGATCTTGAGTGAGTGCAGGTAGGCCACGGCCTCCAGGACCTGCCGCACCACATTGCTCGTGTCTCGCTCGGAGTAGTAGCCCTGGTCCAGGATCCAGTCAAACACCTCCCTCCCCGTGGCCCTGAGGGACACCAGCCCCTGAGCCCGGCGTGGGCAGGATCGGGGGTGGGGCAGGAGTACTTGGGCAGGCTGCCTACATCAGGGAGCTGGCTGGGCAAGGCACAGGGACCCAGGACCCCCAGGGTCCAGAAAGGGGGCTTTCCCTGGTTGCAGAGGGCAGAGCAGGTAAAGGCCCTGGGGACTGAGGAATCCTGGGACCCCAGGCCCACACTCACAGCTCCAGGAAGATGAAGTACTCCTTGCGGGTCACAAACACATCCACCAGTTGCAGGATGTTGGGATGCTTCACCCTGGCGGCAGGGAGAAGGGCCAATAGTTAGGGCTGGGTAAACCCCTAAGAGAGGCTCTGGTTGCCACTGTGGGCCACAGCAAACTGGCCAGAGGCTGGTACTGCTTGAGGCCCCCTGCCCTTGAAACCCTTCTCTGCTACCTCTTAGGCCACCCTCCCCCTAGGCTTCACACTCACATCTTGAGGATGCCTATCTCGTTCTTGGCCGCCTTCCGCACCTTGCGGCCGTCCCGCTTCTGGAACTTCTTGCAGGTGTGCAGCTTGCCCGTCGTCTTATCCTTGGCCCGGAAGATCTCACAGAACTCCTCACTGCAGCCGGCAAGCACCCCACTCAGCCTGGCCTCAGTGTGGGCTGCCCTCTGCTCCCCTTTCACCAGCCCTTGCCCACCCACCCTTGACCACCAGACCCAGCACTCACGTCTTGATGACCTGTCCCAAATCATATCTGTCAGTCACCTCCGACGGCTGGTTATAGTTCTTCTTATCACCCAGAGTCACACACCCAAACGGCATTGCCAGGGTCTGAGCTGCAGGCAGGATGGAGTCTGGCTCAGCTGTACCACAACATGGAGGCTTCTCCCCGCAATACAGAGGACGCCTCCGGGAGACCCCAGCCTGGCTCAGGCCAAGCAAGGGCCAGAGACTGCATCAGAAAGGGCTAGAGGCTGGTCAGGCTCCCACCCCTGCTTTTCTGGTCGTGGCTCATGCCACTCGGCTCGGCTGCCTGAGCTACAACAGCCCCCACTTACGAAAAACATATTACACTGACATAGCAAGGAATCATTTTGTATTGTATACATTCAACAACAACAACAAAAGATTTACCAAATGATTTCTTTATATTTCAGCTATTACACAGGTGAAGGGGGCTATAACCACCCACCCAGCAGATGGCCATCTCTGAAAGTCTGAAGATCCCAAGTGTTGGCAAAGACGTGGAGAACATAAGCACTGCTGGTGGAGGCTAAGTCTCTCCTTTGGAAAACAGTTTGGTAAAACTGCTAAAGTTGAACATGCCCCATGAACCAGCATTTGCACTGCTAAATATATGCCCTACAGAAATACATTTATGCAGCAGACCACTCATACAGGAAGGCTCATAGTGGCAACATTCGTAATTGCCCCAAACTGGAAACAGCCCACATAGCCACCAGCAGCAGGACGTAATATGGCACAGTCACACAATGGAATATTACACAGCGATAGAAATGAAGGAGTTACAGCTACACCCGATCACGCTCACGCTCACGCGGTGCATTTCACCAACGTAGCGTTGCGTGGAAAAGACACAAAAGAGTACATAGAGCATGATCCTATTGATACAGAGTTCAAAACATGCAGAACTAACCTGTACTGTGTATGGATACAAACATTCTGGTAAAACTATTTTCAAAAAAAAGCTAGGAAATAAGTACCACAAGTCCTTCTGAGAGAAAGAGAGTAGTTGTGATTGAGTCAGGACACGGGGAGATTCTGGAGGGCTGATTTCTGAACCTGAGTGTGGTTCCACAGGTGTCTGTTTTTATAATAATTTGTAAAAATGTACGTACAAGTTGGGGGGCACATTTCTAGATTTTTGTTATATTTCACAATTTTAAAATGTTAATAAAAATTATGGCCATCCTGGGGCACTTGGGTGGCTCAGTCGCTTAAGTGTCCAACTTTTGATTTTGGCTCAAGTCATGATCTCAGGGTCATGGGATCGAGCCCCTGTGTTGGGCTCTCTGCTCAGCGAGGAGTCGGCTTGGGATTCTCGCGCCGTCTCCCTTTGCCCCTCCCGCTTGTGCTCTCTCTCTCTCTAAGTAAATAAATAAAATCTTTAAAAAAAATTATGGCCATCCATATGAAAGAGTACTTGGTGGTTATTACAAAGAATATAGTAGCAAAATGTGCTATGGTCGGACAGTTTCTGAGATGTTAAATGGAAAAGCAAGGGACAGAATGATGGGTCAAGGATGCTGCTATTTGGGTAAATTTTTTAAAGCTTATGTACCAATGTATACTCACAAACTCAATTCTGGAAAGACACCTAAGAAAATCAGAGTGCTCTCTGGGGCAAAGAATTAGGTGTTAGAGGGGCAGATTTATATCTTTTATTACTTTTCTGTTAGAATTTTTACTACAGGGGCACCTGGGTGGCTCAGTTGTTTAAGCATCTGCCTTTGGCTCGGGTCGTGATCCCAGGGTCCTGGGATTGAGCCTCGCGTAGGGCTCCCTGCTCAGGGTGGCGTCTGCTTCTCCCTCGCCCTCTCTGCCCCTCTGCGTCCCATTGCTTTGTGTTCTCTCTCTCTCTCTCTCTCTCATGCTCATGCTCCCTCTCTCTCCCTTTCTCTCATATAAATTAAATCTTTTTTTAAAAAAGAATTTTTACTACAATTACCTTTATTGATTCAATAAACGTTGTATTCAGGCACAGCGCTTGGAGAGTTTCCTCAGAGAGAGGACGCCCATTTGGGTGGAAGTGAGGAAAGGCTTTGAGGAAGAAAGGGCGTCAGGGCTGGGTCTTAGAGGGGAAGGATTTGCCAGGAGGCATGCAGGGGTAATAGTCTGGAAAAAAGTCAGACAAGTCTGCCAGTGAGTGCCTCGCTGCCGGGGCCCACAGGAGGCCTGGGCAGTCAGGTCTAGGGCATAGGTCCCTGGCCAGGGGTGGGTGTTCCAGGCACAAAGGTGACCACACGCAGGCACTCTGGCACCTGGGGCCTGGCACCCGTGGGTCTGCAACGCCACTCACCCAATCCTCTCGTGCGGTGCGGGGGGGGGGGGACTGGCTCCAGCACCCAAAGGAAAGGGCACTCGCAGCTCTTGCTAGAGGTCAACTTCAGGAGGGGAGTTGGTGACAGTGTCTGGACCTCCATAATGCCCGGCCAATGTGATTCTGGGGCCACGGCAAGCTCAGCCTCGGCTGACTGTGCGCATATTCTCCGCACGGATGAGCACGTGCTGTGCACCGGGCCCGGCCTCTGGCCTTGACCACCTAGATGCTCCCCTACCTGGAGTCACTCCCGGCTATAGGAGGGAGTGGAGAAGGGAGGAAGCCACCCCCAGAGGAGGCAGCTTGGGTCACCGCGACTCTGCCAGCCAGGGTCAAAGGCCAGGACCCCCACCAGCCCCGTGGCCAGCCCTGGCTTTTGCTTGCTTCCTCCTAAGCAGAGGCCACCCACTTCCCAGGGGTCATAGTCCCAGAAGTTTTCCCTCAAATCTGCCCTCAGCATTAGGGAACAAATTCCATCATTCCCTCATCCTGGGCTCAGGGAATGCAAATGCATTTCATCAGCGTGATTTAAGCCAGGGCTTAAGCCATCTTGTGAGGCACTGCGGAGGCAAACAAGGGAAGCTTTGAAGATCGTCCCCGACTGTGTGTCTTTGCCGCCATGGTCACAGCCCTGCTCCTGCGTCTGCCGGAGAAGAGCATGTGGCTGGAATCCCACACTCGCAGCTGAGAGCAGAGGCACAGCCACCCACCACTGCCGGCCACCCATCTCTATGCCCCAACAATCTGGGGGAGGGGGCCCGTATCAGTCCCTCAGTGGTGCTACCGCACCGCAATTTCCTTTCCAGGCTGGAATCCAAGGCCTGCGTACTGGGCGGGAGGGTGGTCCCTTAGGCTGCGGGCCCCCCAGGAAGCTGGGAGGGACCTATGTCCCAGCCCTGTTGCTTTGCTTACACCGTTCCCGGTGGCAGGAATGCCCTTCCCCCAAAGCCTCCCATCAGTATCCTATTTGTCACAGCAGAGTTATTTATAACGTAAAAAAAAAAAAAATCAGCAACTACCTAAAATCCAACAACAGGTGACTCGCCAGCTCAACTGTGTCCATTCGATGGCAGGGAGTGTGGGCCCTGGCAAGGGCCCTGCCACCTTGGCCTCCCTGCGAAGCAGCCTCCCCATGAGCTAGGTGTCCAGACAAGGGCTTAATCTCTTTCTTCTTTCCTTGTGATTTCTGACATTATAAGGTTGTTGGTGCAACAAATCGTCTAAAATGATCCTGCCGCTCCAGACTCAAAACGGCCCTTCTCTGAGATACCTTCCAGAAGCTCCATCTCCCCCCGCCCCGCTCCACCAGCTCCCAGCTCTGCCGCGTGGCGGGGGAGGTTTTGTATATGCCCTGCCTGATCTTGCCCTCGGCCATGCATATGCACTTGTGCCCACAAGAGCCCAGGGTTGGTCTTGCAGTCTGTCTCCCACCACAGAAATCCAGGCCTCTGCTCACAGTCACATCAGCCTGGATCCACATCCTAAAACCTCATGGCTGGGGAAGGGGCAGATCTGCCTCTCCCCCCTACCATGCGGGCCCTGATCGCCACCAGTACTGCTTCTCCTCGCCAGCCTAAAACACTCATCTGTCTCCATCCCCAGCCTAGCCCCAGGGCAAAGAAAGGAGAAAAGGGGTCCCCTCCATCCTCACCCACTCCACCACCTGCTACCCACTGCTGCTGCTTGGGAGGCTGCTGGTGTACGCACCAAGCCCCTGGCATCTGCTGGCAACAAAGGGGGCCTGGACCCTGAAGCTGGGAGGAGCCGTCAAGGGACAGCTTCAAGAACAGTGGAAGGCCAGGCAGAAAGGGGTTTGCTTTCTCACCCCCATGGCCCAGACAGCCCAGACCCACTACCCAACAGTGAAGAGCTCTCCTCCCACTGACGCAGGACCTGGGCTGTGCCATGGGTCCATACTGGGACACAGGACAGCACAGAAGCCCCATAGCGGCCGTTTCCCTAGAGACATGGCTCCTTCCATTTTCTGCAGAGAAACAGTGTGCACGGCGGAGCTGTCCAAAGAGAGCTTGGGGGAAGTGCGGAGCTGGCACTGCCACTGCCCCCCAGCTGGCTCCAAGTGCCTGAGGCCCAAGCGCTGCCCAGTTACTGCTTGCTCCTCGGTTCTGACCCCTGGGCTTGGGCAATCGAGCCTCAGGCAACCCTGAGGGAGCCTCTGCCTGTTGGTGCCCTGGTAATAAAGGGTCCCCTAGGGGCCCTACTGCAGCCTTAAGCAAGTCTGGCTCCAGAGGCCCAGTGGTCCTGCATTGGAGTCCTGTCCCCTCCTCCACCGGGGTCAGCCTGGCTCAGGCCCCACCTTTCATAGCCATAAACAAGTTTCCTGCTGCCCTGGTCCTCTCCCATGTGGAGTTCCAGAGCTTGCAGTAAATCCTGGGAGGCCAAGAGGGGCCCAAGAGGCCTCCAGCTACCTCCCGACAACTGTGGGCAACACCTCCCAATTTAGTGGCAGCTGTGAACACCAGCCTTCAGATACCCGCCTCCCCTTCCCTGCTCTCTCTCAGGGACTGGGGCTGGGTTTCCTGCTACAAAGGACATGCCTAGGCCCAAGCCTTGCCTGGCCCACAGCTGAGGTCTCACTGGAAAGATGGGGGGGAAATGGAGACTTCACCCTCAGGGTCTGGTGTCAGGAGGCAGAGCCCAGCTTCTAGTCCACTGCCCTGGGACATGGGTAGGGCGCTGCCCTGGCTGGCCTCAGGCTCTAGCCAAACCATGGTCCGCAGTTCCTGCTGTTGACTCTCCCATCTAATGATGGAATAAGGAGAGGGGGGTCTCTCCAGTCTCAGTGGTGGGCATACAATCCAGTGCTGTGTCCAGAAAGTTCAGCCTTGAACCTGGCATGGCAGAGGTAAGAGCCAAGGTCCTCCCAGGCACCTGGGGTCCCAGTCTTTGAACCCCTGAAGGAAAATCCACTGGGGTCCCTGCTTCCCTGTGGGTGGAGGAGGGAAATGAAGGGGAAGGCCCCAGAGTAAAGGATTGCTATGGTGATGGAAGTTTTGAAACAAAGGGAAGGGGAATGGGAGAGGTGTTGGCCAAACCCCTTCTCCAAGAATTCCCTGAGACTGGCCCGACTCTTTCCCCATGGGTTCTGTGACCTGACGCCGTCAAGGAAGGGGAGGTGGGGGAAGTGGGAGACTTTGGAAAAGAGAAAGGGGCAGGGACGGAGAGGGACAAAGGCAGAAACTGTAATGAAAGGGGAGCAAAGAGGTGACAATAAAAAGGACACAGGCACAATGACACAGGAGGGGAAGGTGGGCAGGGGGTTCTGAAGGGGCCTATGGGTGCCCAGCAGAGCCCTAAGGCCCCCACAGCCATGTGCTCTGAACACCTGGGTAGGAGCTGTCCGTGATTCCTGGACCGTTGACACTGAACCCTCCTATATCCCTCAGATATGCATTGGACTTGGTGTGGGAGGCATAACCATGGCTTGGGAGAAGAGGTCAGCTGGTGCAGTCTCCTCCGAACAATTCCATGGCCCCTCTCCCGGTCATCAGGCAGCTTAGGTAAGGCAGGTCCATCATGTGGAAGACACAAATGTGGTGGTGGGAAATGAAGCTCAGAGACCTGGCTGCTTCCCTTTATAGCCCCTCCTCTCAGCTGGCCCAGCCCTGCCTAGACTCCCCAGCCACGCCCCCCCCTTATCCGAGGTCCTCCCTAGGCCTTGGGTCCCTCGGGCCCCTCTTGCAGTTCGGCCTAATTCCCTACTGCAGCCGTCCCCCTTTCCAACAGTGGATCCTGTCGGGGGGGCAGAAACAGCACCCTGAACAACCCAGAAACAACTGCACAGCACCAACCCCCTGCCTCAGTTTCCCTAGATGGAGATCATGGACTCTGCAGCCTTCTCCCAGGGCAAGGACTGCCCATCTGCCAGTGAGTGGTAGCCAGGCCACGGGCTGGACACGGTCAGCAGCAGATATGGGAAAGGTAGCCTTTGGCACCTGGGGGTCCACACCAAATGCTGTGAAAGAAAGGCGGAGAGACCTCTGCCCCACCCCTGGGGCCCAGCCTGCCACCGAGGGGAGTAGAGACACCAATTTCCCAGCTGAGGAAACTGGGGTCCAGCAGGTGGCTAAAACTCAACTGGGAAGGTGAGGGTGGGGGAGGGGGGAGAACCAGGTCTCCCTAGGTGGTCCTGGGGGGCTCAAAGTCTGGGCCTTAGAGTGGGGCAGCAGGACAGGGGCCGGACTGGGGCAGGCTAAGCTTTTGGTGAAGGATAGAGGGCCCTGCTCCCCAGAAGGAAACCTGGTGGAGCAGGCTCTGTCTAGGGGGTGCGGACAAAAGCAGTTTGGCAGAGCTATGGGGGGCTGGGAGAGCCTAGGGTCTCTGCCAGACACTACACGCTGGGGAAGGCAGAAATTCATTTGTTCGTTGTCCACCCCCCCACTTCCCCAGCCCGGGGCCCTGCTCCCCACCGTGGTGCCACCCTGACCCCCTTCCCCAGCGCTGCTGACTCGCCCCCGCTGGCACAGCAACACACATGCGGGAGGCACACGTGTGAGCACCAAGCCCCGCACCTCCCAGCAGAAACATGTGCGTCCCCTACCCCCACCGCGCAGCGTTGAGTCGGTGCCCCGAACCCCCCGCTGGCCCCCACGTTAAGGCAGGGAAGCAGGATCTCGGCTAGGGGGCTGCTGGGCCCCGGGGGCTTGGAGCCTCCTCCCCCACCCCGCGGCAGCCCCGCCCAGCCCCCTTCAGGTTGTCGCCCATAAAGAACTCTCCGTTGTCATGGAAATTAGTGACTGCTTAGCGGGAGGAAGGGGGCCCGGGGGCAGTTGGGAGGGGTTGAAGGCGGCCCTGGGAGTCAGGAGGGTCGGCTCAGCCCCTGACCCCTACCCCCATGGGGCACCACGAATGTTCGAGGGTTAAGGTTTTCACAATTAGGAGCCCAGCGAGACGGGGGGCGGGGGGAGGGGGCAGGGAGGGGAGATTCGCCTGGGCCTGAGGCTCAGAGGCTTCCCCTGGGACCCCCGAGCCGTCCGAGGTGACGGGGAACTTTAAGCCCAACCCCGCACGCCGACCCCCGGATCTGCAGATCCCGCGTGCTGTGCCCCCGCTGGGACCCCAAGCCCTCGAGGAGCCCCCGCTCACTGAGCGAGCCGAACCTTGAGTCAGAGACTCAATCCCCCAAGACCCCCACAACGTGCGTTCGGGGGGCGCCCCCCCCCGCGCGGCCCGCCCCGCACCTGCAGCGCCGGTCAGTCACACGGAGGAAGCGATCGCGTGTTCAGTGGGGCGCCGAGGGCTCCGGGGGCGGCGGGCAGAATCCGCTCCGGGCACGCGGGGCAGACGCGGCGCCAGCTGCAGCCGCTTCGGCTCGCAAACCTCCAGCATCTCCCGCCGCTCGCCGGCTCCGGATTCGCACCCCGGGCCGGGGGCGGGCTGGGGGCGGGGCCTCCCTCAGCCGGCTCCGCCCGGGCCCTGGCAGAGCCTGAGGCCAGAATCCCACTCCGAGGGGGGCGGACGACGGGTGGCAGCGAGTCGGGGAGCAGTGGCCTGCCGGGCGCCGGCCAGGCTCCCAAAGACTCCCTCAGGCCCTCGGACTGACTGGGCAACAGGGGCCAGAGGGGCCTTCCTATGCCCCTGATAGGGAGCTGGCCGGGAGTAGGAGGTGGGGGGAAAGCGTGAGCCCCAGAGCTGCACAGGAATCTCTTGGCAGGTAGTAGTCCCCAGGGGACCAGCGCTCTGCCTAGCTCCCAAAACCTGACCCAAAGGGCAGAACCTACTTACAAGAACAAAGTGGGCAGTCGCTAGGGCAAACTGCATTACAGACTGGCATCCCCTAGCTAGGAATAGTAAACACATGGGTGAGTGTGCGAGCACGTGGTCAGTGAGGCCTCCAGACCGCGGTGGCAGAACCTCCTATCCCCCCCACCCCACCCCATTCAGCCTTTCTCATCCCCAAGTCCCAGCCAGGGTGGCTGGCCCAGTCTGCCCCTTCCTGCGGAGCACTGAATTTCGCCGCCTATAAAAGTCACCTATGACATGGTGTGGATTCCGCTTTCTTTCGAGCTTAATCACCCTGAAACACTTCATGAGCAGCATCACCACCAGCAGCCCAGGCTGGGATGTGGGGATACAAGAGAACTATTGCACCAAGGTGCCCCAGCAGGCCTGTCCTCTGATGGGAGGAAGCTGAGAACTGCCAGGAAGAAGCCTTGAAGGAAGCCCTGAAGGAAGTCCATTTCTCTGTCCTTTGTCAGGGAGGCCCAGGGACCCAGGGCTTGCCCCTCCCCACTCACAGGCCCTGAGAACCATCCTGAGGCCCGTGTCTGAAGGCCAGACAGGCTTCTTGGCACCTGGAGCTGGCTCCCACTCCCGCCTCAAACCTCCCAGGGAGTCTTCTGACCCCATCCTGGGTCGGGTCATCCCCAAACCCTTGGATGTTGAGTGAGTGGCTCCCCGTGGCTGCTGACAGGAGCGATTGCTCCGGTGAGGAAGCTGGGGCCGGGGCTGGGAAGGCTGGCCTGGGACATGACCACTCACATAAGGCCCCTCAATATCTTCCCCCCGATGAGAGTGTCAAGGGGCCCTTCACATCCTTCCCTGGCTTTGGGTCACCTCCTGCAAGCCAGACGGATGCCACCTCTGGGCCCTCTGGGCTCTGGGTGGTCTCGGTCACAGCACCGACCCCACCACTAGGTAGGAGTTCCTGGCAGACAGAGGCTCTGTTTCATCTCAGTACGCTCAGTTCATGTCTGCGGAATGAAGGAATGAATGGCCTGGCACCCAGTCCTTCCTGCTGTCTGCCCACTGTCCCTGAAGCTCTGGTTTTCTGAGGTGTATAGTGCCGCTGAGCCGTGGCCTGCCGACCCCGCACATGCGACACACACTTTCCGTCTTCCCTGAAGGTCATGGCTGTCTAGGGACGGACAAGCGGGCCCGAGGAGAAGCAGGCATGGGGGATTTAGAGGCGGGGGGAGAGGTGGTTCGCTAGAGCCCTGCCTGCTCCTGGCAGTGCTCCACCTCTTCTTGGTCGTGTGCACACTCCATGTGCCTGTGGGTGAGCGCACGTGGCGGGGTGTGTGTGTACACGTGTGAGTGTGTCTGTGTGTGTGCGTGCATGCGCGCTCATGCCGGAGGAGATGGCAAGAGCACAGTGTGCGCGGTGGTGCCCAGTGGCACGTGGGTCTGCATTCTGTGTGCACCCAGGCGTGCTTGCTCGCGCGTGCACGGGGACACTGTTTCCAGTCCCTGGAGCCCCTGGTCCCTGGAGCCACCAGTCCCCTTCCGGCCTGACACAGGCCTCAGGACTGGGGAGGCTGAAGCGGGGCGTGAAAGCGGGCTGGGGGGAAGAGGCTGGGCCGTGCCTAAGGGCTGGCAGGGGCTGCGACGACCCTACGTCGGCGGCTATTTGCAGCCTCCCCACCCAGGGCAGCCCTTCGCTCTCAGGCGTTGGGGCGATAGCCGGGTCTTGGCCCTTGGTGGAGAGAACAACCTAAAGATGAGAACCCAGGGTTGGGACTGGGGCCTGGCTTGTCCCTCAGCCCCCGCTCAGGGAAGGAGGCACGGGCAAGGCAGGGCTTCGGTGTCTTGGCTTCAGGCTGCGGCCACCCTCCGGGCGGGAAGTAGCAGTACCAGCTGGATGCCATCCTCTCAGCTCTTCTAGGCCATGGACTAGGCCCACGTGGAACTTTATTCCTACCTCCGCTATTCAGAGCTAGACCAGGTCAGGGGCCATGGCTTCTCGCCACCCCCCCGGCCAGAGGAATGGCCCGAGGTCCTTTAGCATAGGGCAGAGCCTGGGAAAAGAGCAGGGGCGGTTGGCATTGGCATTGTCCAGTAGCCTCTCTGAGGACCTCCTGAGGAAGCCTGTGCCCTTGGCGCCCTGTGGGTGGGGACAGCCCAGCTTGGAAGGCTGAGGAGGAAAAGGGAGCCCCAGGTTGAGAGTTCTGGCTCCCACCAGAGCTAGCCAGTCAGAGAGACAGGATAAAGTGGGAGCCTCCCTCTCCACGGAGCCTACAAAGCCGGCCAGACCTCATCACTCAGCACAGGTTGTACCACCCACCGAGGACCCAGGACTTCTCTGCCACCCCCCATGACGCTGACTTCCTGCCCCAGGGCACCAAAGGCCAGCACTCCCATACCCTCATATTCTGACTGGCCCGCAGAAGCATAGAGCTCTAGCCGAAGTTCAGACTTTAGGGGGCACCTGCATTACCAGGCCAGCTCCCCCAAGGAGCCCAAACTTTGACAGGTGCCCTCCCTTGGGGGCCACAAATGCTCCAGGTCCCCAGCCATCTTCGGAACTGTTAGGCTGTTGTCCACGTTGCTGTCCTCAGCCCCCCGTAGAGGGCCTAGGATGGAGGAGGGCGAACAGTCTTTTCCTCTGGAGCTAGGGGAGGGGGCTGTTCCCCCCCTTCATGACTCACTCCAGGCTGTGTGGGTTATTACATTATGTTTGAAATTGCCATGGCAACCAGCTGGCAATCAAGGGTAATTGCACTTGTCGCCGGGGCAACGGGGCAAAACCCACAGCAGCCACTGTGTGTGGTTGCCCTTGGGGTGCAGTAAAGGTCAGGCTAGACCAGAGCCAATGCCAGCCGAGGGGTTCTGAGGTTCCCTGGAAAGGATAGGATTGCTAGACCCCATGGAGTTCCCATGTGCGGAGGCAGGGTGTGCCTTGGGAGTGCCGGGGCCCCCGTCCCTGACTCCGTGCCCGGCCTCTCTCTGTCCTTCCCCACACCACCCTGTGTCTAAAACAGGCCACAGTGCTCGAAGTAAGCAGAACCAGAACTTTTATGTGCTCACAGATGGTACTTGTAGATGGCCCAAGGGCCTTCCTCCTCGTACTCACGGCGGCTGAGCCACAAGCTCTGGAAGGAGTCCCGGGATGCCATGATGGAGCCTCCAAGCCAAGCAGCCACAGCACGGTGGGGAGAGCCCAGCACAGTGGCTCGGGGGCCCAGCTCCTGCCTCAGGCGCTCGGGAAAGCCAGTCATCAGGGTGCTGCCGCCGTCCAGCACCACATTGGCCAGCAGCTCCTCCTGCTGCTTGGCCTCCAGCCGGCTGATGCTCAAGAGGGCCAGTTGCGGGAGGCCAGGCTGGTTGAGGCCTAGCAGACTGGGCTGGAAGAGGGCCTCAGGGCAGCAGAAACGCTCAGAGCCCAGTGTGATGACCTGCTTGTCTGGAAGCACGAAGTCCACCCGGGCCTGGGGCTGGGTGCGGGCCAGCTCAGCCGTCATGTTCATGGCCACGTAGCAGCAGGCCTCCTTGATCTGGTTGACCAGCCCCACCTTGGGCGGCGAGTGGCCACCTGCCAGCAACAGCTGAACCAGGTACTCCGTGAGGTCGGCACCAGCCACATCCAGCCGGTAGGTGTCCAGCGGGGCCAGATCCCCAGTGAGGATAGGTGCCACGTAGGAGGTGCCATGGCCGCTGCCCAGCACCAGCCCAGTGGTGCGCCCGTAAGCGTAGAGCGCCAGCAGGGCCTGATGCGCCGTCTGCATGGCGGGCACGTGGAAACGCTCGAAGAGTATCTCGGCCACCTTCTCCCGGTTGGTGCGCGGTGAGATGGGCGAGTCGGCCACCAGGACAGCCAGCTCCTCCGGCCGCACGCCCAGCCTGCAGTAGAACAGGTGCTGCCACAGCCCCTCCAGGGCGTCCCAGTCGGAGACCACTCCGCGGTTCAGCACCGAATAGGAGGCCTCCTGGTTCTCGGGCACCGCGTCCCGGGGCTCGTCCTGGGCCGGGCGCTGTAGCAGCTGCACACGGGAGGGCACCACGCTGAGGACATGGTCCTCCCCGGCCAGGCCACATTTGGTGAAGCCTGTGCCCGTGTCAATCACCACCGCCGCCATGTCCCGGTAGGGGCCCCGCGAGGGGCGGCAGAGCACCGGGGACGGCCCCGGCAGAGCATCTGTGCTGGGCACCAGCTCGTAGCGGGCCCCGCGGGGCAGGCCGAGGTGTGCAACCACCGATGAGTGCGTCATGTCCTCGGGTGTCAGCTTGAACCGGGGACCCTGGGGCTCCGTGCCCACCATGGCCACGGGCAAGACCTTGCAGCCGGTGCCAGGTGTGGAGAAGGTGACCAGGGAGAACTGCTCCTCCTGGGTGCCCGGGGAGCCGCCAGGTTGCCAGGAGGAGAGCTGATGTGTGGACATCGGATCAAGGGCACCGACGCCGACCTTTTCTCTGTGCATGTAGACACACACGTCCTCAGGGGCCAGGGGCACCTGAAGTACCCCCACATGGGCCGGCAAGCCCAAGTGCTCCCCTTCCTGGCACAAGGTGGAGGCCTGGCCAGGTTCCCTGGTGATGGGGGGTCCTCCTGAGACGATGGGCTCTTTGGAAATGGGGGGTTCTTGAGAAAAGGGAGGCTGCCCAGTGAGAGAAAGCTGCCTGGCAAGAGGGGTTCCAGTGAGAAGGAGCTGACCAGGAAGGGGGAGCTGCCTGGTGGAGGGGGGCGGCTCAGCTAGGAGTGGCTGTCCAGAAAGGTGGGTCGGCCTGGTGAGGGGGCCCTGCTCAGCAGAGGGAGGCTGACCAGTTGGAGGGGGCTGTCCAGAAAGGGGATGCTGCTTGGCTAGAGGCGGCCGACCACTGAGGGGGGCCTGCCCAGCACCCTCAGCCCAAAGGCTGTCAGGGTGAGCAGTAAGGACTTCTTTCTGGTTGTGGTTGCCTATATCCTCCTGAAGCAGGGATTTGGGCCCCTCCTGGGTTGGGGCTTGTGGGACAGGCTCTGGGGTCTGCTCTGAGTTCACCCACTGCAGTTTCTTGGGCCGGACTGTGGAGGCGTCTTGCATCCTGGAGGTGTCCAGCATCCAGATGGTACGGCTAAGTTCATTTTTTTCAGCATCAGGTTTGGAGCAGCCCGGACCATGGCCATGGCTCAATCTCCTCTCACCAAATTGGAGGGGCATCCCCAGTGGAACGGGCCTAGTGAACACTCTGATGGGGGTCTCGGCACCAGGGGAGTTCTGTGACTCCAAGTTGAGCCTGCCCTCCTTGGGAACCAGGGCCACCTCTTGGTAGCCTCCAGATGAGAGGCTGGAGGGCACAGGGCTGGACAGCATGGGCGAGGTGGACCAGAAGTTGGAGCGATTGTTGTCAGGGGAAAGGATGGGCATGGCTAACGGTGGAGCGGACAACACATTTTCGGGGACATAGATGGATGGGTGGCTGGGCATGACACCCAGCAGCACTGCCCGTGGACCCATGGGGTCATGGCACAGCAGCCCCATCCTGGTGTTCCCCGTGGCCATATCGAACACCAGCACACGGTCTTCCATAGCATCCCGGAGCTGGCAGGTAGGGGCAGTGGAGGGGGGGATCTGGATGGCTTCCCTATGAGACTGGACTGGTGACTGCTTATGGCAAGACACTTGGTAGGCAGACCGTGGCCCACTGGAGCAGGTATTGTTGCAAACGTTGAGAGGCTGCTGGTCTGGCCGAGAGCTGCAACTCCCCTGGTTATTCTTCTGGGACTTGGGGGTACCCAGAGGCCCTGAGCCTGGTGTTGGGCTGCCTGGCCCAGAGGTACAGACCGGCGGCTTCTCCGCTGGGTTCTCGGGCAGGTTGGATAACACCTGCATTTTGGCAACCTCGAGCTCCTGGACATGGTCTGAGGACTCATTTGGAGAAGGCGCTGGGGTGAGAGGCTCCTTCTGAAAACCAAAATCCACTTTGTCCTGGCAGGACGAGACCACTTTGGAAGACTCCAAGAGGACTGGCCGTTGGTTGCTACTCTTCCTGAGCAGGAGGTCTTGGGACAGGCCACTGGTCATGGTAGCGGTGTCTGCTGAGTGGTCAGAGTTGCAGGTGTCAGTTTCAACTGCTGCCGGCTTTGGAGTTGGAGCCACAGCTGGGGCATCTGCCTGAGTTGGAGTTGGAGGAGCCTGGGCCGCACACGGGCACTTGCCCTGGTCCTGACCTTGGGCTGGAGCCAGGAGAGGACCTTGGGCTGCGGCTGAGCCCTCGTCCCCCGAAAAGAAATAAGGTAGCCACCGGCTCTTCCTGCTGCCCAAGGGGGCTACCTGGTCAGGGCTGCAGGGGCCTTTGCCCCAGCCCACCAGGACTTTAGCTGGAACCTTGCCCTGCCCTGCAACCTGCACCTGAGCCCGGGAGCGGCAGAATCCATGCTGGATCGAATCACTGGTGCTGTCACTGTGTGTGCACACAGGTAGGGCCAGGGTCCTGTTCTCCACGCTGAGATGCGCTGGGGTTCCCACGATGGAGCTCGGAAACGGGCTAGTAGAGGGGAGTCTCGGGGCATCTTGGGAGGCCTGCTCGCAGACACACTGGGAGCCAACCTCAGCAGGATCCTGGTGCAGCTGGTGAACGGGCTCAGTGGCATGGGCCTGGGAGGCAGGGCCACAGGTCCTATCGGTGATGGCCTCAGTGGACAATGACAACCCCTGCGCGAAGTATACAGATCCCGAGTTTATCCATGGTCCCTGGGACCCTCTGAGGCCACCCCCCGGCTGCTGGCTGCTGGCCGAGGGGTGGCCTTGGGGGCCCGGTGGATCAGGGTCCCCCACCTTCTTGGTGACTTCCATAGTCCTGCTCCATGCCCTAGGTGCCCTGCCCCCACTTCATTGCCATGGCAACCCCACACATCACAGCCCCTAGTGACCTGGGTGGGGGGGAGGTGACAGAGTGTGGGAAACCAGAGGCCCCACCCCCCTGAGAAACGGGGCCTGCCCAGGGAACCTTGGGAGACAGAAAGGCCCAGGGACCCTGGTGAAGTCTGCCAACCCTAGGCCAGCCTCCTCTCCCCTTACCAGCCAGGTGACTAACTACTCTCTACCCAGGCCAGCAGTAGGGTGAGTGTGGTGCCCTTGTGGCAGGGGCTGGGAGTGGCGGTGTAAGGCCAAAGGAGAAAGGTAGGCAGGGGAGACCGGCGTTCCTGGTCTACCTCAGATGCCAGACTTGGTTCCTTCTCCTCTCTTTCCGTGGGGCAACTTGAGACGTTAGCCCTGACCCAGGGATGAGTTCCAAGTATGTGACACAAGGCCCTTTGGGGATCAAAGCCCCTTTACCACTGAGTCCTGGGACACAGAAGAGGGTGAGGGGCCCAGCTCAGGCCCGGGCTCCCCTCCCCCGTATTCCCTGGCCCCTGCTCCAGGACAGCAGCTCCTTGGCAGTCTTTCTGCTCCAGATGGTTCTCCTCTGCCTGTGCCTCATAGAGCCCCCTCCCCAGAGCCACATGTCCTTGAAGCGAACCAGTATCCCACAGAAGTGGGTATGGGGGCGACAGGGGTGGGGGTGGGGCCTTTGCTCAGAATCCTCAAGTCAGAATGTTCTAGCTCTTGTCACATTGTGTCAACTTCACCTTGGCCAGGAGGGGGGCCGAGCACTTAGCATAGGGCTAGGCCACAGTGGACACAGGGCCAGCCAAGTGGCAATTATTTACAGATGGGGCACAGTAAGGACACAGTGAGCATAGGGCTAGGCTATGGGGTGCGGATATGCTCGGTGCCGGACTGGGCACACAGTGGGCAGAGCTGTGTATGTAGTGAGGGCAAGCTGGACACAGGACTGGACCTAGAGTGGGCACATGGGAAATGTAAGCTATTAGACTGGGTGGACACTCCCACCCTCCCTTTCTTAGATGGGCAAACATAGGACAGAGAGGGGTGGGACCTGTCTGGACCACCAGCCCAGGCCTAGATGTGCCCTACAGCCACAGAAGACAGGCCTGGGCAGCAGTTTGGGGACCCACCCATTACCACAGGCCTACTCTGGAGGTTCTGACCTGGGACGGGGTCAGCCCTCCTCCCTCCTCCCAGCTGTGAGCTCTGAGCCTCTTCCTTCTGGTCCCCAGGCCTGTGTCCTTTCAGGCCTCAGTCTTTCTGCCCAGGAAACAGGTCTGTGGAGAATGCAGCTGTCGGCTTGTCCTCTGAAGCCGTGTTTTCACAAAGGTTAAAAATAGTGCTTACAGTTGGCCGTGGGGTGTGAAACGACGTGACCAGGGACCAGGACGGGCACTGTGCATCATCTGCATCTTCCTGACAGGCACTGGGCAAAGCCTGACTCAGCCCCATTCAGGCCCCCAGGCCTCCTCCCCCTCCCCAGATGCTGCCTTCAGTTCGGCGTGGGGACAGATGTCTCAGACGCTACTGCTCACCCCCCACTACGGCCCAGGAAGGTGGCAGAGCCGAAGGGCCCATGGCCTGCTTCCGTGTATGTGCATATGCACACACTCGCTGAACACTATCAACTTCATTAATCTCTGGCCCCGAGCAAACTGATTTCTTCCCGCACAACAGAGATGCTCGTGGCAGCCTCTAGCGCAGGTGCGGGGCGGGGGGGCTGGGGAGGCAGGGACGGAGGCCCTGAGAGCCCCCTGCCTGTCCGACCACTCAGCCATCCCCATCTCCTACAGAAGTGGGGCAGAATCCTCCTTTCCAGGGCTGGGAGCTTTGTGAACAACTGACCTGAGATATCTTCCTGAGGTATCCTCAGGGAGGGGGGCAGAGCCAGCTGAAGGGTATGGCCCATGAAGGCAGGCCCAGAGAAAGCAGTCCTGAGAGAGGAGAAAGCTCTTCCACCCTGGGAAGCAAACACCCCTTATAAGAACAATGACTGACGCTGATTGGGTTTTTCCTGCGAGCCGGGCAGTGCTGAGGGCTTGTAACCCAGCCTCTTAGTGATTGGATGAGCTGGGCACTCTCATCCCTATTTAACAAATGAGGAAATCAAGGCACAGAGAAGAGAGAGAACTCACTGAGATCTCAGCGAAATGAGCAGTAGAGCCAGAATCTGAAGCCAGGCCACCAGGCTCTGGATCCACACTTCAGAAATTTAGGTACCACCGCTGGATCCCATGCCCAGGGCTGGCAGGCATGGACCCTGCTGGAAGGGAGCCAACATGCCTCCCTCTGAGTGCTGCAGCCCCAAGCCCCCACCTAAGCTGTGTCTCACATGAAACCTTCTCCTCCTCCCAATAGCTTAGCAGGTGGCTCAAGACTGGGAGGGGCCTTTTCCCTGTTGGCATCTCTAAGCCAGTGCCCTCCTGGGAGCCTGGCATCGCTGAATAGGGGCCAGCTACACACCTTGCTGAACCAGGCTGAGTCCTTTGTACTCAGAATTCTTGCCCAGCGAAAGCCCACTGCATTTCATCCAGGTAAGGGGAGGGGCAGCAGGGCAGCCAGAGAGGCTCCCAGGCTAGCCCCCTTCTGGTGAGCCCCCAGGGTTCGGGCAGGGACATTGCCACTGTACCCCTCCCCCCTACATGTTTTTAAACAGTCTCTCACCACGAAGAAGGGCAACCAATTCTATTTCTGATTCTGGAAAGTGAGGAGGGCCAACATGTTGCCATGGCAAACTGGAGAGCCCCTCCCCGAGGCTGAGCCCATTCCCCAGGCTGAGGGCTCTCCGGGATAGGGGGGCGTGCCCAGAAGAACTGGAAGAAGCCCAGTCTGAAGACAAGGCCATAAGGAGTGTCCTCTGTGAGGGCAGGTCCTGACATCACCTCCTCTCCCACCTCACCTGGCCCTCTCTGATCAGGCCTTGGGGAAAGGCCCTGACCCTTGTGGAGAGGGTCAGGCTTCAGGAGATGGAGTCAGGGTACTCTGAGAAACCATTCTTCCTTGTGGATCAGGCTAGAACCCTCCGACCTAGGATGTCTTGAGGGTGGTGGGCAGGAAGGGCATCGAGGGGAAAGGGAAGGTTCCAGGACTAGCCAAGTCTCCCAGACCTGATTCTCCAATGCACCTGTATTTTTGGCTTCTTTGTGTTCTCAGGAAACAGCTCTGTCAAATCCTTGGCCCTGCACTCTTCCAGTCCACCTGTCTTCCCCTCCCTGTGCCCTGGCAAGACTCTGGATATCTCCAAAAATCTAGGATCAAAAGTTGCCATAAAGGGCTCCCAGCGGAGGCAACCACTTGGTAATGGAGTGAAAAGCAAGGCCTGTTTGCCCGGAGGTTTATGCCCACCGTCCAGGAGCTCATACACCAGCCCTCCTGCCCCAGACCCTGAGGGTGCACATGGGTAGCATTTAGATCTGTGAAGGGAGGGCCTTCTGGGTAGAAGCACAACCCAGGTAAAGGCAGGCTTCTGAAAAGACCTAAAAGGATGTTGTGCTCCCACCTGCTCGGGGTATTAACGGGAAACCGAGGCCCCCAGGGAGGAAGGAAGCACCCTTGGTCTCCTGGCTTCACAGACTGTTTGGTACTGCTCTGTGTCTCCCTCTCCTGACCCTCCTCCCTGGGGCTATCCAAGTGACCTGTGAGCACTAACATCCTGCTTCCCTGAAGCCTGTCCTGGCCAGGGTGCACTCATTCCAGAGAGGCAGCGGGGCCCTCCTCCTGCCTGGTCTCCCTGCCTGACCCCGAAGGAAGACAGCCAGGGTGCAGAGAACTCCAGCCCCAGGGGAGCCCTTGGTGGGATGAGGGGTGATAATCGACTCCTAATCTGGAATGTGGAATGCAGATCCAGGAGTGCCAGGAGGATGTGGCTTTTGAGCTCTAAGGCATAGGAAATTTAAATAACAGATGTTTAAACAACCTTCCCTGCAAGCCGTGGTGCAGTGACCCCTCTGCTGAGACGTGTTACAGCTTAAAAATAGCCCACAATGAACTGCTCTGAGCTCCAATTGACTCAAGCTTACGTAACTCTGCGTGAAAGATGGCCAGCCGCACCAGCCCGGAGGGAGGGCGAGGGCACAGACGCCCTGACGGCCCCGGGGCTGAGGCCAGCAGCATCCCCAGCCGGGAGCCAATCTAGGTGGGGACAAAGGAAGTGCTTCTGGAAGCACACATCATTCCACGACTATTGGGAAGAGACCTCCAACCACATCTGCAGAGAGGAGCTGAGATCTGCCCTCCCTCGGGGTCCTTGAAGAACCCAGGCCCCGTGGAGGGTGGGGGCAACTTTAAGAACAGGTGGCTGGGTCAGAGCCCGTGGGCAAGGGGCCATGTGGGAAGGGTGACTGGGGCTGCCCAAAGGATTCTTTTTCCCCTTCGAAGAGGTGGCCCCCCAGCTGGGAGGAACACGCCAGGAGGACTGATGCCTGGCTGAAGCTGGTACCACCGTGGAGTCCAGGAGAGGAGCTAGCTTCTTTTTTTTTTTTTTTAAAGATTTTATTTATTTGACAGAGAGAGACACAGCGAGAGAGGGAACACAAGCAGGGGGAGTGGGAGAGGGAGAAGCAGGCTTCCCACCAAGCAGGGAGCCCAATGTGGGACTCGATCCCAGGACCCTGGGATCATGACCTGAGCCGAAGGCAGACGCTTAACGACTGAGCCACCCAGGCGCCCCGAGGAGCTGGCTTCTTGAGAGCCTCTAAGTCTCTACGGTCCAAGCTGCACAGGCGAGGCTTGTGACATGGGGAAGTGAGCACTGGCTCCCAGCTGACTGACGATCCTGGGATCCTGCTCTGAGTCCCCTGCCTTTCCTGATGTTCCCAGATCCCAAGTGCCCAGGCCAAGACTGACCACAAGTGAGCATGCAGGTGGCTAAACCAACATGAGAGGGAACGGAGGAGAGAAGGCAAGGATGCCCCTGGCATCGGGAGCCTCATGAGCTCCCTCTGCCTCTGCCCTTGCTGAGCCCCAAGGATGCAGCAACTTCCCTCAGCTCCTACCACCTGAGTTCAAAATAGGAACCACCACGGGCCTCGCATCTGAGCTTCCGCTGAGCAACAGGGAGTCTGGTGAGGGCCAAATACCAGGGCTTCCTGTCACAGGCCCAGCAAGGGCAGGCTGTCAGGGCCGTAAGTGCCCCTGTTTCCCTGATAAGGTCAAGGCTGCCAGATGGGTGGAGTAGAAGTTGTAGGGGAATGAGTAGCAATGGTAGGGCACAATCCCAGAATGATCTTGGGATTCTCATCCTACAAGAAGAGTGTGATCTGGGTGTCTCCCTCTAAAGGGCACTGTGACCGTCCCTGCTAGGCCTAGCCTGAATGTCCTGGAACCAGGGACAGAAAGATGCTCAGGGCATTGGAGGGATAGAGAACAAGATGCAGAGACTGTGGGGAGGCTCAGGAGCAGAGCCACCCTCCCTTATAGAGCCTGGAGCTGTGAGTTCCTATCTGGGATGGACTGATGGGGCTGGGGCGTTCAGGAGAAACAGTCATTTCTAAGGATATCAGAGTGAGATGGCTGGGATCCAGGTGTCACACCTATGGACTGAGCAGGGTCAGGCAAGCCCTGCCAACTGCTGGGCATCTCCTGCCAAACTTTGGGCCAAGGACTCCCACCAGGGGAGGACCAAGCATGAAGGCCATGGCTCCAGGTCACCATCCTTAAGCCTGAAGAACCCAGCCCACCCAGGAAGCTACCACAGCCGGATGTGAATGTCACAGCTCCCCAGGCTCTTCTGGCATCTCACTCGTTGGGTTAAAAACCCTGTCTGGAACAAAACTCAAAAGAGTGGCAGGAGAGAACGCGGCTCAGCCGGCCCCTCTGTACCAGATGGGGAATACTGGGGGCCCTTCACCAAGTCACCCCCACTCCTCTGGGCTGGTGTAGTTCTACCTCTGGGCTGGTTGGACCCTCACAGGGCCAGAGCAGAGGCTCTGAGTGAAGAGATGCTCAGATCCTGGGTCTTCACAGAGGGGAGTTCTCCAGTCCCAGCATGGAATAAAAGGTGTTCTTCATCAGGGCCAGGTGGATGCGGCTCCGTGCTCAGCTACCGATTCCTGGAGCTGCCTCTCCCCAGGCAGAGGCAGTAATTGTGGGATGCAGCCTGGGCCTCTCTGAGCCTCAGACACTCCCAGCAGCACCCATGCCCCCCCTCCCCGACCCTGGCACTGGGGTCCTGCTCTTTCCTATAGGCAAATGAAATAGCACCACTGGTGGACCTGTGGCCTCATGGGCTGCACGGAGGGAGTGACTGGTGAGGCCAGTGTCCCAGAAGATCCCAAGGTTTGGAACGGGTCAATATCTGGAGCTCTCAGGTGTGACCCCAGAGGGCCTTGGGATCCCTGGGAAAATTCTCTGAAAGGCTGGGATTGAGGCATAAGGAGGATCTCAGACCAGACCCATGGCCCCCCATCAAAGCAGGTCGGTCGGCCCCATGCCTGCTCTCCAGGTGCCAGAAAACAGTGACACCAATGGGCAGTCAGGAGGCTGTGAGTCATCTGCAGCTTCCTTGGCCCCAGCTCCCATCCTGGCCTCCCTCCAACCTTTACTGGCACCTGCTTGCCCCCAGCCCCACTGGGCTGCGATAGAGGGAGATGAGGCCAAGGAGCTGGTACCTGCTCTCCACAGCTCATGGTAGAAGACTGGACTCCCAAAGCCCCAGGAGAAGCCTCTGCTCACCCCATCCCACCCTAGTGGCAGGCCTAGGCCCACCATGGCCACCAGCAACCTTCCTGTTGCACCAGCCACCCACCATGGCTGAGATACTACTCAGGCCTCCCCCAGGGGAAAGGCAGCTCAGCCTTCGCTGGCCCTGGAAGCCACTCGGAAACCTTCTGTCTCCCCCAGCCCATCTGGGGGCCTAGAACTAACCCTCCTTTTCTCTTCTCCCTGGGGACCCCTTCAAGAATTTGAAACCCTGAAGCAGTTCTAGTTCCTGACACTCCAGCTGGACTTGCGACTACTCAGGTGGCTCTGAGGATGGAGCTCAGAGCCTGGGGGCTGTAGCGCTGGGAGGAGGACGTGCAGCTCTACCATGATCCAGGGGCCCAAGCCCCTGCTTCACTGGGGCCCCCTCTGGAGAATCCTGGCCTTGGAGGCCCCTGGCTCAGAAATATGTCCGAAGTCCAATATTCTGGTTGCACAGAAAAGCTGACACCCCCTGAGCTGTCCTCTATCTCCCTTTTCTGAGAACCCTCTCCTGCTAAGCTCCCCTCCCAGGCACAGACCCCCTCTCTTATGAGCAGGCGAGCCAGTGGTCCATGAACTTCAGAGGCTCAGTGGGAAAGGAGCCTCAGTCCAGCTTCAGAGAGGCCTCTGGGCCTTCTCCTCACTCCCCACCCAAGGCTGGGAGCTCTCTTCAGATCCCCAGGATGAGGTCAGGGCAGGAGGACTGCAAGTTGGAGAAATGGAAACAGCCCTTTCTAACTAGTATGGGGACTACAGCTGTGGGGGTACTCTAGGACATTCCACTCATCTTTCTTCCAACCTCAGGGGCGACACAAAGGATTCCCCCTACATACACACACACACACACACACACACACACACACACACACACACACACGGACCAGAGGTCCCTGGCTGAGCGTGCAAGCCTACAAAACCTCCTCTAGGTCTGAGTGAGGATCAGAGGTACAGTGGTAAACAGGCAGAGTCCATCTCTACCTCTCCAGATCATAGATCCCTGATCTTTGGAACCCTGCGCTTGAGCAGAAGAGCCTCCTTTTAAGCTTTATCCACATGTCCTCGGGGTCCTTAGGCTCCCCATGGCAGGGCCTCCTTTGGCCTGAGATGACAGTGTAGGCAGCAATACGGGTAGAGAAGAGCTGGGCAGTTCCAGTCCCAAGGAAACCCCCACTCAATCTACCAGGGAGCTCTTCCTCCAAACCCAGGGTTCCATGTGTGACAGGGCAAAGAGCTGGGAACTCACAGGAGAGGGAGCTTGCTCCCCTTAGGGTGAGCTGGGGTCTCCCAACTGGCAGGATGGAGGCCACAGGGGTCCTGAGCAGGACAGAGGAATGACCACGATGCACGCCCTGGGCCCAGTCACTGGCATGCCAGCCGCCCCCTTTAGCATCCAGGGTGTGGGAGAGGAGCAGCACGAGGAGGAAACTGTTCTCGCTCTCCGGTGGCGTCTGCCCCTCTAGTGGCTGTTGCACGGTGGCCTTGACGAGTATAAATAGCCTGGGCTGTCCAGCATCTTGAAGCTGGTGCCTTGAAAGTGTGGAGCTGAGGCCTTGTTGCTGGCTCATCTCTCTCAAGGCTGCAAGGGCAAGGCTGGCAGGATTTGGGGGGGGGGGGGGACTGGTCTCCATGCCCTGATAGTGTGTGGGCGGGGGAGGGGTCTGTATACGTGTGAGGGGAGCTGCAGGTGGAGCAGGGAGCTCGGAGAAGGGCTAGAAAGGGACAGACACGGGCTGGCTACTGCACGCCTGGGTACTCAACCCACCCTTCTTGGTTCTATCAAGAAGTCCCCAGGGCCCTGTAACCTGGATCGGGGCCTTGCCCTGCCCTTCCTGTTCCCTGGAGCCTTCTTGCTGACCCTACCCGTTTCCAGCCTCAGAGTCTTTGAATGTGCTGCTCACTTTGCCCAGAGCTCTCTTCCCACACCTCCACTTCTGGCACAGTTCCCCCCTGACAGGGCCTTAGCAGAAATGTCACCTCCTAGGGAGGCTTCCCTCACCTCTATTCTCTCTCTAAAGCTGCCCTCCATTCCCTCAAAGCAGCCTGTCTCTCTTTCATAGCACTGACCACAATTTGCACTCGAATATTCGTTTGTTCATTTACTAGTTCAAGGGCCAGTGCCTGTGCGGTCACCGTTGAGTCTCCTGTGCCCAGCAGGTCGGGCACACGCCGGATACCCCATAAATACTCATTGCATCGAGGATCACCCCACTGCTCCTGCTGTGGAGTGAGGGGCCAAGGGGCCCTGCTCCCTCGGGTCGCCCCTGAAGGTTCAGGGGCAGAGACAGGACAGAGGCCAGCTTGGGCTGCCCGGGGCCTGGCAGGGCCCAGAGGCAGGTTGGGACAAACTCCCTGGCTGCTAGGCAGGGCCGGTCCCTGGGGCCTGCCTAGGGCTGGGGTCACGTGGGCTGCGGTGGCTCTGAGAGAGGCCGGGGCCGACCCATGCTCCTGTGCGCAGGCGTGGTCTGTGACTGTCCCAGGGGCTTGCTGGCCTCATCCGAGGCACCAGGGCCCAGGTTCACGTAGGCTGCAGGCAGCTGCACGTAGTGGTCCCCGAGCAGCCTGGCCACCACGTGCTCCACTTCCTCCACCAGCACCGTGAAGGTGGGTCTCACCGCCGGGTCCGAAGCCCAGCAGCGTTGCATCACGGCATACCTGTGGGGGGAGGGACATGTCAGAGCAGGGTGCATCCCCAGCTGGAGATTCCGGGCGGCCCACCCGCTGTGAATCCCCGAGGGCAGGCCACACAGGGATGAGGACAGGTGACAGGGCCTACTGCCGAGCGCTGCCCAGTCAGGGGCGGCTCTTCTCAGCCTTGTGGATTGCTGTTCCAGTCCTGTCTCCCCACCTGGCAGAGGCCCAGTTGTCCCGAAGGTTAAGAGCTTGGACTGCCGTGCCCAGTGACCTGAACAATGTGATCTTGGGCATGTTCCTTAGGCTCTCTGTGCCTCTGGATCGTGCCCTGATCACAGAGCTGTTGGGGCAGAGGGTGGGAGGACGCGGGTAAAGTGCATAGCTTAGGGCACAGTTCGTGAGCTATCACAGTTATGTCTTTTAGGAAGGAAGCCCGTGTCCAGTGAAATGGGGAGTAGAAGTCCTGAGCCTCGGACGTGGGGGGTGGCCCCAGTGGCACCGTGATTCCCAAGCAGTGTTTCTCTGGGTTTGCCTGGTGGGTCCTAATACATGCCTCTTCATCTTGGAAATGCCATCCCTGCCTTAAATGACACTAAGTGCCCTGCACACAATAATCTCCTAATTCTCAGACTCTCTGACGGTGGTACTGTCATCATCCCAACTTTACAGATGAGGAAACTGAGGCCTCGAGAGGAGAATGGACTTGGCCTGGTCTAATGGATGCTGTGGCGGTCCACCCAGATCCCAGCGGCGGCTGCCGGCTCTTACTGAAGCCCTCCCTAGGAAGTGCCCTAGGCAGAAGACAGCTGCCTTCCCCAAGCTCTCACTGTGACCAGTGACTTACTAATGTCTAGTCCCGGGACCAGGCCCCTTGATCTAAATTTTGTAATCCTCCGAAGGACAGCCTCTGCTGCATCACAGGGCACGGCAGCCCAGCTTCTCCCCCAGCCCAGTCCCGCTTCCCTGGCCCCCAGTCTACCAAGAAACCGCCGGTCCATATAGCCCCCGCTCAGAGGCTCTGTCTGGGAGCCTGACCCGGCGGGGCAGATGGGCGGTAAAGGTGATTTCCCTTACTTCAGACCAGATGCACTAGTGAAACGAATAATAAAGATCAAACCCAAGGCAGGCAGGGCCGGAGGAAGGGTTACTCACACCCTTTTGGAACACAGCCTGAGACAGGAGTCATCAACCACCTTTACCTGTGACCTGGTTCTTCCTGTCCTAACCACAAAGCCCTGGGCACGGGCGAGGCACGCGGACCGCTTCCGCAGCTGAACCCTCGCATAGACCCACCGGGCAGGCACGGGGACAACGCAGCTGCCACCGTGCCTTGGGAACAGGGAATCTGAAACTATATTCAGTAGGGAAAAATCCTGATCTGGAGATGTGGAGGGGGCTAGTGTGGGAGCTAATGGAACCTTTCCTTGAGGTTAAGTGAATGGAAAAGATGGAAAACAGGCCCCCTTGGCGGGGGTGGGGTGAGAGGAGTGCTGAGAAATCAAATCACTGGCCTCAACCCAGACTCTGAGTGGGGAGTACCGTTACCATGGCAACCATGATATCCTCCCAGCACTCAGCCCCAAATGGGGGTGGAACCGGTCCACAGATGAGGAAACTGAGGCCCAGAGAGGGGGCCCTTTCCAGGTTGACCAGAGGATCAGTCAGAGAGCCAGCCGAGAGCTTTGTCTCCTGCTCCTCCCTTGTCTCTGGGGCCCAACTCCCTCCCACCTCCACCTCCGCATACTCACAGAGAACTGGGGCAATACTCAGGCTGGGGCAGGCGCCGACCCTGGGCCAGGAATTGAGTGAGGTCGAAAGGGTCAATGTGGGGGTACGGTGGGGCGCCCCGTGTCAGCAGCTCCCATAGCAGCACACCAAACGACCACTGTGGGAAGGGGAGAGGAGACTCAACTCTTACCCCAAATTTGGGGGCAGGTGGGCCCCCCAGGTCCTCTACCTCCCAGAACCCTCCAGCTGGAAATCAATCAGAGCCCACTCCTCAATACCTCATAAGCATCTTCCCTCAGTCTCTTCTCACCACCGGACCCTGCCCAGAGTTGGGCCTGGGAAGGCCCTGTATTGTCGGCAAGGAGCCAATGAGTTCACAGCCCCCTCGTGCCCTGGCAAGAGGAGTCCAGCTTAGACCTGCTCCAGAGGTGGGCAAATGGGCTGTGTGGGGGGCTGCTCAGCCTGGGGACTCCCGGGACTCAGAGCATCAGCTGGAGCTGACTGGGCAAGGCCGAGTGCTCTCCCAGGACACTGAGGCCGTGCGGACTCTGGGACAGGTGTGGCCTCACCACGTCAGACTTGGTGGTGAATCTGTAGGTCTGCAGGCTCTCCAGCGCCATCCATTTGACAGGGAGGCGAGCGTGGTGGTGCTGCCGAACGCTGTAGTACTCCTTGTCCAGGATGTCGCGGGCCAGGCCAAAGTCAGCCACCTTGACAGTGAATGACTCGTCCAGCCTGAGGGTGGGAGGGAAATCACACTCAGGACTGGCCCCCACCAGGCCCTGAACCCATTTGTTCCAGGCCTTCACAGGGCTTCAGAGCCACAGTGTCCGATCTAAGCCTGCGCAGGGCAGACAGAGAAACAGAGGGCCGGAGAAGGGTGGACATGCCGAGGGCTGCACGGCAAGGGCTGGAGCGGGGGCCCTTCCCTGAGGTGCCTTTAGGCAGCTGCACACGCTGGGGCCCTGCCCCCCTTGCTTCACCCCAAATGCTCTGGCCCCTCACATGCAGTTCCGAGCAGCCAGGTCCCTGTGCACAAACTTCTGCTCTGCCAGGTACTCCATGCCGCGGGCTACCTGAAGGCCAAAGCTGATGAGGTCCTTCACTGTGGGATTCTGGGGGCCACAGGTGAGTCAGTAAGCAAGGGCTTAGCAACGCATCCCCAGCCACTGCCCACGTCTCCTGACCCCCTCCCCTCCTCCCCCCGCCTGCCCTGGGCCACCTGAGCACGGACCCGCTGGGGAGAGCGGATGAACTGAAGCAGGTCTCCATGGCACATGTAGGGAAGCAGCACACGGGGCAGCCCTTCCGGTGGCAGCACGATACCGATGAGAGCCAGCACGTTTCGGTGGTGCAGACCGCGCATGAGCAGCCCCTCGCGCAGGAAGGCCTCTACCTCCTGCACCTCCGTGATGCCTGCAGAGTGGCTGGAGTCAGGCTCAGACCAGGGAGACCCTCTGCCAGGGTCAGATGGGGAAATGGAGAAGAAAGGGCTCCTGCTCTGGGTCACTCAGCAAGGTGGGAGAGCACAGCAGGGCCGGGGACCCTTCCTGGCCTCTTCCCCACTTACGACTCAGCGACTTGATGGCACAGTGGATTCGATTCTGGTCCTTGTCTATGTATTCTCCATGATAGACAACTCCAAAGTGGCCTGGTGAAGGGGAGATGGTGAGGGGGCCCCAATGGCCTGGGGTGCACGCCACATGCTGTCATCGGCAACCAAACCCCAGAGCACCAACTGGCCAATCTGACATTAAAAACAAGCAGCAGCTACACGGTGACAGAGCCTGCAGCCCACCCATGCCCGCCTAATCTGCCCCAGAATCCACTGAAGACAGAACGATTTCCTATTCCACAGGTGAGCAAATGGAGGCTCAGAGAGGCTCTGTGGTATTCCCAAGGTCACAAAGCTTGGTGAGAAGGCCAGAGCGGAGTCCTGCCTAAATGTCCCTTGAGCCCATGCCATCTCAGGACTCCATCTGTGCCCCAGCCCCACCTGTCTTGGCCCCCACACCTTTGCCAATGACTCGGTCACTGTGGGTGACCACCCGCTCATGGGGGATCAGCACATCCTTGACTTCGGCCAGGAGCGCAGAGTCCAAGTCCCCAAGCTGGATGGACGCTGTCCGCAGCAGTGGGACGCAGGACCCATCCCCACTGTCTGAGGAGGACGCTTTGTGGTCCCAGGTGGTGGAATCCGGACCATCCAGACCATCGGCGTCAGGGGCTGCTGTGGAGGAGACGGAGTGAGGGCCTGTGGCGCAGAGGGTGTGGCTCTAGCTTTCAGCGCTTCCCCCATCTCACCAAGGCCATTTCTGTAGTCAGAGCCCAAGCGGAGCACAGGCAAGGGCACGGCTCCGGCCGTCCGGTCCAAGGACACCAGGTCACCTGGGTTTAGAGAAAGGACTGTGGAAAGATAGCCCTTGGTGGCCAGACTCTCCAAACTCCTAGAGGCTGCCCTGTACTCAGGGGGTGTGGGCAGACCGCCAAGGCCTGGGCAGAAAGAGGATACAGAGACTTGGAGAGGCCATGGTTTGGGGGTAACAGGCTGAGTCGGGAGGGGAGTGGAGAGCTCACCTAGCTGTTTCCTCCGCCAGTAGCTGAAGATCAGCGCAGCTGCCAACACAGCCACAAGCAGGAGCAGGGCCAGCAGGACACCGAGGAGTAGCCCCTGGGGGACCCCCTCCGGGCCCGGCCGTACCACCCTGCCCAGGATGTGACATTCATCATCCACGCAGACCTGGGGGCAGGTAGCAGCTCAGGCCCAGCCTGCAAGCCCCGGCCCACGTCTCCCGTGGAGGGCCAGCTGAGCTGCCTACCTGCAGGGGGACACCGTCCTTGTCGAGTTGCAGGGAGGGGGGCAGGGGGCAGATGACCACATCTCCCCGGAGCTCATGCTGGCAGCTCTTACCATCCACGGTCACGTTCACATCCACACAATCAGCCACCGCGCCCAGCCCAATATACTGCAGAGACAGTCATGAGGACTGGCCAGTGCCCCCATCTCCTCTGGGCAAGGCTTCAGCCCTAACCCTCCACCGTCCCTGCCCTCCAGCCCCCACGCTTACCTCAAACTTAATGGCATGCTCCTCAGGCTTCAGTGGAGCCAGGTCAATGCTGGGTGGATGTGGTGGGGGCAGGAAGCGAAAGCCTGGCAGTGTGAAGCTGGCCGCTCCATCCCCCCGGGCGCTCAGGTTCCCTGTCACCCAGCCCTGGGGGCTTCGGACCACATATTCGGGCAGGTGGCACGAGTGCTGCTCCGGGAGCCGCCCCTCACACTGCTGGGGCCCAGGCAAGAGCGGTTAGCCAGGCGTTCCATCTCCCGCCACCCCGGTCTCCTCAGCCCAGCGTGGGGTAGAGCTGGAACTCAGCCTTCCTCCCTCCTGGCTAGTGCCCATTTGGCAGCTGCCCGTGCCCGCTCACCCTGTTTTCCACTGCCCTAAGCCCATCATGGAATGACAGCACTAGGTGCCACGCCGAAGTCAGATGCTGGCCACGGATGGTGACGTGGGAGCCACTGTGGAGCAGAGCAGTGTGGTGGGCTTGGGGTGCTCTCTCGGGCTGGCTCCCTCATTCCTAGGAGACCAGAGCGGGCAAGGGGGTGGCACTTACATGTAGCCACAGTTGGGGCTGATGCCCAGCACAACAGGGTCTTCCAGGTAGCGGAAGTTCCAGGAGCCAGGCACCACAGCGCCCCCCACCTGCAGGTGAATGGGAACGCTGGCCGTAGCCGCCCCAGGGGGCGTGGTGCATAAAAGCTGCCCCTCGATGACCCTGCAGAACGGGGTGGGGGATTGGGCTCAGGATCACCCTCTGTGATGGCCAGACCTACCTTCTCCAAGGGTCGGCCAATCCCTCCCAGTTCCTCTGTTGGTCATCCCAACCTGCCCATACTCGGTGGGTCTGTTTGAAGATGGGGCCATTAAGTCTTCCAAGAAGGCGGGGCGGGAACACGTTCCCCACAGGCTTGGTTGGAGCTAATAAACTCTGTGATGGGCTGTCTCACCATCCCCAGACCGCCTCTGGGCTGGAGGGGGCAACAGAGCCTTCTTCCTGGACCTGCTCCCTACACTGACCATGTGACTGAGCTCTCCTCTCTCTGCCCTGGCAGGATCCAAGTCCCACGTGGTAAGGGCTCCCCGGGGGCGGGGGGGGGTGCCCTGTAGCCTCCCCTCCCCTGGCCTGTTGGCACTTACCGTTCCAGTGGGCACTCAGTCCCATTGACCAGCACAGCCTGGCTGGTGCCTAGAGACAGGCCCTTGCCTTCAAGGGTGAGGCGGGTGCCCCCTGCCCGTGGGCCAAAGAGGGGTTTTACTGCTGTCAGCACCGGCTCCTAAGAGGGTATGGAGGTGGCTTAGCTTGGCATAAGAGGCCTTCCACTCCAAGCCCCTCACTGCCCATATTGCCCAGCTGGCCAAGGGCACAGACAAGGCAAGGTGGCCTCACCATGAAAGAGAAGCCTGGTAGCATGGAGGTGCCATCTATCCGGAAGTGCTTGCCTGGGGGCATGTTGGTCACGGTGAGGCTGATATTGGCTGGTCCAGCTGGCTGCATGCCCGAGGGCTCCACCTCACACTCAAGCTCCTCTATAAGGTTTTTCCGGGGCACTGGTCTAGGGCACCAGGGGAATCCAAGGTCAGTCAGGGGTCACACAGGCTTGGCTGCATGCCTGCCACATATCAGGTCTCCTCTGAGGCCAAAGACGGCATCTCTTCACTCCCCTTCCTCCAGGGTAGGCAGGATCTGGTGAGGCAGGGACTAACCTTGCCCAGTTCCACGACTCCACAGATGGGTAGGGCATACACAGGCTCAAGAAGGGACAGAGATGTCTCCTCAGACACCAAGCAGCCAGAACCACTGCAGCTTGCCTCCTACCTCCTTGCCCCCAGCAAGCAGAAGACAGGGTCTCAGAGGGAAGGAGCTGCTTGGTCACCCCTGTCAGGGATAGAAAGGGCAGAGACCAGATTATACCTGAGGTTTGAACTGTCCAATCGGCAGGGACTTTGGCCCACGGTGACTTGATGGGTGCCCTCACGCACCAGATCAGCAGGGTTCAGGTAGAAGTTGGAGCCGCACAGGGTCAACCTTGTGCTGCCCCTTCGGGGTCCACTCTGCGGGTAGAACTGAAGAGGGGGAGAGAGCCTGAGTCCCTTGTGTGGGTCAGGGCTCTCAGCTGTCTGCTTTCCCCAGAGTTTTTGGTCATGCCCCTTGCTTGCCCTCCCTCCAGTCCCCTAGGTCACTCCCTAGTCCTCACTCAGGCACTTTTCTGCCTCCAAGTCTCTGCGTGTGCCATCCTCTCTGCCAAGAATACCCTTCTTGGCGATACTGAGGACATTCCGGGCCTGAGGATCATGGTTAAGACATGCTGACCCCCCGCCTGGGTGACTCAGTTGGTTAAGTGTCAGACTCCTGATTTTGGCTCAGGTCATGATCTCAAGGTTGTGGGATCAAGCCCCACGTTGGGCTCCAGCCTCAGCAGGGAGTCTGCTTAAGATTCTCTCCCTCTCCCCCTCCCCCGCTCACGTGTACATATGCACTCGCGCTCTCTCTTAAATAAATAAATCTTTAAAAAAAAAAAAAGAAACTAAAAGAAATAGTATTAAAAAAATTTTAAAAAGACATGCTGAGTCCCACCCCAGGCCCAGCTTGTCCCACCCTTACCTGTGCCCTGCCAAGCAAGCCATACCTCAGTAAGCTCAGGTGGGCAATGATCCTGTTGCCAGGAGCCAGGACACTCCTTCTGCCGGCCACACATGTCTCCACACCAGCCACAGCCCATGAAACGCTGTGCCCGCAGACAACTCCCACAGGTGAGGAAGTGGCGGCAGCCAGGACCCTGGATAGGTACCTGGAAGACCTTGGAGCGGCAGACAGGTGGCTCAGGGGTGCTGGGAGGGGGGACCAGACCCCATAGACGCCCTGGTTATTGTAGGTCAGGGTGGCGGGATTGGATGGAGGGGCTATGCTCCCACAGTCCTGGCCCCAGGCCTGACCCCAGTCCCACCTTACCTGGTCCCCAGAGGCAAAGAACAGGTGGTCTCCAAGGCGACTGACATCCCGTTGCGTGGGCTGCCCATTGCTGCCCAGTGAGAAATTGGACACATACAGCAAGTAGTTGAGAGATCTGGCCAGTTCCACCTGGGACAGGTCAGCTGTGAGCAAAATGGAAATGGGGATGGGGACCCAGGGACAGGGAGCCATGGAGATGGTGGGAGTCCTACCTGTAGGATGCGCCCATCGGCTGTGCCCATGTGGGCCACTGTGACATTGTCGAGGCGTGTCACGTGCAGTGCAGTGACCTGCACTGGTCCTAGCAGCCCGTTGAAGAGGTCCACACGTGATAGGCTGCCGCTGACCAGCAGAGGGAAGTGATGGCAGCTGGTGTTGTGGCTGGGGGCCTCCAGGCCAGGCTGGGGAGGGCCAGGGAAGGGGTCAAGGCTCATCACCTCTGTCAGTGACCACAGCAGCCCAAACCCCCTTCCCTTACCTAGCGTAGCTAGATAAGGCCCCACGCCTGCCACTTACCTGCCCCCTTCCACCTATGGGTCTCTCAGAGGCAGTAAGGCCAGGAAAGAAGGCCCAGGCTGGAAGACCGGCTTCTCCTATGCCGTGCTCTGACCTGCCATGTTCATTCTGATAATGACTTAGAGTCTTACAGGCCCAACCCCATTCTGTCCTCACAACCGCCCTATAAAGTGGGTGCTCTCACCACTCCCATTTTGCAGATAGGGAAATGGGCTCAGAGTGTATTTGGTCACTTGTCCGGGGTCTTATAGCCTCTCAGGAGAGGAGCCAGTAAGAAGTCCGAGCTCTTGACCAGCCCTCTTCCGCCCCCTGCCGGTTATGCCCTGCACTTCAGCCTGGGCTTCCGTTTCCTCTCCAGTGTAAGGTGGCTAAACTCCGAAGGTAATTGAGCCAGCATGGGATTGGTAACATGGTCCTTCTCCCTGAGATTCCAAAGATCTCCCTGCACCTCCAGCTGCTACCTGGATCCCCTTCAGGGTACAAAAGGGGAAAACCGAGGCCTGAAGGCTAGGCTCCAGGGATTGTGAGACACCTCTCCTCTGCTCTTAACGGGAAGGTGTTTGAGGGGCTGCACTCAAGGCTCCAAGGCAGGACTGTGGAAGCTTCTGAGAAATCAGATCAGGGTAAAAATGCAAGGTTTCGGAGGTGAGTGCAAAGCGCAGGCAGGGCTAGTAGCCCTAGCTGCTTGGGACCTTCCCTTGCTAGCCCTGAGGCTCCCATCAAACCAAGTATGCTTAACCTAGTGCTCAGACCTCGGTGCTGATCAGGAGCCCTGGGGGTGCAGAGCTGGGTGCAGAAACTCTACACACTCTTCGTCTGTAGCCTGGGTGGGTGGGAACTGGGACTCTGTCCTCACCTGAGGCGGTGAAAGGGGCCTGGCCTTCGCCGGAAGCCATCCAGGTGTTTTCAGCATGACTCAGGGACAGGTGAGACTGAGGGGTGGAAAAGAGGCCCTACTCCAGTCAGGGCCACACCCCTGTCTGCTTGCCCCTGGGTTCCAGGGCCTTAGCTCTGGGTTTCCAGGCTTGTCTATGAGCCCATGGCTCCTGAAAACATGACTCAAGTGTCCAGGGCCCCACAGAGGAGGGTGACTGCTCCAGACTTAAACCCTACCTGAACCCACAGAGGGCAGGTGCCAGATAAGAGCCCCACAGGCTTCCTGAGGCCAGCCACAATCAGCACCCAGTGGGTGTAGCCCTGGAGACTATGTGCCCCGTCACCGGGCAAACACAGTATAGGCTGGTTCACACACCTCCCAGGGGCCTGGCCAGCTTGTGAGCCATCTTGAGATCAGTCCTCCTAGAACCTGGCACTGCCAACTCATGCTGGCTGTCTTCTGACCTACTGACCACCAGCCAAGTCAGGGAGAGGTTCTGACTCCCCAAGGGAAAGCGAGGAGGGCAGGCGGGGCTGCCCAGGCCCAGACGAGGGCCCTCCACCCCTAGGGTCTCTGCAACCCAGAGAGACTCAGCTGAGGGAGTGAGGCTGGAAATCGCCCACTCCTCGCTGTCTGTAAGTTCTCCTCCCACGTCTGAGGCATCAATAAGAGCTAGAAAGGAATCAGCGGGGAATGTCACAGAAGGGCCAGGGCCACAGGGCAACCAAAGACTCTGAGAGCAGTGCCTGTGAGTCAGCTCACTGAAAGACCACTCCTCTAAGGCTGTTCACCCCGTTGCCCTGGTTTAATCTCTTATAAGCTAGGGTAGGACTGTTTCAATGGCTCTAAAGGGTCGGTTTGGGTTTTATCCTCAGCATCTTTTAACGAATGTCCTGTTTGTCTCTCCTCCAGCTCCCTGACACCATGGCTGGAGAGAACCTGGGTAGGGCCTGCTGGAAAGAGCATGGGCTGGGAGACCTCCTGCCTGGGGTGAGAAGGGAAACCGGAGCAGGGCCCCGACTATAGTGGAAGAAAGCCTGGGACTCCTTAGTGGTGAACCAATTCCAACTACCCCTTCCTAAGGCTTTACTCATTCCCAGATGTTTACAGTTGCTTGCACAAGACTGGGGTGAGCCTCCTGGAATTTACAAGAGCCAAGCCGCCTCCACCATGTCCTACGTCCTCCCCATAGAGAACTCCCATAGAGAACAATCGGGGACGAGTGTTTCAGTGAAGCCCAAGCCATGGAGGCTCTTGGACAAGCCCCCAAACTTCCAAGGCCCAGAAGGCTCCCTGAATTGGGGGTGGGGGCTTTCTCTGACAACTCCTGCCCACCCTCTTTGGAGAGCAGAACAAAACAAGTGCTTCCAAAGGGAAAACAGAACTGTGTTGGTGAGTAGCTGTATCTGTGTGACTCTGTTAGCATCTGCCGTGTGGGGGGCTGTTTCTCTGTGTATGTGCCTGAGGGAATGTGTGGTGGGCCGGTAGGAGGGGATCCCATCCTTCTACCCGGAGTTTGGCAGTGTGTCTGCAAGAGACAGTTGTGATGCAAGCTGGTTCTCACACAATCTGGGAAACTACCTAAAAAATCGGAGGCTATGGTAACTGAGAGGGTGAAAGAGCAAAATGGAGGAGCAATAGGGGCTAGCCTGGCTGGGAGGTGAACCTCCAGGGTAGCCTGGGCTTGGCTGATCCCCGCACCCCGGCACCACTCCACCCCGCTGCCCCAGTGCTAAGGAACTGGGTGGAAGAGAAAACTTCTCCCCTCCTCCCCTTTCCCCTCTCAGCCCCTCTCACTGGATTCAGCCACCTGCTCCCAGGTGAGGGTCCCTTCTTTCTGCTCACCGGGTTGGGGCAAAAACTGGGCGACTGGAAGAAGTTGAGGCCTCGCTGCAGGCCGTGGAGGACAGGAGACTCACAGCAGTTCTTCACACCCTGCTCGATGAGAGTGTCCACCAGGTCGATGGGAAAGGCACAGACGACAGAGTTGGGACTCACACCGGGGCTGCTGTCTCTCTGAGCCGTGAAGACTCCAAATAGAACTTCCTGGCCCTCGGTGATGCTCAGCTCCGTGGCCAACCGGCTGCCCACGGGAGCGGTGTGGGCGGCTCTCAGCACCGGGTAGGGCTGTCCTCCCTCAGAGGCCCTGCGGCGCCGGCGTTTGGGCGCGAATCGGCAGTCGAGGACCAGCTCACGGTAGTCGCCCAGGTCGGACTCAGCAGCGCTGAGCCGTGCCAGGCGCGTGTGCAAGGCGCCCGGGGCGGCTGTCTCGCTGACCCGCTGCACGGTCAGGAAATAGACAAAGTCCCCGGCGCGGAAGCTGTACACGTACTCGATAGGGTAGGAAGCCAGATGCTGGGGCAGCACCGACAGTGCTGCAAAGCCGGGTGCGAATCCTGAGGCATCGGCCTTGAGGCGCCGGATGGACACTGAGCGGGGGCTGAAGCTCGCGGCCACCGACTCGTCCAGTGAGGATGCCGCGTAGAAGTAGGAGGCATGGCCCTGCTCAACCACGGTCACGACGGTGCCCAGAGGGCTGGCCACACAGTCAGGGCACTCCTCAGGTTGGTTGTGGTGGGCGGAGAAGAGGCAGACTGGCCGTGCCAGGTGCAAGGCTGTCCCTCCGGGCTCAAGCTCGTGCAGGAAGCAGCGGCCATGCAGGCTCGAGCCGCAGCTGACCAGGGCGGGCAGCGCGGGCTCCAGTACCAGCACCTGTGCATCTGTGTCTTCCTGTGGGCCGTGGGGGCCCGGGCCACAGGCTGCACATGTCTGGCAGCCAGGGTCCCCAACAGGGCCCGTGGCCAGGCTCTCTACTGGCTGCAGGCCAGGCCCAAGCACGTACAGGCGATTGCGTGTAGCCACGAACACGGCACTCCCGTCCTCGCCGCCCTCGTAGGTCGTTATGGCCTGCACCGGAGCTCCGGCCAAGAAGCTGGGCACCTCGTACTCCACGTCAAAATCGCGCAAGGCGGCGAAGGAGGTGTGCGGGCACTGCCAGGACCCTCTGGCCAGCAGCGGCGGCAGCAGCAGCAGCAGCAGGAACAGTGAGGGCTGAGACGGCAGCGGGAGAAGCTCCATCCAGGCCCAGCTGGGCCCCGCAGGGACTCCTGCAGGCCCGGGCCTGGCTGGGAGCAGACTCGAGGGAAGTCGAGGCTGGGACCCGCGTCCAGAGCCCGTCCTGAGAGCCCTCCGGCAGCTGAGCCCCTCCCGGGGCTACCGTGACGCCCAGCGCCCTCCCGTGCCCTCGGGTCTGAGCACCTGGCACCAGGTGGACACACAGACACCGCCAAGGAACAGAGAGGCCGCCTCACCTGCCGCCCCAGCTGCCGCCCCAGCTGCCGCTCAAAGCCTCAGCTCAGAGCAAAGTCGGCCCGAGGGCGCTGGGCGGGGCGGGCGGGGCGGGCGGGGCCAGGGTGTAGGGGCGGAGCTGTAGGCGGGGCCTGTCGAAGGCCTGGACTAACCAGCCCCTCCGCCCACCCGACTCTCCAGGCCCTCGCAGGCCTGTCACCTACACTTCTTGGGCGCGTTTTTCTCCGTGGCGTGTGGGTGGGTGTGCGTGGAGTGGCCCGGAGAGAGGTAAGGAGGCCTGAGCCGTCCCTCACGACCCCCCAAGCCCGACTAGGCTGAAGTGAGGAGGGAAGGGGGCCCAGCACCAGTGAGGGTTTGAGGACCACCTGGCTTATTTCTTCCCTTGTCACCAGTATACAGCAACACACTCAGACGCTGGCTCCCGAACAGGGCCTGGGGACCCCTGAGAGGCCAAGAATGTGTGGAAGACCAGAGGGGAGACGTGGGGCCCTCCAGTGGTACTGCTACCCTCTGTGGTCAGGAGCCACCGTTCCTTGGGCCTGCCCTGGGATGTCAGTGCCAGGATGGTGTGAGGAAGGTGCGTTGCACCCTACCTGCCCAAGGCGGTAGGGGTTATGTGTTGGGGCCTACCGTGCTGGCTAGACATTAGAGTCAGAGAAGAGGCAGCTTATGTGGAGGCCCAACCCTAGCTCTGGTACCTCCACGGCTGCCTCAGTCCGCAGAATTTGCAGGATGGGGATAACAAAACACAGTGCTGGCCTTTGCTGGCTGTGCTCCAGTACCCCCTGCTATGGGGGGAACATGGGCTTTGACAGGGGACCTCTAACCTGCTCTGTGAGCTATGCTGGGCCTCCGTCTGTCTCTGAAATGAGGATGTAGTTCTAACTAGGTGGCTGCCCAGAGTTCTCTCTCTGGTGTGTGAAGTGTATGGGATTGGGAGGAGGAGAGGCTACACCTGGATTTCAGCAGCCGCTCCTTGATAACTGGTTCTCCCCAGTACTGGAGAGGGGCTTTGGGGGACGTCGTCAGCCTGACAGCCCCCTCAGTCAGGTGGGCCTGGACCCTGGGCGGGGGGAGGTTCATAGAGTGGCCCTAGGCTGAGGTCTGAGGGATCTGTGAACTGTGGGTCCCAGGGCTTTGGAAGGTAAGAGCGGTGGGAGAGAGAGGAGCTTTCAGCCCAGCAGGATTCATTCAGCCTGACTTTTGGAGCTGTATCTTCTGTACTCCCCCATCCAGACCATACTCCTTGTTCCTCCTTCCAGGAGCACCTTTTTCCCTTCCTCCTCTTTTTTTTTTTTTTTTTTTTAAAGATTTTATTTATTTATTTAAGAGAGAGAGAATGAGAGACAGAGAGCACGAGAGGGAGGAGAGTCAGAGGGAGAAGCAGACTCCCTGCAGAGCAGGCAGCCTGATGCGGGGCTCAATTCCGGAACTCCAGGATCATGACCCGAGCCAAAGGCAGTCGCCCAACCAACTGAGCCATCCAGGCGCCCCTCCCTTCCTCCTCTTGAAACTTAGATGGCACCTCCTCCAGGAAGCCCTCCTGATCCTATCAATGCCAGATCCATTTTGTGGGTCCCACAGATCCTGTGCTATACCCACCCCAGCAAGGGGTTGACTCTGGATACCTGGCTCCCCCTTTTCCCCATCCCTAGTGCTGGACTCCCTCCCCGCTCAAGGCTGGAGGTCAATGAGCACCTGGTGGAGAGAGGAAACACAGGAGTGGGCAGCCACACCCAGTGTTGGGAGGATTCCAAGCCTCGGGCAACGTAAAAGGCACTCCCTTCTCTAACCAGAATTGGCCCGGAAATGAATAAATACCTATAAAAAAATCATGGCATGGTTCCTGTGTTTCACAGCCAACATGCACATGCCTGATAGTCATGCACGGCAAAACTGAAATGAAACAGCCTCTGCTGGCACTAAGACATAGTTTCTTGGACCCCCATCCTGCCTCAGGACGTTCGGAGAGACTTTTGTGGGTTGGGAGGAGACTTCAGGGCCCTCCTTGATCACCCTATCCACCCGTTTTGAGGGTTGGGATACAGCAGTCAACAGTTGATTCTTTGCTGCCACCATGTGGCCAAGATGTTGGCTGCCCCCAAGCCAGCGTCCCTTCCTGGGCAGCCCTGGTCCTTGATAGCAAGCATCCACAGGAGCGCCCCTTCCTCCTCCCCCAACTGCTCAGTCTGCAGGAGGGGGGAGGCAAACCATGTGGGGGAAGTCTGTGCTAGGTATAAGTGCTCCCCCAAGCTGAGCGCATAAGGCCTGGCCCATATTTGACTTAGGACTTGCCCAACTACCCTGGCATCTGTGACCTCGAAGGAGTGCCCTCTTTTCCCATTTTGGGCTCTCACACCCCTCTGAACACTACTCCAAAGAACTAGTGCTGGCCTTTTTCTCCAACCCAAAGAGATCATCTGAGTGTCAGCAGGGGATCTCTCTAACCACGGTATGACCGTATCATTCTGCAGCTTTAAAACGTTCAGTGGCTCCCCAGTGCCAGAATTTTACCTGGAGTTCGAGAACCCTAGGCCTTGGAAACTCCTCCGGCTTCGGTGTAAACCAGTAATACCAGGTTCTTTATCAAGTCCTTTGCTTTGCACGTGCTGGTTCCTCCACTAGGAGCACCTTCCCTGTTTGCCTGTTATTCCTTCCTTGATCCCCAGATAAACCCCACACTTTAGGTGCCTCCTGATTGTGACCACCCCTTTCCACACCCACCCAGAATAGGTGCTGAACTGCAGAGAAGCTGAGAACCCTACGAGGATCACAGCAGCCAACAGGGGCTCCTAGGGGCGGACCACTGACCAGAAGAATGCCGATAGCAGTCATGGCATCACCTGGGCCCCAGAGACAGTGGTTTGGTGCACTGGCCAGGATCAAGGGGAGAAACAGAAGCAGGAACAGGCAGAAAAGAGACCTAGGGCACATGTGCAGGGTGAGCAGCACCACCAAGCCTGTGGCTGTTCCCCAAGGACTCTGGGGTCAGGGCAGGTGGCTTGCGGCCATACCCATCCTAATGTGATCCAGGATGGGGCCAAGGGCAGGGACTATGCTGCCATTTCCTGGGACAGCAATTGAACCATTCCAGTGTACCCTTGGCCCATGCTACCCACACAAATTTCTTTTCCCAACACGGGTTGTTTTTAGTGGCAGAGTATCTTAGCCCAGCTCTCAGAGACTACATGAGGGTGATTCACTCTACAGTCTGAAGACCATACTCAGTGGACACTCTTCTCCCATAAACATTTCCCAGGTCTTCTGCTCCCCTAGCCAATGAGATGGTTAAGTTGTGGCAGAACTGGAAAAGCCCCCCCCCCCACCTCCCACCCCAGCAGCAAGGTAGAAGCTTTCTGAGCTGTGCCTTGGGTTCTGCCCAAAGAGGGTCTCGGGATAGAGTGAATGGGGCTGGGCCTTCACTGCTGAGCCTCCAGGGATGTCCACAGTGACCCCCGTGGGCGGGGCCATTCCAGGGTATGGGGTGGCTGAAGAGGGCCCAGTGTGCCTAGTGGCATCTGCCCTTCCTAGGGCAGGGTTCACCTCTCCCCAGAAGTCAGCTGGGTCTTCTTGCAGGCCCTCCAGCTCACTCCTGGGGCCATCCTGAGGAATGTACTGGCTGGAAGTACAGATGCTGAGGTGGATAGCCCTTCAAGCTGGGACAATTTCCCCAGAGGCCTAGAGCTACGGTGAAGCTGAACTCTGAATCTTGAGGTCTGAGCTGAACACTGGACCACGTCACCAAGGGCTCCCACCCACATGTACCAAGCCTCAGACTCTCCCTAGTTGACCGTCCGAATCTTACTCAGCTCAGCTACTGCTGAGCTACTGCAGCCCAGTAAGCAGAGCCACACCTCCCAGAGCGTATGACTGGTCCTTTGGGGCACACCGCTGGGGGCCCCTCCTAGGAGTGAGAGGGGAGGCACCGGGGCTCCGACTGAATGTTGGGGTGGGGCGGTGGGGTGCAAGGCCAGGAGGTGCTGGAGAACACTTTATGTGTGGCAAGACTTTAGCTGAATGCAGAGAGCCCCAGCCCCAGTTTTGACTCTGAGTGCCGGTGGCCTGATGCTGTGCAAGGGAGGGAGGAGAAGGACTCAAATGTGCATGTGGCCCTGTGCGTGGGGGAGCACGGGCAAGGACCAGGGAGAAGGATTCGGTATTTGTATGTGAGTGAGAGTGGGTGAGTGAAGGGACCAGTGACAAGGCCCAACGAGTGTCTTTCCCAAAGCACTTTAATGCACGCACCAACCCACGGTCCCCACCTGCTGCCTGGGCAACAGAGGCCAGCCCACGTGGAGGCTCCCGTGGCTTCCATGGCCCAGTGTGCCGAAGAGGGCTGAACCCACACACATTCCCATCAGTAGGTGAGGGGCGTGAGGATGAAGAGGCGGTCTTCTTCTTTGCGGATCCAGCGCATCAGCTTATGGATGGCACTGACGGCCGATGCCTTGGTCCCCAGGGGGCTGTAGCACATGTAGAGCTCAAAGGCACCTGTCACCTGGAGGAGGGGGCACAGGGTAGTCATTGAGGTTAGGTAGCCCTCAGGCCCACTGCCTGGGATCCCGATAAAGCCCAGGCCAGCCCAGGGCCACCTTACCCAGGCCAGGAGGTTCTCATTGGGGCCTGTGTAGTAGATGGTCTTGAGTGGGCGGGAGGCATTGTGGGCTCGGCTGTGCAGATACTGGTAGAGGCCCAGCAGCCGCTCCTGCTCCTCTTCACTGGTGTACGGGGCCTCGATCTCAGGGCTGGAGATGGGGGGGGGGGGGTTCGCAAAGAAATGACTTCCGGTGCCTTCTCTGGAGACCCAGAAACAAACCATTCCTAGTCAGGGAGACTCTGCCATGTGTCCTACCCTCGAAATGTTCTCCCAGGATAGGGCACTGTCTACCTACCACAGAAGACTCTCCAGGACAGGGCTAGGCCCACCCAGACTGGAGCCCTGTTCTTCCCCCTCCCCCAAGTTCATGGCATCTTTGGTGACCTTCCCTTGGAGAGGCCAATCTGAGTTTAGGTGTCTAAGACAGAGGGACAGGTCTGAAGTGGAGGAAGAGTGATTTGGGAACCCAAAAAGGGGTAATGGGAGGATCGAAGATGCCACATCTGGCCCCAGCCCCTCTGTTGGAGGAGGAGTACTGTGCCTCCTGGCCTGGACTAAAATGACCCCTAAGGCAGACTTGCTCCAGGGCAGGAGATCCAGGAGACCTCGGTTCCAGCTTCCTTCCCTGGGTGTATTGGGTATTTCAAGGCCTTCTGGGTAACAAAGTGGAGAGATGTATGCCCATAGGGAACAGAGGGATAGGGAGACTGGGTCCCTGATGTCAGAGGGAAGCAGATCCAACATGTCAGTCCATTCCCAGAGGAGCTGTCAGCTTCAGGACTGCATCAGGGCTCAGGACCAATCCTTCTCCCCATCCCCAGCCCTATCTCCCTCAAGCAGTGTCCCCAAGGCCCTCCCTCACCTGGTGAAGAGTCCCGAGCTCTTTGACTTATAGAGGAAGTGGCGCAGGTCCGGGATGCCCACTTGAGCAACACTGTAGTAGGGCGTGCGCAGGGCCTCCCGCAGCGCCAGGTGGGCTCCGCGCTTCCGCAGGCGCTCCTGAAAGCGGCGGCGGCAGTCAGAGACTGCAAAGAAGTCCTCGCGGTCGGTGGAGACGAGCAGCAGGCAGAGATCGGTGTCAGGCTCCAGGTAAGAGATGTGTGCGTGGAAGAAGCCGGCTGCATTAAATTTGGGCAGGCACACGGGCGTCCAGGCCTCGCCCTCGCGGAAGGACGAGGAGGAACTGATGAGGTTGAAGAGCAGGTGCAGGTCGATGGGGTGCAGGAATTGGTCCTTGCGGCGCACTAGCGCCACGAGCTGGTTGCGCGCCAGCAGGATGGAGAAGACGAGGCTGCGGGCACGCGCCTGCTGCAGGCTGGCACTCACCGCGTCGCGCACTGTCGCCGCCAGGGGCAGGCAGCGCGCCGCCCCCATGAGGAAGCTGGGGTCTCGCGCCATGAGCTGCAGCAGGTTGTCGGTGATGCGCTCCGAGCCCGAGAGCAGGCGCCGCAGGTCGTAGTTCTGCTTCTGCTGGAAGATGTGGCTCAGCTGCGCGCCCGTAAGAAGGCTCAGGATCTGGTAGTAGATGTAGAGCAGCTCCTGCGCCAGTTCCTGCGCCGACTGCCGCGTGCGCGCCACTGCCACCAGCACCAGTGGGCTCCGGCGCACGAACACTACCTTGTAGCCATCTGAAGGGGGGGAGGGGGTGTCAGCTTCTCCGGGAAGCCCTCCTGGATTGGCCTTGCCCAGCTCCCTCGGAGCCCTGGCTTCCTACGCAGCTTGTCGCCTTCTACATCCTCTCCACCCTCCCTCAGAGCTCTGCACACAGTAGGGACTTAAGGATGATGCAGATAAAAACGGCAGCCCAAGGTCCCCTTTCCCTGAGGACTCCAGGCCTGTCCCTTCCACTTGCTTCACAGACTGGCACCAGCCAAAATGCAGTGAGCACTTCAGAAAAACATGCTTGTGTTAAACGGCAAGAGCCAGGACCTGGGGCTTTTTGGTCACCTCCCCCGACTTCTGGTTCTCTCCAAGGGCAAAGCCCACACCAGAGCCACCTCTGGCCCTCACAATAGCCCTATCAGGCAGGCGGTGTTGCTATCCATGTTCAGATGACAATACTGAAGCCCAGTGAGGCGGAGGGATGGCCCTTGGACCCCTTCACATAGCACATCCCAGGCCTCTCTAGTCCCCGGGGATCCAGGACCTGCTATGAATTAACCCTGGCCAGGGGAGCCCTCCCTGCCCCCCTTTCCAGGTGGCTCACCTGCGTGGATAGAACGAATGGCATTCTTGTCTGCCTCCAGGAAGGACACCAGGGCCACCATGACACCCATGGTGCTGGAAAGCGCCTCCTCTGACCCATAGCGGGAGTACACAGGCTTCCCCGCCTCGCTCAGCACAAAGACGTGCTTCTGGTGCAGTCGCCATGCCTCAGCAGCCTCCTCGTCATCCCCCTCGCCTGTGCCCTCCCTGGGGGGTTCCGTGGCTGGCCGCCCAACTGCCCCTGAAGACTCTGGCCAGTCCTCAGAGCTTCCTGGCAGCATCTCCTCCTGCAGGTCTCGGGCCACACCCGTCAGCTGGGTGCTCAGCTCACTGAAGTCCTGGCTGATCTGGCGCATGTCTGCAGGCAGTGGGGGGGGACCCCCAACACCCTCCTTAGGGCTGTCCCCAGAAGCTGCCCCATCCTCCGATTCCGTCAGGTCCTCGTAGGAACGGGCATGGACGAACATGGCACCCTCCTGCCCGGCACCTGCCGGCCAAAAGCACTGGTGCTTAGAGCAGGACCCGCTGGCAGACCACCTTACCAGCAAGGTGCCTAATATGGCACTCTAGCCTCACTGCCTGTCCTGGCGAGACAGGCCGCTGTTCCCTCCTACTACTGCCTACTGTGAGTTATGCCTCCCTGCCACTGAGAGCCCACCAGTCTCCGCCCATCACGCTGGGACTAAGACCCAAACCCCTCATGGCTGCGGGGGCGGCTGGTATCTGCTTGCTTCTCTCACTCTCATCTCACAGTCCTTACCCATTCCACTCACACTGACCTTCATCCACCTGCTCTTTGGACACCCTCAACACACCCCCACCCACCTCAGGGCCTCTGCACCTGCTGTTCCCTCTGCCTGGAAGACACTGGAACCTCCTCATATGGCCAGCTCCTTGTCACACTTCAGCTCTTAGCAAAAACGTTAGTTACCTCCTCACCTGACCTCCAACCCTAGGCACTCTGTCACATCTCCCTCCTTGACTTCTCTTGTGCCACTTGTCAGTTGTTACCCTTCTCCCCCACCGCAGTGGGGTTCCTGCGTTCAGTGACTCTCTCTCCCTGCGAGAAGTCTCCCTGACTCTGCTCAGGCCATAGTTCCTAACCCACTCCAGTGTAATGGCCCCACTAGCTTGTGGCTCCCCTAAGGCAGGGACCATGTCAGTTCTCCTTTACTGATTTTTTTTTGACAGAATAATTCAACAGATATATTTTGAGTCTCTACGAGGAGTTCGGTACTCTACTAGGTATTGGGGATACAACCACTCTGTGCTCAAAGAGCTCACGATCTTGGGGACGAGAGACGTGCAATACACACATAAACACATAAAGTTACAAAATAATGAGTATCCCGTATAGGGCATGGTCAGAGCAGGCAGGCCTGACTTGTGAGGAGGTGATACTTAAGCTGAGAGCTGAGGGAGGGAGAAGGAGCCAGGAAAGTACACTGCAGACCCAGGGAACAGGAGGAGGACCCAGGCTGGCACAGGGTGAGTAGCCCAACACGAAATGGAGAGGAAGGCCGGACACAGCCGGACTGAGCCCAGTTCCCTGCAGTATCCCCGGCACCTGACAAATAGCCCAGGAGTGACTGAACAAATACGTGAATGAGTGGGAGCGAAAGACTGGTTGGGAATCCCAGTGGCCCTGGAGGCTGCTCTCACTGTCAGCTTCCTGGAGCTGCACACTCTGCCCGTACCTGGCTCCATTCCCTGAGCCAGTCCTGGTGTGGGGCTCTCAGCTCTCTCCATACTCTGCCCATCAGAAGGAGCCAATGTGCCATCAGGGCATTCGCTGCTTCTCTTCCTCTGCATGTCAGCAGCCATCCTTCAGGCTCGCCTGTGGGGCAAACAAAGGTGTCATCGAGGCTAAGGGGGAAGGTGCTATTGGCAGGAGTCACTGGCATAATTAACGTGGTAAGTACAGGAAAGCGTCCCTCACCAGGACCCAACTAGCTCAAACCTCTGGGGAATGGGTTATGAGTAGTCCCCTCTAAAAAATGAAGTATGTTGTTCTTTTTCTAAATAGAAAAGGAAGAAAGAATTCATTGTACCTACTCACTGTAGAAAACTTGGAAAATACAACAAGGTCTAAAGAAAGAAATGTCACCATTCTCCCACCTTTCAGGATCTTTCACTGTTCCCATTTTGGTGTATTTCCTCCCAGTTTTTTTTTAATGTACATAAAAGGTAAATAATTTTTTTTTTTTTTTTTTTTTTTTTACAAACTGATAACAGCAGCTAACATTGAGCGCCAAGGCAGTGTGCTAAGAAGTTCAGTAGACAGTTATCCAAGCCTAATCACTCCGCCCTGGGGCAGGTGCCCGTGTCTCAGGCTAGCTTTATAGATCAAGGGACTGAGGTTGGGAGAGTTTAGATACCTTGCCTGATGTCACAACAGGAAGGAAGCTGGGAGCTGGGAATTGAAACAATTCTGTATCCTGCTGTCTTTCAGCACACATCCTACCACGAACATTTCCCCATTCAAAACTGGGTAGACCAATAGTGCTTCCTGGATATTTGCAAAGAAAGAACACGCTTGTCTTCAGGCTGGCTTTTTTCCGAATACACTGTTGTACTTTCTGATTTTGGCACCGGGGCTTGCCTTACAAATTACAAACAACTAGAGACATGACGGTTCTCAGTGCCCACCTGATGGCCAGGACAGACTCAGCTTGATCTCTGGGCCTGGTGGAGGTGGCTGGGAGTGGATGGCAGGGATAATGAAATTGGATGGCTCACCTGGAGTCATCCCTTGGGCCCCTGAATGGCAAGCTGAAGGGCCTTCACTTGGGGGGCAATATACATTCCCAGGGGAGGGGTTCCATCTGAGGCACTGACCCTTTCGTGAAGAGAGATCTGGCTGGATAGGCTAGAAGGGCAGCAAAGACCAGAGACTCATGAAGAGGTCATGCAGGCAGGCCAGGGGCCTGGGAGGGACTGGTGTTAGTGACCCCATCCCTGCCTTCCTAGGGCAGAGTCATAGGGAATAACTGAGACCTTGTTTCCCACTAACTCTGCAACCTTGGGCAAACGGCTCCTCCCTGAGCCTGGCGTGAAGTAGGTGCTCAAAAATGTTCACGAAGAGAGCAATCTCAAAGAGACGGCGTCCCCATCACTCGCATTTGTGTGGTCCCAGGTTGTCTGTATCCACGAGCACTCTCAGACCCCCCAGCCCCATCCCACCAGAGCTCCTATCAGGGAGCTCCTGTATGTACCCAAAGAACTGACTTTCAAGCTCCTTTTGTTTTGTCATCTTTGTTGGAAGCTATGGAATCCTTTCTTCAAATGAGTCTTTTGCAGAAGTTCAATGTGCAAAACAGACAGGGCATCCCAGTGGCCATTCCTGCACTGAACCTGGAGCATCGCACAAGTGAAGGCTGGGCACCCCTGGCCCACAGCACCACCCCACATAGAGTCGGACCAAAGAAACATCATTTGGGAACAGCCACCTTTGTGGATTTTCTAGGCCACTAATCCCATCCATCAGGACAATCAAGAGTGATGGTTCCTAGCATGAGCACCACCTTGGGCCCCCTTGTCTGACAAAGGGCCAGAGTAACTAAGAGGCTACTTGCCCTCAACAGCAACCTGTTCAGAAAGGTCTGCTCAGAGACAGAGATGGAGAGCCATGGGAGAAATCCCAAACAGGCCAAAACAACCATTGTAACACCACAGAGGCCAGGGCAGTGGGTGCTACAGTAACAAGGGCATGGCTAGGTCTTCCGCAAGAAGACACAGGCCCCATGAGAACCTTGGAGACCATTCTTTCACAAGCTACCCTAAAGGCCAGATTGGGGCCTGCACTGCTACATGAAGAGAGAGTGACCCCAGAGAGGTGAGTCTGTCCGAGTCCAGGCAGAGGGCAAGCTGCTACTGACAGTCCCAGGGCTGTGGCCAGGGCTTCTGGACCTGGCTCCCTGGATGGAAACCTGGATTGCTACGTGCTTCCTTCCAAGGAGAAGGTCCAGAACCATTGCTTTAAATTACCACGTTTCTGGGGCGCCTGGGTGGCTCAGTCGGTGAAGCATCTGCCTTCGGCTCAGGTCCTGATCCCAGGGTCCTGGGATTGAGCCCCGCATCAGGCTCCCTGCTCAGCAGGGAGCCTGCTTCTCCCTCTGCCTGCCACTCCCCATGCTTGTGCTCTCTCTCGCACGCTCTCTCTGACAAGTAAATAAATAAAATCTTAAAAAAAAACAATTACCACATTTCTATGTCGCCTCACTTTCCCACTCCACTGGTCAGTTTACACCTTCTCTCTTCTCAAACTTGCCTCACCTGCTTCTCCCACGCTCACTCAGCGCTATCCGTGATAGCCAAAGAGAACTTCCAAGATTCCCACCACCAGCTCACCTCACCTGTCAGACGTTGCCTTCCTTCTCACTGAAGATGAGCTCTTGTGCTCCAGCGGGGGCAAACTCCCCCACTCTAGCCCTCTCGCCCTCACAAGCACAGCGCATGGCTTCAGCAGCTGTCCCTCTCTCCTAGATCATTGGTTTCCCCTTCTCCCCTATCCATCACCAATATGCTGACGCTTCGTCCATTTTCAAGACACCTTCCCTGGGGTGTGTTTACTCCGTTATAATCGACTGAGCTGTACTTATGATTTGTGAACTTTACGTCTGTCTTATTTCAATTAAAAAGTTAAAACAAACCTCCCTCTAGGTTCCACCCCATTTTTTTTGCTGCCCTTTATAAAACAATCAAACCTCAAAATTGTAAATAATACTTGGAGTTTAATTAGTCAGGTGGGCTAGATTATGTTGTATAACAAATGAATGCCAAAATGGCAGAGGCTTTACACATAAAGGCTTATTTTTTGCTCACACAAAATCTACCATGGGTCTGGTAGTAATTCAGCTCCCTTCCAAGCAGTGATTCAGGAATCCAAGTTACTTGCATCTCATAGCTCTGCCATTGGAATACGTACTTTTCCCACATCACTGGGCAGTGGAAGACAGGGCTTAGAAGGTCATGTATGAGCTCTTAAATACTTCAAAGCCCAGATTGGCCAGAACTAGTCACGTAGCCAGAGGGACTGGGAAATGTGGAGAGTCGTGGATATTTGGTAATCAAGAAGTAAATCTGCCACAGCCTCTCCACTTCTCCCACTCACTCTTGAAGCCATTCCAACTAGACTTGTGTCTCCATTACTCTAGTAACACTGTTCCTATCAAGGTTGCCAGTTGACTTCAGGATCATCTCACTTCACTCAGTTGCAGCGGATACACTTGATCATTTCCTCTCTTTTGAAACATTTTTTTCTTCTTGGCTTCTGGTACACCACTCTCCTTCCTTGGTTCTCCTCCTATCTCATGGACCATTTCTTCTAAGTCCTTTTTGCAGTTCTTCTGACAGTTAGGGAACGCAGATTTCAGTCCTTAGATCTCTTCCCTGTCCTCATTCAGTCTACTGGTGATCTTATTCAGTCTCATGGTTTTAAATTCCATTGATACATTAATGATTCCAATTTTTTATTTCCAGTGCCAATCTCTCTTCTGACTTCTAGAAGCACACACATTTAACTGTCTACTTGATGCCTGCCCTTGGATGTCTTACAGTATCTCAAAGTTCTATGTCCAAAACTGAGTTCCTGATCATCCTCTTAAAAACTTATTCCTCCCATGGGCGCCTATGTGGCTCAGTTGTTAAGTGTCTGCCTTTGGCTCAGGTCATGATCCCAGGGTCCTGGGATCGAGCCCCCACATCAGGCTCTCTGCTCAGCGGGAAGCCTGCTTCTCCCTCTCCCACTCCCCCTGCCTGTGTTCCCTCTCTCACTGTCTCTATCTCTGTCAAATAAATAAATAAAATCTTAAAAACAAACAAACAAAAAACCCCCACTTATTCCTCCCAGAGTTTTATCCATCTCCATGAAAGACGTCATCCTTTCAGTTATTCAGAAAATGATCTTGGAGTCATCTCTTTTGCTCACACCTCATATACCGAACCACTAGCAAATCCTGTCACCTGTACTTTAGAATACAGGTGCACCCAGCAAAATGTCACTCTTGTTAATATTTTCCCCATAGAATTCCTTTTAGTTTTTAATACCCAACTGTGGTAGCCAGCCTTCAAGATGGTCCCCAGTGATCCTCAACTCCTGCTATTCATGCCTTTGTGTACTCTCCTTCCACACCGAACAGGGCTGATCTATATAACCAATAGGATAATGTGAAAATGACAATGTGGGTTTCTGAGGCTAGGTCATAAAAGATACTGTGGCTGCTGCCTTTCTCTCTTGGATCACCCTCTTCAGGTAGAGCCATTAGCCATGTTGTGAGGACACTTGAGCAGCCCTACAGAGAGAACCTCATTGCAAGAAACTGAGACCTGCAAACAGGCAGTATCAAATATGCCAGTCACGTGAGTGAGCAATCCTGGAAGCAAATCATCTGGCCCCAGTCAGGCCTTCTGATGATTGCAGTGTCATGAGAGAATCTGAGCCTGAACCATCCAGCTAAGCTGCTCCCAAATTCCTCCCAAATCCCCATAGGAATTGCGCGAAATAATAAATATTTATTATTGTGTTAAGCTGGTAAGTTTTGGGGTAATTTGTTACACAGCAATAGATAACTAATACAACAAACTTGTATTGATTCAGCTTATGTTTATACAGAAAAAAAATGCATATTTACATCATCAGAACTTGATCTAGATTTTAATCAAAGTAATGTGCATTTAAAGTCTCAAATTATATTCCAAATCAGACAGTGGAGTGGAGTGGCAACAAAAGGGGTTTACTTGCATCGTGGCTGTTGCAGGTACTGAAAGAGGCCATGATACTGCATCAAAGCAGCAAACAGTGTTTGGTGATCAGGAGGAAATGCTTTAAGCATTTTATATCCTAACACTATAACTTACTAGGCATATATTTTTCCTGGGATTTAGTACCATTTTAGAAAATTAGGGATTTGGGATTGATGAGGGAAGCATTATACTTTTCCCCATTTAAAATAATGGGAAACAGACACTAAGTTAGTGATTCCAGACATAATGCCCAACTTTTGTAGATTACGATGTTAAATGGGAAATACCCATATCCAGAATCCAACCACTGCTCATCACTGCCACCACTACCACATTGGTCCAGGCTACCATTCTCTCTCTAGGAGTGTCGCACCTGTCTTTTAACCAGTCTCCCCATTTCTGCCTTTGTCCCTGCACAGTCTTTCCCTCGCACAGCACTCAAAGTGATCCTCTTGAAAAAGAAGTCAGGTCATGTACTTCCCCTGCTCACAACTCTGTAATGGTTCCCATTCATTCAATGAGAAAGCCAAATTTCCTCACAGCAGTGCACAGGCCCCGCTCTATCTTCCCCCCCCCCCCCCCCCCCGCCCCACCATTACTTCTTTGACCTCATCTCCTATCCCTTCCCCCACTCGTTTTACTTCAGCCCAGCTACAATGATCTCGTGGATTTCCTTTAGGATAATGTAAATGTAAATGTAAATCCTGAGCATTTTTTTACTTCAGAACTTTGCCCTTGCTGAGCTTTCTGCCTGGACCATGTCTCCCTGCCTTTCCCTCTGGCCCCCACCTTACCTAGTCCACTGCTTGGGCTAGATATTGACATGACCCGCTCTCTCACTTCCTTCAGGTTGTTGCTCAAGTGTTACCTATCAGAGAGGCCTTCCTGCAATATCCCTGATTCTCACCCCTTTTGCCCTGCTTCATTTTTCTACATTGAAGGTCACCCTGTGACCTGCCACAAATTTCAATATGTCAGCTCCACACACAGGAAGAGTTTAATCAACATTTGCTAGATAAAAACTTTGGGAGGGAAAAGGTGAAAGATCCTCAAAGAACATCCAGTTATTAAAGATTTTTTTTTTTTTTTTTTTTTATTTATTTATTGGAGAGCGAGCGAGAGAGAAACAGCATGAGAGGGGAGAGGGTCAGAGGGAGAAGCAGGCTCCCCGCTGAGCCGGGAGCCCGATGTGGGACTCGATCCCAGGACCCTGGGATCATGACCTGAGCCGAAGGCAGTCGCTTAACCAACTGAGCCACCCAGGCGCCCAAAGAACATCCAGTTATAATGCAGCCTCTGGAGATCCCTGCCTGTGGAGAAGATTTGTGTTTGGTAGTAGTCAAGTGCTCAAGAACAATGGCCCTGGAGTCAGAGGGACCTGGATGAACCTGGTTTGGTTTTATAAGTCTTTAGTTTTCTCATCTATAAAATGGGGATAATGATAGTACTGGTTCCCTGGGTTGTGGGAGGATTAAATGAGATAATCTATGTAATTTGGTTACCCTGGCACAGAGTAGGCACTTGTACACTCAGCTGCTGCCATTAGCACAACATGATTATTTTTACTTAGCATTCAGACCATATGTAGCTGCACTTACAGACAGATCCAGTGGTTTCTGCCCCATAAGTCAGTCCTTTGAGAGCTGGCTCACCCTGAACGAGGCCCTGAGTGAGCTGGCTGGGGAAAACATGATTCTGACCTCATGAAGCCAGGTAGGCTCTGGCCTGAAGTGAGCCACCTGTGATGTCCAGCCAAAGAGATGTCTGTGGGCCTAGGACTGGGAGTTCCTCCAGGCTTACTGGCTCTTCATTGGGCTTGACGTTGTAGGAACAGACTATTGGTTTTCTGCTGCTCCTGGAAGTCTCTCCCAAGTTGAACTCTTTGGTCGGCCACGTGCCCCTGCTCTGTGCCTTGCACCTTTGGCTCAAAGGCCCAAACAAGGTCTACAGCAACTTGCCCAATGTCTTGGGGGCCCACTACCCACCAATCCCTTGTGGGCTTCAGGTGACTGAGCCTAGTGTGGCTGAGGGGTACCCAGCATGGTACATGCATGGAGTGAGGACAGGGTCAGCTGGCTGGGGCTAGCAGTGGCTTCCTTTACAATAGTTCCCCTGCTACCTGAAATCATGTAGCACCTCAGCATCTCCAAGGCCAATCTGGGGATCCAGCCAGAAGTCCTGATGAAGCAAACAGTTCTCTGGACACTTACTCTGGAAACTAGGCAGGGAGGGTGAGTGACTCACAGCAAACCCCACCCCAACCCCCACTGGAGCCATAACCTGCATGACTGAAGCTCCTGGGAGGCTGGGCCTGAAGCCATTAAGCAAGAGAGGTCTCTTGGAACCAGTCCCATATGTGCCCTTGGGGCCCCTTCTCAGGCAGCCTCTCTAAAAGCCCCCAGGGCATGCTACTTTACCTAGAAGTGCTCTGCTGTGCCCACAAGCAATGTCATCAAAGAGGCTGGGTCCATCAGCCCTTCTGTGCCCACCCTGGAGCAGGTAAAGCCTTCAAGAGCCCCTCCCTACTGGCTCCCTACCACTGTTGCTCCCTCTTCCTGCTTAAAAAGTGCTCTGTTCTCTTTGACTCCTTTGGGAGTGGGCTCCAAATGGGAGGGTGGTGCCAGGATGCATGGGTGCGTGGCAGACAGGGCCCTGGTGAGGCTGTGCTGTAGCTGTTTCAGCAGGATGCCTACTCCTGCTGAGAGCATGGCCTGGTACTTGTCACTGCTGGTGGCCACTCCCCTCTCTGACAAAGGCTGCTCACCCTCCCCCAGCAAACTGGAACCCAGAAAGGGCTGCTCACTCAGTACAAGGAGCAGACGTGTTATCTGAGCCAGGGCACCCTTGAGAGCAAAGTCCAAAGCCTCAGGACACTTCCAGGAGCTGCCCCGCTCACCCCACAGTCACCTCTGCCGATCTTTGAGAGGACTTTATTGGGGAGGGGGTGCCTTGGGGGGCGGGTCCTACCTGGCTACTGGCCCCTACAGGACTTTGCCCTCCCAGCCAAAGGAAGGATTCCGGTCCTCGCCTTTTGTATTCTCCATCTGGGGGCCAACCGGCTAAGGCACCCCAAAGAGACTAAGACCTCCTACCGCAAATGGCAGCGTAGGCAGCAGGGGCGCCCTCTCTTCAAGCCCCTCGCTCCAAGGATGACAGCTCTCCAGTCTCTCGGTAGCCCCAGGCCACGTGGGTTGGCAGTCGTACTCACCTGTTTCTCCGGGGGGCCCTGGACGCACAGAGATTGCCGGTCACTGCACTCTGCCGGACCCCCGGGAGAGCACGGGTGCCCGGCGGGACCTGGACTGAGGGCGCAGGTTCGCGGGGCCACGGCCCCCTGCGGACGCAGACATGGCCACTGTGCGGGCCACCGCCCCCTCCCACCGCCCCTCGCCCGGCCTCCGGCCCAGGAAGACAGCCTTCGCCGGCCTCTCGTGGCGGAGGCCCGGCTCCAGCCGCTCGGCCCAGCCCTGCCCGCCCCGGGGTGCATTGTGGGAACTGTAGTCCGCAGCTCGCTGCCGCCTGCGGCACTCTGGGGCGGGGCGGGGCGCGCAATCCTGGCAAAGTCGGGGGCGGGGCCTGACCCGGGACAGGATTTGCCTCATCCCGCACAGCCTTCTCTTGCGTCGCGGCCTGGCCCAAGCGCTTCCCCGGAACCCAAAGGCATGGGTGGACCAGACCCCCAGGCCCCCTCCTCCCCGGCCAACTAGAGGTTTATTTCAAGGGGAAGGAAGAGACGTTGGGGGTGTTTCCTCTATTGACTGTGGAAGGGCAGTACAAGTTTAGGGGCTGGATAAATGTCATTAGTGGGTCCAGCTACACTGGTTGTAAAGGATGTAGGCACACCAATTGTTGCTAGACATCTTTTTAGCCTCGTTTTAATATATCAGTATGAGGCTCTAAAACAGTTCTCAGCTTTGACTGCACATAGAACGACCTGGGGAATTTTTAAAAATCACTAATGCCTGGAGATTTTGATCACTTCTAGACATTTTGATTTAATCGAACCGGGATGGGACTCAGGCATCGGTATCTAAAAGCTTCCCAGGTGATGTGCCAGGGCAAGGAACGATTGTTATGGGCATTTGTAATTTCCTAGACACAAAGCAATGCAAACGACAGGAAAACATAAAGTTTTCCCACACAATTTTATTTTATTTTATTTTTTTTTTTTAAAGATTTTTTATTTATTTATTTGAGAGAGAGAATGAGAGAGAGCAAGCACATGAGAGGGGGGAGGGTCAGAGGGAGAAGCAGACTCCCTGCCGAGCAGGGAGCCCGATGCGGGACTCGATCCAGGGACTCCAGGATCATGACCTGAGCCGAAGGCAGTCGCTTAACCAACTGAGCCACCCAGGCGCCCCTCAATTTTATTTTTGAAGTACAGTTTAAAGAAGTAAAATTAGAGATTAACAAAAATACCGCTCATGTTTTCTCTGAAGCAATGAAATTACTTTATAGCTTTCTGGTTAATTACCCCCACAGTTCTAGGATGAAGGAAAAAGTCTGAAATCACTCCTTTAATTCTCCCTGCTGCTTCAAGCACCTCAATGCAGTGTCTTGTCTCCATCTCAGCCCTACACCGGAATTGGAAAGCTCTGCCCCTGAGCTTCTCTTATGGTCTCAGATGGCTGCCACTTAGAGCCTACCTCCACAATACAGGTCTGTGACTGAAATGATGACAAAACTGTGCTTTGCGCTTTTTTTTTTTTTTAAGATTTTATTTATTTGACAGAGAGGGAGAGGGAGAGAGCAAGCACAGGCAGGGGGAGCGGTAGAGGGAGAGGGAGAAGGCTCCCCGCTAAGCAGGGAGCCCATGTGGGGCTCGATCCCAGAACCCTGGGATAATGACCTGAGCTGAAGGCAGACGCTTAACCAACTGAGCCACCCAAGTGCCCTGAGCATGGGACTCTTGATCTTGGGGTTGTGAGTTGGAGCCCCACGTTGGGTGAAGAGGTTACTTAAATAATAAAATCTTTAAAAAAAAAAAAAAAGTTTAAGCCAAGAAGATCTCATATTCTCTGATTGGTACAAAAATATCCTGGCTATATTCCATTAACCAGAAGTTGCACCCCATAGAATTGATCTCAATACAAGACAAATTTAAAGTTTCCTAACATACCTAACGAGTCTCCTCAATAGTCTTTATGTTGACCTCAGGGTTTCTTCTAGAGTCTCACTCTTGCTTTCAAACATATCAGCTCCAACAGACAGCACCACTGTCATTTGGAAGTATAGCTGACCCTTGAACAACAGGTGTTTTGTTATATGCAGACTTTTTTCAATAAGTATATTGGAAAATGTCGGGGGGATTTGTGACAATTTGTAATACATTTTTTAAAGGATTTTATTTATTTAGGGGCACCTGGGTGACTCAGTCGGTTAGGCATCTGCCTTTGGCTCAGGTCATGATCACAGGGTTCCCAGATCGAGCCCTGTGTCAGGCTCCCTGTTCAGTGGGAAGTCTGCTTCTGCCTCTCCCTCTGGCTCTCCCCCTGGCTTGTACTCTCTCCCTCTCTCTCTCTCTGTGTCAAATAAATAAATGAAATCTAAAAGATTTTATTTATTTATTAGAGAGAGAGAGAGAGAGAGAAAACAAGCACACATGGGGGGAGGGGCAGAGGGCGAGGGAGAAGCAAACTCCCTGCTGAGGGCGGAGCTCCATGCTGGGCTCGAACCCAGGACCCTGAGATCATGACCTGAGCCAAAGGCAGACGCTTAACGACTGAGCCACCCAGGTGCCCTGGATTTGCGACAATCTGAAAAAACTTGCAGATGAACCACATAGCCTAGAAATATTTTTAAAATTTAAGAAAAAGTTAGCTATGTCATAAATGCATAAAATACATGTACATACCAGTCCATCTTATTTACTACCATAAAGTATACACAAGTCTATTATAAAAAGTCAACATTTACTAAACTCCCCCACACAAATACTTGTAGACTGTACATGGTACCATTTGCAGTGGAAATGTAAACAAATGTAAAGATGCTGTATTAAATCATAACTGTGTAAAATTAACTCTAGAACATACTGTACTACTGTTATAATTAAGTAGCCACCTCCTGTTGCTTTTGTGGTGAGCTCAAGTGTTGCTAGTATCCACTAATCATCTCCTTATGAGCAGTTAGTCTCTCTGGTAAATTGCTATCACAAGTGAAAAGTGACCTCTCATGGTTCTCACTGTTAAGTAGTTAAGTTTTGGAGGAGTCAAAAGTTTTACATAGATTTTCAACTCCACAGGGGGGAGGGTGGTTGGTGCCCCTAACCCCTAGGCTCTTCAGGGGTCAGCTGTACTGCATCTACTTAGGCAAGTAAGTGGCTTCTGGCTAAGACTTGTGCCTAGGACACTCTCACAGGGCAAACCACTGTGGCTACTTAGTAAAACATTTTAAGGTTGTTATTCCAAACTCTGTTTTAGTCCACTCATTGACTTGTATTTGAATATTGGGACAACCCTTTTCTATATGTCACTTTTTGCTGATAGAAATTACCAAGAAATAGGGGCGCCTGGGTGGCTCAGTCAGTTGGGCGATCAATGATTCTTGATTTCAGCTCAGGTCTGGATCCCAGGCTCTCAAGTTCCAGCTACACGTCGGGCTCCGGGCTGGGTGTGGAGCCTACTTAGTAAATAAAGAAATAAGAAATTACCAAGAAGTAAATCTTAGCCTTTTGGAATAATAATAAATGCCAGTCCCAGGATGGCTCTGCTGCCCTGCACTATGCTGCCTCAAATCTTGGGCATTGTCACAAACAACACTTTACCCTGCACCTTCTGTCACCCTCCAGGTCAGGGGCTCCTCTAAATCTCCGCTTTCTGTTTTGTCTGGGCCCGTGATTTTCATGGACCCGGCATGTCATCTCCACAACTGTAGTAGTGAGGACTAGTGGGGACTGGAACAATGATAAAATAAGACCTCTTGTTCTTCCCCAGATTAATTTTCTTTCATAGCTTTAGCGGACATTTCAGAACCTGAGGTGCTGCGAGGAGGAGGTCATGGCTAAGGTGAAAATGCCTGATTGTGCCCTGAGGCTGGGATCTGCTCCCAGCCCTGTTGCTATCTTTTTTTTATTAATTAATTTATTTTAAATTTTATTTTATTATGTTATGTTAATCACCATACATTACATCATTAGTTTTTGATGTAGTGTTCCATGATTCATTGTTTGCATATAACACCCAGTGCTCCATTCAATACTTGCCCTCTTTAATAGCCATCACCAGGCTAACCCATCCCCCCACCCCCCTCCCCTCTAGAACCCTCAGTTTGTTTCTCAGAGTCCATAGTCTCTCATGGTTCGTCTCCCCCTCCGATTCCCCCCCCCTTCATTTTTCCCTTCCTACTATCTTTTTTTTTTTTTAACATATAATGTATTATTTGTTTCAGAGGTACAGTTGCTATCTTATGTGTGTGACTAGGGGAAAATCCTCTCATGTCCCTTTCAGCACCTTCAGCCATTTCCCCCTCCTATAAATACAAGATACCTGGTAGGAAGTATTTTGAGCTAATAATAAGATCACTCAATCTTTCTCTGCAAAATCCAAAGTTTTCCTTCCTGCCTTTATTACTTGGCAGCTCCTGGTAAGGCAGCTGGGTTTTCTGCTCTGCTGGGAAATTCCATCTGCGGTCTTGTATCACCTGTATCTCTCCTGGTTCCTGTCTCTCATTTTAACATTCGATCAAATCCTACTTTCCATGTTGGAGAGTCATGGCCCCAAATGAGACCAAGGCAACACGGAGCAAAAGACAGGACATGGCCTTTCTCTTTCCTGAGTCCTCCCCTGGAAGGATTTAGGGGCTGAAAGTGGGCGCATCTCCCTGACTAGACCTTGTACACCCCATTCCAGGTGAAGGTGCTGCTCGGATCAGCTCTTCTAAATAGTTCTTATTTCCTGCTCTTGGGTAGTAAAAACAAATTTACAAGTACTATGGGCCCTTGTAAGTTAAAAAGAAAATTCCTTATGCTTCCTCTGAAAACCCTCAATAATCATGTTAAGGAAAAGGGGAAAGTAGTCAGGGACATAAACCTTGGAACAGGACTGACCTGGGTTGGACTCCCCCACCCTCTACTTTCCAGCTGCGGCAATTACTTAATTTTTCTGGTCTTTGGTTTCCTTAACTATAAAAGGGGTTTCCTCATATGATTATTATAAAAATTAAATGAGATAATGAAGTGCCAGCACAATGCCAGCCATAGAGTTTGATAAAAAGTAGAGATTATTACCCAAGGAGATTGGATGTATGGCAAGAATAATTAGTTCCTTAATATGGTTTCCCTCTTTAGAGGACAAAGTACTACCTGATAAGGGAGAGATCCACCAACAATGGTCCAGTTTGGGAAGCAAAGTCAAAGTACCCACAGTTCTGTGTAGCTGTTCCTTCTCTTCCTTGCAACCTCTTAGCGCTGGCGTGCCCCTCCCTCATTCACTTGGTCACCTCATCCAAGCCCATGGCTTCAGATACTGGCACCAGCAATATGCTGATACCTCCCAGATTTGTATCTCTAACACTAAACTTTTACCCTGAATTCCAGACTGATGTATCCAACTACCAATTCCATGTCTCACTTGAATACTAGGCATCACAAATTCAACCTACCACAAACTGAGCTCCTGGTCTTCCTACCAAAACTGCTTCGCCCACATTCTTCCCTCTCTGCCCTCATCCCAGTCCATGTCTCCTGTTTCTACTGTTGCCACACAGGTACAAGTACCACCCTTCTGTGGTTGCGTTTATGGCAACAGACTCCTAATCGGCTGCACTGCTTCTGCCCTTCCTACCTTTAGCCTATTTCCACACAGCAGCCAGAGGGATCGTATTAACACGGATGTGAAGTTATGATATTATTCTATTTAGAGCCCTCCAATGGCTTCCCATCTCCCTCCTTACAGAAACCAAACTCATTTCAGCAGAGATTGTATATCTTGTTGGTTTGTTGTCCATCTCCAATAACTACCCCACCCCCATCTCCAGTAGGGCAGCAAATTTTATCAGCTTTGTTCCTGTAGCCCCAGCACCTGATACAGTGCCTGGCACACACACACCCTTTGTACAGTTCTTGAATGAAGGAATGACTTCCAGGCAAGATGCCTGAAAAGTGGGAAGATAATTTTAAAGAGTACTTAATCCAACAATCTCCTTTGTAGATAAGGATGGCTTTACTTTAGAATGCTTTATAGGCTTTTCTTGCAGCAGATTCCTTTGATCCCATGATGCTGAATTTAGGCTACAAAGTCAGGTTACCTTTCCTAAGGGTCCACTGGTAGAGACACCAGTGGCCGGAACCAGCAAGCGTATTAACAGTGTAGATAACCCACCTGGGAAGCTGAGAGCTTGCCATTTGAAGACTAACTGTACGGAGATCCTGGAAGTGAGCTGCAAACTGAAAGCTTTTCCGCTAGATTGGGAGATTTGCAGATAACCTTCCAGTTCTGAGACCTCGCACGTCACTCTTGGCCAGATTTATCGCCTGAGATCTAGCAAGGCCTTGTGGAAGCTGGGTGGATTTTCCCTTATAGGTAGGACTACTGAACCTTTAACGTAGGTGGTATTTGCTTGATATTCTTGAGCGGGGGATGCCTAACTTGGCAACCCCCTCAGAAAGAAAAGGGGACGAGCCTCTCTGACTACTGCTGCTCTAACTCAAGTGCTTCTCTCGCACCTATCCTCAGGTCTTGGGCAAAAAGGGCTAAGCGGCTTGTGTGGGCCAGCAGCCACTTCCCCGGAAGGCTTAGGCCGGAGAAGTCTCCCTTCCATTGCCTTCACAATGACGGGAAAGGCGTCCTCGAACTAGGCAGATCAAGGCCTGATCTGCGTTCCTGGTGGGGAGCAAAACTTGGGGAGGGAAAGTTAACAGCAGACTGCAAGTCTTGCTCAATTCTAAAGAGAGCACCGGAAGACGAGCCAGGGTCTAAACCACAACCCCCAGCAGGCCCGGCGGGCCTGGGGAAGCACGCCCTCCCATTGGACGCCGGCGAGCAGCGTGCCCTCACGCCTCGTTCCGTATCAGCCCCGCCCCCCCACCACGCGCGAGGCACGGCGGGAGTGGAGTCAGCGCGACCTGTCGCTGTACTCTATCTCCCGGCGGGCCGAGCGCTGAAGGCGGCGGCGCGGCGCCTTTGTGGAAACAGCGGTCGGCGCGGAGGAAGTTCCGGTCTCCGCGACGCTGGGTCGGTGGCGGCGGCTGAGGATTAGGAGGAGCGGGCCGCGGAGGCCGCGCTGCCTCGGTAAGGGCCTGGGGCAGTAGAGAGGGCGTGCCAGAGCCTGCGGGGAAGGAGCGGGCCTGCCAGGCCGCTAGAGAAGTCGCGGGTCCGCGAGGCCTGGAAGCTGCGGCTTCGGTGTCGCGGGGCGATCGCGGCCTCGGTCGGGAAGAAGAGAGCCAAGTGGCGGTGTGGTGAGGGAGGCGCCGCCCTCGGGAGGAACGCCCCGGAACGGTCGCGGGCCCGGGGCGGGGCCCGGCACGGCGGTAGAATTACCGGTCCAGCCTCGGGGCTGTCGGCTGCGGAGTAGGGGGGCTGGCGCGTGGTTACGGTTTGGTGCTTCTGGTCTGCGGACCCGCAGGCGGGCCCTTTCTTCCTCCTTTTTTCCTGCTTTTGCAGGAATCTGATCCAGTTCTGAGGCATCGCTCGAGAGGGAGGCCTTCTTGTGCCTAGCACGTAGCCTCGTCCTTAGACCTGGCTAGACTGGAGTGGGTTCGGCCGGACTACAGGGTGCGAGAGCTCGGAGTCCGGCACGCGGGACTGTAGAACCTGGAGGCGGGGGAGTGGTCTGATGGGTTCTGCGCCCGTTGGGAGAATGTGGGAGGAGGGATGTTTCTTCGTATTTACTCTTTAGATTCCTTTTGGCGTTGTAAATCTGTGTTTTTCTCCTAACTTTAGTATTGATGTGCTACTGGATTCAACTCTAGGAGTGCATTTTTTAATAAAAACAAAGGGTCATGTTTTGTAAGGTACCTAAACTTTAAGGGTAATGGTACTTTTTGCATATTCCAGGTTTTGCATGTGAAGGTCAGAGTTGCTGGATGTAAGTGAAGGAGTTCAGTAGACTCTGATGCGCCTGGTCACTTGGTTCATTTTCTGAACTCTGGATTGTACCCTAGGTTTGTTAGTTTTCAACTTCCTGTTGAGTAATGCCACCAGTGTGAATAGTTTATAATGTCAACATCAGCAAACTTGTGAGGACTGTAGGGAGAGGTATGAAGAACTGATGGGTGACTGGCAATGTATAAAGTAACTAATGGCATGTTACTGTTTTGGTGAAACAGACAAGTTGGACCTGAACCTTGTCTCATTAATTAGCACCTAACTAGGTACTTAACCTATAGGGAAGGTACTAGGTCTCTTTTCTGGACATCTGTAGCACCCTTCTTTATAGAATTCTGTTACCAGACTTGGGTTTATTTTTGTTGCCTTTAGATTCCTAGGTTGTTGTAGCCTTTCATAGGACACTTGTCAAGGCCTGGGTGGGGGAGGTGAGTGGGTGTTACTAAAAGAACTGTTATTGCAAATACTTGAGCAAGGTTATAGTCTTGTGCCAATGTTTAAACGTACAAACTGCTGTTAATCAGATTCAGGGTTGTATTAAAATTAAAACTATTTCCTATAGTTCTGAAATTTTAAAGATCATAAATCATTCCTTGGTGGACTTTTTTTAGCCATATGCCAAGTGCTTAGAATTACTTTTTCTGCCACACTCCCACAATTATTCTTCATCTCATTCGCTTAGTTAATGGGGCATCTGTTGAATGCATTTTATAACCCTCCTGTCATGCTGTGGGACTCAGAATAGCAGAGTGGGTAACTGGGGGAGCTCTAGAATCTGATAGGTTTTGAATCCTTAACTCAACCTCCACTAATTCAGTGACATTGGATAAATTACCTTACTTGAGTTTCCTCATATGTGAAATGAGGCTGTTGTGAAGTTTATGTAATGCCCTTAGAACAGTGCCAGGTGTGCACAAGGTGCTCACTAAATGTTAGCCACCACTGTTGTCTTTTTTTTTTTAAACAGCTTTGAGATACAATTTGTAATTCATATGCCATACAATTAACCATTTAAGGTGTATAATTCAATGCTTTTTATATTACATTGCTAATTTCTTTACAGAGTTGTGGTAAATATATTTTGTTACATATGTTGTAACAAAATTCGCTATTTAAACCATTTCTTTTGATCTTTTTTTATGTTTATTTAAGGAATCTTTACACCCAGCATGGGCTGGAACTCATTACCCAGAGATCAAGAGCCACACACTCTTCTGATTGAGCCAGCCAGGCGCCCCTAAGCCATTTTTAAGTGTAAAACTCAGTGCATTAATTACATACACAGTGTAGTGCATCCATCACCACTCTCTATTTCCAAAACTTTTTCATCACCCCAAACAGAAACTCTATCCATTAAGCAAGTAACTCTCATTGTTCCTTCCCTGCAGCCTAATGATTTATAGTCTGAAATCACTGTGAATTTGCCTGTTCTAGGTATCCCATATAAGTGAAATCATACAATATTTGTCCTTTCATGTTCGACCTATTTCACTTACCATAATGTTTTCATGGTCCATTCATGTCATAGCAGGTATCCACACTTCATTCCTTTTTTTTTTTTTAAGTTTATTTATTTATCTCTACACCGAACATAGAGCTCAAACTCACAACCCTGAGATCAAGAGTTGGTCACTCTTCGACTGAGCCATCCAGGTGCCTCAAACTTCATCCCTTTTTTTAAAAATTACAAAAAATATATTTTAAAAATTGAGATGTAATTGACATACTCATTCTCTTTTATAGCGGAATAAATATTCCATTGGTGTGAATAGGCCACATTTGTTTATCTCTTCATTTGTTGGTAGACAACTATGTTGTTTCCACCTTTTGGCTATTGTGAATCATGCTGCTATGAACGTGGGCATGTGCATATTCTGAATATTAATCTTTTATCAGATATGTGATTTGCAAATATTTTCTCCCAATTTGTGAGGTGCCTTTTTACTCTGTTGAGTGTTCTTTGATGCAGAAGAGTTTTTCATTTTGATGAAGTCCAATTTTTTTCTTTTGTTGACTGTGCCTTTGGTGTCATAGCCAAGAGATCATTGCCAAATCCAATGCATGAAGCGTTTCCCCTATTATTGTAAGAGTTTTGTAGTTTTAGCACTTACATTTAGGTCTTTGATCCATTTTGAGATAATTTTGGTATGTGGTGTTAGGTAAAGGTCCCACTTCATTCTTCTGCACTTGGATATCCAATTTTCCTATGAGCATTGTTGAAAAGGCTGTCTTTCCCCCTTGATAGTCTTGGCACCCTTGTTGAAAATATCCTGACCATGTATGTAAGAATTTATTTCTGGTTTCTCTATTCCACTGATCTGTCTTTGTCCGTATACCAATACCACACTGTTTTGATAACTAGCTTTGTAGTAGGTTTTGAAATCGGGAAATGTGTCTCCTCCAACTGTGTTCTTTTTCAAGATTGTTTTGGCCATTCAGAGTCCTTTGAAATTCCATATGAATTTCAGGATGGGTTTTTTCTAAGCATTGGCTTTAGAATCAGATGGTCTTGAGTTTGCATATTGGCTTTTTCTCATATTAGGTATATTGTTTTGGGTCAAGTTTCAGCCTGTTTGAGCCTCAGTTGCATGGTCTATAAAGTGGGAATAGTAACTGAGTTTACCCTACAGAGGACTTGTGATGATTAAATGAGAGAACCCGTGTAAAGTACTTAACTATGGTAGAGTCAGCAGTCAGCTATGCTTGTCTTTATCACTCTAATTTTGGAGAGTAGGATTAGACATAGGAAGGTCCTTTCCAGCTTAACATTATTATGATTTTATTTTTATTTTATTTTTTTAAGATTTTATTTATTTATTTGACAGAGAGAGACACAGCGAGAGAGGGAACCCAAGCAGGGGGAATGGGAGAGGGAGAAGCAGACTTCCTGCTGAGCAGGGAGCCCGATGTGGGACTCGATCCCAGGACCCTGGGATCATGACCTGAGCCGAAGGCAGACACTTAATGACTGAGGCACCCAGGCGCCCCCGTTATTATGATTTTAAAAACCTGAGCATAGTAGCATTAGTAGTAATATTTATTACATTGTTTTTTGTTTGTTTGTTTGTTTGTTTTATAGATTTTATTTATTTATTTGACAGAGAGAGACAGCGAGAGAGGGAACACAAGCAAGGGGAGTGGGAGTGGGAGAGGGAGAAGCAGGCTTTCTGATGAGCAGGGAGCCCGATGCAGGGCTCGATCCCAGGACCCTGGGATCATGACCTGAGCCGAAGGCAGACGCTTAACCGACTGAGCCACCCAGGTGCCCCGATATTTATTACATTGTTTTAAAATTCTTCAAAACTTTTTTTGGAGACATAGTTTACATATCATAAACTTCCTTCACCTGTAAGTGTTCAGTTTGATGTAATCATCACCACTGTTCAGATTTAGAATATTTCCAGCACCTCAAAACATTCCTTAGCTCCAGTTTGTTGTTTATCCCCACTTCTCCAACTGCAAGTCCTAATATCCACTGATTTGCTTCCTGTCTTTGTAGTTTTATGTTTTCTAGAAATTTCATATAATTGGAATTATACAATTCTCAGTCTTCCTATGTCTGGCTTATTTCACTTGCAATGTTTTTTGAGGTTCATCTGTGTTGTTGCATTCTTCTTTATGGTATGTTTCTTTTGGTTCAGCCATTCACTTATCAGTGGACATTTGGACTATTTCCAGTTTGGCGCTATTATGAACAATGAGGCTATGAATATGATTGCTTCTTATGCATGATCTCATTTACTCCTGATAGTAATCATATGAGGTAGGTACCCTTATTCCAATAGTATAGGAGAGCTTTGAGACATATAGAAGTTAAAAAACTTGTCAAAGGTGCAGTAGTTAGAAAACTGGAGTTTTGATTCAAACCCAGGCATTCTAACTCTAAAACACATGCACTGTGGGTGCCTGGGTGGCTCAGTGGGTTAAGCGTCTGCTTTCGGCTCAGGTCACGATCCCAGGGTCCTGGGATGGAGTCCTGCATCGAGCTCCCTGCTCAGCGGGGAGTCTGCTTCTCCCTCTCCCTGCCACTCCCCCTGCTTGTGCGCGCGCTCTCTCTCTCTCTCTCAAATAAATAAATAAGATCTTTAAAAAAATAAAATAAAACACATGCACTAGGCCAGTGGTTTTGAAATCTCTTTATTCTTGGACCACCTAAAATTTAAAAAAATTTTCCCCCTAAAATTTTGAAAAACTTATTACTCCCTTGCACATTTTTTTTTTTTTTTTTTTAAAGATTTTATTTACTCGGGGCGCCTGGGTGGCTCAGTCGTTAAGCGTCTGCCTTCGGCTCAGGTCCTGATCCCAGGGTCCTGGGATCGAGCCCCGCATCGGGCTCCCTGCTCAGCGGGAAGCCTGATTCTCCCTCTCCCACTCCCCCTGCTTGTGTTCCCTCTCTCGCTGTGTCTCTCTCTGTCAAATAAATAAAATCTTAAAAAAAAAAAAAAAGATTTTATTTACTCATTTGAGACAGAGAGAGAGCATGAGCAGGAGGGAGAGGCAGAGGGAGAGGGAGAAGCAGGCTCCCTGCTGAGCCAGGAGCCCGACATGGGGCTCGATCCCAGGACCCTGAGATCATGACCTGAACCAAAGGCAGATGCCCAACCATCTGAGCCATCCAGGCACCCCGCACCTTGCACATTTTTAAGTTAGCATTAGTGCCTTAACATTTCTATCATAAATGGCTGCAAAGGATGTATTTCCTTGCATAATATATATTGTATGTATGCATGCATATATTATATATATTATATATATATATATATAGTATGTATATATATATAGATAGATAGATAGACAGACCTTGGAGTTGCAGACTTAATTTATGGAAAATGCCATATAATCTAATTGGCAAGTCAGATTTTTAATGTCAGTCATTTAGCCAAATCAGACTGCATCAATGGGAATGCATTCCAAATCTCAATGATTTTCTAAATAAACTCTTAAAGTAATAATAGCTAACATTTATTGAGCATTTTACTTATTGGCCACTGTTCTAATGGATTTGCATTGTCATTCTTTTTTTTTTTTTTTTTAAAGATTTTTATTTATTTATTTGACAGAGAGACAGCGAGAGAGGGAACACAAGCAGGGGGAGTGGGAGAGGGAGAAGCAGGCTTCCCGCTGAGCGGGGAGCCTGACGCGGGGCTCGATCCCAGGACCCTAAGCAGAGTATGACCAGAGATGGCACTTTTAGCCCTTTCCCACTACACTGTACTGCCTTACAAAACTCACTCTTGAACTAGGAGCCTGACTGTAATTTGCTGGTATAAGGAACCAGGATATAAGAATATTTAAACCATGGGGAATTTCTATTTATTTAATTATTAGAGAGAAAGAGTGTGGGTGCGCACAAGAAGGGGGAGCGGGAGAGGGAGAAGCAGGCTCCCCACTGAGCAGGGAGCCCAACGTGGGGCTCGATCCCAGGACCCCAAGATCATGACCTGAGCCAAAGGCAGATGCTTAACCGACTGAGCCACCCAGGCACCCTGGGAAATTTCTTTCTTTCTTTCTTCTTTTTAAAAGATTTTATTTATTTGACGGAGACACAGCGAGAGAGGGAACACAAGCAGGGGGAGTGGGAGAGGGAGAAGCAGGCTCCCCACTGAGCAGGGCGCCCGACGCGGGGCTCGATCCCAGGACCCTGGGATCGTGACCTGAGCCGAAGGCAGACACTTAACGACTGAGCCACCCAGGCGCCCCAAGGGAAATTTCTATTTATAAGAAAAAGCAGCTCTAATGAAATATTTAAATGTCTTCCTGCAGTAATAAAGTCTAATTTGTACATGACTTTGAGATTCCTATGAGATAGCCAAGTGGTGATTTCTGGCAGGCAATTTGGACTTTACAGGAAGTCTAGGCAGAAGATAGAGATGTGGAAATTATCATTGTAGAGATGGTAGTTATTGTTATTAAATTGAGAATGGATGCAGTTGCCCATGTCTAGTCAGCTTTGGCTGCTATGACAAAGTAACATGGACTGGGTGACCTGAACAGTAAAAATTTATTTCTTCAGTGTGGAGAAATTGGAACTTGTATTATTTTCTTGTATTATTTTCTGGAGAAGGGAAGTTCAAAGTCAAGGTGCCTTTTGATTTCGTTCCTGGTGAAGATCCTTTTGGTTTGCAAAAGCTACCTTCTTGCTGTATCTTTATATAGCTGAGAGAAAAATCATTTCTTTTGTTTTTTCTTATAAGGGCACTGATCCCATTCATGAGGGCTCCACTCTTATGACCAAGTTACCTCTCAAAGCCCCCACCTCCAAATACCATCGCATTGGGGATTAGGGCTTCAACATAAGAATTTGGAGGGTGGGTACAAACATTCAGTCCATAGCACCTAAGGATGGCGTGTGGATCAAGAATAGCGCTAAGAAACAGTGTGGAGCCTTGGGGGATTAGCAATATTTGGTGGACATTTATTTAAATAATATTTGAAGGTTTTGTATTTGTGCGTGTGTGTGTGTGTTATTGCATGAGAAAGACTTGAGTATTTTATTTTATTTTTTTTTTTTTTAAAGATTTTATTTATTTTTGACAGAGAGAGAGAGAGTGTACAAGCAGGGGAAGCAGCAGGCAGAGGGAGAGGGAGAAGCAGCCTCCCTGCTTAGCAGGGAGCCCGACGTGGGCCTCGATCCCAGGACTGTGGGATCACGACCCGAGCCAAAGGCAGACGCTTAACTGTCTGAGCCACCCAGGCGCCCCAAGACTTGAGTGTTTATAAGCAAAAAAGAAGCAGTCAGCAGAATGGTAATATGGGCAAAAAAAGTTGAGTGATAGAGCAATATAAGGGTAGGTTCTTCAAACTACAATCTTCAGCCTAGGGGGTACACAAAAACATTCCAGGGAGAATGTGGGCATATGTATATATATATTTTTTTTTTTTTTTTACTTATTTATTTATTTATTTTTTTAAGATTTTATTTATTTGACAGAGACACAGCGAGAGAAGGAACAGAAGCAGGGGGAATGGAGAGGGAGAAGCAGGCTTCCCGCTGAGCAGGGAGCCCGACGCGGGGCTCGATCCCAGGACCCTGGGATCATGACCTGAACCAAAGGCAGACGCTTAACAACTGAGCCACCCAGGCGCCCCTGTATATGTATATTTTTAAAGATTTATTTATTTTATAGAGAGAGAATGCGTGAGCAACGGGAGGGGCAGAGGGAGAGGGAGGGAGGGAGGCAGACTCTGCACTGAGTGTGGGGCTTAATCTCACAACCCTGAGATCATGACCTGAGCCAAAATCAAGAGTCAGATGCTCAACCGACTGAGCTACCCAGGCGCCCTTGCGTATGTATAGATTTAAAGGAATCAGTGTGTAAAACTTTACCTTCCATAAATATTCTTCTAAGAATGAATCTTCTAAATGTAAGAACTAGGGGCGCCTGGGTGGCTCGGGTGGTTAAGTGTCTGCCTTCGGCTCAGGTCATGATCTCCTGATCCTGGGATTGAGCCCCACGTCATCAGGCTCCTGGCTCAGCAGGGCGTCTGCTTCTCCCTCTTACCCCTGCTCCTGCTCGTTCTCTCTCCCTCTCTCTCTCAAATGAATAAATAAAATCTTAAAAAAAAGGAAAAAGAATTAAACCATAAAACTCTTACAAGAAAACGGGGAAATCGTCATGCATTGGATTTGAAAATGATCTCCTGGGTATGACACCAAATGCATAGTCAACAAAAAAAATAGACAAATTGGACTTCATCAAAACTTTCCTTCACCAAAGAACACTGGCAACAGAATAAAAAGGCACCCCACAGAATGGGAAAAAATATTTGTAAATCACATATCTGATAAGGGATTAATATCCAGAATATATAGAAAGCTTCTAAACTCAACAACAAAAAGACAACCTGATTCAAAAATGGGCAAAGGACTTCAATAGACATTTCTCTAAAGAAGGTTATACAGATGGCCAATATGTCCGTGGAAAGATGCTCACCATCATGAATGATTAGGGAAATGCAAATCAAAATGACAGTGAGATGCCACTTCACACCCATTAGGATGACGGTGATCAAAACAACAACAACAACAAAACACCTCCAAAACAGAAAATAACAATGGTTGTTGGTGGTGTGGAGAAATTGGAACTTGTATTATTTTCTTAGGACTGCTATAACTCATACCACGGATGGGGTGGCTTAAATAACAGAAATGTATTTTCTCTCACTCTGGAGGCTAATGTCCAGGATCAAGGTGTCGGCAGTGTTGGGTTTTGGTGAGGCCTTTCTCCTTGGCTTGCAGAAGGCTGCCTTCTTGCTGTGTCCTCACGCAAACTTTCCTCTGTGCATACATTCCTAGTGTCTCTTCCTCTGACACCAGACCTGTTGGATTCAGGTCCCACTCTTAAGACCTCTTTTAACCTATGTCCTTAAAGGTCCTCTCTTCAAATACAAGCCCATCGGGAGCTAGAAGTTCAGCATATGAATGGGGTGGGGAGGGGCACAATTCAGTCCATTGACAGAACCCTTGTACTCTGTTGCTGGGAATGGAGAATAGAGAAACTGGTGTGGAAAACGGTATGGTGATTCCTCATAAATTAAAAATAGAATTACCATGTGATCCAGCAATTCCACTTTTTTTTTTTTAATTTATTTATTTGACAGAGAGAGACAGCAAGAAAGGGAACACAAGCAGGCGGAGTTGGAGAGGGAGAAGCAGGCCTCCCGCCAAGCAGGGAGCCTGATGTAGGGCTCGATCCCAGGACCCTGGGTTCATGACCTGAGCCGAAGGCAGACGCCTAACGACTGAGCCACCCAGGCGCCCCTCCACTTTTTTCTTTTTAAGATTTTTTATTTATTCAGGGACACCTAGGTGGCTCAGTTGGGTAAGCATCTGCCTTCGGCTCAGGTCATGATCTCGGGGTCCTGGGATCGAGCCCCCATCGGGCCCCTGCTCAGCGGGGAGCCTGCTTCTCCCTCTCTGTCTGCTGCTCCCCCTGCTTGTGCTCTCTGTCTTTCTCTATCTCAAATAAATAAATAAAATCTTAAAAAAAAAATATTTATTCATTTGATAGAACACAAGCAAGGGGAGCGGCAGGCTTGCTCCCAAGACCCCGGGATCATGACCTCAGTGGAAGGCAGACGCTTAACTGACTGAGCCACTGAGGTGCCCCTAAAGCACCAATTCCATATTTGGGTATATGTCCAAAAGAATTTAAAGCAGAGTCTCAAAGAGATATTTGTACACCCAGGTTTGTTATTCACAGTAGCCAAAAGATGGAAGTAACCCAGGTGTCCATCAGTGGATGAGTGGATAAACAAAATGTGGTGTATACATACAATGCAATATTACTCAGCCTTAAAAAGTAATGAAATTCTGGGACTCCTGGGTGGCTCAGTCAAGTGTCCAACTCTTGATTTCAGCTCAGGTCACGCTCTCAGGGTTGTGAGGTTGAGGTTGAGTCCTGCATTGGGTTCCATGCTGGGCTTGGGGCCTGCTTGAGATTCTCTCCCTCTGCCCCTCCCACCCCCCTCTCCTCTCTCTTTCTCTTTAGGGGAAGAAGATATATATATATATCTTTTAAAAAAAGTAATGAAATTTTAATAGATGCTGCAATGTGGCTGAACCTTTAAGATATGCTAAGTGAAATAAGCCAATCATAAAAGGACAAATATCATATGGTTCCACTAATAGGATGAGGTACATAGAGTAGTCAAAATCATAGAGACAGAAGATAGAATGGTGGTTGCCAAGGACTGGGTTGAGAGGGGAATGAGGAATTACTGTTTAATGAGTATAAATTTTCAGTTTTGCAAGATGAAAAAAGTTCTGTGGATGGATGGGGATGATGGTTATGTAACATGAATGTATTTAATGCCACTGAACTATACACTTAAATCACTTAAATATGGTTAAAATGGTAAATTTTGTATATAAAATTTTTAAAAATATATATATATATTTTAAAGATTTTATTTATTTGACACAGAGAGCACAAGTAGGCAGAGCCGCAGGCAGGGGGAGAGGGAGAAGCAGGCTTCCTGCTGAGCAGGGAGCATGATGTGAGGCTCGATTCCAGGACTCTGGGATCATGACCTGACCCGAAGGCAGTCGCTTAACCAACTGAGCCACCCAGGTGCCCCTAAAAAATATTTTTTAAAAGATTTTATTTATTTACTTATTTGAGAGAGAGAAAGAGAGTGATGGGAGGACTGGAGGGAGAGGGACAAGCAGACTCCACACTGAGCGCAGAGCCCAACATGGGGTTTGATCCCAAGACCCTGAGATCATGACCTGAGCCGAGATCATGACCTGAGCCGAAATCAAGAGTCGGATGCTCAACTGACTGAGCTCATCCAGGCGCCCCTAAAAATAATTTTTTTTTTTTTAAGATTTTATTTTATTTATTTGACAGAGAGAGACACAGCGAGAGAGGGAACACAAGCAGGGGGAGTGGGAGAGCGAAAAGCAGGCTTCCCACTGAGCAGGGAGCCCGACATGGGGCTCGATCCCAGGACCCTGGGATCATGACCTGAGCCGAAGGCAGATGCCCAACAACTGAGCCACCCAGGCGCCCCCCCTAAAAATAATTTTTAAAAAAGAATGGATATTATTGATTCTCCTTTTCTACTTCCCCTTTCTTACTAACCCTTCTCTTCACTTTACCAAAAAGGCATCTCTCCATTTGAAATCTAAAGTATACTACCCCAGGGACGGAAACCCTCAAGACACCAAACTATGTATTTCATCTCCTTTGGAAGGAGGTTGGGTTGGTTCCATTTTTTTAAGCTATTATGAATAAAGCTGTTGTGAACATTTTTTGTACAAGATTTCATTTATCTTAGGTTGAAGTGAAATTACTAAGTCATAGGATAGTGTTGTCAGACCAGTTTCTAAAGTGGTTGTACCATCTTGCATTCTTTCCCGCAGCGTATGAGTTCTGATTGCTGAAAATCCTTGCATATTTGCTTTTTAAGTCTTTTTAATTTTAGCAGTTCTAGTGGGTGGGTATTAGTATCTCATTGTGGTTTTAATCTGTGTTCTTTATGACCAATAATAGTAAGCATTTGTCAGATGTGTGTTACAAATATTTACTCTTGTTCCATAGTTTGCCTCTTCATTTTTTAAAGTGTCTTTTGAAGAACATGTTTTTTTGTTTTTAAAGATTTTTTATTTATTTGATAGAGAGAGACACAGCAAGAGAGGGAACACAAGCTGGGGGAGTGGGAGAGGGAGAAGCAGGTTCAGGGAGAACCAGAAGAGCTGGATGTGGGCCTCGAACCCAGGACCCTGGGATCATGACCCAAGCCGAAGGCAGACGCCTAACAAATGAGTCACCCAGGTGCCCATGAAGAACATGTTTTAATTTTAATCTTTTTCTTTATTGTTAATGCTTTTGGATCCTTTATAGAAGTCTTTGCTGACACAAAGCTCAAAAAGATTTTCTCCTGTGTTTTCTTTTAGAAGCTTTATAGTTTTAGCTTCTACATTTATGTCTGATCCATTTTCAATCAGCTTTTAAGTGTGGTATGATGGTAGGCAAGCAAGTGCCATCAAAGGGGAATCAGGATATGGTTCTGGAGAGGAGTCTGAGAAACAGACGCCACATCTAGGGATGGCAGCAGGCTTGTAATTCCCCATTCCAAATCGGAGGACTCTTTAGAGGCCCTGTAATTGGAATCAGTACACTTAAAATCTTTTAACAGAAATTTTGCAAGGAACAAGGGTGCTGCCAGCAGCCACTGATTCCCACAGTGCATATTAAAGTTGCTACTGTTTAAAAATTCAGAGGTGGGTCTTATTTGGTAGGTGCTCAAATCAACCTTTGCCTGTTGATGTGCCCTTGATGTTCTTAGTTGAGTGTCCTGTGCGGCCCAAAGCATTTACTTTGGAAAAAAAATTAGAGTGTTTGGTGTAGGATTAAGCCGCTGCATACTGCAGATAGAATAGGACCCCTGGTTCTGCTTTTTGGCTTTTGGAACTGAAATCATGATTAAAAAGGATGGCCCTGGGTATTAGAATTATGCTCTTAGAGGTAAAATTCTTGGACCGTTGCAAGATGGACCAGAGTGGAAGTGTTTGCCAAGAATTTTTTCATTTATTATTTATTACTCTTTTTTTAAAAAAGATTTATTTATTTGAGAGAGAGAGCAAGCAAGCACACATGTGAGTGGGAGGAGGGGCAGAGGGAGAGGGAGAGAGAGAATCTCAAGCAGACTCTGCTGAGCGTGGAGTCCAACATAGGGCTCAGTCTCATGACCCTGAGATTATGACCTGAGCTGAAATCAAGAGCCGCATGCTCAACCAACTGAGCCACCCATGTGCCTCCTAAGAATGCTTTTATTAATGAAGAATGAAAGGCAGAGGAGGCTCGAAAACAATCAGCTACCATCATTGTTCCAACCATAAACAGTGCTGACCTACAGTGGGGGGTCTTTTTTGCCAAACCTACTGGTCAGCTTCCAGGAAACCAGTCTTTAGGTTCTAGAGGAGTGTGGTTGCAAAGTTCAGCGGAAGGGCATCAATAGAAGTGTAGCCTATAGATTAGTATAATGCTTACCATCCCCAGAAGCAGCTGACCCTGTTCAACTGCTATTCATATGGAACCATTTTTCACTTCAATCTTCAAAATTTTTATTTGACTATTAACTACTCATCCAGATCTGTACCTGCATTAGTTTCCTATGCTAATTTTCAGAACTCACCAAGGGGTCCTTTTACTGATTGGTGGGTAGCATGTGTTGGGGGTGGGATCTGGGCAGTTTAGGTGGCAGGCCCTTCTGTTCCATTGATCTCTATGCTCATCCTTATGCCAGTGCCATACTGTCTTGATTACTGTAACTTTGTATTAAATCTTAAAATCAGGAAGTGTGAGTCCTCTAACTTTGTTATATATACAGGCATACCTTGTTCCGTTACATTTTGCAGATACTGCATTTTTTACAGATTGAGGAAGGTTTATGGCTACCCTGAGTTGAGCAAGTCTATCAGTGCCATTTTCCACCAGCTTTTGCTTACTTTGTATCTCTGTATCACATTCTCAAGATATTTCAAACTTTTCATTGTTATTGTATTTGTTATGGTGATCTGTGATCAGTGATTACAATTTGCTAAAAGCTCAGATGATGGTTAGCATTTTTTAACAAAGTATTTTTTTTAATTAAGGTATGTGCGTTGTATTTTTAGAATGCTATTGCACACTTAATAGACTACCATATGGTGTAAACATTTATATGTACTGGGAAACCAAAAAATTCATTTCACTCACTTTATTGCAGTTTCACTTTATTGCAATAGTCTGGAACCAAACCTGCAATATCTCCAAGGTATGCCTGTATTCTTTTCTGTTTTGCACAGATGGTATGATATTACAAATAGTATTTTGCACTAATAGCTTATCCTAGATAGTTAACATAGCTACCTCATTTTTTTTGAGAATTGCATGGCCTTTCAGTAGTGCAGTATACTCTATTGATGTACATTTAGATTTTATAATCTTTTGCTGTTACAAACAGCGCTGCACTGTGTGTGTTTGTAAACATGTCACCTCACACTGTAAGTTTCTAGAGAATGAATTCCTAGAAGAGGAACTAGAAAGTCAGGTAATATGCACTTGAAATTTTGTGAATATTAGTTTTCCTTATGTTACTGATTTTTAACTTCATCCCCATTGGTCGGAGAAGATACTTATGTGGTATCTACCTTTTTATATCTATTGAGACCTGTTTGTGGTTTAACAAATGGTTCGTTCTGGAGACTATCCCAGGTGCACTTAAGAAGATGTGATTCTGCTACTGTTGTGTAGAGTGTTTATATGTGTCTGTTAGGTCTAGTTGATTTATTATGTTCTCTATTTCCATTTATTCTGTTTGGTTGACCTATCTATTATTAAAAGTGGGGTTTCAAGTCTCCAGCTATTAGAGAACTATTTATTTTTCTCTTCACATGTTTTCAGTTTTTGCTTCATGTATTTTGAGAGTGTTATACTAATAGATCGTTTTATCTTCTTGCTGTATTTTTTGAACCTTTTAATTAATATATAATGTCTTCCTTTGTCTTTCATAAACTTTGGATTCAAAGTCTGTTTTGTCTGATATTAATCTAGCTCCCCAGCTTTCATTTGATTACTATTTGCATGGAATATGTTTTCCATCTTTTCACTTTCAATCTATTTGCGTCTTTGGATCTAAAGTGAGTCTCTTGAAGCATATACAGCTTATTACAGTTACACGTATATAGCATATGCAGTTGATCCTTGAACAGTGCAGTGGGTTGGGGTGCTGACTCCATGCACTGTCGAAAATGTGTATAACTTTTGATTCCCCCAAACTTAACTACTAATAGTTTACTGTTGACTAGAAGCCTTACAGATAGGATAAACAGTCTGAAGGCAGACGCTTAACCACGCTGAGCCATGCAGGTGCCCCTCGATATTTTCTTATATGATAGAAACACTATAGATGTTTATACATATTACTGAAATTAGACATCAAAAATGAAAAGATTGGAGCACCTGTGTGGCTTGGTTGGGTGTCTGACTTGATTTCAGTTCAGGTCCTGATTTTAGGGTCTTGAGATCCACCTCCCTCCCAACCCTCTGCACTCAGTAGGGAGTCTGCTTCTCTCCTCCCTCTCCCTCTGCCCCTCCCCTTGCTCATGCATGATGTGCGCTCTCTCTCTAAAATAAATAAATCTTTTTAAAAATGAGAAGATTCTGTGAAAAAGAAATTCGTATTTACTTACAGGTATAATGATTCATGCACTGATACCAAAGAAGCAGCAGTATAATTGCTTCATGGTAGTCTAGCCTATACGTTAATGATTGAATCATTGTAAAAATTTTATGGTATATAGGAGTAAGTCATATTCATAATACACTATTGGAAACACTGTTAGGTTTTAAAACTGATATGCAGTTTCTCCAATTACGGGAGAAAGAGGCATACTGTATGGTAATATTCTTTGAAAGCAATGTTATAGGGGCACCTGGTGGCTCATTTCGTTAAGCATCTGCCTCCGGCTCAGGTCATGATCCTGGGGTCCTGGGATCGAGCCTCGCATCGGGCTCCCTGCTCAGCGGGAAGCCTGTTTCTCCCTCTGCCTCTCCCTCTGCTTGTGTTCCCTCTCTTGCTGTCTCTCTCTCTCTGTGTCACATAAATAAACAATAATAATAATAAAAAGAAAGCAATGTTATAAAACAGTAAGAAAACTAACACAATATTAATTTTATATTAAATATCACTCATCGGTCCACTTCCATTCAAGTCTTGCACGTGATGTTCTACACCGTGAATACTTGGGTGATGATGACACAAAACATCTCACATGGTTCTTGCCATACAGTTACTATGTTTTCACACGAAGACACACAATACAAGTGTTCAGCTTGGGGGTTGGTCTTGCTCTCTCAAGTCACAGAGGTAGAAGAGGTGGAAGTAGAAGAAGGAAAGGCCTGCACGCTCTGTAGCTTTATGGAAATACATTCTAATTTCTGACTTTTTTGGTTTCCAGTTTCTCTAAAGTTGTTTCTATGGTGGTACCACAATCCTTCCACTGTTTGCTTTAGTTTCAGTGCTTGTACCTTAGAAGGATTGTATCATCAAAGAAGTTAAAAGCAGTCTTGAATAATTAGAATGCTTCTGCCAGATGTCTGATATCAATTTGTTTTCTGGGACTGTTGCTTCTGCATCGTTTTTTTTTTTAAGATTTTATTTATTTATTTGAAAGGGAGAGAGAGCGTGCCTGAACAGGGGCAGGATCAGAGGAAGAGGTACAAGCAGACTCTCTGGTGAGCAGGGAGCCCGATGCAGGGCTCGATCCCAGGACCCTGGGATCATGACCTGAGCTGAAGGCAGATGCTTAACTGACTGAGCCACCCAGGTGCCCCATGTTTCTTCTACATCTTCTTCTTCATCTGTCATGGTTTGGAAATACTCATCTCCATCGAGTCATCTTTTAATTTTCTGGTGTGGTGTTTGTTAGCTCTTGAATTTCTCCCAAGATCCATATTTTGAAACCCTTCACCCCTCACCTTTTTTATCCACTCTTTCATGATTTCCTTGATTGTCTCTGTTGTAAATCCTTTGAAGTCTTCACAACATCTGGACACAGTTTTCACCAGCAGGAACTTATTATTTCAGGTTTAATGGCTTTTATGGCTTTTCCTATAACAATGGCATCTTCAATGGTGTAATCCTTCCAGACTTTTGGGGTGCCTGGGTGGCTCAGTTGGTTGAGCATCTGACACTTGGTTTCAGCTTAGGTCGTGATCTTGCAGTTGTGAGATCGAGCCCCAGATGGGGCACTGCACTCTGCATAGAGTCTGCTTCAGATTCTCTCTCCCTCTCCCTCCCACTATGCTCCACTCCTTGTCACACACACTCTCTCTCTAAAGTAAATAATAAAATCTTAAAAAAAAAAAAAATCCTTCCAGACTTTCATGATACTCTATCAGAGTTCTTTTTCATAGCATTGACAGTCCTTTCCATAAGGTACCATGTATAATAAACCTTCAAGGTCCTTATGATCCCCTGATCTAGAAGCTTGATTAGAGATGTGTTTGGGGGCAAGTAGATCACTTTGACACCTTCAGTGTTGAACTCCTGGGGTTCTGGGTGGTCAAGGGCATAGTCTAATATGGAAAGAACTTTAAAGAGACAGTTCTTACCAGCAAGGTACTTCCTGACTTCAGAGACAGCATCAGTGGAACCAATCCAGAAAGACGGTTCTTGTTCAGGCCTTCTTGTAGAACCAAAAGACTGCCAGCTGTTGTTTATCTTTTCCCTTTAAGGCTTGGGGGTTAGCAGCTTATGGATCATGAACCAGACTCAAAACGGTAGAGTTAGCCTATACCTTCTTGCCTTATATCTTGGTGCTCTCTTTTCTTCTTTACTAATAGATGTCCTTTCTGGCATTTTTTTTTCTCCCAGAGTAAGGCACATTCATCAGTATTATAAACCAGATAGCCTTTTTCCTCAGTGATTTTATTAGTGGCCCTGAGAACTCATCTGCTGCTTCTTGGTGGGCAGAAGCTGCCTCTCCTGTCATCTTGACATTTTTTTTAAGCCAAACCTCTTTCTAAAATTATCAAACCATCCTTTGCTGACATTAAATTTTCTAGTTTTAGATCCTTCACCTTTCTTTGCTTTAAGTTGTCATATAATGGCTTTGCTTTTTCTCAGATCATATTAGAGCCTGTAAGTATGCCTTTCTTAAAGCAATCCTGCACCCACATAAAGCTGCATTTTCAATATGAGATAAAAACATATTTTGCAAAAATTACAAGGTTTTCATGCCTGCCAGTGTAGCTGCAGTGACGGCTTCATGAATTTTCTTTCTTTCTTTCTTTCTTTCTTTCTTTCTTTCTTTCTTTCTTTCTTTCTTCTTTCTTTCTTTCTTTCTTTCTTTCTTTCTTTCTTTCTTTCTTTCTTTCTTTCTTTCTTTCTCTCTCTCTCTCTCTCTCTGTCTCTCCCTCCCTCCCTCCCTCCCTCCCTCTCTCTCTCTCCTTCCTTCCTTCACACTGGATTCATTTATCTTGAAACAGCAGGCAACTGCAACCGCAGACCTCTATGGTACATATCAAGCAATTCAACTTTTTCTTGCAGTGTCATGACTTACTCTGCTTCTTGGGAAGACTTTCAGCATCACTAATGGCACTTCATATGGGTCCCATGGTGTTAGTCAAGGTTTATGGTGTTGCATTAAACATGATGAAAAATACAGGAGAACCGGGAGAAATCACTTTTTACTGTGATAGGCAATTTGCCAGAAAGACTAACGGACTCTGCAGGGTTGATTATTGTCTTTTTTTTTTTTTTAAGGGGATACTTACAACACTTGAGCTCACTGAAATAGCAGCAGGAGATGACTGTGAAATTATTACAGTAGTATAGTATGTACTACAGTTAATCTTATATAATTATGATTTAATACAGTGTCTTTACATTTGTTTACATTTTTCTCAACTGCGAATGGTACAACTTATGGTCTGTGAGTTTGTAAATTTTGATAAATTTTAACTTTTTTTTTAAAGATTTATTTACTTTAGAGAGAGAGTGCACACTTGAGTGGAGGGAAGGGCAGAGGGAGAGAAGCAGACTCCCTGCTGAGCAGGGAGCCCAACACAGGGCTCCATCCCAGGACCATGAGATCATGACCTGAACCTGAACTGAAATCAAGAGCCGGACGCTTGACCAACCGAGCTACCCAGGCACCCCAAATTTAACTTTTTATTACTTTTGTGTGTATTTTATGGTAGTAAGTGATAAAATAGACAAATATCTACATATATTTTGTGCCTTCATGATATACCTAACTTCTTCTTAGTTTTATTTAGTATTTTTAGGTTACATGGTTCATCTGCAAGTTTTCAACTTTGTCATAAATCTCGAAAAATGTTTCCACTATATTTATTGAAAAAAATGGGACTCACCACAGTTCAGACTTTTGTTGTTCAAGGATCAATTGTAGTTAGATCATGTTTTTTTAATTTATTTTGCTTATGTCCTCTTTTGATTAGAAAATTTTAAACTATTAACATTGAAAGTAATTACTGATAAGGAGGGACTTTTGCTATTTTGCTTTTTGTTTTCTGTATGCCCTATAGCTTTTTTTTGTCCTTCGTTTCTTCCATTGTGGCCTTCTTTATGTTCAGTTGTTTTTTTTGTTTGCAGTGAAATGTTTTGATTTCCTTCTCATTTTCTTGCATGTGTATTCTTTGTGGTTACCATGGGAATTACATTTAACATCCAACAGTTATAACAACTTAATTTGAATTTATATCAACTGAAGTTCACTAGCATGCAAAAACTCCGCTTCTGTACAGCTTCTTCTCTTTCTGTTATCAGTGTCACAGGTAACATCTTTATAAATTGTGTCCCCAGTAACCTAGATTAATAATTGTTTTTTATGCATCTGTCTTTTATTATTTATTTTTGGTGCACAAAGTTTTTTTTTTTAAAGGTTTTATGTATTTATTTGAGAGAGAGAATGAGAGAGAGAAGGAGATAGCATGAGAGGGGGGAGGTTCAGAGGGAGAAGCAGACTCCCCACTGAGCAGGGAGCCCGATGTGGGACTTGATCCTGGGACTGCAGGATTATGGCCTGAGCCGAAGGCAGTTGCTTAACCATCTGAGGCACCCAGGCACTCACACAAAGGAGTTTTTATTAAAGCATGGAGATAGGACCCGTGGGCAGAAAGAGCTGTGCGTCTGTCTTTTAAATCATGTGGAAAATAGGGGCACCTGGGTGGCTCAGTCGTTAAGCGTCTGCCTTCGGCTCAGGTCATGATCCCAGGGTCCTGGGATCGAGCCCTGCATTGGGCTCCCTGCTCAGCGGGCAGCCTGCTTCTCCCTCTCCCACTCCCCCTGCTTGTGTTCCTCTCTTGCTGTGTCTCTCTCTGTCAAATAAATAAAATCTTAAAAAAAAAAAATCATGTGGAAAATAAAAAGTGGAGTTACAAACCAAAGTTACAATAATACTAGCTTTTATAATTGCCCCTGTGTTTATCTTTACCAGAGACCTTTATTTCTTCATATGGCTTTGGTTACTGTTTAGCTTCTTTGTCATTTCAACTCGAAGAACTCCTTTAGCATTTCTTGGAGGGTTCATCTAGTGGTTAACGAACTCCCTCAGCTTTTGTTTACCTAGAAATGTCTTAAATTCTTCCTCATTTTTTGGAGGACAATTTTGTTGAACATAGAATTCTTGATTGGCAGTTTGGTTCCCCCCCTTAGTATTTTCTGAAACTGTCCACTGCCTTCTGGCCTCCAGGGTTTCTAATGAGTAATTGGCTGATAATCATATTGAGGATCTCTTGTCACTTCTCTCTTGTTGCTTTGAAAATTCTTTGTCTTTGATCATAATGTGTTGGATGTGAGTTTATCCTACTTGTACTTTATTTTTTTTAAAGATTTATTTATTTTAGAGAGAGAAAGCTTGAGCACATGCATTGCACACAAGCGGGGGAAGGGGCAGAGGGAGAGAATCCTCAAGCAGACTCCCCACTGAGCATGGAGTGGGCCGAGGGGCTACATCCATGACCTGAGCTGAAACCAAGAGTCAAATGGTCAACCAGCTGAGCCACCCAGGCAGCCTCCTTGTATTTCATTTAGTTTCCTAGATTTGGAGGTTCATATCTTACAGAAAATTGGGGGAATATTTTTTTCGCCATTATTTCTTCAAATAATCTTTCTGTCCTTTCTCTCTTTTCCTTCTGGGACTCCCTTCTCATCTATTACATAATCATTGTCAGTTTGACAGCATCTCCAGGCCCCGTAGGTTTTGTTCATCTTTGTTCATTCTTTTTTCTTTCTGCTCTTCAGACTTCATAATTTCAACCCTCTTCTCTTCAAGTTTGCTCATTCTTTTGCCTGCTCAAATCTGTTGAACCCCTTTAGTGAACTTTTCATTTCAATTATTGTGCTTTTCAGCTCCAGGTTTTTTATTCCACTGTATAAATTTCTGTCTCTGTAAATATTCTCATTTTGCTTATACATTGTTTTCCTGATTTCCATTAGTTCTTTAAGCATAATTAAGATAGTTGTTAGAAAGTCTTTGTCTAGTCAAAAAGTGGGCAGAAGATATGAAAAGACACTTCTCTGAAGAAGACATACAAATGGCTAATAGACACATGAAAAAATGTTCATCATCATTAGCCATCAGGGAAATCCAAATCAAAACCACACTGAGATACCACCTTCACCAGTTAGAATGGCAAAAATGGACAGGGAAAGAAACAACAAATGTTGGAGAGGTTGTGGAGAAAGGGGAACCCTCTTACACTGTTGGTGGGAATGCAAGTTGGTACAGCCACTTTGGAAAACAGTGTGGAGGTTCCTCAAAAATTTAAAAATAGAGCTACCCTATGACCCAGCAATTGCACTACTGGGTATTTACCCCAAAGACACAGATGTAGTGAAAAGAAGGGCCATATGCACCCCAATGTTCATAGCAGCAATGTCCGCAATAGCCAAACTGTGGAAAGAGCCAAGATGCCCTTCAACAGATGAATGGATAAAGAAGATGTGGTCCATATATACAATGGAATATTACTCAGCCATCAGAAAAGATGAATACCCAACTTTTACATCAACATGGATGGGACTGAAGGAGATTATGCTAAGTGAAATAAGTCAAGCAGAGAAAGTCAATTATCATATGGTTTCACTTATTTGTGGAACATAAGGAATAACATGGAGGACATTAGGAGAAGGAAGGGAAAAATGGGCAGGGGGAATTGGAGGGAGAGATGAACCATGAGAGACTATGGACCTGAGAAACAAACAGGGTTTTAGAGGGGAGAGGGGAGGGGGGATTGGTTAGCCTGGTGATGGGTATTAAGGAGGGCACGTACTGCATGGAGCACTGGGTGTTATACGAAAACAATGGATCGTGGATCACTACATCAAAAACTAATGATGTATTGTATGGTGACTAACATAACATAATAAAATAAAAAAAAAGAAAGTCTTTGTCTAGTAAATCTGATACCTGGGTTTATTAGAGATAGTTTCTTTCTTTCTTTTTTTTTTTTTTTAAGATTTTATTTATTTATTTGACAGAGAGAGACACAGCGAGAGAGGGAACACAAGCAGGGGGAGTGGGAGAGGGAGAAGCAGGCTTCCCGTGGAGCAGGGAGCCTGATGTGGGGCTCGATCCCAGGACCCTGGGATCATGACCTGAGCCTAAGGCAGACGCTTAATGACTGAGCCACCCAGGTGCCCCGAGATAGTTTCTGTCAATTTATTTTGTTTCTTTGAATGGTGGGCCATATTGTCTTGTTTCTTTTTATGTCTTGTGATTTTTTTTTTTCTTGTTATTGAAAATCGGGCATTTGACTATCATAACTCTGGAAATCAGATGCTCCCCTTTTGTTGGGGTTTGCCAGTTTTTGCGGGGGGATTGCTGAAGGCTGTAGTAGTCTGTTTTGAGGCTTTTTCTAAACTATTTTGCAAAGACTATTCCGTGTCATCACTGTGTGATCACTGATGTCTGTCCCATTAGCTTATGTTCATCTAATGTTTTCCATGAACAGCAGAAGCTCAAACAAATGAAAACGAACAAAAACACCAACAAAAACAAAGAGAAAAGCAGAAAAATGAAAACCACCTCTGTCTGTTTTTGGATATTGGTTCTGTGCCGGGGCATTCTTTCAACATCTAGCTAGGCTTGCTCTGGGCCTTGGGATCAACCTGAGGTGAAAGCTTAAGGTCTTTTCAGGTCTTGTCTCATCATGTGTCTTGCCTGGGTATGCGTGTAGTTTTCTAAATTTTCCCCTATGCTTGTTGTTTGGAATGTCCTAATTTCCCAAAGTGTTTTCACCCCAACTTCCCCATATCTGTGAGTCTGCTTTGCAGCTTTTATTAGCAATGCTTGCCCCATCCCCACCCACCACTAAAGTTCTGAGTTAGGTGAAACAGACAAACACCAACACCTCACATCAATCCTTCAGATATCTCCCAGACAGATTAGAAGAGATGTGCACAGTAATCTGCAAATCAGGTTTCCCTCTGATTTGAAGGAGGGAGCTGGGAACTGGGTTGCCACTTCTTCAAGACCAAAACCTCTGCCTGTGCAAGGGTGGGTGGGACAGGGATGAGTAAAACACACCACAAAACCTTACTGTTATTTTGAAGATAGCTTTTTCTTTCTTTCTTTCTCTTTTTTTTTTAAGATTTTATTTATTTATTTGACAGAGAGAGAGATAGCAACAGCAGGAACATGAGCAGGGGGGAGTGGGAGAGGGAGAAGCAGGCTTTTCCGCTGAGCAGGGAGCCCGATGTGGGGCTTGATCCCAGGACCCTGGGATCATGACCTGAGCCAAAGGCAGACGCTTAACGACTGAGCCACCCAGGTGCCCGGAAGATAGCTTTTTCTTGATTGAGCGTTCTCTTGGTTGTTGTACACCTTTGGCTGCTTTCTAAGCTCCAGCAGGGCTGGCTCAGACATTTACTGCCTTTTTTTGATGTTTCTGTGGAGGAATGAGACTTTGGAACTTCCTCATCTCCCATTTTGCTGAAATGTGGTTTGTCTTTTCACTCTCTTGGTAGTATACTTTGCACAAAAGTTTTTTATTTTGATGAAGTCCACTTAATTTTTTCCTTGTGCTTTTGGTGTCATTTAAGAAACCGTTGCCAAATCCAAGGTAATGAAAGTTGGCATCTTTTTTAGTAGCTGTAGCAAAAGTCCTGGAGATGAGTTCTCAGCTTGACTTGGGTTACATGTCCATTTTTAGTTTTAATTTTGTTTATTTTTTAGCAGGAGAAAATTAAATTTAGTGTCATACATATGAGGAATCCATGCAGACATGAAATTCCCCAGGTAGTCTGGCAACATGAGGTTTATATGACATACTGAATAAGGAGAGGGTCAGGGGCCTGAGGGAACAAAGAAGAAGACCCTTAGCAGAAAGGTGAGAAGAGATGTTTGGGGAACAAACTTTGCCCTATCATGCAGATAAATTTTTTGGTAAAGAGGAATCTCTGTTAATACTCTTCCTGATACAGTCAGACAGTTAAGAAGGAGGTAAAGAGCTTTTCTGCTAGGTTTTGATTGGTATTAATTCCCAATAATGTTTATCTCATAGTGTGGTACATCTTGGTACATGCCCATTTTTAGAGCAATTACTGTGAGTGGTAGACTATTCTGATTGACAAGGCTGGACTGTGTAGAATCAACCATGGGCTGAGGTTGAGAATGGTGTTAAAAATGCTGTTTCCAAAAAGGAAGGTGAATAGATGATAGAAAAATTAGTAAATATTTAGTAAATGTAAAGCATTCTTACTACATTGAGAAATTTATGATGCTCCAGAGTGCATATTTTTTTAAAAGATTTTATTTATTTATTTGAGAGAGTGATCATGAGTGGGAGAGAGGGGCAGAAGGAGAGGGAGAAGCAGATTCTGGGATCATGACCTGAGCTGAAGGCAGATACTTTTTTTTGTTGTTTTTTTTTTTTGACAGAGAGAGAGAGACAGCGAGAGAGGGAACACGAGCAGGGGCAGAGGGAGAGGGAGAAGCAGGCTTCCCGCAGAGCAGGGAGCCCGATGCGGGGCTCAATCCCAGGACCCTGGGATCATGACCTGAGCCGAAGGCAGACGCTTAACGACTGAGCCACCCAGGCACCCCTGAAGGCAGATACTTAACTGACTGAGCCACCCAGGTGCCCCCAGAGTACACATTTTGGGGCGCCTTGGTGACTCAGTCGGTTGAGTGTCCCAACTCTTGATTTTGGTTCAGGTCGTGATCTCAAGTTCCACGTTGGACTCTACCGGTGGGCATGGAGCCTGCTTGGGATTCTCCTCCTCTCCCACTGCCCCCCACCCCCCTCGCTCACTCTTTCTCTCAAAAAAAAAAAAAAAAAAAGTATTTCTCTTGGTATAAATTAATAAGTAAATGTTTAAAAGTGACTTCCAGGGGTGGGCGCCTGGGTGGCTCAGTTGGTTAAGCGACTGCCTTCGGCTCAGGTCATGATCCTGGAGTCCCTGGATTGAGTCCCGCATCGGGCTCCCTGCTCGGCGGGGAGTCTGCTTCTCCCTCTGACCCTCCCCCCTCTCATGTGCTTGCTCTCTCTCATTCTCTCTCTCTCAAATAAATAAATAAAAAATCTTTAAAAAAAAAAGTGGGGGCGCCTGGGTGGCTCAGTCGTTAAGCGTCTGCCTTCGGCTCAGGTCATGGTCCCAGGGTCCTGGGATCGAGCCCCGCATCGGGCTCCCTGCTCAGCGGGAGCCTGCTTCTCCCTCTCCCACCCGCCCTGCTTGTGTTCCCTCTCTTGCTGTGTCTCTCTGTCAAATAAATAAAAAAAAAAATTAAAAAAAAAAAAAAAGTGACTTCCAGGGGTGCCTGGGTGGCACAGTTGGTTAAGTGACCCAACTCTTGGTTTTGGCACAGGTCGTGATCTCAGGGTCATGAGATCAAGCCCTGCGTCAGGCTCTGCGCTCAGTGTGGAGTCCTCTTGAGACTCTCTCTCTCTCTCCCCTTCACCCCACTCATGCATGCGTGCTCCCTCCCTCTCTCTCAAATAAAAAAAAAATAAAATTAAAAAGTGACTTCCAAAAACATCCCTGTTGTTGTTCCTGATAAGCCAAGGTGGAAGAAATTAGTTTAGCCTTTTCTTCATGTTCTAATGTGTTTATATTTTGTGGTTTGTTTTATACAGGTACTACTATAACCAGAGTTTGATAGCAAAAGGATCTACTTACTGGGCTCTCTTAACATAGAAAGAGATGTGGGGGGATTCTCGATCTGCTAACAGAACAGGACCTTTTCGGTAAGTCTTGAAATTTGAATATTGAAATTGTAATATTTTAATGATAAAGATGTATAATATTTTTTGGTCTGTCATAAAGAGGGATATTTTCTTTATATAGAAATAGCTCTGGTTTTTTAAAAATAGAAGCTATTTAAAAAATTTCTAGTCATTTCCAAAGTGCTTGTGAGGTTGAATACTGAGCATGCCAAGTGTTTTGTGTTTCAGCACTTTTTTTTTTTTAAGATTTTATTTGTCAGAGAGCAAGAGAGCACAAATGGGGAGCGGCAGGCAGAGGGAGAAGCAGGCTCCCTGATGAGCAAGGTGCCATGAACTTGACCTGAGCCAAAGGCAGACACTTAACTGACTGAGCCACCTAGGCGTCCCAGTGTTTCAGCACTTTTTAAACATTAAAAAATAATCCCCCAATTATTTTTTTAAATCTCTTTTAACAAAGTAATACATACTTGGCAAATAAGGAAAGCTAGCAAAAACATACATGAACATTTATATATGTAAATAAAAGTTTTGTTAATTTCACTAATTTATGTCTAGAATCCAGAGCTGTGTTTGGCCCATGGCACATTGTGTTTCAGTTATCAAAAATAGTTCTGAGAAAAAAAAAAATTACTGGATGCAATTTTCTAAGGTACATTTCAATAGTAAGGGTTACTGGGTACAAAGATGAGTTGAAAGGTAGTACCATTCAGTTATTAGTAGGTTATATTTTAGATTTGTAGGGAGTTAATTTTCTAATAGCGAATATAATAAATTATGATGACTGTATTTTTAAAGCTTTTGCATTGTGTTTACAATTAATAAAATGCCAAAGGAATGTGATTTTTATGGTTTATGGTTTTATGGTTTTACTTGGCCAAAGAAATCTGACCTTTAAAGTTATATATTAAAAAATATTTATATATATATATAATAAATATATATATATTTTAAAAATGCTCCAATTGAAATTTCTGTTATTAGTAAATTTTCTTTTGGATTGGCAGTCTGCAAGATTTTATCATGCAAATTCAAGAGGTGTTGTCATTATTCTGAAGCTGGGGGTTCCAGTGAAAAATTAGGTAGAGAACTGAGTTTTAAAATCCATATAATATTTAGTAAAGCTAGTGTTTCATAAATACTAAATGATAGGGGTCTTTACTTTTGGCTCAGCAATCTTTAAATTAAAGCAGTGGTGATGATGCTGGGTATGTTTTTCCTTTCAAAATTTAGGGTCTGCATCAGTGGTCAGCAAATTATAGCCTGCAGCTCACTTTTGTTTTATTGTAACACAGCCATGATCATTTGTTTACAAATTGTCTATGATTGCTTCCATGCCACAATGGCAGAGTTGAATAGTTGTGACAGACTGCAAAGCCTAATATCAGTACTGTCTGGCTTTTTGTGGAAAGTTCGCCGATCCCTAGTTTAGATCAATGGGCTTATACTTCAACATTTTTAAATATTTAGGTTGTAATCTATCCTTTTTTACTTATATTTATGGATAACTATTTTGTAAGTAAGGCTATTTCTTATAGAATTAATCTAATTTAGATTACTTTTTTAACTTTTTATTTATTTAGATTGTTTAGGTAAGCCTTCAGAAATGTTGGGTAGCCTTAGCTCTATTTTGTAACTTTAAAAAAATTTTCAGAACATTTTTTCTTTGACCAAATTATTATTTAAAATTATATTCCCCCACTGTAATTTTAGTTTAAATATGTTATTACATGCTATTTTTAAGATCTTTGACTAGAATGGAGATGTAGTTTATATGGCATAACTTTTTGGAAGACTAATTTGGATTTTTAAAAAGGTATATTGGGGTGCCTGGGTGGCTCAATCAGTTAAGCGTCTGTCTTTGGCTCAGGTCATGATCCCAGGGTCCTGGGATCGAGACCCGCGTTGGGCTCTCTGCTCCACAGGAAGCCTGCTTCTCCCTCTCCCACTCCCCCTGCTTGTGTTCCCTCTCTCACTGTGTCTCTCTGTCAAATAAATAAATAATCTTTTTTTAAAAAAATAAGGTATCTTAACAGGAAAATGATTTTATATTTCATTTTATCAGCTTCTTTTTTTTTTTTTTAAAGATTTTATTTATTTGACAGAGAGAGACACAGCGAGAGAGGGAACACAAGCAGGGGGAGTGGGAGAGGGAGAAGCAGGCTTCCCGCAGAGCAGGGAGCCCGATGTGGGGCTCGATCCCAGGACCCTGAGATCATGACCTGAGCCGAAGGCAGACGCTTAACGACTGAGCCACCCAAGCACCCCACATTTTATCAGCTTCTTATATTTTATTTTATTTGGTTGAAAATGATTTTCTTTTTCAAGATTTTATTTATTTATTTGGCAGAGAGAGAGATAGCAAGAGCAGGAACACAAACAGGGGGAGTGGGAGAGGGAGAAGCAGGCTTCCCGCCAAGCAGGGAGCCCAATGTGGGGCTCGATCCCAGGACCCTGGGATCATGAACTGAGCCGAAGGCAGACGCTTAACACCTGAGCCACCCAGGCGCCCCTGAAAATGATTTTCATAGTCACTGCTATTTTCTGTTAATAGAACTGTTTCTTGAATAGTCTGCATAAAATACAGTTCTAAGAACCCTAGTACAGTAAGTTACTCTAGATCTATTTGATCTTCCCAACTTAAGAGGGTTAAGATAATCTATAGGGCAGTATTCAAAGATAGTGTTAGAAACATTCTGGTCAGAAAACATGTAGGTTTAGATGCCTCAGTACCCATGAGTGTTTGCTGAGGCTTAAGTCTTCCTGCAAGCTGACTATTGGGATTTGATGATTTTAAATATGGGAGACACTAGAGTTAGTGGTAATGTCTTAGTTTTAGTGCAAAACTGTATTACTTATGAAGAATGTTTAAACTTTCTCCTCTTAGGATGAACCATATAGACATAACTAACGTTAATGGGAGCTAATGGAAGTCATCATGTTCTGAAAATCCATTAAATATGCATCATTCTAATGTTCAGGTTACTGTTGTTAAAGTTCTATTACTTTAAGAAAGGGTTTGACCTTGTAACTCTTTCTCCTGAACTGAGTGACCCAGAATCAGTTGTCCTTTGAGTCTTTCTCTGGTGGTGTAGTCTGTGCTCAGAGGGTCATAAAATAGATCCTGTATATTCTGGTAGGGGAGAACAGAGTTGGACTTGATTTCCTAATACTTTTGTTTTACTGCTAAATAGCAGATAACCCTTTAGATCATTTCATGTTTTTCTTTTTTGTACCTTCCCCTCACCCTCAAGCTCAGGATCCTAGGTATCTAATTGCTTACTTAAATTCCCTTTTACCAAAGCCTAAGCATGTAAATGGTCTGAAGGCTAGGCAAAGGGAAGAATTGGGTAGAATGAAAGACTAGGCCAGTTCTCATTTATCTCTTGAGTTTTGTAAACTGAGAATGTGAATTTAATATTTTGCTTATTTTTAAATATATTTTATTACTATGAAAAACTAGCGTGAGGCATTAGAATCTAGAATATCAGCTGCTTCATTTGGGACCTGGAGATAATACTTGAAGGCCTAATGCTCTCTCTAGGTCCCTTTCAGCATTAAGCTCCTAGATGCTGTTACTTGGCTAGGTTGATGTACATATGCTTTGTGGCATGATTCATGCTGCCTTTTGTGATACTCTTGGGTAGTTAAAATAATAGGACCCAGGTGAGAGTGCTTCTAGGTGGATCCACTGTAGAACTGGATTTTAGATGCAGCCAGGGCTGATGCTCAGCTGGTGTACACTTGTGTGCTCCTACTGGTGATTTACAGCCAGTGTTCCTTCATTTTGGGCGTGCATCCATTCCAATCTGGGTGGTGTCCATGCTGTAGCTGTAATCACATATTTTGGGATGTTATCATTGCTGTATGCAGAAATGAGAAAGACACCTCCTGAAATTTACTGTAATACATTTATGGTGCATTGATTTATTTGATGTATAGGAATCATCATGTTGATCTTGGAATTCTAAGTTCCCTGGCTGTAGGAAATGGAAATTTTTGTAGTGTGTCACCATTGCTAGCTTATCTGGTGTTGCGGATTTTCCCTGTTGCAGGACTGGGTGAAAGCTTTTTCTGCAGCAGTCATGTTGAAAACCTTGTGTTGACTTTCCTCGTGTTCTGAAATGGGAACATAAAAGTTTACTCCGCCACTTCGTCTTAAAATAGCAAAACATTGCTGTTTTCTGCAGATCTAGGACCTTGTTACAGAACTCTGCCAAAAAAAAAAAAAAATGTTTACAGAAGAATGTGCTGTGATTAGAGAAGAATATGCTGGTGTGTAGATTTCAAACTCTCTGGACAATATGAATAACACTGTCTTTGTTTCTACAGTGGGAGCCAAGAAGAAAGGTTTGCTCCCGGGTGGAACAGGGATTATCCTCCTCCTCCCCTTAAGAGTCATGCTCAAGAGAGACACTCTGGCAACTTTCCTGGCAGAGATTCACTTCCCTTTGATTTCCAGGGGCATTCGGGGCCTCCCTTTGCAAATGTAGAGGAGCATTCTTTCAGCTATGGAGCTAGAGACGGACCGCATGGTGACTATCGAGGAGGGGAGGGACCCGGACATGATTTCAGGGGGGGAGATTTTTCATCTTCTGATTTCCAGAGCAGAGATTCATCACAGTTGGACTTCAGGGGTAGGGACATACATTCTGGGGATTTTCGGGATAGAGAAGGACCACCTATGGACTATAGGGGTGGAGATGGTACTTCTATGGATTATAGAGGTAGGGAGACATCTCACATGAACTACAGAGACAGGGAAGTTCACACCGTTGATTTCAGAGGTAGGGATGCTCCTTCATCTGACTTCAGGGGCCGGGGCACTTATGATTTAGATTTTAGAGGCCGGGATGGATCCCACACAGATTTTAGGGGAAGAGATTTATCAGATTTGGATTTCAGGGCCAGAGATCAGTCCCGTTCTGACTTTAGGAATAGAGATGTGTCTGATTTGGACTTCAGGGACAAAGATGGAACACAGGTGGACTTTAGAGGCCGAGGTTCAGGTACTAGTGATCTAGACTTTAGGGACAGGGATACGCCACATTCAGATTTCAGAGGTAGACATCGGTCCAGGACTGATCAGGATTTTAGGAGCAGAGAGGTGGGACCTTGTATGGAGTTTAAAGATAGGGAGATGCCCTCTGTGGATCCAAATATTTTGGATTACATACAACCCTCTACACAAGATAGAGAACATTCTGGAATGAACGTGAACAAGAGAGAAGAATCCACACATGACCATACAACAGAAAGGCCTGCTTTTGGCATTCAGAAGGGAGAATTTGAACATTCAGAAACAAGAGAAGGAGAAAAACAAGATGTAGCCTTTGAACATGAGTCTGCATCGGACTTTCAAAACAGCCAAAGTCCACTTCAAGACCAAGACAAGTCACAGCTTTCTGGAGGTGAACAACAGAGTTCAGATGCTGGTGTGTTTAAAGAAGAAGGTGGTCTGGACTTTCTTGGCCGGGAAGACACTGATTACAGAAGCATGGAGTACCGTGATGTGGATCACAGGCTGCCGGGAAGCCAGATATTTGGCTACGGCCAGAGCAAGTCTTTTCCAGAGGGCAAAACTTCCCGAGACGCCCAGCGAGACCTTCAGGTGTGTTAACAGAGTAGATTGCTTTTCTGTTTGTTGTTGAGTCATAAGGCTTTTCTGAAGGATAAAGTGTAGAGTCCAGGATCCGTGATCCTGGGTCTCTCCTTCTATAACCATTAAAAAACAAAATGGGGGCACCTGGCTGGCTCAGTCAGCAGAGCATGCGACTCTAGATCTCGGGGTTCTAAGTGTCAGCTCCATGTTGGGTGTAGAGATTACTTTTAAAAATAAAATCTTAAAAAAAAAAAGTATATTCAAGAATGGAATGTACATCTCTAGAGCAGTGGTTCTCAGCTCAGTTCATACTTTTGGTGTGTCTCTCTTCATTATTTTGTTTATGCTGTTGATTTAAATGCCTTGGGATAATTTAGTTAGAAAGTATGTCTTTGGGAGTTGGTTCTTTCAATTCTTGTTAGGCCTTGTGGCTATTAGGGTACATTTTTTTCTTTTTAAGTTTTTATTTATTTAAGTAATCTCTACACCCAATGTGGGACTCGAACTCATGACCCCGAGATCAAGAGTCGCAGGCTCTTCTGACTGAGCCAGCCAGTAGGTGCATTTTCTGAAACTCGTTTAGGATATACAGAATACCTAGGAGTCTTTCCCTAGTCATGAGGAGGTGATGTTAATGTTTCAAGTATCTTCTTACAGGTAACTTAATTGACTTAAATGTTGAATTTCAATATATATAATATATACTCTATTGTGTATATAATTTAAGTGAGAATAATTAAGTTTGCAGTTGGTTAATGCAAATATTATCTTTTGAAATAGGTTTTCCTCATCTCTACCCAGATTTCTGTTATTTTGGACAGTAATCTTAAGACATGTTAACCAAGTAATGAATTTTGAGAATGTTAGAGGTGATTGACTATATAATTTATTGTTCAGATCAGGACACTTTAAAGAGTAAAAGAGGATGTTGGAGTTGAGGCTTCTATGAATATGGAGAATGCAGATTTCTCTGAATTGTACTGTTGTATGGTCAGATGACACCTTTTGATTTTGTTCTGAAATTTATTTATAGTTGACATCTTTGACGAATGGCACCTGATTAAAATTTTTTTTCTATTTTCTCATTCAGGAAAAGAAAATTACACATTTTTTATGTGAAAAATATTTTTGAGAATATGTTAGGTTTTTTTTTCCTGATTATAAGTCCTATTCAGTACTGTTTCTCTTAATGTTCTGCTTTACTATTTCAAGACTCTTCAGTGAGCCTTGATTATAGCACACTTACATGCTAATGATTGGAAATCAAATTTTGGAACTCAGAAAAATAGAGAATTATAATTTTTTATATCTTAATATGATGCAAATGATTTTGATATTTGATCCTGAGAACCTGTATTTCACCTTCACTTTCATCTGCACACTAATATATTTTTATTTCTGAAATAATCTTTTATTCTGGATTCAAGGATCAAGATTATAGGACTGGTCCAAATGAGGAAAAACCAAGCAAGCTTATTCGATTAAGTGGGGTGCCTGAAAATGCCACAAAAGAAGAGGTAAGGCTCTTGTTTCTTTTTCTTTTTCCTTTTTTTGTCAATTAAAAAAATTATTTTTACTTTTTATTTTGAGAAATTAATAGAGTCATAGGAAGGTGCAAGGAAATATACAGGGACATATTGGGTGTCCTTCCTGCAATGTTAACATCTTGTATTACTATAGTACAATAGCTAAACCAGCAAATTGGTTTTGGTACAATCCACAGAACTTACTTAGATTTCAGCAGTTACACATTCACTCACTGACATGAGGTTTATGATTGCTGTCCTCAGACCTGATAATCATCTTTTAGGGCATAATCCAAAAGGGAGGCTTGGATTACATACATAAAGATGCAGTTTATTTACAGTAGTAAAACCTGGGAGCTGCATAACTCTTCAGTGTTAAAGGACTGGCTGAGTAAATTATGGCTGAACTTAATAGGAGAATCTGGTCAGGCTATTATAATCGGAAGAGCAAACTGTGTTTACTCTGTGCCAGGCATTATGTGATGCTTACAAGCATTAATTCTTTAATTATCACAGTATCCTATGAATAGGTGTTCTTTATTCATTCCCTCCAAATACAAAGCACTAACCACATGCTAGGCACTGAGTGATATAGCAGTGATAGTCACTGCCTCCATGGATAATAAAAAGGTAAACAAAGAAACAATTTCAGGCAGTGATAAATGCTCTAAAGGAAACTAAAGTAAAGGTGTTGAGCATAACTGGGGTAGGGGCTATTTTCAATTGGGTAGTTAGGGGAAGGCATCACTAAGGAAATGACATTTGAGCCCAGGCCTGAATGCTGCGAGAGAACAGTCCATCTGAAGATGAGGAAAAGAACTGACCAGGCTGAGCGAGTTAAGTGCCATGGCCCTGGACTGGCATGAGCCCAGGGCATCATCTTAAGTTTAATGGATGAGAAACTGAGTACTGAAAACACTCAAGAGAGGCTTGGAATGTAGGCAGTCTGATTTCAGAGCTTGGGTTCTTGATGGTTATGTTCTTCTGCCTTTTTTATATACGTAGGAATTTTTGAATAATTATTTTCTACTCATTAACAGTTTTGAATGCCTAGAGTGTATATGGGTTAATTTTGCCTTGATAAAGTAATGATAGCTTTAAATTACGTAGAATAAAAACCAGTAGGGAAAATTAAATATTCAGTATTTGGTAATGATTTGCGTCATTCGTGTATACACCATGTGCTTGCAGATTCTTAATGCCTTTCGGACTCCTGATGGCATGCCTGTAAAGGACTTGGAGTTAAAGGAGTATAACACAGGTGAGTTTCTGGACGTGAATGTGGCCTTGGGTTAGGAAGGGTCTTTGTCAGATTTCTGCATCATGTGCTACTTAAAGTTTTTTTAAGAAACCACAGTTAAGATTTCCAGAAGCCTCCTGTTGATGCCTTCAAATAACAGCCAACTTTAGTCTTAGCTGGGTTCTTTGTGGCTGTTTGTCCACACTTGGGTGATGAGGATGCATGTTCCAGTTCTTCTGGGTGCCTATGAAATACAAAGTGAGTGTTGTAGCATTTAAGATATAAAGTTAGTGTTGTAGCATTTATCCCTGAATATATTTTATATAATCATTAAACTTGCTATATATGTTCTTCATCGTGGTGGAGTGTTTATGTTTGAGCCTATTAGGATTTAATAAACTTACTATGTTTAAAAATTTACATTTCATTGCTTCAGCATGAAATTTACAACTTTCCAGAGAAATTGTGCAAATTAGTGGTTTCTTGAATTTTCAGTCTTGCTCTGAGAATGAAGCCCTGCAACAGCTGTTTTGTTGAAACCCATGAATAGATCCAGAGGAGCTTTCTCTTTGACCTCGCTCTGTGGTCTGAACTGCAGATTAAACTTTTCATAATATCGTCTCAGTGTTTTAGTGTATCATGTTCAGTCAGTTCCTTCAAATCTTACTACAAAAAAAGTGGAAGTGAAATGCTAGGCACTCAAGATAGTGACTGTTATTTTAGTTTACATAATATGAAATGGTTTAAAAATGAAGGTAATCTTTAAGTGATCTCTTTTGCAGAATTTTAAATTGAAGAAAGTAGATAATCTGTTCACAGAACTTAGAATTTTAGTAATCCAAAGAACTTTTCAAGTAAGAGTATGCTATATTTTTGAGGCTATAGTTTACTTCTAAATAGTTTACAATGGGATAAATTTCTTTGTGTTAACTAGATAGCTGCTGCTTCAGTTTGGTTCTGCAGAGGGAAACTATCCATAGAGATAAATTTTTGTGCTTGAAATAATTTGGTATTTTTGTCAAGTCCAGAAATATTTTTTTCTGTAATTTGAGAATAAACTCAGAAACATTATTTTTCAGAAAGCTATTTTTTTTTGTTTTAAAAGCATCAATTCTGAATTTGTGGAAACAAGAGTAGTTATGTTGTTCTTACACATTCGTGTCTTTTTTTTTTGTTTTGCATGTCTTGTACATGCTTTCTAGATTTACTGTTATCTTTAGGAACTAAAAGTAGAATTTATAGGCTGCAGTTACTTTTTAACTGACGGCAGTAACCTCAACTTTGGTCTTGTTTCATGAACTGTGTTTTTATTAAATATTAGTATATTAAGGAAAGTAGAGATGTTTTGATGTTCAAATAGCAACTTAAACTCTTCATTTCTTTAGTACTCATTGACTTTCTATTGTCAGATTTATTAGCAGAGCAATATTTAAATTAATGTATAAGGTCCATAGAAGAAGTTCTTAAATTTACTTGCTCTAGTAGCTATTAGAAACATAATTGGCAGACCAAAGACATTGATACTCACGTGAAATCATCAAGACAGTCATTAAAAAAAAAAAAATCACCTTTCAGGAAATATAATCTTTCCTTGGCATTTTATTATATGAAGTGACAGTGTATTAAATATGTATACATGGTTCTTTTTTTAATGAGAGAATTGGATTACCAGTCCCATCTTATCCGTCTCTTCATGGCAAGTAGAATGAACTTTTGAAGATATCCGTCAGATCATGTTACTGCCATGCCTAAAATCCTCTAATGGTCTTCCATCTCATTTGGAAGAAATTCGCAATTCTTTGTTCTGACTTACAGAATCCTGCATGACCTGGCCCTTGGCTATTTGACCTCATCCCGTACTGCTCTCCACCTTTCTTATATGCTCTAGCCACACTGAGCCTTTCTCTAGGCTTAACCAATACAGACTTCTTTCTCTCTCAAGACCCTTGTACTGTTCTTCCCTCTGATCCTCACTTGTCTTCTGGGATTTAGTTCTTGGCTTCAGTTTCACCTCTCAAGGCCTTACCTCACCATCCAATCCAAATCACTCCTTGATTGTTTTTCATCATATCCTGGTTTGTTGTCATAGGATCGATCATTTTGATATTTTCTCAGTGGTTTTGTGTCTTATTCCTCCCAGAGAGTTAGTTCCATGACAGTGGGAGCCTTGTCTATCTTGTTCCCTCCTGCTACCCCCATGCTTACCACTCTCCCTGGCACTGCTGGGTTCCCAGTATGCATGGAACGAGTAAGTGTCTGTGATGTGTATGAAGAGCAGCTGCGTTCTCCTCTCAGGTGAGGAATGTTAAAGGGTCATTTAGGTTTCAGAGCAGTGCAGCCTTACATCTGCTGAAGAATACGCCTTGGAGCAATCAGATATTTTAAGAATGTTTTTAACATTTGCTTGTTAAAAGACTCTATGTATATTTTAGTGGAAGAGGGGACTTTTATAAATGGCAGTCTGTTTCTTTAGGCTTGTGATTACCTGCAGAAACCATGCAGGATGGACATTGCTCGTAAGAAGGGGACTGTAGGGCAGAGTTTTAGTTGGTGTAATGGGGAGCCAGTCTGTAACGGAGAGAAAAGATTAATGCCTGTTCATTGACTCTAGTAATTTACATTGATTTAATTTTTGTTTCATTTAGAGCTGTGTGAGTACAGGGCCACAACTTTTATCTAAAATCTGTGGGGTCAAATAAGTTCATGACTTTTTCTGAATACAGAAAGGTAATGCGGTACCTAGATCATATATGAATTATATCCCCCAGTGGGATGTATATCAGTCATAATAATACTTCTGCAGCAAAATATATGAATATTCTCACTAAGAGGACTAAATAAAGACTGTAAAGAGACTCAGTATACTACAGGTCAGGATTTGTCTCCAAATGACTTCAAATGATTTGAAAATTTACCAAACAATTTACTATTTAAGGGATTTTGGAATCGCAGAAAAGGAATTGTGAATCTACATATGTTGTATATATTTGAGTTTTTCTTTTGCCATTTGCAAATATATTATAACCCCATTAATTGTAAATTCCTTGAGTAAAATGATTACATTCCTGGGAGAAGTATCAAGAGTGAAATGTCTTTTGGTGACCAAATGAACAAACTTTGGTATGTACATACAATGGAATACTACTCAGCAATAAAAACAACGAAACTACGCATGTACATAACAACATGGAGGAATCTCAGGTATTATGCTGAGTGAAAGAAACCAGACTGAAAAGGCTACACATTACCATAAAAAGGAATGAAATACTGGTACATGCTTATAACTTGGATGAATCTTGAAAACATTGTGCTGAGTGAAAGAAGCCAGGCACAAAAGAGCACATATTGTATGATCCCATTTATATAAAATATCCAGAATAGGCATATCCATAGAAGAAGAAAGCAGATTGGGTAGCTTGGTTGTTGCCGGGGCTGGAGAACGGGGAAATGGGGAGTAACTGCTTAATGGGTATAAGGTTTCCTTTTTGGGGTGATAAAAATATTCTGGAACCAGATAGTGGGGATGGTTGCATAACATTGTGAATGTATTTAAATGCCACTGAATTGCACACTTTAAAATGCTTAAATGGTGTATTTTATGTTATGTGTATTTGATCATAATTTTTAAAAGGACTACAGACTATATGATTCCATTTCTGTGACGTTCTGGAAAAAGCAAAATGATAGGAATAGAAAATAGTTATTGCCAGGGTGTTGGGGAAGGAGTCGACTGTAAAGTGGAAGCATGAGGGAATTTTGGGCACAATGGAACTATTCTCTATATGGATTGTGGTAGTGGTGTATCGATGTTAAATTCACTGAAATTGATAACTACTGTATTTATATAAGAGAACATGCTTATTAGGAAATACAACTGAGGTTTTTACGGGTGGAGGACCATGGTGCATGCTTTTTTCTCTCATGTGATTTAGGGAAAAATATTTGATGTATATAGACAGGGGAGGAAGAGAGTAATGATACAATAGATATGACAAAATATATCAATAGCTGAATCTGGGTAACAGGTCCATGCGTGTGTTCTTTGTGCTATTATTCTTGCAACTTTTTGTAACTTGGAAATGATTTTCAATAAAAAGTTGAAAACTGACAGTACAACTGATGTATTTTATTGTTAAGTGATCAGAATTCTTGCAAGATAAAGACTACAATGAACAGCTTCTGTGAACAATAGAACAGTGGTTCTCAGAGTGGGTTCTGGACCAGCAGTGTCAGCACTACCTCAGACCTTGTTAGAAATATAAATTCTTGGGACGCCTGGGTGGCTCAGTCGGTTAAGCCTTGGCCTTCAGCTTGGGTCATGATCCCAGGGTCCTGGGATCGAGTCCCACATCGGGCTCCTTGCTCAGTGGGGAGCCTGCTTCTCCCTCTGCCTACTGCTTCCCCTGCTGTGCTCTCTCCCCCCACCCCCTGACAAAAAAAAAAAAGAAAGAAAGAAAGAAAAAGGAAAAAAAGAAATACAAATTCTAAGGCCTCACTTTAGACCTACCAGATCGTAAACTCTGGGGGCAAAGCCCAGCCTTCTTTGCTTTAACAAGTCGTCCACGTGATTTTGATGTGCCCTGAATTGTGAGAACCACTGCATTAGATTAATTATATTCTTTATTCTAGAACTTTTTGGCACAGTTTAAAAGAGACTTAGCAAGCAGGTGGACATTCTTTAAGTCAAAAGGGCTGATGCTTATGTGCTTTAGGAGCCCATGGCAAACACTTGCCTTGCCTACCTGATACCAGTTCTGCTGTACTGAGCTGGGGCAGGAGCTAGAGTAGGGTTGATGCTATTTTATGCCCTTAGTTGTACTTTCTGTTTATGTAGCATATTTCCTCCAGAGATCTTGGAATGGTGGTAGATGTTCTCATTCTCAAAGTGTTTCTGTAACTTTAATACCATTTTTTAAAAGATTTTATTTATTTGAGAGAGAGAGAGCACGAGCCCCGAAGCAGGGGGAGGGAGAGACAGAGGGAGAAGCAGACTCCCCATTGAGCAGGGAGCCTGACGTGGGGCTTGATCCCAGAACCCTGGGATCACCACCCGAGCTAAAGGCAGAGCCCAACTGACTAAGCCACCCAGGTATCCCAAAGTGTATCTGTAACTTATGAATATAGACAGAATTGTTCTTGGTTTTTAGATGGATTTACATGCTATCTAGTATATAAGCTTGCTATGATGCTTTTTCCAAAGGAATTTGTATTATTTAAGCAAAAATAATACAGTTTCTGGATTATGTTTCCTAAAAGTCTCAAACATAGAAAGTAATTCTCCATAGTGACTGAAGTGTTACAGAATTATTATAGAACTGTTTTATTAATTAGCATAGCAAAGTTAGAAGGCTAATGGAGGTGGTGTTAGGAAGAAGGAGTATCTTGCATTGAGTCTGGCAGCATTCATATAATGAATGGGCACTTTTTCTGTGGCCCTGGGTAACAGGCTTATATCATATCATATCATATCCTTTCATTTTTCACAGTTGAAATGGTTTTTACCACCATGTTGTTAAAATAGAAGTTTTAAGAAAAGAAGAAAAACCCAGAGAGAATCTGTCACTTTAGGGGCAGAAATCCATTGTGAAATGGATTGACACTGATGATACAAGATGTGTAGTTTATGGTATTCCAAATGGAGTAGCTGAAGACACAATAGCTTAACATCATTTAGAAAAAATAGAGTTGGAAAAATGCAAATACACATTTTTTTTGCAGTATTTTTGGCATTTATAGAATAGACAAATATTTTTAGGTCTTAGGGGAAAACTGACCATAGGCTAATCGGAAAGTATCACATTTACTTGTCACATTTCTAAAACTGCAGGTGTTTTCATCCAGGAGTCTTACTAGGTTTGGTACCACATTTAGGGAGGATGTTTACAGGGGAGCCTTAAGCAAAGATGGCAAAGCTTTGAAAATAAGAATGTCTTGGGGCACCTGGGTGGCTCAGTCGGTTAAGCATCTGTAACTCTTGGTTTTGGCTCAGGTTGTGATGTCAGAGGTGTGGGATTGAGCTCCATGTTAGGCACCATGCTCAGTGCAGAGTCTGCTTATCCCTCTCCCTCCTCTTCTGCCCCCCCAATAAATAAATAAATAAATAAATAAATAAATAAATAAATAAATCTTTTTTAAAAAGGTAGAATCTCAGTACTCTTTTTGGAAAGCAGTACTTTAGGATTACTGGTTTAACTAAAGCAGCCTTTTTCTTTGGGGTGGTTAGCTTTCCTGACACTTAAGATGAAACTCATTTTAGGGGCGCCTGGGTGGCTCAGTCATTGAGCGTCTGCCTTCGGCTCAGGTCATGATCCCAGGGTCCTGGGATCGAGCCCCGCATCAGGCTCCCTGCTCCGTGGGAAGCCTGCTTCTCCCTCTCCCACTCCCCCTCCTTGTGTTCCCTCTCTCGGTGTGTCTCTCTGTCAAATAAATAAATAAAATCTTTAAAAAAAAAAAAAAGATGAAACTCATTTTCTATTCTGGGAGCTGACTCGTTCTCCAGTTTAAGCTCCTTTGTTGAAACCACTTAGGTTATGAAGGATGGCTGTGGTAATCTATAGCCCTGGAAGGGAAATTTTAATATTATTGTTGACTTTTATTGGACTGCCTGCATTATTCCATTCCTTGGGGCTTTTGGGTATGGAGTTTCATTCTATAAGTTTTATTTTATTTTTTAGATTTTATTTATTTATTTGAGGGAGAGAGAGGGAAAAAGAGAGAGAGCACAGAGGAAGAGGGAGAAGCAGACTCCCTGTTGAGCCGAGAGCTGGACGTGGAGCTTGATCCCAGGACCCTGAGATCATGACCTGAGCCGAAGGCAGATGCTTAACCGACTGAGCCACCCAGGTGCCCCTGGAGTTTCATTCTAGATCTGATAATGGAACATCTTCACAACCCAAGGCATCATTTTATTCAGAAACAAGGACCACCACCTTGGTGCTTTTTGGTTGGTAGACTGTGTGGTCTTGGAGATCTCTACCTAAACTACATAGCATGGGAACGTAGCATGACAGTGACTCCCAGCTTCAGTCCACGGAGGAAAAGTCATTGTACAATTACCTTCAATGGGCACAAGATAGAGGCCATACATAGAAACTATTTATAGGATATGAAAATACATTGGCTTCTTCTTTTAACTTTCTCCTTGCACCAGAACATCTGATCTGTGCTCACCCTTTCTAGCTTAAATACTCCACCCTCAAAATGTAAATTAAAGCAATTTTTACCTGCTTCCTTGTTTCTTATGTTAGCATTTAGGTCTTCTGTCTAATTTACATGTAAGCCTTCTTGGACTTACTTAGTGGTCATGGTGACACTACTTTGTAAATATACCACTGAATTGTACACTTTATTTTGTTTCATTTTATTTTTAAGATTTTTTTTGGCGGGGGGTGGGGAGAAGCAGAGGGAAAGGGAGAGAGAGAATCTTAAGCAGGCTGCACACCCAGTGCAGAGCTTGACCCGGGCTGCGTCTCACAACCCTGAGATCATGACCTAAGCCAAAATCAAGAGTCAGACACCTAACTGACCAGGCATCCCTTAAGATTTCTTTTTAAAGATTTTATTTTTATTTATGAGAGAGGTGGGTAGGAGAGGGAGAGGGACAAGTAGATTCTGCGCTAAGTGGGGAGCCCGACATAGGGTTCAGTCTCACCACCCCAAGATCATGACCCAAGCTGAAACCAAGAGTTGGATGCCCAACTGACTGAGGCACCTAGGCGCCCCTTTATTTTTAAGTAATTTCTACAGCCAACATGGGGCTTGGACCCACAGTCCTGAGACCAAGAGTCGCACACCACCTACTGAGCCAGCCAAGTGCCCCTGAATTGTATACTCTACAACGGTGTATTTTATGGTATAAATTACATCTCAATTTTAGAAAATAAGCCTTGAAAATTGGTTGACAAGTCATATAAAGATTGATTTCTTAACAGCATTTTCATGAGTATATAGAATATTTACAGAGCTTCAGTGCAGATATTAATGGCCTACTGACTGGTACTTATACGTTTTTGGTAGAGTTCATAATTGATTGTCCCTAGTCTCAGTTCAATTCATTATGGTATGCTTAGAAAATGTTGTATTTTCATCTTTTAAAAATAAAGTAGCACCCTATAACCTTGAAAAGGTTACGATTCATTCTTTGGTGTTACCTACCAAATATGTGCCATTCTGATTAGTGTATGGCTCTACAGACTACTAGAGAATGTTATTGTTTGTTTATTGATTTATTTATCCAACCAATAGTTATAACATGTTGAGATGCAGAGGATACGTTGGTGATCACGAGAGTTGTAATCTTTGACCTTAGGGGCTTCAGTTTCTGTGGAAAATGGGTATATGGGATGAGTTTTCTGTACTCATCTGAATAGGCCACAATATCTTATAAATCAATTTTTTTTAAGGGATCATGGGTTCTTTTTGGCTGAAAGTTTGAAGTTTACCACTCTGAATATCTTGATGAAAAATGTTCAGTTATTTCTTTTTTCTTTTTTTAAAGATTTATTTATTTGCCAGAGAGAGAGAGCGCGCATGAGAGAGAGCAAGAGTACATGCAGGGGGAGCAGCAGGCAGAGGGAGAAGCAGGCTCCCTCGCTGAGCAAGGAGCCTGACTCAGGACCCGATCCCAGAACCCCAGGATCATGACCTGAGCCAAAGGCAGATGCCCAACTGACTGAGCCACCCAGGCGTCCCCAAAAATGTTCAGTTATTTCTAATCCTAAAGTCACTAGAGGATGACAAACATAGGACTTTTAGAGTCAACGGGCTTAGAAAAAGAATAACATCTGGGACACCTGGGTGGCTCAGTCGCTTAAGCGTCTGCCTTCGGCTCAGGTCATGATCCCAGAGTCCTGGGATCCAGTCCCACATCGGGCTCCCTGCTCAGCGGGGAGCCTGCTTCTCCCTCTGCCTGTTGCTCCCCGTGCTGTCTCTCTCTCACAGATAAATAAATAAAATCTTTAAATAAAAAAAAAAGAATACCTAAATGAATGATTGGAGATAATCGTTGGTCAGAGAGGTCAGCAAGTAATTGTTAATGATGTCCCCTTATTTTCAGAGAGTTAAAATAAAACAGGACTTTTCATGGGTGTTACAGGAAATGATCAGACAAGAAGTGGAGAAAATTGCACACAGATGCATGTGGGTGCTTTTGCCAGCCTGGAAGCTTTCCAAATTCCATCACTGAGGGGTTTTTATGGGAGGTTCCATTACGCAGTCATTATTGATTAAATCATTGTGGCTGCTGGTGATTAGCTTAAATTCCAGCTCCTTTCCCCTCCCGTAAATAGGAGGGGTTAGGCTGAAAGTTCCAAGCTTCGGATCAAGGCTTGGACATTCTGATCACCAGGCCCCATCCTGATGCTATGTAGGAGCCCACCAAGAGTCACCTCATTAGAACAAAAGGCACTCATATCACCCTTATCATTCAGGAAATTCCAAGAGTTTTAAGAACTCCATGCCAGGAAACTGGAACAGAGACCAAGTATCTTTCTATATTACCACAGATGGGGATCCCAAATGTGGATCTGGCTGGTATCTAGTACGTTTAGTTGGGCATCAGTTTTCTGTTACAAGGTATAGGTGACCTAGGCTTATGGTCTGGTCAGAGGGTGAGTCTCACAGAATGCCAGTTGTCTGACTCTTCTCTGGATGCTGTTTTACTTCCGGAATAGGTAAATGGCTGGACTAGTGTGATCTGTTCTCATCTTGAGCAACTTCCAACTCAGAAGCCACTATCTTTGTGGAACCTTCCCAGAGCCCCTTAGAACAGTGGTGACTTGTCCTTTTATTTGCACTAGGGTCCAGGCAATGGAAAAATGTTTGTGGGCCATATTTTTTTCCCACTTGAAATTAAAATAGCTTTAGGGTGCCTAGGTGGCTCAGTCGTTGGGTGTCTGCCTTTGGCTTGGGTCGTGGTCCCTGGGTCCTGGGATCAGAGTCCCACGTTGGGCTCCCTGCTCAGCGGGAAGCCTGCTTCTCCCTCTCCCACTCCCCTGCTTGTGTTCCCTCTCTCGCTGTGTCTTTCTCTGTCAAATAAATAAAATCTTAAAAAAAAAATGAAAATAGCTTTGTGATCTATGGGGGAAACAGATATATTCTTAGCATAAACTAGAAATCAGTGAGGCAATTCATCAGTGCTAAAATTTTAATACTGGGGTTGGGTGCCTGGGTGGCTCAGTTGGTTAAGTGACTGCCTTCGGCTCAGGTCATGATCCTGGAGTCCCCAGATCCAGTCCCGCATCAGGCTCCCTGCTCAGCAGGGAGTCTGCTTCTCCCTCTGACCCTCCCCCCTCTCATGTGCACTCTCTTTCTCTCTCTCTCTCATTCTCTCTCTCAAATAAATAAAATCTTTTAAAAAAATAAAATTTTAATACTGGGGCATATTTGAGGAGCACCAACAAGGTACTGTCTGATCTTTAGTCCCTGATAATGCTTTGTAATAGAAATGTGGGGGTTCTGAAATGCATTATCTCATGCACTCTGAAACCACCCTGCAAAGGAGTTAACATCATTGCAACTTGGCATATGAATAACCCAGGCCTAGAGAGAAGTGGCTCGACTGAAAGCACATGATGAGTTAGCTTCTGCGTATGTACAAACTGGAGAAGTTACTTTTCTTGTGTGTTGCTCCAGTGAAGAAACTCCTTACAATTGCTGTGGTGTTAACTGAGCACCATCGTGTACCAGGTATTATGCTAGTGTTGGAGATAATAGAAATGAAAAGAGCTCAGGGCGCCTGGGTGGCTCAGTCGGTTGGGCTTCTGCCTTCCGCTGAGGTCATGATCTCCAGGTCCTGGGATTGAGCCCCACATCAGGCTTCCTGCTCAACGGGGAATCTGCTTCTCTCTCTCCCCCTCTGCCCCTCCCCACTGTTAGTTCTCTCTCTCTCTTTCCCAAATAAATAAACAAAATCTGAAAAAAAAAACACAAAACCTCTCTGATGTCAAGGACATACCCTTCCAATGTGCTTACATAACGTTGTTAATGTCATTGGAGTTAAAATGAATTAAATAAGGGTAAGATTTTCCTAACAAATGATATCCTGTGCCCAGACAACCATCATTAAGATGAAGTAACCCTAAGATTAATTTTGGACTTTGAAAACTACTTGAAAATACAACCACCCCCCTCCTTTTTTTTTAATAACCAGTTGGCACAGATGGAGCACTAAATAAAATAGAACCATATGCAGTTTTCAAAAATTTAGCAAGTAATCATGACTCTGTATCTTCCTCATTTCATCTTTTATTATAAACCAGCAAGCCTTATGTGAATAGTTGAGGGGAAGAGGGTTGAAAGTGCTGGTAAGATGTCAAAATGATGTATTTCATGGAGTCCAGTTGTGTTCCTCTCAGATAGTAGGTTGACCTATAAATCAGATATTTTCCTAATTTTCATAATGCAAGCTGCAGGTGCATATTCACTTGAGGTGTTTCTTTTTTAAGATTTTATTTAACTGAGAGAGAGAGCATGAGCAGGGGTGGGGGCAGAGGGAGAAGCAGACTCCCTACTGAGCTGGGAGCCCGAGACGGGTCTCTTTCCCAGGACCATGAGATCGTGACCTGAGCCAAAGGCAGCCGCTTAACCAACTGATCTACCCAGGCACCCCTGCTTGAGGCTTTAACAGAGCAAAGTACCTGTCAGAAATCTTGTACATTGGGGACACCTGGGTGGCATGTATAGTTCCGGTATATAGTATAGTGATTCAGCAATTCTATAGATTACTCAGTGCTCATCATGATTCCCCTCTCCTTATGTCCTTTAAAATCCTGATTCCTTTTTTACATTCCATAGTTGGTGTGTATATTCTTGGCTTTATCAGCGTACCTACTGGAAAGATCAGCTGGACTTGGTTATGTTAGTTGGGTTTTTCTAGACTAGTTCGAACAGAAGGCTGCTCATCTCATTTGCCTAAGTAAATATTGCTGTATAATTATTATAAAAGCCGGGCTTGGCATAGACATTACAGTTGACTTGAACAATTAAGGGCCATGTTTGTCAGCATCTCTGAGTCAGCTTTTTTAGGAGGAGAGACTAAAAGATAATGGATATTATTCATTAGGGCTTTGTTTTCTGTACCTTGTTCCCCCTTAAGCACCTGTTAGCTTTTATCACAGATACTTTTTTGGGTAATAGGCAATCATATGATTAATGAATATGAAGAAGAATTGAAATTTTAATGTTACCTTTATAGATTTCCTTCTTTCCCTGTTCTCATCCTTCTCAGCTGCCAACAAACAAAAAAACCTGTAAGGAGCATTCACATTTTTATGAGCAATCTATACATTTAGTTAGGTTAGAAAATGGAGTAAAATATGCTTTTTTTAATAGTCATATAAATAAGCACAAAGACCCATCAGCCCACCAGACTTCTAGCATGTGGCAATAGAAGAAAAAGGTAATAAAAGATTTTTTTTACTCCTTAGGTCAGACTCTATCTATGGGACTGTTAACACCGAGTTTACCATCTTAATGATTCCTAAATGGTTCCTAGCAATTCTGAATGCAAGGTTGGTTGGTCGTTTTCAGAATGTTTAGGTCTGTGGGTGGAATAGGTCTACTAGAACTTATTCTGTGAATTATAAAATTACACTTGAGGAATTAAAAAGAAATCCCACTGTAACAATACAACCACTGTAATCATGTTTGTGTACAGTTGTGTTGCATTACATCATTTTCAGATTTCCGTATATTCACCTGTGCTTGCTCAACCCCTCTCCCCAACCCCATCTTCCCTCTCATGGAGTGAGCATGAGAGGTGGGATGTGACTCAGGCATGGCTTCAGTTAGTCTCTGTCTCCCAAGTTTCCCTAAGTGTGAGCATTCACTGTGCTGGCTGTGATTCTGTTATTTAAAGTGATATGTTTTTCATACATTATGGCCCTTAAATGCAAGCCAGCCTCTTCATCTGGTGTCAACCAAAAGGAAAGCGATCTGTTGCGACGCTGGAGGAAAAACTGGCAGTGTTGGACTTAACCTATATTGAGAGATGGTATGTTGTTCTTCAAGTTGGGGTGTTCGAGTATGATTTTGACAATGCATGAAGTTTTCATCTCATATGCAGACTTTTATCTCTAACTTCTGAGTTAGATGTGACTTCATAGTATTTAATTTCAGTTCTTTTTCCTATACACATTTTATATAATTGTCCTCATTTTTAAAGCTTTTGAAATATGCTCTATTAAATATCCCATATCAAGTATCTTACTGTATTGTAATTTTTATAGCTATCATTACAACAAGACTTTTGGATTTTTGTCTTTGCAGAAGACTTTTGGTAGCCAGTATAGCAGTCCATGAGTGTGAATGCCTTCTAACTTGCATACTCGGGTCCACGCACAAGGTTCTGCTATAGGTATTTTAGAATAGGGGTAACTGGTGTGCTGCAGATTTCTATTATTTCTCAACTATAGACATGGTCTTATCTGTCTGTGCTTGGGCATGTGGGACTCTTTCTGTGGCAGGGCTTAGTAAAGTTCAGAATTCAGATTACTTCTGTCAGTCTAGGATTTTATTTAAAGGTGAGAGGCTATCAGTGTACCAGTTAACAGCATCAGTTTGAATCTGGACTGCCTGGCTCTGAGCCCGTATTGCTACTTATCCCTGAGGTGATTTTGAGGAAATTACTTATTCTTTCTTTGCCTGCTTCCCCATCGGTAAAATGAGGTTAATAGTATTTACCTCATAGGGTAGTATTGTGAGGATTTAATTAGTGTGTGTAAAGTGTTTAGAATGCAGCCTTGCACCAACAAGTGCCTTGTAAGTATTACATACTAAGTATTATTTAGTATTGTTGTCCATTTGGGCAATTCCTGAAAATCCTTGTACAACTGTGAGTCTGACACACAAAATCCCTAAGATCAAGATTGGGTACTTTATTTTTTTCTTTTTAAGTTTCAGGCATTATAATTAAACCTTAAATTTTTGATATTTAATAGCTAAAGTTTCAGGCAAAAGAAATTGAATGTTGGGCTTGTGGATTTAATATTCAATCTGAAGTACATTGTTAACATATGTATTGCAGAGTTGGTATATGGAGATGCTCATAATGTCTCTTGCAAACTGTATCTTTTCCTTCCCAGTGACTGTAGTATCAAAGTCTTGTTTGTTCTTTAGTAAAGTATGAATGTTGTCATAAATCTCTCTTTCTCTTTGTCCACAGATTCTGTGCGCTCCTCTGGGCCACAATAGTTACTTCTTTAAGTACAGAAAGGAAACTCAGGGCTTTTCCAATGTGGTGTTAGTTCCCTGTGTTTTTCATTTTGGCAGCTGTAGAGAGGGTTGCTTTCTACACACCTGGACCTTGATATGCTCTGTAGAGGTAACCAACACACTTGAGAGTATTCTGCTTGTTCCATGGCTACCCCTTTCTGATTGTGGACATGCAGTTGAGTGTATGCAGTAGATATTTGCTGATAAAAGGCACCTTAGTTGCTTCTGCTATTCTACAATGTTTTCCAAGAACATTCAGAGCGCTTTACAAAATGCAGAAAGTTTTCTTTTTCTTTTTCTCTTTCTTTTTCTTTCTCTTTCTTTCTTTCTTTCTTTCTTTCTTTCTTTCTTTCTTTCTTTCTCTCTCTCTCTCTCTTTCTTTCTTTCTCCCTCCCTCTCTTTCTTTCTTTCTTTCTTTCTTTCATTTATTTATTTATCTTTTTTTTTTTAGAAGTGGGCTCCACACCCAGCATGGAGCCCAATGCAGGGCTTGAACTCACGACCCTGATGAGATCAAGACCTGAGCTGAGATCAAGAGTCTGAGCCACCCAGGGGTCCCCAAAATGCAGAAAGTTTCTGTAGGAGAATTTCACTGAGTTTGATAAAGAAAATCAACTTGAACGGAATTAACTAACAAAACAATTTCTATTGTTAATAGGATATATATAAATATACTGTTTCTTTAAAGTAGTTTCATTTCTTCAAATAGTTACTAATCAGAGGAGGCTGATTTTGTGGTAAATTTAAGTAGAGGTTGCAGTGGTTAGTTTTAATCTGTGTTGGTCAAAGCTGTAAAATCAAATAGAAAAATCTCTCTCTCAGCCTAAGGTGATGCTGGGATTTCTAGCAGATTTGTTTTCTTCTTCCTGGTCATTTCCTAAAATTCTAAGCAAGAATCAGCCTATACCATTGTAAGAGTGGAGTATTTAACTTGGAGTTTAACAAGTCTGACGTCACAGTTTTATTATCATCATAACAAAACATTTCAGGCCATTCCTTCCATGTGACAAGGAATCCAACCCATCTCACCAAATTTGGTCTGGTTTTTAAGCTATATTTTCTGTTGCTCTAGTTTTTGTTTTGTTTTTATTTTTTTGGTCTTTGATTCCTTGATTTAATGATACTCAGTTTCCTATTGTTGTATATACTCTGTGCTCAAAATTGGCCTGGGTTTTGTGTTGTTTCTCCTCCCTGAGTTTGATTTCTCATCTGAACAAATTGCATCTTTTTCTTGCTGTTCATTTGCACAGCATCACTCCTAAAGATGAGCTTCTTTATCCTACGAGGCAGTGGAGGAAGCATGGAAGCCATTGTGGAGCATTGTATTGCCAAGTGCGTTTTTGTAGTCATGTGGTACCAGTATCCGGGAAATTATAGGATGGGTTCGTATTAGAACTCAGCAGCCTGTAAATCCCATGAGTTCCCAATCTCATGGGTCATGAGAGTTGCACATGACACTTGCTTAGGAGAAAGGTGAAGAGTTCTGTAACTCCAGTGGTTTATACGATTCTTGAACTTGTACTGATTGCTAACAACTGCTATCTCTCCCCCAGCCTACTCTACCACCAGTCTTTGTGCGCAAGCACAATTTTGGACCCAGCTATTTGTACTTATTTATGCTTTTACACCTTCTTCCTTTCATAAAGATTTAAGCTGGTTTATGACTTGAGTTGAAACAAGGAAAAAAAGAGGAGACCTGAAATGGTCTGTCCCCTGCCAACCAGAAGCCTCCTGTGGTATCCAAACAGAATAGTTGCCTCAGTCTGTCAGCAGCACTTCTGTCTTTGAAGGTGGTTTCTGCTTGAAAAGTGGTGACTATTAGCATAGCTTTGGGATCATTGCTTCTCCTTCCTCTCGGGATACGTGTTTTTTTTTTTTTTCCCCAGATACTTTCCTGTTCTTGTTGACTTTGTTTTTCCAGAAGATTCAGCCTGTGGTGAAATGTTCTGGGTCCCCACTTGAACTTTCTTTGGGATTACCTAACTCTGGGGCACCCTCACCAGACCATCAGTGCTAAAGAGGGCAGATCTTCTTGGTTAATAGAAAAAGCCATTTTGGAATGACTCTCAAAGCCCAGAAACATCCAGATTTTCCTTCAGTACTTTTTTCTGTTTGGGGTAGCAGCTTTGCCTAGTATAGGGGAGGGAGGGTCTAGTTGGGAGGGCTTATGTTAAGGGGTTCAGAAACAGGGGATTTAAGTGTGTCTTTTGTGTTTGCAAGGCACTAACACCACTCCCGTCTGTATTTAAATGCTGTCCCCAGGTTACGACTATGGCTATGTCTGCGTGGAGTTTTCACTCTTGGAAGATGCCATCGGATGCATGGAGGCCAACCAGGTTGCTTTATACTTCGGTCAAATGATGCTGGAAGGATATATTTTTTATGTATGGGGAGGGAGGGTTTCAAATGATTGAACTTTGGAAAGGTACTAGAAATCTGTATTTGGAGCGTACCACATTCCAACCAGAAAGCGATTGTGAGGAGAAACTTCAGAAGAAGCTGGGAGGGTTTCTCTATAAGAGTTAATGGACACAAGTGTATTTTAAAAACTAGAGCCCATGTGCAGTTGGACTAGATGACAAAGACAGTAGATGGGAAAAAATGACAGGTTTGGAGTGTGACAGATAAGGAGATCCTAATGCAAAGAATGATCCTTGACTGTCTGTGATCTCAAGGATCTGCCTGGCACAGGAATTCTAGCTCAGTACTTATACCCAGACCTAGGGTGAAGACCACTGATGGCAACTCCTGTGGCACTCAGGTCCTGCCTGCACGTGCTGCTTTCTCAGGAGGGCCATCAGGGAAAGAGGAGTGGCTTGCTCGTGTGTATTGCGTTCATCATGGTTCTTTACAGATTGGAGTTTTGTACTCAAGTTCTTGGCTGCCTATAGTCAGAGCTGGTGAATCTGAATCTATACTTACCTTATGTTTAAAACATCTAGCTGTATTCAGCTTGCCACCTAGAACTGTCATTTGGACTTTTAATTGAATCCTGCCTGGTAGTTTTGGAAGGAATTATGAAGTGGATAGAATCCTTCTTGTCACGGTGTTTCCTTGGGGAAAGTTATTTTCTTTGTGGTGTCTTAGTTCCTTCATCTGTAAAGTGGAAGAAAGAAGCTTAATGATACAGTTTGATTTTTATGTATCCACTGCTTGTACTTAACTGTGAATGCAGTGTGCCCTTAAGGGTAAGAGCCCTTAAGGCTCTGCCAGAGAAGAGTAGTGTTGCATGAGAATTCTTCCTCTCTTAGAGCCTGATGCCCTTTCATCAGCTTTGTTCCATTCAGCATGGCTCATTACACTTCCCCTTTTCCTTTCTTTGGCCATGTTCTCCCCTTATGGGTATGGAAATAACATGCTGTAAATCCTTTGGGAACAAGCACTAATTAGAGGAAAATTTGACGTATCCATACCTATTGTTAGTAGTATAAATACTGTTAGATCCTCAGAGAATGACTGGATTAGGACCATACCCCCTTGACAGAGTTCTTGTTGACTGATTTGTTCATTGTCCATCATTGAGCCAGTCATTTAATAGATATTAGTTATGTGTTAGAAACTGTGCCACCTACCAATATTTTGAGAGAAGAGTGAAGGTCCCAATCTTTATGCTTATGGTTGATTCCATTCTGACTATCCTAATTTGAGAACACTCATTTAATTCATGAACGTCTTGTTATCAGTAAATAATCATTAAGGCCTTTGTCACTGTGTGATCACTGTGCTAAATAATACTATGGGTGGTGGAAACATAAATGGGGGAGCCATGGCACTTGCCATGCCATTCTCTTTTGTACCATTCTCCCAACTGTGTGTTTCTCCTAGAGGGGTGTTACTTTTTATCAGAGCTATTTGATCTTCAATCTTAAAAAATAACAATATTGTGTTTTAACTGCTTCTGCCCTCTGTCCCAACAAAAAATCCTGCCTGAAGTTTCTAGCCCCTTAAAGATGAAGTGTTAAATAGAACCAGGACAGCCTTCTTTAAAAACAAGGTTTATCCTAGGCAGGGTTTCTTTTGGAGCCATATCTGGAAAATATTCATTTACACTAAATTTACATGTACATTTAGCCATATCTGGAAAATATTCATTTACTCTAAATTTACATGTACATTTAGTACATTTAGTACACTTAGTACATTTAATATACTAAAACTACATTAAATATTCATTGAGGGGGTATGGCTTTTCAACATCTCTACTCCCACCCTCCCCACACATTCTGTGAACATTCTTAGGGCTCCCAAGTCCCTGTTGACCGACTCCTGCCCGGTGAATGAGATACCAGAACAAAGCACGAGCTGTGCCAAAGTTCTTTCAGGGTGAAATAGGATGTTTTGACAGGTAGCTATCCTTATGCATATGTACCATAAGGTACTCTGTGTAGAAGTACAAATAAGAGACAGCCTCTGTCTTCTAGGAGCTTAGACCAAGAAAGGTGACAGACATTATGGTGGTATTCATAGATCCCATGGGGTGTTCTCTCAAATTCCAAATTTTTGTATGATCTCATTTTTAATATTCACTGGAATAATTCCTTAAGAAGGTAGCACCATATCCTTATTCAGTCAACCTCCTTTCCTAGCTTTTTATTCTTCCCCTAGTCATGGGACACAGGACATATTGCTAGCACTGCCACACAACAGAATCCTTTTCCTGAACTGTATAGATTTTATGATCCACTCAGCATCCTTCTAATAATCTTTACCCCAACTAAGATGTGTGCAAGTCATTTTGATGGAAAGATTTTTGAGAATGGGATCTCCAGGGGAATTTTTGTACCTAGGTACTATAGCATAGCAAAGAGGAGTGTAGGTTCTGTAGTCAGATGTTACTTCCTAGCTGGGCTGTCTCTGGCAGGTTTCTTTACCTCCCTCAGCCTCAGTTCCCTCTGTTACCAGTACCTCATGGGGCTCTGGTGTGGACTAAATGAGAGCATATGTTCATGAATGCCTGCTGTGTGTCAGGCAGCTTTCTGGATGCTGGAGATGCTTCAGTAAACAAGACATTATATAACTTCTGTCTTAGTGATAGGAGATAGAGCATAAGCAAGTAGACAAATAGAAAACAATATAAGATAGTGCTGAGTTCTGTAAAGGTAATGGAGCAGGGTATTGAAAGAATGCATGATGGGGACAATTTTACATGGGTTGGTCAGGTGAGCTTCTTGAGGAGTGACATTACATTTGGTGAATAATGTGTACAGAACACTTAGCATAGGATCTGGTACCTAGTAAGCATTTGAAATTAGATGATCATCTCCTACTCCCTCTCCCTTCTGCATGTCAAGTAATTTCCAATCATAATTCTAGGAAAATAAATTTATTTTTATATCTGGATATTTTTTAAGGAAATGGATGTGGTTCAGGTGCCCAGTAACAGTACAAAATCTTAGGAGAGATGTAAGAATGTGGGAGAAGTCCTTCTCAGAGTGCATAAAGCAGGTGTTCATGGAAGATGAATGTCTTTGTCTATTCATTCATTCTCCTACCCTCCGGGTTTTACTTATAGACCAGATTGGTACAGATTCTGAGTCACCATCTGCTGGACACCTCTGAGTAGAATCTGTGTATATGCTTCTGAGGAGGTTTCTATCGAATGCTTTGGGTTGAATTTTTTTTTTTTTTTTTTACAATTATTTGCTTATCCTGATTCTTGATGTGAAATGTCTTTTTATTTATCATTGACTGATACTTACAAGTCTAGGGGAAGGGAATAAAGGAGCCTTCTGCCAGCTTGCTTTATCAAATATTGTGGTATATGTGTGCCTTCAAGAGGTTGTCCTGGATGATAACCAGGGCCCCTCTAGCCCTTTTCCAGGGCCTTCATGGAGACATCAGACAGTAGGACACTCTACCGCAGTACTGAGCATTGTGGCCGAGAAGACTCCTCAGGGCAAAACCTAGCCAGCAGCTGTCTGGGCAATTCATTTCCAGCAGAGGTCTGTCAGCATACCTTCACCGTCTCTGTCTAGAATTAGAAAGCCAGCAAACACTGTGAGGCAGGGGTTTTTATTTTACCCCTACTGGGAAAAGTATTTCTAGCAGTGTCATATACCCTGGGCTTTCTTTGTTGTCCAAGTCCCTGCGGTTTGAGGGTGAATATTATCTCCTTTTGCTGTGTGTGCCATTGCACTGGGACTTAGGGGACTAAGAAGCATTGTATTAGAGTATCGATCCCTTTTAGTGGTTGCCCAGTACTAGCTCTTTCAAGCTGTTGTCAGTTGGTCTACAGAAATTAGTATTTTATTTTCTTCCATTTGCAGGTGTGATGTTTGTTGTCTGTTCCCATTCAACCAAATGTTTACTAAAATGCCCTTATGAAGGATAGCTCTGGAAGAAGAATTCATTTCTCTGGAATTTTTACTTCAACTGTCTTAGCTTTGGTGGCCTTCTTTAGCCAAAGATGACTTGGCTGTATGACAGAATCAGCCTGACTTTATGAAGTGGAAAGAAAAGATGCCATTATCACCTAACGTGAAAATTCTTTGAGACACTGGCCTTTGCTGGTACAGAGGAAGATGAAATTTTATGAAATAGTGTTTTTTGTGTCACCAAAGTTAAGAGAATTTGGGTTTTTGAAGATACCAGGATGTCCAAGGTGGTTCTGAAAATAATGTAAAGGAAGCCAAATCTGAAATGGTGTCTTTTGATTAAAATGAGATCAACAGAAAGCGTATGTTCTGGAGGGTGGACATTTGGAAGACTTATTTGTGAGGCCATGGTGGAAAAAATAGGTGAAGACCTAGTTTGTTGGAATCTTACTCAGGTTGATAGCATTACTGTATGAAACACTTCAGTATTTAAGTTGTGTACATTCCGAGTAACAAAAAAACAGTAATCTTTATAAATTCCTGCAAGGTTGTGTTGTTGCCTAAACCCACACCCCAAAACTGCTTCACTGAAGAGAATGTGGCACCCCAGCCAGGGCTCAGCTGTATAACTTATGTCTTGAATTATGCCATTGTTCCTGGAAACTTCAATTTCAGTACTTCTGATTGTCCTCAGTAGAGGTTATTGGTGGGAAATAGAAAGGAAAATGCATTCTAAAATGAGTGTAAATCAGTAGTTACTGAAAATTCTTGCTCTCGGGATTTAAAAGAATTACCTGTCTAGTAATTGAGTCTTGAATGGCATGAGGCAGTATATCTTAGTAATTAAATATGTGGAGGCAGACTGCCTGGGGTTTCATTCCTGTTCTGTCACCTTTCTCTGTGTGATTTAGACAAGTGACTTAATGTCTCTGTGTCCCAGTGTCCTCTCACACATCTAGGGATTAAATGAGTTAATGCATGTAGGGCGATTAGAACTGGGCCTGGCACACAGTGAACACTGAGTCTGTAGTTGTTATTATCACAACAACTTTGCATCTGACTGGAACAAGAAAGTCTTAAGTGACAGCAGCTTCAGTCTTGGCTTCTTGGGGTATCTGGCTAAAAAGGGATTTGGTGGCAGTACCCAGGGGGATTATTTTTGTATCAACAGTATTTCCCATTTAGCCTGTTGACTGGGACTGATTCTCAGGGGACTGCTTCCAGGTCTCTAGGAGCTTCTGCTGCATTAGCCGTCGAATCTTAAATTCTCCCAAGAGAAAGAGCCAGACACACCACATGGGGGACGTGGAGTATGGTTAGACCAAACCTAGCCTGTGGCTTTTTAAAAAAATATTTTATTTATTTATTTGAGAGAGAGAAAGTGAATAAGAGAGCACGAGTAGAGGAAGGGGCAGAGGGAGAAGCAGACACCCTGCTGAGCAGGGAGCCTGATGTGGGGCTCCAATCCCTGGACCCTGGGATCATGACCTGAGCTGAAGGCAGAAGCTTAACCGACTGAGCCACCCAGGTGCCCCTAGCCTGTGGCCTTAAAACCCTAAGCTCTGATGACCAGCCCCTGGCTTTACCATATCTCAGACCCATATCTCAGACTTTCTGCAATAATTACAAGAGGTGCTCTAAACTGGTCAGTTTAATTTTCTTGAATCATTTGGCAGTTTTTTTGTTTTGTTTTAAGAGAGAGTGCACACATATGTGAGCGAGAGGGGTGGGCGGAGGGTGGGGGAGAGAATTTTAAGCAGGATCCACGCCTAGCACAGAGCTCGATGCGGGGTCCAGTATCACGACCCCGAGAGCATGACCTGAACCAAAATCAAGAGTCGGACGCTTAACGGACTGAGCCACCCAGGCACCCCTCATTTGTCAGTTTTAAGGGGAACTTCCAGTGTGTCTCCTATGATGAGGTTTATAATTACTTTTGTCATGCATATATATCATGGTTCATTTCTCCAGATTGAAGTAATTTAGTTCTTAATTTGTTCTAAATTGGAAATATGCCTATGTATTTTAGTCTTTTCTTTGATGTTGTACCTCCTCTTTCATCTGGTATTTTTAGTTAATGTCTGTACTTTTTATAAAAATGGGGTTGTGTAAAGTGCTAATTTTCAGTCTTGTGGCCTTTTGGAACTTGATTACAGACAGTTATTGAAAAAAACAAGCAGAATATGTATAATTCTAATTAACTATCTAAGGGGTTATACAAAGGCACGGTTCAGTTTGTGATCTTGATTTTAACTTTGGTTTATGATTTTGTATACTTTCAGACAGTGTAGGGTGTTAGGAGCACTGAGAGGTTTAGAATTCCAGCTTTGTCACTTCCTAGTTCGTTTGTAACTTCTCAATCTCAGAGTCTCATCTGTAAAATGGAGGAATAATCATAGTACCCACCTCAGAGCAGTTGTGAGATTAATCTCTGTGAAACGCCTGCTACAGTGGTCGGCCTGTGGTGGGTGCTCACTACCAGAAGAGGTACTGAAGAGAGTGATTCTTTAACACTGGACTCTGCCTGGTTGTCTTCCTTTTCCTCGATTGCTTATTCACCTCTTGGGACTCAGGGATGCCTGAGAAGTGGTAGTGCTGCTTTGGGTGGCAGGTAGATCTTTGGCAGCCAGTTCTGATGGTGCTGTTGCTGGTGCCAATACCTCTCTCGTGAGACTGGGCTGCCCGGACTGAAAGTGAAAAAGGCTGGGCAGCATCTATCCCAACATTGTCTGCGGGATGAGTGCACAGGCATCCATCCAGGCATGTGAGGGAAGAGAGGATCATGGCCATGCCAGCCCTCCTGGGGGTGGAGGGAGCCTTGTTTCTGAGCCTAGCATTGCTGCTAGTCGTCCCATCACAGAATTCTCTTAGGCTACCTGTGGCATTCAATGTTATTAGGCATCTTCTCCATCTGAGCTGAACTTGGAGGTTATTTTTTTTTTTTAAGATTTTATTTATTATTTATTTATTTATTAGCAGCAGAGTGAGAGAGAGAGAGAGCGCGAGCAAGCACGAATTGGGGGGGGGAGGGGCAGAGGCAGAGGGAGAAGCAGACTCCCTGCTGAGCAGGGAGCCCGACACGGGGCTCAATCCCAGGACCCTGGGATCATGACCTGAGCTGAAGGCAGATGTTTAACTGACTGAGCCACCCACACACCCCCTGAACTTGGAGGTTATAACTGTCTTTGTGTCTCATTCTTCCCATGCCAAGTGTTCAGCTGCTGTTGTTTCACCTTCTAACTCATTTATGTATGAGATAGATATATATTATATATAATATGTACTTATTTCTTGTTAAGAGCATTGATGGTATGATTTTGATAATCATGGATAAGCTTATCTAGATTAATAATTACTTTTAATCTCACAACATGAGATTAGCAATGCTAATGTTATATACTAATAACGTATATTTTACCAAATTCTGTGACTAAGTGAAATTTGTGTTTAATCTGTATAAATGCTATTTCCAAAGGAAAATAAGTAAAAGAGAAAGAAGTTTATCACAAAAGTAGATTATTGGGGGCACCTGGATGGCTCAGTCAGTTGAGTATCCATCTCCTGATTTCTGCTCAGGTCATGGTCTCAGGGTTGTGAGGTTGAGCCCTGAATCGGGCTCCATGCTCAGTGTAGAGTCTGTTAGTCCCTCTCCCTCTGCTCCTCCCCCTGCTCTCACACTCTCTCTCTTCCTAAAATAAATAAATAAAATATTAAAAAAAAAAAAAAGAAAGTAGATTATTGGTTACCAGCCACTTAGGGATAAGTGCTCTCAAGAGGGAATAGTGAGTGACTGCTCATGGGTAATAGGGTCTCTTTTGAGGGTGATGAAATGTTCTAGAATTAGATAGTAGTGCTCATTGACCAACCTTGTGAATATACTAAAACCCATTGCATTGTAGAAAGCACAATAAAAGAGTGAATTTTATGGTATGTGAACTGTATCTCAATTTTTAAAAAAAGTTTTTAAAATTAGCATGGAAATTAGTTCAGGGTCCCAGTCCAGTGGGAATGAGTCCCGGTCTAAAATAAAACACAGATTCATTTACAAAAAAAAAAGGTGTCTGTCAATTTGTCTGGAAGCTAGAGATTTAGAACTTCAATCTTAAAATGTAAGAAGAATTTCTTTGCTAATGGTATCTGCTTACCACAGAAGAACACTTAAGCTGAAAATCTGGAAGATGATGATTGGAATTGAGTAACACACCACAGTTGAAGTGGCCACGTGGCTTGTGCACAGTAGTTGCTCAGTAGAGTTGAGTGGGCTTTCTTTTTCTTTTTTTTTTTTTTTAAAGATTTTATTTATTAATTTGACAGAGAGACAGCGAGAGAGGGAACACAAGCAGGGGGAGTGGGAGAGGGAGAAGCAGGCTTCCCGCTGAGCAGGGAGCCTGATGCGGGGCTCGATCCCAGGATCCTGGGATCATGACCTGAGCCGAAGGCAGACGCTTAACGACTGAGCCACCCAGGAGCCCCTTGAGTGGGCTTTCTGCTTTAGTATCCATACAGTTAGAAATTAATAAGAACTATTGGAAGTAGATTTTAAATAAAAACGCTACTTAGGAAATCCTTGGGCTGGTTTTTAGAGGCGATATTGCTGTAATCGGATGGTTAGTAGGTACCAATGTGGATCTTTCCTATTTTCCTAGAATTGTTAACCAAAGCTCAAAGCAGGGGTGGGCTGGGGTGGGGGGTGGGGTGAGGATCAGTTCACTGCTGGGATAGGTTCCTTACCTGTATATCTTCCTCAGAGGCTTCTTTCCAGCAGCATTGACATTGTGGCTGTCATCTTTAACCTGTAGTACAAGGGGAAAACAGGGGTCCTTTTTTTTTTCTTTTTTTTTTTTTTTAAAAATTATTGTGATAATTTACAGATCATAGAATCCACCCACTTTAAGTGTACAATTCAACAGTTCTTAATTTACCAAGTTGTGCAGCCATCATCATAATCTAGTTGTAGAACATCCTTATTACTCCAATAAGATTGTTGTTTGAGGTGCTTTTTTTATTGAGAGAGAGAGAGCGGGTGCACAGCACATGCACGCGAGCAAGGGGGGAGAGGGCAGAGGGGGAGAGAGAATCCCAAGCAGGTTCCATGCCTAGCGTGGAGCTGGACATGGGGCATGATCCCACAACCCTGAGATCAAAACTCAAGCTGGGGGTGCCTGGGTGGCTCAGTCAGTTAAGCATCTGCCTTCAGCTCAGGTCATGATCCCAGGGTCCTGGAATCAAGCTCCGCGTCGGGCTCCCTGCTCAGCGGGGAACCTGCTTCTCCCTCTCCCTCTGCTGCTGCCCCTGCTTGTGCTCGCTCTCTCTCTCTCTCTGTCAAATAAATAAAATCTTAAAAAAATAAAAATAAAACAAGCTGAAATCAGGAGTCAGACATTTAACTAACTGAGGTTCATTTAAAAAAAAAATTATTTCAGACTAACTGAAAAGTTGCAAAAACAATGCAAAGAATACGTATATGCTTTGTACCCAGATTCATCAAATGTTAACACTTTACCAAATTTGAATGCAGAGATTTTTGAATAGCAGTGTCCCCTTCTCTTGGAAAGAGGCATCATTTGACTTGTGCTCCCACCAGACCCTCTTTTGGTGGTTAGAGGTGCTCATTGGTAGGGGAAGGTATGTGAATGTCTGGTGGGTTGAATGGATGCTTTGGAAGGTGTCTGGGGCTTAAGCTATCTTGTCAGTGCTCCAGCAGGGGGAGGGCTGAGGTTGGGGTTGAGGTTGAGGAATAGGAAATAGGGGCAGATTCAGACTTCCCACTCCTGGGCACTGCGAAGTTTCTGTGGGGCTTTTCAGTAAACCAGCAAATGTGTTCTCCCATGAGAGGGCTGACATTTGGATGCCTGATACTCAAAGAGACTACTTGCTAGTCAGCATTAAACCAAGAAGCAACAGCAGCGCGGGGAGGGGGGGGGCGGCAGGGACGATGACACTGGCCTAATAATGTTTTTGTAAGACAGTGGTTCTTAACAGTCGGGAGACAGGGAGAAAGCAGTTTTGACACCCTCTTCTCCCTTCCCTAACCATTGGACATTCGGCAGTGTCTGGAAACATTTTTGTTGTTGCTATTGGCATCTACTGGGTAGAGGCCAAGGATGCTGCTAAACATCCTACAATGTACAGGACAGCTCCCATATGAAGAATTATCTGCTTCCAAATGTCAGTAGTGCTGATGTTGAGAAACCCTGGTATAAAGGGATAGGAGTTGTGGTTAACCAAAGAGAGAATGACCCATCTTGCCATGGGTTGTCTCTTAATGAATCATCTTTCTCCTTGCCTTCTTCCTGGTCCTAACAGAGTTGGGAGTGGTGGGTGGGATTAGAAGTATAGCAAGAGTGCAGACACTGTTCCTGCCCCCACTCCAGAGTAGCAGTCCCAGGCCTAGTTTATGCCCTTGGGAGAGGAGCTTTAGAATGAGACCTGTTTGGGGCACCTGGGTGGCTCAGATGGTTAAGCGTCTGCCTTCGGCTTAGGTCATGATCCCAGGGTGCTGGGATTGAGCCCCTCATCAGGCTCCTTGCTAAGTGGGGAGCCTGCTTCTTACTCTCCCTCTGCCTCTCTGCCTGCTTGTGCTCTCTCTCTCCCTCCCTGTCTAATAAATAAATAAAATCTTTTAAAAAAAAATGGGGAGCTGCCTGGGTAGCTCAAATGGTTAAGCGGCTGCCTTTGGCTCAGGTAATGATCCCAGGGTCCTGGGATCGAGTCCTATATTGGACTCCCTGCTCAGCAGGGAGCCTACTTCTCCCTCTGCCTGCCACTCCCCATGTTTGTGTTCGCTCACACGCTCTCTCTTTCTCTGACAAATAAATAATTAAATAATTTTTTAAAAAAGGAATGAGACCTGTTTGATGTATTGACCATCAAAGATGATTTTTAGATTCAGCCTGTGACTTGACTAAGATACTCTTATTCAGGAGACATATGGGGGTAGGCAGCAGATTACACACATTTGGTAGCAGTTACTAGAAAAACCAAACAAGTTGAGAGTTCTCTAAACAAATTGTACTTCATATGTCAGATAGTTTTCCAGGGAATATTTTAAATGTGGGTGCTGGTTTTCATAGCCCTTAGTTATAATGTATCAAACATTTGAAGTCTCTGGATCATCTTTTCATTTAGCTTTATTTTAGAAGATTTTACAGAGCCAAGTAACTGGAGCCAGCAGTCTGAACTAGTTATAGAGACTAAACTCAAAGTAAAAAATGCATATATTTTATCTTAATATAATAGCACTTTGCTGTAAATGGGACCTACTCTGCCAGGTAATACTGATGGATCCATCTGGAATCCCATTGGAAATAACAGAAGCAACTCATTTTAACTTCTGTTAACATGGTGGATATGGAGCACCTCCCACATGCAAGGACCTGGGCTAGGTAGTATACATTTAATAATGAATAAAATGGACACATTTCCTTATGTTCCAGTGGGATGAGACTGTTTAAAAGTTTTTAATGTTTAGGGGTGCCTGGGTGGCTCAGTGAGTTGAGCATCTGCATTCAGCTCAGGTCATGATCCTGGGGTCCTGGGATTGAGCCCCATGTCGGGCTCCTTGCTCAGTGGGAAGTCGGCTTCTCCCTCTCCCTCTGCCCCTCCTGGGGTCGTGAGTTGAAGCCCCATGTTGGGTGTAGAAATTACTTAAATAAATAAAGTTTAAAAAAAAAAAAGGAATACCAAGGGTGCCTGGGTGGCTCAGTCAGTTGTCTGGCTCTTGATTTTGGCTAAGGTCATAATGGCTCATGAATTCGAGCCCTCTATCGGCCTCCACACTCATTGGGGAGTCTGCTTGAAACTCTCTCTCTCTCCCACTGCCCCTCCCCTGGCTTGCACACACGCATTTTCTTTCTAAAATAAATAAATGAGGGGCACCTGGGTGGCTCAGTCGGTTAAGCGTCTGCCTTCGGCTCAGCTCGTGATCCCAGGGTCCTGGGATCGAGCCCTGCATCAGGCTCCCTGCTCAGCAGGAAGCCTGCTTCTCCCTCTCCCACTCCCCCTGCTTGTGTTCCCTCTCTCCCTGTCTCTCTCTGTCAAATAAATAAAAATCTTTAAAAAATAAATAAATAAAATCTTTTTTTTAAAGGAAAAGGAATACCACTCTTCACTCGTACATTTCTTTCTTATTTTTTTAAAGATGTATTTATTTATTTGAGAAGAGAGAGAGGGAGAGAAGCAGATTCCCCAGTGAGCATGGAGCCTGACGTGGGGCTCTATCACACCCCATGGCCTGAGTCGAAATCAAGAGCCGGTTGCTTAACCCACTGAGCCACCAGGTGCCCCCACTGATATATTTCATAGCACAGTCATCAAAACCAGGAAGTTAACATAGATACAATATTATGTACAGAACTTTATCACATTTTGCTGGTTGTCCCACTGGTTTAGGATGCAATCCAGGATCACATGTAGTATTCAGTTGTCCTGTCCCTTTTTTCTCTGTGATAGTTCCTCAGGCTTTGTCTCTCATGACCTTGACTTCTTAAGAGTACTGGCAGTTATAGGACATCTTCAATTTGGATTTTTCTGTTTTCTTGTGATTAAATTTTTTTTTTTTTTAAAGAAAGAACACAGTTTTATTATTGGATACACTTTTTTTTTTTAAGATTTTATTTATTTGACAGAGAGAGACACAGTGAGAGAGGAAACACAAGCAGGGGGAGTGGGAGAGGGAGAAGCAGCCTTCCCGCGGAGCAGGGAGCCCGATCCGGGGCTCGATCCCAGGACCCTGGGATCATGACCCGAGCCGAAGGCAGACGCCCAACGACTGAGCCACCCAGGCGCCCCATCCACCAATGAGTCTTGTTTGTAACAGTTATTACTGTGGGGTTTGTGTAATGGTAATTTGCTATTTCCATCATTCCTTACACATTTGTTAGAATTCTACTATGGGGAAGAGCCATCCCTTCTCCCTTATTTATTTAGTGAACAGAACTAAAAAGTATATGTCATATATATTAAAAACCATGATTTCATGATAATTCCAATTCCAATCCAGTACCACAGAGTTCATCCAGCTTTACCTCAGCCATAATTAAAATTCCCTTCCCTAGCAGTGAAAACCCTAGGTCTCATTATCTACAATGTATTTACTTATTTTCTCAGTCCTAGAGTACACATAAAGTAGTTTCAGAATTGTTCATTCTTACCCCTGTGAAAAACTAGAGTGCAGTAGGGCAGTACAGTTCTTTTTGTCTTCAGCCTGTGAGTATATAATCAAAATTCTGTTTTCCAAAGTTACTTACATTAGTTCCTCACCACCGCATCTGCTCTTCAGTGTGGTTGTTATTCACTCTGTAGAAAAAGTGGAAAACACAAGTTAAAAGGAAAAGAGTTAACATCTCCAGTACTCTGTACTGCTATTCTTTTTTTTTTTTTTTCAGTGTTCTTTATCAAGTTGAGGAGGTTCCCATCTATTCCTAGTTTGCTGGGAGTTTTTATTATGAGTGGGTGTTGGATTTTGTCAAATGCTTTTCTGCATCTAATGATATGATCATGTGATTTTTTTTTTCTTCTTTAGCCTATTGATGTGATGTATTACATTAATTGGTTTTTGAATGTTGAACCTGTCCTGTATACCTGGAATAAATCCCAGTTGGTTGTGGTGTATCATTCCTTTTATACATCGTTGGTTTTGATTTGATATTATTTTGTTGAAGATTTTGCATTACAATCATGGGAGATAATTGGTCTGTAGTTCTTATAGTGTCTTTGTCTGATTTTGGTATTAGGATGATGCCTGCCACAGAGAATGAGTTAGGAAGTATTCTCTCTACTTCTATCTTCTAGAAGAGATTATAGAAAATTAGTGTAATTTCTTTCTAAATGTTTGGTAGTCTTCATCAGTGAACCCATCTGGGCTTGGTGTTTTTAGTTTTGGAAGATTATTAATTATTGATCCAATTTCTTTTTTTTTTTTAAGATTTTATTTATTTATTTGACAGAGAGACACAGCGAGAGAGGGAACACAAGCAGGGGGAGTGGGAGAGGGAGAAGCAGGCTTCCCGCAGAGCAGGGAGCCCGATGCGGGGCTCGATCCCAGGACCCCGGGATCATGACCTGAGCCGAAGGCAGATGCTTAACGACTGAGCCACCCAGGCGCCCAATTATTGATCCGATTTCTTTAATAGGTATAGGCCTATCTAGATTGTCTTTTCCTTTTTGTGTGAGTTTTGGCAGATGGTGTTTTTTTTTTAAAGAATTGGTCCTTTTTATCTAGGTTATCAAATTTGTGGCCATATAATTATAATATTCCTTTATTATTCTTTTAATGTCTGTGAAGTCAGTAGTGGTGCCCCTATTTCATTTTTGATATTAGTAACATATGTTTTCTTTTTTTCTTAGCCTAGTTAGGCGTCTAGTTTATCAATTTTATTGATCTTTTCAAAGAACTGGTTTTTGGTTTCATTGATTTTTCCCTATTGATTGCCAGTTTTCAATTTCATTGATTTCTGCTCTAAATTCTTTTAAGTTTTATTTATTTAAGTAATGTCTACACCCAGTGTGGGACATGAACTCACAATGCTGAGATCAAAAGTGCGTGCTCTTCTGACTGAAGATTTTTTTATTTATTTGACAGAGAGCCAGCCAGGCACCCCTCTGCTCTAATTTTTATCATTTCTTTTCTTCTGCTTACTTTGGATTTAATTTGCTTTTCTTGTTCTAGTTTCCTAAGGTGGAAGCTTAGATTATTAATTTTAGATCTGTAGATGTTTTCTTATTATGTGCATTCAGTGCTATAAATTTCCCTCTAGCACTGCTTTCACTGCATCCCACAAATTTGGTTAAGTTGTGCTTACAGTTTCATTTAGTTCCAAATTTAAAAAAATTATCTTGAGAGATTTCTTCTTAGCCCCATGTGTTACTTAGAAATGTGCTGTTTAATCTCCCCAGTATTTGAGGATTTGTAGCTGTCTTTCTGTTACTGACTTTTAGCTGAATTCTTTTATCGTCTGAGAGCATACATTGTATGATTTTCTATTCTTTTAAATTTGTTGTGTTTTGTGGCCCAGAATGTTTTCTGTATTAGTGAGTGTTCCATGTAAGCTTGAAAGGGATGTGCATTCTTCTCTTGTTATATGACATATTATATAAATACTGATTAGAGTACTGTTATTTTGATGTGTGCCTTTTCAGATTTTTCTGTGCACATATCATCTATAATCACTATATTTACAAAGTAGGATAATCTTGTACATTTTTTTTTTAAGATTTTATTTATTTTTTGACAGAGAGACAGCAAGAGAGGGAACACAAGCAGGGAGAGTGGGAGAGGGAGAAGCAGGCTTCCGGCCAAGCAGGGAGCCCGATGTGGGGCTCGATCCCAGGACCCTGGGATCATGACCTGAGCCAAAGGCAGACGCTTAACGACTGAGCCACCCAGGCGCCCCTGTACATATGATTTTATAACCTTTGTATTTCAAGTGTTGTGGACATATTTCCTTATCATTAAATACATTTTTATCATATCATTTTTGATGGGTCTATAATGCTCCGTAGTATAAATCACCATGATTTAACTAGTTCTTCATTTGATATTTTGAGGTCTGTCATTATTTTATTAAACAATGCACTGATGAATGCCCTTGTAGCTAAATAGTCACACATCCTTAGTTACTTCAAGTGAATTTCCTTCAGGTAGCCTTGCCAGATTAAGATGTAAGTATATTTTATGACTTGGTAAATGTAGTCAGATTGCCATCTAGAAGTTTCCCAATTTATTCTTTTTTACCAGCAGTGTTTGAGTTTATCTGTTCTCCCTGCATCCCATCCAGTGCCAAGTATTAATAAAATACTTGGGGCGCCTGGGTGGCTCAGTCGTTAAGTGTCTGCCTTCGGCTCAGGTCATGATCCCAAAGTCCTGGGATCGAGCCCCGCATTGGGCTCCCTGCTCCGCGGGAAGCCTGCTTCTCCCTCTCCCACTCCCCCTGCTTGTGTTCCCTCTCTCGCTGTCTCTCTCTGTCAAATAAATAAAAAATAAAATCTTAAAAAAAAAAAAATACTTATACTGGGTAGCAGTACATCGATATTTGTTACTGTATTCTCTAATTTTCTGTGTGTTTGAAATTATTTCATATTTTTTTTAAAGAAAGTTGCCAGTGTAGCAAAGAAGGGAATGATTTGATTTTCCTGTCTTAGGTTATTAGTGAGATAGAACGTTTTCTTTTTTTTTTTTTTTTTAAAGATTTTATTTATTTATTTGACAGAGAGAGACACAGCAAGAGAGGGAACACAAGCAGGGGGAGTGGGAGAGGGAGAAGCAGGCTCCCGCTGAGGGGGCAGCCCGATGTGGGGCTCGATCCCAGGACCCTGGGATCATGACCTGAGCCGAAGGCAGACGCTTAACAACTGAGCCACCCAGGCACCCTGAGATAGAACGTTTTCATATTTAGTTACTAGTTATTTGTATTTCTGTATATATATTCAGCTAAGAGAGAAAAGGTAGGACATCTTAGTTACCCTGTCTAGTCTTAATGTAAATACATGTGGAACATCTGTTAGACTTTTTCTTTTTTTTTTAAGATTTTATTTATTTATTTGTCAAGGAGAGAGAGAGAGAGAGAAGAGAGCACGAGCACAAGCACGAGGGAGGCTGAGGGAGAAGCAGGCTCCCCGCTGAGCAGGGAGCCCGATGCAGGACTCGATCTCGGGATCCTGGGATCATGACCTGAGCCAAAGGCAGACGCTTAACCGACTGAGCCACCCAGGCATCCCTAGACTTTTTTGAAATGTTGAAGATTAGTATATTACCTAAATATGAGATGGGATTTTCTAAGAATTTATCCCTCAGCAAAGAATCTTTTTTTTTTAAGATCTTAAAGTCTTTGCTATATAAAGTATTTTCTCAGTTCTTTTGAGTCACAAAGTATTATTTGAGAAAGATACATTAATCACTGACTTTAGCCCATGCTAGGTTTGGGTGCTTACAGAGGTCAACTACTAGAATCTGGGGTGGGTGGGTTAGTTGGTTGTTTTTTTAAAGAAGTTAAGAAAAAAATGGTGTAGGTATTGGGGGTATGGTTGTAATTAAGACCATATTATTTTATAATTTAAGTGTATAAGACTAATTAAAATAATAAATTAAGTATAAGTAGTTCATTCACATCCCTAAAAGTTTATTTATTCAAATTCAGTCAGATTGCTTTTTGGCCATCTTTTTGTTGGGAAAATAGATGTTCCTTTCTAGTTAGAGTTCTCTAATTTTCCTTTTCTTTCAAGATTTATTTATTTGAGAGAGAGAACGTGCACATGTGTGCTCTCGCACTTGAGTGGGGGGAGGGGCAGAGGGAGAGAATCTTCCAACCAGACTCCCTGCTGAGCCTGGAGCCTGACTCAGGACTCAGGGCTCTACCTCACCACCCATGAGATCATGACCTGAGCCAAAACCAAGAGCCGGACACTCAAACCAACTGAGCTACCCAGGTGCCCCAGAATTCTCTAATTTTCAGTTAAATATGGTCTTTGGGAACCAGAGCTTCGGGCAAGAATGGGGTTCGATAAGGAAGGTGAATGTGGCAGTGGCGGGCGTGATTAGAGGAGAAGAGGCTGGAGGCAAGATGCTCCCTGAGAGGCTGTGTGGTGGAGGCAGGTTAAGTGAGCCAGTGAATGGCAGAGAGGGAGGAATGAAATAACTAAATGTCTTTGTCCTGGCAGTAGTCTTGCTTGCGGCCCTGAAACTTTTATTCTGTTTTATTTTAATGGAGGTGAAATCCACATACCATAAAATTCACCCTTTTAAAGTATACTACTTAGGAATTTTTAGTATATTCACAAGGTTATGCAACCATCACCACTTATATAATTCCTGAACATTTCTGTTACTTCAAAAAAAAAAGAAAAACCCCTGTCCCTATTAGCAATCACTTTCCATTTCCCTCCACTTTCCCCTTCCCACACTCTAAAGGCCCACTAGTCTACTTTCTGTCTCTATAGATTTGCCTGTTCAAGATATTTCATATAGATGGAGTCATAAACTTTTTTGACTGGCTTCTTTTACTTAGCATTATGTTTTCAAAGTTCATCCATGTTGCTGTATGAATTGGTACTTCATCTCTTTTTATGGTTGAGTGTTCCATCGTATGAATGTAACACATTTTCTTTATCTGCTAATTAATTGATGGACATTTGGGTTATTTCCACTTGCAGCTATTATGAATAATGCTGCTATGAACACTCATGTACACATTTTTCTGTGGTCATATGTTTTCATTTCTCTTGGGTATATATCTAGGAGTGGAAATGCTAAAGCTTTTGGGTGTTTTTAGGAGTTTTCTCCAAATGGGTAGTTCATTAGGTCCCATATTAGAGTAGTGTAGTGGACTACATGGACCACTTACAGTTCCAGTGGCCGGGTTTCACTTCTGTTTTGGACATTCATATTGCCATTTTGGATTCTCCCTTGGGCTGGTGGGTGTTTTGTTTGTTTGTTTGACTGGGGTTTTTTTGACTGGATGTCTCCAGGTACTTGCTGCCCTGGATGTTGATCTGTCTTTGTTATTTGGATTTGGGGCATGTTCAGGATTTGCAGTTGACACTTGAATAGCTAATTTTCTTCTTTCCATTCCTTATAGATTATCTTGCAACTATTAAGTAGCACATTTATTGTTTCTGCCTATGCGTCTGGTAATGCTCATGTTGTGTAGTTCTGAGGTATTTATTTTAAAGGTACACGGTAAAGGTCTTTTTTTTTTTCTTTGACCCGATTCTTGTGTAATGTGAATCCACAGCAATACAGGATATGTTGGGCTCCCCACAAACTGGAGGAGTGCCAGCTCAGGCATGTTTGTGTTTATTCCTATCAAGTTTCCAAGCTCAACAGACCTCTTGAAGATCAGAGAACATTGGATTGGGCACCTTGCCTAGGAAAATGCTCCTTGTTTCTCTTTTGAGTGCTTGGGTTGAGTGCTTGTCAGGCATTTGCTTAGGTATTTTCAAGACTGTACTGGAGCCCTGAGAAATATGGAATGAAGGAGTAAATCGCTAAACCAGACAAAGTACCTGGGTAATGACTGGCAAAGATCTATGTACAGTAAAGCAAATGCCACCAGATATAATTGGACATCTCTAGATTGAAAGGTTCATGAGGTCAAGGACTGTTTCTTTACTTTTTTTCAGATTTTATTTATTTATTTGACAGAGAGAGAGTGAGAGCACAAGCTGGGAGACGGGGAGAGGGAGAAGCAGGCTCTCCACTGAGCAGGGAGCCCGACATGGGGCTCGATCCCAGGACCCTGGGATCATGACCTGAGCCGAAGGCAGCCGCTTAACCGACTGAGCCACCCAGGCGCCCCTTTTTACCTTTTTTTTCCTCTTCACTGTCGAAATGGTTTAGAGCTATACCTGGCAACACGTGATGTGCTGAATAAATACTTGTTCGCTGGGTTAATACGTGTTGAATAGTTTCTGACTCCATATTCCTTCTTTAGAAGCTCTTAGCAGTCTTTTTAGTTTCTGCATAATGTAGAAGGCTCTTGTCCTTCCAACCTGAGCCACTTCTTGACTTCCCAGATTCTGGTACTTCTATTAGGTTTCAACCCTATCATCTTTGATAGCAAATAGTAATATGCTGTTTCTATTCTTACCAGAGGTAGCCACATCTTGTTTGTTACAGCTTCCAAATTCCTGCGTGATTGTTGTCCTCATACTCTGGGAAGTAGTGAGAGGAATAACTTGGAAAGTGCAAGGTAGGTTGTCAAGAGCCTTGCATTTTATTTTTAATTTGAAGACAGGGCAGAGCCACATGAATACAGCAGTATCAAAGTGACACCATAGGGAAACTTTTCTTATGGCAGTATATAGTCTTAACTAGAGGTGAGAGGGGAGAAACTGCAAAGGACAAGGCCTTAGGGTCTAGTGCAGTGGTTGAGATGTGAAGAGATGATGGCTTGCACTAGTGGCTGGCAGCAGCTATGTAAGGGAAAAGTGAGGTTTGCAAGAGAGTTTGCACAAAGAATCTCTAAGGTCTGTTAACACTGAATATTGAACAGAAAGGCAAAAGAGAGGGCAGATTCAAAGGGCCACTCAGATGTTAGAAGAATGGTAGTACCTTAAACAGAAATAAAGCATGTGGGAAACAAAGGCATTTGGGAGGAAGGGATGAAGATGATTGTTTTAGGTATGTTGAGTGTGAGGTGACAGCAGAACCTTTAGGTGACCATTAGATATAGGACTAGAGCTTAGTAGAAAACTCATGAGGTTTTTGGGGTTTTTTTCCATTGCCATTTTTTATACCTTTGGTTCCACTACTTAACTATTTTATTCTACAGCTTTCCCTTTATTTCATAATCTGTTTTTTTGGGCAAAATACCTACCTCTGCCTATCACCAATAATTTTTTTTTTTAAGATTTATTTATCTTACAGAGAGAGAGAGAGCACGAACAGGGGAAGAGGGAGAGGGAGAGAGAATCCTCAAGCAGACTCCCTGCTGAGTGTGGAGCCTGACATGGGACTCAGTCCCAGGACCCTGAGATCATGGTCTGAGCCAAAATCAAAAGAGTTGGTTGCTCAACCGACTCAGCCACCCAGGTGCCCCTATCACCAATAATTTCTAAAAGCATCTGTACTGGTTAGGATTAGATTGGCTTAAATGAGTTTATTTCTTTCTAATGTAAATGAAGTCTAAGCTGTCCAGGTTTTCTTCTGGTGGTTCTGTGATCCTGAGGGACCCAGGCTCCTTCAGTCATGTAGCCCTGTCGTCCTCAACATGTGACTTTCACCTTATTGTCAAGATGGCTGCTTGAGTGTCAGCTATCACTTTGACTTGCCAACCAACAGGAAAGAAGGAGGAATGAAAATGGACATGCCCCCCTTCCACTTTAAGAATACTTCCTGGACTTTGCAAGCACTATTTCTGTTTATGCCCAGTTGATCAGAATTTAGTCATGGCCACACTTAACAGCAGAGAGGTCTGGGAAACTTCTTTATTCCAGGTAGCCATGGACTCAGTTAATGAAGACTTTGGGACACCTAGGTGGCTCAGTCATTAAGCGTCTGCCTTCAGCTTGGGTCATGATCTCAGGCTCAGGGTCCTGGGATCAAGCCCCGCATCGGACTCCCTGCTCAGCTAGGAATCTGTTTCTCCCTCTCCCTCTGCCCCTCGTGCTCATGCTGTCTCTCTCCAATAAATAAAATCGTAAAAACAAACAAACAAAAGAGTTTGCCTCCAAGGAAGAAGCAGCAAATAGGCATTGGGAGACTCCTTGGAGTCTCTTCATTTTCCAGAGTAAGAACCAGATTCCAAATTCTTTCAGTTTATAGAACTTAATTCTCCAAACCTTAATTATCCTTATAATAAAAAATATACTAAATAATACCAAAATAGATTTAAGATAATAAAATATAAAAAGCATACTTCTGTAATTGTAAAAGTTTGAATATAAGATCAATGAATGCAGAAGCTAGAGAAGTCATAGTATGATAAAGACCATGTTTTACCTGGGCAGCTTTTGATGTAATTTTTCTGCATGAGCTGTTCTATTTGAGAAGGAGAGAGAGAGCATGAGAGGGGGGAGGGTCAAAGGGAGAAGCAGACTCCCCACTGAGCAGGGAGCCCGATGTGGGACTCCCATCCTGTGACTCCAGGATCATGACCTGAGCCGAAGGCAGTCGCTTAACCAACTGAGCCACCCAGGCGCCCTGCATGCGCTGTTCTAAATCTTACTACATATAAACATAGAGGAATTACAGAAGACAGAGGTAGAATGCAGCATTTCTGTTAGGGCTTTCTTAGCAAGAAGAAGAATATATGTTGATCTTATTTCTGGGCTTTTTCACTTAAGTGTGCTTTATCATTTTCTCCTCTGTGGGTCACATCCAGCTTTGTCTATTGTATGCACTGCTTACCGTGCACTTTATACCTGGTGAACCATCAGCATACTTGACCTCTGAGCATAATTTCTCACTCTCCTTTTGTCTCTCTTGACTTCTAGCAGTGTTAAAGAACTCTTTCCATTCTGTACTTTTCCTATAAGAATTTCAGATACAGGTATGTGTTTCTTATTTGTTTAAAAGTATACTTGTCCTCGTGCTTTATTTTTTTTATTTTTTATTTTTTTTAAGATTTTATTTATTTATTTGACAGAGAGAGAGATAGCGAGAGCAGGAACACAAGCAGGGGGAATGGGAGAGGGAGAAGCAGGCTTCTTGCCGAGCAGGGAGCCCGATGTGGGACTCGATCCCAGGACCCCGGGATCATGACCTGAGCCGAAGGCAGACACTTAACGACTGAGCCACGCAGGCGCCCCTGTCCTCGTGCTTTAAAACAAGCTCCACGAGAGCATTGTTAGGATTTGTTCACTGCTGAACACGCTCCCACCCCATGCCTAGTCAGTCACCTGTGAGAAAATATTTTGTTAAGAGTACATATGCTAGGGGCGCATGGGTGGCTTAGTTGGTTGAGCATCTAACTCTTGATTTCAGCTCAGGTCATGATCTCAGGGTCTTGAGATTGAGCCCTGCATCAGGTTCCATGCTCAGTTCAGAGTCTGCTTGAGATTCTCTCTCTGCCCCCTCTACGTGCACACTCATGCACTCGCTCTCTCTCTCAAATAAATAAATCTTTAAAAAACAGGGGCACCTGGGTGGCTCAGTCGTTAAGCATCTGCCTTCGGCTTGGGTCATGGTCCCGGGGTCCTGGGATCGAGCCCCACGTTGGGCTCCCTGCTCAGCGGGAAGCCTGCTTCTCCCTCTCCCGCTCCCCCTGCTTGTGTTCCCTCTCTTGCTGTGTCTCTGTCTGTCAGATAAATGAATAAAATCTTTAAAAAAATAAATAAAAAACAAAACAAAACAAAAAATCGAATAAATACTCTATTCTAATTTTGGGGGGGGGATGAGGATGTGGTAGGGAAGGGGTAAAGGTGCTTTTTAATCTTTAAAATTCTAGAATAGTCTTCTCACAAAAAGAAATCTCAGTAAAGTCTTTTGGAGAGGAGCCAGTCATATGTTGTACCCTTGACCATCTTCCTGAACCTCAGATCGGTTTGCATTGCTTAACATATAGCTTTTCAACAGACCAGAACACGAACTTGGGACCATTTTAGAAAATCTAGACGTTCAGGCTATTGTGTATAAGAGAAACCTCAAGGGGCATTTGGGTGGCTCATTTGGTTGAGTGTCTCTCTTCCGCCCCGAGATCCTGGGATCAAGCCCCGAGTTGGGGGCTCTCTGCCCTGTGGGAAGTCTGCTTCTCCCTCTCCCTCTGCCCCTACACATGCTCATGTGCATACTCTCTCTCTTTCTCTCAAAAAAAATAAATGAAATCTTCAAAAAGAGAGAGAGAGAGAAACCTCAAGTTGCTTCCTAACACTGCTTGAGGCTGGCCCTTTTTAAATATATTTCTTGGGGTGCCTGGGTGGCTCAGTTGGTTAAGTGACTACCTTCGGCTCAGGTCATGATCCTGGAGTCCTGGGATCGAGTCCCGCATCGGGGTCCCTGCTCAGGGGGGAATCTGCTTCTCCTGACCCTCCCCCCTCTCATGCTCGCTCTCTCTCACTCTCTCTCAAATCAATGAATCAAATCTTTAAAAATAAATAAATAAATTTCTTTCGCAGTTTTTCTTATAAAGAGAAATTTTTTTTAAGATTTTGTTTATTTATTTGACAGAGAGAGAGAGAGCACAAGAGGGGGGCGGGGAGCACAGAGGGAGAGGGAGAGGCAGGCTCCCCACCGAGCAGGGAGCCCGATGTGGAGCTCGGTCCCAGGACCCTGGGATCATGACCCAAGTCAAAGGTAGACACTTAACCTACTAAGTTACCCAGGCGCCCCTTAAAGATTTTATTTATTTATTTGTCAGAGAGCACAAGCAGGGGGAGCAGCAGGCAGAGGGAGAAGCAGACTCCCCTCTGAGCAGGGAGCCCAATGTGGGACGTGATCCCAGGATCCTGGGATCACGACCCGAGCCGAAGGCAGACACTTAACCTGCTGAGCCACCCAGGCATCCCAAGAGGAGAAATTTTCAATTATATGATCACTTGGTTATTTTGAGAGCTTTAAATAGATATAAAGGATGCCTTTTAATACACTGGATGATATGTCTTAGGTCTGAGGGTGTTTAAAGGTATCCAAGGGTTAAGTCTGTGTTAGATTTTCAGGGCATACAGGTTTGATCAGGGAGAGTTTCTTGATGCCTGTGGGCTGTGCCTTTGTAGCACTTGGCTGCAGCTCTAGCTGGGACATGATTAGAGACCTCTTGGCTTTGTCTTCTCTCAGATTCCTGGATTACCTGAGATTTCTGCCCTGTGTAGAGCTCATTCCCTCATTCTCTATATGTACCTGCTACAATGGCAGCCATGATATAGATCAGCAAATGTTGCTTCCTCAATATGGAGTAATTTGACTTGAGCATGCCTTAAATGTGAAAAGCCACCCCTTGTTTTTATTAGGACTGAAGTTTGATAATCCTCTTATTCCCATGTGAGAATGAATAGACCCGATAAGGATTAGGGTCCTAATCTTCTGTCCCAATGGACATTTTCTGACTCAGAGCTTCCATTCTTAGTGTTGTAGCTACTGTCAGAGTGTCATTGGGTCTGTAGCTTTTTTTTTTTAATTGTTTGTTTGTTTATTAATCTCTGTACCCAGCATGGGGTTTGAACTCCTGATCCTCAGATCAAGAGTTGCATGCTCTTCCAACTGAGCCAGCCAGGTGCCCTGGGTCTGTAGCTTTTTGCCTAAGAAAAAAATAATGGTGGGTGGTTACCTCCCTAAAATGGCAGTGGAGCAGTGTGTGTTCAGAAGTCTGGTGGCATTGTGTTTTATTCATCTTTTCAGGGCATTGTTTCTGCAGAAAGTAGGTCAGCAGGGGTTTTTTTTGAAATGTCTGAGCAAGGACATTGAAGCCAGAGAGGCTAATAGAGACAAGCTTCAAGAGACCTAAGGTTCTTGGGTGGGAGGTAGCAGATGAAGAGCCAGTAGAAGTAATCTCTTCAATGGTGAGGCCAGAAGAATAGCTGCTGGTTCTTTGGAGGGTACCTGAGAAACACTGCAGCCTTTGTGGTGGGCTCAGCAGTGTGATCTGTGCAGTGCCTTAGGATTTGTGGGCCTCGCATTTTCTCTTGGCTATTCCTCCCATGTCCCATCATGAGCTCTGTAAGAAAAAGAAATGAGAGAGAAACAGTTTGATTATGTTACTCAATAGACAAAGTAAAGTAAGAAGCTTTACATTTACCACGTTGATTTTAGAAACTCCCTTTTCTTCCTTTACAGTGACTCAATTTAGAGACCTAGAAAATGAAGCATGTGTATATGTTGAATTTAGGGTCCACTTTTTCCAGAGACATGAGTGTTGGGGAGCTAGAACAATAGTCATCTCGGGGCGCTTGGGTGGCTCAGTCAGTTGAACATCCGACTCTTGGTTTCAGTTCAGGTCATGATCTCAGGGTCGCAAGATCGAGCCCTGCATTGGGCTCTGTGCTCAGTGTAAAGTTTGCTTGTCCCTGTCTCTCAGTTCCACCCCCTGCTCTTTCCCTCCCTCCCTCTCTTTCTCTCAAATAAATAAATAAATAAATAAATAAAATCTTTTTTAAAAAGGTCATTTCAGAATATGCAGGAGTGTTAAATAGTGTTCTAGTATTCAACGGTGTGGGGAGAAAATGGCCCTAAGGGCCTCAGTAGGCGGAGAGCCCCTCTTTTATCTGGGACTAAAACCTCTGCCCTGCATACCCCACAATTATTTCAGGGCTAAGTGAGAAAATTGTTAGGAAGGAACAAGCTGTATCTCGTTTCTATATCTGTTCTACTTTATGAGTACTTTGATTTCATTATGATGTGATTGAAACCAACTGAGAAAAAAAAAATGAAACAGAGGTTATAGAAGCTTGAATTCTGAAGGGAGTTCTGAGGATTACCAGTAAGATGTGTTCAAATATGATCTACTTCCACTAAGAATTGTTTGGAAATAAATTATTAACTGACCAGGAAAATCTTAACTAGGCTGAGGTCCTTATCAACATTGGATGAAATACTGCTTTAAAACATACAAAATTGGGGCGCCTAGGTGGCTCAGTTGGTTAAGCGTCCGCCTCATGATGATCCCAGGGGCCTGGGATCAAGCTCTGTGTCGGGCTTCCTGCTTAGTGGGGAGTCTGCTTCTCCCTCTGCCTCTTCCCCTGGCTTATGCTCTCTCTCTCTCTCTCTCGCTCACTCTCAAATAAATAAAATCTTAAAAAAAAAAAAAAATACAAAATTAGGGTGCCTGGATGGCACAGTCGGTTATGTGACCCACTCTTGGTTTCAGTTCAGGTCTGATCTCAGGGTCATGAGATTGAGCCCCATTTTGGGCTTTGGGCTCTGCGCTCAGCACTGAGTCGGCTTCAGATTCTCTCCCCCCTGCCCCTCCTTCTCTCTCTCTCTCAAATAAATAAATCTTGAAAAAAAAATAAAACATACAGAATTATAACAAACTGACAGTTTCAAAAGTATTTGCATTTTAGTGGTTCACATTTATTAAGTTATTCTAAGTACTAATAGCTGGATCTTGTAATCCTTTTTTTTTTTCTAATTCTTCATTTAAATTCAATTTAGTTAATATATACTGTATTATTAGTTTCAGGGGAATCTTTTTTTTTTTTTTTAAGATTTTATTTATTTATTTGACAGAGAGAGAGACAGTGAGAGCAGGAACACAAGCAGGGGAAGTGGGAGAGGGAGAAGCAGGCTTCCCGCCGAGCAGGGAGCCTGATGCGGGGCTCAATCCCAGGACCCTGGGATCATGACCTGAGCCGAAGGCAGACGCTTAACGACTGAGCCACCCAGGCACCCCCAGGGGAATCTTTATAATTATTTCTTCATAGTAAGATGTTGGTGGTGAAGGAGTTTGCTGAGTGCCCCATCTACTGGTCTCAGTCTCTGATAGAACCTCACCTTCTCACAGGGAGAGAAAAGACTTTTGGCATTTTATTATTTACTTATTTGCTTACTCATTTGTTTGTTTATATTTTGCCTCTTTGTTTTTGACCCAAATGACTCTCAGAGCTCGAGAATTTTATGAATACCCTGATAGACAAGTCTTCTGGGAGCTAAGTTGATGAAATTACTTCCAAGACTGCAGGTTTTCTTTCATAATGACAAGAGGCATTTTGTAGAAGAACTGAGATCTTATTTTAAAATACACCAAAGACTGGCAGGGAGTGGTGGTGGAGGGGGAGTGGAATGTATTCTCAGCACCAGATACCTTTGAAATAATCAAGTTGCTGTATGTCGGGGCCTGGTCTCGAGTGTATTGTGTTCCTTGAGACCCTGACTGGCCAGGTCGGAGCCTGGTGGGTTGGGCTGAGTGAAACACAGCCAGAGCCATACTGCTTCAGGGAGCACACATAAGGTTTTAGCAAGATGCTGTTAGTGTCCCCTTAGGAAATGACAGATAAACTGGTCAGGTAGTGAAAAATATTATTTTTAAAAGATGTTATTTATTTATTAGAGAGAGCACAAGCCTGGGGGGATGGAAAGAGGGAGAAGGAAAAGCAGTCTCCCCACTGAGCAGGGAACCTGACATGGGGCTTGATCCCAGGACCCTGAGATCATGACCTGAGCTGAAGGCAGACGCTTAACCAACAGACAGACACCCAGACGCCCCATGGAAAATATTACTAAGGAGCATTTCAGGAAAAAATGTTTGTGCTTTCATCTAGACAAGAAAAGATATCCAGATGAAGTATCAGCTGAGAGTGCAGTGTCTCCTTGCCCCTCAACTTTAAATTGGACCCTGAAGTGGGATTCTATTTCCAGTGGAGATCCCATTAGAGTCTCATCTCCTGGCTGCTCACAGAGTGACTCAGATCCTGTTCTGTGAAAAGTCAGTCTATGGCTCCTGGGTAGCACAGTCAGTTAAGTGTCTGGCTCTTGGTTTCTGCTCAGGTTGTGATCTCAGGGTCTTGGGATTGAGTCCGTATCAGCTCCACACTCAACTCGGAGTCTACGGAAGACTTTCTCCCTCTACCCGCCTCCCCCCCCGCCCAGTACATGCACCCCCCCTCAAATAAATAAATCTTTAAAGAAAAAAGAAAAGCCAGTCTAACAGAGGGTATAGAGATCAATGGACAGAGCTACTACAGAGTTATCACAGAGCTTTCTGTGTGCTTCCCTTAGGGTTTCTTCCTCTACTTCCCTCCTTCCTCCCTCTCCTCCTTTCCTCTTTCTGTCTCATTTTAGTTTTGGCCTTTGGAAATACCGAGTTTTACTAGATGTTTGAACTATAACATATCCTTGCACCAGAAAGAATGAGCCTGGCTGCTTTGCAAAAGATTTCTATAAAACTACCCTTTTATACAAGAGGAATGACGTACATCTGTTTTAAACCTGTTATTTGGTTCCTCTTGCTTTACTTTTTCTGCAAGTCCATTTGATTGCTGGGTTGTTGAAACTGCTCATAGCACCTGCTTACTAGCTGCTCTCTTTGTGTTAGGTACTGTGCCTTAAAGTAATTGTAGTGCTTTAAGAACACAAAGACCACTTGAGCAGGCCAGCTTGGGGGATTGGCAGTGCTATCAGGGAGCAGGGTCTTTATGACAGTCTCTCTAAAAAATCCCTGTGGGGCCATTGCCTGCGAATTTCTTTAGACTTTATGCATCTTTTTATCAGAAGCCACGTCTTTGGTGTGGCAACTATTATGAGTTGGCTGACTCCCTGGATGTGTAAAACAAAGAAAAGCAATATGGCAAAAAGAAAACCTGACTCTTGGTCCTGTATGTGTTGCTAAGTAGCTCTGTAATCTTGGGCAGGCTGTTCCATGTATCCCAGCCATACTTTCCTATGTGGAAGTAAGTTTTATATATGCCCTACTTTTGAGGATTGAGCTAGGTGACATTTGTGAAGAATGCCTTTGTAAACTGTAATTGCCTTGTGAATAAAGATTACTATCTCTGATAAACAGTACCAGTTCTCAGCCACCAGTAACCTGATTCTCCCATCCTGTGTTTGGAAGAAGCACAAATCTATGAGGAGGGATTGCTGATGTTTCAGTGTGAGTTGTATTCACAAGGCTCACATACTTACTCCCTGCCTTTTGATCCTGTCTGTGTCTCTCCATGCTTCGATGGGATGACCCGTTCTGTCGCACAGCAACCGTGCTCTCAGTACAAAATGTGATTGTGACCGTGCTTGTGTTGGGAGATCGTCAACAAACATGCCGAGCTGCTGGCCAGAAATGTTCTTCCCTTCCCATTTGCTCTTGTACCTCCCCAGTACCTTAAGAAAGGATTCTTGGGGTTTGGTTATGAGCCAGCTGGACCATGTGGTAGAGCCATAATTCTCTGACCCAAGTCCTTTTCACAGGTTGACAGTCACAAAATGAAGTTACGAAGCCTCCAGGAACAGCAGCTGAAAAGGGAAATGGAAATGTGGATGTTGAGTTCAGCTGCCCTCAGACCCAGAGTGTGCTCCTCTCTAGTGTCCCTGAGGTGGAGAATATGGACTTGACTGGCTTTACTGTTCAGGAACGCAGTTATCTCTAGCTTTCTGCAGCTTTACATTAAGACCCCCGGGGATATACTTAGGAACACCTATATGTGACTTTGTCAAGTGAGGGCTTTGGGCTTGGGAGATAAATTTTTGCAGGTTTTGATCTAATTTAAGCCTAATCTAACACTAAGAAAGGAGGTGTCTCTGGTTTTACTTTCAAATGTATGATGCCTCTTTAGGAGCCAGACCTGGTTAATCAGACTCGTGGTCTTCATGGTTCCTTTGCTTTAGTAGCTTAATAATCCAATAATTCAAATGATGACTAAAAATACTAATGTGTGAAGATGGTAGGTAATAGACAAAAGTGGACAACCAAAAATGATGAAATCATTCATTAATGACTTATTGACTTATTATTTATTAATATTTATTTATCCTACTCATTTATTAATCCAACGCCCCACAGTTTGCTTCCCTAGGAGACACTGGCAGATCTTTACCCTATGAAATCTGAAGAAAGGGCCTGGCCAGGTTAGGGAGGGTCATAGTGTATGTCACCCCATGCTTGGTATATCTGGGCAGCCTGTATGTGATAGCAGCTGGGGAATCAAATCATAGATAAACCTGATTGTTCTCATTCAAGTGATTTCTCTGTTTATTCTTATTAAAACAATTGGCTGTTCTTCAACGGTGATGTTAAAAGCATTTCATATTCTTTAGCAGTGGTCTCCTGGCAGCCTTATGTCTAGCCACATGCAGATTGAAAAGAAAGCCGTCCTAGCTGTAGGGGACTCTGAGGAATTGGAAATCATTGCCTTTGTGACACATGAGGGAAAGGCAATCTTCTCAAATGGGAAGATATGCTAATGAGTGCTCCTGGCAGGAGTTTGCTACCCTGGACGAAAGTCATCCGTGGTTCCTGGAACGGTGTATTTGTCACACTAGAAGTATAAAGACTCCTTGCCTTAGAAATTTGAGTCTAGTGATACCTCCAAGTGGTGAAATCAAAATTTGCAGATGACTATGTTCGCAGTAGTGCCTTGTGCCTGTGACACTGTTCACTCTTTACGTGGCAACCCACACGTTTTGTGGCCAGGGTGTACAGATGCGCACTGTGACGGCAGTACCTCCCTCCAGAGCCACTGTGTGCTAAGCACTCCAGTCTTCCAGGGAGAGTTGGATCCATTCAGTCTTTTGTTCCTTCCACAAGCCCTTATTAAGTTCCTTTTCTGTGCCAAGTACTGCACTTGGTACTGATAATAAAAGGCCAGCAAGATTTGGCCTGGACACTAAGATCTGGCCCAGCAATTGACAACTGACACTAAGTGCAGCATAAAGATACCGGTTCTGACGTGCAGTGACCATTTCCTATGAAAGCTTAGTCTTTTAGTAGATTGAAACGGGTTGTGCAATATTACCTGACAAGTAAATGAGGTGAAGTGAGTGGCTTTTTGACCTGTCTAGTCTCACCTGCTGATGCTAGTCCTTTTTTAGCACTTAGGAGTCAAAATACATTTATTGAGCCCTCACTATATTTCATGCTAAGCTCTTTATATGTATTAATTTACTTAATCTTCATAACCATCTTATGAAACAGGTACTGTTATCCCTACTTTACAAATGAGGAAACTGAAGCACATAGAAATTAATAAGGTCCTTGTTGGAGGTCATGAGGTGGTGGCAAGATTCAAATTTAGGGAACCCGACCCAGAGTCCATGTTCTTAAATGATGTGATATACTGCCTCTAGGTAGAAGGGTACCATCCTGACCAACCTCCTGTATGGTAGAGCTTGGCAGAGTGATAGTCCCCTAACCTCCCTGCCTGCAGAGTTCTTCTCTTTCCTGGTTTGGTTTCTGAGATCAGATTGCTTGTCCTTAAGACAGAGCAGGAGTTGATGAATGCAGTAGGAGGTCCCTTATCTACAGCCCACATGTGAATCTGGCTCTGCCTTTCACCATCTGGGTGACCTTGGCTCTGAGCATGTTTCCTCATCTGTAAAGTGAAGATAATGTTATTTTATGGGGTCATTCAAGGGATTAAATAAGATCACATACTTAATAGTTGCTGGCTCTGAGTAAGCGCTTAATAAATGATAGCAAATTTTTATTATCATCATCTTCTAGCCATGAGAAGAAGCCACAAAACAATTTCTCAGAGACCAGACTCTAGGACCTAAGTAGGCGGGCAGATTTCCTTTGGTTTTGACAAGACAATAATTTTATTCTATGTATTTCTCTTGACTCTTTTGGTGTGAAAAGCAGAGAGGTAAAGCATTATTTGACAGATGTATGGATTCAAGCAAGAAACTGAGGTCCAATTGCAAAGAAATGCCTTGTAGAACTCAGAGCCCTGTCTGAGGAGACACAGAGGACCCTAGAGGGCGGAGAATGAACACAGCGCAGGGGCTAGTTCCAGAGTCGCATCCTCGGTTAGTTCACTTACCAGTGTGGGTGAGGGTCTCTTGTCAGTAAGCAGAGATTTTTTTTTTTCTCTCTCTGCGCTAACATATCTGCTGGCTAGTGTTTATTAAGCCTTACCTTTTCTTGATGGGAAATAGAATTGGTGACTTTTCCAAAATGCAGAGGCAAAGGAGCTCTGTAACTGCAAGCTTATTGAGCCCCTTTCCCCACCTGTTCCTGTGCCAGACTTCCCCCCAGTGCTTATTTGCCAATGGTTGCTCCTCAGATCTCATGGCTGGCTCGCTCTGTAGGCTCCAAGCCAGAGTGATGCAGCTGCCGTCGCCGCCGCCGCCGCCACCATCAGCCATTCAGGGTCCTACCATAGGACGTGACCTGCCGTGAAGCTTTCACCTTTCTCCGTTCTGCCTATCATCGGGGTTGTACCTTTTTTTCCGGGGGCTTTTGCCATGCAGCCAGTGTTCCAAAGAAAGTTTTCAGGCACCACAGTTAAGAGCCCTACCTGCCTTTCCAAGGAGATTTGAGTTAGCCATGGAAAAGAAGATAATTGAGAGGGCTCCTGTGCCTCTGAGCTGCAGAAGGAAGAGTTGGCTTCTGCTAGTGTGCTCGCTCCGAGTCAGGTGGGGGATTTGCTGGGACTCGTGAACGTGCACTACATACCTCTGGAGAAGTAGACTCGGCCTAACCTGCCCAAGGACAGCGCCCTGACCCACAAGAGCGAAGGCTGAAGACTGATTTTCCCACGTCCTTTCCCTAAGCTTAAGCTTGCTCTGCCACACTGCCCCAAGTCTGTGGCTTAAAACAGCCATTTCCTTTTGTCGATAAATAGGTTCAGTCTTTGTAAAATGTTTCAGCTTGGGGACTGGAAAGGCTCTCTGTGCCTTCCTGTCTCTCTGTTTTTCTGAGGATTGATGTTGATGGCTTCTGTCTTTGTCTTCACAGGGAACTCTAATGATCCATGACAAAGAGGTCACCCTTGAGTATATACCAGGCCCAGATTTTTGGTACTGCAAACGGGTAAGTGCCAAGAATTCCGTTCCTTAGAAGTAAGGATCCAGCCTCACAGCTCCTCTGTGTCTCCAGGAGTGCTTCCTGGTAGTATGCATTGCCAAGGACAAAGCTCTTCTACCTTAGTTCACTTCAGATGAACTGAGGGTCTGGGCAAGGCCAGCCACCATTCATGCTTTCTGGCTGCTGCCTGTGGCTGTAGAGGGTTCTGGGCCTATTGGAGGCACTTTCTCAAGGGACATACACCATGCTTTTCAATTGATTATGAACTGCGTTGACTTAAACCTCTCCCTGGTTACCAACTTCCTGGGGGTGGTTATAGGGGATTAGTATTTGGAGAGGTTGGTTCTGCTAGAGGTATACACTTTTTGGCTATTACAGGGTTTCCAAGGATATAGAACTTTCAGGTACCATGACATTTTACCTCTCTTAAAGTCCAGTAGTCTTCTAGAATGGCATATTTAAAGATTTTAGGCTATACTCTTTTTTTTAATTTAAGATTTTATTTATTTGAAAGAGAGAGCATGGGGGGAGGGGGTGGGCAGAGGGAGAAGCAGACTCCCCACGGAGCAGGGAGCCCAATGCAGGGCTCAATACCAGGACCCTGGGATAATGACCCGAGCTGAAGGCAGATGCTTAACTGACTAAGCCATCCAGGCGCCCCTAGACTATACCTTTTTTTTCTTTTTTTTAAAAGATTTTATTTATTTATTTGACAGAGAGAGAGACAGCGAGAGAGGGAACACAAGCAGGGGGAGAGGGAGAGGGAGAAGCAGGCTTCCTGCCGAGCAGGGAGTCCGATGCGGGGCTCGATCCCAGGACGCTGGGATCATGACCTGAGCCGAAGGCAGACGCTTAACGACTGAGCCACCCAGGCGCCCCCCTAGACTATACTCTTATTGGAAGTCCAGCTGGCTTGCAAATGAGCATGAAAATAAGATTTGCCAGTTTTCATTGCTGCTACTTAGTTTCAAAAATAATTATGAAAAATGTATAGTTTCTGAACCATGATTCATTAAAAATTCATTATAAAACTTGATAAAATTCAGCAAAAACTTTAGGTTGATATTTTATTAGCCTCAATGAAATATAATTTGTATAGCTGTGGTTGTCATTAACCAGAGCACTCATATTTCATGGTGTCATTTTAGGAAAACATTTAACTTTTTAAAAAATTGTGATAAAATACATGTAACATTAAATTTATCATTTTAACCATTTTATTTTATTTATTTATTTTTTTTTTTAAAGATTATTTATTTGACAGAGAGAGAGAGAGCGAGAGAGGAAACACAAGCAGGGGGAGTGGGAGAGGGAGAAGCAGGCTTCCCGCGGAGCGGGGAGCCCGATGCGGGGCTCGATCTCAGGACCCTGGGATCATGACCTGAGCCGAAGGCAGATGCTTAACGACTGAGCCACCCAGGCGCCCCCATTTTAACCATTTTAAAACATACAATTCACTGGCATTAAGTACATGCATAGTGTTGTACAACCATCATCACTATCTAGTTCTAGAACTTCTCATCACTTCAAAAGGAAACCCTGTATCTCTTGAGCAGTCACTCCTCAGTCTCCTTTCCCTCATTTCCTAATAAACCACTAATCTGCCTTCTATCTCTATGGATTTGCCCATTCTAGACATTTCATGTAAGTGGAGTCATAGAACATTTGACCTTTTGTGTCTGCCTTTGTTCACTTAGCATGTTGTCAAGGTTTATCCATGTTGTAGTATGTATCGGTATATCACTCATTTTTATGGCTGAATAATATTATATGGCTATACCACATTTTGTTTATTCATTCATCAGTTTATGGACATTTGGGTTGTTTCCACCTCTTGTCTGTTGTGAATAAGACTGCTGTGACTATTCATTCACATACAAGTTTTTGCTTGAACACACATTTTCAGTTCCGTTGGGTATATACCCAGGAATTGTGAGGTCATATGGTACTTTTATGTTTTAACTCTTTGAGGAATCACCAGGCTATTTTCCATAGACAGCAGCTGCACCATTTTACATTCCCACCAGCAACGTATGAGAGTCCCAATTTCTGTACACCCTTGCCAACATTTGTAATTTTAACCCTTTTTAAAAATTTTTTTCATTTTTAAGTAATCTCTGCATCCAACGTGGGGCTCAAACTCACAGCCCCAGTATCAAGAGTCACGCACTCTACCAACTGAGCCAGCCAGGCACCCCAACCCTTTTTTGATAATAGCCATCCTAAGTGGGTGTAAAATAGTATCTGATGATTTTAATTTGCATTTCCCTAGTGACTAATGATGTTGAGCATCTTTTTATGTGTTTGTTGCCACTTTTATATCTTCTTTGGAGAAATGTTTATCCAAATGCTTTGCCCATTTTTAATTGGGTCATTTGTCTTTTTGTTGTTGTTCTAAGAGTTCTTTATACTGGATTCTGGATATAAATCCCTTATCAGATGTGTGATTTGCAGTTATTTTCTCCCATTCTGTGTGTTGTCTTTTACTTCCTTACCATGTTTTTTACACAAAAATTAATTTTGATAAAATCTAATTCAGCTGTTTTTTCTTTTGTTGCTTATCCTTTGGTGTCAGAAATCATTTGCCAAATCCACGGTGATGAAGATTTACGCCTGTGTTTTCTAAGAATTTTATAGTTTGGGCTTTTATATTTAAAGCTTTGATTTATTTTGAGTTAATTTTTGTTCATGCTGTGAGGTAAGGTTGCAGCTTCATTTTTGGCATGTGGGTATCCACTTGTCCCAGCATCATTTGTTGAATTAACTATTCTTTTCCCGTTGAATGGTCTTGCACCCTTGTTGGAAAGCAGTTGACCAGAGGTCTGTAGTTTATTTCTATAGACTCTCAGTTTTATTCTGTTCTATATTTTTATCCTTATGTTAGTACCATGCTGTGTAGCTCTGTAGTAAGTTTTGAAATTGCTAAGTATGTCTTTCAACTTTGTTCTTTTTTAAAGTTCTTTTGGCTATTGAGTGTCTTTTGCAATTCCATATAAATTTGAGGATCAGCTTTTCCATTTCTACAAAAAGACCATTAGGATTTTTATAACATTTAACATTTTAATAGTGATTGCCTCTACATTTTGAGATTATGGGTAATTTCCCCCCCTCTCTTATACTTTTCCTATCAACTATAATACCCATATATTGTTTCTTTTATAATCAGGGATGGAGGGAGCTAGCATTAAAGGGACAATTTTGAACTCTATTTTTTTTTTTAAGATTAATTTACTTTTGAGAAAGAGAGAGCACGTGAGCAGGGGGAGGGGCAGAGGGAGAGGGACACCTCTGAGATCGTGACCTGAGCTGAAACCAAGAGTTGAATGCTCAACTGACTGAGCGACCCAGGCGCCCCAAACTCTATTTTCTGTTAACTGGCAGAAAGCAAATGTTGATATCTGATGTCAAAATTACATGGCTATTGCCAAAGCTGTTGCTTGAAAGAACAGAATGGCTTGGTTACATTGTCCCCTAAGATGACAAGCCACTTGTTTAGCTGTCTCAGGGGTTCTTGTAATTTCTGCGCTTTATTGGAAGGATTGAGTACCAGCCCTGCATATGCAACCTTTGGCCTGATGTGGAATCTACCAACTTAAAAAAATACATTTATAGCAGTATTATTTGTAATGTCCCAGAAGTCGAAACAACAAAATATCCATCAACTGCTAAATGGATAGACAGACAACACTCGGTACAGCCCTACAGTGGAATGCTATTTGGCAGTTAAAAGGAATGAAGTGGGGCTCCTGGGTGGCGCAGTCAGTTGAGCCTCCGATTCTTGTTTTGGCTCAGGTCATGATCTCAGTCTCATGAGATCAAGCCCTGCATCGGGCTCCGTGCTCAGTGCAGAGTTTGCTGAGATTCTCTCTTCCTCTGGCCCTCCTGCTCGTGTGCCCGCGCTCGCTCTCTCTCTCTCTCTCTCAAATAAATAAATCTTAAAAATAAATAAATAAAAGGAATGAAATGCTGCAATGCGCTAACATGGATAAACTTTGAAAACACTATGCCAGACATAAAATAATAAAATACCTTATATCGCACTATTGCATGGGACTGGTGGTAAGAATGGGAAATGACTCCACTAGGTTTCTTTTTGGGCCAATGAAAATGTTCTAGGGGCGCCTGGGTGCTCAGTCAGTTGAGCATCTGCCTTCGGCTCAGATCATGATCCCAAGGTGCTGGGATTGAGCCCTGCATCGGGCTCCCTGCTCAGCGAGGAGCCTGCTTCTCCCTCTCCCTCTGCCTGCTGCTCTGTCTGCTTGTGCTCTCTCTCTCTCTCTCTGTCTGTCAAATAAATAAATAAAATCTTTAAAAAAAAAAAAAAAGTTCTAAAGTGAGATTGTGGTGATGGTTGCACTCTACGTATACTGGAAGTCATTGGGGGTGCCTGGGTGGCTTAGTTCGGTAAGCATCCAACTCTTGGTTTCAGCTCAGGTCATGATCTCGGGGATCGTGAGATCGAGCCCCACATCAGGCTTCGCTTTCAGCATAGGAGTCTGCTTGAGTTTCTTTCCCTCTCCCTCTGCCTCTCTGCCCCTCCCCCCTCAAATAAATAAATAAATCTTAAAAAAAAAAAAAAAAGAGGGACACCTGCGTGGCTCAGTCGGTTAAGCGGCTGCCTTCGGCTCAGGTCATAATCTCAGGGTCCTAGGATCGAGTCCCGCATTGGGCTCCTTGCTCATCGGGGAGCCTGCTTCTCCCTCTGCCTGCTGTACCCCCTGCTTGTGCTCTCTCTCTCTCTCTGACAAATAAATAAATAAAATCTTTAAAAAAAAAAAGGAATCATTGGACATTTGAAACAGGTGAACATTATGGTACTTAAACCAAGATTAGGATCCTGACTCCAGTGGCACTTACAACTCTTCTGTAATAACAAGCAGCCTCCAAATCCCAGTAACTTAAATGCACAGACATATTCTTCATTTAAGTTACATGCTTGTTCTGCTCCATGACCCCTCAATTTGGGACCCGGCTGGAAGGAGCAGTCCCAATGTGGCACTGCTGTCCCCCTGGCTAAGGGAGAGAATGAGAGGCTCATTTTCCCAACCAATGGCTCTCAGAGCTTCTGCCAGGCCCGTGCAGGTCATGTTCACTCACACTCTGTTGGCCAAAGCCAGACACATGGCCAAAGCTGCCAACGGAGAGGGCAGTGCACTCACCTGCAGGGAGACACCACCATTGCTTGACCGAGGGCAGGGCTGTGTGTATGATCCGTCCGTGCACCGAGAGGGGAACAAGGAAAAAATCGACTGTAATGACTTTACTCGAGTTTGTGTGAATCACTTAAGTGATAGTTTGTGGAACAGGCCGGGTACGTGGTGTGTGCTGTTTACTCATTAGCTTCTGCTGTGGTGGTTATTCTCCTCCATCTGGCATGCCCTCCTTGCTCACCCTACAAGGCCCTACTCAAATAGCAGCCTTTTCTTCACAGTTCCTGTTCTTTGGTTTCCAGCCAGTCAGCTCTCTGTCCTCGTACTGCTTGGAAGCTCATTGGCAAAAGTTCAGCGTCTTTGGGATTGGCAATGTGCTTACCTTTTTATTCATAGGTTCAGACAAGAACTACATTCACATTGCAAAGTGTCTCTTCCCTTGTTTGGGCGAATGAATGTTCCTTTTCCTTTTAACATCCTCAGAAGAGCTGCCAGAGGCACTACTTATGTATCTTCCTCTTCTTTCCTTGTCCCTTTTTTATTTATTATCAGTTTTTTAATATTTTATTTATTTGACAGAGAGCACAAGCAGGGGGAGTGGCAGGCAGAGGGAGAGGGAGAAGCAGGCTCCCCACCGAGCAAGGAGCCCAACTCAGGGCTTGATTCCAGGACCCTGGGATCATGACCTGAGCCAAACGCAGATGTTTAACCGATTGAACCACCCATGTGCCCCTCCTTGCCCCTTTTTTAAATCAGGGGAGTTGATCATCAAGAATGGCCAGTTCCAGCCCAGCCTGAATGGGGCTCTCATAAGCAGTTTAGGACCAAATGTTGGATGCAGACTATGAAGAGCAATGGCTTTGGGGCAGTAGTATCGTATAAACCATTTAACAGTCCAGTTTTCCTAGTTAAGTTTATTTCCTGTAGAAATCTTGTCTCTCGGGGCGCCTGGGTGGCTCAGTTGTTACGCGTCTGCCTTCGGCTCAGGTCGTGACCCCGGGGTCCCGGGATCAAGCCCTGCATCGGGCTCCCTGCTCAGTGGGAAGCCTGCTTCTCCCTCTGCCACTCCCCCTGCTTGTGTTCCCTCTCTCGCTGTGTCTCTCTCTGTCAAATAAATAAATAAAATTTAAAAAAAGAAAGAAAGAAATCCTTGTCCCTGACAGAGGCATTTGGGGCTGCTCGGGGGTCCACGTGCCCTGTTAGAAGGCAGCTCTCAAACAGCAGCTCCTCACATTCTGTCTGTCAGCTCTGATGAGTGGGGGGGACATCAGATTTGTTAGGCTTTACGGTGATCTGGGATATGGCTCATTTCTTTCATGTTTGGCAGGTGCTATTGTGTTGGATATACATAAGGTTTTTTTAAATGTTTTTGTCAAATTGAAGTCTTTCCCTTTCCCATGCAGTGTAAGGCCAGCGTAGCTGGACACCGATCTTCATGTTCACTCTGCAAGTGCCCAAGGGAAGGTGAGTGTTGGTAGAGGTGGTGGTGGTAGTTTTTATTTTATGTACTGATCAAAACAAATTTCATGCTCTCTTTGGCTTTTAAGAGTGGTCATACCTAAAGACAAGTTGATCTGTAAAGCTCTTAAAAGTGCAATGTGATCTCTAACTTCATGTGACCTGTTAGTGAATGATACTGGATCTCAGTTCCACCAGGGGAAGGAGATGGGTTGCCAAATCCTCACATTGAGGGAACCAAGTGGGCAGCTGACCAGAGGTCAGTAGTAGGTTATTTAGAATACATTTAAGGATGTTAGGTTGAGAAAGATTCTCCGTGGCATTCGTCCATGTGACCCTTATCCCCCACTGCTTTGGCGTTACTGAGAATCATCTGTTATCGGGATTGTTTTCTTATTTACGCTCTATATAAACATTTCAGGATCTTCAACAGAAAAATATTTGTAAAATAACAGTAAAAAATGAACAAGAGAAAATAATCAGGATTGAGGGTATATGTTGTTTTTATAAAGGAATAAACCTACCAGCTTCTCAGTCACTTAAGTAAATTTCTCCAGAGAACCTTTAGGTAGGCAACCTTGAAGAGTCTGTCAAAGGCATCTGTAGCAATGACTGTTTTTGTTTGTTTTTCTTTTTTAAAGATTATTTATTTATTGCAGAGAGTGAGCGAGTGCACAAGCAGGGGGAGCAGCAGAGAGAGAGGGAGAAGCAGGCGCCCTGCTGAGCAGGGAGCCCGATCCCAGGACCCTGGGATCGTGGCCTGAGCCAAAGGCAGATGCTCAACCAATTGAGCCACCCAGGTGCCCCAGCAATGACTATTATATGCCTGTTTCTGATATTACCCCTTCAGGAGAGCTAGGGCATGACCATAAAATACAGTTCAGTTTAGGGATCCAGGTAGCCTTCTGAAGGACCTCTTTGTTCCAAGTTTAGGACTTAGTATGTCTACAAAGAATTTCGTAGCTGGGGTTTTGGCCTATAGTGGAGATTCTACTCTCTAGTGAGGACTGTGAAGCAGGTGTTCTGAAAATCTTTAAGGAAGGCTCTAGATGGTGTAGAGACCAAACCAACCTGTGAGAAGGTGAGTAAGTAACTGAGATTTTTAGCTTGTATTACAATTCAGATTACGCAAAATTGTGGGTTTTTTCCCTGAAGAAAGGCTTGCTTTCTCAGTATATTCTAACAAATGAATGGCTGGTTTATAAAAATCCTTGGGTACCATAACACTAAGAGGGCTAAGACAGCTTTAACCTGAAAACATGTAAAACAGGTGTTCACTAGTTGCCTATCACTGCTGTTAAGTTATCTCTACATTGGTCCTATAGAATGTATTTTTTTGAACTACATGGCTTCCTGTGAACCCTCCCAAGAATTGAATTCGTTGCAAAAATATGTTCCTAATTAATTGGACAAATTGTCCTGCTATAGAAAGAGATTGAGAATGAATCATTTATATTTTGAAGGACATTTGCTCATTACAATTATTTGCAGGTGAATGAGCTATATGCAGGTAGGTCTGTTAGCTTCCCCAGAGAAGAGGGGACCTGTGGTCTTACAGAATTGGAGACAGCTGTCTTAGTACCATAACACTGGAAGAAGCAAGACTCCTAGACACATACGTTTGGGATATATGTTTCTACCAAACTTCTGGCAAGGGTCATAGCTATGGTAATTTTGTTCCCAAATCTGTTCTTATCATTGGTGTTAATAGTCAGGCCCAGCATCTCATGAAGTATTTCTTATATTTAAATGTTTGGGAAGTGATAGAAAACTCGTAAGATGAAATTTTTTAAGTACTTGAAGGGTTTCTTTGAACTATTTCATGTGCTGTCTCATTGGCCTGGCTTAATATCTGTTAGAGGACTTTTTTGTAGGTATTTCTGAGACTATTAAAACCATTCCAGTATGAGTATTTGTTAGCAGGTAAGGAGGAATCACAGCAGTAGTGTTTTTTGGATGAAACCTGCTGGAGATTCTCTTTCTGTTTCTGTTCCTGTAGTGACAGAGGCCAAGCAAGAATTAATAACCTATCCTCAGCCTCAGAAAACATCCATACCAGCACCATCAGAAAAACAACCCAACCAGTCCCCAAGGTCAGCTGATAAGGAACCTGAACCCAAGAAGCGGGAAGAAGGACAAGAACCACGCTTGGGACATCAAAAGAGAGAAGGAGAAAGGTATCTGCCTCCTCGAAGGGAAGGGCTCACCTTCCGAAGAGACCGAGAAAAGGAGCCATGGTCTGGGGAGACACGCCAGGATGGGGAGAGCAAAAGTAAGTGTTTTGTCAGGGCACAAACCAGACTGTGACCACCGCAGTTCGAGTATAGATGGTCTGTTTTGTGGCTAGGGACCAGGTGTTTCTCACACCCTAGTAAAACTGCTCAACCTGATTGTTAGAGGCTATTGCTTTCTGCAGGCCTTGCTGTACCATTTGGAGGAACCTACATCCTCCAAATAGCAAGTTGCTATTCAAATGCAGCAAGGCATCATTTTAGATTTCTGAGTATTGGTGAAGAAATGTTTGAAGTATATGACCCAACATTGTTTTATAGAATCAGCCTTGCTGGAGCAGAATAGCATCTGCAGTAAAAAAAAGACAATCAGGCTCTGAGGGCTTTGGAAATTAACCTTTCTCTCTTTCCTTGCTCCTCCCATTTCTATGTGGTTTGTTCAGCAATTATGCTAAAGCGCATCTATCGTTCCACTCCACCTGAGGTCATAGTGGAAGTGCTGGAACCCTACGTCCGCCTTACTACTGCCAATGTCCGTATCATCAAGAACAGAACTGGCCCCATGGGCCACACTTACGGCTTTATTGACCTCGACTCCCATGCGGTAAGTTTCCTCTGCCTTGGAATGGCCAAGGGACAGCTGGCTATAGAAACCTGAAGAAGGTTTGAAGGACTTCCTTATCATTGGAATTCTCATGTGCTACCTGGTATCAAAACCCTCTTGTTCTTTCCTTTGGGTTTAATGCTCATTCAGAGGAAGGGACTGCCTTTGAAAGTTAGAATTCTGAGCATTTTTCTAGATTTGGTTTTGTCTTTTGGCATTTACAATGTCCAATTAAAATAACATGAGAACTTAGGGGCACCTGGGTGGCTCAGATGGTTAAGCGTCTGCCTTCGGCTCAGGTCATGATCCCGGGGTCCTGGGATGGAGTCCCGCATGGGGCTCCCTGCTAGGCGGGGAGCCTGCTTCTCCCTCTGCCTCTGCCTCTCTCTCTCTCTCTCTGACTCTCATGAATAAATAAATTTTAAAAAAAAAAAATTTTTTTTAAATAAATAAATAAATAAAATAACATGAGAACTTAGTTACTTGTGAAGAATCTGTGTACCGAACCTTGCAAGATTTAGCAAATTTTCTAGTTTCTTAAATTTGTTTTGCTCAGCCATAGATGGTTTTATATTTGATGGTAACAGAACATTTCCTCTTTTTCCTTAAAATGTTGTTTAAGAGATTCTTGTGGCTTGAATTTTTAGTTGTGGGGCCCTTTTCTATGGAGGTAACAGGAAAGTAATAATGAAAATCATTGGTATTTTTCTTTTTTAAGATTTTATTTATTTGAGAGAGAAAGAGCACGAGCTGGGAGAGGGGCAGAGGGAGAGGGAGAAGCAGACTCCCCACTGAGCAGGGAGCCTGATGCTGGGCTTGATCCCAGGACCCTGGGATCATAATCTGAGCTGAAGGCAGATGCTTAACCAACTGAGCCACCCAGGCACCCCTTGTTGGTATTTTTTAGATTTCATGCTCAGAAGTCACAAGGGACTTTGTAAACTGGATCTGATGCAATGAGAGTTGCAGCCTAAAAGAAGAGAATTTGAATTTCTGATATTAATACCAGAAACTGATGTTTACTATGATCACTATTCTGATCAACCCTTCATCAAGAGTTGCCTGTTTTTGCCAGGGTGCTCTTACTATTATAATTACAACCAGAACATAATGTTCAGTAAATTTTTCTTTTGAGAAGAAAATCCACATTCAGTTCTCTTTCAAAGGACATGGCCTTTTCTCTCTTTGTGCTGCAATGTGTCTTTGGTTTCCCAGGAAGCTCTTCGTGTAGTGAAGATCTTGCAGAACCTTGATCCACCATTTAGTATTGATGGGAAGATGGTAGCTGTAAACTTGGCCACTGGAAAACGAAGGTAAGGCAGAAGAGTGGGGCTCCTTTCTGATTCCCCTACTCAAGTTTTTGGGAGGCAACTCTGAAAGGTAGAGATGGTAAGACATGGTACCTTCCGATGTGGATTTCTTCAGGTAGTGTGCATGTTTTCTTTTTATGAAGCTTGCCTTATTCTGACTTTAGTTGTCTTTTTTTGTTGTTTTTGTTTGGTTTTTCCTTAAATAGCAGCACTAGGTACTTAAGTGCCTTCCCTCTTCACTGCCTGGTATCTTTGGGTTCCAAATGATGATACCGTCTTGGATGTGCAGAAATCTCGATACATCCTTGCGCCTCAGAATCCTAAGAAAATGCTGTCCTGACTCCCCATTCCTCTGACCCTGGTCATGCCTCCATGGTACTGGGAAGTCTAATTCCTCTTTACTCCTATACTTACCTTGACCCAGGAGTGGTAACTGGGAAATGGCTGCATCAGAGAGGCAGGCTTGCAGGAATGGGGCAGATCTTGCTCTAGCACCCTCAACTCGTTTGCTGTTTTGCTTCAGCATTAGCTTTGTAGAAATCTCTGTACTGCCAGCCCTGCTTGCTCTGGGTTGGTTTCTTTCCCTCCAAAATGGGGGAAAGTTAGTTTCTTGGCAAATCTGTAGGGTTAGGCAATCCTCAAGTGGCTTTTTGTAGCAGACTCAAGATGTGTTGTATTATTTGTTGCAGAAATGATTCTGGGGACCATTCTGACCACATGCACTACTATCAGGTAGGCTTCAGCAGTTGGGGAGTGCTCTGTCAAAATCCTCAAGTGACTGAAAGAGTGATCTTGAATTTTCTTCAGTGGGTGACTGTTAAGGTTAAGAGCTATCAGAAGTTCCATAATTTTAACTAGCCTTTCTGTGATAGGGTAAAAAGTATTTCCGAGATAGGAGAGGAGGAGGCAGAAATTCAGACTGGGCTTCAGATACAAATCGACAAGGACAACAGTGTAAGTCACTTGTTTTATTTCTATTGCTCTTTGTGGCTTGACTACTCATTAATTGAAATCTTTGTGGTCACAAAGTTAGCAAGAGATACTGTTGACTGGGGATGCACATTCAGAGAGAGCACCATCTACAGGTTCTGCACCTGTTTGGGTTGGCCAGCCCCATTCCTGGGTTGTTCTCAGTGAGTCCCCAGCCAGGGCTTCACTGGACAGGGACTAACATTGGCTCTGGTTTTATTCCCACTAGCATCATCTGACTGCTACATATATGATTCTGCTACTGGCTACTATTATGACCCTTTGGCAGGAACTTATTATGACCCCAACACCCAGGTGAGTTTTTGGTTTGTTTACTTTATCAATGATTCTTTTGAGAAAAGTACCTATAATTTGTTACTTTGAAGATTTTATTCCCTGGATTTTTTGGTTGCTCATTACATGAAAAGTAGAAAAGTTTAAAACTTATGGAAGTTTAAATATTTCTCCATTCCTGGCAGCTGCTGTTATACTGTCTGTATCTCATGTCTAGTCTGGTGTTTTTTAAAGTCCACATCTTATATTGAGTTGTATTTATTGAGTTGTGTTCATTCAGGATTTAAAGATGGTGACCTTTGTGTTAACTGTTACCTATATGGCATTATAGGTAAGAATAGTGCTGCTCTTGGAAAAATGGACAGTGAGTGGTCTGGATGTGTCCTGGCCCCTGGAGTGGGTTTCAAGATTGTTTGATGTGGTCTCTTCTTAGGCTTGTGAGGGAGAGAGCTGTTCTTTCTCCCAGAAGGGAACTTGTTCCTTAGACCTAGAATTAACTGGGAAAGTGAGATATTCTGTAGACTTAACAGTTTCTAACTGTATTGCAGCAAGAAGTCTATGTGCCCCAGGACCCTGGGTCACCTGAAGAAGAAGAGATCAAGGAAAAGAAGTCCACCAGTCAAGGAAAGTCAAGTAGCAAGAAGGAAGCATCTAAAAGAGATGGCAAGGAGAAAAAAGACCGAGGAGTAACAAGGGTAAGAGAACTTGTAAATCTGCTCTTTACCAGACAATTACAGATTCAAATAAAAGAGTCATAGAGGAGATCTAGGGTTGAGGTGTCAAGTTACCAAAAAGCAGGCAATCCCCTTGCCTCTTACAGCTGGTGGTAACTCTTTCACAAATGCAAAAACTGTGGGTGGTAGAACAAAGTGACTCAGCTCAAACCCTAACACCTGGGCTCCGCACAGTTTCACTTTCCTACACCCCCTCTTCAGTGCTTGACTCTGTATACATGTTTCTGTAGGTGTAATTGTAGCAGAGGTTACCATTCTGTATTCTCTGCTCTGTTTATATTTGATCTTAAGTAGTTTTTCCATGGTTTTATAATACTCTTTATTATTTTAATGCCTGTATGGTAAAAACTCACAGTAAAACTGTACCCTTATTTTCATCAATCCTGCATTATTGGTCTTTTCTTTCTAGTCTTATTCTGTTGTAGTATGCATCATTCAGCATTTTATTTCTCCTTCTAAATTACTTCCTTAGGATGAACTTTCAAAATGGAAGATGTTGAATATTTTGGTATCTCCTGACATAAAGCCAAATTATTTTCCAAAGAATTACATTGATTTGCCCTGGCACCGATTATGCATTAGTGAAAATGGATGAATTTGCTTGTGGCTCAATTTATAACTTGTCTGTTTCCCCTTCTAATACTGCTAGTTGTTTATCTAGAGATTCAGAGAGAAAATATGTGTGTGTTTCTGAGAACTTAGACTTTAGAGTTCTGCTGGCTTAATATTTGGATTCAGCTTTTGCCACTTTTCTTTCCAACCATATTCCCAGTCATTTGTAAAATGAGGGTATTAATGCCTATCTGGGAGGGTTGTAGTAAAGGCTGAGGACAGTAATGCATATAAATGTCCTATCTGTTGCCTGACATATAGCGATCACTCAGTATATACTGAATGTTATGTTTTCAAAGGCTTTTTATTTTTGAAATCATTATGGCAGCATTACAGATATTTCACAGATTAGGAGTTTTGGAAAATCTGATTAATTTCAACAGGGTTCTTAACCCAGCTTTTATGAGTATCATGTAAGAATTACGGGTTTAATCAGTTTCAGGAAAATGCCAGTGAGGGGACAGCCCCCCCAGAGGACGTCTTTAAGAAGCCCCTGCCTCCCACTGTGAAGAAGGAAGAAAGTCCTCCACCAGTAAGGCTAAGCCAAGGCCCGGGGCTGGGGCTGGGGCTGGGGCTGGTTCTGGTTCTGAATGGGAAGGGAAGTTCAAAGGCTGATGCTTCACTTTGGTGTTGGTCCTTTTGTTCTACCTCCCAAACAAGGACTTTTCTTGAGTATGAGCATGAGATAAATGTTCCTGCCTGCTAATAGGGATATAACTGGAGAATCAAGGCAACTTTCTGTCTTCTTTCTTTGTACCCTGCACCATTCCCATCAGACAAGGGAATGTCTGGGCCTTTTTAAGTTATAATCTTGGTCTTGTTAATCCTTCTCTTCTAAGAGACCCATTTTCCTGGCTCTGATTTTTCCTGCCTTTCAGTGCTGTGTAAGAAGCTCAGATGTGGAGTGCGTGCATGGTTGTTTTTACAGTTTACCTATCTGGCCACAGTCAACAATGCTAAAATAGGTACCCATTTTTTAGATGCATTAAAGTGATGGTCTCCTGCAATCACAGGTGATTCTGATTAAATGTAATATGTAGCAGTAGTGATCATGCTTTATTTTTTATTTCGATTGATCACAAGCCAATGACCATGCATCATTATTTCACGGTTCCTATGAACTATTGATAAATACTCTGCCTGTGTCACATTACTAGTTCAGTTCATTGTAGCCTCAGTCCTAACCATGCCTTTGCCTTTGCCTCACTCAGGAGCTGAATGTCTACCTGAGAGCTTATTCTTCGTTTGCTTATTCTTCGTTTGCTTTTAATCCACCTCCTAAATCCCTTTTGCTGTAGGGCTTACTGTAGCCTTAATAAAGTTTATCTTTCCTTTTCTCCATGGGTTATAGTAACTTGAGGGGTTGCTGCTATCTCTTCCTCTTTGTAATTTGTAACTTTTTAACTCTCCCTACCTCTTTGTCAGTTCCCCTTTCCCTTTTTTATCTTCACTGTTCTGTTGCTAGAGTCACGTCTAAGGGAATCTTTCTGGTTTATCTCAACAATCCAGGAGAAAAGTCAAGCTTGAACCATGTTGCTTCTTTGTGGGAAATGAGCAGTGTGGTCAGTGGGCCTATTTTGAGCCCAGTTCATTATTCAAACTGAAAGAGAAGAAATGAGATGCCATCCTGGAATATCCAGAAAACAGGCCCCACAATATAGGTTGAGGTTAGTGTTAATCTTTGGCCTTCTCCTTCCAGCCTAAGGTGGTAAACCCACTCATTGGCCTCCTGGGTGAATATGGAGGAGACAGTGACTATGAGGAGGAAGAAGAGGAGGAACAGGCCCCTCCTCCACAGCCCCGAACAGCGCAGCCCTCACAGAGGGAGGAGCTGACCAAGAAGGAGAACGAAGAAGATAAACTCACTGACTGGAATAAACTGGCTTGTCTGCTCTGCAGAAGGCAGTTTCCCAACAAAGAAGTTCTGATCAAACACCAGCAGCTCTCAGACCTGCACAAGGTATGGGGAAGGGGCCCTGACCTTTCAAACTCTGGACTCTTACCATCGTGCATTACAGTCCGATTTCAAAGTGAATTGTTCCTCCACCTTTTGTCATGAGTCGCTTTGCATTAAGGCTGTGCCCACCTTCAAAAACCTTGGAATGTAGACCCAAGGCAGGCAGCATGGCTGGGGTCTGGGGCACCAGACACGGTGGCCATGCTAAAGACAGGAGAGGAGGGCGTCACCAAGTAGGAAACTTATTTGCTGAGTTTCTCATCAGAGCTCTTCCATTAACCTAACAAGTGGACCTCAGATAAGCCTCTTCTCTTCTGTGATATTTGGTGGCTTCCTCTGGTTCTGTCTAGTTCTGATACTGTGCAGTTTTCCCAAAGATGGGTCACATTCTGCCATCCCTTCCTGTGGTGAGTCGCCGCTATAAGCCGCGGCACAACATCTATTGTTGGAGTGTTAAACTGACACACGCTGGTCCTCCCCTGCAGTATTCCCGTTCACATGTACTGACCAAAGAGTGGAATACTGGACGAATAAAACCCCTAGATAGACTCATGTTCTCAGTATAGGGTGATTTATTTCACACTCCTTCTCTAGCAGATGTTGCTAGAGCCGGTGAGGAGATCGGATTTAGACTTTCCTTCAATATAAAATCTAAAGTCTTAATGTAGCTAAAAGCTGAGAAGCTCTGCTTTTGGTAATAGGCACACCTCTTCTCGCCCCTGCCTCTGTGGAGGCTCTGCAAAGTTTTTAGGGGTCTGAGAAGTTCCTCACAATCCCTGCAACAGATTACCTCCCAAGTCCCTTTGACCTGGAATTCTGAGTCATGAGACTGACACATTGAAATATCAGCTCTTTGGGGGGCGCCTGGTTGGCCCAGTTGGTAGAGCATGTGACTCTTGATCTTGGGGTTGTGAGTTCAAGCTCCACATTGGGTATAGAGCTTAATTTAAATAAATAAATAAATAAATAAAACAAAAGGATATATAAAATTAAAAAAATAATAATAGAGGGGCGCCTGGGTGGCTCAGTTGTTAAGCGTCTGCCTTCAGTTCAGGTATTGATCCCAGCATCCTGGGATCGAGCCCTGCGTTGGGCTCCCTGCTCCACGGGAAGCCTGCTTCTTCCTCTCCCACTCCCTCTGCTTATGTTCCCTCTCTCGCTGTCTCTCTCTCTCTCAAATAAATAAATAAAATCTTTAAAAATAATAATAGTAGATTTCAGCTGTCTGATGAAAATGCTAATAAATGGCTAATATCAGGAAAGAGGAGCCAGAAATCTGGTGAGTCCACAAATTGAACTGACCCTGGGACAGTGGAAAGTGGACTATGGTACTTTTTCCTTTCCTTGTAGTGATCCAGTGCAAAGAATCCCCTGTCCATACAAGAGCTGTTCTGGACCCCTTAAGTTTCTTAATATATGCTCGAGGGTATTGTGTAGGAGAGCCATGCTTGAGAAGTGTGGGACCCTTAAGGAATACAGGACTCTCAGAGCAGTCTTTTTGTTCTTTAAGGACCTTGGGTTCTCCTTTTCATGTTTTTCTGGGGGCTTGAAAGAGTGAATAGTGTCTGAGAATGGTGGAGGGTAGTGGTAGTGGTAGGAAGAGCATGTGGGCATTAAGTTTTCTTCACTGGTGTGCTCAGATTCCCCTCTCATAATTTTTACTTTAGATAAAGACCTATAAACCAGTTTTGTGTTTTCTACATTTTTAAAAAAGTTTTATTTATTTGAGAGAGTGGGGTGTGGGGGCAGGAGGGGGGAAAGGGAGAGAATTTCAAGCAGACTCCCTGCTGAGCACAGAGCCCGACTCGGGGCTTGATCTCACGACCCTGAGATGACCTGAGCTGAAATCAAGAGTCAGACACTTAACTGACTGAGCCACCCGGGTGCCCCTGTTTTCTACATTCGGGAAGTAGAATGAAGGGCTCTCTTGTGCCACACCATGTAACTAATCTGCGTGACAAGCCAGCATAACAACTTGGGTTCCCATTGGTGAGCCTAAAGCCAGTCTAGTTAGGAACTGTTGATTGCAGGATACAGTGATCACTCAGGAGAGGTGGTCAGTGAAAGAAGCCACAGTCCTAAAACAGCTGTTGGGAAAGGCCTAGAGGCATTTTCTAAGACCACTTTTTCTAGACCTGTTACTCATAGAACTTTCTCTCTTCTCAGCAAAACCTGGAAATCCATCGGAAGATAAAACAGTCTGAGCAGGAGCTAGCCTATCTGGAAAGGAGAGAACAGGAGGTAAGTTTTGATGAACCTGTTAACTCCCTTGACCCCAACCCTTTTTACTTTCTGGTGTGGAATTTGTAGGCTGTGCTGAAGACAGAGAATGAAGAGGCCCTAAAAGATGGTGTATACATTTATCAAAACTCATCAAACTACATTATAATGGGTACACTTCATTATTTATAAATTAGACCTTAATAAAATTGATATATATTTTTTAAGATTTTATTTATTTATTTGACACAGAGAGAGAGCACAAGCAGGGGGGAGTGGCAGGCAGAGGCAGAGGGAGAAGCAGGCTCCCCGCAGAGCAGGGGGAGCCTGATGTGGGACTCGATCTCAGGACCCTGGGATCATGACCTGAGCCAAAGGCAGTCGCTTAACCAACTGAGCCACCCAGGCGCCCTGATACATATATTTTAAAGGTGGTGCTAGTTCAAGGTCTCCAAACAGGTCAAATAAATAGCATTTTTCTTTCCTGCCCAGCTTTTAAAATCAATGAAGGAGTGTCGGATAGGGCTGCTGAAGTACCATCCTTTACTGTCAGAGGCTGAGTTAGTAGAAGTAGTTTAGTGTTGGACTTGCTACCTAGATTACATAATTAGGCAGACTCACCTACATAGCCACAAGCTTCACTGCCCGGGCCAGGTCTTATGTGATGGGTAGGAATCTCCCCATGGAGGTCTACTGGAGAGCACCTCCTCCTCAGAAGAGGTAAACACAGCTGTGAGACAAGCCCACCAGCTCATTCTTCTCAAATTTACCAGAGAAGCCACTGCTTTCTCAAGAAGAGTATATGAAGGAGCAAAAGATTCCAGGCGTTAACAGTTGAACTCCCTTCACTTTAGAAGGAATATAAGGAATAAAGTGAAACTTCCCCACCACTCAACTCCCTTAAGTGGAAATCTCAGATCTGTTATTCTGCTTACCAACAGGGAAGGTTTAAAGAAAGAGGAAGTGATCGCAGGGAAAAGCTCCAATCTTTTGACTCTCCAGAAAGGAAACGAATTAAATACTCCAGGGAAACTGACAGGTAAGCCAGGAACTTTTCATTCAGCCTAGGCCTCAAGGCCGAATGGTGAAACCATCTTCTCCAGCTATGATGCTTTTTTCTCTCTCAGGGATAACTGAAGTCAGCAGGAGCAGGTTCTTTTTGAACTCCTTGAACATGAGGTTCACTCCAACCTCTGACCACCCAGCTTTACTCGGAATATGTGTGTTTGCATGGAAGTTTGGCTGGCTATTTAGCTGCTCAAAGCCAGGGCTGGAGTGGCCATGGTTGGGAACTCTTTCTCTCCTCATCAGTAATGCTGTACCTCCTATGGACCTGATAAGAATGTCACACTCTCTCAGGCTTTTTCTCTAGGGAACCTCCATCCTCACACATAGGTGCTGAATGAGTGGTTGGTTGCTGATAGACCTATATGATCTCTAGATTCCTGTGCTTATTTCCAGTCGGGTAGTTGAGAGTCGTGAGCCCAGCAGAGTTAGATAGAATTTGTTGATAACCCATCGTGTCTAGGTACTGCACTAAGTGCAAGGAATACTCAGGTGGACAAGACATATATTGTCCTTGACTATCTGAACACAGAATAAGGAAGGTTTAGGTGATGCTGTGTCTCATAAGGCAGGCAGAATTCCAGTGGAGAATGGGAGGGCATTTCATTTGGAGGAAATGGCATACGCTGTGGATGAGAGAGATGGAAGTCATATGATGCATTTGAGAAATTGTAAGTAGCTTGATGGAGGCCAGCTCAGGAAGTTCATACTCCTTGAACACCATGCTAAGACTTTGTCTTGGGGCAGTGGGACGTTATGAAATGATTCTAAGGAGGGTGTTGATCTGATGAGACTCAAACAGGTCTTTATGTTGGGCTAAGCAAAAGAGCAGCTAGTAGCCAGGGTAACTTATGCCTGTGGGGATGGGGGAGATCATTGATGGAGAAACGCCCCAAAGGAGGGTTGATGAGGTCTGGGATTGTGGCATTCTGACTTATTTGCTCACTGCCCACAGTAAGAGATTATTTTTTAATCATGGCCCAATAATCATGTGTGTGTAAGTACCTGAAAAAGAAATCTTCATGAAAAATACTTCCCTAGTGTGTGCGATAAACTCTGGTATTTTTATTCTAGCCTTTTCTGTTTGCTTTTTTTTTTTTTTTTTTAAGGATGAGTGACTTTTTTAAAAGATTGATTTATTTATTTTGAGAGAGAAAGAGAGTGAGAGTGCGCACACACATGAGCAGGGGGAGGGGCAGAGGGAGAGAGAGAGAGTCTCAAACAGACTCCCTCCTGAGCGTGGAGCCTGACATGGGGCTTTATCCCAGGACCCTGAGATCATGACTTGAGCCAAACAAGAGCCAGACACTCAACCGACTGAGCCAGGTGCCCCTGTTTGCATTCTTAAGAAGTGCTAAGGAAGGACCGCTTAATCAATGTAACATCCCACTAGGTCATTCTCTGCAATTTGAAATATACTGGGCTAAGCCAGAGGTGAAGCAGTCATTCAGGAGGAAGAAGGACACCTTAGCCCTGAGTGAGCTGGGCTGGGTGCAGAAAGACACCTTTCTGTATTCTTGGCACCCATCATACCACATTCTACTGGTTCCCTTCCTTCTTAGTCTTCTCCCCTGCTTTTCATGGTTTTCTGGGCAGCTCCAGATATTCTCCAGGACTCTGCCCTCAGTGCTGTTTAATTCTTGCTGCTCCACCCTCTTTACCTAGACTCAAGGCCACAACCATCACTAACAAGCTAATAGGTCCCTATGACTCCATTCTAAGGCAGTTTGGTTTTCTGAGCCCAAAATCACTATTTCCACTTACCTCCTGGGAATGTCCTTTTGGAGACCTCTTAGGCTCCTCACTCTAAACAATTACTCAGTATTATATTCCATATCATACTCAGGTCCAGTCCTGCTAAACCTGCTGTGTGTTCCTCTTTCAGAGTAGTGACATCACTGCATCATGGCCTGCCTGGTCTGACCCAGTCTTCCTCCTTTATGCCCTGTATCATTACTGGCCACATCCCTAATTAAGCTTTTCCCCCTTTCTAGCTTACCTCCAAATTGGACTCCTTACTCTCAGTCTCTCTTCTTCAACGTCTAGTGTACTCTCTACCCTGGCACCAAAATCATCTTTGTGAACAGAAATCTCCTAAAACTTGCCTTTTTGTGAAGGCATACCTTGCTTAGAGGGAGGTCTGGAGTCCAGGGTTTTTGTTTTTGTTTTTGCCTGAAGGATGAAGTCCAGAGTCATGATTTAGCATGATGTTTCAAGGCTTTTCAGTCTGGCCCAGGAAGCGTTTTGTCAGTTCCTACCATTCCTCTCCTGGACAAATTGTATTCTTTCACTTCTTATTTGTGGCCTCCTTTCTTCTCATGCTTTTTGTCAGTTCAGATGTGCCCTCTTGTTGGAATTCATCATTTTTGGTGAAGCTCCTTCAGAGTTTGTCTTCTCTGATGTATTTCCATAGGAGATGTCCCCTGGTGCCACATCCATGGCTGAGCTCTTCACTGTGTTATAGGCATCTATGGACATACTATCCTTCTCATGTCCTTCCCCGTGAACAGGGTTGGGTCTTGGGCATCTCTGTATCCCCAGGACAAAAGCCTATTACATAGATAGCAGGTACTCAGAAATATTGCCTAATATACTTAAGAGGAAGCAAATGTGAATCAAGAGGACAGAGGTTTTTATTAGGCTCACAAATAGGTCACTTTGAAAGTGATGGTATGTAAGTACATCTGCTCCTTTCGCAGTGATCGCAAACCTGTTGGTAAAGAAGGAATCGACAGTAGCAACAAAGGAGGCTGTGTCCAGCAGACCACTGGCTGGAGGAAGGGGGCGGGCCTCGGGTATGGCCATCCCGGATTGGCTTCAGCAGAGGAGGTGAAATGGTTTCCATCTTTTGGGGGTGGCGTGAACCTGGAATATACTTAACTTTCTCTCACTCTGTGGCTCAGAGCTGTGTCTTTGCCGTTTAGCTGGGCTTTCTCCACTGCCAATGAAGGACACAGGAGCTGAAGGAGCCCATCAGTCTTGATTATTGGATGATAGCTAGGCATTCTGGGCCCTTTGTAATTTTGGTTGCCGGTGGGAAAGGGAGAAAGAAGTGGAAATGGGGCTCATCTTACTCTTCCGTGGAGTAAGAGATGGGGCAGTATGGTATTCAGGCAGTTTGAGACTGACGAATCATTTGGTGACAAGAACCAGGGAACCTGCAATAAAAGGTATAAAAGCATCTCTGAGAGGCATCATCATCAGAGGAGCTAAAATGGCTAAAATCTGAGGAGCGTGAGGTTAGTCCTGGTTCTCATGAAGGGCTCTGCCTCACTTATTTCGGGAAGAAAAGAGAGCAAAGGTGGTAAGAGGGAACAAGGCCCATTTTGTGTTGGCTTGGTCCCCCTCTGAAAATGCCAACTAGAGGAGACTGGCTTCTCATATGTCTGGTATTATTAAATCCTGTATCCTGAAGTCATGATGTCACTACCCTTCTTATTCATCTTGGGTTTTGTTTACTAATTAAACATTCTAAAAAATTCCCCGAAATCCTGATCCTTACTGGTCCAGAAATGCTTGTAATCAAAGGCCAGCCCTGAGGCTTATTAATTGATAGAGCCCACTTCATTGTTTGTCTTTGTGTTACAGACTGAAGGCCGGATGAGGGGGCCCAGTGTGGGGGCTCCGGGAAGAACCAGCAAGAGACAGTCCAACGAGACTTACCGAGATGCTGTGCGAAGAGTCATGTTTGCTCGGTATAAAGAACTAGATTAAAGAATGGAGACAAGTCCCATAGGACACAACCTCCTTCTTGTTTTGTTTGTCCGTCTCTCCTTTTGTTTTGTTACTGTTCTTGCTGCTAGAACTTTTTTAAATAAACTTTTTTTCAATGTGATTTTTTTTTTTTTGGTGGTTATATTTTTCTCCCATAGATGGGTGGGGGTGGGGCTTATGGTAGGAGGGAGAGAGCGCCTTGGTGCAGCCCATTTGAGGTGCACTGAAATGGCAGCAAGTGCTACCATGAGCCCTGAGACACCACCTGTTCTCAGTGTGAGTGGATGTGTTGTGGTGACCTTTGAACTCTAGCTTGTGTGAGTACTGTCAGATTTTTAAAATTATTTTCCTAATCTAATTAATGAAAACTGCATCTCATTATTGCTTGCTTCTATTTCTTTGGTAACTACTGAGACTGAACATATTTCCGTATGTTGGTTAACTGCTGATTAGACCTTTGAAAGTCATCTTCTGACTTCCCCATTGTTGGCGGGGGTTTGGGGGGAGAAGCAGTGTGGTAGCTCTTTTTCTGGGTGCCTGCTGGGAGCTCAATGTGTCACATGTTATGATCACCACAATGCGTTGGCATAATAAGCATTATCACTCCCCTCCAGCTGCTACCCCAGGTTTTCATTCCCTCCTTGGCTAAAATTCTCCAAAGAGATGTCTTTGGACACCCTCTTTCAAATCTTTATTAATTTTCTACCATATCACTCATACCATTTCACAGGATTTGCTTCAAAAGAGAGGGTTGTTTTAAATTTTTTTTTTTAATTCTTTGCAGTTAATGGGGCGCCTGGGTGGCTCAGTCGTTAAGTGTCTGCCTTCGGCTCAGGTCATGATCCTGGGGTCCTGGGATCGAGCCCCGCATCAGGCTCCCTGCTCAGCAGGAAGCCTGCCTCTCCCTCTCCCACTCCCCCTGCTTTGTATTCCCTCTCTCACTGTCTCTCTCTGTCAAATAAATAAATATTATTTAAAAAATAAATAAATAAAATTCTTTGCAGTGAAAAGGACTATATCCTATGAACTATTAAAACTTTAAAAAATGAGCCTGGGTGGCTCAGTCAGTTAAGCAGCCAACTCTTGGTTTCGGCTCAGGTCATGATCTGTGTCCTAGGGTCAAGCCTCGTGTTGGGCTCCTTGCTCAGTGGAGAGTCTGCTTGTGGATTCTCTTTCTCCCTCTCCCCAGCTTGTAGTCGCTCACTCTCTCTCAAATAAATAAATCTTTAAAACTTCAAAAAGTAATTCTTCCAGATAACAGAGTACTAAGAATTGCACTTTTCAGATGTCTCCGGAGGAGTGTTTTTTAGGAAGAGAACTGCAGGTTTAGAAGAGTTTGTTGATGGTGTAAGGTGGGAGTTTGTAAACTCACCTATCAAGGTGGGGCGCCTGGGTGGCTCAGTCGGTTAAGTGTCTGCCTTTCGGCTCAGGTCATGATCCTGGGGTCCTAGGATAGAGCCCCACGTTGGGCTCCCTGCTCAGTGGGGAGCTTGCTTCTCCCCCTTTCCCTCTGCCCCTCCCCATGCTTGTGCTCGCTCGCTCGCTCTCTCAAATAAATAAATAAAATCTTAAAAAAAACCAAAGGGCACCTGGGTGGCTCAGTCGGTTAAGCATCTGCCTTCGGCTCAGGTCATGATCCCAGGGTCTTGGGATCGAGCCACACATCGGGCTCCCTGCTCAGTGGGGAGCCTGCTTCTCCCTCTCCCACTCCCCCTGCTTGTGTTCTCTCTCTCTGTCAAATAAATAAAATAAAAACTTAAAAAAAAAAAAAAAACTTACCCATCAAGGGCCAGAGTCAATATTTTAGACTTTACAGGTCAGATGATCTGTGTTGAAACTATTCAGCCCTGTTATTGTAGTGAGAGCGCAGCCATAGGCAATACATAGACAAGTGATTGTGGCTGAATTCCAATAAAACTTTCTTTACAAAAACAGTTTGCAGGCCAGAATTCGCCCACGGGTCTAAGGGCGTAATCTGGTTGCATAAGGCAGAACCAAGGAGAGCTCTGTAAAAATAGCATGGAGGTATTAGCATTTTGGAGGGGATGGACAGTGAGGGGTAGGAGGTGTAAGGGGAGGTAGGTATATACCAAGGAGAAAACATTTCTAGCAACAGGAATGATAAATGTGAAGTTAAATTGTTTGCCATGCGGTGTCCAAATATAATCCCTTTTTCTTAATCTTTAGTAAGTCTTTTACCCCTCCCAAAGGGAAAACAAACAAAATCAGGAGCACACTGGCTTAGGGATCAAGAGCCCCAGGTTCTGGGCCTTGCTACCACTAGTGCAGCATTACAGAGGATGGGCCATTGGACTCTCAGCTGCAGACAGATGTAGTCCAAGAGCCCTTCTGGTCTGATGGCCTGCAGGTACCTCTGTGGTGCATCTCTTTTTCTTTTTCTTTTCTTCTCTTTTTTTTTTTTTTTTTTTTGAGTACATCAATGAGTACGTCAGAATACTTTTTGAAAGCTGGTCCAAGTTTGTCCTAAACTGGCCAGACCAGGTTTTCCTTCTAACTTTGGGTTATCTGTTTGGGCCTAAACTGTGGAACACATCAAATGCTCCACTATTGAAGACTCCTTTATGGGCTGCTTAGTTAACACCAGTTATTGGCTGCCCAGCAGAAACACCATTGAGGTTTTTTTTTTTCACCATTGAGTTATTAAGTGGTCATTCTATGAATGTTTTGAGAGCCTACTCTACTTGTCACTGGGGCTAATAGCAAGATCAGTGTTGGTCTGTGTGCCCATGGGACTTAGTCTACTGAGGAAGATGGACATTGAGCAATTCCTGATGTGATGAGAGACAGTACAGCAAGCTATTGGCAGCATCTTCCCTGAAGAAAGTGTTAAAGCTCAGACCTCAGACTAGTTTGCCTAATTTTGTTTTCCAGCTTTATTTTGCCACTTAAATAGAAATTTTGCTGTTGGAAATAAGGTCTAAAGTGCTCCGTATATTTTTAAGGCAGTACTTTGGGTATTGAAAGTTGGAATGGAAATGAAAAGTGTGTCACCCTAGCATGTCCCTGGGCAGTTCCCTGAGGCTTTGATCAGAATGCGAGCTACCTAAGGGCAGAGATCTTGGGTGATTTTCTTTACTACTGTATCCCTAGGGACTAACACAGTAGGCAGCCAATAAATGAGTGAATAATGCCTTGTTCATAGGTCTATAGAAAATGCATGTTGAATTAAATTTTGATTGCATATCTCTGTCAGTTTTTCAAAGCCCATCTTTGACAAAAGAAATTAGTTTCTTGATATAGGCAAGAGTTCTCTCATGTAAGTCTTCTTTACTTATTCTGGATCAGTATTTCCCCGCCTGAGATCAAAATATGTGAACTAGTTTTATTCTTTTGCCAAGTGGTGGAAAATTAAGGAAAAAAAATAAGATCATCATTTCGTTAAGAGGACTTTTTTTTTAAACCTCAGAACGTTAGGAAAAGCAGTCTTTTTTTTTTTTTTAAGATTTTATTTATTTATTCATGAGAGAGAAAGAGGCAGAGGGAGAAGCAGGCTCCTCAAGGAGCAGAGAGCCCGATGCGGGACTCGATCCCAGGACCCCAGGATCATGACCTGAGCCGAAGGCAGACGCTTAACCATCTGAGCCACCCAGGTGCCCCAGGAAAAGCAGTCTTAAAAAAACTTTGCTCAATATTGAACATACATGGCTTTATTTAAAACAAAAAACGGGCGCCTGGGTGGCTCAGTCGTTAAGCACCTGCCTTCAGCTCAGGTCATGATCCCAGGGTCCTGGGATCGAGCCCCGCATTGGGCTCTCTGCTCAGCTCAAAGCCTGCATCTCCCTCTCCCACTCCCCCTGCTAGTGTTCGCTCTCTCTCCGTCTCTGTGTCAAAATAAATAAAATCTTTAAAATAAATAAAACAAAAAACAGGGGTGCCTGGCTGGCTCAGTTGGTGGAGCATGCGACTTTTGATCTCGGGGTTGTGGGTTTGAGCCCCATGTCGGGTGTGGAGGTGACTTAAGAATAAAATCTTTTTTTTTTAAGATTGTATTTATTTGAGAGAGAGAGAGTGAATGAAAGCAATCGGGGGAAGGAGAAGGACAAGCATACTCTGCACTAAGTGCGGAGCCTGCCATGGGGCTCAATCCCATGACCCCGAGATCATGACCTGAGCCGAAATTGATAGTTGGACACTTAACCGACTGAGCCACCCAGGCGCCCCAAGAAAATAACTGACTGTTGTCTTTGTTTTCTTTCTTTATTAGCTTGGGACTTGTTAAACTTTCCCAGACCCACATCAGCTGCCAGACAGGCTTTTGGGGGCACTGCTCTGGAGCTCAACCCAGCAAGCACCTCAGGGATACTCAGAAGTGCTTGTTGAGGGCGCCTGGGTGGCTCAGTTGGTTAAGTGACTGCCTTCGGCTCAGGTCATGATCCTGGAGTCCCTGGATCGAGTCCCGCATCGGGCTCCCTGTTCGGCAGGGAGTCTGCTTCTCCCTCTGACCCTAACCCCTCTCATGTGCTCTCTCTCATTCTCTCTCTCAAATAAATAAAAAAAAAAAAAAAAAAAAAAAAAAAAAAGAAGTGCTTGTTGAACTGCTTTGGGAACAAGGCAGTCAACTGCTAGTGGCCATTAAGTCTAGCAGGTTCTGAATTCTTGGCATCTACATCATCCATTGCAGGGTTTACAATGACCCTACTGATGTTTAACTTTTAAATTTCATTAAACATATTTGGGTGCCTTCTGTTGGTCGCATACTTCTACTTTTTTCTGATGATGGAAGTTTTACATACATCTACTCCTCCCCATAAATTGGACACTATATGTAAATACATACACACACATATGGAAAAGTAGAAGTGTGTGTGTGTCTGTGTGTGTGTGTGTGTGTAGATAGTGCTATGATCTGAATGTGTTACCTCCCCCCTAAGTTCATACACTGAAATCGTAACTCTCAAAGGTGATGGTATTAGTAGGTGAGGACTTTGGGAAATGATTAAGCTCATGAAGATGGAATCATCATAAATGAGATTAGTGCTCTTGTAAAAGAGATCCTACAGAGCTCCCTAGACTCTTCTACCATGTGAGGATAAAATAAGAAGTCTGTGGCCCAGAAGAGGGCCTTCACCTGACCATGCTGGTACCTTGATCTTGGACTTCCCAGCCTCCAGAACTGTGAGAAATAATTTTTTGTTGTTTATAAGCTACACAGTCTGTGGTATTTCTTTATAGCAGCCTGAACGGAGATGGATGGATAGATAGATAGATAGGAAGAGGGAAAGGAAGTTAAGTTACCCATTGTTCCAAAATCAGAAATTTCTACCTTTCCTTCTGTTGTTAGGTTTTTTAATTACCCAAAGAGTTTCCAGTGTCCATCACTTAATGCCCTTAATGTAGAATGCCCATAGTAAGAACATGTTTAAAGAACATTTTTCCTGGATGCTTTTCCAAGAAAAAGATTTTCCAGTGTATTTGAAGCTTCTGGTTTGGAATCTACTCACTGACATCCTTCCATTATTCTTTTTTTTTTTTTTAGATTTTATTTATTTATTTGACAGAGAGAGAGACAGCGAGAGAGGGAACACAAGCAGGGGGAGTGGGAAAGAGAGAAGCAGGCATCCCGCGGAGCAGGGAGCCCGATGCGGGGCTTGATCCCAGGACCCTGAGATCATGACCTAAGCCGAAGGCAGTCGCTTAACCAACTGAGCCACCCAGGTGCCCCATCCTTCCATTATTCTCGAAAGATCTCTTAATCAGAAAGAGTATAGTGCAGTGTTCTATAACTGATACCTTCCTCTGCCTTATCATGGTCTAATTTTTCATGTCTGTATATGTGACCTGAAAAACCAGTCCCACTAAAAGTATGTCTATAAATAATGCCAAAGGGCAAATTATCCTAACTAGAGGCACTGCAATACCACCATCTCGCTGACCAGTCCCAGTCCAGAATACCTCTTTTTTTTTTTTTTTTTTTTGAGAGAGAGAGAGAGCACATGAGAGGGGGGAGGGTCAGAGGGAGAAGCAGGCTCCCTGCCGAGCAGGGAGCCCGATGTGGGACTCGATCCAGGGACTCCAGGATCATGACCTGAGCCGAAGGCAGTCGCTTAACCAACTGAGCCACCCAGGCGCCCCAGAATACCTCTTTTAATTACCCAAGAATCCTTGCCTTTTTCAGCCCCAAATGTTACACGTCTAGCTTTCTTTGTTAGTGGATTCATTTGTTTACTCAGAAAATATCTATTGTGTACGTACCATGTGCCAGGCATACAGTAGTGAACGAAAGAAACACAAGTCCCTGCCCTTCTGGAGTTTACAGTCTAGTAGTTGAGGGCATGGACTCTGAAATCAAATTTATTAATTCAAATCCCAGTTCCACTACTATTAACTCTGTGTGACCTACTCTGTCTCAAACAAGGACAGTGATGATGGCTTTGACTAGGTAAACAACAATTGAGGCAGCTAGAAGTGGTCAGATCCTAGATACATTTCGAAGACAGAGTCAAGAGGATTTACTGACAGATTGGGTGCAAGGAAAAAAGTCCTGGATGACTCCAGGGTTTTTGTCCTGAGTAACTGGAAGTAGGGAGTCACCATTTATGAGCTGAGGAAGGCTGTGAAGGAGTTAAGGTTGAGTTTTGGCTGCAACTTTTGAGATGCTATTAGGCGTCCCAAGTACTGTTAAATTAACCCTGGAAAATGACTTTCCTGAGCCTTTGCCTTAGACTAGAGAATATCAATCAAATGACACTCTGAAGACCTTTCTTAAAAAAAAAAAAAAAAGAATTCTCTTAATTTGGAGGTGCCTGGCTGGCTCAGTAGAGCATACCACTCTTTATCTTGGGGTTGTGAGTTCCAGCCCCATGTTGGGTATAGAGGTTACTTAAAATTTGAAAAAAAAAAAAGCTTAATTTCCATAAACCTCATTTTCCTCACCTGCAAAATGGGTTTAATAGCCATTTCATAGATTACGAGAATGAAAGATATTTGTAAAGCATCTGGCCCGACAGTCTATGAGTCCAATAATACAATAGTCAACTAACGTGACTTCTCTTAAAACCAGATTAAACGTGATGTTCTACATTGTGTTAGTGAAAGCAAACTGTGCTCTCTAAAGCCTTAGTAGCAAAGACAAAGAATTACCAATAAAGATAAGAGCTCTATTTAGGGTCTGCAAATGGCAGACTGGCAACTTCGCCCTTGGTTTTGGGGGGGAAAAAAAAAAAAAGAAATACGCAGGAAATTAACACTGGGCGTAGTGAGTGACAGGATGCCGTAGCGACCACACTTCCCAGCAGCCCTCGCGCAGCCAGACACCGTCGAGGATTGGATGCCTCCTCGGGAGGCGGGTGGCGTGGGGGAGGGGACAGGCGCGAGGTGCTGTGGGTAGGAGACGGCCGTCGACCGAGGCGCCATTTTGTGAGGCGGCCGTACCCTGTTGGATAATCTGGGGCACAAAACCGCTACTTCTGCCACTTTGGTCTCTTCTGGGGGTAAGTGCGGCAGCCGCCCGTAACGACCCGCAGTTCTTGCTTTTGAGGCAGGCCTTGTGCAGCCTCCCTGACAGCCGCGGGTGGCGGCCGATCAGCCCCAGCCGCATCTCTCGAGTAGCTACCCAAGGCATTGGCGGGCCGCGCCCCTCCTTGCCGCCTGCGCTGTCAGCTTTCAGAGGGCGTCCTCCCGCGCCACCTGAGGCCCGCTTCTTTCGGGCTTTTGACTGTGCCTCTGCCGGGACGCGTGTCCGACTCCCCAGCCCAACTGAACGTGGAGCCGTCGCCTGTCCCTCGGGTACTCCTCAGGGGCGACCGGCAGTTTCTAGCCGCCATCGCCTCGCGGCTGCATCTGAATCCGCCCTCTCCGGGAGGTTGTTCGGTGAAGGCTGATCTGCAGGCTGGGGGAGCCTCTTGGGGGTCGGGAGGGGCGTGTGCAGACAGAAAGGGAAAGCCGGACGCCCGAGTCGGTCGCGCAGCCTGTGGCGCCGCCATCTCGGCCGCAACACCCCACAGAGATGGGTCCAGGCACTGCCTGGGCGACGAGGGGCGGCATTAGAGGTTTTGCCCAGGGCCTTATTTCTCCCAGGTGGTTCTCTTCCATTTATTAATTCAGCAAATGTTTGTTGAGCGCCTACTCTGGAACAGGCGCCAGAGACGGCTGAAACTAGTTTCTCAGACCTCCACGAATTGAACGCGGTCTAGCTGTGTGTTTTATCACCGCCGGGGCGCTGCAGGGCCCAGCTGGCAGCCTCAAGGGTTAATGGTGGTTATTGTTACTGAGGAACTAAGTCGTGTCGAGGTTTGCTCTTGTCTCATTGAAATAGCTTAGGATCAGCCGTTTCGTTATAAATAGAGTAGATTTCAATTAGCGCAGCATCCCCGGCTTCTAAAAGATTTAAACTTTGCATTAGAAGATTTTGAAATTTATGTTGCTCCTTGTATTAGTAAAGACGCTTTGATTATGTTTTAACGGCCAACTACCCCACCGGAGTTGCTTTGATTAGAACACAGGGAGCTGATTGCATCTCTGCCCTTTTTTGCTTCGTAATCCTAAAGTAGGAGAAGGGAAGGAGTCTTCTGCTTGCGTCCTTTTATGAGTTTGTTATTGAATAGGGAATCTGATGTTTTAAGGTATGCTTCATCTTCCTGCTATGCTCATTTCAACAAATGATTTTCATGTTGACAGTTGATCCCCCCACCTTCCTGCCCCCACCTTGGATAATCACTGTTAATAGTCTGATGAAATTCCAACCTCAGTAGTGTCCTGGCCTACAGAAAGATTGACTTAAGTGATCTCTCAAATTTTCAGCAGCCAATCTCTTTTGTTTCCTAGAAAAAAACAAAATTTGAACCTTTTGGAACAGAGTGCTACATCTTCAGTAGGACAATGGGTTCAGACAAACGGTAAGTTACTACTATACATGTCTTTGATTTCAGCATTTCATCGGGGACTGAAATTTTTTAAAAAATTGTTTATCAAATATTTGAGTGTCTATTTTGTGCCAGACATTGTTGTTAGTGCCTTCATGAGCCTTGCTCTTACAAGCATGCAGTTTAGTGAGAGAAGTGAAGTACTGTGTGAACTGTGCTATGTAAGAGAAGTCGAGGGTGCTGTTAGAACACATAGGAAGCATGTGTTTTCTTGGAAACATCTAGGAAAGCTTCCTGGAGAAAATGTTCTCTAAGGTAAGTAAGAACTAGGCAGAGGAGGGAGTGGGTCACTGAGGGTTCCCAGTGTGGAAAACAGCCTGTGCAGAAACCAGGAGATACCATACAAGTCTGCCACTTTACACAGTAGCTGGCTATAGCAAGCAGTCAGTGAATGCTAGTTCTTGTCATTGTTCCCTCTGTGGCAAGATGATCCAGATTTATAGAAGCTTTGGATGGACCGTGGGTTACATGAAAAATAAATGAAAAGTTACTAAAGAATTAGTGGAGAATTAAGATGAGAGCATTTGGCTACCATGTGATCTATGGATTCTTCCACTCAGACTATTTGATTTACATACACGACCTTTTTCAGCCACCTTCCTACTTAATATCGAGTCTCGTCCCAGTGATAGATCAAATTGATGGCCCAGAGAGACTCAGGAGATGTTCGTGTCGTGTGATGTGATTGTTTTAGTGCTGTGTTAGCATCTGTGGTTCCAAATAACTTATTAAATTAACATTTACCCTTTTAGGGTTTCTTCCTCATACTTCGCATTATGAAGTAGTCCTAGACTACTTGTTTCATTGGTGTCTTTTTGTTAAATTTGTGTACTGTAAATGAGGCCCTTCTAAGCCTTTCCTTTGTCTTGTCCTTACACAGTAGTTTTATGAACCTGGTAAACAATTTGTGAAAGAACTGTATCTGTAGTCAAGTGGGTTTAAGCCTCTTATTACTAGATTTTCCTGTGAGGCCCAGTGCTATCCAGTAACCAAAAATAAACCAGATGTTATAGGAAATAATATTCTCTGCTGGTGCTGGTTATGTCTAACAAATGAACTTGGTTAACTGTCTGATGAAGAAAAAAAATTAATTTAACTCATCCAGGTTGTTGGTCCATTTCCCAGTAGTGTGATACCCTTGAGAGTAGATGAGTCAGAACACACTCTCCTTTGAAATTGGGTGAAATGCTAAAAATTGCTTTCTTCCTATTTTTGATCACTAAGATCTGAATCAGGGATAAAAAGGGTGATATGTGTAGACTACAGGCTTTGGAATGTACAGGATGAACTTGGACAACCTGACCTTTTTTGAAAAAAAAGTATTAAACCCAAAAATGTGATAACCATATTATCAAATTTAGCATGATTTCCTGAAAATTATCTTTGCCTTAAGGGATGTAGATGTTTTCCTAGTGTTTGTTTTTATAAACTGGAGTTTGGGGATAAATTTTAAGGGATATGTTAAACTATTTGGATATCTTATACACTGAGCTGTAGGGGGGAGGGGGGTATTTTCAACCGTGTTTTCTAAAGGTATAAAATGTGATGTACTTTAGAGTAAATGAAAATTATTTTCCCTGGCAGAGTGAGTAGAACAGAGCGTAGTGGAAGGTACGGTTCCATCATAGACAGGGATGATCGGGATGAGCGTGAATCCAGAAGCAGGCGGAGGGACTCAGATTACAAAAGATCTAGTGATGATCGGAGGGGCGACAGATATGACGACTACCGAGATTATGACAGCCCAGAGGTGAGTGGTCAGCAGCTGGTATGGTGTAGTTAGAATTATGAATTGCATGCACAAAGCCTCTAAGATTCTGGAAATGTAATAAGTATATCAAGTGTGGAACTCTCCTCTTGAGTATTATATTCAAACCCTCTGTTATTCTGAAATTTGTTGAGGTGACTCTAATCCTCAAAGACAAACTGAGCCTGTGGTAGTAGAAATACTGGCCAGGGTTTACATAGGGCTCACCATACACCAGGCACTCATTTGAGCACCTGACTTACATGAACTTAATTAATCCCTTATGGTAGGTGTCTTCCCATTTTAAAGATGAGGCAATTGGAGCATAATAATATACCAGCCCTGTGCCTCGGCTGCTGCTTCTAAAAGTTGTAGTTTCAGTCAGCATAGTTTTTTCTCATTCCTTTCTTTTTTTTTTTTAAAGATTTTATTTATTTATTTGACAGAGAGCACAAGTAGGCAGAGTGGTAGAGGGAGAGGGAGAAGCAGGCTCCCTGCTGAGCAGGGAGCCCAATGCGGGGCTCGATCCCAGGACCCCGGGATCATGACCCGAGCCGAAGGTAGACGCTTAACGACTGAGCCACCCAGGTGCCCCTTCTCATTCCTTTCTATATGTAAACGTAGCTTTGTTTAGAAGTAATTGCGCTGCCCATGTAATTTTGCAGGTTTTTTTTCATTTTCCGTGCATGTAATCTTCATATTGTAACAGGTAGTGGTATTTCATTGTGTGGTAGTGAATACTGTACCGTGGGTTGTGAAACCATTCTTCCTGAACTAAATGGCCCTTCTTTCTCCTCCTCCCCCACCACCCTCACCCCCCCCCCGCCCAGTTTAGAAACAGTACAGTGAACATCATCATGGAGTTCCCATACCCTCTCTGTTGTTCCTAAAGATAAATTCCTAGGAATAGAGGGCCTGGATCAAAGGGTATAAACCCAGCATTGTTTTAATTGTAATTTTGTTTATTGTAAATCAGAGAGAACGTGAAAGAAGGAACAGTGACCGATCCGAAGACGGCTACCATTCAGATGGTGACTATGGCGAGCATGACTACAGACATGACATCAGTGATGAGAGGGAGAGTAAGACCATCATGCTGCGCGGCCTTCCCATCACCATCACGGAGAGCGATGTAAGGGGAAACAGCAGTTCTAACAAGCAGTCCAGCCCAGCAGATTTGGGGCTTCTGCTGTTTTCTCATGCTATTGTTTTATCTCAAGTTAACATCTCAGCCAGTGAAATATATTTCTGTCTTTAGGGTGGAGTTCTTTTCAGCTTGGTTCAGAGGTAAATTACCATTTATATTTAGGCTTTGAAGTTCAACACAGAGTTGAGTTTTCAGAAATTCCTTAACTACAGGGAGCAGGTCTTGTTCCTTCAGTAGCCCATAGAAGGTAATCAGTACATTTTTATTGAACTGGTTACTTATTTGGTGAGGATGTATCAGTAAAAACACTTTCTTCATGATCTGGCTACCCTTTGATTTGATGAAATGTATGCTATCCATTTGAAACCTGAGAAGCCTGTCAAAAAGGAAGGCCATTCCCTGGCTCCCCACTCCTCAGACTGGCCAGCTAGGGGCTTGGTATACTGGGCACTACCTGATTTCCAGTGGCAGTCTCTTCTCTGGCCCTCACCCATTTCTTCCAGCCACATCCACCACCTGCCTCCCCTGTAGCTACTTTGGACATGTTTTTCATCCTACCAGTGTGCCTTTTTCTCCTTGAAGTCTCCATCATGTGAGGCCTTTCCTGATCTACAAGGCAGATTGATGTTGAAAGAGGTTCTGCAGAATGTCTCTGGGAAAGGTGGGGGGCGGGGCGGCGGTGGCACCTGGCTGGCTCAGTTGGTAGAGCATGCGACTCTTGATCTTGGGGTTGTAAGTTCAAACCCCATGTTGGGAATAGATTACTTCAAAAAAAAAAAAAAAAAGGACTGTCTCTGGAAGCTTCTTTAAGGGAGGTTTTTACTAGTGTAGGGTAAAGAAGGGTTCCAGGGAGATCTTAGTTGAGCTGATTCTTAAGGGATCTAAAAGTTTGGGTCTGGTGGAGAACTAGGGGAAAGGTGTGGTAGACTGGCCCTCCAGGCAGTAGGATCACACAAGCAAACTTGGGAGTAGAAAGATTCTGAATGTAGACAAGGCCTTTCAATCAGGTTCATTCGGTTGAATTTAAAGGCTTTTGGCAGGAGAGAGGCGGGTGGGAAGGTGTTTTTGAGGCCAGGTGCTAGAATCATTGAAAGCCCAGATAAGTATAAAAGAAGTTACTTAGGGCTTTGTCTGGTAGCAAGAGTTGTGCAGGTTAGAATGTTGGAGGGAAAGAATGGTAGTGGGAGGGCAGGGAAGGCAGAGCTGAGCGCAGGTAGGGGCGGCAGTGGGCATGTGGAGTAGGAGATGCAGGAATTCCTACAGGAGGAGTCAATTCAGGAAAGTTTGCTTGTTAAGAAGGTTGCTCCCTTGAGTAGTCTGCTGGCCTATGGCCCTGGGAGTCTGCCGAGGAAGTGAGTGGCATGGGGAAGCAGTGCCCTCACTGACTTTGGGGGGCCTCCCTGCTGGCAATGAAACAAGATTTAATGCTTTTGTATTTCAGGCTTCTTCAGGGAAATAGAAGTGCCTACCATAAGAAGGCTGGTTTTCAAAGCAGAATTTCTGAGGTTCCCAAATTGTGCAGTATTCTTAGCAAATTCACATGTTGAAGTCTTTAAAACATTTTAAAATTATAGTATTTAATCTCCTGAACTTCAGTTTATCATACTCATTGCTTGCATTTTTTAGTTTAGCCCTCCTACTGATATGTGAACTCTTAGAGTATCTTTAGTTACTATGTTACTATATGTGTTACTGTTACCACCACTTTTATAGTAATTGTCTTTAGTTACTCTGATGACTAACTTTTCAGTTACTATGTTACTAAGCATGGACCTAAGTCACATGATGGGGTCTGGCTCAGTGTAGAACTTCTACTCGTGGAAAAAATAGACATAGTCAGTTCTTTTTATTGGTGGTTGTTATGGTCTGTAAAGTGACTACAGATAGAATACTGAATACTGAACCATCACTCCTAGGGAAAATACAAAGTTAGGTTCCTGTGAGCCTCTGGTCACAACCATTTTCATCAACAGATCAACACATAACCTTGTTTTAGGTGCATTGTGGTTTAGAGATACCTTATTTAATATATATTGTTGATTCAATAACCTTGAACTCACATGCAACAACACTAACTCATGCCTGAATGAAGCTTATCCAACAATGTGTATTTTCTCTCTGAGGGACATCACAGCCTCCCTGTGCTACACTTGGAGAGCCGTGTTAAATAGAGAAATCACTGGGGCGCCTGGCTGGCTCAGTCAGTAGAGCATGCAACTCTTGATCTCAGGGCCAGGAGTCCAAACCCCATGTTGGATGTAGAGCTTACTTAAAAAAAATAGTAATAATAGTGAAATCACTAACAAAAAGTATGAAAATGTGAAAAACTTGGCACTAAATAGACTGTGAAAAGGACACTTCTTTACATTATGGAAGCTGAAACAAGGCAAAGCATTGCCTCGGCCTGGGACATGTGCATCAAGCGACTCAAATCTCTCCCTCCTCTGCACATGTCCGCAGATGACTTGGAAGCACCACAAGTATTGATTGGGAGTTACAAATTTTAGTGAGTGGACAAATTTGCAAATACGGAATCCACAAATAATGAGGATCAATAGTATATAATCCTGTAGCCTTTGCACATAATTATGGAAAGTTGGGGACCACTAAGAATTTATTTCACAAAGTTGGCCCTGTTTTTCCTTTTTTCCTGGGAGTATTTCTGCCTGGCATGATTAAGAGACTAGTGTATTTCATTGCCTTTTGCAGTAAGGGCTTGGTCTAACATCAGTAACAAACCTACCAGGGGTGCCTGGGTGGCTCAGTCAGTTAAGCATCTACCTTTGGCTCAGGTCATGATCCCAGGGTCCTGGGATCGAGCCCCACGTTGGGCTCTCTGCTTAGCAGGGAGTCTGCTTCTCCCTCTCTCTCTCTCAAATAAATAAATAAAAGCTTTAAAAAAAACAATGAATCATGGAACACTACATCAAAAACTGATGATGTAATGTATGGTGATTAACATAACAATAAAATTTAAAAAAAATGACAACCTACCAGCCCAAATTCATTCTTCTAGGCTCAGTTGATGTTTATTTTGACTTATTAGGAGCCTAGGAATGTTATGAGCTTTGTTAATTTTCAGCACTAGTGTAAATGTAAGAAAATTACTATTTTCTTAAGATAATTGTGCAAAAAATGTTTGAGAGAGTTCCTTGTTTTTTGGCTATTGATTCTTGATCATATACTTCAGAGGACAATGCCACATCCTCTGCCTCTTCTAAATCTCATTTTCTTTCTGGTCATTTAGAACAAAGGACAGTGAGGTGAGATTAAGAGAGGCTTATAGGACAGCATGCCATGGGCAAGACTTTTTTTTTTTTTAAGATTTATTTATTTTAAAGATTTTATTTGAGAGAGAGCACACATGAGCTGGGGGTGGGGGCAGAGGGAGAGGGAGAAGCAGACTCCACTGAGCAGGGAGCTCAATGCGGGACTCCATCCCAGGACCCCAAGATCATAACCTGAGCTGAAGGCAGATGCTTAACCAACTAAGCCACCCAGGTGCCCTGAGATTTATTTTAGAAAGGGAGAGAGTGCACCCAGCAGGGAGGGGCAGAAGGAGACAGAATCCCAAGCAGACTCCCCGCCAAGTGCGGAGCCCAACACGGGGCTTGATCTCACAACCCTGAGATCATGACCTGAGCTGAAATTGAGTCAGATGCTTAACCAACTGAACCACCAGGCACCCCAGCAAGACTGTTCATTGTAACATAAATACTTGCACCTGAAAGAAATTCCCAGGCAGCATATAAAGAGTGCTTTCGAGGCTGTTACAATACATTCATTTCTATGAGAAGTGTTCTTTTTTTTATTGTTTTTATTTTTATTTTTTTTTAAAGATTTTATTTTTATTTATTTGACAGCACAAGCAGGGGGAGCAGCAGGCAGAGGGAGAGGGAGAAGCAGGCTTCCCGCTGAACAGGGAGCCCGATGCGGGGTTCGATCCCAGCACCCTGGGATCATGACCTGAGCCAAAGGCAGCCGCTTAACCTACTGAGCCACCCAGGCGCCCCTTATTCTGTTTTTAGAATGATATAATTTTGGTGGTAGAGGTTAAAAACTTGGCTGATTAAGCAGTTGATGCAGTTCCTGGTCCTTGAACTTTCTTTGATGTGGAATAGTTTATGGCTCAAGCTTTAACTATAAATGTGTAAAACTCTGCAGATTCGAGAAATGATGGAGTCCTTTGAAGGTCCTCAGCCTGCGGACGTGAGGTTGATGAAGAGGAAAACAGGTGAGAGCTTGCTTAGTTCCGGCTGTTCTGGCTCTCTTCCCCATTCCCACCTCAGCCCCTAAAGACCATCCTGATTCCCCCAGTCTTCAAGCACATGAATTCAGAATGAAAGGTTTGCCATGGCTAAGGAATGTGACTCTTTGAAAACGATATTAGAGAGCACCTGAGGACCTTTTTAAAAACTTTGTTTTTAGGGACTTTTTTTTCCTTCGGTAAGTAGTGATTTATAAACTCCTTGTTTGACTGTTTGTAGTCGGTTGCATGGTTACTTTTTAAGCGTGGAATCAAATCGAGTGGCACTTAGTTCAGGCGGCTTGGTTCCTTGCCATGGCAAAGTATCAAGAAGATCCCCAAGTCAAGTCACATTTGTAAAGCTGCTTCCCAATTGGCTTTGTCACGCAGTGTTGAAGCAGTGGGAGAGAGATTCACCTGTTATAAAGGAACTGACTAACACGAGTATCCCGTCTATATCTGAATGCTGTCTCTAGGTGTAAGCCGTGGTTTCGCCTTCGTGGAGTTTTATCACTTGCAAGATGCTACCAGCTGGATGGAAGCCAATCAGGTTGCTTCACTCACCAAGTCTAGATATTCATGAAAATGGAACAAGTCTGTACAATTTAAAAACAAAAAACAAAAAGGTTGAAGGAGTGGTTTGTTCCAAAGGAGTGATTTTTTTTTAAAGAAAAGCTTTGTATATATTAAAATTGATAGTATTAGGATAAATACAGCAGCAAGGAAGGACTGCATTGTAGAATTTGCTCTGCCTTTAAACATGGCTGCCTGGCAGAGCTTTGTTAATCACTGAATACCTGTCTGGTGATTATCAGAACATCTTGACGTTCCCTTTTCCGCTACCGATTATGTTGCTATTCATTATGTCCATTGAGAGTAATCTTAAAATATCCAACTCTCGATTTGACAGTGAAGAGAACACACTAGAAGTTTGCTACAGGCATTTTGAAGTTATTCCTTATTTCTGCTTGGAGACCACAAGCCTCCAGGAGGCCTAAGTGCTCATGTGGGTCTTCAAGGACTATTTAAGGACCTCATGGAATTTATGAACAATAAGTCTGATGAGATTAGCCTGGGAGCTGGTGTCCTGCTGCTGTCTGATCTAGTTAAAGTGGCATTAACATCCTAATCTCCCTGAGAATGCCTTTTATATTCCGTTCAAAGCAAATCATTGATGGCTCTTTGATGTAGCATTAACTGAAGTGTTCTACAGTTTGTCAAGATGACGTTCAGTACTTGGCACTTAAATAACATTTTTTGCCAAAACTCCAAAGGACAGTATTGAATGCCTTAAACAAGTGCGTTCTGGGAGGTTTGCTTAACTCATTATGTTGCTTTTCTGCAGCATTTTATGATTTATCACCCATGAATAAGTTATATTCTTTGGTAATATATTGCTATTTATAACAAAGACTCACTAATGAGGGTATCATTTTGATTGAATGATTTGTTAGATTTTTAAGCCTCTCATTTTCTTAAACCAGAGATGACAGCCTGAACTTACAGAAGTAGAACTTCATTCATTTCATACTGTGGACACCATCCTAGTAAATTCAGAACTTACACACAGGCTTCATGTGAGTCTGCTTTCTTGACGTGACAGCATCTTTTGATGCAGTGGCTGTATCAGAATGGCTTGCCTGGGAGTTTAAAACTCCAAGGAAATTAAAACCCACAAGACATTTAAAAATCTCCACAATTTTAATGTATACAAAGCTAAGTTCATGTGTAATATTTCATTACAGTTCAAATTCACTCCAGAAATAAAAGGCCAATAGGATTAGGGACTCAGTGATAGTTTGGAGTCTCCCCCAGCACACACCCCTCCTACTGGGATGATCTTCTGACATATCTCCCAGCTTCATTTTTGTTTCTGTACAACACAGTGAGTGGCTGGCCCTTCAGCTCTTTTCCTCTTGGCCAGACATGCAGTCTTGCCTTTAGATATTGCAGAGACAACATTCACAGCATGTCTTAACTCTTCCAGGATTTGCAAGAACCAAATTGCTCAACAGTATGTATATTTAGAGGGGTTAGACTCCTTTTAAAAATCTGGATATCTAACCTCCTCCTTAAATCTGTTCTGATAGTGTCAGAACACCCGCTCCCTCCCCCCTTTGCCGCCCCATCAAAAGCAAAAGAAAAGGTGCTCCTGTTAAATGAAGGCTCTTTGGGGGCAGGTGCTGGGTATACTCTTGGCTAGACTGATTGAGCTCGAAGTTTTGACCTTTTAAAGTTGCATCCCTTTTAGTCACATGCTTGACTTGAAGGGTAAGGTGGTGTATACATTTACAAACTCTTCTGACCCCCCTGAAGAAACTTCATTGGCCTCCTGGTTACTCATCTTGAAGAGAGTACCATGTATTTCAGGGAAAAACACATCTGTCACCTAGGACATAAAACATGGTTTCAGTTGGCAGGAAGAAATCTCATTTAGCTGATTTAGAGTCGATGGCATTCAGAATAGGCCCTCCAAAGAAAGAATTGTAACCACATTCCCTTTAAAACTGAGCTCCCCTCCCCTCGTCCCCCAGAGGACACATCCTGAAGCAGGAGTTTGGGGAAAGAGGAAATAGAAAAGCTTTTACTTTGCATAAGGACGGGGGACTGGGGGAAAAGTGAAGCGAAGCCCAAGGACACCATACTGAGGCTAAAGTAGGAGGCAATCTCAGAACTGGGAGAGTTGTGTCTTCTGCTTTTTGAAATAGACTGTCACTCTCAGGCAGCCTGGCAATGCTGAATGTTAGGACTTCTGTCTCTGCTGGAGACACGGCCTGGTGCATGTCAGCGGTTAGAGTTTGGCAGCTTTCTCAGCACTCCCTGACTCCGTTTACCTTTACTCCGCATCCCATTCTCTTACTGCCTATCTGAAGGATTGGATGGGCAGAGTATAGGTGGCGGTGGTTGGTCCTCCCCGTATGTTGTCCATTTAATTCCAGAGCACTGATTTTTCCGAAGTGTGCTCTGCCCTGGGAAAATGGACACATGTTCCTCACAATGGGAATAACTAATTACTTCTTTTTTTACAGAAAAAGTTGGTGATTCAAGGAAAGCACATTGCGATGCATTATAGCAATCCCAGACCTAAGTTTGAAGATTGGCTTTGTAACAAGGTAAGCATGTACTCTTACCAAATAGGCAAAACTCCTTCAGGTTTTTGTTGTTTTTTACTTTGTCTGTCTGAACAAGGAAACTAAAAAGTATACAATCACCAGCTTTTTAATCATAGGGGAATTTTCATGCTTTGTGACTTTCTTTGGGTTTTCCTGTGTAGATAATAGAGTCCCTAGAACACTAGCAATTTTATTTATTAAGATCCAGGTTCTAAGCTCAGTGTTTCAATTAGGATTTTAGGTTTGTTCCACTTTACTTGATTTCTAGAGGTCTCTGTCAACTTATGGATAGTCTCTTAATTAAATTAACTAAATCCTTCTGACCCTGTTCAAGTTATGAAAGATCGGTTATAGTCCTGTCGGGGCACCTGGCTGGCTGAGTTGGTAGAGCATTCAGCTCCTGATCTCAGGGTCATGAGTTCAAGCCCCATGTTGAGCATAGAGCTTACTTTAAAAAATAATAAAAATTAAAAGAAGAACATTATGGTCCTGTCACCAGTGCACCTTTTTTTTTTTTAAGATTGATCGACTGATTTATTTGAGAGCACGTGTGCGAGTGGTGGGTGGGCTGGGTGCGTGGGGCAGAATCTCAAGCAGACTCCCTGCTGAGTGGTGAGTCTGACATAGGGCTTGATCCCACAACCCTGAGATCATGACCTGAGCGGAAACTGAGAGACGCTTAACCAACTGAACCACCCAGGTGCCCCACCAATGCACCATTTTGAGCTTGGGTGTTGCCATTGACATTCTGAAAGTACTTGGATTATTTGTTTGCATGTGGCCCGTGTCTAATAGGGGACTAGACAGTATTCCATTTACATTGTGTTTGTGTATATAGAGTGGTCCATATAGTGAGTGCTCTTCTGATACAAGAAAAAGAACTTTGCCACTGTAGGGTTTGCTGTAGGGTTTTTGGGTGAACTGAACCTTTCCCCCAACTTGATAAAAATGGAATTATACTTCAAAATCTGTCAAGATTTGGGGCGCCTGGGTGGCTCAGTCGTTAAGCGTCTGCCTTCGGCTCAGGTCATGATCCCAGGGTCCTGGGATCGAGTCCCACATCGGGCTCCCCGCTCTGCAGGGAGCCTGCTTCTCCCTCTCCCGCTGCCCCCACTTTGTTCCCTCTCTCGCTGTGCCTCTCTCTGTCAAATAAATAAATAAAATCTTTAAAAAAAAAAAAAAAAAAAAATCTGTCAAGATTTGTTTTTCTTGGAAGATTTCACAGTAAAACATTTTAAATTTTTAGGTGAATGCCCCTTTGTCTTGGTTACATGATATCACTCTCTGCTTTTTTATTTGCTTACTGGGACTTGTCCATGGCCCTATTGCTCTAACCCACTTCATTACTAGTAAGCCTGGCCTACTGTGAGAAATAATTACAGAGAAAACTTTTTTTCTTCCAGTGCTGCCTTAACAATTTCAGGAAAAGACTAAAATGCTTCCGATGTGGAGCGGACAAGTTTGGTAAGCCCAAACTCAGCTGTTTGGAATAAGCATTAAAAACCTGACTGATTGAAATGTCTGCGAACCTGAGGAAAAGTATAGATTATAGGGCATTTCAACAAGTAATTCATATATTCTCCTTAAATTTTCTTACCTTACGTTGGGTAGATGCTTCTGATGATTGTGGGTGCAGAGAGTTCTTTTATTTTCCAAAATTAAGCCAGCTCACCTGGTTTGCATTCTGCATCTGCTTTTCTTTAGTACTGAGGTACTGTCAGTCCTCCACCGGCCTAATTTTTGCATTCCACATTTATCATGTCAAAACTAATCATGTTTTATTATAGCCACAGATGGTTTAAAAAGGAAAAAATGACTGCTACGTTTACTTATAATTAAAACTTTGGGGTTTGAATATATTTCTTTACTAAAAGTACACTGGTTTATTTTTTGTTTGTCTTCAGTTACTGAGTCTCCCTGTCTCCTTCCCTTGTAGACTCTGAACAGGAAGTGCCCCCTGGAACCACAGAATCTGTTCAGTCTGTGGATTACTACTGTGATAGTAAGTCCCACTATGCTCTTTTGGCCTTTGTGGTAGAAGTTGACCTTAGTTGGAAGTTTTTGTTCTCTTACCCTTTTTTAATGAACAGCGATGGCTTCAAGTTTGTCCCATAAAAGATTGGTTTTAGAGTCTTCTCCATGTCAAAGTGCAAAATATACTGGCAATCTCCCAAAATGGATTTATGTGTTTGTCCTTGAGCCTGCCTTGGAAAGCACTGGTGGTGGGAATGCACATATATGTCATTTGTCTCTTTCACCAGCAATCATACTTCGAAACATAGCCCCGCACACTGTGGTGGATTCCATCATGACAGCGCTGTCTCCCTACGCGTCCTTAGCTGTCAATAACATTCGCCTCATAAAAGATAAACAGACCCAGCAGAACAGAGGCTTCGCGTTTGTGCAGCTGTCTTCTGCAATGGTGAGGTGCTCGCCGAATCTTTCCTTTTAAAAGAAACTGGGCTGTGCGAGGCAAATGTGGTTCATCTAATTGTAATACTATGTGTAAGGCTCCTGGAGCCCAAAGTTCAAGGCTGCATATGATAAGTGGTAAAAATAATGTGTATACCTGTAGATAATTGGCAGAAGTGAAGTTTGAGCCACAGCTTAATTTTTCCTTCTTGCTTTGTTTTAGATTGGTTTAGCATTTACTCCTTTAATGATATGGGATACCTTCATGTGCTGGAGGAAAGAGGGCTATTTTTTTTATTTCTTCAAGGTTTCATATGCACAGACAATAATTACTGCGTGTGTTTTTTTGTTTTTGCTTTTTTTAATAGAAAGCTGTACTTCTTTGAATGGGGTAGGTTGTAGGGGGAGATTTTTAATTACATGACAAAATTCTTTCTTGACATTCTCCTTCAGGATGCCTCTCAGCTGCTTCAGATACTACAGAGTCTCCATCCGCCTTTGAAAATTGACGGCAAAACTATTGGGGTTGATTTTGCAAAAAGTGCCAGAAAGTGAGTGGCTTTATTGTCCTTATTTCAAACTGCTGTACTTGCACACTTGTGCAGAGCTGCTTTGCTGACTGTACCCTAAGCCCGTGTTCTCAGCACTGAGACACAATCGTCCCTGGTTGCCAAGGTCGGGAGGGAGACCGTTGTCTTTCTTCTCTTACAGTGTATTCCCCCCATCCTGAAAAAACAGTTGCCAGAAAACTTCAGAGCAGGACAAAGGCACACGTGGCAGATGGGTTGAGAATATGTGCTGTGCAAACCGCTTCAGGATAGTGCAAACCTATCTTGAAATAATTCTTTCCAGAACAGCATGCTTATAGCTTCCTATAGAGTGAGCTTCAGTCTAGAGATTTAAATTTCCTGTTTGTAGTATCATTACTCATCCAGCAGACACCTTACTAGATGGCAGGATACAGAGTAAACAGTGATACTACAGAGACATTTGCCCACTAAGGAATTTGCCCATGGAGACCCCTCCCTGCTCTGCAATGAGGCCTTGCTAGCATTTGAGGGCTCCCAACAAAGGCTAGAGTGAATTGCTCTTCCTTGGCAGTGGGGGGGTACAGATGGGGAGCATACTGAGAGAGAGCCACATGCTTAGGTTTTTGTGGTTTCAGAGACTTGGTCCTGCCAGATGGTAACCGGGTCAGCGCCTTCTCTGTGGCTAGCACAGCCATCGCTGCTGCTCAGTGGTCATCCACCCAGGTAAGGTGGAGGGGTTTTTTTTTTCAGAGTAGTGTGTTGGTGCCCAAAGTCACAGAAGTGATCTTTCCGCTGTGTCTTAGGAGCTCTCCAGGGGCAGTTTTAGGGAGTACTTCCTGCCTTCTTTCCTTGATGTCCACTAACCTCACCTGTGTGTCCTCTTCTTTGGACATTTTGTAGTCTCAGAGCGGTGAAGGAGGCGGTGTTGACTACAGTTACCTGCAGCCGGGCCAAGATGGCTATGCCCAGTACGCTCAGGTAGGTAGATTAACCAGCATCCAACTACTCTCCAGAGCATGTCTGAGAATAGCAGCTTTAACAGTGGACTTTTCTTCAGTACTCACAGGATTACCAACAGTTTTATCAGCAACAAGCTGGAGGATTGGAATCTGATGCATCATCTGCATCAGGTAGTAAACTTCATCTCTGTTTTAGCTTTTTTTAAGCAGCTGTGGTTAAGGAGATAGGACGTGTCCGTTTCCCTGCAGGGCGGGGGCAGAGGGTTGTCACCGTGTGCCTAAGGTTCTGGGCAAGATCAGGAATGGATAACAGCTTCTTAGAGACTGTTGTGATGAGTGTTCATTCTTAGAATTCAACTTTGTTATCTCCCCTGGCTATGTTTGGAATCATGGGAGCCCACATAGGTTCATGGGAGCAGAGGATGTGGTCTGGTGCCCAGACATCAGTCTGGTGCCCAGACATCAGTCAGAAGGGTCATTGTAAGAAGTCTTTGCTTTAGTTTTTGTTCTAGAATTATAAAAGCCTTATAGTTAAATCTTTTCTGAACCCCAGACCAGTTATGGATTCTTCTCTTCCTTCTTCTTACAATCATGCAGAATATTTAACTTTGTGTGTAGCATTCTAGTAGGATTATAAAAATGATAATGTTACAGGTTCCAGGATGTTTAGTAGGAATTAGGTTATTAAGGACTGACCCATCCATGGGGCGCCTGGGTGGCGTGGTCAGTTTAGTGGCTGACTCTTCGTTTTGGCTCAGGTTATGATCTTGGTCTCATGAAATCGAGCCCTGCTTCGGGCTCCATGCTCAGCACGGAATCTGCTCGAAACTCTCTCTCCCTCTTTCTCCGCCCCTCCCCACTGCTCTCTCCCTCTAAAAATAAATAAACCTTTAAACAAACAAAAAAAGACCTGACATATACAAAGACAGAAGGCTAGTTTGGGCATTACAGATAAAGATGTTTGGCTTGGAGTTCAGCGCCTTGGCCCTTGCTAACCCCCTGTGTTTATCATCAGGCACAGCAGTGACCACCACCTCAGCGGCCGTAGTGTCCCAGAGTCCCCAGCTGTATAATCAGACCTCCAATCCACCCAGCTCTCCGGTAATCCTGTCGTCCTAAATACAGAACTGGTGACTGTGGGGGAAATTTTGTTTTGCTGTCCAAGTATTATCCTTTCCTGCTATGTGAGCCAGGATTGAATAATACACAGACATTCCAACGTTACTTCTCTCTGTCATGTAGTATTAGATAATAATTCGGGGTATGTATTTAAAACATAAGATTCCAAACAGGGTGTATGCTTTCTGCATGCCTCGACTTGACCTTTAGGAAGAAAGTTGTCAGCATGTGTTTTGTTCAAGGATTGCCTTAGATCATTGCTTACAGTGTGTCTGTCAGGGGAGCCCTTCCACCTGGATGATTGCAGTGATTTAGTTCTCTTTAGAGGCTTTACAGTTGAAATTATATTGAAGCTGCTGTTCTTTCCAGACTGAGGAAGCACAGCCTAGCACTAGCACAAGTACACAGGCCCCAGCCGCTTCCCCCACTGGTGTAGTTCCTGGTACCAAATATGGTAAGCCAAACCTCATGGGGCTGTTGACAGTTGGAAGGTCCTAGTTGTTGTCTGTGTCTAGTAAGAGTTCCTCTCCCTTTGTGGGTGCCAGAGGGACACTTGGGGATATGAGAGAAGACAACCATTAAGGCCTGCCGCATCTCAGTGGCTTAGAGGTTGAAGGAACGCTCGCTTCTTACCGGGAATGACTGTGTGCTGGTTTTTGTTTTTGCAGCAGTGCCCGACACGTCCACTTACCAGTATGACGAATCGTCAGGATATTACTACGATCCGACGACAGGGCTGTACTATGACCCCAACTCACAGGTGCATACACTGTTTTCCTCCCCAGTTTCACTAGAAATATCTTTGTTTCACTTAATCCATTTATGAGGCATGACTTGAAGTATCTCCTGCAAAGGAGGGAGTGGCCCAGATTAGTTTTAAGTTCTTCAGACTCACCAAGATGTAATTTCTACTTTAGGATTTTAATTTTTAATTTAAAGGTTAAAAATGTTTTGAGGTACAATGTACATACAGAAAAATACACAAAGTTGAAGTGTACATTTCTTAGAATGTTTACACGTATACACATGTATATCAGCACTGAGATGAGAGAACATTCCTGGCATGCTGAAAGTTCCTTCATGCCCCTTGCTGGTCAGTACCCGCCCTCTTTAGTAACCTCTAGTCTGATTTACAGTACCATGGATTATTTTGTCAAGTTAAAATTTATAGGTGGCTGTTAGTGTTTATGTAAAGATAGAAGTTTGAAAATGTGGTTTCTCTTCCTGTGTATTTTTTTTTTAATTGAGATAAAATTCACTGTTTCCTTGCTTGTTTGTTTGTTTTTAGGTATGTGGGTTTTTGTTTTTTTTTTTTTTTTTAGGTAGGCTCCACGCCCAAAGTGGAGCCCAGCACAGGGCTTAAACTCATGACCCTGAGATCAAGACCTGAGCTGAGATCAAGAGTCAGATGCCTAACCGACTGAGCCACCCAGGCGCCCCCTTAAGATTTTTTTTTTTTTTTTAAGATTTATTTATTTTGGGGGCGCCTAGGTGGCTTAGTCAGTTGAGCGTCTGCCTTCAGCTCAGGTCATGCTCCTGGGGTCCTGGGATCGAGCCCCATGTCGGGCTCCCGCCTGCTTCTCCCTCTCCCTCTGCCCTCCACCCCCCACTTGTGCTCTCTATCTCAAATAAATAAATAAAATCTTTAAAAAAAAAAAAAAACTTCAGTGAGAGAGAGGGCACGCTCGAGCATGCACACACACTGGGTAGGGGCAAAGGGAGAGGGAGAGAGAAACCCAAGCAGACTCTCCCCACTGAGCGTGGAGTCAGACATGGGGCTCAATCCCATGACCCCAAAATCAGACCTGAGCCAAAACCAAGAGTTGGACGCTTAACTGACTATGCCACCCAGGCGCCCCTAGATTTTATTTTTAAGTAATTTCTACATCCAACCTGGGGCTTGAACTTACAGCCCTGAGATCAAGATCATGCTCTACCAACTGAGGCAGCCCCATACCCTTTGCTATTTATTTATTTGTTTGTAATCCAAAACGTTTTCATCACCCCAAAAAGAAACCCTGTACCCATTAGCAGTCACTCCTTAGTCCCTCCTTACCCCAGCAACCACTATTTGCTTTCTGTCTCTACAAATTTGCCTCTTCTAAAAGCATTTCATGTAAATGGAATCAAATAACATGTGACCTCTTGTGTCCAGCCTCTTTTACTTAGCATCCTAATGTATTCTTGAGGGTAGAAATTAGCAGATCTCTGGGTGATGTTTAATTTTGGGTAGTGGTATATTATTTTAAAGGGGAAAGGCAGTTTTAACACTCCATAAATAAGCAATTACTTATGACTAGGATCTGTATATATAGAATAGTAAAATAAGTGCTTTTAACAGGAACTTGGCATTGAGAGCTTGTGGTTTCTGAGAGTGAGGTGTGAAGCAGTGAGGGACCCACCTGAGCAAGCTAAGCCTTGCTTGGTTCTACTTCTCTTGCTTGTGAAGTCTGACCACCATTACCCAAGCAGTTCTTAGTGACCATAGCAGTTACGACTCCTCTGTCTGATCCATGCCACCTTCCCCAGAAGAGACGTAACAGACCATCTCTCCTGGGTCCCTGCTGAGCAGGTAGAGCGAATGACTAGGGAATAAAGAAGAGGAGAGATGGGTGCTACCTATCCACCATTGCAATTCTTCCTACATACGTCAGATCTAGTTCCTTCACTTACCACCTTTCAGGCTCCTGAGCTGGCTCTTTACAACCCTATGTTTGCTTACCTGGGTGTCCAAAGGGTTCTGGATGGTTGAACCCGATGATGAACTATTAACTGGTTGTCATGGAGGATGTGTAATTAAAAGCTCCTCCTGAACAGGGGGTGCCTGGCTGGCCCAGCTGGTGGGGCATGGACTCTTGATCTCAGGGTTGTGAGTTCAAGCCCCATGCTGGGTGTAGAAATTACTAAAAATAATAATAAATAAAAATCTTAAAAAAAAAAAAAATGAAACCACTTCTTCTGGCCACCTGGTTTGTATAAAATGGTCTGTCTGTGGAAAGGAGTCAGACGCATAGCTCTTTGGGTGCCCTCCAGGCCCAGGGATTAGATTAATGGAACTACACTCTTTAGAAACCATATTCGACCTTTGCCCAAGAAGTTTCATACCTCTTCACTGGCTGGTTCTTCATCCTTACCATACCAACACGTACAGTAGTTTCTCTCTGGGCAGGAAATACTACTGGTCTGCAACATGTTTTGTTTATGTTTAATTTTTTTGACAAAACAATATTGACATACCTTTTTAACAAAATATTCCTTTAATGGTTTGACAAAGCAGGAAGTCTGCATTAATTGTGCTTTGTTTCTAGTACTACTACAATTCCTTGACCCAGCAGTACCTTTACTGGGATGGAGAGAAGGAGACGTACGTGCCAGCTGCAGAGTCCAGCTCCCACCAGCAGACGGGCCTACCTCCTGCAAAAGAGGGGAAGGAAAAGAAGGAGAAACCCAAGAGCAAAACAGCTCAGCAGGTGAGACCATGACCCCATGACCCAGCCAGGGGACTCAGTTCTCTCTGGGGGATTCGCCTTTTTTCCGTTGTTGTTGGGACATGTGTCAGCTTTATTTGGATTTTTTTAAAACTGGGCCACACATCTTATTTACATTAAGTTCGCAGAGCATTTTGTAATTTTTTAATGTTACCATACGTTGTTTGTCGGCTGCCTGTATTCATACTTAGAGGGAAGAATATCCTAGAATATTCACAGGCTTTCGAGCAGTATTCGTTAATGACTTTGATCTTATGCAGTAACATCTCATGAAGATATTTGTAGGTAGAAGTAAGGGCGAAGGGGGTTTTGTTGCAGAGCGTGTGATTGAGGTGAGACTCTTAATGGCTGCTTACTGTGGCACAGGAGACTGTTCTCTAAAGTCATGTATCTAAATGGGTTTTTCACGGTTGTTTGGCATTAGATCGCCAAAGACATGGAACGCTGGGCTAAGAGTTTAAACAAGCAGAAAGAAAATTTTAAGAACAGCTTTCAACCTGTTAATTCCTTGAGGGAAGAAGAAAGGAGAGAGTCCGCTGCAGCAGATGCTGGCTTTGCTCTCTTTGAGAAAAAGGTAACGGTAGCATGAATGGCCGCACTTCGTGATGGGAACTTAAGTAAAACTTGAGGCTTATGAGTTATTCTCTCTTTCCCAGGGAGCCTTAGCCGAAAGGCAGCAGCTCATCCCAGAACTGGTGCGGAATGGAGACGAGGAGAATCCTCTCAAGGTAAGGCAGGACCACCGGTGTCTTACGGCCGTATGTGTGCTTTGGTCTCCCTGGGAATCTAAGCTTCATCTTGGCTGTGATTCCTCCTTAAAACTGGGTGTGCTCACTGTCCGTGGGTATTTAGAGCAGTTCCTGCACATGGAATCCATGTCCAGGGCTTTGTTTTCTGGGTGAGAGCTGGAGAGCTGGATTCCTAAGCTCAGTTGAGTTTTATTGCATTTGTAAATAGAGTGTTTTAACGGTCTGGAAAGAGAAGATTGAGACAGTAAAACATGTTTTACTGGATAGATACTGATCTAGGTGGGCCATTACTCTTATCTGTTCTATTTGGGGTTTTCATTCATGGTGAGGAGTTTGAAAACAGCCATCCGGGAACTTTTCCTGGGCCCCAGGAGGGTTGGTACCAGGAGGTTGGCAGGCCCCGCGCTTGAGGACCTGACTGTTGCGCACAGTTGAACGAAACGCAGTTCGCTGTCCAAGTATGGCACGGGTGAGGGTTCTCGCACGTCTGGAATTACACGTTACTTTACCCAGATACGTAGTCATGGCTCCTTCCTACTGTATGTGTCCAGTGACCCACCCTCTTGTCCCCAGAGGGGTCTGGTTGCTGCTTACAGTGGTGACAGTGACAATGAAGAGGAGCTGGTGGAGAGACTTGAGAGTGAGGAAGAGAAGCTGGCCGACTGGAAGAAGATGGCCTGCCTGCTCTGCCGGCGCCAGTTCCCCAACAGAGACGCCCTGGTCCGGCACCAGCAGCTCTCAGACCTTCACAAGGTGGCTGTGCTCCTCTGAGCTGATCTGAGGCAGGGAGGGGAGGGAGCGAGGCGACACGGGTGCCCTGACAGTGGTGAAGGTTCAGCAGATCCCTGCCTGGAGTGATCGCCTTTCAGAAGGCTGTTCTTACTATGGTCTATTCCAGATCAAAGAGTGGCAAGGAGCGTGGTGGCTCCATATACAGCAGGCTCTGGCTTTCGTGCCGTGCTGTATTGAACTGGGCTTTGACTCTTAGAGTAAATAGATACTGATAGAGCTAGACATTCCAAATCAGGATGGTCTGCATTCTTACTGTGTCTGTCAAATCTCTTGTACAGCAAAACATGGATATCTACCGACGGTCCCGGCTGAGTGAGCAGGAGTTGGAAGCCTTGGAGCTGAGGGAGAGAGAGGTGACTGAGGGTCACTCTGCCACTGGAAGGAGTGTCTTGTATCTGCCTTTAGCTTTTATTTGTAGCACTTAGTTCTGGGTCCCAGGGGCAAGGTAGGATTTGTCACATACTTGTCGCCCGGCCATTTTGGCTCATGTAGCCTGGACCCGGGGGCTTTGTGTGCGTTGTGAGCTCTGCACTGAGTCTGTGAGGATGCACAGAAGCGCATCCTGAAGACTGCTCACGGGTCCTGCATGCCAAGTACTTGCTGTTGAGGACACTGGGTTTTAGTAAGGAGAAAGTGATCTCGTTCCGCCTGTGATGAGGGAGGCTTCCCATTAGGCCCAGGAGACATCAGGGCATAAGACAACTGCAGGTGATGGGGAAGGAAGCAGTAGACAGGGCAGGTTTGGGGTGAAGGCGGCAAAAGTGAGGCCAATAATGGACAAGCATTTGATAGTTCATGAGGCAGGTTGATGCCAGCCGGGTTTAAAATGCAAAGAGAGGCCCATGGGTTAGAAATGAACCAGTGGGCAGAGTTACTTGAAATTTCTCAGCCCACGAGAATTTTGTAGTTCAGGCTGTCTCTAGTTAGGGCTTCTGCTTTCCTGTTCTTTTCCACTGTTTATGGTGCCAGCTCCCCAGGGACTGATGGGCAGGTCTCTGGAAGCCTCCTTGGTGCCGTCTGTCCCCAGTGGGGAGAGGAGCGGCAGCTCTGCCCTCCTCTGGGCTGCACCGACGGCCCAGCAGGCCTGTCGAAGTGCTTGACCAGCGACAGCTAATTAAATAAAACTCCTTGTTGCAGATGTAGCTCTGCGCCGGGTTCCACACGCAGTGGATCGGACTAAGTGCAGTGAGGGAAACAAGGGTGTTTGGTGTTTCAGACCACTCTGAGAGGCCAAGCTGCAGATGGGGAAAGTCCTTGAGGGTGGTAATCATGAAGTCTGAGTACGTCAGGCTGTGGCAGATTCAAGTTTGAGTGTCTCTAGCTTCGTTTGTTCTCCGATGTAGATGAAATACCGAGATCGAGCTGCAGAAAGGCGGGAGAAGTACGGCATTCCAGAACCTCCGGAGCCCAAGCGCAAGAAGCAGTTCGATGCTGGCACTGTGTATGTGTTGTGCACCTTTTCCACTCTGTTAGCAGGGGCTCTGGCTGGTTTTAGTAACTGTGTGTTTGCCACTGGCAGGAATTACGAGCAGCCCACCAAAGATGGCATTGACCACAGTAACATTGGCAACAAGATGCTGCAGGCCATGGGTTGGCGGGAAGGCTCGGGTTTGGGAAGAAAGTGTCAAGGCATCACAGCCCCCATCGAGGTAAGCAGTAAGATTGGGCTTCAGTGGTTTGCAGGCTTATTTTAGTGAGGAGACGAGATGGAAGCAGCCAGACGGCCTGGGGCCCACAGGAGGGTTGATGTCACCACACAGGGCAGTCTCCTCTGGGCTGCGCCCCCCACCCAATGGGAGTCTCCCTCCCTGCAGCCTCTGCTTATGTCACCCTCCCTTTAAGATGTCAGTTAGGAGGATTGGGGATGGTACCCTACTTGATTTTTCTGGTCTTTTGGTATCTTTGGGTAAAAGGCATCTTCTGAGAACTGTGTATGTCTGTGTCCTTTGTTAGAAACAGTCCCTTACTTAACACCGACTCAGATCCATGTAGCTTAGATTGGATTTTTTAAAAGGTGTACTGTGCTTTAATTTCTTTCTAAGTGATCTTGGTTATGTATAAAATAAATTTTGATTTAGTAGGATTTTTATGCATGATAAGAAATCGTTTAGTTGGTCAGAGTTCACTCAGATTGAGATATAATTTCAGGATCCGAGGTCCCCACCCACTGGCCTTCTAGACCAGAGCACCACCAGTGATCGATCCCTCTCTGACCTGGCAACACAGCTTAGGTCAGACTGTTATAGACAGAACATGTTTGTCTTGTGCAAGCGAGTTCTGCTGACTTCAGGCTGTCCTGCTATGATCTGTGCCCATAATTACCAGACCTTCCTAGGCTTCAGTGGAGTGCTTTGGAGCCCTTACTCGGCACAGAAGCTTGCCGAGCAGGCACTGGGGGGCAGGGTTGGGGGATGTGTGTCTCTCTGCATATCTTCCTTAGCCCATTTTATTCCTTCAGTCCTTAAACCTACTCCAGGTCTCCCAAGCTTTCTCCCTCCTGTCCCTGGTGGGTGGTCCTGTTTGGGAGTTGCCTGGACGAGCAGGAGTTGGAGCAGTCCACACCCTACCTGTCAGCTGCTGACAGAAATTTTGTTCCCCTAGGCTCAAGTCCGGCTAAAAGGAGCTGGCCTGGGAGCCAAAGGCAGTGCATACGGACTGTCGGGTGCGGATTCCTACAAAGATGCTGTCCGGAAGGCCATGTTTGCTCGGTTCACTGAGATGGAGTGAGGCTCAGAGAAGGAGGGAGGGAGGGAAAGACGACGAGGAGCTCCTCGGAGCACAAGGAGGGGTCCGTCTCCTGAATTCACTCTTAGCACCTGTCTCTTTAAGGGCATGCCTTGTGCTGTTAATAGTTTCTAGGGCGAACCACTCCATTCTACAAGGTTCTCCCACTTAAAGGAGTTCTCCTTATATGGGCTGTCTGGCGAATGGCCTTCCTTCCTGCCAGAGGGCTTGTGAGCTGGCCAGGGGGGACAGTGGGTCTTTTATACTTCAGTGTACATAGTGTAATGTAGTGTGTTTTACGTGTGTAGCCCATGTCGTGGTCTGTCAGCCCCTCACTCCTAGGGGGTGTTGAGATGCCCTAGGTGGTTATGTGACACCAGAGCCGCCTCTGTCATTTGTTGTGCTGTCTTTTCTTGGCAAAAGCCTTGTGTATATTTGTATATTACACATTTGTACAGAATTTTGGAAGATTTTCAGTCTAGTTGCCAAATCTGGCTCCTTTACAAAAGAAATACCTTAAAAAATGAGTGTCTCTGTCTCTTTATTCTCAGGTGACCAGGTGTGCTGAGCATGTCTGAGCTAGTCAGGCCTGGTGGTGAGATAAGTGTGTTAAAAGTCATTTATAAATAGTATTTTATGCTATTTTCCTTACCCCAAGCATGTTCAGATTCTTAAGTTCAAGAGTGTTTTAAAATTCTTCATGGAAACTCAGTCATAACGGAGTCAGCTTTTCCACTTCCATTTTCTAAAGAGCAAAGTGAGTGTGAGCACTTGTGTGTCTCCAGTTTCCAGACTATTCCAGCATGCAGTGTCGGGCTGTTAACTGCTCTGCTGAGAGGGGCAGGGACTGAGGAGGCCCCTGTCCCCCTCCGTGGCACTCCACTCACTTTCTGCCCCTCACCTCAGCTGCTCAGGAACTGCTGAGGGGTGTTGCAGAGTTTACCATTCTGAATGGTAAATGGGGTCATCCCATCCTTGTCCTTATCTTGACGAGGACAGGAAGTGTGTCTGAGGCTGGATGTGGTGATGGGGGATCCATGTTGCCAGTCTGACTGAGCTGAGTGCTTGGGCTCCGTGTTTGGCATATAGTCAGGGAGGGAGCTTATTCTCAAAGCTAGAACGTCACAGCTTTTGTGGGTGGTCCCGTTTTCTTACTTTGAGGTAGGCCTGGCCCTTGTAAAAGGATGAAAAGTACTCAGGAGGCACTTGCAAGGGGAGTGCTCATGGGGCCCTCACCCCAGTCTCCCAGGGGTGCCTTGGAAGATGAGGAGGCAAATGCAGAAGCCCCACACCTGGGCTTCTGTGGGATGACACAGGTAAGGGTCCAGCTGACAGAGTCCTGCCTTCCAGGGTCAGTGCTGGAGCGAGGAGACCAGCCTGGCTTCCAGAGCTTTCATGCATCTCGCACATGGGGCTGCTCTTGGAGCTTGGGGGCAGTCGCAAGCAACCTAGTTAAGTGCAGCTGACCAAGCCGGCCTGGAAGGGTCTTCCAGGTGAAGACATACATCCTGAGACCTGGGAAGCTCTTAATTACATGCACCCAGTTCATCAAAGGCTGACTGGAAGCCTCTTGGGGGGAGGGCGGTGTGGCAGGGAGGCACAGCTGAGCACTGGCAGGGGAGCCAGGCCCCCATGAGCCATGTTGAGCCCCACATGGGCTGCCCCACACCAGGAAGGGCACTTGGATCTGTCCTGTACCGCTTGGTGCGGACACTCGCCATTTTCAGGGGCTCAGGGCTCCCACAAAGACTGCTCTGGACCATAGCATCTTTGAGCCTGACATGGACTTCCCTATAAACATGAAGTCTGCGTGCCTCCTTAGCGGTCTGAGCCAGCCATTCAGAGAAGCTGGAGGCCCCCTCTCCCACTTCCCAGCACTGGCCACACCTGTTGCCAGCATACCAAACCAGGTGACTGCAGCCTTCGCCTTCCATCTGAACCCATGAGCCCATTTCTGGAAGTTCGACAGTACCTTTGGCTCCGGTCTCTCATGCAAGGCCAAATTTGGGAGTCCTGGGTACTGAACGGCTCTCACCCCGAGGACCTGAGGCTGAAGCCCCAAGGGCCCAGGCATCCCCCGCTACCAGCCCATCGTGGTCTGCTCCAACCCCAGGCCCAGCGATGAGTGTGTGCTGTGGCCTGCCTTGCCCCATCGTGCCCAGGCCACAGAGCTGCCGGTCTTCCTCCGCATGCCTGACGGGGAGCTGTGAGGGCAGCGCAGACGTCCTCGTCAGGGAAACCCAAATGCCAAATTTGGAAGGGTCTCTTGCTGAACTGGAGGGATCCTCCAGGGATCCCAAGTCCAGCCTGCACTTGGCTGGGACAACTGCAATATTCAGGCTTTGAGGGCCATCCAGGAGCAGCTGTCGTGGCCGTGCATCAAACGAGTTTCAAAGCCCAGATGAGCAGCCAGGCCTGAGCTAAGCTCCCCAGGCACGCAGTCTGGCGGGGGGGCTCTCAAGGGCACCCGGAGCCCAGCCACTGGTCAACCTGATTCCCGAGGGATGAGTGTCCTCAGGGACAAGGTGGGGTGTGAGGGGGAAGATTGCCCTGGAGAAGGACACTGCTGCTGGTGGCCACCAGGTGGCAGCACCCCATCGTTTATCGGGCCACCTGGTTTTGGGGGTGGGGGGGTTCTCGGCAGGTTCTGGGGTGCTGGAGGGGCCCAGGGCCTCTTCCAGGTCTCTGAGATTTCAGGAAGACCTGACTGGAACTCTATGTGGAGCCAGGCAAGCAACAAGTTGTCAGACCCCGCAGGTTCCTGACAGGTCCCCTACCGACCACGCTGCCCGCCCCCCCCCCCCGGAATTCCCTCCACTAGAAGGGAAGTTGTTGCCCAGCTGTGGGGCACGGGCCAGGCTGGCCCCATGCACAATGAGTGCTTCAGTCTCCTAGCATTTCTTTCCAAAGCAGGTAGATAATTTCTATGGTCGATAAAATGCATTTCTGCCTCTCGCACACCCTTCACCCACCGGCCTGATGATTGACTCATAGAAATACTCTCTTGGCCGAGCCCGCGACCAGTCTCTACAGTCAGGGGGAGTGGGGGCAAGCTCACCCAGGGCTCTCAGCTGGAGGCAGGGGATACCCACGTACCCTCACTCAGCTTCCCAAAGATGGAAGGAAAGGCGGGGGAGCTTTCCACCCGGAGACGCAAACCAGACGCAGGGCCCTCCTATCCAGTTTAGGCCCTGCACTGCTTTCTTCTGGTTTAAAGAGGAAACTGAGGCTCAAAGCAGAACAGTTGCTGGAGGTGACCAAGCTGGCAAGTGCTGAGTGTGGGTTCCAACCTAGGGGCTCCTGCCTAGCTGGCCCCTGGGCAGAAGGAACTCCATGGAGAAGGGAGCCCTTAGCTGCAGGCCCAAGGTCAGGCTCAGGTTTGGGTAGGACTAGCTCCAGCTCCAGCTGAGGAGCTGGGGATGGAGCAAGCTGGGCCTTGGGACGTACCCCCCCCCACCACCACCACCATAATGCTCTGGGGAGAGAGAGAGGACAGACTGGGAGAGGCAGAGAAAAAAGACAACTGCAGACAAAGCAAGGCCTAGAGGATGCTGGGAAGAGCAGGAAAGGTCTGCGGTGCTGCAAGGGACGGGAGGAGGCTGCAGGGGCAAGATAACGAGGGGTAGGGGCGGCTGGGTCTGGGGGAGTCCGTCCCACTCCACCCCCTGGCCTCAGCCGCCCAGATAAGACAGCTGAGCAGCAGTGGTGAATTCTGCACACTGATGGGGGAGGTGAAGCCACAGCAGGCGGGGGAGGAGGAGGGGCCAGGAGGCCTGGCCCAGACCCCCACTTGCCTGCCAGATTGAAAGGCCCCCAAGAGCCTAGTGCACCCAGGCCAGCTCCCAGCTCCAGCTCCGGGCTCCCAGGCACCGCCACCCCTGAGTCTGGCTGGACAGGAGCTATTTGAGAATGATTCATGGGTGTAATTAAGTGTCCCCCCACTATCCTCTTGCTCGGGCCCTGATGGGGGTGGTGCAGCTGTGGGAGCCCCGCCTGCTGTGCACGTGTTGGGTTCAGTGCGGAGCGCCCCAGGATGCCCATCTGTGGAGCCGGGAGGAAGGCAGGGCTGGACCCAAATCCCCGGGGGCACCGGGCTGGGGGGCTTCCTCCCCTTCTGCTTTCTGCCCAACTCCCTGGGCTGGGGGTCAGCGCTCTGTGCTCACAAGCAGGAGTATGAGCGCACATGCACGCACAGGCCCGGATCGTCATCCAGCAGCAGGCCGACTTCCCCGGCACCCACCCTCGCCGACGTGTGTGTGTTGGGGGGGGAAGGACACGCAGATGCCTGCAGACCCCAACACCCCCCCACACACACGCGTGAAGCATGCCAGCTCGCACGTACCTCTCCCTGACCACCTGGACGTGGGCAGGCCAGGTCCAGTCAGGAAAGCTCACTTCTGTACACACGTGCAGGCTGCTCTGGCCCAAGGGGGCGGAAATCAGACTCTTGCTGCCCCCCAAGGAAGGAAAGCTGGTCTGGCAGCCAGCTGGGAGCTGGGAAGGGGGAGGCCAGGCACACCCTTGTGCACGCATGCACTCACTCTGTGGCTCCCTCTTCCCCAGGTAGGAGGATTTGGGGGGTTTCCACCCTGACCAGGCTCTTTCACTTAACAGAGTCCACTACTCAGCTCTAGGGTGGCACGATACTCCTGAAATAGATTGGCTCAAAGCTCAGAACCTTCCCTTCTAATACCTGCAGCCACACCTAGTGGGGAGGGGAGGAAGCAGCCTTCGCAAACAAACTGGTAAACTGAGGCTCAGAGATGGGTAGCAGCAAACCCTGGCTAATAAAGTTCGTTAACAGCTCGTGGAAACCAGCTCCTGCTCTTGCCCCTAGTTATTCCCACGGGTTGGTGTCCTATCCCACCCAAGGCTGGGCTCTGCCATCCCCTCAGACCGGGAGAGCCGAGGGCCAGGATGGCTCTGCTACCACCCCCCAAGCCTTGGGTTCCCCAGAATCTGCTGGGCTATGCCTCCTCCCTCAGACAGGGATCTCCCAGGGCTGGATGGACTCTGCTTACTCCCCTTGGACTAGGCACCCCAGCACTAGCTTGGAGGGGCCTCTCTTCTAAAACTACGAGCCCCAGCCTGAGCCCCTCAGGCTCTACCAAACTCAGATGCAAAACGTGAGCAGCTACCACACGCCCGCTGTTGCCCCCCCACCCAGATTTTTCTGGTTCTTATTAATGTAAATGAAATCTGCTCCGAGCAAGCGTCCTTAATGGAAAGCGTTCCTGGAATTTGTGCACACGTGGTGGTGGGGGGGGCCACCCCGAGATTAACTCTTGTGCAGCCAGACCAGGACTCATCAGGCTGCAGTGACCCTGCGGCCTCAGGCTGGGGTGGGGCTTGGGGGAACCGGGACAGTCACGCAGCTATCCCAGAACTGTGTCCCCACAAAGGCAGGGGTGGCAGAGCCCTCCTCCTCCCCGGGACCAGCTGGGCGGGTCCAGAGGTTTCTCAGAGCCTGAGGAAGGTGGACTTGACAGGAAATGGGGAGCCCTAGCAGGCCTTTGATCAGGGAGGGGCCCAGGCAAGAAGACTGGAGGGGCAAGGAGGCTGAGGAGGTGGGCAGCTGACATTTCCACTGTCCATCCTGCCCTCATCGGGCTCTCTCCTGAGTTGGGAGGGTGGACCCAGGCAGCAGACACCTTCTCTTTGAACCGCCCCACCCTGAGGGAGAAGATTCCCCCTCTGTGATGCCCCCCATCCCTTCTTTGCCTCTTACTCCTGAGATAGATATGCCAAGACCGTGATCTTCCCGACTGGGGGTGGGGGAGCACAAGGGAGCTGGACAGCTCAGAGTGGGCCCCCAGAGACAGCGGTCTGGGAGGTTGGGGGCACAGAGGAGCCCCGGCCTGGAGCCCACAGCACGCCGCGCCTGACTCCCGCCCCCAAATCTGGATGCTTGTTCTGGCCCAGGCCTCGGCCGCCGGCCCCAGTGGAGCTGTGCTTTACTGCCTTTCGTGGCCAGGACAGGGATGTCTGCTTCATTGGCGGGGGTAGGGGAAGAGTCTAAGATTTCAATTTCTCCCAGGTGTGGCTCAGTCTGGAGGATGCCTTGGGGAGGCTGGCTGAGGGGCCAGCACCTGGGGGAGGGGGTGGTGGGGAGGGGAGGGGCTCAGGAGGGGTCTCAGGAAGGGGAGGAAGCCACAGAGGGGGTCTCAGAGAGGGAAAGGGGGTTCCAAGGGGGAGCGGGCTGGAGGGGTGGGGCTTCGGGGAGGGGGGATTCAGAGGGGGACCGACTTTAACGGGGGACAATAGGCTGGCAAGCCTCCCTCCCACCCACACCTGTCAGGCAGGCTGGGGGAGGGAGACTGACCCACTTAGCTGCCTCCCCTCCCAGGCTTCCACTAATGAGCGCTCTGGGCTTTGGGAGGCAGCCTTCCCCCCCCCAGGCTGTGCCTGAGGCTGTCCCTTCCCCCACAGCCCCTCATTATCTACTGGGGGTGCTCACTGGCTCAGGCTGCCCCCCTTGTCTGCAGCTGTGCCTGCCCACGGCAGTGAGGAGAAGGCTCTGGGCCCCAAAACGTGCCCTCTCTGCCCCGGGCTCCCTGCACCCCCAGGGCTGGGGAGACAAAAGCTCCCAGCTCCCCGCTGCGCAGCTCGGCTCGGGCTCTGAGCAGAGGGCTTTGATTCCACCTGTGGGTCCCACTAGCATGCCAATGAGGGAGGCGGGGGTCGGCTGCTCGGCACACAGGCAAGCTGGGACTGAGCACGGCTGGACCCCTGGGATGGGGAGTCTGCTCCACTCACCAGAGCCCCCGTGGTCAGACTCCCACTGGGCCAGGAGAGGGGCTTATGACCGGGGCAGGGGGGGCTCCTGAATGTGTGGAGAGCACAGCTCTGGACGATGGAGAGTGCGGAGTAGCCCCTTTTGGGGTCACAGTCCTGGGAAGACTCAGTTCCAGGAGGCAGGCGTGGGGTCACCAGAGATGGTGGGGAGAGGTTTGCGTGGGGCAGCGCTCCTTGGAGATGGACAGTATTCAGGGAGCACAGCTCTGCAGGTAGAAGAATCTGTAGGAGTACAAGTCTGGGAGGACGATGGTGGGAGCACAGCTTCAAAGGATGTGATGCGGGAAGCACAGCTCTGGGAGGATTGTGGGGAGAATTATGAGAGCAAGAGCACAGTCTGGGGGCTGATGTGTGGGGAGCACAGTTCCCAGGAACACTCTGTGAAAGGACAGTCCAGGGAGGAGCTTGCCATGTCTTCCCTAGCCTTGGTCTCTTCTGACTCTTCCTCCTCCACATTCCTGGGGTGCATGGGGAGGTCTGGTTGCTGGAGCATGCCCAAGTCCCCCCAGGCTCCCCTGACTCTGTCCCGCTGTCCATCTGTCCTCCCCCTCCCCAAGGATTCCAAGGCCCAGGTGGCACAATCCCCTCATGGCACCCTCATTAGGGAAGGGCTTTGAGATCCTTCTGAAGCATCTGCCCCCACCCGCGCCCCCCCTTCCAAGCCAGCTGCAGGCTCTGGCCCCTAGAGCCTGATAAATATTTATGACAAGATAAGCAGGATCTGCCAGGTCCCAGCCCAAACCATTGTCCCGAGAACCAGAGGGGGAGGCAGGGTCAAAACTTGAGTTTCTGGGGGCAGAGGCTGGGTCTCCAGGTTCAGGGTAGGGGCAAGCCTGAAGGGTAGGCCTCCTAGGCCAGGGAGAGGGCTGGGATGGGACCTCGCCCAGGATTCGGAGCTGAGTGAGGAAGCTTCCTCCAAGGTGCCCCACTGGCCAAGAGCGATCCCCCCCCAACCCTGGCAGGTCTCGTGTGGGGACATGGGTACATACTGTACTTGAGACACATTGAATTCTTGCTCTAGCGTGGACAGGATGGCACCCTGCCCTCCACCCTACCCAGGGTTAGATTGAAGCCACATTTAGGGGTCAGTCCTTAGTTGAGGTATTCAAAGCAGCCCTGAAATTAAAAAGAGAACACCAATAATGGTGAGGCCAGGGAGACCCTGAGCGTTCCTGGCCCAAGGGGTGGGGCCCAGGTGATCCATGGGGTCACCCGTGGATTCTAAACCTGCCCACAGAGTGCCACCCCACAGGGCAGCCCACTCGGTTCTGCCAAGCTGGGCTAAGCCCTGGTGATGAAGAGGGGGGCGGGCAGCCTCAGGAAGCCTGGGGGAGGAGTCCCCACCTCTCCCACACTCTGGGTCCTGCCTAATGGGGCCCCAGATCTTTGTCCTTCTGCTTATTGGTGCTGGGAGCCTGGGTGTCCCGTGGCGAGCCTTCCGCGAGAAAGGCCAGGCTCCTCTGGCGGGGAGGCAGAGGCCGGCCGAGGTGGACTAGCCCAGGCTGGGGTCCCCAGCACCTGGCTTGGTCTCTTACACGTGGCCGCAGGGGCTCCAAGCAGCAGATGCCAGCCTGGGGCAGTGGCGGCTGTGCCCCCCTTGGCTTGGCCTAGGGTGAGGGGGGTGGAGACGGATGCAGACTGTGCCTGGGGACGAGGGTCCCTGCTCTGAAGAGGGCTCAGCCACGCTGGGGCCAGCGTCAGGAGGCTGGAGGTCCTGAGTCCCCACGGGCTGGCTGCACTGCGCCATCAGTCCCTGTGGGCGCCCAGGGGTGTGAGGGAGAGGCGGGCCTGGGTGCACCCCCAGCCTGCCAGCCATAACTCCAGCCACGCTTCGGAACTAACTTTGCCCCCGTGATAAATGCCCCATCTGAGCCAACTCAGGCACTTTGTCCCCAGAACCGGGCCAAGCTGGGGTGCACGGGGCCTCCACCAGGATGTTTTCTGTGCTTAGCAGAATTGCTATTGCCGTACAAGCAAAATTTGTTAACCTAGAGCAACTTGGGCCAGTGGGGAGGCAGGACTCTGGGGGGCCACCCTGGGCTGGATCTCCGCTCTCGGAGCTCCGCGGAAGAGCTTCTGCGGACGGAGACCCCTCTAGGTACCCCTCTCACCATTGCTAACCAGCCTCCCAGAAGAGCAGGCCAAGGCAACTGAGGGGGGCAGGAGGCCTCAGAGTTCCTGGGGTTCTTTCCTACTTCTCCAGAGTCAGGAGGCATCTCTTACCTGCGCAAGGGCTGCTTTCCCCTCCATTCTCCACCCAGCCAGGTCCTCCTGGGGGGGGGCTTGCCCAGCCTCCCTGATGCTCCAGTGTCTCCCCAGCACTCTTGTGCCCAGGCCACGCTCTCCGCGGAAGGGTCTGGGAGTCTAGATTGGAACAAGTCTGGAAAGGTAAACTCCCCCCACCTCCTTTGCCGACAGGTCGGCGCACACACGGCCGTGTGCCTGCTCACAGAGCCACATCTCCAAGGCCACGGGCAGCCCACAGCATCTCCGAACCTTGGCTACACTAATGCATTAATGGAAAAGCCTGAGACGCCAGGAGCTCCCAGGTGTGCCTAACAAGCATCTTCTGGAGTCACTGGGATCCCCAGAGATGGCCTCTGACGGTAGATGTCAGGCCGTGGGGCCAGTGAGCCCCTCGCGTGGAGCCTGTGGGTGTGAGAGGGTCAGCCCCCCGGGGGTTGTCAGTCCTGAGTCTTCACCAGGACCTGTTGAATGTGACCTGTGCCTCTGGCTGCCAGGCTGTCCGGGCCTCCTGAGAGTGTCCCTGGTAGTGTCCGAACAAGAGCCTTTCTGCCCCTCCCTGCACCTTTGCACTCAACCAGGGTCCCAGTGATAGGGCTAGAGTCCCGGGGGCTGTGGCTCTTGGAGGACAGGACAGCCACCTTGAGGAGCCATCGTCCAGGTGTGTGTGGTCATACTCCAGGAGTGCGCAGTAACAACCACTCAAGTGGGTGTAACTGTCCTCAGATGTTACATGGTGTCCTTCAGGCCTGGCAGAGCGGATTCCTGGCTGTGCGCTTCTCTTTCTCGGGACCAGTGACTATAATGGTGACTCCCAGACTGCCCCTCCCTGAGGTCAGGAACCGACTTGGATGGTCTCCAAACCCCAGGCTCTGCCCGGTTTGGAGCCCAGTTCAGCAGGCGCAGGGTCCCACTCGGGGCTCCTGGGGTGGAGACCTGTGAGATAGGGGTGGGTGGTGGGAGCTAGGGGATTTCTCCCAATGATCGGTTCTCCTCTGACCCCATGCCTGGCCTTCTGGCCACTGGAATGGTGGGGCTGGGTGATCCCAGGCCGGATAGCGCCCCCATCTGCTCTAGCTCAGACCCAGCCTCCTCCGCCAACCCCCTCCGGCCACATCCCAAATCCCCAATCCCAGCAGCAGACCTCGGTGTTTGCCTGTTGCCATGGCAATGGGATGCACCTTTCTGTTACCATGGCAACCAGCCAGGGGTTTTTAAAATTCAGTTGAGGTAATTTCCACCCCTCAATCCTCATCCTCAGACACCTCATTCTTCTTTTTTCTTCTCTGAATCTTAGAAGGTTGGGTTGGCGGGGGGGGGGGGGGGGGTGCTACAACCACCAGCCGGAGGTAGAAGGTCAGAGGGGTTGGTGGAAATACTCAGGCCTCATTCCTCCCCGACTACTCCACCCAGGCTGGACCCTAGAGAATAGGGCAGCCTCTTCCCCATTCCCTCTCCAGGCCCAGGTCTGTGGTGAGAAGAAGAGGGCTTTGCATGGGTGAGGGGGCAGCCCCTGTGGCCGTGTGCCTACGCAGGAGCAGTGAGAATCAGCAGAGACCCCCCCGGACCTGTGTCTCTGAGGATCTCAAGGCCCCAGGGCCCAGACCCCAGGACAATAGGGGACAGATATTGTTTATGCTGTATCCTGGTGCTAAGAAGCTTAGTCTAGTGGAACCCTGGGCCAGATTTGAGCAGAGGGCATCTGAGAAGGATGCAGATACTGTCCGGTGCCTGTCCCCCCCCTCCCTACTAGGGAACTCTCTCCCTAGGCACCTGCCTCATTAGTCTGGTCATTGTAAATTCATGAGGACTAACATCTCCTCCCTGCCCCCGCCTGCCTCCTGGCTGGGAGAAGAGGAGCTGCCAGTCTAGGATGGACAGGTGGATGCGCCCTGAGCAGAGCAGACTGGATCTAGGAGATAATGGGGCTCCAAGAGCCATGCACTGCCTGATTTCGCCTCATCTGCAGGTAGCGCTTTCACACTTTGACTTCTGTCTGTAGCAGATTTGTGCCCCCATTAGGTGGGCCCCCCAAAAGAAGAGTTTTCAAAGAGGAAGAAGTTGGGGAGAGCCCAGCAGGGGTACCCCCCACTTCTGTTCTGTCCCTAAGCCTGTTCTCCCATGCCATTGGTCAGTTTCGGGGGACCTTCCCCCCAGGATGGATGCAAAGTGTTTGTATAACCCCAGCAGCCGCAGGCTTGGTTCTCAAAGACAGGGACTACAGGGCCATCGGGGGGTGCCAAAGCAAGGGAAGTCACTTCCAGCTTCCCTGCCCCTTGGGACAGCAACCTCTCCTCGGGGCACAAATGGGCAGCCTGACCTTCGGGGGCTACAAAGAACCCCCAGATTGAGGCCCGGGCTGTCGGAGGCCCTGCCCACTCCAGCTCCTCCCTCACCCAAGACAGGAAACTCCCAGAGACAAGGTTTGTTTGGGTAAGCATCGCCCATCCCAATCTCCTTTATTATTTTTTTAGGTTTATTTATTATTTATTTTAGAGACAGAGAGTGCAGGAGGGAGGGGCAGAGGGAGAAGGAGATCCTAAATTTTTTTTTTAATATTTTATTTATTTATTTGACAGAGAGAGAGATAGCGAGAGCAGGAACACAAGCAGGGGGAGTGGGAGAGGGAGACGCAGGCTTCCTGCCGAGCAGGGAGCCCGATGCGGGGCTCAATCCCAGGACCCTGGGATCATGACCCAAGCCGAAGGCAGACGCCTAACGACTGAGCCACCCAGGCGCCCCGAGAAGGAGATTTTAAAGCAGACTCTGCACTGAGCAGGGAGCCCGGAGCCTGGAGCCCCATGTGGGGCTCGATCTCAGGACCCTGAGATCACGACCTGAGCCAAAACCAATAGTCGGATGCTTAACCGACTGTGCCACCCAGGCACCCCTCCCCAATCTTCTTTATTTTTTTTTTTAAGATTTTATTTATTTATTTGACAGAGAGAGAGTTAGTGAGAGCAGGAACACAAGCAAGGGGAGAGGGAGAGGGAGAAGCAGGCTTCCCACAGAGCATGGACCCCCGATGTGGGGCTCGAACCCAGGATGCTTAACGACTGAGCACCCCAGGTGTCCCCCCAATCTCCCTTATTAAACAGCAGTCCCAGGAGCACCTGTCTGGCCAGTCTGTAGAACACGGGACTCTTGATCTCTGGGTTGTGGGTTTGAGCCCCATGCTGGGTGTAGAGATCACTTAAAAATAAAATTTAAAAATCTTAAAAAAAAAAAAAAAAAGTCCCAGCCTGAGTCCACTCCACTTGAGGGAGGGGTTCTTGCTGCCCTTCCCACTGAGGACCCACAAGACCCTCACAGGGTCCACGAGTGCCCGAACACCTGGGTCCATGGTCCCCCCCACGTGCAGGATAATAAAGTCTGTATTTGACACTTTCCATGAGTTATTATTCCCACCAGCCCTGGAGGCTCCGCTGGCCCAGACAAAGCCACAGGGTTCTCCGTGGCAGGCATAGTTACCTCTTTTCTGTTCTCCTGCCAGCTGGGGGGAGGGCTGGGGGAGGAGAGGTTAAACCAGAGACCTCTGGGAAGGAGGTGATGGGGCCCAGGGTTGGGGAGGACAGGATGGAGGAGGGTTGTGGCCACCCGCCCCCCCCCCACCTGCCCAAAGTTTCTTTAACCCCTGCTCCTCCAACGCTCCCAGACCCAGGAGGCCCCAGGCTAGGCTGGGGAGGAAGGAGCCCAGACCAAGCCCTAGGTGAGCGTGGGGATGTCGTAGGTGGGAACACCCTGGTCCGAGCCTTTCTCCAGGCTCAGCTGGTGGGTACCCGCGAGTCTCCCTGCAGATCTCCACTCACCTCTTCTTGACAGCCGCAACACTTCCCAGGGTTATGGAACCCAGGGAAGGACAGACCCCTTCTCTCCCCGCAGAAATCTGTGACTCTGAACCATACTCCGGCTCTGCCAGGGTCTCCACACTTGAGACCCCGAGGCTGAAGTACTAGGGAGTAGGGCCACTCATGCGAGCAGCAGGTGGCTGGCGGGTGGGCCTCACTGATGGGGGCTTGGCATCGGTTAGAGCACTGCCCAGGTGGGCAGACCCTCCAGGGAGGTCTGCTGGCCCTGGCAGGCTCATGACAAACTGGAGGCCCACCCGGAGTCGGAGGAGGGTGCAGGAGAGAGGGGGACCAGCAGGGCAAGACAAGGCTGACGCAAGCCTTCTGCAGGGGCAGGACAAGTGTCAGCCGGATGCGAACAGAGACCACCTCATCCTGGGACGCCTCATGGCCTAGATTCTGGGCGCCATGGAGACTCTTGGCACCTCTCCTCTGGGGTCAGAGCCAGCACCCCGTCTCCCACACCCCGTGCGCACACATCCTGCAGGGAGCAGGCCTCATATTGCTGAGATCCCTGGACTAGCCTGATCCCTGAACATCAAGAAACCCCGAATTGCTCTGCCTCAGTGGAGAGGGGTCTCTGGGGCTCCAGGACCAGGGATCAGGGCCCAGAAGCCTGCCTCCCCAGAGGGCATTTAAAAGACAAGCTGGGGAAATGCCAGCAAATGTTTATAGCCTGTGGGATATGCCAGCCCAAACCCAGAACGCATGCCCTCGTTCTCCTGCCGGCCACCTGCCAGCCAAAGGGGAGGCATCTTGCTCTAGAGCTGGGAGACCCCAAGGGCCCAGAGAGAGCAGGAGGCTTGTCTGGAATCCCACAGCTCCTGAGCCGCACAGCCCTGGGAGCCAGATGTTGGGGGAAGGGACAATGACTCCTAACCCAGGGCACAGCGTGGTGGAGGGACAGGGGCACTGGGACACTCAGATTGCCAGACAGGGTGGGCAGGCCTGGTCGGTGGGACAGTGTGGTAGGGCAGGGAAGGGTCCAGTTTGCGGGGAGCGGAGGCTGGCTGGCTGTAGGAGGGGATGTAAGGCTGGTTGCTAAGGAATGGAGGGAACAAGTCGTCTCACCAGAGGTTTAGGTGACCCAGCCGTGGGGCACGGAGCAGACCAGAGCCGGCGGTACCGGGGGCACTGGGTATCATCGAGGCTCGTCCCCACAGCTGGCCAAGCAGACTGGAAGCCTAAGAAGCCCTCCACACTCACCTAGCTGACGACAGCGCCCTCCCTGAAGTCCCTGTGGGAAGAACCCTTGACTCCTGAGGCCAGCAGCCCACCCTCTCCTGATGCAGCCCGTTCTTGGCTTCTCTGGGGTCCGAGGGCATGGCGCTTACTTCCTTCGTCCCAGGCCTGTCCTCCAGGAAGATTCTGAGCCCTGGGCAGGCAGAAAACATGTCTGGCTAATGTCCATACCTCTCCCCACCCATCACCCACCACCCACCCCAGGGGCTGAGAAAGAGAGGGGCACGCAGGCTGTTCCATATTCAAGGCAATGAATGATTTTTGCCTTAAAGTCTTAGAAATATACTCAGAAATATACCGTGGTCAGTCCGTCAGCTGACTGAGCTGTCACCCAGCGCTGCCAGGAGCCGGGGACCACGCGTCACTGAGACAGATGTGGTCTTCATCCTCCCAGAACTCCAAGTCCCAACGGCAAGGGGGACAAAGCAGATCCAGAGCGGTTTGGCCTGTGACGAGGGCCACGGGAGCCATGGGATGCCAAGGCCGGGGGACTAGGGTATCTTCTTTGAGGAGACGTACCTGAGCTGAGCTGGCTGGGCCGAGGGTCTCCAGTCTGCGGCCCAGAGGGGGAGGCGTGTCAGTTCTCAGGCGGAAACCCTCAGGGCTGGAGCTGCCTTGACAGGGGAGGGGGATGGGAGGGGAGGGCAGAGGGCACCGCGTATCCACAACGGATAGCCTGGGGACAGGGAGCCAGGACAAGGCAGTGGCAGGGCCTTGGGTCACTGCCCGTCAGTTACCTGAAGGACAGGCCCCCTCAGATCTCACTGGCAGCCGGCTCCATTGATCCGACTGGAGACTGGAAGTGGCCAGGGAACATTCAGGCCGGGGGACACTGGGGAGAACACTGTGGGAGGTACTTGCCACCCTGGCTTTATCTGGACTCAGCCGTGTTCCTTCCCAGCAGGCCCAGCATGGGGCCTGCCAGGGTGACCCCTGATGCCCTCGCCAGGCATATACCTGCTCCCCTCCTGTGGACACACAGGTGGGTTGTACCACATCTGGACAGGTGAAGCCTATTTTCACCAGCCGCAAGAACAGAGCCAGCCTCCTTCCTGGGAAGCCATCTGTCCAGCTCAGGTTGCCTGAAATGGGCACCAACATCTGAACAAACAGCCCTGGGAGCGGAGGGGGGGTGGGGGTGGTGGGGGTGGTAGGAGGGATGCAGCCTGCCCAGCCCAGCTCCGGAGCGCAGATGAGTTCCTACAGCTGTCCATGGCCCCAGGCTTGCCCGATGCCCACATGGACCTCCAACCCCTCAGTCCCATGGCTGACCTGCTGCGTGCCCGTGTTCAGCCACGCCGAGCTCTCTCAGGCCCTCCCCAGACGACCTGTCTTTTCTTCCTGGCATAGGAGCGGCCTCTGCTTCCCTCCTGGAAGACTTCCCAGAGCCCTCCACGCCGGGCCACCCTGCCAGTAGAGCTCCCCAGGGCCCACCACGGCCCCAGGGCAAAGGACCGGTGACACAGAGCGGATGCTTGGTAAGCATGGCTGCCTGTAGTCCTGCCTCTGGGCTGGGTGCTCCCAGGGACGATACCTGGCCGGTTTGGACCCCCTGTTCTTCCTGCTCCTTCAGCCCATGTGGGTTTGCCGGGCTCTGAAGGGTTGACCCGGACTCAGAGCTGGGCTGGGCCCCTGGGCAGGAACTGCCTATCTGAGGTCCACACTCAGCCCAGCTGTCCCTGTCCCTGCCCACCTGGGAAAAGGAGGGACTGGCATGACCCCTCCCCCATCCCCCTTACATCTGGCCCTGGCCTGCGGGCAGCCCTGTGACCTGGGGAGCGGGAGCAGTCTCTGTGGGCCTCAGAGCTTGGCAGAGGATAACCCCCCAACTATGGGCTGCAGGGCTTGCTGTGGATCTAGGATCTGGGCACACCTCAGAAGCCTTCAGCTTCCACTTTGCCTGCTGCCTGGGCCTGGGGGTGGGGGTGTATCGAACTTTAATGCATCTTTGCCCAGGAGGGACTGTCCTGCTCTCTGTCTCCTGATGGGGTCTTCCAGATAGTGCAGGGGTGGGGGCTGTGGGTCCGGAGCTGGGCAAGGACCTAAGGGCACACGGGGATTCCAACCACCTGACTGTACCCTTGCCAGGAGGCCTTGGGCCAGTGGGGAGTGTGAGGTGTGCCGGCTCTTTCCTCTGGGGACTCCAAAAAAGCCATACGTGCATCCCCCAAAGTTCATTTCCCATTTCCTGTAGGTCGGCTCTCAACCTGACAGGCGTCCCCTCTCACCTCCCAATCACCGTTCCTCCCGCCCCTTCCCCTCCCCTCTCCCCACTTTCCATTCCCCACCCCTCCCCCCTACCTAATCAGAATGCCCCACCCCCACAGGGTGGCTTCCTCTCGCTGTGTCTCATTCCCTCCGTGGGAGAGGGGGAGGCCGTCCCTCCTGCCCCCTGCCTCCCCAGTCACCGTCCTTTCCCCTCCACCCTTCAGGAAGCCCCCACCCCATCCTGAAATACCCCACCCTCTGGATCCCTCCTCCCCAACCTGGGATTCGGTGTCCCAGGCCCCCACCCTCAGCGAACTTGGCTCCTTTCAGCTCCCCTCCCTCGCGGGCAGAGGCAGGGCGTTCAAGTCCATTTAATCTTGGCAGAATGCAATTTCCTGCTTCAGGGAGCTGGCGGGTTTAGGAGGCTTAATGAGGGGGGAGGGGGGAGACGGGGAAGAAGGAGGCTGAACCGGGCTAGGAGATGGAGACAGAGTCCCTGAGAGGGGTGGTCCAGGAAGCTCGGGGATGTGTCTGTCTGGGGGTTGCCTGGGGGTGGGGAGCGGGTGGTGTTTGGGATCACACAGGGGTCAGCTCTTCAGCTTTGGACTCCCACTGGTAGGCCCGGGCTGCTCCGCAAACCTCCCCACCCCCAGCTAGGTGGGGTGGAAACGCGGGGAGGGGAGGGGCCTCAAAGTGGCCCACTGTCAACAAAATGGGGAGGGTCAGTGTGTGTGTGTGTGTGTGTGTGTGTGTCCGCGCACGCGCGTGCTCTGTTCGTGAGGCACGTGTCTGCTTGGCCAACAGGGTGGTGGGGGTGCAGGTCCAAGTGTGCAGATGGGAGAGGGAGTCCGGGGGAAAATGTGCAGCTGGGGGGCATTCTAAGTGGGCTGGACACTCTGGGTGGGTCCCCGGGAAGGTGCAGCTGGGAGGTCCCAGACCCCCAGGTGGGGGGCTGGGCAGCCAGGCTGGAATTTCAGTCCCGAATAGGATGCTTATCGGGAACCAGCCACCAAGGCAGAGAAGATAAGGGACAAAGGGGCCTCTCAGCCACCGGAAGCCCCACACCTGGTGGGGGCAGGGCAGCCAAGAGCCCCGCCTGACACCCAGAACCCAGACCACCTCTGGGGAGACTGAAGTGGAGCACCTTCTGAGGGCCCCTGCCCTGCAACCCCATTTGGTCCCCTCTTCCCTCCCCTCCCCCTCTCTCCCTGACCTGGTTCAGCAGATCTCCTTTCTGGAGAAGCCCTTGGAGGAGCCACAACCCGGGATACAGGGAGTCCCCAGGCGGGGCAGGTGGAGAGGGGTGGTCAGGGACTGGTATCGGGTCCTTCCTCAGCCCATGGGAAGCAGGCAAGGGGATGGAGTGGAGGGTCTTCACAGGGAAAAGCAGGCAGCCTGGCATCCTCCAGGAGCAGTGCCCCGCATGAAGAAGCTCCGCTAAGCCAAAGCCCCGGGCCCTTGGGGAGGGTCCGAGCCACGAGGACGGAGAGGGTTTCAGGACTCTGGAAGGCAGGGCCAAGACTGCCAGAGGCACCTCCAAGCTACTGTGCGGTCCAAGCCCACTCTTCGTACTGGGATTTCTCATTTCTGGGGGGCCCGGGAGGAAGGCCCATAGAGACGACGTTGGGCTGAAGCTGGGCAAGGCCCTCTTCTTCTGGGCCTCGGTTTTACCATTTGTGAACAACAGGGCTGGGATAGGGTCTCCGAGGAGTAGCCCACGGTGCCTTGGAAGCAGGTGGGCCCCACCCCAGCCCAAGGGTCGTCGTGGGTGGGCTTGAATGGCAGCCCGGTGCGTAGAGCAGGACACTAGGAAGCTGGGGAGGGGAGAGGTATGTGAGGGACACATCCTATGGCCTCGTGCCCTCCTAGATGCCTCAAGGCCCTCCCAACGCCCCACCCCCATGAAAGCAGCATGTCCTCCAGAGGTCACCTATCCCTTTGGGGAAGATGACACAGTCTGCCAGGAGAATGTGCTCAGAGGCAAAGCAAAGGCCCCACAGGCTGGGGGGTCTCCAGGAGCCCCCTACCCCAGCCCTTTGCGTTAGGATGGCTTTGGCTCCTTGCCCCTCTGCTTCCCCTTCTGACTAGTTTGCCAGTTCCCTGGGGCCAGCTGTCCCCTCGCTTGGCCTCTTCATCTGGCTGGGGCCTCCCCAAGGACTGTTCCAGGGCCCACATCTCCCCTCCCTCTGCATCTTTGCTGAACTCAGCCCCAGCCCCTCCTGGCTCTTGTAAGTGTTGGTCAAAAGGGAGCTCATGGGCCGCTGCTGCACCCCCTAACCCCCACCCCTGCCCCACACCCATCTCTAGTAGATTCTGACCTGTGGATCCCCTTCCAGACAACTCCACTATCTGACCTCTAGGACATACCTTGGTGGGTCATCCTTCAAGCTGTGAGATTTCTTTTTTTTTTTTTTTAGATTTTATTTATTTATTTGACAGAGAGAAAGAGACACAGTGAGAGAGGGAACACAAGCAGGGGGAGTGGGAGAGGGAGAAGGTGAGCAAGGAGCCCAATGCAGGTCTCGATCCCAGGACCCTGGGATCATGACCTGAGCCTAAGGCAGACGCTTAACGACTGAGCCACCCAGGCGCCCAAGCTGTGAGATTTTTAACTGTTTTTTTTTTTTCTTAAGATTTTATTTATTTATTTGAGAGAGAGAGCATGAGCGCGGGGAGGGGCAGACGGAGAGGGAGAAGCAGACTCCCCGCTGAGCCTGGAGCCCAATGTGGGGCTCAATCCCAGGACCCCCGGATCACAACCCGAGCTGAAGGCAGAAACTTAACTGGCTGAGCCACCCAGACGCCCCTCTAATTGGTTCTTTGAAGGCCAGTGGCTGTCACCTCCTCCACACAGCCTTCCGTGAGTCACCCTCCTAGCCCTCTGGATACCTTCCGCACACCCACCAGGAGACCCCTGCTGACCTTGCCAACTCCCACAGCTCCTGGTTTGTAAATGTGTGGAGGAGTTGTGGGCTGGACGCTGGGGTGGTGGTAAAGCCGGCGCAGGCCTGTTTGAGGAGGGAGGCAGGCGTGTGGCCCAGAAGTTCCAGGTGGCTGCTGGGCCAGCACCGCATTCCCATGACAACCTGCATGCAGGTCCTCTCCCAGGGAAGACAGTGAGGTCACCTTTGTGGTGAAGGCTCCAGTGTGGGTGAGTGTGGGGAGCCGCCAGGTGGGGGCCCGGATGCCGGACAAGCAGGGGCAGGGGCAGGATATGGGGTCAAGATGCCCCATCCCGAGCAGACCCTTATGCCGGATGAAAAGGCAAACACTTACCCACTCTCCCAGACAGAGTGATTCGGTGCCCCAGGTGATGGCGCCTGGCTCTCTCTGTCATCCGCTGGGGAGACACAGTGAGTCATAACACAGTGTGTCCTACATATTAGATGCTGCTCCCAGCAATCTGCTCTTGGTAGCTGCTTTCACCTTCCCAGCACCTGGGTGGTGTGGACCGGGTGGCAGGGGGAGGGACTTGCTCTCCTGCCCCAGAGAATGCGTAAGTGCACGGGGGCCAGTGGGAGCCACAAGCATGCAGCCGGGATGGGAGTTGGGGTGGGGCGGGTGGCACACAAAACGCACCCCAGACTTGTCAGCCCTGACATTTGTGTAAGGAGGATGAGGCACAGTGAAACCAGACCTCAGCGGCCCCAACTGCGTCCGTCCACCCGTGTCCCCACATCCACAGAAGCTCTAGGGGCCGCGCACACAGCATGGCCAGAGCCCGGGCGGCACAGTGGTCTCCACACTTCCGGGGACCCAGGCTTCCCTCGATGCCAGGCCCTTTCCCACCCGGAGTCCATCTCCCCGCCCTCGTGGGGCCTTTCCAAGTTGTAGGGTCTGGGTGGGCCTGGGCCTTGCAGGAACTTGAATCCCCAACACAGTGCCGTCAAGGTCTCCTGAGGTAGCCCCCACCCCTCAGCCCCAGGCCTAGGAGCCTAGCCTACCAGCACTTGGAGACAATTTTGTTGAAAATTCAGGCCAAATTAGAGTAGAGAATCAGCAGCAGGGGATGGGGACTTGGTGGCTTCCTCACCCGATGAGCAGGAGGTCAGTGGCAGTCTGGCCCATTTTCCCCAGGACCAGCTCTGCACCCTTAGCCCCGAGAAGACTCCACCAGACCCTCCGGAGCTCATGGCCCAGAACACAGGTGAGATGTGCGGAGCTGTCAGCCCCTGTGGCCTAGTACTTGGCACAGGCTTGGACACACATGGTGTCTGCAGAATGAATGTATCACATTAGATCAAAACACAGGCAGAGCGAGAGGCTCTCCCCTAGAAGCTCAGAAGACAGACCAACTGGGCAAACAGGGGAGGCTTTTTTGGGGAAATAGCATTTGAACCAGGCGGGAAGGATCAGGACAACCTCTCCAGGGAGACGGAAAAGACATTCCCGGTGGAAGACTAGGCTGGGCAAGGGCTTGAGAGTAACATGGTATGAGATGTGATGAGCGGACAGCCCTCCAGGATCCCTGCAGTGACCCAAGGAACTGCTCGGCCAGGCCGGGGGGACCTGGCTTCCAGGCACCAAGAGGAAGACCCCTCTGACTGACGGCCTTGGTCCCCTGGCAGACAAACCAGGCTCTGTTGGTTCTGCCTCAGACTTTCCATGGGACACTTTCAGGGCCCTGTTCTCCCCATTTGCCAAGTGGTGCCTTTGCCTCAGGTCTGGCCTGGTCGAGAGTGAGGGGTCCCTGGCATGGGAAGATAGGAAAGCGTCACCCTGGAGTCCTGTAGGGAGAACATAGGGGTACAGGTGAGTTCTCTAGAACCCAGGACCCCTGGGGTATGCAGTCCCATCTGGCAGGGTGGGGAGGGGTACCCTTGGTCAACAAGAGACGGAGGGAATAGGCAGCTGGGAGCCCCCCGGTACTCCCCACAACAAGCCCCATTGTGAGAAAGCACTGGGCGCAGGGGAGCAGATGAGGAGGGGTGGTGCTCAGGAGCATTCAGCAATCAGAATTTCTTATTTATGAAAAAAAAAAAGAAAAATGTCTTATTTATTTATTTTTAAGTAAACTGTACCCCCAACGTGGGGCTTGCATTCATGACCCCAAGTTGTGCACACTACTCACTGAGCCAGCCAGACGCCCCAGCAATCGGAATTTCTTCCAACTCTGGCTGGGGGGGCTCTCATGCCTTGTGCCCCCACCAGCTCAGCCCTTATCTCCTCCTCCAGGGCCCCTTCCCCAACTGAAGGCCCCAGGAGAATGGGGGGCCCAGCCTGGACCACCTTGTGTCCACAAGGCTACAGAGCCTAAGACCTGAGCAAGCCAACAGTCCAGGACCGGGTCCCCTCTCTGTGTGCCTAAAATTGCAGCAAGAAACACAAGTGTTATCCAGAGAATGGGCCCCAGCTGGACCTGCTTAACCCTGCCCAGGGGATAGGCACCCCCTAGCCTAGCCTGGGCCCAACCAGACCCCTGGACGGGAAATGGGGGCTTTCTGAGGCTCTGCGTTGACCCAGGGCATTGTCTTGTTGCCCAAGATCCCCTCTTTAGGCCACCCCAAGTGGTGAGACCCCTCTCAGGCGAGAGTACAGATGTCTTTGGCTGGGAGGCACTGATTTTGGGGGTACTCAGAGAGGCAGCTGCAGAGGGGCCAGGGGGATACTTGAGATAGTCCAGTCTCAGGGAGCGAAGTGGAGACGGTGGTCTGTGGGACATGGCCCCCAGGGAAATCAGATGCAGACTAGGTCTGGGAGCTATAGCCCAGCCCTTCCCACAAACCGGGCTCTGCCCCCAGAATGGGTGCCCTAAGGCAGGGGGAGCTAGCAAAGAGGACTTGGAGTTTCCTTCTGGTTCCAACCACCCAGCTCTTCAGGTACCCCGTCTCCTCTAGGCAGGAGTGGGGTGCACAGAGGGAAGAGTGGAGAAAGGCCGCCTGTGGTTAAGGGCGGTATGGGAAGAACGCAATGAAGGGCGGTGGAAGAAGTTGGGGTACCCGGAGCTAGAGGACAGGAATAGGGGTACTGCAGGAGAGGACAAGGGCATGGGCATGCTGTGGGCCTCGGTTTCCCCTCAGGGATTGTGAGGAGCCCAGCAATCGTGGGTGGGGGGGGGCAGTTGCCCTCTGGGCCCCTGACCAACATCCTCAGGAATCAGGAATTGGAACCTGTCCAGGACTAGGCCGACTGGGGGTGTGGCTTCAGTCCCAGAGACTCTTCCCTGTGAGCCCTGCGGCCATGACCGAGATAGAGGTGGCACGCAGGGGGTGCTCCGGCGGGCTGTGGACACACGAACGCATCCTTCCGGGTGGCAAGAACGAGGTCTCTGAAGTTAGTCTGGAGGTGCTAGTGACAGGCAGGGCAGAGGGTGGAGTGTGGAGTTCTGATCTCACTCTACACAGGCCCTGCCCCCTTCCTTCCTCCATATACCATTCTCTTCATCCCTCCATCTCAGCTGGTGCCTGCTCGTTCCGGCAGCAAACGAGCTTTGCAGAAACTTGTCCTCGGATTAAAGCTTCAACCATGGTCTCAGGAGAGGGGAGCAGGGAGGCTGGCCAGCCAGGCCCCATGTGGAGAGTGCATGGGGCAGGGAAGGAGGCCTCTCTTCCCACCTCAAAATCCCAGGTCATGCCCTATGGATGAGCTCCAAGGGAAAGATGAGGGGAGCCTGGCTGAGTTCGAGGATAGCCAGCCCCACCCCAGTGATCCAGCCAGGTCCCTGCCCTCCCTCTCCTGGAGGTCCGCAGCTTGATTTTTATCCCCCCAGGAGCCAAAGGAATCCTTTAAAAATGTAAATCAGACTATGCCTTGCCTCATAACCCTCAGGCCAGTCCTACTCTTTTCTCAATCTGTGACTGCACCTCAGCATTCAAGGGGGCTCTAGCCTGGAATCCACAGACAAGTTTGCCCAGGCCCCTGCTCCTCAAAGTCTCAGTATTTCCTTCTATTAAATGGGTCCACAATGCTGTTCTGGCCACTGTGAGTCAGGGGCCTGTTCCTTCCTAGGACTCCACAGGTGGAGCCCCCAGTTCCTTTCTTTTTCTTTGTCTTTTTTTGTCTAACTAAGTGGCTTTCTTGGGGAGAGCCAGGATTACAACGGACTCAAGAGTTGGCATTGGGGCCCCTGTTCTTGCCAAAGGTGGGTACAGCATTGACAAAGCATCAGTCGTCCTGCATCTGCCGCTTGGCTCGGCCTGTCTTCTTTTTCTCCTGTTTGGCCATCTTGGGAGTCCGCCCTCTTGCTTTCCCAGCATGGGCCAGGGGACCATGGACTTTACCTCCAAGGGTGCGGCCGGCTACTTCCGGGGGGTCAGAGCCTCCGCTCCACACTGACCCAGGGTAGCCTCAGCCCCGAGGGGCGGGCCTGCCGGGAGCACCACCTGATCTCCTGGAGCAATGGCCATGAGCCTTGATCTGGGCGACCATCTCCTGCCGGTCACCTGGAGGGTGTGTAGCTCCTGGGCATAGACAAAGAGCTGCTTGTTGGTGACTAAACCATGGCCTACCGCCAAGAGGGAGTGGAAAAAGAGTGGAGCCCCAAGTTTCTAGGTGCAGGTCCAGAGGCCAGGTCCGGCCTAGGTGTCCACTCTGTCCAGTTACGTTTAGAAATCAAACCCTCCCAAGACAGGAAGGTGCCCTATCCTGGGGTAGGGAGCAGGGGTTCAGCTTTGCCGCCCCGCCAAGCACACCTGGGAGCCAAGAAGCTCATCATTGCGGATGGAGTGCTTAGCCAGCAGCCGGTGGGCCGGGGAAGACCCAGCTCCCCACCACCTGCATTCGCCCCGCTGCCCAGCACTCATCCAATGCCCCGAGGCCATGTGCTGGGAAGGGCGATTGTCTGCAAGGAGCATTTCCTCTTGGCCAGTCCCAACACTGCTGTGCCTCAGAGGCCTTGTGGTGCAGAACAGGGGACCATGCTGCTCAAGGTCCTCCATTCCCTGGCTCGCGGGGGATGGAGCCCGAGATGGGGTGTTCCGGCCTGAGATCTCTGGTCTGGAGGTTACGGACAGTGACCTCATATTGCAGCACTTCTTCAGGGAAAACCTGGAGCCAGGCTTAGGGAAGAGGGCCAGGATGGCAGGGTGCCCAGTGTCTGCCCACCCGCCCCTCCCCCCTTCCAGGGGAGCTGCCTTCATCTGGGCCCCACTTCCCTGCAGGGAGTGAGGGACCAGGGGAGGCCACACGGCGACTGTCACGGAAGGGACATTCCCCAGTCATTTGGAACTAAGTAAGTCCAGATCTCAGCTTGCAGGCCTGGCTGCAGGACCCTCCTTGGGCCCCCCTCCCCCAGGACTGTGGCCACACAGACACATGGATGGGGCGTGCGCAGCAGATGTGAGCCTGAGAGGCAGCCAGAAACCCCACGGATCAGAGCCCGTCACATCAGCTTTGTTGGGGGCTGCCCAGGTCTCCCCCAACCCTGAGGCACAGCTCTGCCTAAGGGACTTCACCTGCTCCCCGGGGGGCTCACAGCTGCAGCATCACTGTTTAAGTCAAGGCAGAGTCTACCCTGAGTCCCTGCTGCTGCAGCCTGGGCCACTCTCTCCTCAGCTCAGCTCTTAAGTAGAGGAGGAAACAGCAAATGGGCACCATCTCTGCCCCATCCTCAGCTGCAGGTGAGTGTGAGCAGAGGGCCCAAGATGAGGGTAGAAGACAGCTTCCAGTCTCGGATCAGAGGGCCCTGGGCTCAGCCCCCTCCCATTCCGAGATGTCGGCGGTCAGATATTATCTGAGCAGAGACCTAAAAGAGGCCATGGAAGCATCTATTGGAAGGGCACCCAGGCAGAGGGAACAGTCATTGCGGGGCCCCGAGGCTGGAGAGGTGTGGGAGGAGGAGTGAAGAGGCTGTGACCCAGAGCAGGAAAATGTGAGTCAGAGGTGGTGAAGGGGGCTGCGGGTCGGCCACTGCAAGGACATGGCTTTGACTCTTGACAAAGTAGCAGCCCTTGAGAGCTTTGGGCAAGAGAGAGACCTAACCTGGCTCCCATTTTAACGGGGTCTCTGTGGATCCTGGTTGACTAGATTGTGGGAGACAAGAGCAGACGCTGGGAGCCCAGTAAGGAGGCTTGTGTGCTTGTCAGGAAAGAGACGAGGTTGGCCATGGGGGTGGTGGCTGCCTAGGCCAGGGCTGCAGAGCTGGTGACTAGAGACAAGGTGGGAAGGGGTCACCTGATATTTTGCACGTGTTAAGGTGAAGTTGCAAGTCTTTGCTGATGGTTTGATGTGGATGTGAGAGAAAGAGAGTCCAAGCTGATTTTATGGCTTCTTGGCCTGAGCAGCTGGAAAGTTGGAGCTGCCCCAACTGAGTCAGTCAAAGCCAAGGAGTGGCTGGTGGCTGCTCCCAGGTGGGCTCCAGATCCAAGGTCTTTTCCACACAGACCCTGTCTCTTAAGGCAGGCTCCACACCCCATCCTCATCCAGTGGCTGGGGCGGCCTAACCATTACTGCCTCAAGGTTCAGCACCCGAAGTAAAGGCCTCTGCTCTGAGGGCAGAGGAAACACAGAATTCCCAGACCAATTCTTAGTGAGGAGGCCTCTCTGAAGCCTGATAAGGATTGAGCTCTAGGCCTAAGACCTGGGCTCTCCAGCAGGGGCTGGGCAGGCCCAAGTGGGTGAGGGATGGCTGTCTGGCCTCTGTCTAAACAGGATATGCTCAGGCTGGCCGATGGTCATGGGTCACTTGGCAGCCAGCCGAGCCGGGGCCCACCCAACCCCCACCTCCCTCACCGCCACACACACACACACACACACACACTGGATGAGGGATGTGGGGTAACATGTGCAGATCTCAGAGCCCTGTGTCCCCCCTCTCTTGTTCACTCTGAACCCAGAGAGACCTGGGTCCCAGGCAGCATCTCTTAGGGGCTGGCTAGGAGCGCAGGACCTGCAGCGGCCCAAGGAAACTCCTGACTCAGCCATTAGGATTGGCTTCCTGGGAGGTAATGTCTTCCCAGAGGCCTGAAGGATCTAGAAGGAAGGGAGCAGCATGTGCAAAGACCAAGAGATGAGACTGTGTGGAGCTCCTGCCTAAGGGGAAAGGGGGGAGGAGGCAGCCTCCAGAAGGGAGGCTTGTCCCTTGTGCAGAAGGGGACAGTGTTTGAGGGTAAAGGAGACCAAGGGCTTGGGTCTAGACGAAACTCGGTTGACACTGGTGCTAAAGTCTGGGAAGAACATTCCTGGTTGAGGGGACAGCAGCAGAAAAGGCCTAGAGGAGGCTTTGGGAAGCAGCCAGGGAGGTGGCTTGTTCCAGCTTTTGATGGGCTCCGAGCCAGCCCCTTGGTCTCACTGGGCAGGAGGAGGCTGAGCCGAACCCCATCCTGAGCCTGGGCTATGGGGACTCCTCACTGCCCCACTCCCAGTGCTGCCCGAGCAACGCCCTGCGCCCCCTCCCAGGGCCCCCTTTGCAACACTCCCCCCCCCCCCCCCCCCCCCCCGGGATCCAGTTCCGGGAGGCGGGTGAGGGCTGCGCCTGGGGCAGGGGAGATGAGAAAACCAGAAAGTGGGGAAACCTGAGCCAGCAACGCTGGGGCGGGCGGGCCAGGGCTTGCTCAGCCTGCTAGGCCCGGGAAACAGGTTCCCCAGAGAGTGGGCCAGAGGAAGGGGGGGCTGGTTTAGTTGCCACCTTCATCCTGGGGGCATGGCGGGTCTCTGAGGCCCAGGCCTCCAAGTCTCGCCTTCTAGTTGCTGAGGCTGGAAGGGCAGAGCCTCTCTCGAGTTTACGCAGCATAGCAAGCTTCTCTCACTCCACTCGAGGGAGGCCGGACAGAGGCGGATAGGATAGATAGACAGAGGATGGACAGCCCGACAGGCCGCGGGAGGCCCAGGGCTGCACTTCAGTCCCCCACAGCACAGCCTGGAAAAGCCAGAAGGAAAAGAAACAGGCATGTGTATGGGCAGAGACAAAGGCTGGGCCAGGTTGAAAGGCTGGGAGTGTTTTGGGGAAGAACTCCAAGGTGCTCCCGTCCGCTGAACGCACCATCACCTGGGGGTGGGGACCGAGACAAAGGGGGCCAATTCCTTCCAGGTTGTAAGCCCTGTTGTTGGGCTTTGTAGCATCTCAGAAGCTCTGGGAAGCTGAGCCATGAGCCCAGACTCTACAGTCAGGATGTCACCCAGAGGGTCTATCTTATAGGTACTCAGAGCCCATCTTGAAAGGGAGAGGGGGCTACTCCAGGAGGGGGACCCTAGAGGCTGGGTCAGAGGAGAAACCAGACCTGGCCTAACCATCATTGTGTCCACCCTCACCTTGCGTATCCAGATTGGAACCAGGATGGGCCATGGGAGAGCTGGAGAAGAAGCAGGCCTGGGATCTGAGTGTCCTGCAGGGGAGGGAGGGAAGCCCAGCAGGGGCAGGGGATCAGCCTGGCCTGGCTGTCTCACTTCAGGTGACCCCACAGGGCATCCGAGGTGGCTCTCAGGTGGAGCTAGCGGCTGAGTGGCTTTCGGAGAGGAAGACAGAAGGACTCTGGGTGGCAGGGGAAGAGGTTGCTGGGGGCAGCCGGCCCAGAGGAGCCAGGGGGTGGGACCAGGAGTTGGCTCCTGGCCTCTGCGTTCTTGGCTCATGTTCCCTCTTGGATCTGGTGCTGCAGGGATTTGCTCTCTTATTCATTCAATAAAGATTTATTGAACTCTGTAAGTGCCGCGCCAGGCTCCAGCACTCATGGCCAGCCCTGAGCGCCTGTCTGGGTTGTAGGCCCTTGGCTCCATGTGGGCCCTGTGGCCTGGCCCTTCCCTCCTGGAGCCTTCCCATAACTCCTGAAAAGGCCACCTTTTCCTAACACCTCAGCCCAGTGGCTACAGGCCTCCCCACTTCTCTCCGTCGCCTCTTCCTCATCTGTACAGTGGGGACAGCAGGACCTGCTTCTCGGAGGAGCTGCGAAGTGCCTGGAAGTAAAGAACCATAAACTCTGCTGGCATACAGGGCCTCCCAAGCTGGCTGGGACTCCCATCCAGGGTTGGTTTCAAGCGCCTCTAGGCCCCTACCTTGAAGGCAAATTGCGGGAGGGTCTACTATATTCCTCCCAATAATGCATATCTCTTACATGCATAATAACATAATGGCCAACCTGGCACGGACACCAGGCGGGGGTGAGTGTGGATTCCCTGCTGCGATGAGTGCTTTTATTTCCATTACTCAACCTTGTCATGTTGCTTAGGAAAGCACTGGCATTCCGTTGTGTGAGGTGGTCTCTTCCTCTCCCCGTGCGCTGTCCCCCGGCCCCACTGCCCCTTCAGAAGGCCTCCCCACACTAGCTCCATTCTATGTGTCTGAGGGGAGCTCCATGGACACATTAATTGAGTCTCTTTTCTTCCCAACCCAGCACCCTGGAGTCTTTGGTAAGTCCTAACAGTTCTGCTTCAGTGACCATGATGATGATCGTGCTGGGGGTGGTGACAGGGGTGGCCAGGCTAGAAGACGGGGGAGACCTGGGGTGGGGGGGAGTGGGGGAAATGTGGAAGAGATGGTGTTGGAAACCATGGTGATGGCGGCGCAGTGGTGCTGACCTCAGCGGTGACCCTGGTATAGAGGAGGTGGGACAAGGAGGGACAATTGTCACAGTGTTTTCAAGGAGACCTGACAGAGAAGAGGGGTGCAGGCACTGTCTCTAGAGCCACCATAACTCCAGGCTGGTGTTTCCTTGCTTCAGATGGTATCTGCTTGGAGCCTGCGGGCCAGCACTGCAAATCCCGGGCAGGAGACCCTCACCTGGGCTCTTAACATGGCACAACCAGTCAGTAGGTCAGAGGGAGGGATGCCTTCTCCAGGGCGTCTTGTTAGCCAGGGAGAGAACGGGGTGGGGGAAGAGGAAGAAGGGGAGGGAGAAGGAGGAGAGGGAGAGAAAGAGGAAAAAGAGAAGGGAAAAGAGGGGGAGGGAAAGGAGGGTGAAGAGGAGGGGAAGGCAGAGAAAGAGGAGAGAAGAGGAAGGAGGGAGGAGAAGGGAGAGGACAGGAGAGGGGAGAAAGAGGGAGAAAAGAAGCTAGGAGAGAGGAGGAAGGGGAGGGAATAGAAGAGGGAGGAGGGAGAGGAGGAAGGAGAGGACAAAGAAGGCCCATGCCCCTTGGGACCTCAACAAAGTGCATGGGGCAGGGCTGAGCTTGTGGTCCTGGTTGGTAAGGCCATGGCCTTGGGGGTTGGGTTGCGTGTCAGGTCCCTTCCTGGGATCAGGGGAGGCGTTTTGGCTCAGTTGCTGGGCCCTTGGGTCATCGTGAGGCCATGTGAAAGCAAATGTCCCTTTTAGGAGAGGAGGCCCAGCCTATCTGGCTTCTCTGGGGGTATGGAACTATAAGGAGTGGATCCGTGGGGCTGCTGGTTTGAAATAGGGCTGGAGGCTGGGGAATTACGGATAGCCCTGGAGTGCTTGGGCAGAGCAGTGAGGCTGGGCTGCTGCGACCTGGCCTGGGCTGGAGGCAGCGAGCAGGTCCAGCGGTGCCAGCCGTCCCAGGGGCTGCACCGCCACCTGCTGAGCGGCTGGGGCAGTCCTGGGCCCTACGCTGCGGGACTCACGCGCGGGGCCCGGCGCGGCCCGCAGCAAGTGGGAAGGAGTGACACGGCAGAGGGTGCGCAGGTGAGCGCAGGCTCGCTGCTCCCCGGCGCGCCCGCCCTTCCCGCCAGGGAGTTGAGTGCCGGGGTAAACACCAGGCGCGGTGTGCGCGGTGTATCCACGGAGAGACAAAGCCAGGGCGGGGCGGGGGCGCCGCCCGCGAAGCCGGGGCGGGGGCGCGGGGTGCAGATTAGTCTTCCCTGGCGCGGGTTGCCCCACCGCCCGGGAGCCCCGAGCCCAGCCCGCGGACAGGTGGAGCGGGGGCGGGGCGGCGGCCGGGCGGGTCCCGCCCCGGGGGTGGGGCCGGGCGGGGCGGGCGGGGCGGGGCCGCGCTATGCAAATGTCGCCCACGGGCGGCCAATTGCCGGCGCTCCCCGCGCGGCTCCGAGCGCCCCGTCCCGCCGGCGGCCGCGAGACCAGAGCGAGCGAGCGAGCGAACGGCCGCGGTCCGGCGAGCCCCGAGCGCAGCGCAGGGCCAGGGCGCGCCGCGAGGAGCGGCGCAGCCCAGCGCGGCCGCCCGGCCCCAGTCCAGCAAGCAGGCGAGCACCACCGGGCCGAGCCAAGCGCAGCGCCCCGAAGCCGAGCGCGCGCCGTCGCCCGCGCCCCGCGCCGGGGAATGCGCCCTCGGCGCGCCGGCCAGGGGGCGCCCGCAGCCCACCCGGGGGGAGGCGGCCCCGAGCGCCCCTGAGCCTTCCCATGGCCCGGGCTAGGGCCCGGGGCCTCGGCTGCTGACGCGCCCGAAGCCCGCGGAACCCGTGAAACCCGGGCCGCGGCGTCGACCCCGGCTCAGGCACAGCGGCGAGAGGGCGCGGGCAGGGCCATGGCCCCGGGGGGCCGCTAGCGCCGGCCGGCCCAACCGGGAGCCGCTCTGTCGCTGCCGCCGCCGCCCCCGCCGCCCGGGAGCCCAGGCCCCGCTGCCGCGGAGGAGGTGAGTGCGGCGGGAACCGGGAGGGAGCGGGCAGGCGGCCGGGCCACCCCGCGATCCCTCTGGGACCCGCGGCACTGCAACTCTGCGGAAGTGTCCGGGGCGCGGGGCTCGGAGAGGCCCGGGACGCAGAGGCGGTAGGACTTGAGTGGGCGCTGTACCTGTCCAGGCTGCCCGGACCCTTATCATCGGTGCGACATGGGGATATGTGGATGATGTGTCCTGCGGGGTCACCAGTGTGCAAAGCAACTTTTTCTCATAAGATTCTGGGTGGGTGGGTGCTCGCACGCACCACACCCCAGCCCCACGTTCCTGGAGCGGGAGTACGGACGCCCCTCTGGCTCAGCTCTCTCCCACTAAAGCCTCAGGCAGAGCTCTTCCCCTTAGGTGCGTCTGCCCTGCCTCAGTGTCCCGATCCGGTTCGTCTGCTCCGAGGGAAGCGCTATACCGGCAGCCCCCACGTGGAGGGTCCCCCAGATCAGCAAGGCCGGAGGACCTCCAGCCCTGAAGCTTTTCTCCCAACACTGTGCTAGCCCCTTGACCCCCAGCTACCAGCTTGGGTTTGCTTTTCTAGCAGGGAGTCTTGCTTGGCTTAGGGGCCTGGCTGTATGCGGGGTGTAGGTGAGCTGGGAGAGCCTGCGGTTAAGTGCCCTATTTGGGCAGGCTGGGGCCCCAGTGGTGAAATGGGCAGGGGACTCTAGGAGCTTGGTGGGCTCACCTAGAACAGGTGGGACCAGAGAGTGTCAAGGTGGCCTGGGAATGAGGCAGACCTGGCAGGATGGGTCAGCTGGAGCTAAGGCTGAGGTCCTGGCTGCTTAAATAACTTATAATTCTTGAGATAACTGTGTTGAGAACACCATCCCATGAACACCGGGAGAGGGGGGTGACCTGAAGGCACTGGTGTGTCCACCCTGGAGCTGGGCCAGGTTGGGGGTTCCTGACCTCCTGAATTCATCCAGATTGTCTCCCAGAAGCCTCTGTCCTGGTTGCAGGGATAGGGAAATTGTATCCAGGGGTTGGAGGCTCATCCCAGTCCAGGGGGTTGGATGGAGCTGGGGCCTTTTCCGAGGCTGCACGGGAAGTGTGCCTGGACCCCTGGGGTAAGGTGTGCTGGAAGGCTAGAGCCCTGGGCAAGCCTACCCCTTCTGCTGACCCTCAGTTCTGAAGGAGCCAGGCCCGGAAGTGCGGGGGTGTAGGGAGAAAAGGCCAGCAGCCTAGCCTCAGTGCCCCCCATGCTCTGGTAGGCATACCTTGAGGGAAAGGATGAAGCTGAGCCCAGGTGACCTTGACTGGGAAACCCCTGATCATGAAAGGGGGGTTTCAATCCCAGCTATGGTGGGATGGCTCTGCTTCCTGGTCCATGGGGTGTTGGGGGAGGGGAAGCCAAGGATCCAGAAAGGAGCTCTGGCCTGCAGGGGTGGGGGTGGGTACCGGAGGGCTGGGGTGCTGTTAATAATTTCATCTCCATGTTCCCCCGCAGCCCCTGCTCCTGCCTCCCTTCCATCCAGGCAGTTCTTAGCTCAGAGGAGCTAACCTCCCTTCTCTGAGGCAGGCTGTTCACCCCCACCCCCCAAGCCTGGGAGATCTGGATCAGGCTGGACGATTCGACCACCTAGCCCCCTGCCCTACCCCCAGGTGCCTCCGGACCCCCTTGTCTGGCCGCCCCTTCTCTGCACCCCTTGCCAGCCCCAGCTCCTCGGTTCTTTGTTCGAACGTCTCTCCTCCGTCCCTCCCTCTCTCCTCCCTCTCTCCTCCTCCCTCCCGCCTGCCTCCCTCCCTTGCTCCCTCCCGCCAGGCTTCTTTCCTTCTTTCTCTGCTCTCTTCCTGGTGGGCTCCCAGGTGGCGGTGGCTGTTCCTTCTCTGTCCACCCACCTGGCTCGCCTGACTGGGGGCTTCTCTGGGGCTGGGGCTAAGTGGAATGCATCTAGGGGCTGGCAGAGGGGAAGCGACTGTGGAAATGTCCTTCCCTTCCCTCTCTCTGTCCCTCTCTTCCTCTTCTTCCCTCTCTCTTCTCTCCTCTTTTCCATCCCCCTTGCTTTCCAAAGAGGGGTCCTGGACTTGGGTCTGAGGCCCCAGCAAACTTGAACATCCCCCATTCACTCCTTTAAAGGGCCAGAGCATTATGGGAGGTCCCTGTAGGGACCCAGTGGGGCAAAACCTTCCATCTTCCTGGCTACCTTGGGGGCACTCTAAAGCTGTCCTTAGTGACCCTGACCTTGTTACCATGAAAATGGATGCAGGGGAAATGAGGTCATGGGGTGGGTGTAAGTCATCCTGAGCCCCCTGATACATAGGATCAAAGGTCTCTGAGGGACCCAGACTGCAGTTGCCCCCCCCAAGCCAGGACAGTGTTCCCCAGCTTCCTTGAGCCCCACCCCACTAGCAGGTCAAGTTCTTGAGCAAACACATGCTTGTGTGGACGTGTGTGGGCACGCAAGTGTGGACGTGTGTATATCCACAACTGTGAGTGGGGGCCTCCCAGGTACACCCCGGGGGCGATGGTGGTTGCACAGCCCTTCTCCCTAGCTGCCCCCTCTCACCAGAGCCTGCGATTCAGTCAGCACCAGCTTGGTGCCCCAACAGCCTGGGGGAGGGGCTGGTTCTGGTTCTCCGCTCCCTCCACCAGCCTCCCCAGGAGGGAGCATCTGGAATGGGGGATCTTGAAGTTAACGTGAGGGGGGATTCCCACAGAGGGCACCACCTGGGGAATGGGCCAGGAGGCCTGAAGCCGCACTTCCTGTCCGAAGAGCCACCAGTGGTTTGCCCGGGGCAGGAAAGGCTAGGGCTCCAGGGGACAGGACAGACGTGGGTCGAGGGAGGGCCCCTGGGTCTGTTGAGTGGGGCCTGACAGATGCGGAGCCGGGGCCTTGCCTCAGCATATGTCAGCCGGTGCGGGGGATCAGCAGGCCGACAGGCGTCTCACCCCAACTCCGGGGTCCTAGAAACGGGCCTAGGGTCCTGCTTCCCATGGGAAAGGGGAGTAGGGCAGATCTGGAGGACGGGGCCCACACCGTCATTCTCCGTGCCCCCACCCCCAGTGTATGGGGGGGCCGGGAGCTGGCGCTGGTGTTTGCCGGGAGGGAGCAATATGTTCCGACAACTGGTGCTGGGCTGCGTTTACCCAACGCCAGCCTGCCTGGGGAGACAATATTTGAAAAACATAGTCTCAAAACTTGGACCTGCTGGGGGTTCTGCTGGGGACACTGAGGTTGGCTCACACCCTGCCCCAGGCCTGCTGGCTATCCTAGCTCCCCTTTCTGTGCCCTCTAGAGGCGGAGCTGGAACTTTACCTGGCAGGAAGTCCTTCCCTACATCTGACCTGGATCCCTCCTGCTGTGATTTCAGTAAAAGTAGACCCTGCTATTCTTTGCCTCTCCTTTTCTGGCTGCTGTCTCTTCCATTTTAGGCTGTCTATGTGTGTCTCACTTAGCCTCCTCTCTCTCCCATGCCCCCTACCCCAAGAACCAGGTCGAGGTTCCCTTGTATCGGGAGGAGAGGTTTGGCTGGGGCAGGCAGGACTGGCTCCGTCTCTTCCCCCATTTCTGGAGGTGGGCGAGGGAAGGAGCAGTCCGTTTGGTTGGGGGTGGGCACAAGGGAGAGAGCCTGCTGGGGACTGGAGGGAGCTGTAGGATGACCTGTTTGAGCAGGACCCTGTGAATGGAATTCAAGATGCTGGAGAGTGGGGCATTGTTTGAATCTCCAGTGGCCCCTATTAGCTCTGGTGACCCCATGCTGCACCTGGTTGCTCGGTCTTCAGGCCCATTGGCTACGCCTTCCCAGACAAAGGCAGGGACCAGAGAGTATATAAGGTTTGCACACTGGGGCATTCATGGCCCCAAGCTGAGGATGTGGGCAAGGAGAGTTGGTAGGGCAGGACTCCCCCATCTGCCTCACATATTCTGATACTGATTCCTCCTTCCCAGGTGTCCAGATAGCCCAGCCAGCTTCCTGGGCCCTAGGCCCCTCCCACAATGCCTGTCGCTGGTCTCCTCCTCTGGGCTTCCCTACTGACTTGGGCCTGGCCAGCCACCCCCACCCAGGACCACCTCCCGGCCACGCCCCGGGTCCGGCTCTCATTCAAAGGTAAGAGACTGCCTTGCTGGCCTCCAGCATCATCTTCTGTCCACAGCACTTGGCCCGCTGCAGAGGCGACAGGAAGAGGCAGGGCGGAAAGAGACACTTTGTGCAGCCACATGGGTTGCCCTGGGTATGTGGGTGGGGAGAAGCGGGCTGGCGGTAACTTGCTGGGAAAGACTAGAGAATGGGCCACGTGGACATTTCCGGGAAGTCTCCTGAGTCTGGGCCCCTTCTCGAGGCAGAAAGTGGGGTCTCGGGTCTGCAAAGCACCTCCCTCTGTGTGAGAGATAACTGGGGAGAGAGAGATGCCACTACTTCCAAACTTGTGTTTGTGGAAGCCCTTCCTCGCCGCTGTTCTGCATCTGGTCCTGCCCTGGGTGGGCCCTGAGGCAGAGGGTCAGGCGGTCAGGCCCAAACTGAGGCCGCAGGAAGCCGGAGGAGCAGGGAGCTGCTCTGCTGAGGGGTAGGTGTCCAGGTGGGAGGGGGTCCCAGGAAGCAGGGAGGGTGCTGTGGGCTGTGACCGGAGCGTGGGCCACCTGGCGAGTTCAGGCACAGCGCGTGCTATGTGACACGTCTGAGCTCCTGAGCTCCCCAATGAGCACTTTGCTCTGGGAGTCACTGGAAGGCTTTAGTGACGGGTTGGGGTCTGGAGAGTGAGAGACAGGTCCCCCAGCTCCATCACCTTTGTACCTCGCCCACTGGCAGGTGAATACACATGGCACACTCAGGGGTCCAGATGGCTCACTCACTAGCCACTTCCTCAAAGGTGTGTATGATCGGAAGGTTCTCCCCCCAGCCTGCCCCCTTGCCTGCGGAAGGGGGATGCTGGGACCTGGGGTCACTGCTGAGTTCTCTGGCCCAAGGTCACTTTGTCCAGCCGCCTGCCCTGGGTGGGGCCGACTCAGCCCTGGCTGGCCAGATTTCCGGGCACACATATTGGGGTGAAAGGCTGGGCTGACTTTTCCTTCCTCAGGTTTGGCTGAGGTCCAGCCTCCACCTCACCATGTTCCCATATCCCCTTGTCCCCATGTCCCCAGCAGAGCTCCTCCCTCTGTCCTCATCCCACCCTGTGAGTTGATGGGGGGAGTGGGGAGTGAATTTCGGACGATGTGCCCGGAAGGAGTCCAATGTGGGGCCTGAGGAATGGGCGGAAGTGTGATGGGTTTGGTTGTAAGAGCACCCCTCACCCCCAGGCCTCGGAAGGGGAGAAGTTTATTCTGCTGATAACTCCACCCTTCCCCAGTGGATTTCCTCAGAGCAGATTAATAAGTCTTGAAGGGGCCTGCCTCCCCACCCCCTTCCCAGCCCAGGGTGACAGCAGGGGGAGCAGAGCTTCCCCTCCCCCAACAGGGGAAGGGAATAGGGGCTTGTCTCCACGTCCCTGGGACCCTAGAACCCAGACATCCACTCTGGGTGTTATTTTTGCCATCACCCTGGAGACCCATGAGGGGAAGCAGGCAGGATAAGACATAGGGAGGTCCTCGGTATGCGCCTTTTAAACCTTCTCAGACCTCCAGAGACAAAGGGCCAACGACTTTCATTCCTGTTTTCCAGAGAGAGAAACTGAGGCTCAGGCAAGGGTAGGGCCAAGGTCAGGCGGGAGGCAGAGGCGAGGCCAGAAATAGAACCCTGGTGTCCTGGCCTCGCTGACGCCCACACCAGTCAGGTCGATTCCTTCTCAATTAGCTCTGAAGCTGACACCCGCAGTGACTAAAAGCCCAGCTTGCTGGCAGCCATCCTATGGTGCTGACCGCCGTGGCAGCCTGGGGTGGGGTGGGACCGTGGGATGCCGGGGGCCACCCTGTCCCAGGCCTCCGTGCCCTCGTACACACATGCTTCCCTGCTCTGCATGACCTTTCCCGTTCCCCGCTGATCCTGTGGCCTAGTTGTATGCTTACATGTCACTTAATTTAGCAGATGCTTGAGTCCCTACTTTGTGCCAGGCCCCGTGCTGAGTATCAGGGAGTCTGCAGCGACCAAGATGGGGTGCTCACAGTCAGACTGGCTGAAAAGATAATGGGCACCCAGTTGCTCAGTAGCACGTGGGAGCCCGGCACTGACGGTGCACCGGGCCCTGTGCATCCCCCCATGCTGGAGGGTCTCAGACTCGTCATGTACACAGAGTAAGGCTCAGTGAGGAGTAGGTCCTCACCAAGCATTTGTGGAGTGAGAATGGTACCAACATCCGTAGAAACTGGGATTTCACAGCCAGGCCAGGGACTGGGAAAGGGGTGGGAGCTTCTTCTCCCGGGTACACGGGAGGGGCACAGAGACGGTTGTCCTTAGAAGCACTGGTAGTCACTCTTGCTCTTTGCCTCAGTTTCTCTGTCTGTGCTTTGCCTGGATATAGCAGCTTGCATACCAGGCCCCAGGACTCAGCCTAGGGCAGCTAAAGGAACAAAGGCAGGAACTGGTCCAGGCTTGGGCTTGCTGCCAGTGCGTCCGCCTGGGTACCCCAGCCAGGCCTAGAGCCGAAAAGGTGTAAGGGAGCAGGGGCCCAGAGTTCAGTTAGAGTCCAGGTCGGAGCGGGGGGAGGCGGGGTGGAGGGTGCTCCTAGGGCCCATCTCCTGAGCTTCCATGAGCAGCACAGCCAAAGCCAGGTAGAAGTGAGAGGTCACGTGGGGAGGATTTCCAGGAAAGGTGAGGTGTTCCCTGAGAGCTCATGCTTGGGACCAGAGAGCCTGGGCAGTAGGACCCTTTCCTCCACCCACCCTGGCCTGGAATTCCCTTAACCCCAGAGTCCCTGGCCAAGCCTGGGAGAAAAAGCTCTCCCTTCCCCCGTCCTGAGATGACCCAAGCCAGGGGGCACCACCTCCCTCTGCAGCGAGGTGGTGTGAGCTCCCTGCCAGGTCCTTTGTTCAGCTTGGGGAATGTTTACTTTATCCCAGGAAGCCACGTCCACAGTAAGCCGCTGCCTGCCGCCTGGGCTGGCTTCAGTAAGGACGTGGGGCCAAGAGGTGTTTAGTGGGGGAAAGAGGTCCTGTGATGACACGAGGTGGCTGGGCTACTGGGGAAACTGAGGCACGCAGTAGGGAGATGGGGCGGAAGAGCCGGGAAGGATGAAAGTAATAGAAATAACAGTAGGTACCCATGATGCTAACCACGTGGTGTTCTCTCCAAGGCCTGAGGGATTCTCCCTGGGTTTCCTGTGAGGCTTCCCGTCACTCAGGAGCAGGATGAAGCTGGAGCCTGGCTCTGCCTGATGTCTGAGCCTGTCCCAGGACTGAGAGAGCAAAGGTTGGGGTGAGGGAAGCAGGCACAGCTCTCGACAGGGTTCCAGGATCCTACAGTGCTGGCCTTAGCCTTCCCAGCCTCATTTCCTAAGGAGAGGGCTGAGGTTGCCCTGGGTGGGCTTCTCGTGCCCTCTGCTTGTGGAAGCAGCAGCACCTGGGTTTGCTTGTTCCTGTAAATCCAACCCTCCATCACCCCAGTCCTCCACTGATCAGAGTCCCCCAGGAAGCTCTCTCCTTTTGGAGAAGGAAAGCCAAGGCCCTGGAGAGGAAAGGGCTCCTGTGTCCAGAGTGGCCCTGAGATTTGGATCTTCTCTAACTCTAGGCGTAACTGGCTTGCTCTGTGTGGAAGAACACTCTGCAGGTAGAGGGCGAATAGGGGGGTAGGTGCTGGTCACTGCTTGCCCACCCGCCTCAGCCCAGCCTCCGCGCCTCTGGGGCTAATGGCCCAGGATAGTGCCACTACTTACGTCATCCACATGTGACATCAGAGAGCCAGAGTGGCCAGGCCTCCTTGTTAGGAAGTGACGACATTGGAGGTTAGGAGAGGTCATGGCCCATTTACTTCACCCAAGGGGGATGAAGAGTGGGTGAATATGGGTTGAGGTGGAGGTGCCTTTAGCCTTGATGGAGCATTGCCCCACCCCCAGGCCTGACTGCATGGTGGGGGTGGGGTGAGGACCCGCCCTTGCCCCCCCTCAGGGGCTCCCTGGCCAGCCATTTGGGGGGGGAGGGCAGACACTGCGGCTAGGAGATTCAGAATAAGGAGGACGAGGAGGTAGGTGTGGGGAAGCCCAGAAGCCTGGAGGCCAGAGGGGGCACCAGGGAGCTCGGTCAAGGTGAGGTGTTTCTGATAGCTACAGTGGGATTTGGAGCTAGCAAACTGGGGAGGGCCAGTATTCCAGATGAGCCAGGAGGAGGAAGGTAGGAAGACCCAAAGCATGAACTTGAGCCCAGATTCCTGCATTTGGGATCTCAGTTTTCCAGGAAATGGGGACTGCCTTACTCCTGAGAAGGGACTTGGAAGTGGCCACTTCGGTGAGTTGGGAGGTTCTGGAGGCTGGCTGGCTGCCCCTCAGCCGGCCAGCAGTTGGCACTCGGAGAGAGTGGAGCAGGTCCTGTACTTGCCGAGAACCTGCCTGAGGCCCAGCCCCCGTCAGCCAGGTCAGGGCTGGGGGCCTTCAGCCGTGGTCCTTCCAGGTCCAGCCGAGCCTCAGATGGGCCTGCCGCTAGCTGGGCCTCAGCAGCATAGGCCTTGTCTCTGGTTCCCTGGCATGACGCCCGCCCCTCCCTCCCTGGCTCCAGCTTCCCTTGGCACTGAGCGAGGAGCTGGTGCATGCTCAAGGAGTAAATCATGTTCCTTGGCAGCCCCCGCTGCTTCGTAATCGTAAAGAATTTAAAGAGAAACCGCCAAGATAAAAATCTCATCCCAGCCCGTAAAGGTATCTTTCACCCCGTGGCTTGGGAGGCAGCAGCCTCGGAGTGGGCTCCTGGCTGTCTGCACCTGGGTGTGTGCGCCTCCAACCCTGTGACCCCTCCGGGGGCGGGCGGGGGCAGACGGTGTCTTCAGAGCTGTGGGTACTTGGCCCCTGATCCCTGGGAGACCTCCTGCTCCTCCCCCAGGACTTAAATTCGGGAGAATGCGCAGGTGGTGGTGGTGCTCTTTGAAAGGGCTGTCCCTGAAGGCAGACAAACCTCCATTCTGCCCTTGTGAGCTGTGTGACCTCGGGCGGGCGGCATAGCCTCTCTAGGACCTGGTCCCCCCCACCCCACCCCCGTGCCGTGTAAGGTGGGGACAGCAGTGGCCCAGTGGGAGCGACATCCTGAGGGCTCAGGCTGGCATCCCGGCCACGGTGTAGATCTTGAGCAGTGAACCTTCCTGTGTCCCTTCTGTAAAATGGGCATGACAATGGGGCTGAGCTCACTGTGCTACGGGAGGATCAACTCTTCGAGTGCAGTTCCAGCCCCGGGGAAGGAAGTCTCAGGAACTAGGAGCCACCCTGAGGGTGGCAGAGGGGCAAGGGCGGGTCCTGGGGGAGGCCCAAGGAGTCCTGCACTGCCTCAACCCCCCCCCCCACATTTCTAACCTTTGGTGAAGGTGACGGTGTTTGGAAAGGACTGCAGGAGGTACCCTGAGCCCTGTGCCAGGAGTGGGGTCACGTGGAGATAGGGTGCCCCTACCGTGGGCATCCAGTCTGGCTTCCTGGAGGAGGCTGCATCTCAAACAGGGGAAGGGAGACCGTGGGAGGGAAGAGCGGGAACAGCGAGGTGCGTATGGCAAGACACCTGGGGAGAGGGCAGGATCCTGGATGGAGCCTTTGCACTTGCTCCCTGGGGTTTTTAAGCTCTTTGTTCCTCTTGACAGAGGCACCAAGTACATACTGTGAGGAAACTCCAGTGAGACAGACGCATTGGGGAGGGGATGCCTTGGAGGGAGCTCCCCCCGCCCAGATGAGCTGCCCACTCTGATGGGGGCCCGTGAGCAGCCGCAGCGACCCCTCCTTGAGCGCTGGCCCGGCCCCTGCGGCTTGTGCTAGGGGCGACCAGACGTGGGTTGCTCACTTGGGCATTTGCATCACTGGGCTGAGAACAAGGTTTCCCAGCCTGGCCTGGTGCTGTCCTGGGAGTCTGAGCCCTGTCTCAAGGGAGCCCTTGGAGTTTTGGAGAAGCAGAGAAGATTCCTGCTGCATTTTTCTTAGAAATAGCAAGAGGGCTTTTGCCAGAGGCCTGGATGCCAGAAGGCTCCAGTCTGAATCCAAAGCTCAGCTCACGTGGGTGCCTGAGCTTGGCAGGCCTGCAGCCACCAACCCCTGCCCCCCCAACATACCCCAGGCTGCTGAGCAGTCTCAGGGAGAGGGTGGAGGCCTCCTAGGCTCCAGACGCTGACCACTGGTCCTGGCCCAGCGAAGAATGGGCCTGGGTGGCGGCGGCTGTCTGTGAGGGAGGGGGCCTCAGCTAGGCCGACTCGTGGCCTTCTCGCTGGGGCTGCTGGAAAGTGGGGCTGTCTGCTACCGCTCGGCTACCCCTCTGCCGGGCAGGGACAGCCCCAAAGCAACTGCCCCTCCAGGGGTCAGGGATCAGCTCCAGACCCCCCCGCCCCCACTCTTCTTCCTTCCTTCCTCCCCCTCATCCCCCCTTGCCTCCACCCCCTCCCATCCCCACCCTGACCCCTCCTTGGCTTCCTACCCGGACACGCTCTTTCCTCTGAGGTCCCTGCACCCAGCCAAGAGCCATGTTTCTTTCCACTTAGGGCTCGGTGCTGATGCTCTCATTTCCCTCCCCGGGCAGAGTCCCCTGCCTGTGTGCCTGCTGCTCAGCCAGCAGGGTGGGCCCCTGGGGGTGAGACCCTACAGCTGGAACTCGGGGCGGGGGGAGGCCTGTGGGCTCCTGCGGCACCCCAGGGGGCCTCTGTCCAGGGCTGCTGCCTGCACCGAGACACCCTCGTGTCCCAGCACCAGGCCTGTGTGGAGAACTCGCTGCCTTCCTAGACGGGTGACTGGCTGAGTCCTGCTTGACCTCCCGACTCTGTCTTACTGCATCAGCCAAGGCTGACCCTGAATACACATCTGTCTGTTCGATGCCTCAGTTTCCCCATCCGAATGTTGGGGAGGGGACTAAGACTGTCTGGGACATCCTGGGAATCTCTGGGTGGGCGATGTGAAGGGCTGCTGGGACCCCAGGAGTCCAAGGAGGGCAGCAGAGATGGGGGCCGGGTGCAGGGCAGGGGGAGGGTCTCGACACCCACCAGCCTGTCAGTCCTGTCCTGGCCTGTCCGTCTGGTTGATTTATCAGAGTAAATGAGCCATGCAGAGTTTGTTGTCTTTTGCAGTCACGGGGAGGAGGAGGTGGTGGGGGAAGGAGTGAGGGGTTTCCGGGCTGGGTCTGGAATGTGGGAGGCGGGGTGGGTCCCCGAGGCCTATGGAACTGGAAGCTGGATCCACTTTCCCCACCTGAGAAATGGATCAGTGCAACCCTGCCCTCAGGGCCAACTGTCTTCCCACCCCCTTTACCCTTCTTGGGGTACATTCCTTGCCTGGAATGTACCCCAAGCTGCTTGCCTGGCCCAGGCCACCACCTCCTGCCCCAGGCCCAGGGGCTACCCTGCCCCTCCAGGCCAGCTTTCCCCCTGCACTATGTCCTTGGGCAAGAGCTCTGAGCTTTGCCTGGCTGGTGAAGGCCCAAAAGTGTCCTCATAGGCAGCTGTGCGGGCCGTGAAGGATCCATGGAGGACCTCCCAGCCTCCTGAGTCACCGGCCCAGACCTAGAATGATCAGGCGCCAGGGAGCCCTGGGGAGTGAGCAGGGAACACTGGAGGCACTAGGTCGGAGAGCCCCCTACCCACTGGGGCAGAGTGCTTGAAAATCACTGGACATCCTTGTGCGAGAGAGGTGTAGAATCTCGGGTTTCTGGCTGGTATGTGTGCCAGGGAGACTCTGTTGCCCCTTCCCTCCTGGCTTCTCCTGGGTCAGGATGAGCTGTGCCCCCAGCCTGTCCTCTCCTGGGCGGAGCAGGCGGGCACTGGGGCGGAACGGGCGTGGGAACAGCATGGCTGGGCCTCAGGCCTTAGGCCTCAGCTCCTGGCCCCCAGTCCCCAGCCCGCAGCCCCCCACCCACAACCCCCAACCCCCAGCCTGCAGCCCCCAGCCCCCAGGCCTCAGCCCCTAGCCCCCAGCCCCCAACCCCCAGCCTGCAGCCCCCAGCCTGCAGCCCCCCAGCCCCCAGCTCCTAGGCCTCAGCCCCCAGCCCCCAGGCCTCAGCCCGCAGCCCACAGCCCCCAACCCCCAACCCCCAGCCTGCAGCCCACAGCCCCCAGCCCCCAGGCCTCAGCCCCCAACCCCCAGCCTGCAGCCCCCAGGCCTCAGCCCCCAGCCTGCAGCCCCCAGCCCCCAGCTCCTAGGCCTCAGCCCCCAGCCCCTAGGCCTCAGCCCCAGCCTGAAGCCCCCAGCCCCCAGCCCCAGCCCGCAAAATGGGAGGGAAGGCTGCAGCGGAGCTTTAGCCCAGCTGGGTGGCTCCAGCTCTGCTCTGGCTTGGTGTTTACTGAACAGCTGGGATGTTTACAGTAGCCCTTAAGAAGGGGCCCCTAGTTCCAGAGGATTTCCCAACTTGAGGGTCCCACTGGGGCTCTTCAGACTTCACCACTTTCCCACACCGCTGGGATAGCACGTCAGGGATGGAGGGACTGCACCCATCCCTGCCCTCCTCACCCCGCGCTGGGCCATGTCACAGCACCTGCCCCTGCACCCTCCCCCTGGCCTTGTGTCCCTCGCCCCTGGAGGAGCCGACATTCCCAGGAAGTGGCTGCTCTAGATGGTGGAATACGGTAACTGGGTCCCCAGTTCAGACTTTTAAATTAAATTCAATCAGAGCGGTTATTGAATATAAACACGCCGAGTCATTTACATGTTAATTATGTTGAATGGACTACGAGGCCATAATTAGTTGCTAATTGGGTGAGAGCGGCTGTAATTGGTTTTGTTGGCACCGACCTGGCTCACCTGCCTGGGGGGGAGGAGGGCGAATGTGGATGGCTCCTGGGGATCTTCTGGGTCTCCAATCCGGAAAGCCTGGCCCGGGAATGGGATTGGAGGGGACAGATATTGAGGGGCTTGGGGCCAGAGGAACTGGAGCCTACCCCCCTAGGGAGGAGACAGCTTAAGCCTCAGGCAAAACTCTGGGTCTGGTTTCTAGGGATTCCCATCCAGAACATTTCTGGGATAGAAAAGGGACTGAGAAAGCAAAGCCTCTGATCAGCAGTGACAGCCTCCCCTGCCTGGGTCCATGTGGGACCTGGCCCTGAACAAATGGGAAATGCCCAGGGGAGTCCATGGGAGCACAAGACAGATGTCACCCTGGTATATCCCTGCAGATGCTGGGGCCGGGGGCTGGCCTGGCCAGTGCTGGGGTCTCAGCATTGGGATGTGAATCAGGTGGGTGTGCTGAGCGGAATTGGGGGAAAGGTGCCCGCAGAGGCTTCAGGGGCTGCCCTGCCCCCAGCTCAGCCTGGCTGGGGCTCCCAGGGTTGTAAGGCTGTGGCCAGGGGCTGAGGCCTTCCGGCTGGCCGCTCATTAAAAGAGGATTAGGCCAGGAGCCAGGGGGACAGCCCAGCCCCCAGGCCTTCCTCTGGGGCCCCTCACAGCTTTCGGGGAGTGATAAGGGCCTGAAGCCCCCCCCGGAGTCCCTGGGGGCGTCCAGTGAGGACTGTCTAGGCCCTGTCACTCCTGTTGCAGCCACTGCTGCCCCCTCCTTGTCCACCTCAGTTCCGCCCCCGCCCCTGGAAGGCAGGAGGAGAGAGCACTGACAGAGACCCTGGCCAGCAACCCCACCTCTCACCCCCAGCCTCATTTCTCTTCAGCTCAGGGATTAGGGCTGCACTAGCCTACATGAGGTCAGAGGTCAGGGCTGGGCTGTAGGGACGCGTCTATCACTCCCCAGTACCCAAGCACAACCAGGGGAGGTGACTGTCAGTCAGGACCTGCTGCTTTGTGGGCTGTAACCAAGGGGGCGGGGTGCCCACCTCGGCTCCGAGACCCCCTTTTGACAGCAGCCCCTGCTTCACTGGCCACAGAGCCGGTGTCCTAGAGACGGGCAGTAGGGGTCGGCAGCAGGGGTCAGGGCCGCCCACTTGGGGTCTGGGGTGAGGGCTGCGGACACACCTCCTCGGTGCTGTCCACACCCACTACCTCCGTAAAGTAAGGCCCCGGCTGCTTCCCCGAGGGGAGGACACAGAGACCCCCAAGACCAAACCCCTGGGCACTGAGAATGTTCCTGCCTCTGGACCTTTGCCAGGCCATTCTGGGCCACGACCCTGAGCGTCTAATGGCCACGGGGAAGTTCTAGAGGCTGGGAACGGCGGCGGAAATGAGGTGTCTGATGCCAGAAAAGGCTCTTCCTTCCCGATGACGGGAAAAGCCTTCCCGGATGTCACCCCACCCAACGTGTGCCCAGCCTGGGTGAGGGTATGGGGGTGGGGAGCCCTTCCCAGGAGGCATTACCACGCACACCATCCTCTCTCCCCAAGGTCAAAGCTTATCCAGACTTGAGTTCTGATATCCACAGAACCTTTGATTGTGCCCCAGCCCCCGCCCCCTCAGTACTGCCATGGGGATGGGGGAGGGGCGACACTGCCAATGTCAGAGCTGGGCCTGGGACACGTGGAGCGGTGGAGCGGAGAGGAGGAGAGGATGGGTCTGAGGACATGGCCAGGCCAGGCCCATGTCAAATCCCCCCACTCACGGATGCCCCCTTGGCCCAAGTCTCTGCTGCTTAGCGGGGCTGAGGGCCAGGAGCATCTAGCCCTGCGGACCCTGCAGGTGTCAGAGCAGGAAACCCAGGACTACTTGACCGCTTCCTGCCCTGACCCAGGCTTCTTGGAGGAATGAAGGCCTCTGGCTCCTTTGCCCTATGGCAGAGTGAGGCGGGGGGCAGGCAGGATACCAGTTTCACTCCTCACCCTGTGACTTGAGGTGAGCACCACTCTCCCCTGGATCTTAGTCTTCCTGTCTGGAGTTGGGGTACAGGGCTGTCATGGGGCCTCTTGTTTTAATTCTTTCCTACAATCTGACATGAGTGAGAGGAGCCCTCCAGCCATGGGTTGCTAAGTCCAGAGCCCTACACACCCAGTTCACTCTGGGACCCTGGAAAAGCCATCCTTCTCCACCTGTTTCCCTTTCTGTAAACTGGGTTTGGATGGATGATTCAGGATTTAGCTCTGCTCCTGTGAGTTGGGGATGGGGTAGAGACAAGTTGGAGTTAGGGGAGGGTTGGGCTGAGTCAACAGGAAGCCCCTTCCTGCCCCATTACCCTCTCTGCTCTGTAGCCCAGCACTAGGAAGTGGTATAGGGAGAATGGGACTGAGGATGGATGTCCTCCAAGAGATGGTGACATCTGAGAGCCAGCTTGCATGGGGAAAGAACTTGGAACCCCATCCATTCTCCTCTCCCCACCAAGGCAGAGACAGCCCATGCAGGAGGATAAGGGGATGTCCCAAGGAGTACTCCGCTGAGTTCAGAGCAGGACCCTCACCTTCGAGGATCACATTGGATGTTGGTACTAGGAGGGCTCAAGAGATGGTCTAGATAGGAAAATAGACTAGATAGGTCTAGAGTGCCCTGATTGGGGTCATGAAGCCCGCGCCAGAGCCAGAGACTCCTGACCCTTGGTCCCACCCCTTTCCTACCCCACATGGCCTCATGGGGACTCCCCCTCAAAGTTTCCACAGTGACAAAAGCATCATGTCCTGTGACAACAGAGCCATTGACGCCATATCCTATAGCCACTGGGAGGGGTCCCGAGGGTCCTGAGTCATGTGCCCTGTCAATGGACGGGGGGTCACCTTCAGGCCCTCGCCCTCCCAGTGGGCAGTCTCCACCTCCAGGACTGGCTTTGCCTGGGCCTGCCTCTCCTTCAGCCCCAAAGGCCACCAACCTGGGTGGGAATCCTGCCCCCATGCTCTTGGGCCCGTTCCTTCCCTTCTCTGTGCCTTGATGTCCTCATCTGTAAATTGAATGTTGTGAGCTTAAGCTTTTCCACATAATAGGTGCTTGATGAGTAAGTGGGAGGCTCCCTCCATGCCCACTTCCACCCAGGGGTTAGGGAGCAGGGAGTGCAGGTTTAGGAGGTAGGATGTCTGATCAAGGCTAGTCTCCTTGCTCCCCATGTGGTTCTGCTGAATGAGTCTCTCCCCTGCCTTTCCCACAAAGGGGGATGGAGCCTGGAGTGCTGGGGCTCTGAGCTCCAGGGGGACTTGGACTTGGGGCTTGGGCACTGATTCTTGCAGAGGGGGAGGGGCCAGATTACAGAGGCCCAAGACTGGGCAGGGATGGGTGGTAGGGATTATGACTGTTTGTGTCCCCAGGGCTAGATGTTTGGAGCTTTCCTCGACCCCAGGTGCCTGTGTTCGAAGGTACCCACTTGAGCCTCTGCCGCCCTCCCCTCCATTGCCCCCCAAATGCCTCCTAACCCAGTAGGACGGGTAAGGGTACAACCCAAGGCCATGCCCCCAGCCAAGGTATAAATAACCCCTGGCGGGTTGTCCCAGCCTGGGGGGGCTCCGCTGGCAGCCCCACTTCCTCTCTGGCTGCTTCCTGGCCCTGGGGGTGGGGGACTGTTTACTTTCCTGTTGTCACTATGGCTGGGTGGCCGGGCGGGGGACTCCAAGTGGCCTAACAACAGGTGCAGGACAGGTGCCCAGGCTGCCCTGCCCAGGACTTCAGAGGCACCGCTGGACAGGCGGGCGAAACGGTAGCCAGGCAGGGATCGGCCCTTTGATCCCTTGGCGTCCCTGCGTCCCAGCGGTTGGCCAAGGTCATCACCTGTATTCTCTCGTTGCCACAGAGGGCTGGGCAGGGCAAGGCCTTTGGTTGTCCCGCAGCCCCTCAGATGTAGGCTCTGGGTCTGCCGTGGGAGTCTCCTGGCTCCCAGCCCACCTCCCACACCCATCTTAGCACATCCCAGAGCTCCCATCCAAAGCTGCTCTCGGGCACAGGCCCTCCAGCTCTGCTCCAGGGTCCCTAGCACACAGCCGGGGTCAGGGTCAGCCAGGCAGGTCAGAGACAGCTGTCTGAGTCAAGGTCGACCTTGACTTGACTGATGGGATGGGGCCACCTGCTGGTCCTACCTTCAGGCTGCATCTAGGGCATGCCATCCCAGCTGTTCTCCCTCTCCAGGCCTCCCTCCTGACTGCCCCACCTGGGAAATGGGTTCCCAGCTACGGGCCGGGGAGATGGGATAGGGGAGATGGGATACGTATCATGGCCTTCGTGAGTGCCTCATCTGACGCCAGCCGTGTGCATACGTTTGTGTGCTCTTCCGTGTGCCGCCATCCCCAGCCTCCCGTGCTGGTGAATATCCGTCACCTTCATTACAATCTTCCCTCTCCTGCTGAGCTAAATGTAGCTGGGGGTGGGCAGAGGAGGGGCTTGCCAAGTAGACCCCTTGGCTGTCCCCCCTCCCAGAGGAAAGTTCCCAAGTTTTCTGGAGTCCTGTATTTGTCATTGGCCTGTCACTGGCCAAGTTCCTTCCTGTCCTTCATCCCCAGGAAGGCGGACTTTCCCCCAGCTATCTGGGGGTGGGAGGGCCAGGGCCGTCAGACTCATGCAGAAGGGAAGCTAAGGACTCCACCGGACCCTGCCCCCCAGCCGTGGGACACCGTAGCACGAGGGGGAGGGCTTCTTTCCTGGGAAAGATTGTTCCTGACTGGTTCAAAGTGGCCTGAGAACTCTACATTTAGCACCCCAGTGGGACCTGGGGGAAGCCCAAGGTCTCCAGCAGGGCTGTCCAGTGTCCTGGCTAACCAGCTTCAGACGAGGCGGGGACCATGCTGTGAGCCAGCTTCGCCCTGTCTGATGGGCAGCTGGGGTGAGGACAGAGCATCCCGGCTCCGTGCAGGCTGTCCTGGATGCACCTGTCCCCCACCCTCCTGCTCATTAACCCTTTTAGGCCCCTGTGGGAAGCAGGCCCCACCCCGAGCGTGGGAGCATTAACCCCCACTGGAGCAAAGACTCTTTGATGCCATCATGCTCCCTGCCCCGCACCCACTGCCCTTTCATTGGGACCCAGAGACTGGCTGGGGCTGCTGATGAATCAGGCCTTTAGCTTTGGGTGTGGTCCCTTCCCTGGCCTGCCCACCCGTCCCACTTTCTCCTCCCAGCATCTCAGGGACTAGAGAGGGAGCTAAGTAGGCCCCGGGCCGGGGGTGGGGTGGGGGGGAAGCTGGGGGTTTAAGATGATGTGTGAAAGGGAGCATGTCTGGACGGTCTCCAAGGATCCTAACTGCTGCCCTGCCCTCCGCCCACAGAGCTTAAGGCCACAGGCACTGCCCACTTCTTCAACTTCCTGCTCAACACAACTGACTACCGGATCCTGCTCAAAGACGAGGACCACGACCGCATGTACGTGGGCAGCAAGGACTATGTGCTGTCCCTGGACCTGCATGACATCAACCGTGAGCCCCTCATTGTAAGGGCCAGCCGGGTGTGGGGCCGGAGGGATGAGGGGCATGGGGCCCCAGGGCTGGAAGCCCTGTCTAGCAGGCCGCCCCCTCTGACCCCCATCTCCGGCAGATCCACTGGGCAGCCTCCCCACAGCGCATTGAGGAGTGCGTACTCTCAGGCAAGGATGGCAATGTGAGTGCAGGGGGGCCTCCGGGTGGGATGGGGGCGGTGTGGGGGCAGGGGGCCTCAGGCAGGCAGCGGGGCACCTCCTTGGCTTTCCCTCCGGCCCCAGGGTGAGTGCGGGAACTTCGTCAGGCTCATCCAGCCCTGGAACCGAACACACCTGTACGTGTGTGGGACCGGCGCCTACAACCCCATGTGTACCTACGTAAACCGCGGCCGCCGTGCCCAGGTAAGCCGTGCCCGCCCCGGCCCCGTGCTGCCCCATTAGTAGCCACACGCCAGGGCTCTGATGGGACGATGAACTTGAGCCCCAGCCCTGCCACTTCCCAGCCCCGTGACCTTGGGTGAGTGACTCCTTTCATTCCCTCAGCTGAAGATGGGGCTAATAGATGCCTCTCTCACAGGTCGGTGTGCCGCTCCCAATTAGCACTGTGCCTGGCACGTAGTAAGCGCTCCCGGCCGTGCCCGTGGACCGTGCCCCTGCCACCAAGCCAGAGGGCCTGGCAGGGCCCTCAGCGTCAGGAGGCTGGACGCCTGGGTCCACTTCTGCCACATGGCCCCGGGGGTGGGGGGGGAGCGGCCCCTTCCCCAGCTCTGTCCCTCCCCGCCCGCTTCCGCCCTTTCTCATTTCCATGTGGGCATGCGCGTGAGCTGGTGTGACCTTGTAGGACACGCGTGAGAGTGAGTGGACTCAGGGACGCGTGTGTGCGGGCGCGCGCCGAGCTGTGTGTGTGTGCTCCGGGGGCTCACGTGTGCTCCTGGCGTGTGTGGTGTGAGGGGCCGGCAGCCCGAGCCCGCTCCCCCAGCCCCTGCCACCCCCGGCTCTAATCCCTGTTCCTCGTCTTCTCAGGCCACGCCCTGGACCCAGATGCAGGTGGTCAGAGGCCGAGGCAGCAGAGCCACGGATGGTGCCCTCCGCCCGACGCCCACAGCCCCACGCCAGGTGGGACGCAGCCCTCCAGGCCCTTGCCAGGCAGCACGGCCTCTGAACTGAACTCCCCGCGGGCCTGGCCTCCCAGCCAGGGACCCGCAGCCCACGCGAGCCTCCCGAGGGTCTTCCCTCAACTCTGGGCCCCCATCCCGCCCCTTCCCCCGCAGTGCCCTCAGGCTCCGAAGGCATTCCCAGCTGGCTTTGTGTCAGCCTCAGTGAGTCCCTGTAGGCAAGAGATCATGAAGCCACCAGGTGCAAAGGCAGCCTGGGGACAGCGGAGCCTCAGCCCTCAGAACACGTGTGTTGACATGCATGAGCCTATACCAACATTCACGTGGGCACGTGTGCTCTCCAACGCACACCTTAGCATCCAGAGTCCATACATGGCACATGTATGCGGCCTGACATATTACTCTCGCCTGTCCGTGCCCCAGGCCTCCATGGGTCATGGGCAGACACAGGTGTCCCGCACACTCACATGCTGGGGACTCTGCTCCCCTGGGGCCGAAGGGGCAGAGCTGTCCGCCCCTAGTCATGCTCCGGGACTGGGGCAGGGGGTTTGCGGGGGGGAGGCTGGGGCTGGGCAGGGGCGGGCAGGGGAGCAGGGGCTGCCGGTGAGTGCTAGAGCAAGTGGTCACGTGAGCATGTGTGTCTGTGACAGGGAGTGCTGAAACGTGGGACGGCTCCGACTGCATGTGTGCCCAGGGTGTGAACGGCGGGTTCCACGTGCTGACAGTGCTGTGTGCCAAGCTGTGTGTGCAGCCCCGTGTGTGCGGAAGTCCCGTGTGCAGAGTGTAACTGGACGTGGGCCTGTGTACACCTTCCCATCACCATCCCTGCCACCTGCCGCCACCTCCTTCCCGCCTCTGTGCCTCTCTCTTTTCCTTTCCTTCTCCCCATGAGCTCATCCTGGTCCCAGTGCCTTCATCAGCCTTTCTGCTAGCATCTTCAGGGCTGGGCTGGGAGGCACGGAGGGCTTTGTGAATCCCTGTGGTCTGGGCTGAACTGCTCAACTCCTGATTCACTGGGAGACATGGGGAACCGGGGTCTCTGCTGAGGGGCAGGGGAAAGGCCGTGGCCTATTTAGCCTGTCCTGAGGACCACAGGTAGGACATAAAGCCTGGGCACACAGTACCCTCAGGGCCCTCTGGCCTGGTGGGACTTGGCAACACCCTTGGCCAGTACCTCCTGCCCTGGTCAAGTTGGCAGCCCCGTCTTGGCCCAGGACAGGAGGCCACAGCTCAAAGAGTTGTGCCTCTGTGGCCTGAGGGGCCCTGACCAGAGTCTCCCTGAACCAGTTGGCGTGGGGGGGGGGTGGGGTTCAGCCCCTGGTTCTCAGGTCTTATCTGATACCTGGGACCAGGAATCACCTCCCTGGGAATGTGCGTCGTGGCCCTGGGAGACCTGGGTTGGGAGACCTGGCTGGACAGAGCTAAAACCCAAGGATATCTGGGGACTGAAGGGATGTGGCTTCAGGCTGTCTCCAGGGGGCTTGCTGTCACCCTGGGGGCCTGATGACCCTTACCCTTCCTGGCTGTGGGACCAGCTTGGACGATGCTGAGCTCCCCTCTGCCCTGCAGGATTACATCTTCTACCTGGAGCCGGAGAGACTCGAGTCAGGGAAGGGCAAGTGTCCGTACGACCCCAAGCTGGACACAGCCTCAGCCCTCATCAGTGAGTGCCTCTACCCCATCCTGGTTCTACAGCCTAAGTGTGTGGCCTCTGCCTCTGGAATAGGGGGAATGGCACCAACACTTTCCCCGGGGCAGAGACCGTGACCACGCCATCCCTGAACCCTCCCTTGGGGCCCCACCCAGCGGGGGGAGGGCTAAGGACCAGACCCCAGTGTGAGCCGAGGGGCAGAGACGAGTGGTGTGAGGGTCTCTCCAGCCCCTCGGATGGAATGCTAAGGGGGCCAGATCCTACCCTGAAATAGGGTCCGTGTAAAGGCCAGCCCCAGACTACATGAGAGGGAAGATGAACTTGGTCTATACTGGAAGCTGCAGAAGGGGAGTGGTTCCATACATGTTCTTGGTGTGTCTGGGAGGCTGGGAGAGGCCCACAAGGAAGCATGGATGGAGAGTCCTGGCCCTCTCACCAACTAGGGGGGCAGGGTTTGTTTCTGGTCTGGCCTGGTGTCTAGGAGAGTTGGGGGAATGTTCTGTGAGGAGGAGTCGTACCTGGGGCCTCAGGAGCAGCTGCTGCCCCTACCCGCAGGTTGGGCGAGCCCACCACGACTCTGGGCCCTGTTCTCTGCCTATTTGCTGGCTGCCCAACCCAGTCTGCCCCTCAGAGCAACTGCTGGGCACTGTGCCACCTCCAGGCCTGGGAAAGGCCTCGGGGCAGGGGGTGGACGTTATCCTCCACCTCTTGCTGACTGAAAAGGTCCTAGCCTGATGGTGGCTCCCCGACCAGGGAGTCTGATGGGGGAAGGCAGGGCCTGCCCTGGGCACGTCTAGAAGGAAGACACGGAGTGGTATGCTAGAGCCAGCGTGGTCGCTAAATTTTCTGCAAATTTTCAGGTATTTTGTGAGCCAGCTATTATTAAACACTAAGTTATATAATTTACCAATAAATTACTTTCAAAACAAAGGTAAAAATACTCACAACTCATTACTTCCTATTTTACCACATTTTATTACTATCTTTGTTCTTGAGGTTATTTACACGTGTTGTATTTGTGGGGTAGAAAGACCATAAGATGGTGTCGGCAGCTCTCCCCAGCTCCACCTGCGGCGACCCCGGGTTAGGAGCTTGAAGTCAGCCACGGTGGGGGTACTTATACCACAGAAATTGGCTCTCGCTACTAATCAGAGCTAATTGCTGCTAATCCCAGTCCTCCCAGAGCCAATTCTTCAGCATTTCCCAGCAGCCCACTGGTGAGACAGTCATGCCCTGGGGAGTCGGAGGGGGAGACAGGACCCTGGCCTGGATGGAGGTCGCTGGGCTGTGCCCTGAGTGACCCGCCTGCCCGCCCGCAGACGAGGAGCTCTATGCTGGTGTGTACATCGACTTCATGGGCACTGATGCAGCCATCTTCCGCACGCTGGGAAAGCAGACGGCCATGCGCACGGACCAGTACAACTCCCGGTGGCTGAACGGTGAGGGCGGCCGAGAGGCCCCCGGCGGGCAGCGTGTCTGGGATGCGGCCAGATCCTCCAGAGGCACCCGCTGGGGGTCTGGCCCTGTGACTGGCTGGCGGCGGGGGGGAGGTGGCGTTCCTGTACCCGGCCCGGGGCTCTGTTGGGGAGGTGCTTGTGCAGCTGACCCCTGCCCGCCTGCAGACCCTTCCTTCATCCACGCTGAGCTCATCCCCGACAGCGCGGAGCGCAACGACGACAAGCTCTACTTCTTCTTCCGCGAGCGGTCGGCGGAGGCGCCGCAGAGCCCCGCTGTGTACGCCCGCATCGGGCGCATTTGCCTGGTACGCGCCGGCGGGGCCCCGGGCTGCCCCTCTCCAGACCCCGCGCTGGCTCGGGCAGCCTGTGTGGCAGGCTCTTGGGTGTGAGAGCTGATCTGACCCTGCCCCCCCCCGTCCCCAGAATGATGACGGCGGCCACTGCTGTCTGGTCAACAAGTGGAGCACGTTCCTGAAGGCGCGGCTGGTGTGCTCCGTGCCCAGTGAGGATGGCATCGAGACCCACTTCGACGAGCTCCGTGAGTACCCGGCATGCAGGCTGGGTCCTGCGGCTGCTCTGGGAGGGGTGGGGGCTGGATGGGGGGTGGTCAGGGCACCTCCGGGGGGCCCCCTGGCCAGGAGTGGGGCTCCCAGGGCTCTTGGCTAATGCACCCTCCCCGCGTCTCCTCCCTCTGCCCCCAGAGGACGTGTTTGTTCAGCAGACACAGGATGTGAGGAACCCAGTCATTTACGCTGTCTTTACCTCCTCAGGGTGAGGCTGGGGCCAGGGCTGGGGGTGGCAGGGCTTGGCTGCACTGGGGGGCTGTGACGTGGGGAGGACCCCAGTCCGGTGGGGCGGGCTGTGGGGTGGGGGCAGGCTGGGGAGGGGCCCTGGGCCGAGGGTCTGCCCCGCCCGCAGCAGCAGCCTGCCCCGCCCGCAGCTCCGTGTTCCGAGGCTCAGCCGTGTGCGTCTACTCCATGGCTGACATCCGCATGGTCTTCAACGGGCCCTTTGCCCACAAAGAGGGCCCCAACTACCAGTGGATGCCCTTCTCGGGGAAGATGCCCTACCCACGGCCCGGCACGGTGAGGACCCCCATCATTCCACCTTTCCCTTTCCCCTCTGTTTATAAGGCCTGCTCTGGGTTAGCCCCTTTGCAGCTGTGGGCCCCACCACCACAGAGTTCACAGCCAGGTAGGGGAGGAGGACCAAACACACAAATAAACCTACCATTTATCCATTTAAATAAAGCTGACATTAAAAAACAAAACAGGGGCGCCAGCCTGGCTCAGTTGGTAGAGCATGCAACTCTTGATCTTGGGGTCATGAGTTCGAGCCCCACATTGGGCATAGAGCATACTTAAAAAAATAAATAAGTAAAACAAAATGAAACGAAACACCGTTTACACAGCACCAGGCTGTGAAGAGCCCAGCCAGGATCCTGGAACAAAGATAGTGGCCGGGTGTGGCAAGCTGCGCGGAGGCGGGTGCCACTTGGGGTGGAAGGGGGGTGCCGCCTGGGAGCCAAGACAAATCTGGAGGGCAAGTTGGCGTCAGTGTAGTTAGCTAATGGTGGCCGGGGAGATGAGGGCTGGCAGAGTGCGGCCTGCAGGACCTCCCGTGGTGGTAGGAGGCAACTCACTTGATCTTGGTGTGATGTGGGTCTCTGCAGGAGTCTAAGCAGGAGAACATGTGATCTGTTCTGGCTCCATGTGGTCAGGGCTGGAATGGGGGAGCTGGTCTCAGCCTTGGCCAGGGAGGTCTGCCCCCGAAGGTGAACGTGGAGGCTGGAGGGATGGGCTAGAGTTGGGCTGGCGGGGGTGCAGGACAGGCAGAGGGAAAAGCACCAGGAAAGGGCAGAGCACCCTCAGAGTGTTAAGGGAACTTGGGGCCGTAGACCTTCGAGCAGGGGTGGGTGGGTGTGGGGGGCAGACTGGAGGAAGGAGACAACAGGGTGGGGGATGAGGACAGGGGAAGGGAGGGGTCAGCTCTGCCTAATGCTGCCACATGGTCATGGCGCACAGGCCAGGGAGGTGGCTGCGGAATTTGGCCGTGTAGGAGCTTGGGACCTCGGCTGGAACAGGGCCTGCAGAGAGGTTGGGTGAGGGGGAAAAGCCTGGATGGGGGTTCCGAGGAGCAGAGCAGGTACATGTGATAGGGATGGACAAAGGAGAGGCCTCTCCTGAAGTTGAGGGGTTCAGCAAGCCCCAGCCGGGCCTGACGCTCATCACGTGCCTGCAGTGCCCTGGAGGAACCTTCACGCCATCCATGAAGTCCACCAAGGACTACCCTGACGAAGTGATTAACTTCATGCGCAGCCACCCGCTCATGTACCAGGCTGTGTACCCTCTGCAGAGGCGGCCCCTGGTCGTCCGCACGGGCGCTCCCTATAGGCTCACCACCGTCGCCGTGGACCAGGTGGATGCAGCCGACGGGCGCTATGAGGTGCTTTTCCTGGGCACAGGTACCCACTGCTGCTCCCAGACCCTGCCATGCTGGGCCCGTTGGGTGGAGGGTGCTGATCGGGGGGTGGGGACCTACCCTGCTACGGGCTTGCCGAGGTCAACTCTGCTACCTTCACCTTCGGAGCCAGGATAGCTGAGACAAGGGGTGGGGAAACCCCATCACCATCCCCAGCCCCCCCGGGGGGCTGGGAGAGCAGGGACACTGCGCACCTGGGGACCCATGTAGGGTCAGGAAAGAGGGAACAGGTGGTAGACACCTGCAGGACACGCGGGTCCAAATACTGGCATACACGCTCTCGTGTGCACGTGCGCACGTGTGCTCCCCACAGCTCCAGTCCCTCCACACAGGAATACCTCCAGCATCCTATCCTCAGCAGTGCCTAAACTGAGGGTCTGGGGTGGGAGGGGCAGACCCCAGCCATGACCACCCCCACCCCTTATCCCGGGCCCCTTCATCCAGGGGAAATTCTTCAACCTTGGTACAGAGCTTCTGCTCCACTGCCCTTGGGGGTTTGGGGCCTGGTGGGGGAAGGGGCTGAGGCTGGTACCCCTTCCCCAGCGTCCTCAGCCCCACTGAGGCCCTGCCCGGCCCGTTCCAGACCGCGGGACAGTGCAGAAGGTCATCGTGCTGCCCAAGGATGACCAGGAGATGGAGGAGCTCATGCTGGAGGAGGTGGAGGTCTTCAAGGTGGGTATGACACGCAGTGCTGTTCTCCCCCTGGCCCTCCTTAGTACTGGCTGCTTACCTCAGACCTCCAGATCAGGACAGGGAGGGGATCCCCAGTCCCCAAGCTAATCCCTGTCTTCTTCCAGGACCCAGCACCTGTTAAGACCATGACCATCTCTTCCAAGAGGGTGAGTTTTAGTGAGGTGGGCTGGGGGTAGGGATGGAGGATGTTCCCCCTTGGGGTCTTGCCCTTGGCATAGGGATGGGGAAACTGAGGCATGGAACAGGAAGGGAAGGAGCCCAGTTGGCCCCTGATGGGGCTGCCCCTGGGGAGGGAACTGACGAGCCCCTCCCCCTGCCCTCAGCAACAACTGTACGTGGCGTCGGCCGTGGGCGTCACCCACCTGAGCTTGCATCGCTGCCAGGCGTACGGGGCCGCCTGTGCTGACTGCTGCCTCGCCCGCGACCCCTACTGTGCCTGGGACGGCCAGGCCTGCTCCCGGTACACGGCATCTTCCAAGAGGTGTGGACCCCCGACCCCTGGAATGTTAGCCAGCAGACCCAGGGGCCTGTCCTGGGGGTTCGGTGGCCGATGTGATATTTCCCTGGGGGTAATGGACGAGACTCTTCCCTGGAGTCTTGGGGGGTACAGGGACCTGGGGGGGCAAGCTTCCTTGAAAATACTTGATCAGGGCGCCTGGGTGGCTCAGTTGGTTAAGCGACTGCCTTCAGCTCAGGTCATGATCCTGGAGTCCCTGGATCGAATCCCGCATCGGGCTCCCTGCTCGGCGGGGAGCCTGCTTCTCCCTCTGACCCTCCCCCTTCTCATGTGCTCTCTCTCTCATTCTCTCTGTCTCAAATAAATAAATAAAATCTTTAAAAAAATAAAAATAAAATAAAATAAAATAAAATAAAATACTTGATCAGGAGCTCTCGTCATCTAGGCGGAGCCGGCGGCAGGATGTCCGGCACGGGAACCCCATCAGGCAGTGTCGCGGGTTCAACTCCAACGGTGAGTGTGCCGTGCCTCCCCCCTGGGCGCTCCTCGTGGTGTAGAGCCCTGTGCAGCCCATGGAGCTGCTCCCAGGGCCCCCCCGCCGGAAGGACTCTCACATGACCCGGGGGGGGGGTGAGGGGGCTTGGGATTTGGGAGATGGGATGTCCCTAGCCACCCACTCAAGGAAGGAGCGGATGCCCGATGGTATAGCCCTGCCTTTTTCCCGCGTGGGTGTCCCTGTGCGTGCCCCTCGGCCCCGGCCCCCTGGCGGCCTGCAGTCTGCCCAGAGGCAATGCTGCTTTCACGCCACACCCTCTTCTCTCCAGCCAACAAGAACGCCGTGGAGTCCGTGCAGTACGGCGTGGCAGGGAGCGCGGCCTTCCTCGAGTGCCAGCCTCGCTCGCCCCAGGCCACTGTTAAGTGGCTGTTTCAGCGAGATCCCAGTGACCGGCGCCGTGAGGTGATTTCCTGTACCCCACAGTCCGCACCGTGGATGCGAGGGCCCCCGTGCAGTAGGAGTGCCATGTGGGTGGAATGTAGTATAGGAGCCCTTCTGCGGCAGCCCCATTCTAAGAAAGCCCTTCCAAGTTCCCCTTCCCTATGTGGAAGTCATTTGGGTGAATCCAGTTATATGGAAACTCTAGAATTTCCATATTATATGGAAACCACTTATAAGCATGCCTCTTTACATGAAAATTCCATACATGTGCTCCATTGGAGGTATACCTCATTACATGGAAATATCACGCGGACAAGCTCCAGTGTGTGGAAATTCTGTGGAGGAGCCCTCGTTTTATGGAAATGTGTTCCAGGCATCCATCCTTACATGGAGATTCTATAAGGATACCTCGGTTGGGTATTCCCATTAAAAAGAAATTCTGTGCTCCAAAATTCTCTCATTGTACAGCATCCCCCCACGATCATTCCTCCTGAGATGGAAAAGTACGTGGATGCCTGATTCAGGTGTTATGTGGAAACTTACTGTGGGTTTTTCTTGCTCTGTGGAAATTGCACATGGGAGCCCCTTCCACGGAATGGCCACAGAGCTGGTCTGCTCCGGGGGCTGGCTGGGCGGCAGGGCGGTCACACGAGCCCTGAGCCCCAGCTCCCTGCCCCCGCAGATTCGCGCGGAGGACCGCTTCCTGCGCACCGAGCAGGGCTTGCTGCTCCGCGCCCTGCAGCCCGGTGACCGAGGCCTCTACTCCTGCACTGCCACCGAGAACAACTTCAAGCACGTCGTCACGCGGGTACAGCTGCACGTGCTGGGTCGGGACGCCGTCCACGCGGCCCTCTTCCCACCGCCAGCTGTGAGCGCCCCGCCGGCCCCCGGCGGCGCCGGCCTCCCCACGCCCGCTTACCAGGAGCTGGCGCAGCTGCTGGCCCAGCCAGAAGTGGGCCTCATCCACCAGTACTGCCAGGGCTACTGGCGCCACGTGCCCCCAGGCCCCCGGGAGGCCCCGGGGGCACCCAGGCCTCCTGAACCCCAGGACCAGAAAAAGCCCCGGAACCGCCGCCACCACCCGCCGGACACATGAGGCCTGCTGCCTGAGCCCTGCGGTGGGCCAGCCTCGGCCTTGTCCCTTTTAATATAAAAGATATATATATATATAAATATATATATATAAAATATCTATATTCTATACACGCCCTGCCCCTGCAAAGACAGTATTTATTGGTGGGCTGTATACGGCCTGCCTCAGCAGCGGCACTGTCCGAAACTCAGACCCACGCTGGTCGGAGACGGCCGGAAACAGCCCACCTGACCAGGCCCAGCCAGTCGGCGGCGCCAGGCCAGGACCGCGCAGCCCCCGGGCTCAGCTGGGAGTCCACCTGCTCGACTGCCACCGCCGGAATCCACAGGACCCAGGGAGGGAGCAAGCTCCCCCCGGACAGGGCACGGACTGCTCCCCTTTGCCAGTGCGTGCCGCGGGCACACGCCGACGCGGGTGCAAGGACTACTTTGGAGACGGGCAGCGGGGGTGGGGGGCTCAGATGCACTCGGAGGAGGGAAGAAGGGGCCGCCACAGGAGGCCGGCCCCTGCCTGGGAGGGGACACTCAGTCAAGGCCAGCCCCCTCCTGGGTATTTATTCTCTATTTATTGGGGACAGGAGCAAAGGAGCTCTGCCTGGGTGGGGCACACTTCCAGCCTCTCCCTCCCTCCCTGCCTGGCCGCTCTACCTCCTCGTCGCTTTTTCTGGGCCACTGTGACTTGGGGGCTGGGAGAATAGCAGAGGGGCAGGTACAGGCAGGGCTGAGGGGAGAGGGGGCCATGGTGGAGGCCTGGGGCCTTCAGGGGCTCCCCAGGGCTCCCTTCTGCCCACCACTTCAGAGGATGGGTGTAAATAGCTCTGGGGGGCTTTTGGGGTAGGTGGGTAGGGGCTCCCGGTGGCCCTCGGCTGCCCAGGCCACAGCTGCCCTTGGGTTCCATCTTGCTAATAAACACTGGCTCTGGGACTGGACTTTGGCTTTTCTCCTTGGCAGTGGAGGGAGGATGGGGGTTCAGCCTAAGCCCACATTCTGTCCTTCCTGCCCCCCTTTATGTGGCCTGACCACCATTCCCACACCTCTCTTGCAAGCTCAGCTTCCATTCACTCACTCGCAGGTTTGATCGTTGGTTTCTCACCTGGCTTTGCGGTGGGCTCTGTGCCGGGCGCTAAGGACTCAGTATCGGCAAGACAGAGCTACAGCCCTCACAGTCTGGCTGCCCCCACCCTGAAAATTGACAAAATTCCCAACCTTCCTGCTTCCTTCCAGCCAGATCGCAGCAGACGGACTGGCATGAGCGAATGTCCACGGGTGGGGAAGGCCAGGGCAGGTGGGGTGCTGCTGGACAGGAGAAAGTGGGGCTGGGGGCTCTGATCCAAATTTAATGAGTCAAGCCCTGGCAGGGGAAGCTAAGAGCTGGGGAGGCCTATGGGTCCAGCAGGGCTTATGGCCATATCTGGTGGGCAAGGGGAGCCAGAGGGGGACTGGGAGACAGTGGATGGCCCCACTCTAAATAAACCCAATAAGCAGAAACCAGATTTGCCTTGGTGTAACAAACCTGGGCTCCTGCACTGCCCCAAATCCCTAGGGGCTGCAGAGCCACCCCCACCCCCACCCCCAGGGCCCACTTACAACGTGGGGGGTAGAGGCTGGATGGACCCTGGAAGCTGAAAGTAGCACAGATAATCTGTTGTTTCTGGACAGACCCCACCCCCACCCAGCAGGGTAGATGTGAAGCCACCAGCCTCTGGTAGGAGCCAGTATCCATTTCCCACAGGCTTGGGGACAGTCTCCACTACTCAGGATCTGAGGCCCTGGCACCCCCTCGTGGTCTCTTGGGTCTGCAGCAGAGTTGAGTACTACAAGGCAGCCAGGTTTCCGGGAGGAGTCCAGCCAGAAGGCTCAGGGTCTCTGGAGGGAGCCCTGGGAGCCCAGGGTTTGGGTCTTCCTATAGGAGGTGAGAAATCTCCAGAGCCTGGGAACTTTAGGCTTAATTGAACGACTTCCACCCAGCAGTACTCCTTGTCCCGTCTGAACCTATACGCAGACCCCAGACCCCCTCAGCTGAGACAGGCATGCCCTATGTGCCCTTAAGCGGGTCTCAGACACCCACAGGCAGCAGATCAGGAGAAGGACAGGAAGTGAGTCCTTCCTCCGTGCCCCTGGGAGCACCTGCCTTGGGACTCATTTTCCCCATCTGACGACAGGCCTGCAAAATATGCTCTGGAAGAGCCTGGCCATCTCTGCGTGTCAGAGACCTTGTTGTGCTCAGGCACACGTGTGCACATAGGCACAGGCAGGCGCAAGTGTGCACACAGGCAGGCACGCACGTGCATAAGTGTACACACACGCCCAGGCGAAAACCACAGGCTCGTGCACGCTATCGCACACACCGGCTCATGTGCGCGTGTTTTTGCATCCATACGCAAATACCCAAGTGCACGTGTCATGCTACATCAGCACGTGTGCACGTGAGGAAGAAGGAACAAAAGCGTGTCGACACACGTGCACACATGTGCCTGGCGTGCGTGGGCACCCATGTGCTCCCAAGGCACGGGCGTACATGCAAGCGTACACGTGAACAAACGTGTCATGTCATTGTTTTGGTTGTTGCCAGCAAAGGATAGACACACACACACCCAGGCACACATAGCAGACGTGCACGGCCCCCCCCAAGTCTGTTGGAGCCGTGGAGGTATGTAGAGGCCCTGCCCAGGTCAGATCCAGCCCTCGGTACGGGGCAAACTCAATGTCCTCCCTTCCTTCTTGACTCTCTGCAGAGCGTAGAACCCTGGTCCAGAGTCACCCGCCCTTCTCAACCACTTCCTTCTGTGTGACCCTCTGAGCCTCTCCTTCCTTATCAGTAGAATGGGGCTGATGACGTGGGTGCCCATCCACCAGGGCCTATGTGAGCTTACAAAATAAGGAGCAGTGCTGAGTCCAGTGCTGGACATGGGCAGGTGCTCCATGCTTGGCTCTCCCTCTCTTCCCTTCTACCAGCCCCACCTCCCTGCCCCCACCCTAGGGGCTCAGGGTCCTACTCTCCCCCCTTCTAAGCCTGGACCCTACGGAACATGTCACCCTGCTCCAGCGCAGGGGCTGGACTGTCTCCACGGTCTCTCCTAGAGGGTTGGGGCTCATAGAGAGGGGTGCAAAGTCAGCAGCTGAGGGATTGGGGCCATGCCAGCCTGATTAGAAGGGCTGGGGGCTGAGCTGGATTCACCTGTCCTTGTCTCTCATTGGCTCTTGGGAACCCCTGGCCCCCAAATCCCACTAAGCAGCATCACCCGGGCCTGCACAGGTCTGGGGAAAGCCAGTTGATTGCCAGTCCCAGAGTCAGAAGGGTGTTGGGAGACCTGAGGCCGGCCCGAGCCCGGCTCTGGGGATCCCCTCCATCTAGAAGAGCCAACTAACCACCCTGTTGACGTGCTGCTGGGACCATGGGGGCTGGGGCCAGCGCTGAGGAGAAGCACTCAAGAGAGCTGGAAAAGAAGCTAAAAGAAGATGCTGAGAAGGATGCTCGAACTGTGAAACTGCTGCTTCTGGGTATGGGTGTGGGTCCAGGTGGGGCCACTGCCACTAGGTCAGAGGCCGGGGGTGGGGGCAGGCAGGTAGCCCTTCTGTGAAACAGGGGTGACTTGGGAAGCAGAATGACCCTAAGACAGGTCAGGGAACTGAGTGGGAGCCCTGGCCCTGATAGGCGATACCCTGACTCCCCAAGGCTGGGTATCCCATCATGAAACCCCTCTCCGGAGGGCCCTGACTCAGGCACCTTCCTCTCTGGAGAAGCCCTGCTGGGCAGGGGTCAGAAACCAGGGGCTTCCTTGGGAGCCCTACAATAGGGCTGCTTCTTTGGAAGAAGAAAGTAACAGTCCTCCTGGGAGTGGGCATCTTCAAGGACCGTCCAGATCCACAGACAACAGCCCTTAGATTCCAGAGCTTTGTTGTTGGCAGACCTAAAGAGGGTGTGCCTCTTTAGAGCTAAGGCCCAGTGGAGAACGGATAAAGCCAAGTCCATGGTCCCATGGGTGGTGAGGAGAGGTGGGGCTGACACAGTGCCTCTGGGCCACTACCTCCCCACAAGTGGAAGAAGGAGCTGCTTTGAGAGGGCAGGCGGGTTCCACCCCAGGCTCTCCAGGATCCAATCAGGCATCTGGTTGTGGGCAGAGGGACCAAGCCAGAGCACCCCAGGAAGACAGAGGCTAAGCCAGAAATCCCATTAACTGTGCCCAGAGCCCTGGCGAGAGCAGGCTCAGAGGGGCTGTGAGCTCTGTCTTCTCCCCCATTCAAAGGCGCTAATTCCCTCTGAGCCTCTTGGAGACACTCCCCTCCCTACAACCCCTGAAAAGCAAGGGTTGACCCGGTCAAATAATCCTCTGCGTGCAGTACCAGAACCCTCCACAATGTGGCGCTCCAGGTTCCTTTATTTTGGTTTCAGAATAATCAAGAATGCAAATACAAGGGGTCTTGGAGGCTCCCCAACACAGTTGAGGTCGTTGATTGCCCTCGTCAGCCCCCTATGTCACTGCTGGCATTTACAGACGTGTTTCCTCCAGGGTGTCAGGACCTTGCTTTGGGGTGGAGGGTGGGGGAAACAGGGGGAACTGGGGTTGGACTTGTACCTGCCTTGAGTCTGCGGGTCCCCATCTTCCGCGCCCGGTTGCGGGGTGGAGGGTGGGTGGGGAAGTTGTGGGGAGGTGCGGCCAGCGCAGCTCTGAGGCGGGGCTTCCCTTCCAGGTGCGGGTGAGTCCGGGAAGAGCACCATTGTCAAGCAGATGAAGTGAGTGCCCTTGCCTTTTCTGAGGTCCCTGAGGGTGGGCGCGCGCACCGGGCCTGTCCTTCCCCAACAGTCCACTTGGCTCTGACCCGGCTCACCCCGGCCGCAGGATTATCCACCAGGATGGGTACTCGTTGGAAGAGTGCCTCGAGTTCATTAGCATCATCTACGGCAACACGCTGCAGTCCATCCTTGCCATCGTGCGCGCCATGACCACGCTCAACATCCAGTATGGAGACTCTGCCCGCCAGGTGTGCAGGGAGACTGGCTGAGCAGGGCCTCCGGGGACTCGAGGCGCGAGACTGGTCTCAAGTCCACGGTCACTATCAACAACTCCCACCCTTGCCCTCAGGACGACGCCCGGAAGCTGATGCACATGGCGGACACCATCGAAGAGGGCACGATGCCCAAGGAGATGTCGGACATCATCCAGCGGCTGTGGAAGGACTCGGGTATCCAGGCCTGTTTCGATCGCGCCTCTGAGTACCAGCTCAACGACTCCGCGGGCTAGTGAGAGCGCAGGCGGGGCGCGGGGGTGCGGGCGGGGTCCTACCACGCCCCTCCACCGCACCCACCCACACCCCGCGGTCTCCCGCAGCTACCTCTCGGACCTGGAGCGCCTGGTCACCCCGGGCTACGTGCCCACTGAGCAGGACGTGCTGCGCTCGCGTGTCAAGACCACAGGCATCATTGAGACGCAGTTCGGCTTCAAGGACCTCCACTTCCGGTACGGCCCCGCGCCCTCGCCCTCACCCTCGCCCTTGCCCTCGCTCTGGGGGTCCGGCTGCGAGTGCAGCGCCCCGAGGCCCCGTCGCGTCCCGGAGGCCCCATCCCAAGGAGACCCTGCCCCTCCTCTGATACCCCGCCCGCAGAAAGTTCCGGCCCCTCCACATGCCAGTCCCATCTGAGTGCCCCCCAGCATTAGGAGGCAAGGGGATGCCTGTGGGCGCGTCCAGGGGGCTCCAAGCGGGTTCAGGCCCCAACTGCTCCACAGGATGTTCGATGTGGGCGGGCAGCGCTCAGAGCGCAAGAAGTGGATCCATTGCTTCGAGGGTGTGACCTGCATCATCTTCATCGCCGCGCTGAGCGCCTACGACATGGTGCTGGTGGAGGACGACGAAGTGGTGGGTGCCAAGCAGGGCCTGGAGTGTTTCAGGGGAAAGCCGGAGAGTACTGTGGGAGCGGGGAGCGTCTGAGAGCAGACATTCGTCCCAGAACAGTCCGAATGAGGACACAAGAGAGCCAGCAGCCACGCTGAGGGGGGCAGTGGGGGAAGCTGACTTGGAGCTGTCCAAGCGGGATGGCCCCGGGTGCCCCGGAGCCTGTGGGCCGCGACCGCGCAGGGACGGCTGCCCATGGCCCCCCACCCGGTGCCCGACAGCTTCTGTCCTCCTCAGAACCGCATGCACGAGAGCCTGCACCTGTTCAACAGCATCTGCAACCACCGCTACTTCGCCACCACGTCCATTGTGCTCTTCCTCAACAAGAAGGACGTTTTCACCGAGAAGATCAAAAAGGCGCATCTCAGCATCTGCTTCCCGGATTACGACGGTGAGAACCGCCCCCCCCCGCAGCCTGGCCGCCAGGCGGCGCCCCAACCCCGTGCTCTGGGCCTGCGCTTCCCCCGCCGCGGGAAGGAGTGGGGACACCTAGTAAGAGCACCCCCTTTCCCTGCCAGGGCCCAACACATACGAGGACGCGGGCAACTACATCAAGGTGCAGTTCCTCGAGCTCAACATGCGACGTGACGTGAAGGAGATCTATTCCCATATGACTTGTGCTACGGACACGCAGAACGTCAAATTTGTGTTCGACGCGGTCACAGACATCATCATCAAGGAGAACCTCAAAGACTGCGGACTCTTTTGAGGTAGGCTCCTCGAGGGCTGGGATGCTCTCCTGTCTTGCCCCTTGGTCTCATACCTCACTCTCCATCCCCAGCTCTCCACCCCACCTCACTGCAGCAGACCCCACTGCAGGATATCAGGGGCTGCCCCAGCTCTCCAGACCCATTCCATGACCTGGTGCTGGCCCCCAATTCCCAGGCCCCACCCTGGCCCCTCAGGTTCCATCCCACTGCCCACCACCACCCTGCACTCCCCGTGCACAGGTCCCCCCCACCTAGTCTCTTCTGACCCCGCCCTGATCCCTCTGGTGTCACTGTTTACAAGCCCACCTCCACAGTGCTTCTCAGCCGAAAGCCAATTATTTTGGAGCTCAGGGATGTTGACTCGCTTCCTCTTTTCTGTTCACAGGTGCCTGAACTCATGCGTGTCCCTGACACCCTGTAGCTCTAGCCGCCCTGTAGCCCTAGCCCACAGGAGCCTATCAGCCCCCCAGAACTCCTGGGCCCCAGCCTGTGGCCCCACCAGCCACACACCCAAAACTCTGAGCCCCACTAGCCTTGAGGCCCCGACCCTCCCCCGTGTCTCCCAGAGCCCAGTGCCCCCAACCCCACTGCTGCCCTTCACGGCCTGGCTGCGCTGGCCTCCAGGACCCACCCCAGCCAGCCCCAGCTAGGAACAGGCAGGACGTGGGATAGCTAGAGCTCACAGTGACTCAGCAGTGCCCAACTGACCAATCTCCTGCAGGTCTCTCTCCCCAGGGGGCCCATGACTCACCTGGTGGGTCTGGGCTCAGCAAATAGCCCTCCCTCCCAGTTTCATGAAGAGCGGGGGAGCAGGCAGAGATCCCTCCTCCAAGGCTTACTATCAGCCCATTCCAGCCTTACCACCTCCATGTGACAAGTCTGACACTTGTCTACCCAGTGGCCAGTGACTGTCCCTCTCAGTAGCTTCAGGGGTCCAAAGTCCAAGCCACTCTGGCCTGTTTGGCTCCTGCACAGATGAATTAGTGAGTGGGGGGCACACCTGGGAGCCCCTGGGTGTCAGGAAGAGATTCAAGCTGGACCCTTCCCCACATAGCAGGCTCAGAGTAACCCCCCATCCCCTTACCCCACAGGCTCTGCCCCCTCCATCCTTGGACACCAGATCCATGTCCTACCTCACCCCCACCCACCCACAGTGCTCCAGGCCAGCCGGCCAAGGGGATGGTCTGTTGAGGGAGGGTACTGTTGACACCAGCTGTGGCCAATGGTCTAACTGTCCTGAGGGGTGGCTGAGGGGGCAGAGTCCAGCTCCATCGATCAGCCCCAGGCAGAGGATTTGGGAAATGACTGAGGCCCAGGTCGGGCCCAGAGTGGTCTACCTCAGGGGGGGTCACAAGCAAACCCAGGTAACCCTCCTGTCCCTGCCAGCAACTTCTCGAACCCTTTCCATTCAGAGCCCATTCCCTGGCAGGAAAAACTGAGGGCCATGTCTGAATTTTGTCAGGGACAGAGGCCCATGTCCCTATATCCCTGCTCCCAGTTCCTCATCAAGCCCTGAGTCCTTGCTGATGCCTGTGAGCCAAGACCTGTGCTAAGTCGAGGACAGGGGCTTCCATCTCTCAAGGCCAGATGACAGGCTGCACTCCCCTCAGGTAGAAGCACAGACTCAGCAATAAACCTTTGCATCAGGCCCCAGCTGTCCTTTCTTGTGGGGAAGGGAAAGGCGTTCATTATCACGAGTCATGGGCATTTATTAAATGCCCAGTGCTGGGCTGGACATAAATGGGAAAATGGGCTCTTCCAGGGAGAAGCACCTGGCCTGTCATGGCAGGAGCACAGGGGACATGGGACCAACCTGTGCCTCTCGAGAGGGCTTTAAGGGGAAAGGAGCCGTGGGAAACGTTCACAGGGATAATCTTGGATCAAGAGGGAGTTCTGAGGTAGAAGCTTATTCTATCAGGGAGAGGAGGGGCCAGAAACACGGGCTTGTGGGCCATAATAGTTCAATAGGGCAAGAACAGGCAAAGGGGACATGGGGTGGGGAGACAATGGGCAGGTGCCAAGTGCCAGCCTGAGGGCCAGGGCTTCCTCCAGAAGATGATGGGTCTCGGAAGCCCTTCAAGTTAGGGCCTAATAGCAGGGCTGGGATTAGGGTTGAAGCAAAAGAGGCACTCACCTGGGGTGCAAAATTTAAGGTGGTGCCAAGAAGTTCATTAATCAAGATAAAGAAGATATTAATGCAATACTTTTTAAATTCAAAATTACTGCAGGGGCATCTGGCTGGTTCAGTCGGTAGAACATGTGACTCTTGATCTCAGGGTTGTGAGTTTAAGCCCCATATTAGGTGTGGAACCTACTCAGAAAAAGAAAGGAAAGAAAGAAAGAAAGGAAGGAAGGAAGGAAGGAAGGAAGGAAGAAAGAAAGAAAGAAAGAAAGAAAGAAAGAAAGAAAGAAAGAAAGAAAGAAAGAAAATCACTGCAAAAAACCCATGATGAGCAAAATATCAAAATTTTAAATAAAGACAAGATCCAAGAGAACTCTGCTGAGCTATATATTGGAGCTTGAAGCAAAAGGAAACTGTCCACTCCTATATATGCTTTTATGTATTTTTAATGGTAAATTTTTTATAGACTATTAAATTAGTTGAAAAAAATTTGGAAGTGGGTATATTAAAACTCAACATTATTTTAAGCTTAGCTATTTTATCTATATGTGAAACAATTTATAATCTTATTTTCCTAGCTTTAATGAAAATAAAATCATCAATAATATTTTACAACTCTGTTTCTGGAAAAAAATAATCATTAAAATTTTTCATGAAAACAGGTATGTAGGGGCACACATTTTTTCCTGGGGGCCAGTGTGAGAGGGTATGGGGGAAGAGAAGAGCAGGGCTGGGGAATCCATGAGAAGAGCCTTATGTCCCCATTACCCCATGGGGCCAGGATCTGCAGATGGGGCTCAGCCACAAGGGTCTGGATCTGGACAAGTGCATATGATGCCCCCACCAAGCTGGGACTGCAGGACTCTTGAGTGGACTAAGCTTTCCAGACCTGTGGCCACCTGGGGGAGATGCCCAGGAGGCAGACAGATACCCGGGACTGGGCAGAAGGCAACATGTGGGCAGCATCTTCAGTGTCCAAGTAGAGGGCAGAGCTGTGAGCCTGAAGTGAGCTGAAGACGGGGGAATGATGGTCCCCAGGCCTGAGCACAGGGTGGTGGTAGAGGGACCCTGGATGGGTTAGGGAACTCAGCCACACTGGTGCTGCTCAGAGTTCCTGAGGGGAAGATGGGGCTTGGGTCAGTGGTTCAGGATCCTCACTGGGTGGTCTTGGGCCTGGCTGAGCCAGGCTGCTCATCTCCACTAAGGACCCTCTGATTGAGCAGTTTATTGGATTGAGGGGAGTAACCTCAGGATTTAGTAGGGAGAGGCAAGGCAGAAGACAAGAGGCTTTGAGGAGCTGGAAGCGGTAGGCTTGGAAGGGAGGAAGCTGTAAGGAGAGGTGTGCTAATGGGGTCTTCCACATAGTCACCTTGTCTTGGAAGAAAAGTAATGAGCTCCCCAGCCTTCCTGGGCCAGGGGCAGAGAGAAGCCCAAACACCAGGCAGGGGCCGGACCCCACCCTCCAGGGAGTCCCCTCCACACACAATTCTGACCCCAGGGTCGGGGATTCCAGACTGGTATTCCTGGATCCCATGGGCTGGGGCCAGGGCCTGGCCCCAAGTTGCCCTGCCTATGGCCACAAGTATGATGGGGTTGGGGCGGGGTGGGGGGTGGTGCTGAGTCTCCCAGCTCAGAGCCTCCTCGGCCCTACTCACCGCACCAGTGTAATTACACCCTAAGGAGCAGGATCAATGGGTGCTCAGTGCCTGATTCACAGTTGAGGGCAGAGGATCAGAACCGGCCCAGAGTCAGCACAGTGGCCACACCCTAGTCTTGTAGGTCGGGGTCATTTTCTGTGGGCACCTCCAATCACCACCATCCCTGCCTGACCTGCAACCTCAAGGTGCCCCCGAGGGCCCTCACAGCCTTCAGCTCTGGCTCTGGCGGGACTAACCTGGCCCAGCCACTGACCAGAGATTAGACAAGCCTGGTGGACGGTTAATGCTGCTGACGTCAGGGCCTGGTCGGGTGGCCACTAGGGGCTTGGGCCCTCCCCACAGGCAGGAGCACAGCCCATGTGACCTGGGCTCATTAAGCCGCTTCAGTGGCCAGAGAAGCCGGGGGCCAGATCTCAGGGGAGAGAGGGAGGGCATGCCAGAACTGTGGGAGCAGGCCTCAGCCAAGAGGTCATCAGCTCTGAGGACCCAGGCAGGGGGAGGGCTAGACAGGACTGTCTGCCTATGGGTCCCTCACAGGGTTTCACACCCTGGATTATACCATCTAAAGCCCTGCTTGTCCCTGAAGAGGAGCCTCCCAGGCACCAAACTGGGCAGAGCACAGTCGGGAGCTATGGGTGTGGGTCCTCAACGCTGGGGCGTGGAGGTGAGAACCCTCCTCTCCTATGAGGCCTTAAAACCCCCCACATGACTCCAGGCCAAGCGTCCTGCCCCCCCCCCCCCACACACACACAGCCTTCCCCCTACGGGTGCTAATCCCACACTCATACTCACGCTTTCCTGTCTCCTCTATCCAAATGCCCTTTCTCTTCCCCAACTGGCACGTGCCTTTCTTCCCCTCAGCAGAGCCAAGCCCACAGGTTGCTTCTTCATCAGGCTTTTCTGGATTCTCGGCCTCCAAACTGGCAGGAGCTTTCCCGTCTAGACGACCCGGAGGGAGCACCTGGAGACACTGAGGCTGTGTGGTGGGATGGCAAGAGTGGCCACATGAAGTACCGGAAGAGCTGGCCAGGGTATTCAGAGGTCATCTTCTATGGGGGTGTTGAGGGACAAGTAGGAGCCTGCTGAGGAGGTGGGGGGAGAAGGCCAGGGAGGGGAAGGGGCTGGTGTGTTCTGAGAACAACGGGAACATGTGTGGCCAGCCAGTTAGGGTGGGGGGAGGCCAACTGGGACAAGGAGCAGGTTGAGAGAGGATGTCAGGGAGGCTGGCTGAGGGTGAGGCAGGGCCCCGCAGAGTATCTGAGGCGTCAGTGGGTGCAGATGCTGGGCTCTGGGGACGGACTGGGCTGGAGGTGAAGATGGGGTCTCACTGTTGGAGAAGGGTGTTGGGGCACCGTGTGGATGACATGCCAGGGGAGGTGGTGACATGGTGAGAGGGGGCCACCTAGCTGGAGGCTGAGAGGACATGATTGAAGAGGGAGGAGGAGAGCAAAGGGCTGCCAGGACCCCGGAAGGAGAGTCTGAGCGATGCCGGGACCCTAAGTTCTGTTTCACGTGTCTGGCAGCCTCTTGGGCCTGTGTCTCAGTTTCTGGAGATGGGGGAGTAGTGGTGGGGGCTGGGCTGAGGGCTGAGATAAAGCCCCCTCCCCTCCACACCAGGTGGCTGCCCCCACCACTGTGTTACACGGATGGACATTCCCTCCGATCCCCGGGAGAAGGCGCCTGGCAGCTCTGAGTCCCATCCCAACTGCCCCCTGTCCTGCCACCACAGGCTGGGCTGGGAGATTCGGCAGGTGGCAGGGAAAGGCCTCCGGGCTGTGTTTGCCCTGGCTGGGGCCCAGACCTAGCATCAACAAACAGGCAGCCCCTCCCCCTCCTGGCCACAACTGGTCTGGCCCAGGGACCCCACATCATGCTGCCTCAGGCCACCCACAGCAGCCCAGCCCAGCTCCCTCCAGTCAGGATTGAGGACCCCAATACCCACATGCTGGGTGACCTTGATGCCAGGCCTGGCCCCTCAGGAACTGCCAGTGGGAGCCCTCAGCCCTTTGCAAATGGCTTCAGTGAGCATCCAGGATATATGTAGCTAGGAGGTGGTGGTGGTGGGGGACCCTGGTCAGTACCTCTCTTACTGACTACCCAGTGGGCAGTCTTCAAGCCCCTTTGGAGGATGAGAGACTTAGGGTCCCTCATGACCAAGGTAAGCTCTGATCTGGGGATTACGCTAGCCCCAGATCAGGAGGGAAAGCCAGTCCCTTCCTATTTTTCAGCCATTAGCAGGGCAGGAGCTTGGGTGGTTTGAGGGATTGCCACCATCCCAGTGCCTTTCTCTTTAGTCCTCCCAGCTCCCTGGCACTCCCAGCCAAAGCTGAGTCTCCTCCCTCGGCTCACATCTTCCCCTTCATCCACTCCCCTCAGGCCAGGGGAAAGGACAGAGCCATTTCCCTGTGACACGAGGGGAAACTGAGATAGGCTAGGGCTTGGCTCTGGTGAGTCAGTAGGAAGAGAGTCCAGGAGTCCTGATTCCCAGCCCAGGGCAGGGGAGAGGTTAGACCTGTCCTCTGAGGGCATTCCCCCGGTTCCAGGATGGGGGCAGACATGACACAGAGACATCCAGCTTGGCTAGGAACAGCAGAGGCCATGGAATTAATCGGATCAGAGCCAGTGGCTGAGAAGCAAGGGACACAGCTGTTCTGGGAACCCCCCAGCTCACCCCCAAGGTCAAGGCCTCTCCCAGCTCCCTGCTGGCTAGGCCTGGGGGGCCTTAACACCGGCCACCCACCTCTGAGCACCAAGGCCTTGGGTGGGAGGCAGGCAGGGGTGGGATAGGAGCCCCCCAGTCAAGAACAGGACAGCCTAAAACCCCTCCCCCACCCAGGGCACTAAGTCCCCATCCCCACTTCCCATGGGCAGACACAGCTGTCTCTTACTCCTTAGAAATAAGGAAATGGGGGGAATGGCCAGGGAGAGCCCAGCGAGGCTCAGCACAAGCCCAGCCATGCTCCCCTCCTGTCTCACTGGCCCTAGCCCTGTCTGTCCCAGCCTCAATCTCGTCTGAATACCTGGGGTGAAGAGAGAAGAACTGATGCAGGTAGCCTCCCCGCTTCCCCCCCCCCCGCCTCCCCCCCCCCCCCCCCCCCGTCCTCACCGCTCTCCCACCTCTGCTTGGGAAGGGTGAAGCAGGCAGAAAAGACATTTTGTGTCTGACTGATATCTGAAAGTTCCCCACTGAGAGCACCCTCCACCGAAGCTAAGCATTGCTCCGTTCTCTTCTGGCTTCAGGGAGGTGAGCGCGGAGCATTTCAGGGACTAAGAGGGCACTCGGAGAGAATCTGCTCTGGACTGAAGCGTTCCTCCCCCAGGACTCAACTGAGCCCCTCCTGGAGCAGCTGCTCCCCCACCTAGGGGCTCTTTAGCGCTTGGGCTGCCCCTTTGCAGCCGGCGGGCCGGGGGAGGGCCCCCCCCTCCCCAGACCAGCCCCTCCTCCCGCCCGCCGCCTGGGATTGGCGGGCCGGGGGCGGGCCAGGGGCGGGGCCGGGCGCCCTTCATCCCCCGCCGCTGCGCTTAGCCGGGAGCAGAGCGGACAGCGCCAGCCAGAGCGGAGCTCCGTGCGTCCCCCACCCGCCGGGCCAGGTACCGCTGGGGGCGCCGACCCCAGCCCAGGGCACCGGGCGGGCAGAGCCCTACTGTGCACCCTCCCGTCCGTAGCCGGGCTCCGGGCAGCTCCCCTCGCCCGCCCTGCCCCGGGCAGGGGCCTCCCCCCAGCCTCCAGCGAGCCAGAACCCCGCGCGATCTGGGCTCAGGTCCGGGGACCCGCCAGGCAGGACTCAGCTCCGAGATGGAGCTGGTATCCCGGGAGAGGCACCTCGTCGCCTCGGGGCCTGTCGGCAGGGCCGGGCGGGACAGCAGGAGGTCAGCACTCGGGGCTGGGGCCGCAGGAAGCCTTGTCGGGGCTCGGGGCGGTGCGCGAGGGGCTTCCCGAGGCAGAACCCGCGGGGACTAGCTGGAGAGCGTCCCGGAGGGGGGCCCAAGAGGGGCCGGGAGCGGGCCCTGGAGCGCTGCCCCGACGGGCGCCTGACAGGCAAATCTGCCCGGCTGGCACGCCGGGAGTCCGGGTATATTTATCCCGGCCGCGTTGGGCAGGGGCTTGAGGGCAGATCGGGCCAGGCTGCCTGAGGGGCCGCGGGGCACATGTTGGTCCCGGAACCCGTGCCATTTGCAGCCGGGCCAGCGGGCACGGCGGGTACAGGGCGCGTGTGGCTCTCTGGCCCGAGGGCGGGGCTCTGTGCGCGCTCCTTGCCGCCTCATTGCGCGGTGAGGGTGTGAGAGCGGGCGCCGAGCGTAGGGCAGAGGGAAAGGACCAGGACTGGGTTTGCAGGAGCCCGCCCCCGCTCCATTGGCCCCTTCGATTGGCCACAGCGAATGCGTGCGTTTGTTTACACCCGGGGAGGGGGAGGCCAGGGGCGGGGCCTGTGGGAATCCGCGCTCTCCCCCGCAGTGACCTGAGCCCTGAGCTCAGGTAGAGGCTCTAGGACAAGTCTGAGAGGACTAAGTCAAAGGTCCTTGCACCTTGCACCCTGGGGACACCTCGACCCAGGCCCACCCTTCCTTCAGCCCGCCGGTCCTGTCTTTCCTTCCATGACGGCCTTGGGCCACTGTTCTGTCCCTGGGAGAAGCCTTTGGACCTTCCACCCCTTCCTCTTCAGTACGCAGTGTGGCATGGGAGCTCAGTTCCTTCTAGAGAGGAACAAAATGCCCCAGAGCTTCTCAGTCTGGAGCATAGAAAGCCGGAGAGATCTGGGGACAGTTCCATTTTGAGAGGGGTCGGTTCTGTACAACCTTGGAAGTCTTCCTGTAGGAAGCACCAGAGGAGGGAGGAATCAGGGGTGGGTGAGGCCAGGCCTGGCACATCTCCAAGAGGGCTGGAGTGACTGGAATCAGAAACGAGAATCTCTGACCCCCTGGGGGGTTGGAGACAGGGGGCCAGTTCTCTGGGGAGGGTGTGGGTGTATGTCTCAAAACTCCACTCTGCCTGGGCTCGAGCCCATGTCTTCACTGGCTTCTCAAACCATTCTTTCTTCAGTACTGGTTCTTTTGGCCCACATCACTACGCCCCCCTCCACACACACTCCCCCCCAGTCCAGGGCTCCTGGTGGCCAGACCATAACAGATTGCTCCTGTCCTGCTGCCTGCTGCCCTAGCAAGTGGCCTTGGAGCCTTGGGCAAATTGAGAAACGGAGGCACAACAAGACAGCCTGGGTGGTTCGAGGTCTCTGGGTAGGGCCAGGGAAGGTTTTTGAGCTGAACTGAGTGCACCCTGAAAGTCCAGGCTGGGTGTGGAAACAGGCACTCATTCAGAGGGGAAAGCATGTTTTAGGGGAGTGGTTGACTGCAAGGGAGGTACGGTTTTGGTATCTGTGTGCGCAGAAAGCTGCGGTGGGATGTGCAGCCTGTGCTGTGGTAAGATAGGAGCCCTGCAGGCACACGGTCTAGTGCAGACGTGGCCAGGGGCCAGGGGCCACTTAGAGCTGGGCTGACATGGGCTGGGGGCTTGCCAAGGGCCTTGAACCCATTCTATTCACTTAGCAACACATACTGAGCACCTACCGTGTGCCCTGCGCACCTTCAGTCTGGTGGGTGGACAACTGGCCTTTGACTCTGGATAGGAAGACAGATGTGGGGGGGGCACTCTAGAGGACCAGGCGGGGCGTCTGGGGGCCAAAGGGAAGGACCAGCTGCTGGGGCAGGAGGGGCTTTCCGGTCAGCGGCCTGGGGTGGCTTGGTTTTGAATTTCCGCTCTGCGGGCCACGTCCTGTACACAGCCTCTCGGCCGGCACGTCTGCACACGTGCGTGGCTGCTGAGAATGGGGGTCACTTCAATTGGCCATCACTTCTGTGTATCTTTTCCATTGTGCGGGTAGACAAGCGCTGGACTGGGGAGCGGTCTTTCCAGCTGGGACTGGCCATGCACCTGCTCAGTCCCACCGGCTGGATGTCCCTGCACCCAGCTAGTAGGGGTCTAACCTGCCCTTGTAGGAACCTGCAAATGCTGTGGCAGCCTTCTTGCAGGGTCTTGCAGGGTTCCGCCTGGCCATCCCTGTGGTGCTCGCTGGGCCTGCTGCCCACTCACCTGGGCCTCTGGCTCTCTCTCCCCTTCTCATTCCTTCTGGGGTTCTCTCTGTCTTTCACTGGCTGTCTCCCTGTTTCTCTGTCTCTCTCCACTTGGCTATCTCTGGCCGGTTGGCCATCTCACCTCCCTGGTTGTCTCTCTCTCTGTCTCTGTCTCCCTGTCTGAATGTCTGTCCACCTCTCTCTGTGTGTGCATTTTTCTGTTTGTATACCTCTATATCCATCTGCATTTCTCTTTCTCCCTGTGCCTCTCTGTCTGTCTGTCTGGATCAGTATGCGTGGACACATGTACCACACGTATGTGCTTTCTGTCCTTCCTCTTTCCCTGTCTCTCTCTTCCTTCCCTCTGCCTCTCTGCTTCTGCCTGACATTGGATGGTGCCTTTCCTCCAGGCCGACCTTGCCTCTAGCCGCCCACACCAGGGTCTCCAATGAGTCCTGAGCTGCCCCAGGCCCCTGCTCCAGCTTTCCTTGGGGCCAGAAGTCCGGCTGTCCAAATATTTGGCCGCCTCCAGGGGATTCCGGGTCAGGAGGGAGGAGGATGGGCTGGCTGGCTCGGGGTCTCCCCTGCCCCTGGGGGGCCACAAGCACGTGATGTCCTGTCCTTTGCCTCAGCTGGGCCTCGGGCTGCACGTCCCTCTCAGCAGGCTGGCAGTGGGGGGAGGGGGCTGTTTCTGGCTCTGGCCCAGTCTTGAGCCAAGAGGTTCCAGCTACAGCTTCCCTTGGGGGAGCAAGGAGGGTCCTGGGCTGGGTGGGAGGGGAGGCCTAGGTGTCTCAGGTTAGGCCCAACTCTACGCATCTGTTGGGTGTCTAGAAAATGTACCCTGTCACAGGAAAGTCCAACTTCCGGCCCCAGCTGGGCCCCTCAGATCCTCCTAGACACTTCCGGATGCCCAGAACACAGAAGCACAGTCCCCAGACACCAGGGCCAGGGAGCTAGACTAGGAGGGATTGGCGTTGCCGACACATCAGTGCTCTGGGCCATCTTCCTTTCTCTGGATGTGCCCCCTCTTGCACACCACCCGCCTCAGTACCAGCCCGGCGTTGGCCAGGCACTGCCTACTTACCCACTGTTGTGGACAATGAAGGAGTAGTGGACGGGGGCCTGGGTCTACTGAGGTCAAAATCTGGAGTCGTGGGCCTGGAAGAGGGGCTAGGAGTGTATACGGCTATAGCACTCTCCCATGTTCAGAACACCCTCCCGCGTGCCCTACGTCTAGTCCCCTGACTTCAGCAATCATCTCCCCACCAATCCCTGGGCCCGTGCCTTGAGAACATATAATTCAGACAGGTCCATTTAATCCAGTTTCCTTGTTGACTGATAGCTTGTCCTAGGATAGTGTTCTCCCTCTGAAGCCTGGAGAAGCAGATGGGCAGAGGGGTGCCGGGATAGGAGGGGCCCCTTGTCTCTGCCGAGGAGGGGAATAAGGATGGCTGAGCTGGAACTGGGGGCAGCCCTCATCCCTGAGCCTCCGGGAATGATCGCAATGGACCTGCAGGCCAGGCCAGCTGCCTGTCCCCTGACATCTGGGCTGAGGTTAGGATTGCCCAAGCACCAGAAACCTGGGGGCTGCAGCAGCAAGTTCTATGGGGTCTGTGCCCCCACTAAGCTTATGTGGCTGCAGGACTGAGGGAAGGACAGCGTGGATGCCTCCCTGTAGCTAGCTAGCCCACTACTGCAGACCTACTGATGTCCCTGAGCATTGGGGGAAGAAAGCAGTGCTCAAGTCCCTGGTGGCTCCAAGGACCTCGGTTGTGGGACAGAGAGGTATGTGTCCCACAGCAGCTGATGCAAGCAGTGGCCTGGATTCCTGGGCCTCAAAATCTTTAATTAGCCAAACTTAACACCTGTCGAGGTGTGCCTGACAAATTCTCACTCTGTGATGGCCGCGTGGGCGAGCGTTACCTGCCGCACCATCCTTGTGGTTCCTGGCCTCTCCTGGCCCTTATCTCCCAGCAGAGCCAACAGGCCCCAGGGCAGTGGCCTAGGCCATCGATTTCCTGCCCAAGTCCACGCTGCACCCATGACAGATGCCATTCTGATGATCTGCCCAAGGTTGCAGTGGTCTTTCCAACCTGGAGCCTGACCCCTCTCTGGGAGCCCATGGCATGGTCTGGGACAAAGGCCTTGGGGAGGCTTCTCACTCTGTCCCCGGCTTTGCCAAACCTCATGGGACCCCTGGAGGGCAGGAGGACACTGAGGTCCTGAGTCGGGAATGCTCTGCCCCTGGTCCCCCTGGCCCAGGGCCAGGCCACGACTCAGACTCAGAATGTCCACTCTGGGCTTTCCCCACCGTGGGTCAGAATCGGCTGGCAGCTTGTGTTAGGCAGAAGCTATCCCTGAGTCTACCCTGACTCCCTGATACAAAGGAGCCTAGGCGATAGGCCTGAGGGACGGCAGATGTCAGAAACGGGCTGCCAGCCTCAGGGAATGGCTGGGGGCCACTCATCTCCACCCTGGCTTCTCAGCCCTTAGTCCTGCCCTACGCTGAAGTACAGACCCGTTGACCTGGCCTTCAAGGCTTCATTGGGTTTGTCTGTGGCCGTGGAACCTTCTTCAGTCTGCCTCATAGCACACCTTAGAGCCTTTGCCCACGCTGTGCCCTCTGCTTCAGGGACTCTTTCCCATTCCACACTTTTGGGACTCCTCCTGAGATTTCAGAACTGGCTCCATCACCTCCTCCTCTAGGAAGCCTTCCTTGATGCCTCTGTCTCCCCTTTTTTGAGTCCCAGCACTATGTGGCTCACATTCAGCTGCTGTGCATGGGTATATGTTTGGGGATTTTGTCCCTTCCAGACTGGAAGCCACTTAAGGAAGGATATTCCATGTCCTCTCTGGGATCTCAAGCCAGGCCAAAACCCAGCAGTACCTGACTGTGAGTAATAGACAGGACGTGAAGGTCTAGGCCTAAGTCCTGCTGGGGGGATGGGGAACCTGGAGCCAGGAACTCAGGCCCTTTGGCCATGACCATGCCATGGGCTGTGGTCTCCCTGGAGGTAGTGCCTGGCTGCTAGGGAAGGATATTAAGGCAGAGAAGGGTGCTTTGTCCAAGCTGCCAACTCAGCACACTCTGAGGGCCTGTCCCAGCCTGCCCAGGGTGGGAGGCCCGAAAAGGGCAACCCTAGCTGAGAGCCAGGGGGCACCAGGGAGTGACTCTGGAGATAAGATGCTGGCATCTCCACACCCAACTGGGACCCTTGGAGAGGTGCTGATGGTGAGGCTTAGGGCAGGGGCATGAAGACAGGCTGACTTCAGGGGCTCTCATCCAGAGGAGGAGAGCACGAGAGGAGATGGTCACATTGTCATAGTCCTGAGGGGCAGGGCTGGAGGTGAGATGGGTTCAGATGCCAGCATCAGAAAAAGGGGAGGCAGGGTGAGGGAGTCCAAGGGTGCCAAGTGTGGGTCCCCAGCATCTGAACTCTGGCCTAGGGCTGCCTGGGGCAATGGTGGGCTGCCCCCAGGACACTGGGGCCTGAGGCCTGAACCCAGCTTCCTGTCCCCACGCATAACTCCGAGTGCTAAGACCCCTGGTGCTCTGGGTTCTAAGTAGACCTGAGACCGTCAGGATCCAGAGGGGGATGGGGTATTCAGGGCCGGATCCAGAGTTCCCAAGCAGAGGGGCTGCTATGGCGTCAAGACGAGACTCTGGGAGGGGCGCCTTGCTGGCTCAGTGAGTAGAGCATGCGACTCTTGATCTTGGGGTTGTGAGTTTGAGCCCCACATCAGGTGTAGCGATTACTTAAAAATAAAACCTTAAAAAAAAAAAAAAAGACTAGGCTCTGGGGGACTTACATGACAGTGCTGCCCCCTCCTTGGTCTCCTGCTGGCCTATGTAGCCTTCAGGACGTCCTTATAGATCCTGGGGCACTGTGCCCAGGTACCTTCTGGGCATGGGGTAGGTGGCTCCCAGCCCCAGTGATAGGAGAGGGGCCAGTGAGGTGTGTGGCAGGGGGCAGGGGTGGTGGGGGGCAAGTAGGGGAACTGGCTCCTTAGAGGCCCACCAGGGCCATGCCTTGAGGGCAGGGAAGGGAGGATGGATCCAGTGGCCCAGGCCCCTCTACAGCGGCCTCAGGCCCTGAGTTCCTGGCCTGGGGTTCTGGGAAATGGAGAATCTGCTCAAAGGGTCCACTCCTGGAGGGTGGCCACCTAAGGGGTGGGGGTATTCCCTAGGAGGAGAGGCTTGAAGGAGAACGTGGCCCTAAGGCCAGGGCTGTGTGGAGGGTGACGCCTGTGTGGCCCAGAGAGCTCAGCCCTGGGACACTCATTTCCTGGAAGGCCCCCTGAGGGCCCTTCGCGGCCAGGCGGGCAGGGGCCAGGTGTCCAGCCACCCAGCACCGCCTCAGGCCTCCTGGCTCCGGGGGGCGGGGGGGTAGCCTTTGCGCCTGCCGTTCCCAGCGCCAGCTCTCAGACCACAGAAGGCCCTTTGTTCTGGCTGCCAGCAGTGTCCGCCGGGCGGCTGGGAACGGGGCCCACAGCCCTCACCCTCTCCCGAGGCCTCCAGCCGTCGGGCAGTGCCATTCTAGGTTGGCTAGGAGGCCCCTGGCACACAGGGCCGGCACAGGAAACCGTCTCCCGGTATTAATGTCAGGGAGGGGGTGTCGGTCCGGGGCCCACCCCCAGAGTGGAGTCTGGATGCCTGGGACTCAGCATCCTAGGGTCCAGGCACCACTGGACTCTGAACTCAGGTCATCCAGCTGATCCTCACTGCACAGATGGAGAAACTGAGGCCCCCACGGGCTTGCCTGGGCTGATATGTGGGGGGGGGGGGAGGCAGGGAGCGCTATGTATTGGCCAAGGTGTCCCCTCAGGATGTCCCGGAGAACTCAGGTATCTGAGCTCTACTCCCCCAAAAGCAGGGCCCAGGGAGGCAGCAGGCCCAGCCGCATATGCACGTAAGTCCTGAGTGACCTTCTGGGAGGTGTGATTCGGCTAGACTTCCGGTGGGAGGCTGGGCCATGGGTCCCGGGAGCGGGGATAACCAGAGGGACCCATTGCTCTGCAGACTTCTGTGTTGGTGTGAGAGCTCGTGATCCTGCTGGTGGCCCTGACCATGGAGGCACCTCTGCAGACGGAAATGGTGGAGCTGGTGCCCAACGGCAAACACTCGGAGGGGCTGCTCCCAGTCGCCACCCCCATGGCCGGCAACCCGAGGTGAGCAGAGGAGAGGCCCAGCCCCGGCTCAGGGCAGGGCAGGGTGCCGAGCAAGGGCTGGAGGTGAGCTGCCTGCTCTGGCCTGTGCCTGCAGGGTCGAGGGCCCCAGACGGAGCTGTGTTGAGGGCGAGGGCTTCCTACAGAAAAGGCCCAGCAAGGAGCCGCACTTCACTGACGTGAGCCGGGGTGCACTGGGGGTTCGGGACACCGCTGGGAGCTTGTGTGCAGTAATGAAGTGCTCTGGGGCAGCAATGGGAGGCTAAGGGACAGTGAGGGGGAACGCTGGGAGGCCCTCCATGCTTTGCTGACCCCCGCCCCCCAACTCCCATCTCACTCTGGTGCCTGCAGTTCGAGGGGAAGACCTCATTTGGGATGTCAGTGTTCAATCTCAGCAACGCCATCATGGGCAGCGGCATCCTGGGCCTCGCCTACGCCATGGCCAACACGGGCATCATCCTTTTCCTGTAAGTCCTCTCAGCGAACCCTCCCGAGACAGGAGCCCTAAACAGGCCACCAGCCATGACCTCCCAGGACCCGCCGGTTTCCCATCCCAAGACCCAGGCTGCAGTGGGTGGGCTTAACCCAAACCACAGCTAAAAAAACCCGCCATGGCTGGACAAACAGCCCTCATTTCCCAGCAAAGCCGGTGAGATTACAACACAGGACAAGCCTAACAGACCCGAGTCTATCCTTCTACCACCTTTACACGTGATGAGCGAGCCCCCGCGGCCAGGCCTTGTGCGGGCACATGTGTACTTTACCTGGGAACTCTGCCCTGCTGCCCAAATGGAAAACGTGTTTGTTCCAAGAATGCAAGGAGGGGGTGCTCAGAGGCCCCTTCTGGGTTGCGGCTCACCGTGGGTCAAATGGGTGGTGTTCACCACTGCTGGGGCCTGTTGAACTTGCATCCACACCTGTTGGGGGTCCAGACACCTGGGTCACAGACCCACACACCCAGGCCTCCCAGAGCTCCTCGCCCCTGCCACCCAGGGAAGCCCCAGGTGGCTTCCTTTCATCCATCTTCCTCAGGTTCCTGCTGACGGCCGTTGCCCTGCTCTCCAGCTACTCCATCCACCTGCTACTCAAGTCCTCAGGGATCGTGGGTGAGCCTTCAACCCAACCTGGAGCAAGGGAGGGCTGGACCGGGGAGAGAACCCCTGACTGTTCTGACTCCTCGTGCCCACAGGCATCCGTGCCTACGAGCAGCTGGGCTACCGTGCCTTTGGGACCCCAGGGAAGCTGGCAGCGGCCCTGGCCATCACGCTGCAGAATATTGGAGGTGAGGCAGGCAGACACGGGCAGGCGGTGGGCTGGTGGGCAGTCCGAGGGCTGGCTGCCTTGGCTGACCCCAGTGCCTGCCTACCCCTCTCCCCCCAGCCATGTCCAGCTACCTGTACATCATCAAGTCTGAGCTGCCCCTTGTCATACAGACCTTCCTGAACCTGGAGGAGCAAACCTCGTGAGCCCCAGGGTGGGGCGGGGCTGGGTGAGGGTGGGAGGTCTTCGTCTACCCCTCCGTGTGCCCTGCTGGCCCCGGGAACCCAGGCTGGGCTAGTGGGAGAGACGAGACAGTGCTTGCAAGCGGCAGCTGGAGGGGCAGAGAGCTGCCAGCCGAGCTAACATTCAGTCGACACTCGTTTAGGGTGCACCTAGGGGAATCCCCCAGGAAGGCCAGTGGGGGTAAGGGGTGCGGTGAGGCCGAGGAAGCTGGGCCCCCACCTGGGCCTGGACCCAGCCTGTGAGCACGCGAGGGCCTGAGAGCCTTGGGCTTAGCTCTAAGCCCCTGCTATTCCTGACCATGGCTTGGGTGTTAGCTGACCCCCAACCAAGAAATTAAGCCCATGGTGTCCCAGTTGCCCATCATCAGTTTAGCCAGCACTAATGGAATCAGCCATGTTTTGTGGGTGGAAACAGAGATGACAGCCAGGCCCTGCCCTTGGCCACACAGCCCAGGCAAGCAGAGGGGTGTGAAGTTGAGAGCAGCTCTGGGAGGAGAGAAGCAGTCAGGATTCTTCCCCCGACCCCCCACCGGGTCCTGGGGGCCTTTCCCAAGGAGTTGACCTTTAGGCTTCCCTGAGAAGGGGGGTCTCATTCCTTATCCCTTTAGTTCTCTGTGCCCCCTGTCCCTTGGTGGTGGCGGGGTGCAGGATGATGCAGGATACAGATGTCAGGAGGGACCACAAGGGGCACCAGACGTTGGCAAGTCCCTGATCCCCCCATAGAAAATGTCCCACCCCTCAGAGCCAGGTTCGTTCATCCCCCTGCCTCCCTGGGCCCCTGGGGGCCCCTCCCTGGGTAAGCTGGACCCAGACCTGTGTGTCCTGAGAAAAACAAGAGCAGTGACTATACCTATAATGGTCACCAAGCAGGAGCCCGGCGCCTTAGTCCGCACCTCGCCCAGGAGAGTGCTGAGAGAACATCCATTTTGCAGATGGGGAAAGGGAGACTCAGTGCTCTGAACAAGTATTTTCCAGAGGTCACTCAGTAGCACCCCGGGTGCACCGATTAGGTATGGAGGCAGACGCCCCCCACCCTAAGGCTGAGGAGACTGATGTTGGCTCCCCACTCCTGTCCCTGCAGGAACTGGTACATGAACGGGAACTACCTGGTGATCCTAGTTTCTGTCACCGTCATTCTGCCTCTGGCACTGATGCGGCAGCTTGGTGAGTGTGGCAAGGCCAGGGCCTTGGAGGGGGGATGTTGGAGGGATGCCTGGGAGAGGACCCCAGTCTCAGAGCCCCTCCGCACTTTGCAGGCTACCTGGGTTACTCCAGCGGCTTCTCTCTCAGCTGCATGGTGTTCTTCCTAATCGCAGTGAGTCACCCTCCGTGCTGGAGTGGAGGGCAGGTGTCCTGGGGAGGGGGTGGGGGGCAGGCTCCTCTGTCAGGGGGAGGGGTCAGGCCTTTCTGGGAAGCCTGGGTCAGAAGGCAGCCCCTTCCGTCCTGATCTAGGTGTGGCGTCATAGTGACTCCCGGGCAGATCTAGCCTGGCCCTGATCTCATCCTTTCCCCAACCCAGGTCATCTACAAAAAGTTCCATGTGCCCTGCCCACTGCCCGTCAACTTCGCCAACATCACGGGCAACTTCAGCCTCGTGGAGGTCACCAAGGAGGAGGCACAGCTGCGGGTTGAGACAGAGACCACAGCCCTCTGCACCCCGAGCTACTTCACACTCAACTCACAGGTCCCAACAGGCCAGGGTGGGGGCGGTGGGCCCCGTGAGAGTGGGGGGGCTGCCCTGACGTGGTCCCCGTGTCTCCCCAGACGGCATACACCATCCCCATCATGGCCTTCGCCTTCGTCTGCCATCCCGAGGTGCTGCCCATCTATACAGAGCTCAAGGAGTAGGTGTCTGTGGTTGAGAGGGGGGCAGCCACCTTAAGCTGGTTTGGGGAGAATGAATGTGGTCCTGACAGGACAGGGGGTGGGGGTGGGGAGGAACGGGAGCCAAGTCACTTTATCAAAGCTCTCCGTGGCTGCCCTGAGGGGCGACTGGGGACAAGAAGGAGACTTCTTCAGCTGCCAGATGGTGAGGGTGTGGTGCCGGAGAGACCCCAGGGCACAGGGGGGTCTCTGGTGTGGCCCAGCTTGGCACCAGTCCCCTCCCCTGCTTCGCCGTAGTCCCTCCAAGAGGAAGATGCAGCACATCTCCAACCTGTCCATCTCCGTCATGTATGTCATGTACTTCCTGGCTGCCCTCTTCGGCTACCTCACCTTCTACGGTATGGCTGGACCATGGGGGCAGAGGCAGAGGCCAGGCTGGGGGGCACGGGGCTGGCCAGTGGCCATGGCACCCTGCATACTGTAGGCGCTAAGTAGGTGTGCGACGCCTAACTGTGCCCTGCGGCTGTGGAGGTGAGTCTGTTGCCACTTCGCACAGTGTCAGGGTCAACCCAGGCTCAGAGCCCACCCCCCTCCCCGGGCCACGTGCTGACCGCCCTCCCTGCCTGCCGCAGACGGGGTGGAGTCGGAGCTACTGCACACCTACAGCAAGGTGGACCCATTCGACGTGCTGATCCTCTGTGTGCGTGTGGCCGTGCTGACGGCAGTCACACTCACGGTGCCAATCGTTCTGTTTCCGGTGAGCCGGTGGGTAGGTGGACCAAGGCAGGGTGGGACGGAGGGAGCTGACAGATTGGTGACTCTTCCCACCCCCCGCCCCCCAGGTGCGCCGTGCCATCCAGCAGATGCTGTTTAAGAACCAGGAGTTCAACTGGTTGCGGCACACGCTCATTGCCATTGGCCTGCTCACTTGCATCAACCTGCTGGTTATCTTCGCTCCCAACATCCTGGGCATCTTCGGGGTCATCGGTGAGGGTCTGGCCCAGCTGTGTATAGAGACAGGGCATGGGCCCAGAGAATTTCCTATCTGCAAATCCTGGCAGATTCCTGAGATTATACCCTACATTTAAGTGATGGCTACTGGCCATGTGTGCACAGCTTGGCTTCCTGTCTGAGATTTTGTCCTTAAGGCTATTCTAATCCCTTTTGAGGGCTCAAAACCAGAGACAGTTCCCCTTGCTGGGGGATGAGGTGGAGCCCAGGTGCCAGGGACCTCCATGAATGATCTCACTGGGTCTTGTCCCCATTTCACATATGAGAAAATTAAGGTCCATCATGATTAGGGGAGTAGCAGAGCCATACAGCTGGTAAGTGGGGGGCCTTGATTTAGCTCTAGGATAATGGGACTATAGGTTTGGTACTCTGTCCACTGTCCCATCCCAGCTGGGGCTCTGAGCTAGAAGATCAGACAATTCTGAGATATCTTTGGGGTGACCCAACTCAGAAGACTCACTCCCCAACCCAAGTCTGCAAGGACCAACGCACAGGCCTGGGGGGCCGAGTGTCATGGATATCATAAGCAAGACTGTTGGTTCTATATATCTGAAATCTGACTTAAAAGTGATTTAAGCAGAAAGGAATGAATTGGCTCAAATAATGAAAAAGCCTTCAGGAATAGCTATATCTAGGAACCCAATATCTTCAGGGCTTTGTGTCTATCTCTTGGCTTGCCTTTTCTCTTTGCTAGAGATTCTTCGACTGCCAACAGCACTAGCTTTCCATCCAGGTAGACAGAGAACCAGGGGAGGGGCTGGTGGGCTCTCCAGAATCAGGCAGAGCTCTCAAGTGGAGTCTCAAGGAAGACATTCCGCCAACAAGGAATGTTTGATCTCACTGAAGGGTCCACCCCCAGACCTTAGCCAGTATGCGGACATGCCTCGTTCTTTGCAGGTGCCACATCTGCCCCATGCCTCATCTTCATCTTCCCTGCCATCTTCTACTTCCGCATCATACCCACCGAGAGGGAGCCTGCAAAGTCTACCCCCAAAATCCTGGTGCGAGGGTCCTGGAGGTTGGTGGCCTGGTGTGGGGCTGAGGGGGTTGCCCTGACTGCACCCCTGACTCTGACTCCTGTCCCCACAGGCCCTTTGTTTCGCTGTGCTTGGCCTCTTGCTGATGACCATGAGCTTGAGCTTCATCATCATTGACTGGGTGTCAGGGACCGGCCGGCATGGAGGAAGCCACTAGGAGGAGACACCCATCCTGTTCTGACTACTCGTCCACGTACCCCTGCCCAGAGTCTTCAGCCCTTGCTCCCATCTAGCCAAGGGGGAGAAGAAAGACGTGTTAACACTATGGCATTTGGCCCTGCCTCACATCCTCTCTGTGGAAGGTTTCTGTCGGAGCCAGGACCAAGGCCCTAGGGCCACTCCCTTTCTGGGCTCCCGGGCTCCAGGGGCTGCCTGGGCTGAGAGCAGAGTAGGGCTGTACCCTTGCTCCCTCACTCTTGCCTCAGCTCCCACCCAAGCCTCTGTTCTCCTTTGCACAGATGCGCACACGAGGCCCAGCAGCTGCCTCCCGAGGTCACACAGCCTATAGGGCACGTAGAGCTGGAAACCAGGCCTGCAGCCATCTCCCCACCGTGCTGCTGGGCCGTGGTCTGCACCCTGGGGCCTCATCTCCCTCAGCTCACTCACCTCTTCCCACTTCTGTCCCTGAGGCCCCTTTCAGGCACTTGGACTCAGGCCCTTAGATACTCTTGTCTCCTTCTCCCATCCCCGTCACCAGAAGCAGACCATTCCCCCCCACACCTGGAGCCAGCAGGTTCTTTTGAGTGTGAGGCTGGTGTGGGCACCCCCAAGGGACCCCTACCCTGTCCCTTCACCAGTCCTGGGGAGGCTGGGACTCCCCCCACCCCAAGCCTGGGCCATAGCTCACATTCCACTTCTGGGAGAAGAAAGAGGCTGGGGCCCGGAGTGTCTCTGTCCCCTGGGAGCCAAAGACCCCAGGGGCTGGTCTGGGGCAGGAGTGGAGAGGTGGTGGGCCCCCTTTTATAAATATTATACATAAGACCAGCTATGTTGTGTATTCTTGATCCCCATGGCCCCTGTGCTCCTAGAAAGTGGGTAGACATCGGGACATGGATGGTAATGGGAGCCCCTCCGGCCTCCTTCCCTGAGATGAGGGTGGGGACAGGCCCCCTTCCTCCCAAACCAGCCAGTGGTATGCTCAGACTCAGCTCTGGATCTGGGCCAGGCTTAGCACAGACCTGCTTTCTCACGGGGTGAGGTGGGGAGGAATTAATGAGGCCCCAGGAAATGGGACAGAGAGAGGCCTCCGGAAGGAGGCAACGTGAGGTGCATCCCCAGCAGCTTCAGGGAGGGTCTGAGCTGGGGGCAGCCGAGCCCTGTGGAAGCACTGTCGAAGGGCCCCCTGCCCTCCCTGGCTGCCGTGTCAACCCTCTGTCAATGCTTTGAGTCTGGGAACAAAAGTCCAGGAATCCTGTGACCTGTCAGACTGATCTTCTGTTAATAGTAAAACCCACTGTGAATAAAGGTGGGTTAGTGAATTCCTGTACTGGGGACCCTGGGTTTTGAGTAGGGGGTCCAAAGCAGGGCAGGGCTAGTCTAAGGATGCAGGGTAGCCCCAGGTGGCCTTGGCCGCCGATGGGACCGGGAAGCGGCCTATTGCCTGGGGCAGGCCTAAACCAGCTGGTACCCAGCAAGATGGAGCTGCCCAGGCCTTGGCACCAAACTCTCATTAGGAGAGACCCTGCACCCGGCTAGGCCGCCGGGGAAAGGGCAGCAGGAAAAATCCGGTTTGAACTGGCAAGGCAGCTGCCAGCTTGGGAAACCCCTGAAGAAAGAATTTCCTCAAGCTGGTGGCTGCTAGGCCCATGGCAGGGCCCGCTGACCAGAGGGGGGCTTCCCGGATCTAGTTCCCTTTAGCCCCAGGTGCTGGACTCCAGCCTGGGGACTTCCCCGGGAACCCTGCAGCCCCAGAAAAGAGCTGGACACCGGCCTAGAGGGGGCTGCAGCCCTGAGTGTCCTGGCGTACGGGCTGCCCTCTGGGGGTCTCTGGCTTCCTCGTCATCGGATTAGGTCATAGCCCTGCATGGACTCCTGCAGAGTGTGAGGCAGGGAAGGACGGGGTCCATCCTGCTGACAGACCCTGGGGGGCTTTTCTCATACTCCCGTCTGTCCAAAGAAGGCTATAGGTCAGAGCAGTCACAGGACTGCCTGGGTTCCCTTAAAACCCCAGGCCTGGCTGTAGGCCGCTTAGACTGGAGCCCCACCTGCTTCTCCTCCCTGCCCCCCCCAACACACACACAGAGAACTGGGGTGGAGGAAGGATTCGGGCCCCCCACAGGCCTCCTCTGCCTGCCCAGCAAAGTCTCCTCCAGCCTGGCCCGTGGGCAGCCTTCTCCAGGGGGAGGGGGCAGGTGATATGGCCAGTAGACTATATCTAAAAGCCAAGTGCCCCCATGGCTGCCTGAAAATGAGTATCCCTTGTCCCTGGCTGTCAAGGTCCAGCTGCTCAGGGGCGCCTGGGCAGCTCAGTGGGTTAAGTGTCCGACTTGATTTCGGCTCAGGTCATGATCTCAGGGTTGTGGGATCGTGTTCTGAGTTAAGCTATGCCCTGGGCAAGGAGCCTACTTGGGATTCTCTCTCTCTCCCTCTCCATCTGCCCCTCTGGCCCCCATCCCCCCTCTCTTTCTCTCTCTCCCTCTAAAAAAAAAAAAAAAGGTCCAGCCACTCAACCTCCATAAGGATGGGTCTGCAGGCCCTTGATCATACTTAAGCATTTTGGTATATTTTGAAGAATTTCCTAGGTCTTCTTTCTCTTCTTTTTTCCTTTTTTTAAAATTTGCTTTGCATGGAATATGAACAAGTTAAAGCAGCCCGAAAGTCCAGCACAGAGGTCTTCTATATTTCTTTTCACTGCCTTTTTTTTTTTTTTAATTTTATTTATTTATTTGACAGAGAGAGACACAGCGAGAGAGGGAACACAAGCAGGGGGAGTGGGAGAGGGAGAAGCAGGCTTTCCGCTGAGCAGGGTGCCCGATGCGGGGCTTGATCCCAGGACCCTGGGATCATGACCTGAGCCAAAGGCAGACGCTTAACGACTGAGCCACCCAGGCGCCCCTTCACTGCTTTTTTTATGACTGTTTGTAACAGCAAAATGAGATGCTATAAACCAGGAAAAGGGGCCAAAGCCCCGCCTTGGTCTCCTCTGGCCAGCTGCTTCCCCCTTCCATACCCTCCTCACCCATGTGCGCATGCACACCTTCACCTATTGATGGAAAAGGGATTCATTCATTCAACAAGAATTTCTTTTTTTTTTTTTAAAGATTTTATTTATTTGACAGAGAGAGACACAGCGAGAGAGGGAACACAAGCAGTGGGAGTGGGAGAAGGAGAAGCAGGCTCCCCGCCGAGCAGGGAGCCCGATGCGGGGCTTGATCCCAGGACCCTGGGATTATGACCTGAGCCGAAGGCAGACACTTAACGACTGAGCCACCCAGGCGCCCCTCAACAAGAGTTTCTGAAGATTTCCCACGTGCTAGGCACTCTTCCAGCACCGGTACACACAGTGGTGACCAACGTGAAGACCCCTGCCTTCCTTGAACTTATATCCTAGCTGGGAGATTGAGTTCAGACCAGAAACGTGAAACCTAATCAGTGAGTGACATGGTTTGTTAGAAGATGGTCAGTACCATAGGGACTAACAATGGCAAGATAAGGGCTACAAAGAACAGGAGTTCCGGGGGTGGGTCCAAGGTGGGCCTCACTGAGAAAGAGATGTTTGACCAGAGATTTGGAGAGGGAAGAAGTTATGTGGATGGCTGCAGGGAACATTCCAGCCAGAGGGATCAGCCAGTGCAAAGCCTTGAGGCGGAATGTGCCCGTGAGTGGGGCACCCGGGAAGTCATTGTGGCTGATGCTGAGTGAGGCAGTCAGACAAGTCTAGGGTGATCCTGAGGCTGTCTAGGGACCACACTGCTACTGCATCCCCTGAGGGAGGCAGTTCTTGGGAGGGAGGGAGGTCAGTTTTGCCCATGAAAAGCTTTAAACAGGGGCGCCTGGGTAGCTCAGTGGGTTGGGCGTCTGCCTTCCACTCCAGTCTCAATCCCAGGACCCTGGGATCAAGCCCCACATTGGGCTCCCTGCTCAGTGGGGGGTCTGCTTGTCCCTCTCTCGGCCCCTCCTCCTGCTCATATTTGCTCTCTCTCTCACTCTTGCTCGCTTTCTCTCAAATAAATAAATAAAATCTTAAAAAAAAAAAAAAAGCTTTAAACACTGACTGGACATCAAAGTGGAGATGCCCAGTCGGCGGCTGGATATGTGACTCAAGTTCAGTAGAGTGGCCAGCGCTGGAGCTTTGGGTCTGGGATGCAAAGGGGCCTGGATGAGAAGAGGGTGGTGAGTGTAGACAGGAGGGCAGCAGGCAGGACGGAGCTCTGGAACACTCCTGTTAGGAGGTAGGAGAGATGAAGTGGAATCTGAAAAGGAGCTAAGCGGAGGGAGCCAGGAGGAGGTGGGAGGAAACCAGGGAGGAAGCTGGCTCCTGGGAGCCAGGCAGGAGTCAAGTGCCGGGGAAGGTGAGCGTGGAGCTTCAGCTGAGTTCATCAACGTGTGGGTCGCTGAGGACCCCAGGCCAGGGCTGTTTTGTGGAGGGAGGGGCAGGCCTGACCAGAGTAGGCAGAGGAGGGAGAGGTAGGACTGGTGAGACCAGGTATGGACGACCTGTGTGCAGTGAGAGCAGCAGGGCCAACAGAGGCTTTTAGGAAGACTGGAAAGAGATTGGACCGTGGGTTGGAGGTAGGTGAAGGCCAGGGCTCTAGAGATACTGGGCTAGAAGATAGCAGCTGCAGGTCGGACAGTTAGCACCAGGAAGTATACAGGCAGATATTAGCGGGCCTGGCCAAGCTTTGGTAGCCAGGGCCATGGAAGAGCACACCGAGGGACCCAGAGGACTCATCCAGATATCTGCCTTGACCTCTGTTTAAATTTCATCTAGCAACTGACTTTCAAACAACTTGGAACAGTAATAATTGACTGGAAGTTAGAGTAGTCCTGGAAAAAATCTGAAAGAACAAAACTGCTTTCAAAACCACATAAGGTTGCAAACCTGCCCTGCCACGCACAGCGGGACCTGGACAGGATTAGGCGGCGACTTGATCCCCACACCCCCCACCCTCACCCCGAGGTCTGTAGAAGGCGGCCTCTGCTGTCCCCTGGCGGCCAACAGTCGGAGTCTGGGCTGCGCCGTGACCCACTCGACACGTTGAGGGGCTGGGTGGCTGGGATGGTCAGCTGTGACTGTGCAGCCGGGCCCTAAGACTCCAAGGCAGTCCCCAGAGGCTTCCCGGCTGGTGCGTGGAAGGAACCGGGGCAGGAAGCCTCGGGGAGGGACAGGAGGGGGAAAGGTGGCCAAGGAGGGGCCGGGACCTTAACGGGGCGGAGGGGGCGGGGAAGGGCATCCTGGGCAGGTGAGTGAGTCAGTGAGCCAGTCCCACACTTGGCCAGGTCCTCAGGGGGGCAGGCCTGGACCTCCACACGGTTGCCTGATCTGGAAGGAAGGAAGGGGCTGGACTCCTAGAGCCACTCTTGCTCTAGCCTTCTGAGAGTCCCTCCCCGCGCGACTCCTCTCCTTATCCTGCCCATGTCTACCCCGGGGTCAAACTCAGAGCCCCCCACTGCGCAACCGGCCCCAGGCTGGGCGCGGGCCATAGACACGGAGCCGCCGGGAAGTGCCTGCCCGGATGGTGCCCCAGATCGGCGCCTGATCTCCGCTGCGCATTTGGGGATGCGGAGGCGGGAGAGCGTCCTGGAATCGAGGGCGTGAAGGTGCCGGGACCAGAGAGAGCAGAAGGCGGCTGTCAGGGCACGTTCTGGGGATGGGCCGAGGGAACGTTCTTCCTCTATGGCTGGGAAGGCCTGGCCGACTGGGATCAGGCGCGAGCGAGGGCCACGCCACGGGGCGCCTTGGAGAACTCGGAGCCAGAGGACGCCGAACGGCTGCTGCCCTGTGGACAGAGGACCTCGCCGGCCTTCGAGCGGCAGGCAGGTCGGCGGAGGCCGAGGCTAGAGCCGGAGACTAAACGAGACGAGAAGGCAGGCCTACTACAGCCAGAGGAGAGGAGCGGAAGGAGAGGGGAAGGCTGCGCGGCGGCGGAGGGAGGGGGGCCGAGACGGGGGCGCCGGGCCGGCCTCGGCTCCCGCGCTGTGCCCGAAGCCGCCAGGGGGCGCCGCTGCCCCGCGAAGCCTTGCCGGGCCTCCTGCGGCCACTGAAGTCCCGCACTCCCGCCTAGAGAGGCCCCGGAAGAGGCGGGGCGCGCGCTCGGACGCTGCTTCCGGCTTCAGTGCCCGGGAGGTGGGGGGATGGGGGGTCCGTGGGTGGGGCCTGGGGGCGAGAATCTGGGGAGTGGGGTCAAGAAATGGGGCGGTGCTAGAGGGCTGCCGTGGGCGGGGTGGGGGGACGCGGCTTGCAGGCGGCAGGACTGGAGCGAGTCTAGTCTGCGAACTTGCAGCCTCGCAGCTCGCTGCCCTGTGCCTGAGCTCCGGGCCCTTTCCCTTATGAAATACAGTCCCGGGGCTCCGGGGGCCCTAGCGCTGCGCAAGGCCCGGGGTCAGGGCACAGAGCGCTTCGAGCAGTGGAGAAATGGGAAGGGAACTCCAGTCGGGGAGGTGGGAGGGGCACAAAGGTGGGGAAAGCAGGTATGGGGCGCGGGGAACCCTTTAGACCGATTTTCTTTAAATGTCCGTTTGGAGGAGAGGCCAAGTCTGTGGAGAGGTCTGAAGGGGGACCAGCCAGCCCAAACCTGCTAGAGGAAACAAGCTCAATCCAGGTATACATGCCCCCCAGTCCATGTCCCCGGAGCTGCTTTTTAGGGGATGAGGGACAACCATGTCTTCGGGAGGCTTCCCTCCATCACCTTCACCCCTTGCCTCTCTCCCTGCCTTCTTTCTTGTCCACAGGGGCCATACCCCTCATAGCTGCCAGAGTTTGTTTTTTTTTTTAAGATTTTATTTATTTATTTGACAGAGAGAGACACAGTGAGAGAGGGAACACAAGCAGGGGGAGAGGGAGAGGGAGAAGCAGGCTTCCTGCCGAGCAGGGAGTCCGATGCGGGGCTCGATCCCAGGACCCTGGGATCATGACCTGAGCCGAAGGCAGACGCCTAACCACTGGGCCACCCAGGTACCCCCAGAGGGAACTTTAAAATAGATCATGTCACCCTCCCTTAAAAACCCCCTAGTTGTTAAAACAAAAACCCTAGTTGTTTCAATCACAATTACGTTTGGAATGAAATCTAAACTCCTCTCTGCCCCATGGCCCTGATGACCTGGCCCCTGCTGACCACCCTCTGGCGCTAGCCCACGGCCTGGACCGTGCTGTGACATCCCAACATCCCATGTTGGCCCAGGACTTTTGCCCTGTTTGATAGCATCTCAGAAGCTTTTCTCCAGCAGCCTGAAGCAGGCCCAGCCAGGCTCATTCCTGTGTGTCGTTGGCTTCAGTGGTAACATTTGCTCCCTGCTGTATGGCAGGGCAATGTCCCCTCCCCTCGGGGCTCAATGACCGCCATCCCTCCCAGGACAAGTCCCCTTTCTCTTGTCCCTCTATTCCCAGTTACCATCTACAGGAAGCCCCTGAGCCCAGGTGGCTGGGCCTTGGAGGCACCTCATGGGCTGCTTGCTCTTGCATCACCTTCATTAGGGCTGTTTTTGCTCCTTCATTAAATTAAATTCCAGGAAGCATTGCTAATGAAGGCCCTAACGAGTCGGGAGAGGCTACCAGCTCCAGCCTTTGGACAGCGTGACAGGGAGGGCTAGGTAACAAGGTGAACAGAAGAGTGGCTCCTGGGGCTAGGCTGATTATCATTTCCCAGGCCCTCTGAGGACCCTGGGTTTCCTGGTGGAGGTGGCCTTTAGAGGCTGTATATGTGGCAGACACAGTGAGGAGTAGGACCGTGAACTCTTCAAGGACAAGGAGAGGGACGGAGCTTAGACTTGGCCCCCAAGCCCCAAGGGCTCCCTGGGCAGTTCTCCCCCAGTCATGTCAGTGGCAGCCTGAGCGCCAGGACCAGTTGGATTTGCAGGGCCAGACATGGGTCACTGGCCTGGAGATGCTGATGCCTGCTGCAGGCTCAGGTGTACCCCTACCTCAGTATCTCTTGGGGACTTGGGAAACTCCTGCCTGCCCTACTCCGCAGTAAAGCCTCTTGGCAGTCTTCTCTCACATCACTGTACCTCTTGTTCTTCGATTCTGGCCAGAGTGGCCTCCTTTCTGTTCTAGGAACACAAAATGTCTTTTTTTTTTTTTTAAGATTTTATTTATTTATTTGACAGAGAGAGACACAGCGAGAGAGGGAACACAAGCAGGGGGAGTGGGAGAGGGAGAAGCAGGCTTCCCACTGAGCAGAGAGCCCGATGCGGGGCTTGATCCCAGGACCCCGGGATCATGACCTGAGCTGAAGGCAGACGCTTAACCATCTGAGCCACCCAGGCACCGCACGAAATGTCTTTCTACCCCAGGGTCTTTGCACTTGCTGTTGCTTCCACCTATCGCTCTCTTGGCTTGTCACACGGTTGGTCTCTTATCATTCAAAGGTCTTCTCCTCAGACTGTTAAACTCCTGCATACACTCCCAGTGGCTCTCTTGTCACCCTGTTGATTTCCTCTGAAACTGTGGAGTTCATATCCCTGTTTACTTGTTTGGCATGTGCTCTTGAAGGGCAGGGTCCCAGCTGCCTCTCTCTCCCCAGGGTTCTCAGCACAGTGGCCCACATGGGTTCACAGTAGTCAGTAGTTGAATAGATGACTCCTCCTGCCCCCGTAGCCCATCCAGAAATTCCTGGCCTGAGTTCTCCAGGCCAAAGCCAATTATCTCTGAAGGAGGTGGATGACCAGGAAGGGGGACCCTGGACCTCAAGGCCTCCCAGGCTTGGGACTCTTTCTCCAGGGGGTAAGAGAGGCCTGGGAAGAGAGGTTTGGAAGGAAGGGGCAGAGAGGGCAGGGTAGCTGACTCCAGTCTCAGAACTGCTTCTGGGCTAGGAAAGCAGGAAGGGGGAAGTGCAGGGAATGTACCAGGAGGTGGAGCCTGGCTCAGGGCTGCAGGGAGGGAGCCAGCTCTGGCCACTGAGATCTACAAGCAGAAGCTGCTGAGGCTCTTATCTGCAAGGCCTGTGATTTGGTGGTCACAGACTCTTGCTGGGGACTCCCTGCCACCTGAAAGCCATGGAAGTGGGGGTGGTCAGGATCCAGGATTCTGGGTGTCTCCGTGGGGTCCTGCCTGTTCCTGGACTCTGGGTGAGGGCAGGCACACCCACCCCGAAACTACTTTTGAGGAAGCGCTGCTAGCTTCCCCTTCCTGGAGCCTGTGGGCTGGGGTGTCACAGACCCACTGAGAGGGTCTCCATTCCTCCCCCTGCTCAGCCTGGTGCATGGTAGGAAGAACTCAGTACAAGCTGGCCCTGCGTGGCCTGTGGCGAGCCCCGGGGCTAGTCTAGCTGTCCCAGTGGCAAGCCGACTGAGCAGGCAGCGGCCACTTATCCATTCCAGCCTGAGTGCCGCCCTCACTTCTGCTGGCTGTCCTTTCACTGTCTTTTCAGGTTTAGTCCCGGGACAAGTCCTGCCTCCTCGGATGCCCATGGCTAGGCAGCTGTCCCCGGCCTCCAAACCAACATCTCTCAAAAGGACTCCCAGATTCCCAAGTGGGAAGGAAGCAGATGCCTGTTGTCCCTCACTAGATGACCGCAGATGGGTCCTGTCCCCTTCTGACCCTCAGCAGCAAAGCAAGGGGTTTCTCCAGCGTGACCCTTGATTTTCTCACTGGCTCTTCCCCAAACCCACCCTCACAGTCCCACCTCCTGGTTCCGCCTTGCTGCTACATTCTTCCTCAGCGCTCTTCTCCCTCTACCATTCCCCACATCACCACCAAGAAGCCTCCTTCCCCAGCACGAGTAGTTTCTCCCTTCTCTGCACACATGACTATGGCAAATATTATAGCGGCAGCAGGATTAGTTGTTTACAGCTTTCCTAGCTCCGGCGGGGGGGAGACCCCTGGAAAAGTGGGGTAGGGTTTGTGTGATTCACTCATTTAATTTGACAGATATTTACCTGCCACCCTCAAGGATTATGCTCTAAGGGGTCTGGAATCAGAGAACCGGGCAGGAGAGACTCACCACTGGGACGGTGGGATCTGGGCCGGGGTGGGGGAAGCTCCAGGACAGTGGAGTCCTAGAGGCTCAGCTCACAGCCATGCAATGAGCAACAGGGAGGAAGAGCAAGAGGATGGGGTGAGAGAGGTCAGTCAGATGGCTTGAGTGCTGGTGTGTTAAGTGGGGGGAGAGGGAGTGGCCTTGGGTGGGGACAGGGCCTTGCAGAAATTGCTGCAAACACCCCTACTTAGAGTTTTCCACGTGTTCGTGCATATTCTGAACATTTTACCTACATTTCCTCCCTTAGTACTGACCTGAGCCAGTATAGTGGGTAGATATTACTATTGGGCCCATTTTACTGATAAGAAAACTGAGGCACCAGGAGTTTCTGGTATTTCTCCAAAGTAATACGCAGCTGGCAAGTTTGTAGACTGCTCCCCAGAGTCCTTGCTGTCAACTGGCACTCTACCACCTCTGCCTCCTGCACTGTCCAAACCGGTGTGTGGGGGTTTTATCCTCAGGACACTGGGGAGCCACAGAAGGTTTGTGAGAAGAGAGTGATAGGATTTCTTTCAGCAGGATCCCTTGGCTGCCATGTAGAGGATGAATTGTGGAGGAAACGAGAGCCAGGGAGGAGGCTGGAGGCCTACAATAAAGGACATAGGACAGGGACACATTTGAGGGGGGAGTTGAGAAGGGGAAGAAACCGAAAGGATGTAGGGCTGGGGAGGAGGGGGCTGTGGCTCTGGCTGGTGAGAGGTCACAAAGTGGAGAGACCAGGAACAAGGGCCACTGGAGGTGCCTGAAGTGTGTGGGAGAGGTTTCAGACCAGTGATGGACATGGGGCTGGTAATTAGGGGAGAAGCTGGGCTGGAGATGACAGAGTGGGGTTCTGAGCCCCTGTAGTGGGAGGGAGGCATGTGAATGGAGTGGCAAGCAGAGGCCTAGCCATAGCCCTGGGGCCCCCATGAAGCCGGAGAGGGGGCAGCTGGGAGGGGTGGAGCGGGGATTGCTGGACACTCTGGGAAGAATGCATAATTTGAGGGAGTGACTATCTGGTGGAATTGTGCAAGGACCGCACAGCCTGGCCTGGGACTGGGGAAGGACATGCCTCCCCGTGGCCCCTGTCCTGCCCTGCTTCCATTGATTAGGGTCTGTGTCTGCCCACCTCTGGTGAGCCTGGCCTCCAAGGGGCTGACAGGTTCTCCCCGTTGCCCGGCAACTGCAAGAGCTGTTGGCTGTTGCTAGGAGCCAGCTGGGGAGGCCCAAGGAGGGAGGATCAGCTCTCAAATGTGGGGCGGGGCTGGCAGGGGAAGAGGCTGGCCTTAAAGCTGGGTTTGTAGCCTATGTGTGGACAGGCTATGTGCACCCATTTTATAGTATGTTCTGTGGATTTGAGACATGTTGGAAGCTGGGCCTATATCTGGATGAACAGTGCATATCTCTGAGTGTCTGTGTCCCTGGATGGCCATTATATGTTTTCATCATGTTTGCTGCATGCTTGTGGCAGGGCCTGCCTGAGCTTTGGCTCCAGGCAGGAGAGAACCCTGGAGGAAGCCTTGGAGGACTTACAGGCCAATGGCTCCTCAACAAGGGAGCCATTCAGATAGGGATCCACAGACCCTCCAGGGAAAGCAGACAGCCTGAGGATTTGGAGCTGAAACAAGATGTGTGGCAGGGCGGTAAGGAGGGAGTCTATGCGAACAGGGGGCTGCGGGTGGCCAGCTCCCTCCCTGGCTTTGTGGACCTTCCTTGTCTTTGGGCTGAGGCCTCCTCGCCTCATGGCATTGGGGCCACACAGGACATCTTTCTCGGTAGCCCTTGGTAGAACCTGTCATTGGAGGTCCATCGGAGGTCAGGGCTGTGGGCTCTTCCTGAAGAGGATCAGAAAGACTGCAATGTTCTGCTAGAAATGCTGCTGCCTCCACTCCACCTTTGCCCAGCCATAGGGTTGCAGCCACTGTCCAATGGGGACAGGCCATAGAATCATGGCCACTTATGTTTCCAGAAGTCAGATGGACCTCTACTTCTCTCTCTCTCTCTCTCGACCTGGTTGCCATGGCCCAGGCTGGAGTCCACGATGACTTCGTGCAGGAGGATGCCTCCTAGATCGGTGAAGGATGTTTAAAGCCTTGGGTGACAAGAGAGGGCACCCCGGCTGAGGGAGACAGCCTGGGCAAAGGTGTAGGGGTGGCAGTAGACATTTTCTTAAACTGCAACTCAAGAGAGAAGGGGCCAAACTCGCCGTAAGACAGAGAAAGACTCCGGGGCTCTGTAGATCCTGAAACAAGTTTATTGGGTTCATTAACTTTAACGAGACGAAGACACGCCTCCTCCACCCAGCTAGCCCAACTTGCTTAAAGCTCGAGGGTTGGTTTCTGCTCAGCCGGCGAGGTGCCCCGGATCCCCACCCTCCGGCTACAAGATCTGCCCGCCCCCGCCGTCGGGCAGCCGAGCTCCAGGCGCTCTGCATCCAATCGGAGCCCGGCCCCGCCTGCAGCTCGCCCGGAGCCCAATCCCTCTGGGCTTGGCTCCACTCCTGCTCCTATTCCTCGGCGTGGCTCCGCCTCCAGCCCGGGCCCGAGTCTGGGCTGAACCTAACTTCTAGTCCGCTCCGCCCTCTAGCCAATCACCGGCCCCGGATCTCCTATGGCCCCGCCTTCGGGCCCGCCCCGGCCCAGTCCCGGGCCTAGCCTGCTCCGGCCCCACCCTCGGCCCGCCCCGCCGTCGGTGCGCGGCGGCCGGGAAGGCACCGCCCGCAGACGCTCGGAACTGCCGACCCGAGAGCTACCCGTAGAGGGCCAGCGGCGGGAGCGGAGTGGGTCGGGCGGGGCCGAGCCGGGCCGGGGGCCGTGTGGGGGCCGGGCGGCGGCCGGGCCGGCGGACGGCGGGATGGGCTGCACCGTGAGTGCCGAGGACAAGGCGGCGGCCGAGCGCTCCAAGATGATCGACAAGAACCTGCGGGAAGACGGCGAGAAGGCGGCGCGGGAGGTGAAGTTGCTGCTTTTGGGTGAGGCCGCGCCCTGCGCTGGGACCCCCGATTCCCCGCCCGAATCCCCAGACAAGGACTTTGACCTCCAGACTGAGGGCCTTGAACTCCCGGACTCAGCCTGGACCCCCCACACCTGGACTTGAACTCCCAGACCCCGCCTGGCCAGGACACCCAAATAATGGTTCAAAACTCTGTGTTGGCCTAGACCTCTGATCCGTAGCCCAGACTCTAGGTTAGACCCTCAGCTCGTCGCAGACTCCAAACCCCCAGATCCAGAACCCTGCTTGACCATTCACCCTTGCTGACCAACCTCACAGACCTTCAGAGTCCCTGCCTTGTCCTTCCATCCTTCCCTAGACTTTACTCAAAGCCCCAGAACCCCACTTGGTCCCCACCCTTAGGCACCACCTGTTTCCCCCACCTGCTCCTCTAGTTCCTATTGGGCATGAATATCCCTGGGGCCCCTGCCAGGCCCCCACCCACTCCCTCCTTCCCGCTCTGTGCCCTATCCCTACTCTGAACCCTGTATCCTCCACCTGTGCACCCTGACACCAGGGTACCTCTCAAGTGGAAACTGTGGTTGCTCATGAGCCCTCTCTCCAGCCGGAACCCCCAAACCTTTAGAGATCCCTGCTCCCTCCATCTGGCCCACCTGGTCCCTCTCTGTACACAGTACTCCTCAGACCCTCTGCTCCTCCTCCCTAAGTCCTCTCCCACACTTTGGCCTACCTCTCATTCCCCCCACCCCTCCTGCACCGGGTGGGCCCGGCCGAGAGGAGGGGGCCCAGACTGAGGGGCTGGACTGAGGCTCCACTGGTTGCACTGGGGGAGGGAGCCAGGCCTCCAGCCTCCCAGGGAGATTCCGCCGGCTGGCTGTTTCCCAGTTTCTAAGCCCCATCTGGGCCGGTGAGGGGGGCGTCTGGGGAGTAGGAGGGAGTGTGAGTGTGGAGGAGTTTGGGTTGCGGCGCCTCCAAGGCCAGGGAAGATGGTGGCTGCTTGAGGGGTGGGGGGAAGTGGAAGTGGTGAGACAGCCGACATATTGGTGCCCTGGCCGGCGGGCGGGCCAAGGAGATGTGCTGACGGGTGCTGGTCTTCCCGCACCCTTTCTGGGCCGAAAGGCCACGGACTTGGCCTCTGGGAGTGGGGGGGGCCTGTCAGATCGTGAGGCCCTGTGAGGGGGAAGGGGCGGACCAGCTAGATGAGGACTTGGGGGCCAGCTGGAGTTGGGGGGCATCTCAGGTGGACTTTTGCAAAGACTGTGGGCCTGGTAGTTGTCCCCGTCCAGCCTCCACTGGGAGCAGGTGTGGTGCCCGGTGGCTGCCTGATTCAGGGGCTCGGGGGTGGGGGGAGAGATGCCCTCGCAGCAGCGTGGGGGCCTGGACAGTGTATGGGGGGGGTGTGGCCCCTCAGCCTCAGAGCCGCGGTGGGGTCCCCAGGCTGTGAAAAGCAGAGCTTTCCTTGCTGGGTGCCTGGCCGAGGGACAGTGTGTCTTCCATCTGAGCCCATCTGTTGACTGTCCCTGGGGGCCTGGCCTCAGGGGCACAGCCCAGAGGTTTCAAAATGGCATCCGTTCCGCCGCCGCTGCGGGTAGGAAGAGAAGGGGCGGGAAGGGGCGGCGGCCCAGCCTCCTGGGCTGTTTTGCGTTGGGCGCTTGCCTCTTCCTGTCTTTACTGCGAGTGCGGCAGCACCAGTGAGTGGGTGTCGCCAAGGTGGAGGGCCCGTTGCTGATGCCCGCTGGGCCTGGGTAGGGTGCTTCCGCCGTCTCCTGGTGCCCACCCTGAGGCCGCTGGCTGGCCCCTTCCCAGGCCGATCGGCTGAGGAGATGGGCGACTGGGCCACAGGGCCGGGCTACAGAGGACTCCTGGCCCTCTGTGTCCCAAACCCCATTCCACTAGTCTTGCTCCTTGGAGCTCAGCTCAGGTTTTGGGCCTGGCAACCCTTCCCACACTGGGCTGGCAGCAGCCAGGGGCGCAGGGTCTGGCTCAGCATTTTCTAGGCTGGGGAGTCCATCTCAGCATCCTGCTCCTCTGGCCTTTGCTTCCTCTGTTGAATGGGCTTCCTGGGTTTGGGCCAGAGGAGTGCTGGGCCCAGGATGGGGAGAACAGGGAGGTCCCTGTTGGGGGTAGGGGATGGGAGCTAAGACCCCGCAGAGGGTGTACCGCAAGGGGCTGAGAGACCTACCTCTGCCTGAAATCGGGGACCCACGGCTGCATGGGTAAGGGTCCTGGCTGGCCATCCCTTTCCCATCCAGGTATACAGGGAGGTGTTGGGAGCCCAGCTGGGGCAGCTTCAGAGTGCTGGGCGCCTGTCCCACGTAGCGGGAGGAACTCTGTCCAGGCAACGGGCCTCTTCGGTTGGGCAGTTTGCCAGCCTTCCCTTCCAGCCAGAACCACGCCTGCTGCCCCACCCGCATACTGGCTCCTTGCCCTCCTGGGTAGCCCTGCTGGCGGATGGGCACCGAGGGCAGAGGCAGATGGGGTACACACCAGTGAGGGTGTTTTTCCTGGTAGCTTGCTGCTGACACCAGCCCTACTTCAGGGACACCCCCCCCACCGCCACCTAGTTCAACCTGACTGACCAACAATCCCCAGGTGGAATTTAGGGCCTTGGGCTGGGCACTTAAGGGAAAGGAAGAGTGTGTGTTTGGGGGATGTCTCTGATTTGGGATGGGCTTGTGTGGGCAGCCTCCAGAGAAAGGAGAGACTTTCCCTGGTGGGTTCCATGAAGGCTTCAGGGTATAAATAATAGGCCTTCTCTCTTGTCCCTGGGACTTTGCATCTACTCTCCTAGATTGGCATGCATTTCCCTTCTTTCCATCTAACTCACTCCTACTTGATTGTTCTTCAAGACTCTGCTCGGGGACCACCTCCCAGGATCCTTCCTTGACAGCTCCCCTTCTCAGAGGCTGCTGAAGCACCTCCTCTGGCTCGTGGTGCTGGAGCGTCCCCCATCGGAGCATCATATTTGCCTGGGTGACTGCTGCCTTTCCTTGAGACTACAGGGGCAGGCTGTGTCCTGTTCGTTTCTGAGCCTTCTGTAAGGCCAAGCGTGGAGCCTGGCACCTATTGAATGCTTCTTGTCTGTTTGTTGAATGAAAGAAGTGTTACTGGTCTGAACTCAGTCTTGGGGACGGGTGGGTAGATGGAGGAGTAAGATGGCGGTCACCGCACCTGACGTATTGTGGGCAGGTGGCAAGGGCTCAGTGTCGGGCCAGTGGCAGGGATTGGTGGCGGATAGCGAGGGAGAAGTTCTTCAGGCTGTTTCTTCTTCAACTCCCCACCTGCCCGCTGGCTCCTCAGAGACAGCCCTCATCGCACCCTGTGCAGAACTCTTGCTGATGAGTCCGTAGCCTGTCACAGGGCAGAGCATGTAGGGCCTCCAGCCGTCCCTAGCAGAGTGGCGTCCCTAGCATTGTGGCGTCCCTAGCAGAGTGGCGTGGCATGCTTCCTTGCAGCGCAGGCGGTCTGGGGACTGCTGCAGGCCTGCTATCTTCGCTGCTCCAGGAGAGCGGGTCTAGCTCTCAGGGCTGGGACTGCCCCACAGCCCTGGGGCTCAGGCCAGAGCAATGCTGCAGGAGTTCTTGGCCTGGCCAGTGCAGGGACTGCACATACAAGGGCTCAATTAGGTTTACCAAAAGAAAAAGAAGGGAGTTTTGTGGTCTCTGTCCTGTCTGTGTCTCTAACAAATGGCCTGGCATTCAGTAGGTGCCTATTAAGCATGTATGGAAAGAATGACACTCTATAGAGCACATCCATGAACGGGGGTAAGTAATTCTGGGGCCGTTGCTTGGCGCTTGGTCTAGCTGGAAAAAGGGTAGCCTGGGATCCTGGTTGGCTGGGTAATGGGAAGAGACTGAATAGAGTGTGTGTGGGGGGAGGGTGGGGGCGGTCCTCTGGGTGGCTTTGAAAAATGAGCAGCATTTGCCAGGGGGTAGGTATGGGGCCGAGGGACCAACTCAACTCAGCGAGGGCACTGAGGCTGGAAGGCCTGGCCTGGGGGAGGAGGGCTCATCTCGTTGGACTAGCTCTTGGGGTCACACAGACGTGGGTTCCAATCCCAGCTCCACCTGGTGCATTCGCTGGGAAACGCAGAGACAGATGAGTGAACTCCTGTAGGTGTTCTGTTCCCCATTCGGAACCTGGGAACGGCGCGCCTGCAGGCAGCCACAGGTGGGGGACAGTGCCCCAGAGCCTGGAGGTGTGAAAACAGGTGAGGGAGCCCCTCATGCCTCCTACGCCGTGGAGAGTTTGGTGGGGAAGGCTCTCCCAGCCTCCAGGCTGCCTGGCCCCAGGATGGAGGCCCCGGGGGAACCCCCTCCCTTGCCCTCAGGCAGCTGCTCGCAGCAAGGAGGGGAACCGAGGTGTGTAGACAGTTGGTGCCAGCCAGAGTGACAGACTGTCCTGGGGACCATAAGCCCAACCTCTGGGGACTGAGCGGCCTTCCTGGGGGCCTAAGGCTGGGGATGTGGCTGGGCTCTAGGCACCAGGTGGGCTGGTACCCAGGCCGGCCTCCCGCCTCCCCGATCTCCCCACAGCCTCCGGGGTCCCGGCTGGAGCTCATTAGCACTTGAATGGGGGGCGGGGTAGCTTGGGCCTCCCGTCTCTCCTTCCCACCCCTCCCCCAGGCTGGGCGAGGCTTTGTCTTCCCGAGCAGCCACACTGGGGCTCCCACGCTGGGAAGTGAGCAAGGGTCTAAGCCATTTCAGGCCTGCGTCCTGCCCAGTGCCGCTGGGCCCAGCCCCTGCCCCTAGTGTTGGTGCAGCCAACAGGAGGGACCTCTAGATAGGAGTGGGACTGGGTCCTTCAGGGGATACCCTGGGCCACGAGACTGGGTGAACCGGGGTGGCTTTGCAAACGAAGTGACGCTGGCACTCAGCTGAGGGCATCCTAGGAGGGTGGGGGTGGAGAACCCCAGACAGGGCAGAGCAGGTGGCAAGGAGAGAGGGAATGAGCTGCCTCCATAGCTGGAGGTGGAAGTCAGGCCAGCTGGGGAGCACAGGTTTCCATGCCAGGCCCCGAGGCAGCACCGAGCCGCCCACTGTGCTGAGTTGAAGCCTAGTCAGCCGGAGGGGGGCTGGCATGGTCTGGGACCCCTTCAGGCCTGGGTGGCTTCTCAGGGGTTGGCCCTGGGCTGGCCTGAGCTGCAGGGTCACTGGGTAGCATCATTGGTGTCCTAGGCCTGCAGACTGTTGCCCAGCAAGTGACAGCAGGTAGGGGTGGGGCCTGACCCCCTGCCGGGGCGGTCACTATGCCTCCAGCACTGCAGGGGCTTGTACTTGGGGTGCCTTGGGCCAAGGTGGCCGGGCACAGCGGTCTCTCTTGGTCTCTGTCTCTAAAAGCCACCCATTCTTTCGGCAGGAACGGGATGGAAGATGCTTTGTCCACATAAGCTTTGTCCACTGAGGGACTGGGGCCTCGCCCCATCACACCCCCAGCAGAGGATGAGATGGTCTGACCCGGAGCCTGAGTGCTGCCTCCCCAAAACCCCTCTGTGCTTTGGGAGGCAGCTCTGGGCGGATGGGGCCAGGGCCCAGGCCAGCATCCGTCCTGTCTTCACAATATCTTGGGGCAGGAGTCCCAATCTAGGAGTACATTGAGGGGGCAGGGGTCATCAGGTTCCGGCTGGGCCACAGCTCATGGGCCCTGCCTAAGGACACATTTCAAGGTGCCCTGACGAGGGCAGAGGACTAAGCCCTTTGATGGCGGCCCTGGTACCTCAGGCAGGGCTCTCAGGCAGCCCTTCTCTCAGCCACAAGTGCAGGGTGGGACCCCTCTGCCCAGCTCCATGCAGCCCCTCCAACCTGGAGCTCTTGTTCTGACTAAACCCCAACCCCATCCTCACGCTCACCCCCATGCTGCTTCTTGGAGCTGTGTTCAGCTGTGTGGTTTGGGAGAAATAATCTCCTTGGAATCACCCAACAGTTGCTGGGTCGGGTTGGGTCACGGTGTTGGCCTTCTGCGGGCATTTCCAAGGCTTGGCAGCGAGTGCCAGGTCAGTTTGAAACAAAGCCTGAAGGCGGGATTGTCTAAAGCTTGTTGAGAAGGCTTGGAGGATTCTGGGGTGCAAGCCTGCTCGGCCTCAAAATATGGGGGGGCTGTCGATGGCAGCACCCACTGTGCCCTGGACGGGAGGAGGGGCAGTGAAGTCTGCATGGCAGGGCTGGGCCTGGGGAAGTGGTGTCCACACCGGAGGAAAAGGAGGAAGCAGCTGGGGGAGGAGGGGCCCAAAAGAGGAAGAAGCTAGAGGACTGCTCCTGCCCTTTGCTGGGGTGGGGGTGTGAGCCCTGTCAACTGGGGGGCCTGGAAGCTGAACCCCACCTGCCCAGACTCATCTCTCTATAGCCCTAAGGGCCACCGCTGGTAGTCACCAGGTCGGCGTCACTCCAGGCAACTCTGTCCCTTGTCCCACCTCAGCAACTATTGGGCCCCGGATCTCAGAAAAGGTGGTGCCTTTGAGAAGGATTCCAGGCCCCTCCTTCGACCACAGGAAGTGGTGGCTGGGAGAGGGACGGCGGCAGGGTGGGGGGGGCGGCTAGCAGGAAAGCAGAGGGCTGCTCTTATATTCCCGAGCGGCCATTGCCCTGCGAAGCCGGAAGGCCGGCTACAGGCAGAGATGAATGCCCGGAAATGGAGCAGCAGCCCCGGGATTAGCTCACTCTGGGTTTCCCCGGCCGGGGAGCGGACAGAGGGGCCCTTGGTCCAGCCTAAGGATCCCCCTCCCCCCCCCGCCCCGCCACTACCACCTGCTGGGCCTGGGGGTGCCATCACTGGGCCTCAGTTTCCCCTCGGTGATAGCAGCCGCTGTCTCTGATTGAACCGTGACTGTTATGTAGGACTGGACTCTTCACGGTCTTACCATACTTAACCCTGTGAGGCTGGGACTGACATTCTGTCCATTTCACTGATGGGGAAACAGGCTTGGAGATATTACATGACTTACCCAATAGGTGGAGACACCAAGGTATGACCAGATAGTGACTGAGCACTTGTCCACAACTGCTTTCGTCCGTCAGGAGTGTGTGTCCAACTGGCAAGAACTGGTCAGTCTGGACAAGAGGCGGATGCTGTGGGTCCACGTGTTTTCTGCTTATGCTTGGGGACCTGTCTCTGGGGTGGGGGGCCTCGATTCCTCTTTTCGGAGATTCTTTGAGTCTGCCTGCCCTGGAGGTTGGGGACCCAAGAGTCTGTTTATGAATCTTTTTCCTGCTGTGTGGCCACGGGGTGACTTTATCCGAAGGCAGCTGCCCGTCTTCCCCCTGCCCCCGGCCCGTGTTCCCTCACAGAAAGACTCAGGTCATAGTTCGGCCACTGAGTACTTGTCTCCTAACACTATGCTCGTCCCTCCCATAACCCCCAGGCTCAGGAGGACCGAGAGGAGGCCTGAGGAAGGGTCAGAGGCTGTCAAAGTCCAGGGTGGGGGCCCCTGAGTCCGGGAGTTGTCCAGATGAGGAGAAGGAAAGAGCCTTCCCGCAGAGGGCCCCCACTAGCGCGAAGGCTGGTGGGCTGTCTGCAGCGCCGTGCAGCAGCCGAATGTGTCCGCAGTGTGGGCAGACAACAGCATGCTGGGTGAGGAGGCGGGTCCCCATGCTCCGCAGCCTGGGAATCCGAGTTGTGTGGCCTTGCCTTCCCCCACGGAGGCTCCTGGGGCTTGTGCTCTGTGTTATCAGGCCAGGCCGTAGGGGGCTGAGGAGCCTGAGAGGGACTTCAGGACAGCTCGGGTAGATGCTTCAAGGCCTGCTGGGCCACCACGCACAAAGCAGAGAACACGCATCCTCGCGGTCACTCAAGACCTTGGGTCCCAGAAAGCCCACTCCCCCGCCTTCTTCACTGTGTGACCTCAGGCTGTCCTTTTCCCTCTCTGTACGGGGCGCTGGGACCTGTGACGTCATGACTCTCAGCAAGGCCCCATGGCTTATGGGCACAGAGACAAGCTGTGTGCTTGGGCTGGACCTTGGGGCGGTTTTGGGTGAGTGTGAGGATCCGAGGGAGGCTGCTCAGGGCAGGCTTTGAGTTTGGCACACTCCCTGGAGAGGTACATTTCATAGATGGGAACACTGAGGCCTGGGGCCTGGGCATCTCACCCAGGGCCCACCACAACGAACCCGAAGAGAGATGGGGGGACTCAGATTCTTGGAAAACAGCAAAGGGATTCCTTCAACAAAGAAGCATCCAGGAAGAGTGTGTCAAATAGCCTGGCTCCTGTAGAGAGTGAGACCTGTAGCTAAAGGGCCTCCTCCCCTCCAAGCTGGCCTGCCTTACCCAGTGCCTCGGTTTCCCTCTGTCCAGTGGGCAGGGCCACAGAACAGGGGACACAGCCCTGTCCCGGGAAGCCCTCTCCGTGTCTGGTAGGCCCTGAGGCCACTCCCTTACACACAGAGCTCTGACTTGGGAGTAGTAGGCCGGATCTTGGTTGCTAATGCTTCCCTGGTGGGGGCATCATGAAGGCCTGGAAGCCACGGAGGCCGCCCAAGTGGCAGATACTGGAGAGAGGGAGCTTCCAGGTTTATTAGGGCATCTGGGGCAAGCAAGGCCACACTTGTGGGTGGGGATGTCGCAGCCCCCATCCAAGACTCATGTCCCTGCCCCCCACAGTGCCAGACCCTTACTGAGCGCCTTGGAAGGAGTGAGGGGACCAAAGAAAAGCACCTGGAGGAAGGAAGAGACGCCAGGGGCGGGGCTTGGAGGGCCTTTGTCTGGCGGACCCCTTCCCCTCCCCCTCTCTCCCATCTCCATTGTTCCCCGGTGTGCGGGGTCTCCGCCGGCGGAGGGCCTCGAGTGAGGGTCCAGGCACCTCCCCCAGCTGCCCCTAGCCTAGGCTGCTTTTCAGAAGCAAAGGTTCCCCCAGCACTGCCCAGCCCCCACCTCCTCCACCGTCTCTGGCTGCTGGGCTCCCCCTGGCGGTGGCGCGGCCTGGGGGCCTGAGGCTGCAGGGGAGGGGCCAGAGCCAAGGGGCCCGGAACCACTGGCTGGACCAGAGACGTGGCACCTTCCTGGGATGAGAGTGGGAGGTGGTGCCCGGGCTGCCTTTGGGGTAGGCTTCCCAAGGGTCATCCCCACCTTCTCCCTGTGCCCCACTCGGGCTGGCTGGGGGGTGGCCGTGGGGGCGGGCCTGGTACTGTGGGTTGGAGCTGGGCTGCAGCCCAAGTCTACCCTGTGGTCCCAGCCCCGCTGCGCATGAGAATCTCTGCCCTCGGGCCGCCACGTCAGCTGGCTGCTCTCCCTAGCCCCATGTGTTAGAGCGGAGCCCACCAGCGCAGCCTTCTGAGCGCATGGAGTCCGGGAGCAGCATCTGCCGCAAGGCTCAGGGGCTGAGGGAGGCTCCAGCTACAGACGAGTCCTGGCCTATGTGGAAGGGGAGTGACGAACTCAGGGCCAGCAGCCCGCAGAGGCCCGAGTGGCTCTGACTGCTGTCCCAGGGTCCACAAGGTCCCCCCGGGAACGGCGATGCTGAGCCAGCCTGTGGGCCACTGGTCACTGCCCTCCACTGTGCCTCAGCTGAAAGCCTCAGAAACTCTCCTTCCGATGAGATGGCCTCAGCAGGCCACTCTGCAGGCTGTGGTTACAGTGACCTATGCAGTGTGGTCCTCGTAGGCTGCAGGAAATGAAAGGTTTGGGGACATCTGTGATCTTCCATAGAGTAGAAACATAGCGATAACTTCTATATGAGTGTTTGCCGTGTGCTGGGCACTGTGAGAAGCGCTTTGTGTCAAATTGTCCCCTCTGTGTCCTGTTTCACGGATGGGGTACCAGAGCGAGGGCAGGAAGGGGATGAGGCCCTTGGAGACAGCAGGAAGGATCAGGGTGGGCACCAGGGCTGTGGGAGGTCTGGACCTCCCTCTGGGAGAGGATCTGAGAGTGCGAGATAGGCCAGCTGGCCACTCGAGGCTTGGCAGCCCCTGCAGAAGGGAAACTGAGGCCAGAGAGGACAACAGCAGCGTGTCAGGGCCTCCCAGCAGGGCAAAGCCTTGTCCGGGATGTAGAGGGTCCAAGACCGACAGACAGCAGTGACCTGATGCTGGGGCTGGAAGTCGGCACGAGGCAACAGGCCCCGCGGTCCTGTCTCTGCCACAGCGGCCCGCCGGCCTTGTTCCTTGTTCAGGCAGGTGGAGCTGTGCCGGCTCCCTTCCCCCTCCGTTCCCTCCTCCGTTGGGGCCCGGCACTCCCAGAGTGGAAGCAGATGTTCTAATGCAGAGCAGACCCGGTCGCCAGCACATCATGGCAATTACTGCCTGTCTGCTGGGGGTCCAGCAGCTGCGCCCTGGGGCAAGGGCTGCCGAGGTTTCTTCTTGGTGGGAAGAGGTATGGCCCAATGGGAACACCGAAGCCATCCTAGGGAGCCTCTGTGGGCCCCTCTGATCTCACCCAGCTGGAGAAGGGAGCGCCTGGTGGGATCCTCTGTGGGCGGGAGACTCCTGCCGCCTTCTATCAGAAGCACCTTGGCAGCAGTCCAGGGCCAGCCAGTGAAGCCCCCTCCTCTGAGGGGAAGGTGCAGGGCTGGGTGGGAGGAGCCGGGTACCCAGGATCAGCAGGGTACAAGCAAACTCCGAGCCCAGTACTAGCTTATCTGATAGGGGAGCACTGCCAGGCCCTGATGGGATAGGGCCCCGGGGGAGGGAATGAGGAGGGGGGCTAGGACCCACAGCTCGTGGGGCACCTAGCCCCACCTGTTCCACCCTTTCACCGCCTCTGCCCCTGCTCCCTGGTCCGTGTGTTGAGGCTGCTCCTGGGCCATGCCTCTGCTTCTGTCCTGTGTCCCCCACAGCTTCCTGCCTGGCCACCGGCACCACACCTTCGTCCTGCCGCTCACTTCTTTCTGCTTGAGTCACAGCTGCTGGGACGACAAAGGGACTGCCCTGAGTCCAGAGATGGGGGTTCCCTGATTTGGGTTTGTCCACCTGTCAGACGGGGGCAGAGAATGCCCTCCTAACCCTCAAAATGGGATAGGAAGGGAGCCTGAGGCTCAAAGCGGATAGGAAAGTGGACCCCCAGTTGGCTGGGGCAGGGAGCAAGTGTGCTGGCACCAGCCTGGTCACCCAGGTACTGCCCACGTCTGGGCCTGCCAGGTGTGCTGCTGCTAGGAAAATCAGATGCAAAGCAAGAGTGCTGTTATCCCTATCTCTGGGCAGGGCCACGGAATGCCACAGCACTTTACCAAGAGAGTGGTCAAAAGGCCAGACAGGGAAACTGGTGCCTCAGGTGGACACACAAGAGGGGACACCTCACCAAAATCTCAGGTCTCCTGTGTCCCGGACAGTTGCCCGCTCTGAGTCTAGGTTTGCCTGGCTGGGGCCCGCATGATTGATCTGACCCATCACTCCACATCCTTGGCCTCTGTTCCCCCACTGGGCCCCCAGTACTGGCTGAGACCCCTGATTCCTGAGTCTTTCTCTGCCTCAGGAGGTCACCTGGCCCCTGTGGTTTGCCCGTCCGGTGCTGCCCTCCCTGGCCCTGGAGGATGGGCCTCCATGATTGGGCATCACTCTCGGGCCTTCCTAGGCCCTCTCCCCAGGTCTCCACTCAGCAGGCATGGGATGTCAGTGTGGGGGACCCTGGCTGTTCCTCTGCCATGCGCAGCCCAATGGAGAAGTGGGAGTACTGCCATTTGACCAAGCCCATGTCCAGGGGAATGCACCAGGACGGGTGCTTCTAGTGCTCAGGGGCTGAACTGATTGAGGGGCTCGCTGCTTCAGCACCACCCCCAACCTGCCCAGAGACTGCACGTTTGTCCCCCCTCCCCCCAACTAGTCCCCTATCCTGGGAAGCAGGCCTGGGACGGTCAGAAGCCCAGTGATCCCCGGCAGTCCGGTGGCATTTGTGAGGAGAGCCCAGACCCTTCTTCTCAGGGAGGCCACTGGGTTGTGGACATACCCAGGCCTGCCCCTGTGAGGGCCACAGCTGTGCCTCAGTTTCCCCGGGTAAAATGTGGATCTGGGGTGGGAGTAGGGTAAATGGAGGTGGGCAGGGGCCTTGGCGGGGACAGGGTGGGGGTGCTCTCCTACCGACTGGAGGGCACTGCAGAGATTCAGAGCAACATCTGCCTAGGAAGGCAAGGAGTGAACCCAGTGACAGGTGCAGTCGGGGCCTGAGGACAGTGTGGTCCAGCTGCAGTAAAGGGCTCTTAGGGCAACTCTAGGAGGCCAGCAAGGTGGGCCACCTACAGAGGGGATTAGGACCACGGTGACATCAGCCTCTCTCTGTTCCTCATTTGCTAGGTGGGATTGCTGGGAGATGAAACTTAGTTGGCGCGGTAGGCTTCGAATAGCATCTGACCCATAGAGGGCGCTGTTTGTGGCTTTGCTCTTATGATTCTTGCTGACGCTATTCTTGCTGCTCACGTTAGTGTGTGTGTTAGCCCCTCATCCTCTGAGGTTTTCTTTTTTTTTTTTTTTTTTTTAAAGATTTTTTATTTATTTATTTGAGAGAGAGAGAATGAGACAGAGAGAGAGAGCATGAGAGGGGGGAGGATCAGGGGGAGAAGCAGAGTCCCTGCTGAGCAGGGAGTCTGATGTGGGACTCGATCCTGGGACTCCAGGATCATGACCTGAGCCGAAGGCAGTCGCTTAACCAACTGAGCCACCCAGGCGCCCCCTTCTGAGGTTTTCTTGACCTACTCCAAGGGATGTGGAAGCCAGAGTCTCCAAGTGTAACCTCCCCACAGACCCCACCATCTGCCCCGCTGAGCTGCTCAGAGGGACTGACCTGCCACATTGATCAAGAGGGTTGGGACACATGGAAATGGGGCATGGGGCCCGTGTGCCCAGCAGAGAAAACTCCATGGGTAAATGCCTGGCGTTGGCAAGAGGCAGGGCCTGGCAGGTGCAGGTGTGACTGGCAGTGATGGGGAAGGAAGAGAGGGAATAGTCTGGGCAAGCGCTGGGAGCGAAAGCTGGCCCCACTGAGATGTGTTCTACTTGGAGTTTAGGACAGTGAAAGGAGGAGATGAGCTCCTGCCCCCACCCCCGCCGTCCCCCAGCCAGGGAGATAGGGCAGCCCTCCTGGTCTTCACACTTCCCTGCAGACTCCCTGGGGGATGTGGGTTTCTGGGCTGTACCCCTTGAGATCTGGCTTTCTGTGTCTAGGATGGGACCTGGGAATCTGCTTTTTTCTTTCTTAAAAACAAAACAAAACAAAAACCACCCTCCCAGGGCTTCCTGCAGCATCTGAGCCATATTTTGAGAAAGGCTGGGCAGGCCAGGCGTCATAGTCCTATGCGTCTCCCTGCCCATCTGAATCCTGGTTGCACAATCTTGGGCCAGGACTACTTTTCTGAGCCTCAGTGTCCTTGTCTTTGTAAAATGGGAACAGAAACAATATGTTTGTGGGGCTCATATGACTGTCATGGGAAAGAGGACCAGCAAATCCCTCGGCACCGGCCAAAGAGAATACAGAATGGGCCTCTGCCAGACTGGGGTGTGTGCGTGTGAGTCTGTGTTGGCCATGCCGCGTGTCTCCCAAGTGCTGGTCTCCATCTGCTGAGGGTAGACTTGGGCCATGCCTGGGAGGCAGGACTATGACACTGTGCCCCAGCCCAGGCCCCTCGGTGGCTCAGAGTGTGAGGAGAAGAGGGACTGTACCCTGCTGGAGTGTGCGGGGCTCCTTCCTGTCAGCTCTGCCCAGGCGCCATGTTGGCGAGCCTGCCCGCCTGAGAATGACAGGGAGACTCCTGAGGGCTGGCGGTCGGCAGTGGGGGTCGGGGGCTGCCGTGGTGGGCAGTGGAAGCTCGTGGGAAACAAAGGCTTGGGGTGAGTCCCCCAGGGGTGCAGGCGGTCTGGGTTGCCTTGAGCACTGTGGCCCTGCTAGCTGCACCCTGGGTAACCCTGCTGCCCACCAGGCCCCCACTGCCTCCGTCTCCTGGTGCAGCTGATGGGCAGGGTGAGTTCTGCCTCCAGGGCTGCAGGCGGCTGGGCCACTGGCTGCTTGTCCGTGTGGCCCCGCTGGGGCTGCTCCCTGACCGCCTGTACCCTCTATTCCAGGTGCTGGGGAGTCAGGGAAGAGCACCATTGTCAAGCAGATGAAGTAAGTGCAGTGTGTGAGAAGCAGCTGCCAAACCCTGATTTCCCCTCTTCTTCCTCTGGGTCTCTGCTGCCCCCCCTGAGTAATGGCCCAGCCTGTCTCCGCCACGCCCAGGACCTTGCCAGAGGCAGTCATCCATCCTCAGGTGGGGGGGTGGTGGTGGTTCCTCCTCTCTGTAGGAGGTCCCGCAGGCCCCAGCAGCCCCAGGAGGCCGTGTGTGGTCCTTTGCCCTCTGAGCCCTAACTCCTGACCCCTGGCTGCCAGGATCATCCACGAGGACGGCTACTCAGAAGAGGAATGCCGGCAGTACCGGGCGGTCGTCTACAGCAACACCATCCAGTCCATCATGGCCATTGTCAAAGCCATGGGCAATCTGCAGATTGACTTTGCTGACCCCTCCCGAGCGGTATGTCCTCCCCTCCACCCCCGCCTGCCTCCCTAAAGGCCTCAGGGCAAGCCTTGTCCTACGGAACCTGGGAATATCCAAGCCCAGGCCCCATTCTGGAAGCCTCCCTGCCTCGGCCAGGTAGGGTGGGGGTGTGCTCCTGTGACTGGCTGACCCCCCGCCCCCCGTGCCCAGGATGATGCCCGGCAGCTGTTTGCCCTGTCCTGCACCGCTGAGGAGCAGGGCGTGCTCCCTGAGGATCTGTCCGGCGTCATCCGGAGGCTCTGGGCCGACCACGGTGTGCAGGCCTGCTTTGGCCGCTCTCGGGAGTACCAGCTCAACGACTCCGCGGCCTAGTGAGTACCCCACGGGGCTGGGCGGGGTGACGGGGTGCTGGACCGCCGGCGGGAGTGGAGGGCTTGAGCACTCTCAGGAAGACACTGCCAGTCTCTGTTTACGAAGCTGATGACTGTCAACCAAGGCCTTGGTGGTTTTTGCCTTGAGGTGGGGGGCGTGGTAGTGAAAGCCAGGAGGAGGGACAGGCAGGGCTGCTGTCCCCCAGGGCCAATTGAGTCTGATCTGTCCTTAGATATAATCGTCCTAAAGGACATTTGCTGCCAGCTGTGCCAAGCCCTGGGCAAGGCTTGAGGGACCCAGGGATGAGGGGAGCAGACGAGTCCCCAAGCAGTGACTACCCACGGGGTCCGTGTCATGGTGGGGGACTGCCTCAGCCAAGTTCTGAGCAAGAGATGGGCAGGGGAGGAACAGGACAAGCTCAGGGGCGGGGGGCACAGCATGGGCACAGTCCTGGAGGGAGCAGTGCTGGCTACAGATACTCACACTGGCTGGAGACGAAGACACAAGGGGAAGAGGCTGGGAGGGGCCAGATCTGTGTGCAGCTTGGAGCCCAAGACTCGGCTGGGGAAGCAAGGCGGTTCCGGGAGTTGTCCAGAGGCCCAGCCCACAGGGTCATGCTCTGAACTCCTTGCCTGAGCTGCCTGCCACGTGCCAGGCCTGGTGCAGGGGGCTGAGCCCCCGTGGAGAACAGGACAGGTCGGTGGCCGGTGCTGATGGCCGGGGGGCTGTAGGAGACGTGCACAGCCCTTTTGGGCTAGGACACCCAAAGAGGCAGGGTGCCTGTGCTCAGACCTGAGCCGTCCCCCCTCTGCTTAAGCCGGCCCCTCTGCAGCACCTTTCCCTTCGGCCGCCCATCCAGGCCTGAGGCGGAGGCGGGCCGTGCCTGGCCCTGAGCCCTGAGCCCTGAGCCCTGCCCCAGTCACACGGACTGACTCCCTCTCCTTGCAGTGGCCTGAATACCTCAGGAGCTGCAGAATCACAGCCAAACACAGTGGGGCCTCTGGACCTCAGCGCACCCCCACCCCCAGAGGTCCCGGGGCTCAGCGCCAGCAGAGCTTATAGGTCCTAGAGGCAGGCAGGGCTGGGCCCTCCCAACCATTACCACCTCAGTGTCCAGGGCATTCACAGAGGTGGGGATGGGGCCACCTTCTGGGCCATTCCCCCCTCCTTCACCACGCCGTTCTTCATTCCCCATTCAGCACCCACTGTGTGCCCAGCTCTGGTCTGGGTGTGGGGATTCAGCAGCGACAGGGGTCCCGCTCTCCTAGGCCATGACAAGCTCACCCCAGCTGGGGGTGGGGTGGGGAGCAGATTGGAACGCTACAGGGAACAGGAGGACCCCACCCCCTCTTCACAGCAGTCCTTCAAGGCTGCTGGCGGGTGGTGGGTCCCTGTGGTGAGCCCTGCTGGGGAGAAGGGAGAGCCTGGTGTGGAACCCCCCAGGAGACCTCTAGGCAGGAGCTTCTCAGTAGGCGACAGGGTGCAGTAAGCAGGTCACAGCACATGCGTCATGGGCCCTTGTGGTCCTTCCTGTTTTTCTGTTCTGTCCCTGCGTCTCTGAGGTCATTTCCCGCTGGCCCCAGCAGGCCTGCGCCAGGAGTGAGACCTCAGCACTGGACAGCGGCTCGGAGGACCCAGTCCCCAGGGCACAGCAAGGATACTGAGGCAGACGGCAGAGCTAGTCCCAGGGCCTGGCAGGGGCAGTGTTGATACTAATCAAGGGAGCTGGTAATGAGGAGCCCCGGGACTCCTGCCAAACAGGTGTCCGTGCCCTCCCCCCGAGGAGCCCAAATTTTATTGGGCACTGGGCAAAGAGCCCATTGAGCCTGGCAGGCCCCGACCTGTCCAGCCCCGCGTCGAGGCGCATGCCGGGCCGCTCCGCAGCGGGTGCCGTGGTTGTGCCGATCAGCATCCCGAATCCCTCCCTGAAGGACGCGTTGGCCCCCTCCCACCCTCCTCAGTTTGCAGCTCCACCAGCCTAGATCCTGTCCGAGGCAGGCCTGACTCAGACCTGGGCGCTAGGGCTTGGCTGGCCGGGCACAGAGCTGCACCTCCTCCAGGCCCATTCCCCGGGCAGGAGGCGAGGGATTCTGGTCCAGTTTTTCCTCATCTGAGCAATGACTGTAACGAAGGCAAGGGTTGAAGAGGCAAGGGCTTTGTCTGAGAAATGAGGGGAGGGGAGGCATAGGGGGCCTGGGTGAGCTGGCCCGGGGTCCAGGTGAAGAGGCCTCATGCCGGCCCCCACTGACCCACTGCCCCCACCTCTAGCTACCTGAATGACCTGGAGCGCATCGCACAGAGTGACTACATCCCCACACAGCAGGACGTGCTGCGGACCCGTGTGAAGACCACGGGCATTGTGGAGACGCACTTCACCTTCAAGGACCTACACTTCAAGTGAGCCGGCATGTGGGCAGGGTGGAAGGGCGGGACCTGCCAGTCTTTGGGGCACCGGACGCGGGTGGGGGGATCCTCACTCCAAGGCCCGCTAATGGCTCTGCTGGGTGGGAGGAGGGGCCGTTCCAGGAGTTCCAAGCCCCGCTCTGAGGTTTCTCGAGGCTGCGTGGTTGCCGGTGGCTCGGCTCCCCTGCTACCCGCCCCCCCCGCCCCCGCCGTGTGGCTGCCTCCTGCCCTGCTCACCGGCCCCGGCCCTGCCCGTGCGGATGCGCTCTGGCCCAGAACCAGGCGTAAGGCACGCAGGTGGGGGGGATGCTGTGAAGACAGCTGCCCCCCTCTGAGCAGGCGTCTGTGCTCAGCCAACCTGTGAAACGGGGACCCCCCCTCTGGGAAGTGCCTTTTCTGGAGCTAAGGCGACCCCGTGTCTGCAGGATGTTTGATGTGGGCGGTCAGCGGTCTGAGCGGAAGAAGTGGATCCACTGCTTTGAGGGCGTCACCGCCATCATCTTCTGCGTAGCCTTGAGCGCCTACGACCTGGTGCTAGCGGAGGACGAGGAGATGGTGAGAGGCCGACAGGCCGCTGGGGGGGCGTGGGGGCGGGGGGCAGGGGCAGGTGCTGACCGCGCTGTCCTGCCCCCAGAACCGCATGCATGAGAGCATGAAGCTGTTTGACAGTATCTGCAACAACAAGTGGTTCACAGACACGTCCATCATCCTCTTCCTCAACAAGAAGGACCTGTTTGAGGAGAAGATCACACACAGCCCCCTGACCATCTGCTTCCCTGAGTACACAGGTGTGGGGACTGGGCCTCTGGGGAGGAGCTGGTGGTGACCAGGTGGTGCACAGGCGCCCCCCACTGGACGGAAGGGTAACTGCAGGACACTCACGCCGGAGCTGGGCCTCGCTTAGGCTTCCGGGCTTGGGCCTGCGCGCAGGGCACGTGCCCCTTACATGTGCACAGTCAGGAGCCCCTCTTTATACACCCAGGCACGCATGTACACGCACATCGTCACCCTTCGCGCACGTGTGCACAGGTCATATGCTTGTCTGTCCACGTGCACAGAACCTTGTCGTTCGTGCCTGTTGCGCAGGTGGCACAAGTCCTCACCGTCTTGTCTCCCACAGGGGCCAACAAGTACGACGAGGCAGCCAGCTACATCCAGAGTAAGTTCGAGGACCTGAACAAGCGCAAGGACACCAAGGAGATCTACACGCACTTCACGTGCGCCACCGACACCAAGAACGTGCAGTTCGTGTTTGATGCCGTCACCGACGTCATCATCAAGAACAACCTGAAGGACTGCGGCCTCTTCTGAGGGGCAGCGGGGCCTGGCAGGATGGTGAGCGGGGGTGGGACGGAGCGGAGCTGTCGAGCCCAGGGAAGGGACCACTGGGGGCTGGGGAGGGTGGAGGTGGGGAGCCTGGGAGCACGGGATGGTAGGTCAGGAGGACGACTGCATGAGGGGCACGAGCACACAGACAGGCCGGGCAGCGGTCCAGACAGCAGAAGCCCCCGGCCGTGCGCCTGGAGGGAACGGAAGGGCTGTCCTGGCCTCCCTTGGAGAAAGCTCACTTCCTCACTGCGCCCCCTCCAAGCCACTGGCCTGGCCTGAAGGAGGCTGGCTGACAGAGGCCCCAGCCACCTGACACTCAGTGTGACCGGCTCTGTGCTCAGCCCTGCAGTCTTTCCCTCAGACCTATCTGAGGGTCCTGGGCTGACGATGGCCCCACCGGCCCTGGGGGAGATGGGGAAGATTCTGCCAGTGCGATAGACTCCCCTCCCTCACGTCACCCTCCCTCATGTAACCCAGCAACAGACCCTGGCTCCTGGGCAGCCACTGTGTCCCTGGTAACAGGTGAATGAGAAAAAGGAGAGGGTCATTGTCTAGGGGGGTGGGAGGAGAGGCACACCCCGGCTGCCTCCCGACCCATGCCCTGACTGTCCCCCACCTCCAGGGCCACCGCTGACTCTGCTTCCCCCAGCTCCTGAGGAAGATGGGGGCAAGAGGACCACGCTCCCTGCCTGCCCCCCCCCACCCCGGGCTGCTTTTCCCCTCTTTCCTCTCTCTGTTCTTGGCTCCCCTGTCCCCTCCCTCAGTTCCAGGGACTCGGGGGAGGAACTGCCACAGGCCTCCCTGTTTAAAGCCGGCCCTTGTCCTAGGTGCCGGAAATGGCCGCGATACCCCCTTCCCGGGCATCTGTTCTGGTTTTAACCATTGTCTTATTCTGTGATGGGGAGGGGAGCACATGCTGAGTCTCCCAAGGCCTGTGTCTGGAGGGGCACTCACTTCTCCAGCCTGGGACCCCTGGCTTCGCTCAACACCAGCCCCTGACCCAGCCCAAGTCCAAATGTTTACAGGGAGCCTCCTGCCCATCCCACCCCCCTCCAGCCGCTCGGAGGCCCCAAAGGAAAAAGCACAAGAAGCGTGAGACGCCACCGTTCCCGGAGACTACAGTCCACCTGCTCATTCTCGTAGCTTTTTAAAAAAATGAAAGTAAAGGAAAAAAAAAAAAAAGACAAAACTGCAAACCTAGAAAACTTTTTAGAGAAAAACTATTTAAAACTGTCAAATCCTGACCAGCGCCCCCCCAGCCCCCTTCCAGTGATTCCGTGCCTTGAGTGTGTCTGCGTGTTTACACCCATCCTCGGCTGGCTACCCCACCTCCCCCGTGTGGGCGGCACTCCTGCCCTGCCCTGCCCTGCCCTCCACAGAATTGGGTTCCAAGGGCTGATCCAGACAACTGCCAACATCACCGAGGGCCCCATCCCAGTGGCCCTGGGCCCTGGCTCCATTAACCTAAATGTAGCTCTTTAGCGCGCTAACCTAGGAACTGCTGCTGTCTGCTGAGGGCCTCGCCCCTCGTGCCCTTGCCCCAGGCCCGGGTCCTTCAGCGTTGAACACTTCCTTGCTTTTTTCACATGTTTTATGGAATTGTTCACCTGGTTTGAAATAATAAAATGTAGAAAGAAAAAATACCAAGTACTGCTCGGTCCTCTTCTGTCCTGGGGCCAGAGACCCAGACTAAGCTGCACCAAGGTGACAGTGACCCGAACCAGAGTCCTCATTTGTGGCAGGGCCCTGGCCGCTCGGCTCTCCACGTCCTCCTCAGGCCCTGTACGCGGCACCTCGGTTTTCCCGCGTGGTTGTCATTGTACCTCCTGGGGCCTGTACGTGCCCCGCTCTCCTCCCAGCCCCTGGGCGGCCTGGGGTCTGTGGCTAAGTCTTCAAGCCTCACTGCAGCAGCCGGGCAGATTTCTTCGGGAGCCGTTCCTCTAAGGGGTTCCTCTTTATTTATTTATTTTTTTAAAGATTTTATTTATTTATTTGAGAGAGAAAGACTGAGAGAGAGCATGAGAGGGGGGAGGGTCGGGAGGGTCAGAGGGAGAAGCAGACTCCCTGCCGAGCAGGGACCCTGATGTGGGACTCGATCCAGGGACTCCAGGATCATGACCTGAGCCAAAGGCAGTCGCTTAACAAACTGAGCCACCCAGGTGCCCCTAAGGGGTTCCTCTTTATTGGGAGCGTGAGAGGTGTCCAGTGAGTAGTGCAGGAGGAGAATGTGACTTCTGACCTCCCAGGCCCGGGGCTCAGAGACCGGGAGTTGCCGAGTCCCTCGTACACCCTCCCCTCTCCCAGTCTGAGGTGTTGCCCAGATCCTTACTCAGGGCTGGGCTTCTTAGGGTTGACGAAACAAAGTTGGGGACCGTAGGGGCCCGAGCCATGTTTAGAAGGGTCTCTGCCCCAGAGGTCCCCCTCCAAACCTGGGGAGGGGGTGCGGGGAGAGACAGGTAGGTGGCCACACTTCAGTGTGTCCATAGCCATAGGCCAAGTGGCCCTGGAGGGCGGCAGGGCTCTGGGTGCATTGGGACAAGGGCCCCAGAAATGCGGAAGCTTCTGTGCGACTATGGGAAGTGCACGCACGTCGCTGGAGAAGACAGTGGCAGATGACAAAACGGCGGGACGCGGGGTGGGGGGGGTGCCTGTGGGGTGAGCCCTGAGCGCCTGGGAAGGCGCTTGGACTTTGTCCCGCTGGCAGCGACCGCGGGCAGCTGAGCCCACGGAAAAGGGCTCGGCGGGGCGGGGCTCAGGGGCGAGCTCCCCCCGCCTTCAGCCGCCAGGGGGCGCCGCAGTCCGTGCCCGGCCCCGCCGGGCTGGTCACGGACGCTGACGTCAGCCGGTCCTGCGGAGGCCGCAGGGCACAAAGGCAGCTTTGTGGGGCAGCGACGGCTCCGCGCCCGCGGCGGGACAAAGCGGCCCGGGCCGGGGTCGGCGCCGCGGAGGCGGGGAAGGCGGAGGGTGGGAGGGTGGGGCCGGGCACCCGGGACCCCGCCTCCGCACACCTGCCAGTCCCCGCGCGGCCTCAGGGCCCCGAGTGTTTGGCAAGAGATGAGAGGCTGTGGCCGCCCGATCGGAAGGAGATCAACATCCCCCAGCCTCCGCTGCCGGCCCAGTACCTCGGGCCTTTCCTGCTACCGCTGCCTCCGAGACTGAGGGCTGAGGGCCGGCTGACGAGGAGAACAGGATCCCGCGCCCAACCCAGGATCCCTGCCTTCCTTCGGCGGTCAGGCCTGGACCCCGCTGAGCCCCAGATACGCGGGCGGGGCGGGAGCTCCGGGGGAGCCCCTCCACCCCCCCGTGAAGCCCGTTCAGCAGGAAGCCGCGCCGGAGATGGTTCCTTCCTTCCCTCCTGAGGGGAACCCCCGCACAGAGGGACCATTGAGGGGCCGGCATTGTCTGCCAGACGCACCCAGGGCCTCTCTCCCTGGGTGGGCCCTGCAGGATTCTGGCCAGGATCCCCTTGTACCCAGCTTGCAGCGGGTCTGGGTTGGGTCCTGGCAAGCAAGGCTTCCCTGGGTGCAGACAGCTAGGCCCCCACCTGCCTTCGGCCTTCCTACCCCTGCTCTGATTTGGAGGCTATAAGGCCCCATTGTCCCAGCACTGGCGGGGGCGGCCTTTCAATTCTTCCTTGTCTTTGGCAGTTGGGAAATTCCCAGCCTTGGGGGGCAGCTGAGGATGGCAGGGGTGTGGGGGGTGGCATCCCAGGTGTCCTACACCCCAAAGGGAGGAACTCCATGGGGTTGACTCCTGGGGATCCCCGACTGCCTGGAGCGTTCCAGGGGCTGAACCTCATCCCCGGGAGCAGCGGGGTGAGGGCAGCCAGAGAGATTCAGTGCTCCCTGGCCCTGTGTACCTTGGAGCACTCCCAGCTTAAGAAGGCCCATCTTTCTGGCCCCACCCATGGGCAGCGGCGGCCATGAGGCCTGGGACTCTTAGAAAGGCAGAGCTAGGGAAGGGACCCAGGCTCCTGCTTCCAGACTAAGCTTGTGGGTCCCAGTGTGAAGTGGGCTGTCACCAGCCGGTGGAGACCTCCACGAGGCCGATCCACCTCTCAGAGGGCCCACCCCACTCCAAACAGTTGCTCAGGCTACTGATGTGGTGGCAGCCTTGGTATTTTTAACCCATCAGCAGGGTGGGGAAACAGCTGGGAAGAGAGAGAGAGACAAGCTCTGAGAGCCAGAGGGCTTAGGAGGGCAGGATCTAGGGAGACCCTGTGGAGAGGAGCCAGTGGGCAGCTCAGGTCCAGGCCCCCCACAACAGGTGGGTGGAGGCCAAGATTCGAGGTGCAGAATGGGGAGGCGACCCATGAGATCTGGGACCTGTGACGCTGCAGGGGCTGCCAAGGCCTGGAAGAACACCTCACCATGTTCCTGGGCAGCCCCACGGTTTCTTCTGATGTCAGGCAAACCTCCTACTCCCCACCCACCCAGGACCCCTCATATTATCCCCCCACAGACCCCATCCCAGACCCAGAATGCCAGGCCAGCCAGGACGCTGGAGAACACAAGCCCTGACTCCAGCCACCTGTTCTGCGGCATGGTAGGCCAGGTCCTAGCTGCCCTGGGAGTCAGGGAGAGGGCAGGGACAGGATCGTAGCTTCTCGTGGTTGACTTCTGGGTTCAGGCTCACTCCCAAACAACTGAGCCCAATCTTCCTGTCTATTGCCCTGAAAAGAGATCCTGGGGGCCCACATCCCTGTCATGGGGCTACACATTCCCCTAACCCCTCTTGGACACCCAGAGGGAAAGCCAGCCCCCACCACACATCCAAGGAGGGCATTGGGCCAGGTGGGGTACGTGTGCAGCTGTGTGATAGTGAGTGTGTCCGTACTTGCCAGCCACTCAGCTGCTCGGTTAATAATGGTGATGGACACCAGGGTCCAAGCGGGCATGGATCACTTTTTCTCCGTCTTGGTTTCTCCCCTTGCATGAAATAAGCCCCACAGGTGATCTTACTTAGGAGAAAAATCAGTTTGATGTCCCTTCCCATTGACTCTGCTTTCCAAACTCATTGTGGGTGGAGAGAGTCAAGGCCTGAGGGGCTGGTGCAGGGTCAAGTAGGGACTTGATGTGTCCCTTGTCCATCAGTCTCCCATCGCCCCCCTCCCCACCCCACCACCCGACTCAGCAGGCCCAGGAGGGTGGAAGGGCTTCCTGCAGGCATTCTATCTCCTCCCTCCCTGTACCTGTCCTCTGCCTGATGATAGCCACTGGGGGACCCAGAGGCCTGCAGAGAGGCTTGAACCTGGGTGTTCTAGGCATCTGGGGCTTCACAGAGGAAGGGACACCGACACGACACCGGGGAAGTTGGATACTGAATGGTGAAGAAGAGAGTCTAGCAGGTGGCAAAGGGGAGGGCCTAAAGTGTGGCGAGCACAGCCCAAAGCAAAGTCCTGGCAAAGAAAGAGCTGCTGCTTCCCCAAAATTGGGTGCCCGGAGCACTGGCGGGGTCGGCTAAGGCTGAGCCTGGGAACCCCCAAGCTCCAGCGAGCTCTCTGAGGTGGGGGGCGGGGTACTGCAGAGGGGAGGCATTGGGAGGAGGAGTGGCAGAAAGACCACAAGGGCACAGCCTGGGAGTAGGGTGAAGGGGTCAGGCCACGAGCTGCTGAGGGAGGAGGCGGGGCCTTGTCCGTCTAACTGGGCAAAAAGTTCTCCCTGAGATCGGGGCCTCTGGGAGAAGGGATGGGCGCTTGGCCCCTGCCAGGGCTGGGTTGGAGACTCGGAGGAAGAAGACTGAGGAGTCCCCAGGGGTCGGGGAGGGACAGAGGTTCAGGTGGAGGGTGGAGGCAGTCATTGTGCTGGGGGCTGGGGCGGGGGTGGACAGGAGAAGAGCCAAGCCCGAGAAGGGTTCCGGGGAAGCCGGACTGAAAGACGCAGCAGTGAAGGGTCTGCCTGGAGGCCCAGGATGCCGGGTGCGGAGGTGGCACCAAGAGCGGACCCCTGTGTTCCCCCACCCTGCACCCAGCTGCAACCGCAGGGCAGTTGAGGAGAGAGATCCGAGAGGTTCAGTGTCTCCCTAGAGACACACAGCTGGGGAGCAGCAGTCGCGATTCCACCCTGCTCCTCCCAGTCTACTAAGGGGGCTGATCCCTGGGGCAGGTTCGCCCCCACCCCAGCATCCAGAGCCCCCCAACCCGCACTCCCGGGCAGCTGTCCCCCGAGCCGATTAAGGGAAGATAGCACTTATGTTAATATATGTTAATAAGCATGGAGTGCCACCCCAGTCTACTTTGGCTGCATTCCTGGCACCCCCCTCCCACACTCCCCTAGGCTGTGGAGGAGGGGAGAGGGAGGCTCCACCCCCCCGCCCCCCGCCCTTCGCCCCCCCAACCCTGCTGGGCAATGAAGAAAACAGGAGCAAGAGGAGAGCTGTGATGTGGCTGGTGGGGGGGGCTCCCCCATCCCAGAGGGGCTGACTTCAGCCCAGGAGGAATGTGCAGGAGGCGGAGGGCTGGGGCGGAGCGGGTGGGGGCAGGGCCACAGCCAGAGGCCCAGGGTTCCTGGCGGCCCCTCCCTCGGCCCCTCCACCTCAGCACGGACATGGCCCTCAGAAGGGAAGGGGAACGGGCAAGGAGGGGAAGAGCTGATCTTCCCAAAAAGGTGGGCCAGGGGTCCCCGGGAGCGTGGATTCCAGGCTGGGGGCGCGTGGGGGAAGGGCTCTAACACCATTCCCCAGGAGATCTCCCCGGGGTGGGTAGTGGACTGTCAGGGAAGTCAGGCCTCAGTTAGGCTTCCCTGGGCCCACCCCCACCCAATGCCTAAGTCCTCAGGGTAGCGAGTCCTAGTTCCCATGTGGCCAGAACCAGGAAAGGTTATGACGTTGGAGCCGCCAGCCTTGATGGCTAAAGCAGGTGCGAGTGGGGAGCCAAGGCCTGACCCAGCCCAGGCTGGGCACTGGGAGGGCTGACGCTAGCCTTCCTCAGATGGATGTCCTACCCCAGCCACACCACCTAGAGTCCAGGCAGAGGGCAGGCCCGGCTGGTGATGAGGGGCCAGGAGGGGGGTGGTAGGATTTGGCGTGACAATTCAGTTATTTCCAGAAGGAAAAACCAAGGCCTTGGAAGACTGTGGCACTGACAGGTAGCATCGGGGCAAGAATCCAGGCAGGCCTCTGCCCGTGGCAACCCTGGCAAAGCGTAGAGGCCAGGAGTCTGAGGTGGCCCTTGGGCTGGGGTGCAGGTAGGAGTAGGGACCCCAACTGCATTCCCTAGTTTGCTCCATTCTGTCAAGACTCAGACCCAGGCTGCCTGATTCCAGAATCCTTCAAGACTCCCAGAGTGCAGCGTAACCCACAGTCAATGACACTGCTCCTGGAGGGCTGCCTCTGTGAGGTCCCCACCCAGGGTCTGGCATACGCTTGGACCTGCGGCTGAGGAGCAGAGAGAACTTGTGGGGACAGGGACACTTGGGCTCCCAGCCCTGCAGATCTCCCTTCCTGCCCCAGGGAAGAGAACTCATCTAGGGCAAGGAAAGCAACACAAAGGGCTCAGGTGGGCAAGGGACAGCCCCAAGATGCTGCAAAGATGGTGTGTGGGGGGGTCCTGGTCCCGCTTTTCAGTATGGTTGCGGGGCTGGGAGGGAATGAAACAGAGACTGGGACCCTGAGCCTGAAGAACTAAAAGCAGTGGGGGCAGGTAGGGGGCACCCCGTGGGGGTCGGTGGGGACCTCAAAGGCACTTGCTGATCTTGGCTGCTAGGGTGGAAAATTGTAAACAGCCGAAGAATTTTGTTCCCTTGCGTGGGGCCAGGGGAGGCTGCCCAGGTCCAAGGCAGAAGCTGGGAGGAGAAAGAGGCTACATCCCGGAAGTCCAAAAGCTCAGGCTGGGGTGCATCCTTCCACTCCCCCTCCTGAAGGCTCCTGGTCCTCCCACTGAGCCCCTCCCTTCATCTGCCAGCCAGCCAGCCAGCCAGGCCAATCCAGGAACACTGGGTCCTGAGACTCAGGAAAGCAGGGCACGGCCCCACCCTGGCTGGGCACAGATACTGTTACTCCAGGAGAGCTGGGGGGAGAGGGGCCACAGCCCTTGAAGCTTACAACCTTCCTCACTGACCACTGAGGAGCTGCTAACCAGCCTTGGGGAGGTTGCAGGAAGATGCCTTTTAGGGGGATTGAGGACTGAAAGCCCATCTTCAAGCCCTGAACGTTCGCCCCGTTGACCTGAGGGC